>NC_068914.1:22801599-24051599 GCF_023091745.1 Budorcas taxicolor | reverse complement strand
CCCAGCATCAGAGTCTTTTTCAATGAGGCAACTCTTCACATGAGGTGGCCAAAGTACTGGAGTTTCAGCTTTAGCATCATTCCCTCCAAAGAAATCCCAGGGCTGATCTCCTTCAGAATGGACTGGTTGGATCTCCTTGCAGTCCAAGGGTCTCTCAAGAGTCTTCTCTGGCACCACAGTTCAAAAGCATCAATTCTTCAGTGCTCAGACTTCTTCACAGGCCAACTCTCACATCCATACATGACCACAGGAAAAACCATAGCCTTGACTAGATGGACCTTAGTGGGCAAAGAAATATCTCTGCTTTTGAATATGCTAGCTAGATTGGTCATAACTTTTCTTCCTAGGAATAAGTGTCTTTTATTTCATGGCTGCAATCACCATCTGCAGTGATTTTGAAGCCAAAAATGTAAAGTCTGTCACTGTTTCCACTGTTTCCCCATCTATTTCCCATGAATGATGGGACCGGCTGCCATGATCTTCGTTTTCTGAATGTTGAGCTTTAAGCCAACTTTTCCACTCTCCTCTTTCACTTTCATCAAGAGGATTTTTAGTTCCTCTTCACTTTCTGCCATAAGGGTGGTGTCATCTGCATTTCTGACGTTATTGATATTTCTCCTGGCAATCTTGATTCCACCTTGTGCTTCTTCCAGTCCAGCGTTTCTCAATGATGTACTCTGCATAGAAGTTACATAAGCACTGTGAAAATATACAGCCTTGACATACTCCTTTTCCTATTTGAAACCAGTCTGTTGTTCCATGTCCAATTCTAAATGTTGCTTCCTGACCTGCATACAGATTTCTCAAGAGGCAGTCAGGTGGTCTGGTATTCCCATCTCTTTCAGAAATGTCCACAGTTTATTGTGATCCACACAGTCAAAGGCTTTGGCACAGTCAATAAAGCAGATATAGATGTTTTTCTGGAACTCTCTTGCTTTTCCCATGATCCAGCAGATGTTGGCAATTTGATCTCTGGTTCCTCTGCCTTTCCTAAAACCAGCTTGAACATCAGGAAGTTCACGGTTCACGTATTGCTGAAGCCTGGCTTGGAGAATTTTGAGCACTACTTTACTAGAGTGTGAGATGAGTGCAATTGTGCGGTAGTTTGAGCATTCTTTGGCATTGCCTTTCTTTGGGATTGGAATGAAAACTGACTTTTTCCAGTCCTGTGTCCACTGCTGAGTTTTCCAAATTTGCTGGCATATTGAATGCAGCACTTTCACAGCATCATCTTTCAGGATTTGAAAGAGCTCAACTGGAATTCCATCACCTCCACTAGCTTTGTCCGTAGTGATACGTTCTAAGGCTCACTTGACTTCACATTCCAGAATGTCTGGCTCTAGATGAGTGATCACACCATCATGATTATCTGAGTCATGAAGATTTTTTTGTACATTCCTTCTGTGTATTCTTGCCACCTCTTGTTAATATCTTCTGCTTCTGTTAGGTCCATACCATTTCTGTCCTTTATCGAGATCATCTTTGCATGAAATGTTCCCTTGGTGTCTCTAATTTTCTTGAAGAGATCTCTAGCCTTTCCCATTCTTTTCTTTTCCTCGATTTCTTTGCATTCATCGCTGAAGAAGGTTTTCTTATCTCTTCTTGATATTCTCTGGAACTCTGTTTTCAGAAGCTTATATCTTTCCTTTTCTCCTTTGCTTTACCCCTCTCTTCTTTTCACAGCTATTTGTAAGGCTTCCCCTGACAGCCATTTTGCTTTTTTGCATTTCTTTTCCATGGGGATGGTCTTGATCCCTGTCTCCTCTACAATGTCACGAACCTCATTCCATAGTTCATCAGGCACTCTATCTATCAGATCTAGGCCCTTCAATCTATTTCTCACTTCCACTGTATAATCATAAGGGATTTGATTTAGGTCATACCTGAATGGTCTAGTGGTTTTCCCTACTTTCTTCAATTTCAGTCTGAATTTGGTAATAAGGAGTCCATGATCTGAGCCACAGTCAGTGCCTGGTCTTGTTTTTTTTTTTTTTTTTTTTTTTTTTACTGTATAGAGCTTCTCCGTCTTTGGCTACAAAGAGTATAATCAATCTGATTTCGGTGTTGACCATCTGCTGATGTCCATGTGTAGAGACTTCTTTTGTGTTGTTGGAAGAGGGTGTTTGCTATGACCATTGCATTTTCTTGGCAAAACTCTATTAGTCTTTGCCATGCTTCATCCGCATTCCAAGGCCAAATTTGCCTGTTACTCCAGGTGTTTCTTGACTTCCTACTTTTGCATTCCAGTCCCCTATAATGAAAAGGACATCTTTTTTGGGTGTTAGTTTTAAAAGGTCTTGTAGCTCTTCATAAAGCCGTTCAACTTCAGCTTCTTCAGCATTACTGTTTGGGGCATAGACTTGGATAACTGTGATTTGAATGGTTTGCCTTGGAGACGAACAGAGATCATTCTGTCGTTTTTGAGATTGCATCCAAGTACTGCATTTCAGAGTCTTTTGTTGACCATGATGGCTACTCCATTTCTTCTGAGGGATTCCTGCCTGCAGTAGTAGATATAATGGTCATCTGAGTTAAATTCACCCATTCCAGTCCATTTTAGTTAGCTGTTTCCTAGAATGCCGATGTTTACTCTTGCTACCTCTTGTTTGACCACTTCCAATTTGCCTTGATTCATGGACCTGACATTCCAGGTTCCTATGCAATATTGCTCTTTACAGCATCAGACCTTGTTTCTATCACCAGTCACAGCCACTGCTGGGTATTGTTTTTGCTTTGGCTCCATCCCTTCATTCTTTCTGGAGTTATTTATCCACTGATCTCCAGTAGCATATTGAGCAACTACTGACCTTGGGAGTTCCTCTTTCAGTATCCTATCATTTTGCCTTTTCATGCTGTTCATAGGGTTCTCAAGACAAGAATATTGAAGTGGTTTGCCATTCTTAGTATAGCTTTAATTTTTCCAGCTTAGATATAATTCTTTTATATTCTCTTAAAGCATTATATTACTTTCTTTTATAGATCCCTTTGTAATTTATTTGTATGAACATTTGATTTACTCCTGTATCACAATCTATTGCAAAAGGTCTATTTAGTTACTGGGGATACATGTTATGCCCAGCTTGTACTCAGTATGCAGAATATAGCAGACTCTTAGAGATTTATGAAAGAATGAAGGGTTGGTTAAACCCTGGGTATGTATGGTGTCAACAGGATGTTGAACAATATCAATTTCCAAGTAGTAAGTTGAGAAAGAGGTGCCCTTGAAGGAGAAAAAATAAAGTATTGCCCTGTATAATTAGAAAACTTTCTCTATAAAATGTCAGTTTTATTGTATCTGTATTTGCATGCTCATAAATTTACTAAATTACTATTAATTGTGTAGAGGTATGCCCCCCCACACACGCACACACACACAAACACTCATAAAACTATTACATAGTCACCAGTTGTAATATCAGGTATTTTTGCTAATAAATAAGTTCCTAAGAAAAATACTTTTATTTTAGAATGTAAAAAGACCCTTTTACTATCAAAGAGACAGGTGTTAGATGTTGAAAGAATCAAATTTAAATTTCCAATAGAAAGTGGCATGATTTTAGCTATGAGTTTTTTCTATCACTTTTTAAATGTAGATGTTGTGACACATAATTGCATGTGTCAAGTTGGGGGATATTGGGGGATGAGATGAACACTTAACTTGGTAACCAATGAATAAAATTGACCACTTCTCATATTGTGGGTGAGCCTCATATACTTACCTGAAGTCTTGGGTAGAACAAAAAATAATAGTGTCCCAGACCAAGAGGGAATCATCTAGGCTTCTGTCTTCAGACTTCATCTGCACCATCAGGTCTCTTGTGTCGTTAGCTGGTCAGTCTGAAGATGAGAACTGGATGATCGACCCTGCAATCCAGCTCTCTGGGCCATGCTATAGTAACTGAATGCCAGCTTCCATAAGGTGTGAGTCAAGAGCTATATATACATACATATAAATTATATAAATATGTAATTTTTTCTGTTTCTCTGGAAAACTCTAATACTGGTGTTGGTACCAAGACTTGTTCTAGAGAATGACTCTGAATTGGTTTGAAATTGGGTTCTGCAACTGGCTCTCTAATCTGATTAGATTGAAAGATACTAATGACTCTATTTTCAGTATTCAAAAAGTATTGATAGCCCACGGCATGATCTGGAAATAGTGGTGATGGTTCTTATTGCAATAGATACTCATGCTGGATAAGGATTTTCTTCCCATGTGTACACTGCTTCTGACAAAACTACTGTCCCTGAACATAGACAGTGCCATAATACCATCAAGATATTTCATGCAGTATTGCTTCTGAGCAAGGACCTCTTTTCACACCAAAGAAAGTGCAAAAATTGAGTTTATGCTCATACGATTCATTGGTTTTCCTGTGTTCACCGCTGTCCTAAAGCAGCTAGCTTGGTAGAAGAGTAGAATGGCTGTTTGAAGACTCAGCCAGTGGGGAGGAATATCTTGCAAAGTTGGAGCAAGCTTCCCAGAAGGATGTGTATGCTTTGAATTAGCATCCAATATATGGTGTTGTTTCCTCCCATAGCCAGAATTTATGGGTCTAGGAATAGAGATGTAGACATGAGAATGGCACCATTCATTATTATCTCTAGTAACCCACTAGAAAAAAATTTGCTTCTTATTCCCATCACTATGCTCTTGCCCTAGAGATCTTAGTTTCAAAGGAAGGAAAACTTCTTATTAATGATTTATTGAACTAGAAGTTAAGACTGCCACCTGGCCATGTTGGACTCCTCGTGCCTCTGCATCAGCACACAGGGAGTTACTCTGCTGGCTGGAGTGATTGATTCTGACTGTCAGAGTGAAATCAGGCTGGTGCTCTGCTATAGAGGTCAGAAAGACTATATATGAAATACAGGAGAGCTCTTCTGTCATGTCTTAGTATTACCATTCCCTGTGATTAAAGTCAATAGAAAATTGCAACAATCCAATTCAGATAGGACTACTAATGGCTCAGACCCTTCAAGAATAAAGATTTGGGTCACTCTACTAGGTAAAGAACTACAACCAGCTTAAGTACTTCCTGAAGGCAAAGGGAATACAGAACAGTTAGTGGAAGGAAGTAGCTATGACCATATAACTAGTTATACAATAAAGACTGTAGTTGTCATGAGTATTTCCTTTTTATTTTGCTAAAAGTATGTTGTATATGGAGACTAAATACATTTGTTTTCTTCCCTCTCTTACTCCTTTATCATATACAATAGACTTATTGACTTACAATAGATATATTGACTTTATACTACAATATTTAAATGTTTTATTTTTACACCATAGTATTTAAGTTATGGGGTTCTCTGTCAGCTCAGCAGTAAAAAAAAAAAAAAAAAAAAAAAAAAAAAAAAAAAAAAACCTGCCTGCAGAGTGGGAGACTCAGGAGACACATGTTCAATCCCTGGGTTGAGAAGATCCCCTGGAGGAGGGCATGGCAAGTCACTGCAGTATTCTTGCCTGGAGAATCCCATGTACAGAAGAGCCTGGCAGGTTACAGTCCAAAAAGTTGTTAAGAGTCAGACATGACTGAAGCAATTTCACATATACATACATGCATTTAGGTTACTGGATATCAAGTAGAATATATCAATACAACAACCTAGGACTTTGTATTCTTTTCTATGGAAAGGATTAGTGCACTTTCAGTTGACACATAATAGCTATATTATATTAGGTGGACATATGTCCTTGTTATTGTCTTTATTTGGTAATTAAGTATGATATAAGGAGATGTGCATGAATGTTATTTTGATAAGCAGTGGACTCATGATAGCTAATTTTATGTATCAACTTGGAAGATGTTTCTTGTGGAGGTAAATATTAAGCCAACAAACCTTGGTTAAAGCAGATTGTTCTCCACATGTGATTGAGCTTCACCTGATCAGTCTCAGAATCCTGGGTCTTCATGTTTCTGGACTTTGGCTTGGAGATGCATCTTACGCTCCTTTGGGTCTTGAGCTTATCAGTGTTTACTGCAGATTTTGAAGCAGTCAGCCTCCATGATTATGGAAGCCAATTCCTTATAATATATATCTCTCTATATATACATCCTATTTCTCTTTACTTAGAGAACCCTGAGTGACACAGAAGCATAGGCTTTTATTTTTTAGTTTATTTACCAAATAAGACAAAGAAGATAAAGCAATTGTATTCTAATACAAAAAAGATGAAGAAGAGATACTGGAGGAAGTGCCAAGCTTGGACCATAACTACATATTGGGTTATAATTCTTGCCAACTCTATGATGAACCTATTTACAATATCACTGCTTTACTTACCAAAGTCCAAGAATAAGTTTTTATTTCTGAAATGAAAGAAATCTGTTTATTCTCTTCAAATTCTCAAGATGAGTTTTCAGAACTGCAGCTAAAAATGGAAGCTTACTGGATAAGAAGCTTCACTGGAACTTCATTCTGATGGATTATTCCAGAAAGTATAAGGAGTAAGACTTTGATTGTTCATTTCTGGAGAAGAGGTTTCTACATGTTGAGGCATTTCTGGCCAAATGTTGGCCTAATTAAGCTCGAGAAAGCCCATTTCTCTGCAGGCCTGGAGCTGCTGGATGAAGACAAGCAGTGCTGCAGCTTCATGAGACTTCATTACAATGTTGGCAAGATTCCTTTATTAGCAGTTGTTGGGAGGACACCTGGCTAACTGGGGTTTACAGGATATATGATTTCCTCAGCATTACAGCTGGAATGGTAAAGAATGCAATGCAGTTTCTGGAGGAAGGTTCTCTGCAGATTGCCAAAATCCTTTGTATTTCATAAGGATGCCAAAACCAATAGCACTCTTCTTCATGTTTACAGTGTTCTGCAAAGCAAATGCATCTGAGGTGATGGAGATGAGCTATTTCCTCAAGTTAGTAACAGCAGTTAATACAATCAAGACATCGAACTTCCCAGACTGATCTCCATAAAACAAACAAACATATAAAAACTTAAGGTATGTAAATATGATCACATTCTAACCCAGGTCAAGAAAAATCCTTCCTTGCTACTCCAATTTTCAAATTAAAATTTGGACTAGTTTCAATTTGAGCCTTGAAACTGGGTTCATTTGTCTCTCTTTATAAAACACAATAGTGATTTTATTTTAGCATTCTCTAACCATTGGGAGGACTGATATTGAAGCTGAAACTCCAATATTTTGGCCACCTGATGTGAAGAGTTGACTCATTGGAAAAGACCCTGATGCTAGGAAAGATTGAGGGCAAGAAGAGAAGGGGGCAACAGAGGGTAAGATGGTTGGATGGCGTCACTGACTCAATGGACATGAGTTTGAGAAAATTCCAGGAGACAATGAAGAACAGGGAAGCCTGGTGGGCTGCCATTCATGAGGTTGCAAAGAGACAGACACAAACAATCAGAGGATATCATCAGCTTGACTCCTGGATTATTCTCTCACTTACAAAGAATTTCATATCTACTATGCAGATTATCTGGGTCAGTTTCCTATTTTTTTAAAAGCAAAGTTAAACAATTTCATTTAACCTAAATGAAAAAAGAAACGCTGAAATTAATTATATGATTGCTATTTTAGAACACAAGTTTTATCCTATTTATATTAAATCTTAGCAGTTTTATATATGTAACAAACATAAACTTCTAAGAATCCTGAGAGCAAACCAGTTGTGAGTTCTCAGATCTTCCTTTGCTTTTCTCTCTGTAAACTCTAGTATGTCTTTTTATAAGTTTAAACCAAAGAACTTTTTGAAATGTTCATATTTCATAGACTAGATTCTATGTTTGCCACTATATACATTTCAGCAAATTTAGAGAGCAAAGGTACTTGAATTTCCCTTCAAAGGGTAACTTTTATCTGCATTTCATACATCTATTTCATTCCCTATATACATTTCCTGTTCCATCATACCTGGAGGTCAGTGCTTTTCTATATCTCCATTCAATGTAGCTTTTTAAGTAAGACCAAAGGATAAGTATATTATTACTCTATGAAATGAAAATATTTTCAGTGGGAACCCAGCCTCATAATAGATATTAAGATACTGTGTGCTTATAAAAATAGCATTTTGTTCATATATATACAATTATTTTTAGTGAATTCCATATCCACAATTTTAAGAAAAATTGCTCATATTAAATGCAATCCCTTATCACAATAAAGACTGTTTTAAAATTCTGTGCCAGCTGCTCAGCTACTTCTGAACTGACCTTATGACATTTTATCTTTTTTCTTCAATGTTCTCTCTTGCTCATCAATCATGATTTTCTTTCTGTTCAATGTCAGTGAAAAAGGTAGTGATGCACTCACAAATAATGAATCATGAACAAGCTTTTACTATTTATATCATAAATATGACAGTACAGTGCCTGCAGACAATGTTCTTTCTGGTCCTCATTTCTGGACACTGAGGTCAGTAAAACTGCTACTAGTCATAAAGCATGGACAAGAGACATACTTATATGCAGTGCATCTTCTGACTGGAGAATGAATTACTGTTTTAGGATGAGAGAATCAAGGCATCACAGCCTCTTGGTAGAAATCTGATTCCACTACATTTTGAGTTTGTTCCTTACACATCCTCTTCATGATGATTATCTATAACCTCCTGAGATTCAGACTAGTTACTTCTTTCACCTCTACTAAGTGAAGGTTTGGGTTTTTTACTCCCTTGATTCATAATGGGTTCCCTAGTTAACTTCACCCCTTGACCTCTCTCAGAAGCAAGCATAGACCATGATCTATTTTAATCCTCTTTAAGTCTTACAGTGCTATGTCATTTAAGAAATAGCTTTACAGTTATGACTAAAATTCTCTTCTTGATCAAATTCTGCTCAGACTCATCTGTAATATCTTCTCAAAGGCCCTACATTTCAGCTTTTGTGTATGTCTCGTATGGTCTGTTCAATTTTAGCAAAAATCCTGCTAAATCAAATTAGCCAGAATTCTCCATCGTTGATAACTAATCACCCTTGATATCTGATTGGGTATCATCCTTAACCACACACTAGGATTAACGTCCTAGCCTGTCTTTAACAAAAATCTTATTAGCCAGAAACCCCCCACCCCACCCTTACCACTAATATTTCTTCTAAGAAAATTTATTACTGATCTCCATTCTGTTCTTTGAATATAAATCCCACTTTTTCTTGTTGTATTTGCAGTTGAACCCAGTCTGTCGCCCTCTCTGCAAAATCCATCTCAATTCAGTTTAGTTCAGTCACTCAGTCATGTCTGACTCATTGCAACCCCATAGACTGTAGAATGCCAGACTTCTCTGTCCATCACCGACTTCTGGAGCTTACTCAAACTCATGTCCATCAAGTTGGAGATACCATCCAGTCATCTCATCTTCTGTCATCCCCTTCTCCTTCTGCCTTCAATCTTTCCCAGCATCAGGATCTTTCCCAATAAGTCAGTTCTTTGCTTCAGGTGGCCAAAGTATTGGTGTTTCAGCTTCAGCATCAATCTTTCCAATGAATATTCAGGACTGATTTCCTTTAGGATTGATTGGTTTGATCTCCTTGCAGTGGTTCATCCCAATGGTTCCCTAACCTTAGTCTAATAGTCTCCCCAAATAAAGTTTGCCTCACCATCTTTAACATATATCATGAATAACTTTACAGTTAGAATAATATTTTTGCTTTAATTAAGTGAACAAACATTGAAAAATCACTATAAAATCATTGAATCTAAAATCTCAGCTTCTCTAAATTAATTTTCACAGAGCCTTTTCTCTCATTTCCTTTCTAAAGCTTCTTTAATATCTGTATAAACTGTTTAAATACAGAAATACCTTATGGGAAAAAAAAAAAGGTCCACATCCTTCTTCAAGGTACACTTTATATTCCTCTTCCTAAACTTTTCAGAATCCCTGACAGAGAAAAAGTAGGCATTTTAGCATGCTTTATGTACCCCCAAATCAAATGGAATTTATTCTGTGTTCTTTCATTCTTGTCTCCCTCTGAACGAGTTATTCCATTTGACTAATGTTCTGGTTTTCCTTCCTTCACCCAACCTGTACTCACTAGCAGGATATTGTAGGGATGTATGGAGATCCTCACCCTTTCCTCTCTGCCATGTCACAGGTTTTTATTTATTTATTTTTTCTGATCCTGTTCAATCACTTATAATCCTGTTCAATAACCAATTATGACTTCCTTCCTGGACTTTTTCCATGGCTCCAGATACACCGGTTTTGGACGACCCCTTCACGTTGACATATCAGAACCAAAAATGGCAAGGATTTTGTGTTTATTCTCCTTCCTTTGTGCTTCGTCATTATCTTGTGGATTCTTTTAACCCTTGCCTTAAATTATTTTCAGTTAACTTCTTTTGAATGTGCCATCTGTTACTGACTAGAATCCACATTGAAATATCTGGAATGTTTCTCCCTTTGCCTACCCTATTCCCCTTCATATAATTAAATTTCCATTGGATTTTAATTTTAGCAGAAGCATTACTTTCTGAGGAAAGTTCTGTCTTACCTCTCAGACTAAGTATTTTTACTACTAATGTGCCCATGAAACACTTGGGCTTTTCTTAGAAAGTTGAAATATTATATTTCTTTCCATAATTGTGTTGTTGTCTACCTCATTTAACTCCATTCTCCATGAGAGCTAGTCGAGGTCTCCATTGTTCATCTTTGTATTTGCAGGGTCTAGTCATGCCTTCTGGCACATTGTGGCACTCAATAAATATGTTGAAAGAAAATTGAATAAGCAAATAAATTGCTATGTGATTCAAGTTAACACATACTGTTTTCTCTCATATCAGCAACTTCCCAGGCATTATTTCTTTTTTATTTTTATTTTTGAATAAGTCAACATGGGCCATTTGCTGACTTCTCCTTGATTATGAATCAGTACAGTATGTTTCTAAAAATAAATTATTTTGAGGAAAAAGTAGGTTCTTTAGGCTAGCAAAGAAATCTTTAACATGGTAACTGTACTTATTTGAGTGTGCTAGTTTTACTGATCAAAATATTTGTCAGTATATAAACATCATTGCTTAAAGTAAGTAAGGTCAAGTCTAGACAAGCCTCAGGAAATTTCTGCCACAGGAGACTGATCTAGCTTCCAGATCACTTGACCTTTCCAGATCTTTGTAAAGGTCAAGATACAATTCCCTTGCAGCTCAGGTCTAACTTAGCATTACCTAAAGTTTTATCTCTGATTCTTAATTTAGCTAGAATGCTTTCTTCCTTTTGCCTTTCATTTTTTTCTGACAAGAGGGACCTGGTTTTGTTTTTGCCACCACTTTGCTAAAATGTTAAATTAGTAAATTTCTGAACATGCATTTACATTCACAGCAAACAGGAAAGTTCTAGTGGGAGAAATGGTAAAATCAGTTTATAAAAGCCTACATATTACATTATTTATTAGCATATTCAATATCACAGTCCTTATCTTTTATTTTCTCTTCAGTTTCCAAAGCACCATTCCTAAATCTATTTTTATACCAAAAACATAGTGAGATGATACTCTAACTTTTCAATAGTTATATATTAACATTAAAATGATATATGATTTTAAAATAGTACCTTTGATTTCTAAAGCCAGTTTTCATCTTTTCTCAGGGTAAATATTGGCTAAATAACAAAATTTAAAAAATTAACTTACTCACCATAAACATCAGTAACAATATTTACATACTGGGTCAGGAAGATCCCCTGGAGGAGGGCATGGCAAACCACTCCAGTATTCAAGCCTGAAAAATCCCACTGACAGATAAGCCTGATGGGCTATGGTCCATAGGGTTGCAAAGATTTGGACACAACTGGAGTGACTTAGCATGCAGGGAATCTTTGCATACTAGAATTTATATTTACATTTTTAAAATAAAAATAGTAGTACCTAGAGCTTATTGTGTTCTGATCTTTTTTCCATGAATTGAGACAGGTTCTTTACATGTTTGCTCTCTGGTTTTCATTGAAAAATATAAATAAAGGAGTTTACCTCCAATTTATAGAGGAGTAGAATTTAGAAAACATAACACTTTGTCCAAAGCACACAGCCAAAATTAAAATACAGGTTTTCCCTAGCCCACATTCTCTTTCTTGAGCTGCCTTAGAAGAGATTGCAAAGCAGAACAAGAAGTTGACTATAGGTAATGTAGAGGGTAAATAGGTCCTACAGGTTACAGGCCTGTGGTTCAATCACATTTCTATTAATACTTCCTAATGCGTTCTTGGATACATTGTTTAAGTTTTCTGAGTCTTTGTCTGATTCTTTTGCTGTGAAGTGGGCACAATATAGTTTTTTATTAGATTGCATGAAAATAAAATACAATAAAGGAAAATGTAGCTGATATATGGTAAAGCCTCAATATGCTAATTATCATTATTATGTGTCAACTACAAATTGGCACATCTGCCTCAACAAGGATTAAATCACATGCTGTTCCACCTGCTGACCTTCTACACTCCTTGAAAAGAGTTCAGGGTGAAGAGCAGAATTAAGACACTCTGCGCTTTGAGTAAAATTGGCAAGGAAAGTCTTTAGACAGTTATTTTCAAGACCTGATTTTATGAGCCCAGTTTTTGTATCTCCTCATATCTGGAAAAGCATTAAAATCCTTCATGGTGATGAGTGTTGCTCATGACTAACAAAAGCCTCACAAGACTAGTAGAAAACTTCTGGAAAAATATGTGCTTGACTGCACATATTCTGCCTTCATCAAAATCACATATATGTTGACCTTTCCCCCAGCCTCTTTGGAACAGTTTTTCAGAGTTATCTGAGCTGCTGTCTCCCAGACTGCAGTCCTCATTTTGCCTCAAATGCAACTTAACTCACAACTCTCATGTTTTGTATTTTTTTAAGTTGACAATTGTTATTATTTCATAATCTTTTCCTCAAGCCATTGAGTTATTAAAAACATCTGCTGCTTAAATGTCAGAAGAGTCTCCCACAAAGTATCTTGGTTTGAGACTACATGGAGTAAAGACACTTCAAACCTGTTGATTACAATAGTTCAAAGCTGTTGATTACAGCTAAAATCTCTAGACAAAGTATATAAAGCAACTACCTGAGGACTCTGAAATGTACCCAAAAAAGAAAAAGAAAGAAAATGAATTTTGGAGGGGAAAAATAAGACAAAACAACATATATATTGGTGAGTTATCCATTTTCTCCATTTCTCTCTCTTTTTATCCCTTGCAACTGATCTCCAGAAGATGGTTATAGTCACAGAGTCAAGAAGCAGTGGTGTGCTAAAGGCTAAAAACTTAGAAAACCTTTATCTTTTCAGCAAGATTCATATGGACACCATGAGAAATAGTCTATTGATGGTTTATAACTCATGTGCACTCATCTCTAACACTAGCAAAGTAAGGCTCAAAATTGTCCAAGGCAGGCTTCAACAGTATGTGAACCATGAACTTCCAGATGCTGAAGGTGGATTTAGAAAAGGCAGAGGAATCAGAGATCAAATTGCCAACATCTGTTGGATCATCAAAAAAGCAAGAGTTCCAGAAAAAATCTACTTCAGCTTTATTGACTATGCCAAAGCCTTTGACTGTGTGGATCAGAGCAAACTGTGGAAAATTCTTCAACAGATGGGAATATTAGGCCACCTGACCTGCCTCTTGAGAAATCTGTATGCAGATCAAGAAGCAACAGTTACAACTGGATGTGGGGCAACAGACTGGTTCCAAATAGGAAAAGGAATACATCACAGCTGTATATTGTCACTCTGCTTATTTAACGTATATGCAGAGCACATCATGAGAAATGCTGCACTGGATGAAGCACAAGCTGGAATTAAGATTGCTGGGAGAAATATCAATAACCTCAGATATGCAGATGACACCACCCTTATGGCAGAAAGTGAAGAGGAACTAAAAAGCCTCTTGTTGAAAGTGAAAGAGGAGAGTGAAAAAGTTGGCTTAAAGCTCAACATTCAGAAAACTAAGATCATGGCATCTGGTCCCATCACTTCATGGGAAATAGATGGGGAAACAGTGGCTGACTTTATTTTTGGGGGCTCCAAAAATGCTTACTTCTTGGAAGGAAAATTATGCAACCTAGATAGCATATTGAAAAGCAGAGACATTACTTTGCCAACAAAGGTCCATCTAGTCAAGGCTGTGGTTTTTCCAGTGGTCATGTATGAATATAAGAGTTGACTGTGAAGAAACACACTGACAGATTTTATTTGGGAGGGCTTCAAAATCACTGCAGATGGTGATTGCAGCCATGAAATTAAAAGATGCTTACTCCTTGGAAGAAAAGTTATGAACAATCTAGGCAGCATGTTAGAAGGCAGAGACATTACTTTGAACTGTGGTGTTGGAGAAGACTCTTGAGAGTCCCTTGGATGGCAAGGAGATCCAACCAGTCCATCCTAAAGGAAATCAACCCTGAATATTCATTGGAAGGACTGCTGCTGAAGCCGAAACTCAAATATTTGGTCAACTGATGTGAGGAACTGACTCATTGGAAAATACCCTGGTGCTGGAAAAGATTGAAGGTGGGAGAAGAAGGGGATGACAGAGGATGAGATGGTTGGATAGCATCACCAACTCAATGGACATCAGGTGGCCAAAATATTGGAGCTTCAGCTTCAGCATCAGTCCTTTCAATGAATATTCAGGGTTGATTTCCTAGTATAGGTCTTGATCTGAGCACTTTAACTCACTGAATTCACACAAAAGAAAGTAAATGTTATTATTTTTTCTAATTTACAGGAGATAATGCACAGACATAGAGAATTTAACTTAGTTGTTCAGTGTAACCCAGGTAAGTATACGGTGAAGCCAAGATTCAGAACTGCATTTGGAATCCAGAGTTCATGATCTTATCTACTGTATGAGATTGACTTAGGAGAAGTCCTAAAAGTCCAGTGCAGTTAAAATGCATTTTGTGTACCACTAGCATCAGTGTGATTGCAGACACGTTAAGTCACCACTCTTAGCCAAATTTCACTTTCTACAAAATGTGAGATTGAGCTGCAACACAAATTGATGGCTTTTATAGCTATTTCTTTTACTTCTATAATTCAATTTACTGTGTATTGAAAGTTTCCTGTGAGCTGGTCATGTTACATACACCTTATGTAATTTATCTTGTAAACGAGTTGTTAAGCACTAGCAAGTATTTATTTTCTCAAAACCAGGAGAATGAAGTAATAAATGGGAAGTACACAGAAATCTTGGTGATCTTCACTTATCCAGGGATGAAATTAGGTGGCTGATCTGGTGGAATAAGAAAACAGATCTGACTCCCCCTCAATACTATCCTCTCCACATCAGTTCAGTTTATTCAGTCACTCAGTCGTCTCCAACTCTTTGTGACCCCATGGACCACATCATGCCAGGCCTCTCTGTCCATCACCAGCTCCCAGAGTTTACTAAAACTCATCTCCATGGAGTCAGTGATACCATCCAATCATCTCATCTTCTGTTGTCCCCTTCTCCTCCCGCCTTCAATCTCTCCCAGCACCAGGGTGTTTCCTAATGAGTCAGTTCTTCGTATCAGGTGGCCAAAGTATTCAAGTTTCAGTTTCAACATCAGTCCTTCCAATGAATATTCAGGACTGATCTCCTTTAGGATGCACTGGTTGGATCTCCTTGCTGTCCAAGGGACTCTCAAGATTCTTCTCCAACACCACAGTTCAAAAGCATCAATTCTTTGGCTCTCAGCTTTCTTTATGGTCCCACTCTCACATCCATACATGACTACTGGAAAAGCCATAGCCTTGATGAGATTGACCTTTGTTGGTAAAGTAATGCCTCTGCTTTTTAATATGCTGTCTAGCTTGGTCATAACTTTCCTTCCAAGGAGTAAGCATCTTTTAATTTCATGGCTTCAGTCACCATCTGCAGTGATTTTGGAGCCCCCAAAATTAAACTCAGCCACTGTTTAAACTGTTTCCCCATCTATTTGCCATGAAGTGATGGGACCAGATGCTATGATTTTAGTTTTCTGAACGTTGAGCTTTATCAGTAATGATTAGAAACACTCTTATTATAGTTTGCAATACATGTGAATACACACAAACTGAAAACACACATCATACAAACATAAATACAGAAAACTCCATTAAGGACATATAAAATTAAATCAGTCCATGGAACATGTCTGTAGTTAAGGGACTTATATTAACAGAACCATCTATTTTTCTGCCAGCACCAACTGAGAAATCTTTTCAGTGACAGCTGTTTTGTTGTTGTTTGTGTTTAGTTGCTCAGTCATGTCCATCTCTTTTGTCACCCCATGGACTTTAGCCCTGCCAGGATCCTATGTCTATGGGATTTTTCAGGAAAGAACACTAGGGTGGGTTGCCATTTCCTTCTCCAGGGGATCTCCCCAGCCCAGTACAGACCAACGAACAAACAGAAGTGGTTTTATTAGAGGTGCAGTTGGAAAATATGATTCAAAAGTTCCACTTAATATATAGAGCATAGCTTATTAGTCACTCTAGTCCAGTGATTCATATAAGTACAGATAAATCAATCTCAACTTTGTACAAATTAGAAAAAGTTGCTCCTTTGGTAAAAGATTTCACAACAGAATATATGGATTGGCAAACAGATGATGGTGACATTTTGTTCCCTAAGTCCCCTAGCCCAACCACTTTTGTGCAGGGTAAATACTGTACAACTATATTTGACAGACCTTATCAATATTAAAGAGTAGGCTGTTTCCTTGTCCCCAGTATCAAAAGTAGTGGGGTTTTTTTAGTATAAATTCAAAAATGAATGGAATAGCAGCAAATGGGTATCCATCTGTGACTGCAATCAATAGAGAACAATTCAAGTGACACATAAGTGGCACGCACAGGTCGTTTAGGCCTTAAAATTTTCTGAAAATAAGTCAAAGTCAAGAAGGGCCATGACTTAAACCATTTGTTACCATTTGAGAGCAATTGTAGAATGTCAGAGCAAAAAATTTTTTGAGAGATATTCATATGTATTCCTTTGTTAAATAGTAGATGAAGGAAATTGAACCTAAATATGTTTGAAGTCTTTCCTGATTCATGATGCCACAGAAGCCTTGAAAATGATTGAGCCAAGTCTCAGAGTGTTGTTAAGGAATACATGGAGGGTATAAACTATAGAAACATAAGTAAATTTAGCATCAAATTTTTCCTCCTTTTGTGTCAACTGAAATTTTTTTCCTGCAAATAACAGATATCCCAAATGTGGCTAATGGCTCAATACATTGATAGAATCATTCAAAAAATATTTAGCAAGAGCTTATCAGCCCATTCTTCTTGCTTTTAGGGGTATAGAAATCACTTTTGGATGCAAGCATCACCACCTAAAGACGGATCATGTTGATTATACAGTGCATCTTCTGTCAACACAATAGATTATCTATTGAGTACAATGGGCTAATAGTTGCCTATTCATCTTATGTTTGACTTCCCTGGTGGCTCAGGTATGTAAAGGAATCTGCCTGCAATGCAGGAGACCTGGGTTTGATCCCTGGTTGGGAAGATCCCCTGGAGAAGGGAATGGCTACCCACTTCAGTATTCTTGCCTGAAGAATTTCATGGACGGAGGAGACTGGCTATGGTCCAGGGGGTTGCAAAGTGGCAGACATGATCAAGCAACTAACACACACACACACACACACACACACACACACACACACACAATCTTACATTCCATTCTCTATCTCCACAATATAGCATCACAACCTGGCGCATCTCATCTCTCGTATATCTCATATTTAACATTAATCACTGTTTGTTCCTCCCTTGGAATCAAAATTGACAACAATTTTTCTATATTTAGACCCAGGGAAATCTGACTACTAGTATCTTTTCCACAACACAATGCTATCTCCTGGGACTCAGATCTTTGTTATTACAGCAATCACATTTTTCTAGTAGTTATGCTAACCTAAAGCATACTTGAAGAGAGACTATAATTGGAAAAGGTATTTTGTCCATGATATTCTTTATTCAGGCTTCATTAAGAGGCTCCTTTCTGTCAGAATACTTTTCATTTCCTATCCTACTTTTCAGTTCCTAAAAATAAAAAGATTATTTTTGAGCTGTAGGTGGAAAAACTAATCTTTACCATATGGTCTCATCATAGATTGTGACAGTGTTATTTCTCAGAATCAACCAAGATGCAGTAATTACTCCTTCCATGAGTTTGATTATCTCTAGGGAACCAAAATGAAGGAAAATTTGAAATTTCTTTTGGCAGTAAGCAAGAGTGATAGAGTGATGAGAAACTTCAGTGTTTCAAAGTGTAATTCATAGTCCAATCTTAATTTATCATTGAGTTACATACTATCCTATTCTTTTTACCAGAGTCCAGAAGTTTTGCTGATTAAGTGCTAGACTGACACTCCTACAAACAGAAAGCCTTCCTATTTATCCTAGCCTCTGGCATCTTCAAGTACCAGTCTGTACTATGTGAGGATTGCCAGGGAACTACTTACATGTGCACAGTATGTCATTTTTAGAGGAACTGCTATTTCAAATAAATGTATTCAGAAAATAGATCTCCTGCTCAACTGTATTGTTGATAAATATTAATTGAAACTACACATTTAAGGAAATATGAGACACAAAGTTCATGGTGATATGAAATAGGTTTATTATTTAAAATATATAGAAATTATTCAGTTCAGATGATTCAGAGCCAGAGGAATCAGCAAGTTGCCCAAGAAATGTGAAGCATCCTGAATTCATCAGAAATCATAGTGGTGGGCAATAACGTAGAGGCAACTGAGGAACATATACATACATATATAACATACAGATGCATATGCATGCATGTATATAACATATGCTTCCATCTACATACATGTACATATATATTACACACACATATATAAGGTTCTCTAATCAAGACAGTTTCTGTTAAGTTCCAGACACAAGTCATTCTAACTATAATCACAGACCATCTCATCTGAACCAATCACAACTTATCAACCTTAGATATTATACATCCACATGATATCCTATAATATATATACCCAAATGAATGCAGAGTTCCAAAGAATAGGGAGGAGAGATAAGAAAGCATTATTAAGTGAACAATTATGCAAAGAAATAGAGGAGAACAAGAGAATGGGGAAGTCTAGAGATTTTTTTTCAAGAATAGAGATACCAAAGGAACATTTCATGCAAAGATGGGCACAATAAAGGACAGAAACAGCAAGGACCTAACAGAACCAGAAGCGATTAAGAAGAATTGCAAGAATACAAGAACTGTACAAAAAGGTTTTAATAACCCAGATAACCACAATGGTATGATCACTCACCTAGAGCCCGACATCTGCTGTGTGAAGTCAAGTGGACCTTTAGGAAGCATCACTAGGAACAAAGCTAGTGGAGGTGATGCAATTCCAATTGAACTATTTCAAATTCTAAAAAATGTTGCTGCTAAAGAACTACACTCAGTATGCCAGCAAATTTGGAAAATATAGCAGTGACCACAGGACTGGAATAGATTGGTTTTCATTTCAAATTCCAAAGAAGGACAATGTCAAAGAACGTTCAGACTACCACACAATTGCACTCGTTTCACATTCAAGCAAGGTAATGCTCAAATCTTCTAAGCTAGGCTTCAACAGTACATGAACCAAAAACTTCCAGATGTAAAAGCAGGATTTGAAAAGGCAGAGGAACCAGAGATTAAGTTGCCAACATCCATTGAATCATAAAAAAAGCAAAATAATTCCAGAACAACACCTACTTCTGCTTCATTGACTTTGTGGAAGACTTTGGCTGGGTGGATCACAACAAACTGGAAAATTCTTAAAGAGATGGGAATACCAGACCACCTTACATGCTTCCTGAGAAATCTGTGTGCAGGTCAAGAACTAATAGCATGGAACAAACAACTGCACATGGAGCAATGAACTGGTTCAAAACTGGGAAAGGAGTACATTAAGGCTGTATATTGTCACCCTGCTTATTTTACTTCTATGCAGAACACTGGGCTAGATGACTCACAAGCTGGAATCAAGACTGCAGGGAGAAATATCAATAGCTTCAGATATTCAGATGATACTATCTTAATGGCAGAAAGCAAACAGGAACAAAAGATCCCCTTGATGAAAGTGAAAGAGGAGAGTGAATAAACTGGTTTAAAACTCAGCATTCAAAAAAACAAAGAGCATGGCATCCAGTCCCATTTTCTCCTGACAAATAGATAGGGTAAAGACGAAATGGTTAGCAGATTTTTTTCTTTTCTTTTCTTTTTTGATATTATAACTTTAAATTTTATTTTTACTTTATTTTACTTTACAATACTGTATTGGTTTTGCCATACATTGAAATGAATCCGCCACAGGTGTATATGAGCTCCCAATCCTAGATTTTATTTTCGTAAGCTCCAAAGTCACTGTGGATGGTGACTGCAACCATGAAATGAAAAGACGCTTGCTCTTTGAAAGAAAAGTTATGACAAACTTAGACAGTATATTGAAAAGCAGAGACCACTTTGCCAACAAAAGTCTCTCTAGTCAAAGCTATGGTTTTTCCAGTCATCATGCACAGATGTGAGAGTTGGACCATAAAGATGGCTGAGTGCTGAAGAATTGATGCTTTCAAATTGTGGTGCTGGAGAAGATTCTTGAGAGTTGCTTAGAGAGCAAGAAGATCAAACCCGCCAATCCTAAAGGAAATCAACCCTGAATATTCATTGGAAGGACTGATGCTGAAGCTGAAGCTCTAGTACTTTGCCCACGTGATACAAAGAGGCAACTCATTGGAAAATATTCTGATGTTGGGAAAGATTGAAGGCAGGAGGAAAAGGGGATGGCAGAGATTGAGATGGTTGGATGGCATCACCAACTCAATGGACATGAGTTTGAGCAAACTCAGGGAGATAGTTAAGGACAGGGAAGTGTGATGTGCTGCAGTCCATGGGGTTGCAAAGAGTCACATGTGACTTAGTGACTGAACAGCAACAGCAAATATATATATCAGAATTGAGAGGTACAGAATATAAACATAGTCAAATTCCTGATATTCAAGCCAGTTTCCCATATGTCCCAATTCAACCTGCCTTTGTTTTTTTTAATTCTATCTTTCCCACATTTTGAGAGGAAATCCTGACTCTGCTCTATGTAATTGGTAAGGGTTATAATATGTCTTCTTTATGATCAGCAAGAAACGAGCATTTATTGGATGTCTAGGAAATTGTTGGTTATGTCCATTGTCTGGCATTATATTTACCTCAAGAGCCCAAAACATATTTTCTCTATCACCTATCATACAAAGTGATTTGCTTACCTCCATAAATACCTTAGATATTTTCCAGACTTACTGTCTTTGTTTATTCTTCTTTGGATTAAAGTAACCACTTGTCATCTCTATGAATAAACTCCTCATTTATCTTCTTCAGATATACCCTTAACCAATCCTCACCAAGTAGATATGCTCTTTCTTGCACTCTGAAATGTCAAGTAACTTTTCCACCTCATTTGACCTTTATTACTCTCTATTTGATACATAGTATATTATGAATTTTTCCTTATGACAGTATTTGTCCATAATTAACTTAGCAACATGTTTGCTGTGCTTAGTATGTTCTAAATATAGACATGAATATACATATACATTTGTTTGTATTTATTTTTTCATTTATTTATGAATAAATATGAAATACTTCTGTTTGAGTGTTTGACAAACCCAAGACTTATTTCTTAGGAAATTTCATATTTTTTGTGAGAATGAAATGAAACATAAACACCCAGAGACAGACCCAAAGGCTATTCATGTTTACTTCTTAGGAAATGCAATGGTCAAAAAATACATAGACTACTCCTACCATTCTTATTCTTAGACCTAAAGATAATAAGCGTTAATAGTGTGATAAAGAGTCTTATGATTTTGCCTCCTCAGTAATTGTGTGTGGATGATGGAAGAAAAGCAAAATGTGTCCTTTAAGTCTCTCTAGACTCCACCAGCTCTTTCATCTAAGAAAGGTGATCCCCTACCATAAATGGATTTCTCTATAAAATGAATTATAGAGAAATTCTCCGTCAACCACAGTTTGACTATGGAAAACAATATATACATGTAGAAGAGTTTTTATAAACAAGAAAGACTTTAAAGGAATTAAGTGAGTATTATCCAATTTCTCTCAGTGCAGTCATAAAGAGGATACATACTTGGTTATATTCAATAGTAGCTAACAATATTAGTTTATGAGGACCTGTGGTTAAATGACATTGGTAAGATTCTCAATGGAGAAGGCAATGGCAACCCACTCCCGTTCTCTTGCCTGGAAAATCCCATGGACGGAGGAGCCTTGTGGGCTGCAGTCCATGGGGTTGCTAAGAGTTGGACACAACTGAAGTGACTTAGCAGCAGAAGCAGTAGGATTCTCAAAGTCCCTATGTGGATTTTCAGGGATGTCCCCAATAATAGGTTAAAAGCCATAAGACTCTAATATCCACCAGTTCAGCTGGGAATTTTATAGCTTTTGATAAATTTGTCTAAGAAATTGTTGTTTATAAGTATAGTACAGAGTTGGACATGACTTAGCAAATAAACAACAACAAACAAAAACAACATCTGAGTTATCTATATAAGACACAAACTCGCTAAAATCCATCACAGGATTTTAGATACAACATCCAAAATCCATCAATACAGCATCTCAAGAGTCAAGATTTAGAATCTAACCTCTTTAACAGGTTACTCTCTGATGATCCTAGGATCATGACTCCAATACCAATTTAATTAAAACACACATTTTGACACTCTATTAAATGATCATTTACCTTAAATTTGATCACCATTATCAAATGATTTCATATATTTTATAATTCTAATAATCTTACAATCTTAATGGTATATGTCTTTTTATTTAAGACTATTTTTTTAAAAGCAGTTTAAGGTTTACAACAAAATTAGAGGCAGGAAAGAGATTTTACATATAACATCTGTTTCCAACTTGCATAGATTCTCTTATTATCAGTATTACTCAAAAAATGGCATTTTTTTTTTCCAAAAGGGAAACCTGAACCAACATATCATAATTACCAAATATTCATAGCTTTTCTTAGGGTACACTCTTGGTGTTCTACATTCTACTCATCTGGACAAATGTATAATGATTTGTACCATTATTATGATATAATAAATTTCATCACTCATACTATTATTGGACTCATATTATATGGACTCATACATTCACTTCATGAAAAAGCCTTCCTTTGGCAATCATTGATCGTTTTATTGTCTCCATAGTTTTGCCTTTTCCAGAATGTCAATAGATGGAACGATACAGAACATAACTTTCTCTGACTGGTTTCTTTAATGTAGTAATATGCCTTTATGATTCCCACAAATCTTTTCATGGCTTGAATATTTCTTTTTCGTTCAGTTCAGTCCCTCATTCATGTCCGACTCTTCATCACCCCATGAATCACAGCATGCCAGGCCTCCCTGTCCATCACCAACTCCAGGAGTTTACTCAAACTCATGTCCATTGAGTAGGTGATGCCATCCAGCCAGCTCACCCTCTGTTATCCCCTTCTCCTCCAGTCCCCAATCCCTCCCAGCATCAGAGTCTTTTCCAATGAGTCAACTCTTCACATGAGGTGGCCAAAGTACTGGAGTGTCAGCTTCAGCATCAGTCCTTCCAATGAACACCCAGGACTGATCTCCTTTAGGACGGACTGGTTGGATCTCCTTGCAGTCCAAGGGACTCTCAAGAGTCTTCTCCAACACCACAGTTCAAAAGCATCAATTCTTTGGCACTCAGCTTTCTTCACAGTCCAACTCTCACATTCATACATGACCACTGGAAAAACCATAGCCTTGACTAGATGGACTTTTGGTGGCAAAGTAATGTCTCTCCTTTTCAATATGCTATTTAGATTGCATAACTTTCCTTCCAAGGAGTAAGCATATTTTAATTTCATGGCTGCAATTACCATCTGCAGTGATTTCGGAGCCCAAAAATATAAAGTCAGCCACTGTTTCCACTGTTTCCCCACCTATTTGTCATGAAGTGATGGGACTGGATGCCATGATCTTCGTTTTCTGAATGTTGAGCTTTAAGCCAACATTTTCACTCTCCTCTTTCACTTTCATCAAGAAGCTTTTGAGTTCCTCTTCACTTTGTGCCTTAAGGGTGGTGTCATCTGCATATATGAGGTTACTGATATTTCTCCTGGCAATCTTGATTCCAGCTTCTGCTTCTTCCAGTCCAGTGTTTCTCATGATGTACTCTGCATATAAGTTAAATAAGGAAATAAGCAGGGTGACAATACACAGCCTTGATGTACTCCTTTTCCTATTTGGAACCAGTCTGTTGTTCCATGTCCAGTTCTAGCTGTTGCTTCCTGACCTACATATAGGTTTCTCAAGAGGTAGGTCAGGTGGTCTAGTATTCCCATCTCTTGCAGAATTTTCCACAGTTGATTGTGGTTCACACAGTCAAAGGCTTTGACATAGTCAATAAAGGAGAAATGGATGTTTTTTCTGGAACTCTCTTAGTTTTCAATAATCCAGCAGGTGTTGACAATTTGATCTCTGGTTCCTCTACCTTTTCTGAAACCAGCTTGAACATCAGGAAGTTCACGGTTCACATACTGTTGAAGCCTGGCTTGGAGAATTTTGAGCATTACTTTACTAGCTTGTGAGATGAGTGCAGTTGTGCAGTAGTTTGAGCATCTTTGGCATTACCTTTCTTTGGGGTTGGAATGAAAACTGACCTTTTCCAGTCCTGTGGCCACTGCTGAGTTTTCCAAATTTGCTGGTATATTGAGTGCAGCACTTTCACAGCATCATGTTTTAGGATTTGAAATAGCTCCACTGGGATTCCATCACCTCCACCAGCTTTGTTCCTAATGATGCTTTCTAAGGCCCACTTGACTTCACATTCCAGGATGTCTGGCTATAGGTGAGTGATCACACCATCGTGATTATCTGGGTCATGAAGATCTTTTTTGTACAGTTCTTCTGTGTATGCTTGCCACCTCTTCTCAATATCTTCTGCTTCTATTAGGTCCATATCATTTCTGTCCTTTATCGAGCCCATCCTTGCATGAAATGTTCCCTTGGTATCTCTAATTTTCTTGAAGAGATCTCTAGTCTTTCCCATTCTGTTGTTTTCCTCTATTTCTTTGCATTGATTGCTGAAGAAGGCTTTCTTATCTCTCCTTGCTCTTCTTCGGAACTCTGCATTCAGATGCTTATATCTTTCCTTTGGTCTTTTGCTTTTCACTTCTTTTCTTTCCACAGCTATTTGTAAGTCCTCCCCAGACAGCCATTTTGCTTTTCTGCCTTTCTTTTTCTTCAGAATGTTCTTTGTCCCTGTCTCCTATCCAATGTCATGAACATCCGCCCATAGTTCCTCAGGCAATCTGTCTATCAGATCTAGTCCCATAAATCTATTTCTTACTTGCACTGTATAATCATAAGGGATTTGATTTAAGTCATATCTGAATGGTCTAGTGGTTTTCCCTACTTCTTCAATTTAAGTCTGAATTTGGCAATAAGGAGTTCATGATCTGAGCCACAGTCAGCTCCTGGTCTTGTTTTTGCTGACTGTATAGAGCTTCTCCATCTTTGGCTGCAGCGAATATAATCAATCTGATTTCGATGTTGACCATCTGGTGATGTCCCTGTGTAGAGTCTTCTCTTGTGTTGTTAGAAGAGGGTGTTTGCTATGACCAGTGTGTTCTCTTGACAAAACTCTATTAGCCTTTGCCCTGCTTCATTCCGTATTCCACGGCAAAATTTGGAGTCCAAATTTGGACTCTCAAAAATATATTTTTAGGGCTAAACAATATTCCATTGCCTTGACATATCATTTATTTTTCAGTTCATCTCCTTTAGGACATCTTGGTTGCTTCTAGGTTTGGCAATCATGAACAAAGCTGTTGTTAACATCCATGTGCAGGTTTTTGTGTGAACATACACTTTAGCTTTTTTGGGTAAATACCAAGGAGTGTGATTTCTGGATCTTATGGTTAAGAGTATATTTTTTTCTAAAGTGGCTTACTATTTAACATTTACACCAACAATGTGTGAGAGTTCTTGTTACTCAAATTCCTCTCCAGCATTTGGTGTTGTCAGTGTGACAGATTCTGGCCATATTAATAGGTGAGTAGTGTTTTCTATTTGTTGTTTTACTTTGCATTTTCTTGATGACATAATGAGTATTATCTTTTCATAGGTTTATTTACCATCTGTATAACTGCTTTGGTAAAGTGTTAAAGTCTTTGGCCCATTTTTTAATTGATTTCTTTGTTTTACTATCGGTGAGTTTTAAGGATTATTTTTTTATTTTATATAAAGATCCTTAATTATATGTGTCTTCTGTACCTATTCTCCCCCAATCTGTGGCTTGCCTTCTAATTTTCTTGATATTGTCCTTTGCAGAAGTTTTTAACTTTAATGAAATCCAACATAATTATCTCTGTCATAAAGCATATCTGTGATCAGTTCAGTTCAGTTCAGTCGCCCAGTCGTGTCTGACTCTTTGTGACCCCATGAATCGCAGGACGCCAGGCCTCCCTGTTCATCACCATTTCCCAGAGTTCACTCAGACTCATGTCCATCCAGTCCGTGATGCCATCCAGCCATCTCATCCTCGGTCGTCCCCTTCTCCTCCTGCCCCCAATCTCTCCCAGCATCAGAGTCTTTTCCAATGAGTCAACTCTCAAATTTCATTTGTCTATTGCTTGTATAAAAGTGGGCTTCCACCGTATATTAACCTTGTTTCCTGCACCCTTGCTATACCAGCTTATTGCTCTCAGTAATTTTTTGTCAATTCTTTCAGCTTTTTTCTATAGCTAATCATATCATCTATTAACAGTTTCATTTCTTTCTTTTTAATATATATACATTTTATTTATTTTTTGTTGATCCCCTGGAAGAGGGCATGATAATCCACTCCAGTATTCTTGACTGGAGAATTACATGGACAGGGGAGCCTGGTGGGCTACAGTCCATAGGGTCTCAGAGTCAGACATGACTGAAGTGACCTAAAGAATACCCATAATATATTAGCAAAGACTTCTGACAGCATATTTAAAAACAGTGGTGAGAAAGATCACCTTGTTTAATAGCTGATCTTAAAAGTAAAGTTCAAATTTCTAACCATTATCCATGATGTTAGATATAGGTTTTTTATAAATAGTCTTTGTAAAGTTGAGGAAGTTCTCCTTTATTCCTACTTTTCTGAGTTTTCCTAATGAATGCATGCTGAATTTTGTCAAATACTTTTTCTGCATCTACTGATAATGATCATAAAATTTCTTTTTTAGTCAACTGATGTGATGAATTACTTTAATTTTCAAATGTTGATAGCCCATATAACCAGAATCAATACTCTTAGTTTTGGTGCATAATTATTTTTATCTTTTAGGGGTTCAATTTGCTAATTTTTTTGAATATTTTTGCAGTTATGTTCATGAAAGATGCCAACTATAATTTTCTTGAAAAGCTGTTGTCTGATTTTGTGTTAGTGTAATGCTGGCGACATAGATGACTCAGGAAGCAATTCTTTTGTTGCTATCCTCTAAAAAATATTGTAGAGAATTGGCATAATTTATTTCCTAAATATTTGGTAGAATTCATCATTGAACCTATCTGGGGTTAGTGCATTCTGTTCGGACAGTTTATTGATTATTTATTCAATTTGTTTAATAGATGCAGATCTATTCAAACTTTCTATTTCTCCTTATGTGAGTTTTGGAGGTTTGTATATTTCAAGGAATTTGGCGATTTCACCCAGGTTATTAAATTTGTGGGCACAGAGTTTTTTTTAATAATATTCCTTCATTTAACTTTTTAATTGCCATAGAGCTGTACTAATACCGCTTCTTTTATTTCTGATATAATTAATTTGTGTTCTCTCCCTTTTTTCTTAGCTTAGATCAGTTCAGTTCAGCTGCTCAGTCGTGTCTGACTCTTTGCAACCCCATGGACTGCAGCACGCCAGGCCTCCCTGTCCATCACCATCTCCCAGAGTTCACTCAGACTCACATCGATCAAGTCAGTGATGCCATCCAGCCATCTCATCCTCTGTCTTCCCCTTCTCCTCCTGCCCCCAATCTCTCCCAGCATCAGAGTCTTTTCCAATGAGTCAACTCTTCACAAGAAGTGGCCAAAGTACTGGAGCTTCAGTTTTAGCATCATTCTTTCCAAAGAAATCCCAGGGCTGATCTCCTTCAGAATGAACTGGTTGGATCTCCTTGCAGTCCAAGGGACTCTCAAGAGTCTTCTCCAACACCACAGTTCAAAAGCTTTAATTCTTCGGCACTCAGCCTTCTTCACAGTCCAACTCTCACATCCATACATGACCACAGGAAAAATTATAGCCTTGACTAGACGGACCTTAGTTGGCAAAGTAATGCCTCCGCTTTTGAATATACTATCTAGGTTGGTCATAACTTTTCTTCCAAGGAGTAAGTGTCTTTTAATTTCATGGCTGCAGTCACCATCTGCAGTGATTTTGAAGCCCCAAAAAATAAAGCCTCACACTGTTTCCACTGTTTCCCCATCTATTTCCCATGAAGTGATGGGACCAGATGCCATGATCTTTGTTTTCTGAATGTTGAGCTTTAAGTCAACTTTTTTGCTTTCCTCTTTCACTTTCATCAAGAGGCTTTTTAGCTCCTCTTCACTTTCTGCCATAAGGGTGGTGTCATCTGCATATCTGAGGTTATTGATATTTCTCCCGGCAATCTTGATTCCAGCCTGTGTTTGTTCCAGTCCAGTGTTTCTCATGATGTACTCTGCCAATAAGTTAAATAAGCAGGGTGACAATATACAGCCTTGATGTACTCCTTTTCCTATTTAGAATCAGTCTGTTGTTTCATGATCAGTTCTAACTGTTGCTTCTTGAACTGCATACAGATTTCTCAAGAGGCAGGTCAGGTGGTCTGGTATTCCCATCTCTTTCAGAATTTTCCACAGTTTATTGAGACCCACACAGTCAAAGGCTTTGGCATAGTCAATAAAGCAGAAATAGATGTTTTTCTGAAACTCTCTTGCTTTTTCCATGATCCAGCGGATGTTGGCAATTTGATCTCTGGTTCCTCTGCATTTTCTAAAACCAGCTTGAACATCAGGAAGTTCACGGTTCACATACTGTTGAAGCCTGGCTTGGAGAATTTTGAGCATTACCTTACTAGAATGTGAGATGAGTGCAATTGTGCGGTAGTTTGAGCATTCTTTGGCATTGCCTTTCTTTGGGATTGGTATTCATTCCAATGAATACTTTTCCAATGAACCTTTTCCAGTCCTGTGGCCACTGCTGAGTTTTCCAAATTTGCTGGGATATTGAGTGCAGCACTTTCACAGCATCATGTTTTAGGATTTGAAATAGCTCCACTGGGATTCTGTCACCTCCACCAGCTTTGTTCCTAATGATGTTTTCTAAGGCCCACTCGACTTCACATTCCAGGATGTTTGGCTCTAGATGAGTGATTACACCATCGTGATTATCTGGGTCATGAAGATCTTTTTTGTACAGTTCTTCTGTGTATTCTTGCCACCTCTTCTTAATATCTTCTGCTTCTGTTAGGTCCATACCATTTCTGTCCTTTATCGAGCCCATCTTTGCATGAAATTTTCCCTTGATATCTCTAATTTTCTTGAAGAGATCTCTAGTCTTTCCCATTCTGTTGTTTTCCTCTATTTCTTTGCATTGATTGCTGAAGAAGGCTTTCTTATCTCTTCTTGCTATTCTTTGGAACTCTGCATTCAGGTGCTTATATGTTTCCTTTTTTCCTTGGCTTTTCACTTCTCTTATTTTCACAGCTATTTGTAAGACCTCCACAGACAGCCATTTTGCTTTTTTGCATTTCTTTTCCATGAGGTTGGTCTTGATCCCTGTCTCCTCTACAATGTCACGAACCTCAGTCCATAGTTCATCAGGCACTCTGTCTATCAGATCTAGGCCCTTAAATCTATTTCTCACTTGCACTGTGTAATCATAAGGGATTTGATTTAGGTCATACCTGAATGGCCTAGTGGTTTTCCCTTCTTCAATTTGAGTCTGAATTTGGCAATAAGGAGTTCATGATCTGAGCCACAGTCAGCTCCCGGTCTTGTTTTTGCTGACTGTATAGAGCTTCTCCATCTTTGGCTGCAGATAATATAATCAATCTGATTTCAGTGTTGACCATCTGGTGATGTCCGTGTGTAGAGTCGTCTCTTGTTTTTGGAAGAATGTGTTTACTATGACCAGTGCATTTTCTTGGCAAAACTCTATTAGTCTTTGCCCTGCTTCATTCCACCTTCCAAGGCCAAATTTGCCTGTTACTCCAGGTGTTTCCTGACTTCCTACTTTTGCATTCCAGTCCCCTATAATGAAATGGACATTTTTTTTGGATGTTAGTTCTACAAGGTCTTGTAGGTCTTCATAGAACCGTTCAACTTCAGCTTCTTCAGCGTTACTGGTTGGGGTATAGACTTGGATTATGGTGATATTGAATGGTTTACCTTGGAAATGAACAGAGATCATTCTGTCGTTTTTGAGATTGCATCCAAGTACTGCATTTCAGACTCTTTTGCTGACTATGATGGCTACTCCATTTCTTCTGATGGATTCCTGCCTGCAGTAGTAGATATAATGGTCATCTGAGTTAAGTTCACCCATTCCAGTCCATTTTAGTTTGCTGATTCCTAGAATGTTGACGTTCACTCTTGCCATCTCCTGTTTGACCACTTCCAATTTGCCTTGATTCATGGACCTGACATTCCAGGTTCCTATGCAATATTGTCCTTTGCAGCATCGGACTTTGTTTCTATCGCCAGTCACATCCACAGCTGGGTATTGTTTTTGCTTTGGCTCCATCCCTTCATTCTTTCTGGAGTTATTTCTCCAGTGATCTCCAGAAGCATATTAGACACCTACTGACCTGGGAAGTTCCTCATTCAGTATCCTATTATTTTGCCTTTTCATACTGTTCATGGGGTTCTCAAGGCAAGAATACTGAAGCGATTTGCCATTCCCTTCTCCAGTGGCCCAAGAGGCTTATTAATTTCGTTGATCTTTTCAAATAATCAGCCTTTGGTTTCATTTATTTTCTGTATTAATTTTCTTCTTTCAATTTCATAGATTTCTATTCTAATTCTTTATTCAAGTCTCATTTTCCTTATATCTAAAATAACATAGTGTGCAAAAAGCACTTAGCAGTGCCTGGCATGTAGTAAACAACAATAAATGTTAGTGATTATTATTATCAGACCTTTTTAAAAAAAACAGACCACTCTGTGGTATTTTAAAAATTATTTTTTCCTCTTCTCTCTGAGAGAAGCAGGAAGGGTTATTTTTTGGATATTTACTGTGAGAATCTAATCTAGCTCCTGGAGGTAATCCTCACAATATTTTGAGGCACCCTTATGACTGCATCCCCCTGGAGTTGCAACATGCAGAATGCCAGCACTGAGCTTCCACCAATTAGTCAATTACAATGATTTTTTTTTTCTACCCCCACACTTGTTCCCACAGAATGTTAAGCTCTAAAGCTCTGCTGTGCTAAGCCATGAATCTCTGCATTTACCTGCCAGTCTTTCCAATCTTGGGGCCAGCAGTTTTACTTGTGAATGCCCCACTCTTACGCAACAGATTCCAAATTTTGGAATCTAATTCCTGATGATCTGAGTTGGAGCTGATGTAATAATATAAATAAAGTGCACAAAATGTGTGATGGGCTTGAATCATCCCCAAACCATCTCCCTCCTTCCCAGTCCATGGAAAAATTGTCTTCAACGAATCTAACCCCTGGTACCTAGAAGGTTGCAGACCACTGCTCTTATGTTCCCCAAATAAATGTGTTGATTTTTCAATCTGTTTAGCTTTTTTACTTGTTGTTAGGACAGAGACAAATTCCAAGGTTTGTATATGCCTGATTGGAAACCAGAAGTCATTACGAGCATTTTTAATTCATTTTTAAGATCATTTCTAAAAAAAAAAATATTTCTTTCAAAATATTGATATTTCTACCAAATTATGTGCTGCAAGCAATACCATGTAATCAAATTTACAATATTTGTTGCAGATGTAAACAACTTAACCATTTACCACTGTCACGTTGTTCCTAGTAGTAAGGATCCCTTTACCTGAATTAATCAAGTTAGTACCTACCACAGGTTTGTTCCTGTTCAACAAAGAAGGTATTTTAGTGGAGTCAAGAGTGAGAAGAATTGGTCAGCATTCTGTTTCACCTGCTGCATTTAGTTTTTAAAACATGTAATTGATTAGATAATATTGAATTTGTAAATAAAAGATGATTAAATTAATACTATAGCAGATGCTAGCTCAGAGGCAAAATATAAGCCATAGCTAACACTACCATTTCTTGCCCCAGCAATAGATTACCGCATATTCCTCAGAAACAGAAGAAGCCACTCCTCTCTGATTTCTCTACTCACATCTCATTCTGCATTCTTCCTTTTCACTGTGACTGTCACTACTAGACCAAAGGCCAGAGCAACAGTATGGTCTTCAGTGTGAAACTGTCATCCCTATAATATATGACAAACATGCTAAGAGGTCTGTGGCCTTCAATATAAATTAAGGAAAATAATGAAATACACAGTAATACAAGCTGTATACACAATAATATAAACCAATTATATCTTTCACAAAATATTTCACATGTATAAATAATTATTATCATAATAATGATGATAGAGGTTATAATTATGAGAGGGTGTGAAAAGCATGGCTCATGAATGATCTAGCTACAAAATGATAAAACGGAGCAAAATCAATCCAATCATTAAATCATAAGGGAATTATTTCAGAGGTAAAATAGCCCCTTCAAAAATTATATGAGACACTAGATCACAGAGACAGAGCCAGCTGCTAAACCCGATTATTATATTGGCTTTGTATTCTGACTCTAGTTTACAATTACTAGCCCAAGATAAAAGAATCTACTTATTTATAATGACTTACATTACAGTTTATAAGACACTTTAAGTATATTCTCATTTTACATGTTAAAAGAAAGAGATGCTGGTTACATTTTACTTTAAGATTAGTAGCTAGAGACAGAAGTGGGCCCAGAACTCAGAATTTTAGAATCTTACTCCAGTATCTATTACAGTATACCCATAATCATATGCTTAATTCTTCCTATTCATCTCCACCCATCATAGCTAAAACTTCACTAAATTTACCTCCTATAAGAGCGGCTGCTTAGAAAGGATCTGGGTACTTGTAAAGGAATCTAGACCCTGCTTATCATCTGTCAAGGAAGTCTGGAACAATGCAATCATTGTTTGCTGGTGAGAATTTTGACAGATTCACTTCAGAGCAGGAAGATTTATTTGAAACTCAGCATATTGAATATTTTTTTACACTAGTAAATTATTTACATCCAATAGCTAGAAATGTATTAAAAATTATTGTCCTATAGATTCTAGATACAAATCTAAATTGAAGTTCAGAGACTAACATATATTTGTGCATGCATAATTGCTTATCTAGTATAAAGTGTGCATATAAATTCAGCTAAACATTGAGGTAAGTATTAAATCATTATACCCTTAAGGAGCTTTTTAAGTATTCCTCAAAAATCTCTCTTTAATGAGTGAATAAAATAGTAAATGTCATCATAGCAATTTCTTATTCCTCGAGGGCAAAAATTAATAGAACAATTTGTCTACACCTGTCCTTGATTTCCCAACCAAGTTCACACATACCAAAAACTTAAATTAATAAGACTCTCCCAATAGTTATTTTTAATTAACACTTTCTTTCATGCTAAAAATATTCGTTTTCTTTTTAAAACCTTGCTAAGTAACTACAGCTTTTAACAAAATACTTTTTATTTTTCCTTTTTTTTTTTTTTTTTTGCATGTTATTCCTGGTTTCATGAGTCAGATAAGGGCACCAAACTGTACTGACAGATGTTTTTTTAAAGACAGAAAAGAGATTCAAATTAAACATAGTAGAGGGCTCGGCTATAAAGTTAGAGGAGGCATAATACAGAAACTGCAGACACCAACACGCTATTCACATGTACTATAATTAAAGCTGAAGTAAAGTAGGGAATAAATTTATCTACGTGTTAAGTCATTTCTATGTACATGCTAAGTTGTGTCTCTTTGCGAGCCCTTGGACTGTAGCCTGTCAGAGTCCTTTGATCGTGGGATTTCCCAGGAAAAATACTGCAGTGGGTTGCCATTTCCTCCTCTGGGGTACCTTCTAGAACAGGGATCAAACCTGACTCTCTTGTGTCACCTGCAGTGGCAGCCAGGTTCTTTGCCACTAGTGTCACTTGGGAATTAAACCTGAGCTAAGTTAGGAAAAAGACAAAAAGATAAGACACTGAAAGATGAGCTCCCAGGGTCAGTAGGTGCCCAATATGCTACTGGAAATCAGTGGAGAAATAACTCCAGAAAGAATGAGGAGATGAAGCCAAAGCAAAAACAACACCTAGTTGTGGACATGATCAGTGATGGAAGTAAAGTCCAATGCTGTAAAGAGCAATAATGCATAGGAACTTGGAATGTTAGGTCCATGAATCAAAACAAACTGGAAGTGGTCAAAAAGGGGATACAAGAGTGAACACTGACATTTTAGGAATCAGCAAAATAAAATGGATTAGGATGGGTGAATTTAACTCAGATGACCATTATATCTACTACTATGGCAAGAATCCCTTAGAAGAAATGGAGTAGCCATCATAGTCAACAAAAGAGTCTGAAATGCAGTACTTAGATGTAATCTCAAAAACGACAGAATGATTTCTGTTCATTTCCAAGGCAAACCATCCAATATGACAGTAATCAAGTCAAAGTGCCAACCAGTAATGTTGAAGAAGTTGAAGTAGAATGGTTCTATGAAGACTTACAAGGCCTTCTAGAACTAACACTAAAAAAGTGTCATTTTCATTATAGGGGACTGGAATGCAAAAGTAGGAAGCCAAGAAATACCGGGCAAATTTGCCCTTGGAGTACAGAATGAAGCAGGGCAAAGGCTTAACAGAGTTTTGCCAAGAGAACACACCGGTCATAGAAAACACCCTCTTCCAACAACATAAGAGAAGACTCTACACATGTACATCACCAGATGGTCAATACCTAAATCAGATTGATTGTATTATTTGCAGCCAAAGATAGAGAAGCTCTATACAGTCAGCAAAAAACAAGACCAAGAGCTGACTGTGGCTCAGATCATGAACTCCTCATTGCCAAATTCAGACTTAAATTGAAGAAAGCAGGGAAAACCACTAGACTATCCAGGTATGACCTAAATCAAATCCCTTACAACTATTCAGTAGAAGTGACAAATAGATGGAAGGGTTTAGATCAGATAGACAGAGTGACTGAAGAACTATGGATGGAGGTTCATGACATTGTACAGGAGGCAGTGATCAAGACCATCCTCACAAAAAAAGAAATGCAAAAAGGCAAAATGGTTGTCTGAGGAGGCCTTACAAATAGCTGTCAAAAGAAGAGAATCGAAGGACAAAGGAGAGAAGGAAAGATATATCTATTTGAATGCAGAATTCCAAAGAATAGCATGGAGATATAAGAAAGCCTTCTTCAGTGATCAATGCAAAGAAATAGAGGGAAAAAAACAGAATGGGAAAGACTAGAGATCTCTTCAAGAAAATTAGAGATACCAAGGGAACATTTCATGCAAAGATGGGCTCAATAAAGGACAGAAATGGTTTGGACCTAACAGAAGCAGAAGATACTAAGAAGAGGTGGCAAGAATACCCAGAAGAACTATACAGAAAATATCTTCACGACCCAGATAATCAAATGGTGTGATCAACACCTTAAAGCCAGACATCCTGGAATGCAAAGTCAAGTAGGCCTTAGGAAGCATCACTATGGACAAAGCTAGTGGAGGTGATGGAATACCAGTTGAGCTAATTCAAATCCTAAAAGATGATGCTGTGAAAGTGCTGCATTCAATATTCAAGCAAATTTGGAAAGCTCAGCAGTGGCAACAGAAATGAAAAAGGTGAGTGTTTATTCAATCCCAAAGAAAGACAATGCCAAAGAATGCTCAAACTACTGCACAATTGCACTCATCTCACACACTAGCAAAGTAATGCTCAAAATTCTCCAAGCCAGGCTTCAATTGTATTTGAACTGTAAAATTCCAGATGTTCAAGCTGGATTTAGAAAAGGCAGAGGAACCAAAGATCAAATTGCCAGCATCCATTGGATCATTGAAAAAGCTAGAGAGCTCCAGAAAAACATCTATTTCTGCTTTATTGACTATACCAAAGCCTTTGACTGTGTGGATCACAACAAACTGTGGACAATTCTTAAAAAAAAAAAGAGAATATCAGACCACCTGATCTGCCTCTTGAGAAATCTGTATGCAGGTCAAGAAGCAACAGTTAGAACTGGACAGAGAACAACAGACTGGTTCCAAATCGGGAAAGGAATACATCAAGGCTGTATATTGTCACCCTGCTTATGCATTTTATATGCAGAGAACATCATGAGAAATGCTGGATTGGATGAAGCACAAGCTGGAATCAAGATGTTTGGGAGAAATATCAATAACCTCACATATGCACATAACACCACATTTATAGCAGAAAGCAAAGAGTAACTAAAGAGCCTCTTGATGAAAGTGAAAGAGGAGAGTGAAAAAGTTGGCTTAAAACTCAACATTCAGAAAACTAAGATCATGGGATCTGGTCCTGTCACTTCATGCAAAGAGATGGGTAAACAGTGGAAACAGTGACATACTTTATTTGGGGGGGCTCCAAAATACTGCAGGTGGTGACTGCAGCCATGAAATTAAAAGATACTTACTCCTTGGAATAAAAATTATATGCAACTTTCATAGCATATTAAAAAGTAGAAACATTACTTTGCCAATGAAGATCTGTCTAGTCAAAGCTTTGTTTTTTCCAGTAGTCTTGTATGGGTGTGAGTTTTGTACTATAAAGAAAGCTGAGGGCCAAAGAATTAATGCTTTTGAACTGTGGTGTTGGAGAAGACCCTTGCGACTCCCTTGGACTGCAAGGAGATCCAACCAGTCCATCCAAAAGGAAATCAGTCCTGAATATTCATCAGCAGGACTGATACTGAAGCTGAAACTCGAATTGGCCACCTGATGCGAAGAGCTGACATTTGAAAATACCCTGGTGCTGGGAAAGATTGAAGGCGTGATGAGAATGGGATGACAGAGGATCAGATGGTTGAATGGCATCACCAAATCAATGGGCATGAGTTTGAGTAAGCTCCGGGTATTGGTGATGGACAGGGAAGCCTGGCTTACTGCAGTCCATGAGGTCGTAAAGAGCTGAACACAACTGAGTGACTGAACTGAACTGAAGTTAGGGGACAAATTTATAGGGAAAGGATTATACAGTAATTTCCCCTTAATCACAGTTTCACTACCCTTGGTTTCAGTTCCCTGTGGTCAACCCTGGTTCTAAAATATGAAATGGATAACTCCAGAAATAGGCATTTCACATGTTTGGAATAGCACCCCCATTCTGAGTGGAGTGATGAAATCTCGTGCAGTCTTGCAGGACCTTGTCCTGTGACAGTAGTGAACCTTCCTTCTGTCCAGCATGCCCTGCAGTCAGCCTAGTCACTTGGGGGTCTTCTAGGTTACCAGATTGACTGTTGTGCTAAGGCTGTGTTTATGATCAAGTCACTCTACTTCTTAAGAACCCAAAGAATGCAAGTAAAGATACTGACAATTGAGATATGCCAAAAAGAGGCCATAAAATGCTTCCTTTAATTGATGAACTGTAAGTTCATGATTTAACAAGGAACTGAACAAAAACCTTATGATGAAGTTGCTAAACTTCATGGTAAGAACAAATTTTCTATCTGTGAAACTGTGAGGAAGAGAAAAGAAACATATGCTAGTTTTGCAGTCTTAACTGTCAAACTGCAAAAGTTATGGTCACAGTGCATAAGCACTTAAGATAGGAAAGGCAGTATATTTGTACAACAAACATATAGAGAGGCCACTTTCATGTAACATTTATTGTAATATATTCTTATACCTATTTTATTTTATTGTTAGTTATTGCTTTTTATCTCTCACTGTGCCTATTTTATAAATTGAACTGTATCAGAGATATGTATATATACAAAAAAAAAAAAAGCATAATATGTGGAGTCAGCACTATCCATGGTTTCAGGCATTTACTGAGGGTCTTGGAAAGCATTCTCTTCTGATAAGAGGAGACTACCATAGCGGCATTATGAATTTTAATAGACAGAAGCATAACTTATAAATATAAATCATCTTAGAAAAGAAATAGATTTATATTTGTCATTTGGTATATGGTGATTTTCAACTATATAATGTGTATTGCATTAAAGAAATCTGGAAAGAAACCACTATATGTAATTTATCAGTATATAGAAAAGAAATCAAAATGGCTTTGTCTGCTAGTTTTAGTACCTTTATAATCTCATATAAAGTGTTTACAAATGTCACAAGATTGGAAGCTGCTGAAAAATAGACAATAAAATATTCTTTGGAAGGAGTAACTCAATAGCATATTATAAATGCTAGTTTCTCTGAGTCCTGAAAAGGTTTCCAAGTGATCCAAAGACTTTTTGTTTTTATTTTTGAAATCAATTCTAATGAGGTGGATGAAACTGGAGCCGATTATACAGAGTGAAGTAAGACAGGAAGAAAAACACCAATACAGTATGCTGCTGCTGCTGCTAAGTCACTTCAGTCGTGTCTGCCTCTGCGATTCCACAGACGGCAGTTCACCAGGCTCTGCCATCCCTGGATTCTCCAGGCAAGAACACTGGAGTGGATTGCCATTTTCTTCTCCAATGCATGAAAATGAAAAGTGAAAGTGAAGTCACTGAGTCGTGTCCAACTCTCAGCGACCCCATGGACTTCAGCCCACCAGGCTCCTCCATCCATGGGATTTCCCAGGCAAGAGTACTGGAGTGGGGTGCCATTGCCTTCTCCCCAATACAGTATACTAACGCATATATATGGAATTTAGAAAGATGATAACGATAACCCTGTATGTGAGACAGCAAAATAGACACAGATGTATAGAACAGTCTTTTGGACTCTGTGGGAGAGGGTGAGGGTGGGATGAATGGGAGAATAACACTGAAACACGTATAATATCATATATGAAACGAATCACCAGTCCAGGTTCGATGCATGATGCTGGATTCTTGCACTGAGACGACCCAGAGGGATGGTATGGGGAGGGAGGAGGAAGGAGGGTTCAGGATGGGGAACATGTGTATACCTGTGGCGGATTCATGTTGATGTATGGCAAAACCAATACATTATTGTAAAGTAATTAACCTCCAATTTAAATAAATTTATATTTAAAAATAATAATAATAATAAAGAAATCACATTATGACTCATTTTTGTACTTTAAAGGATTAACTTCAAATAATATGTTATGACAGTAATTCTTAGACCTAGAAACATAAGAGATAAGATGGTAAATTCACTATGACATCTGAGATCTAAAGCCAAGAAACATGTGGGAATATATTCTTAACATCCTAACAAGTTGTCTATTAGGCCTTTCAATTTTGAAAGATCCACTTCTAAGTAAACTGTATCTCTGGTTATTCATTCGTTTATGGTTCTATGAAAACTTTCACTTAACAATGGCTTGTTGAGCAGTAAATAAGTATCTAGAAATTAATGACTGTGATTATATGATGGTATATCCTGAATGTCTAAGAGAAAAGAAATTTTTAGAAGAGAAGAAATTCAGACAAAATAAGTAAATATCTCTTTAAAGAAAACGGAGAATATTATTTTATAAAATAACAAAATATAATGAAAGGGTATACCAGCAATAGTCACAAAACATGCATCAAAATAAATTCTAAAATGTAGTATGAAGCTCTTTCATTAGACATATTAGAGAATTTCACTGGAAACATAAGAGAAATCTAGATGAAATATAATTGTATAGTGATGTATTTCTAGAAAAGACATTATTGATTAGATTTCTATTCAGAAATAAATGAAGAATATCTTGAGGTCAATAGGGTTGTTTTTTTTTTTTTCCCCACTTAAACTGGTGTGTCTTTTGCCTGCTGATATCCCTGCGATGTGTTTGTGGATGTAGAATATCTCAACTTCCTACTTACAGAAAAGGGTCTTCCCCACTGGAGATTGAAGCCATAAAAGCTCCGTTAAGGGTAAAGGCAACAAATTTCCAGGCTAAAACAAGACTCATGGCTGCAAGATAGTCTGGTTATAGGGGAAGTTATATCAATTCAAAAAAGCATTGTTGGAGGCTCACTCTCACTCTTTATAAAGAATGCTTCTACCCAAATTCCTAGTCATATAAGATTGGTCATTATGAAGAAAATGGATAAATTCGCATATGGTAACAAGCTCCAAGGGAGTAAACAGTTAAAATCCTGGTACCTTTCCTTTGGTGGTTCAGTTTAATAAGAACTCCTCAGACTGGGATTCCTCTGTCAGTCCAGGGGTTAAGACTTCACGTTCCAGTGCTTGGAGTGAGGGTTCGATCCTTGTTCGAGGAGCTAAGATTCCACATGCCTCAGGGCCAAAAATCCAAAACAAGCAAATGAACAAACAAATAAAACAGAAGCAATATTGTCACAAATTCAAAAAGACGTTAAAAATAGTTCACATTAAAAAAAGTAAAAAAGAAAGAAAGAAAGATAGAAAGAAAACCTCAGTTTGATTGGGCTTCCCTGGTGGCTCAGAGGTTAAAGTGTCTGCCTGCAATGTGGGAGACCTGGGTTCAATCCCTCAGTCGGGAAGATTTTCTGGAGAAGGAAATGTCAACCCACTCCAGTATTCTTGCCTGGAGAATTCCATGGATAGAGGAGCCTGGTAGGTTACAGTCCGTAGGGTTGCAAAGAGTCAGACAGGACGGAGCTACTTCACTTTCACTTTCAATTTGATTCGAACAGTTCTGATTGAGGTCCATTGGCAAGAAGTCACCAAGGATAATTCACTAGGAGAAAATGAACCTTGGGCTAGTGATCCAGACACAAAAACAGGATCTTGGGGATCTGTGAGACCTTGGGGTTATCTTAAGGAATGTGTCACACTGGATCTGAAAGTTGCTATGAGTTAAGATATATGATATGATCTTGGGCTCTGGAGAAAATATATGACAAGTTATCTGTGAATCCAAAAACCTGAAACCTTGGAAAATTGCTTAAAAGACAAGGTTTATAACATTTTCAAGTGACTTTGGCACCAATGATATCCTACAACCATCTGCAGATCCATCTCAAGCTCTAAAATATCTCAAGTTCTATATTGAAATATTTTTCTATGGAAGTAATTAATATATTTATTTTACGAGTACTTTTCAGGATATGATTTGTTCGTGTTGCTCAATAGCTTTTTCATGAGTCTTCATGGGAAAATCAATATCTATGTATTTATATTTCTCCTTGACAATTAATTAACCTTTATCTTATGAGGCCTTATATATAGATTTCCTGAATGAACAACCTTCACTTTTTACACTTTGGCCCTTGGAAAATGTATCGCTAGTGTGTAGTCACAAAGCAAATGTTTAGCAGATCATGATATGTATTCTTACTCTTCTCTTTTTCTTTTTGCACCTTTAATATATGTTAGTTGGTGGGGTTTGACAAACCTTTGAAAGTTACTTTAAATCCTTCTCATTAAACATTAGAGACTAGACACTGGCATTGATCGATAGTCCTTCCTAACATTTAATAAAAATGATGGTAAAAGAGTATAAAGATCGCCCCTTGACTTTGTGAGTTTATTCTCCGAATTTAATGTGATTTTGACAGGACAAAGAGACAAATCTATATATTCAGTTTGCCTTGTTTATATAGAAGTCAGAACAAATTTTAAAAATAGGTTACAGCTTATTCATACAACTTTAATTAAAGTAAAGAAATTATCAAATAAAATTGGAAATAGCAACCAGTAGTTTTAGTAATTTTAGCAACTATTTGGCTCCTTGGCACCAAGTACTCTGCTTTGCATTTTAATATATATTGCCTCCAACTCTAATGGCAACACTGTATATAGGTAGTAATATTGTTTTAATTATTAGTGTTTAATTGTTATTATATAATTCATTTATGAAAACAGTTTTGATATAAATTATATTAAGATACACATATACAGAATAGAACTCAGAGGTCACCTCAGTTTCTTCATTTCTATCCTCCTCTCTGGAGATGCTACCACCCCACAGAGTCTCATTAAAGAAGCAACCTGTTATTAGCTACAATACTCCAGATGTTCATCTTGAGAATTCAGCTTGGTGCTGTTAAGATAGATTCTACTGAAGTGCCCTTCAACCCCAAAGTATTTTTTATTTTCACATCTGTTGACTGAAACTAAACTTCCCTTGGTGAGTAAAGACTATTCAGAAGGATGCACTGGAAATTTTTTCTTAGGTAGAATCTCTACTCTTAGCTGTAGTTTTTTTGTTCATTTGTAGCTCTAACTTTGCTGTTGCTATTTTTCTCTTTAATTATACAGAAGACTGATAGAAAATGTACATAACATTTCCTAAGGATTAGACAGAGAGCTATGTTGATGTGTGAGAGAAAGAACAGAAATTGCCCCTACCAAATGCTTACACGTTATTAAGTACTGCACATTCAGATAGATGACTGCACATGAAAATTGGTGCTTGCTTGTCCTGGAGGCTGCCTGAGAACATAATTACCCATTCTGCACTCAGGGTTGTGTTTTTTTCACAATTCAGACCTTAGTAAATGCACATTTTCCACTTTACAAACTTATTTAAGAGTGCTATTTTAGCACCTGCCTTAGAAAACATTCCTGCTCATGTAAACTCCCATGTGTGATAACTTTTCTCTTAGTGCTTAAAAGTACAAGGACTTATTTGAGTGATTTTTAAAATAAAGTTTTATTCCAAAGAGCACTAAGAAAATTTATCTTTTCTCCACAGTTAATGACATTAAATTTTATAACTAAAGTCCATATTTGTAAATAAGAATACATATGATCCTTCTATACTAGAACTAAGTATTTCAGGATGGAGAAATTTCATTGCCTCTCTAATTTCATTTAGAACTTTAGAAGAAGGTTCTTTGTAATCTGTCAGTACACTGAGGAAAGCTATGTAGATAGCCTTGTTTTGGAGTGCCATTTGAAATTTGATGTAAAATTTTCAATCAGAAACAATAAGAAAATAAATAAATATGTTAGATCTTTGGGGCTGAATTGCTTTTCTCCACAAATTCTTATGTTGAAGTTCTAAACCTTGTTACCTCAAAATGTGACTGTTATTGGAGATACATTTTTTTTGTAAGTTATTTATTGTTGTTTAACACCAAGAACATTTTGTATTGAGGTATAGCTGCTTAACAATATTGTGATAGTTTCAGGTGATAGTGAAGGGACTCAGCCATACATATACATGTATTCAGAAAATGAAGATCATGGCATCTGGTCCCATTCCTTCATGGGAAATAGATGGGGAAACAATGGAAACAGTGGAAACAGTGTCAGACTTTATTTTTTTGGGCTCCAAAATCACTGCAGATGGTGATTGCAGCCGTGAAATTAAAAGACGCTTACTACTTGGAAGAAAAGTTATGACCAACCTAGATAGTATATTCAAAAGCAGAGACATTACTTTGCTGACTAAGGTCCGTCTAGTCAAGGCTATGGTTTTTCCTGTGGTCATGTATGGATGTGAGAGTTGGACTGTGAAGAAGGCTGAGTGCCAAAGAATTGATGTTTTTGAACTGTGGTGTTGGAGAAGACTCTTGAGAGTCCCTTGGACTGCAAGGAGATCCAACCAGCCCATTCTGAAGGAGATCAACCCTGGGATTTCTTTGGAAGGAATGATGCTAAAGCTGAAGCTCCAGTACTTTGGCCACCTCATGCGAAGAGTTGACTCATTGGAAAAGACTCTGATGCTGGGAGGGATTTGGGGCAGGAGGAGAAGGGGATGACAGAGGATGAGATGGCTGGATGGCATCACGGACTGGATGGACGTGAGTCTGAGTGAACTCTGGGAGATGGTGATGGACAGGGAGGCCTGGCGTGCTGAGATTCACGGGGTCGCAAAGAGTCAGACACGACTGAGCGACTGAACTGAACTGAACCAAACCCCCTCCCATCCAGCCTGGCACATAATATTGAGTGTTTCATGTTGTATACATTACTTTTTTTGTTGGTTATCCATTTTAAATACAGCAATGTGTACTTGAGCTTCACAAAGTCCTTAACCATCTTTTCCAACCAGCAACCATGAGTTTGTTTTCTAAGTCTGTGGGTCTTTCTGTTTTGTAAGTTCATGTATCTTTTCAGATTTCACATATAAAGGATGTCATATATTTCTCTGTCTGACTTACTTCACTCAGTATGACACCCTCTATGTCCATCCATGTTGCTGCAAATGGCCTTATTTAGTTATTTTTTAATGGCTGAATAATGTTCCATTATACATATATTATATTCATATCTATCTATCTATCTCCCACATCTTCTTTATCCATTCCTCTGTTGGTGGACATTTAGGTTGTTTCTACATCTTGGCTATTGTAAACAATGCTATCATGAACATTTTGGGGGTGCATGTGTATTTTTGGACCATGCTTTTCTCTGGATATACACCCAGGAGTGTGATTGCAGGGTCATATGGTAGCTCTATTTTTAGGTTTTTAGGGAACTTCCATACTGTCCTCCATACTGGCTGCGCCAATTTACATTCCCACCAACAGTGCAGGAGGTTTGGAGATAGTCTTATCAAGGTAATTAAGGTAAAATCAGGTGATATGGGTGAGACCTGATCCAATATGACTAGTGTCCTTATAATAAGAGATTAGGACACAAAAAAAGGGGAGATTATATGAAGACATAGGGAGAAAATAGCTATCTACAAACCAATGAAAGAGACCCTCAGAAGAAAACAACCTTGTTGACACCTTGATATTGGAATTCTAGTCTCTAGAACTGTGAGAAAATAAATTTATGTTGCCTTAATGACCCAGTTTATGGTATTTTGCTATGACTGGTCCTAGAAAACCAATATACTAGGCATTAAAGAAAACATGAATATGAGTTACTACAGAGAGAACAAAACTAAAAAATGATACTATAAGTCATTGGCCAATAACTGAGTATATATCTTTGTAATCACATGAATTAGTATATAGGAAATGAAATGATAATGACTTTGAGATTGAGACTATGCAATTGTTACAGAATTCTTTATTTAAAATGTCTAAATTTCAAATCTACAGAGTTTTCCAGGGTACTAATTTATGGATGCACTAGCTTTGTTAAATTACTTATGAGATGCACAAAAGAATAAGGGGCTCCTTAGATAAATAAGTCTTATTCATATAATTATAAGGTTAGAAGAGACCTTGAGTCTTTTCGAAGCTCTTTCCTTTGACTGAAACCGAATGGAATAGGCTTTCCAATTCACTTATGTGAAAGTATTTGTCTCTGTAACTGTTGTGATAGTGATTGCCTATCTTCCCAATAGCAAGTCTCCTCAATTATCCTTGATTTTATAACAATGATTTCTGCCAAGCCACATCAAACTGGCAACATTTGGGGGAAGTGTCATGTGCATATTGCTAAATATTCTGGTTAGTCTCTGAGTTTAAAACCTAAAATAAAGACAATATAAAATGAAAAGTAGTCTTTAAAAATACAAATTCATTTATAGATTGAATATGCACAATACAGGATAAACAATGCATTTTATAATGGATGCTTTTAGTTGGATGTCCTTGGGAAATACAATTAATCTATAATCAACCTTTATCAAAAATGCAAAATGGAGATGCCAATGTTTATTTCATAAGTATCTTTGTGCATATTCCATTTACAATAAATTCTCATAAAGTGCTTCAGTTCAGTTCAGTTCAGTTCAGTCACTAAGTCGTGTCTGACTCTTTGCGACCCCATGAATCGCAGCACGCCAGGCCTCCCTGTCCATCATCAACTCTTGGAGTTCACCCAAACTCGTGTCCATTGAGTCAGTGATGCCATTTAACCATCTCATCCTCTATCGTCCCCTACTCCTCCTGCTCCCAGTTCCTCACAACATCAGGGTCTTTTCCAATGAGTCAACTCTTAGCATGAGGTGGCCAAAGTATTGGAGTTTCAGCTTCAGCATCAGTCCTTCCAATGAACACCCAGGACTGATCTCCTTTAGGATGGGCTGGTTGAATCTCCTTGCAGTCCAAGGGACTCTCAAGAGCCTTCTCCAACACCACAGTTCAAAAGCATCAATTCTTCGGCACTCAGCCTTCTTCCCAGTCCAACTCTCACATTCATACATGACCACTGGAAAAACCATAGCTTTGACTAGACGGACCTCTGTCAGCAAAGTAATATCTCTGCTTTTGAATATGATATCGAGATTGGTCATTAATTTCCTTCCAAGGAGTAAGCATCTTTTAATTTCATGGTTTCAGTCATCATAGGCAGTAATTTTGGAGCCCAAAAAAATAAAGTCTGAAACTGTTTCCACTGTTTCCCCATCTATTTCCCATGAAGTGATGAGACCAGATGCCATGATCTTCGTTTTCTGAATGTTGAGCTTTAAGCCAACTTTTCACTCTCCTCTTTCACTTTCATCAAGAGGCTTTTTAGCTCCTCTTCACTTTTTGCTATAACGGTGGTGTCATCTGCATATCTGAGGTTATTGATATTTCTCCCGGCAATCTTGATTCCAGTTGTGCTTCCTCCAGCCCAGCGTTTCTCATGATGTACTCTGCATATAAGTTAAATAAGCAGGGTGATAATATACAGCCTTGACGTACTCTTTTCTCAATTTGAAACCAGTGCTTTATTCCATGTATGGTTCTAACTCTTGCTTCTTGACCTGCATGCAAATTGACAAAGGACAAACTCTATACATTGTCAAGGCTATATATTGCCTTGAGTACTCCTTTTCCTATTTGGAACCAGTCTGTTGTTTCATGTACAACTCCAACTGTTGCTTCCTGACCTGCATGCAGGTTTCTCAAGAGGCAGGTCAGGTGGTCTGGTATTCCCATCTCTCTCAGAATTTTCCCCAGTTTATTGTGATCCACACAGTCAAAGGCTTTGGCATAGTCAATGAAGCAGAAATAGACATTTTTCTGGAACTCTCTTGCTTTTTCAATAATCCAGATGTTGTCAATTTTATCTCTGGTTCCTCTGCCTTTCCTAAAACCAGCTTGAACATCTGGAAGTTCACGGTTCACATATTGCCGAAGCCTGGCTTGGAGGATATTAAGCATTACTTTACTAGCATGTGAGATGAGTGCAATTGTGCGATAGTTTGAGCATTCTTTTGCATTGCCTTTCTTTGGGATTGGAATGAAAACTGACCTTTTCCAGTCCTGTGCCCACTGCTGAGTTTTCCAAATTTGCTGGCATATTGAGTGCAGCACTTTCACAGCATCATCTTTCAGGATTTAAAATAGCTCAACTGGAATCCATTCCCTCCACTAACATTGTTCCTAGTGACACTTCATAAGACCTTCTTGACTTCACATTCCAGGATGTCTGGCTCTAGGTGAGTGATCATACCATTATGATTATCTGGGTCATGAAGATCTTTTTTGTACAGTTCTTTGTGTACTCTTTTCCACCTCTTCTTAATATTGTCTGCCTCTGTTAGGTCCATACCATTTCTGTCCTTTATCAAGCCCATCTTTGCATGAAATGTTCCCTTGGTATCTCTAATTTTCTTGAAGAGATCTCTAGTCTTTCCCATTCTGTTCTTTTCCTCTATGTCTTTGCATTGATTGCTGAGGAAGGCTTTCTTATCTCTCCTTGCTATTCTTTGGAACTCTGCATTCAAATGGTTACTATGGTATATTCCCTGGTGACTCAATAAAGAATCTGCCTGCAATGCAGGAAACCTGGGTTCTATCACTGAGCCATGAAGATCCCCTGGAGAAGGGAATGGCTACCCACTGCAGTATTCTTGTCTGGAGAATCCCATGGACAGACAAGCCTGGCGGGCTATAGTCCATGGGTTTGCAAAGAGTAAGTCATGATTAACACTTTCACTTCAGTTTCATGGTATATTCACTTTGCTTGTTAGAATTAATACCTTGCAAGTCTGTTTTGAGAATTCAATAAGGGGGTAAGTGCCCATTCAAACAGAGTGGACACTTAACAAGTATTAGTTTATCCTCCTTTTTCAGTTAAAAAAGGCAAACAAAAAGTGTGTAATTCAAGATAGGAAAAGAGGATGGAGAGAAGATGAAAATAGGGAGGTAAGGAAGTTATTTGGATCTTCATATTCAAACCATCTAATAGTAGCTACCTGCTCTTTCTTATCTAAATATTGAGTTGATTTTTGTTTCTCACATTTGGTATTTCAGTATTTTACCTTTAGACAATATGACTAAACCATCCCTGTATGATTACTTTTATTCTTATTTAGGAGAAGTTTGTTAAATATTTAAAAATCAGTTAAAAATAAACTTATAATTTATCTTTGTAATTAATTGGAGTCATTTATTATTTCTATACTTACTTTGCTGGGAAAGACTGAAGGCAAGAGGAGACGGGGGAAACAGAGGAGGACATGGTTGGATGGCATCACTGAGTCAATGGGACATGAGTTTGAGCTTGAGCAAACTCCGGGAGATGGTGAAGGAGAAGGAAGCCTGGCATGCTGTGTTCATGGGATCACAAAAATTTGGACACGACTTAGTAACTAAAGAACAAAAACACTTACTTATCTGGAAATGCATATGCATACATAAGCCACAAATATCAAACACTTTCCTTGTATAGTTGCTTTTTGCCTATATGTTCCTACATATCCTCTCACATCTTTTTGCCCTGTGTGATATTCTCTGTTATTGTTCAAGAAAGTTATTTTTCTTTCTTTGATTAAATGTTAACAAAGAAGTAAAAAATCTCCCTCAACACCACCTGAAATTCTCTTTAATTATAAGAGGATGCAAAGATAGAAATTATGGTATGCTGCAATCCACGGGATTATAAAGTGTTGGGACAAGACTTGGTGACTGAATGACAACAACCCATTGTTACAAGATTCGATCAAGATGAAAATACACCTCTCAGATCAGCCAGGAGTCTTTAGAACTAAACACCCCCCCCCCCCACCCCCGACCCCAGGTAAAGGGAGATCTTACTGTTTTCAGAAATTACCGTCCAAATCGATTGTCATCAACAAAGCAAATTTTCCTGTTCTAAACTTTCAATCAATTGAACAGCAAGAAGTGAACTGGAGCAAATTTCTCACATAGAGATTGCTGCTATTTCTGCCTTATCATGTACTCTACTTAGGCAGGTTGCTAATCAGGTAGTTTTGTGACTGAAAGTTCAAAATAATTCAAGAAAATGACAGCTATTTATCAAATCTAAAGCAGGAAGTAAAAATAGCTTCTATACAGTTTATATGTTGCAAAATAATCTGTTTCTAAGAGAGAAGGCAATTTTTGGCTTTTAAGGTGTAAAAATAATTGAGAGTTTCCAATTTGCTTAAGAGGGAGCCTGTAGTTTTTGTTGAGTGCTAGTTGTAGTTGCAACTCTAATAGGAAGGGAAATAACATAAACATATAATGCAAAAAGTGCCTTGTGAAAGTGCTCATTGAATTTAGCACAATCATTACTATATTATATAATGCACTTAAATGTAATTGAGTACCAAACAAGCTTGTAATAGATACCCCACTGTGAATCCTGGCAATTACAATTAACTTTATTTTAAAATATATGTTTATGTTTTGAAAGAAAAAAAAATTCATAGGGGCACTAAAATAGTCTTCCTACAATTTTTGTTACACTGAAAAGTAGAATTGTTTGTTTTGCCTAAATAACATTGAAGTCTATTTAGGGTTTTAAAAACAAATGGAAATCATCAAATATCAGTCAAAACTCTTATTCTATTGCTGAAAAACCTTAGCTGGAATGTGTTACAAAATGTTATATCATCTACATAAGAAAATTACAACTAGGTCAAGATTTAAAACTGTGTTGCTTTTCTGGGTGACATATTTTGAGTAATGGCAAACCCATGCATTAGGGTGCTGTGTCTTGAATGAATTCTTGGTGTTGCAGAAGCTGTGACTGTAAGAGCCTCACTTCCTTCCAGCATCTACGTCAGCTTTACTAGTTTTACTAAAATCTAGAAGGCAATGGCAACCCACTCCAGTACTCTTGCCTGGAAAACCCCATGGACGGAGGAGCCTGGTAGGCTGCAGTCCATGGGGTCATGAAAATTCAGACACGACTGAGCAACTTCACTTTCACTTTTCACTTTCATGCACTGGAGAAGGAAATGGCAACCCGCTCCAGTGTTCTTGCCTGGAGAATCCCAGGGATGGGAGCCTGGTGGGCTGCCGTCTATGGGGTCGCACAGAGTCGGGCACGATTGATGTGACTTAGCAGCAAGACACAAAGTGGTCATGTGGAAAACAATCTTCCTAGACCTAGGTAAGGAATAGGGCTTCTCTAAGAATTATAAAAGTTTTGAATTTTAGGGCAGTAGCAAAAAAATTATAGTGATTCCTTAATAGCAGATCATGGACCAATATCATTAAGCTGAAATCTTTCATTATGGCATCTAAAAAAATGAATGATTGATTAGTCTTGTTTTAATCATTTTAATACCTGGATCTTTCCACTAAACCTTGCCCTTTTGTGACCTCATTTTATCTGAAATTTCAAAAAGCATCAAACAGAATATCTAAGCCTTAATCAGAACATGACTAACAACATGTTAAATATTTAAACTATGATACATCTTACCCACAACATTCTGATATGTGCATCAAATAACTCTAGGGGAGAGAGGGAGGGTCAGGATGGGAAACATATGTACACTCATGGCTGATTCATGTGAAAGTGTGGCAAAAACCACCACAATATGGTAAAGTAATTAGCCTCCAATTAAATTTTTTTTTAAAAAAGAAAAAAATAACTCTAGCGGAGTGTCACTTATTAAAAGTGAAGAGAAAATCAGTATCTGATGTTTAACTACCTTGTGCATTTTAAAAATATAATTTCATATAGCACATATATTATGTTTTATGAAAACACACTACTTAATTGAGCCCTTGATATGTTTTAAGTATTCGGTTGGTCAGAAAGTTCTTTTGGAATTTTCATAAGGGTATGGGGCTTCCCAGGTGGCCCTAGTAGTAAACAACCAGCCTCCCAATGCAGGAGATATAGAGACGCAGGTTCAAAGCCTGGGTCAGGAAGATCCCCCAGAAGAGGGCTTGGCAACCCTCTCCAGTATTCTTGCCTAGAGAATCCCTTAGACAGAGGAGCCTGGTGGGCTACAGTCCACAGAGTCGCAAAGAATCAGACACGACTAAAGTGACTTAGCAAGCACGCACACATGGAAAAACCCAAACGAACTTTTTGCCCAGTATATCATGCATATGTTAAAATCAAAAGAACAGATTATAAGACATAAAACTACCCGATTCTACCTTTGTAATAAGTAAAAGTGAGTTTTAATCAAGCAACAGAAATGAAAATCAAAATTATTAGCATTAAGATATTACTTTAGGTATAAAAGAAAATTAAGAGAAAAGAAATTCCATATTAGGAAGATAGGGGATACATAAAGATGCATTAAAAATAAGATGAGTAAGGGAAAGGACAAGGAAAGTGTTCAGTATGGTGACCTACATCATATCATAGATCCATCAATCCTCATGTGTCCTACCTCTTACAGCACAAGATTTATTCATGTCTGAGCAGACCAACCAGATCTTCCCAGTTGCTCTTTGTCTACATTAGTGTTAGTCATTCAGTCGGTCCAAGCCTTTAGGACCCCATAATCTGTAGCCCACCTGATTCTTCTATCCATGGATTTCTCCAGACAAGAATACTGGAGTGGGTAGCCATTTCCTTCATCAGAGATCTTCCTGAGACCCAGGGATCAAACCCAGGTCTCCTGAATTGCAGGTAGGTTCTTTACCATCTGAGCCACGAGGGAAGCTGCATAAAAGATGCCATTCTGTAAAACCACATTCCTATGGAGTCATATATGTTTTTATTGACTATACAATATCACCTGTAAGATGTCAATTGTATGCTGTAATATTTAGATAGATTTTAGATTGTAAAGATGATTAAAGCAAAATTAAGCAGTATTTAAGAATCACCTCAGAAAATAATTATTAATTAATCTTCCTTTCCCTAAAACCAGAGAAGATCTTTGAGTAAAGGCTATAAATAGAATGGAATAAAATTTTAGTATTTGTGGCAGCAGGGAGCACATTAGTGGCTCTACCACTTGGAAATCCTTTGGCTCTTCCTAACTGACAATACAATTTATCTCCAATGTTATCAGAAAATTAAGGTGAAAGACGGGGAAATTCCAGTATTCCTACTACATCACCCTCTGAGTACCCCTTTTGCATTCTCACCAAAAACAGAAGCTGGAAAGTACCACTGTATTTATTTTCTTATTTAGCCAGTTTCTAAAGAAAGGTTGAGTAGTGAGAGCTCCCTCTTACAAAATCCTCCTTTCACATATCATTAACTAAGGACGAGAGTAGTTACTTCACATTCATCTAGCTGAGGCCAAGGCCAGGATTAAAGCTTGGTTCAGTCAATAATTTCATTTCATTTCCATGTCAAATTGCCTCAAGCAAGCAAGTAATCAGGCAATGCTTTTTGCACAGGAATCATTAATAGCTATTTTGTGTGTATTGTCTGAAGACCATCATGCTATTATGAGAATTTCTACCAAAAAGCTATTCAGATTTTATAATATTAGGGAATTTTCCCTTTAATTAAACCCATAAAAAGCATGCATTTGTGACCTTAACAGGTCATTAAAATATGTGCAAGCACCACTATTAAAAAATGCTGAGTCTTAGAGATCTTTTTCTTGGAGTCATGTATTTTTTTATAAAGTATATTTGAAAATTTGCACTTGCTCTGCTAATTTTTACTGCACACTTCACTGAAGAGGCAGAAAGCATTCTTTCCACTGTCAAATCCCTAAAAAAAAAAAAAAAAAAAACCTTTGCTTTACTCGTTCCATGGATTTGCTCCTATCTTAAATAATCTTTTTTGTTACCCCCATACAAAAATAGAAACTCCATAAATGCAGAAACATTACTTTATTTTTTCAAAGTATTCACTGTTATAATGAATGAACCGGTGAGTGAATGTATGGCCACATTAGAAGAAAGAGGGACATAGCTTTCTAATTTTCTAATAAATGTCTTATGAAGCTTTTATAAGATTTTAGATTGTCTTCATAGACAGTAGAATGAGTAGTAACTAGTATCTACTGGCACTTTCCTGGAAAATAAACCACAGAAAGTTAGTCTCAGTTTTGCAGCATTATAATATAAATTTGGAAAATTCATTTAACTTAACTTTCCCAGAGCTTCAGACGTGAAAATATTGGCACTTTTCTGAATTAATGACAAGATTATTTCATAGATGGCTGGTTCCCTACCATTCATTTCTATTACTCTCTCCTTCCTCTTCTCAGAATCATAACCATAGCCAATTTTTACTTGGCCGCCACCATTTTGCATCTGGTCAGTACCGGTTGCCTAGGAAACATATTGGGATTTCAAATCATCTTAGTTAAAAACTGAATTGGAAACATATAAGTTCTGTACCCTTTCAGCTTGTACTGCTTCCAATTACACAGAATTCCAATACCTCATAGAAATTACTCTGAGGTTATTCCTTTACAGGTTAAGAGAAGCAGGAGATCTCTTTTTTAAGTGCAAATGTCCAAATTAGAATCTGAAAAGATTTTGTTTACAATGATTTTGTACTTAAAAACTAAATCAAAGCCAAACATGCAGTCCCTCTAAAAAGAAAGAAATGTGCCTTTAATAGAGTTGGTATTCACTTTGATGTTACATAATTTTACCTCCAGATTGATTGATATTAGTTAGAATCAAAATTAATTTTCTGGCAATTAAAATGCCACATGTTGCCTCTCACTTTTGCTTAATCTTTGAAGACTTTCCAATATACTTATGGAACTGAGAAAGAGGGAGACAATTTTCTCTAAAATAAACATTAATTTACATTAGCTTTTTTTCATAATCAAATGTATATGTAACAATGTCTCTAAATAGATTATAATTGTTGAGGCTAGGAATGGTTCATTTTTTTTTTTTTTCCTTTACATTTCCCAAACCTTAACATCAATACAATTAACAGAAAATAAGAAAATTAGTTTTTAATTATAAACATAATTTTAAATGTTTTCAGAGAGATTTCATGGACTATAAGACAATAAAACTCTCCATATCACAAAGTTCTGAAAATAATTTCATGATCCCAAAGAGAGACTATGAAAAATAGTGCTTCACAAGTAAACAAATCCTATTTTATTTAAACTTGAATTCCTAGTTTATTTATAGCTCAGGAGATAAGTTCTGAATAATTTCAAAAAAATTTTAAATAAGTTATAAAGGATCATGGTATGTATTTCAAGTTGGTGTGTTCAGACTCCTTTAATAAGTGATCTTTTAAAATTTCTGAAATATTTAAGATTATATACAGCATCATCCATATCTGGTAGTAGATAATTTTTTAAACAAAAGTCAAATTTAAAAGTTATGGAGCTCTAATCTATGTATATATTCACTTCTAAGTTGAAACAATATGTATAATGACTTCTTGTAATTCAGAATGAACAGAGTCAGTGGGAATAGAAAGCAAAAACTATTTTAAAAACTTACTTGGGGAACATTCTTTTCTCATTTAAAAAAATCAGGTTGATGAAATTCAGGAAGAAATTCAATTTTTAAATATTTTTAGACTTTAAACACCCACATAGAGCACCCTCACACTTTTAAAACCAGATAAAACTGAAGTGTCCTGTCAAATCTGGACCTAAAATTAAAGCATCCTGCCATATCTGTAGAAATAGCAATAAAATCAATACTGTGAGTAATTTAATCTAAATGGCTATTTTACTGTCTCATCTTGACCTGGGAGGATGATAACATCAATATTAATGTGATAATTAAACTATATTATAATGTGTCTATAGCAACAGTACTCATTTCAGCAGAGCATGATCACTTGTTAAATATGCAGAGCTTGTGCAAATGTCAACACTGATAAAACTGCATCTCTGTATGTAATCCTAATTGAACATTGAAGTAGACCCTTTGGTTCTTCTTCTGCCGATAACAATTAAGACAATCATGGTTCTTTTACAGAACAATGAGCTAATAAAGTTTTAAATGAATACAGGTTTTCAGTGCCAGCATAAGAGAGGAGGAAACAAATGAAGAATATGTTTATGATCTTTCTCAAATTATTAAAAGGCTTAAGAAAAATATGACATTTTACCTTCATTTGTAGTTTTCCTACAGATACTTAAAAAATTTCCCTGATAAAATTTATAGGCAGAACATTTAGCCAAAAAAAAAAAAAAATCTTAAAATGTATAAAATGTTGACTCTATAGGTGGTTAAATTCTGTTTTTGTATATGTGAACTGAGTCTAATTTTAAAAGGAAAGAAAATAACTGCCACATTTTAATACCATCATTAAAAACTGAAGTTATTTTTTAAAATGTTCCCCTGAATTTATTCACATATAATCGACATAGAATATTGTGTAACTTTGCTGTGTGGAACATGTTGGTTTGATACACTTAAATACTGCAGTATGGTTACCATGTTAGCGTTATTTAACACCTTTGTTTCATCAAATAATGATTATTTCTTTTTTGTGATGAGGACAGTTAATTTTTATTCTTCATCTCTCAAGTACATCATACAGTGCTGTTATCTGTAGTCACAATGCTGTGCATTAGATCTCCAAAACATACTCGTTTTCTTACTGGAAGTTTGTGTGCTCTTTGACCAATATCTTTCAGTTTTCCCCACCCCCATTCTCTGGTATTGGCTATCCTACTCTGTCTCTATAAGTTCAGTTGTTTTTTTTTTTTTTATTTCACACATAAATGATGCCATACAGTATCTGTCTTCCTCTGACTTACTTCAGTTAACATAACGTCCTCAGGACCATCTATGTTGTTGCAAATGGAAAGATTTTGTTCTTTCTCATGGCTCCAAAATCTCCCTTTGTGTATATACATCACAACTTCTTTATCCACTTATCTATTGATGAATCTTAGGTTCTTTTCATATCTGGGCTTTTGTGAAAATGCAATAAGCTTTTGTGATTTGCAATAATGCAAATCTTAATTACTTTGGATATATACCCAGTGAGATTACTGGATCGTATGATAGTTCTACTTTTTAACTTTTTGAGAATCCTCCATACTGTTTCCACAGTAGCTGTACCAAATAACATTCCTACCAACAGTGCTCAAGGGTTCCCTTTGCTCCACATCCTTGCTGACACTTGTTATCTAGTAATTTTTTTGAAGATAGCCATTCTAACAGATGTGAGGTGAGACCTCATTGAGGTCTTGATTTTCATTTCCTTGATGATTAGTGATGTTAAGCAACATTTTATGTAGCTGCTGGCAGTTTGTCTTCCTTTGGAAAATATCTAAAGTAATCTATTTCCTCTGCCTATTTTTAACCAGGTAGCTTGTTCTTTGTTTTGTTTGTTCTTGTTGTTATTGAGTTGCATGAGTCTTTTAAAATGCAGTTTAGATATTAACCCATTAAAATTAAATAAAAAATGGAAACTGGACTTGAGAATTCTCTGAGTAGACAACACCATTTAATTTTATGTAAGTAAAACTAAAATCTAGCTTACTTTATGAATATAAGCAAAACTTAATTAATTTCATGTAAATGCCTCTGACAATCTTAAAAAGAGCTTGTCATCCATCTTAAAATAGTATGAGATAAACACTTTTAGCCAATTACCTGCTGTATGAAATTTCCCACTATAATAACTAATTATTGTAAAGGTTAACAACTTCCTTGTTTTCATTTCATAAGCCACCTGTCATTCCATGCCCCTGAGCATCACATCAGTCTTTGAATTTGGAAGCTCCCAGTTTGTAAACTGTTCTTATATGTCAAATTATTACTAAATGCTACTTCCTGGTTTAGTGGTTTTAGTTTTGCTGTGTCTGGATTTTTACAACCCTTTATCAGATGCATGATTTGCAAAAATTTTCTGCCCTTCTGTAGGTTTCCTTTTCATTTCATTGATTATTTCTTTTGTTCTACAGAAGCTTTATAGTTTGATGTAGCCCCTCATTTATCTTTGCCTTTTTTGCTTGTGCTTTTGTTATCATTACAAATAAAACAAACAAAACAAACAAAGATTTGCCAAGACCTATATCAAGGAGATTTTACTTATGTTTTCTTCTAGGATTTTATAGTTTCAGATCTTATATTTAAGTCTTTAATTATTTCAGTTTATTTATTTATTGTTTTTAGTGCTGTAAGATAAGTCCAATTCACTTTTTTTTGCATCAGTTCAGTTCAGTTCAGTCCCTGAGTCATGTCCGACTCTTTGCGATCCCATAAACTGCAGTATGCCAGGCCTCCCTGTCCATCACCAACTCCCAGAGTTTACCCAAACTCATGTCCATTGAGTCAGTGATGCCATCTAACCATCTCATCCTCTGTCATCCCCTTCTCCTGCCTTCAATCTTTCCCAACATCAGGTCTTTTCAAATGTGTCAGCTCTTTGCGTTCAATTCAGTTCAGTTCAGTTGCATTCGGTGGCCAGAATATTGGAGTTTCAGCTTCAACATCAGTCCTTCGAATGAACACCCAGGCCTGATTTCCTTTAGGATGGACTGGTTGGATCTCCTTGCAGTCCAAGGGACTCTCAAGAGTCTTCTCCAACACCACAGTTCAAAAGCATCAATTCTTCTGTGCTCAGCTTTCTTTACAGAATGATGATCCAATTTTCCCAACAACATTTATTGAAGAGACTATCCTTTCTATATTGAATATCGTTGGTTCCCTTGTCAAATATTAGTTGATTATTAATGCAGGGGCCTGTTTCTAGGCTCGGAGAAGGCAATGGCAACCCACTCCAGTACTCTTGCCTGGAAAATCCCATGGATGGAGGAGCCTGGTGGGCTGTAGTCCATGGGATCACTAAGAATCGGACACTACTGAGTGACTTCACTTTCACTTTTCACTTTCATGCATTGGAGAAGGAAATGGCAACCCACTCCAGTGTTCTTGCCTGGAGAATCTCAGGGACTGGGGAGCCTGGTGGGCTGCAGTCTCTGGGGTTGCACAGAGTCGGACACGACTAAAGCGACTTAGCAGCATATTACCATTATCGTTGTATCAATTTATTATTATATTTAATGCTTAACCCTACTATGTTTAAGCATGGTTCTATATGATTACTTGTGTTATATCATCCTATCAGCAAAGCTAGGAGGTTAAAATTATTAATAACCTGATTTACAAAATGAGTAAAATATAGTAGAAAATTGATGCTAATTCTTCAAACTTCATAACTGATACACCTGTAACTGGTAAAAATCAAAGTAATGCCAAGGAAAAATATGTTCTAGGGTCTCAACTCTTCTAAATAACCAATAATTAATGCCTTAAAATTTAGATCAGTACAACTTGTTAACAATAAAGTAATAAAATTGAGGGAAAGTAATGGATAGGAATTAATTTATAACTAGGGAAAGAGAAAAACTGGACTGGATGAAGCCCAAGCTGGAATCAAGATTGTCAAGAGAAGTAACAACAATCTCAGATATGCAGATGATACCACACTTATGCCAGAAAGTGAAGAAGAACTAAAGACCCTCTTGATGAAAGTGAAAGAGGAGAGTGAAAGAGCTGGCTTAAAACTCAACATTCAGAAAACTAAGATCATGGCACCTGGTATGATCACTGCATGGCAAATAGATGGGGAAACAATAGAAACAGTGACAGACTTTATTTTTTGATAGGGTCCAAAATCACTGCAGATAGTGACTGCAACCATGAAATTAAAAGACGCTTGCTCCTTGGAAAGAAAGTTATAACCAATCTAGACAGCATATTAAAAAGCAGAGACATTACTTTGCCAACAAAATTCCACGCAGTCAATGCTATGGTTTTTCCAGTAGTCATGTATGGATGTGAGAGTTGGACTATAAAGAAAGCTGAGTGCTGAAGAATTGATGCTTTTGAACTTTGGTGTTGGAAAAGACTCTTGAGAGTCCCTTAGACTGCAAAGAGATCCAACCTGTCCATCCCAAAGGAAATCCGTCCTGAACATTCATTGGAAGGACTGATGCTGAAGCTGGAACTCCAATATTTTGGCCACTTGATGCAAAGAACTGACCCATTTGAAAAGACCCTGATGCTGGGAATGATTTAAAGAGGGAGGAGAAGGGGACGGCACAGGATCAGATAATTGGATGGCATCACCAACTCAATGGACATGAGTTTGAGTAAACTCCTAGAGCTGGTGTTGGAGAGGGAAGACTGGTGTGCTGAGGTCCATGGGGTCACAAAATGTCACACACAACTGAGCGACTGAACTGAACTGAACTGAGGGAATAAAACACATTTTGCTTTTCCTAAATTTTAACTTAAAAAAAAAAAAAACACTTCAAATTTAAGTATTTTGTCCTTCTTTTGCCCCCAAATAAGAACAAGAAAATGTGAAATATAACATTAACTTCACTGATAGATGCATTAATGTGAACATTCAGAGCTTTTTCTTGCCTGTTGAATTGGCAGACTGATGAAACTACTTGTTGAAATATGCTATGTTTTCACAGGGCAGTTTGATAATATCCCTCAAAATAATTTGCTATTAATTTAGCATTATTAAGTCAAATGTTTTAAAGTATGTGCAAACATATATATTCTTATTTGTATAAATAAAATAAGAATGTTATGGAAAAAATTGTCCAGTGCTTGATGATTATTTTACTTAATATATAATTAGAAAATATTTTGCCTTCTATAGTATTTTTATACATTTAATTTTTCTATAATGGACTTGTAGACCTTTGCAAGCAAAATAACAATAAATAAAATGCAAATATGCATTTAAATACAGTTTGATATTTTCTATGTACAATTATTTTTTCCTATATTTGAAATTGGTATTATTAGAAATCAATAACAAAATAAATAATAAAGTCTGACAGAATATGGTCCACTGGAGAAAAGAATGCAAACCACTTCAGTATTCTTGAGAACCCCATGAATAGTATGGAAAGGCAAAAGGATAGGACACTGAAAGATGAACTCCCCAGGTCAGTAGGTGCCCAGTATGCTAGTGGAGGACAGTGGAGAAATAACTCCAGAAAGAATGAAGGGATGGACCAAAGCAAAAACAACACACAGTTGTGGATGTGAATTGTGATAGAAGCAAGGTCTGATGCTACAAAGAGCAATATTGCATAGGCACCTGGAATGTTAGGTCCATGAATTAAGGCAAATTGAAAGGGGTCAAACAGGAGATGGCAAGGGAGAACATCAACGTTCTAGGAATCAGCAAACTAAAATGGACTGGAATGGGTGAATTTAACTCAGATGACCATTATATCTACTACTGTGGGCAGGAATCCCTTAGAAAAAATGGAGTAGCCATCATAGTCAACAAAAGAGTCCAAAATGCAGTACTTAGATGTAATCTCAAAGATGACAGAATGATCTCTGTTCGTTTCCAAGGCAAACCATTCAATATCACGATAATCCAAGTCTGTGCCACAACCAGTAATGCTGAAGAAACTCAAGTTGAACGGTTTTATGAAGGTGTACAAGACCTTTTAGAACTAACACCCTAAAAAGATGTCCTTTTCATTATAGGGGACTGGAATGCAAAAGTAGCAAGTCAAGAAACACCTGGAATAACAGAAAAATTTGGCCTTGAAGTATAAAAGGAAGCAAGGAAAAGGCTAACAGAGTTCTGCTAAGAGAACACACTGGTCATAGCAAACACCCTCTTCCAACAACACAAGAGAAGACTCTACACATGGAAATCACCAGATGGTCAACACCAAAATCAGATTGATTATATTATTTGCAGCAAAAGATGCCCGGTCACCAAAAACAAGACTGGGAGCTGACTGTGGCTCAGATCATGAACCCCTTATTGCCAAATTCAGACTTGAATTGAAGAAAGTAGGGAAAACCACTGGACCATTCACATATGACCTAAATCAAATCCCTTATGCCTATACAATGGAAGTGAGAAATAGATTCAAGGGACTAGATCTGATAGACAGAGTGCCTGATGAACTATGGACGGAGGTTCGTGACATTGTATAGCAGACAGGGATCAAGACCATCCCCAAGAAACAGAAATGCAAAAAATAAAATGGCTGTCTGAGGAAGCCTTAGAAATAGCTGTGAATGGAAGAGAATCAAAAAGTAAAGAGAAAAGGGAAAATATAAACATTTGAATGCAGAGTTCCAGAGAATAGCAAGGAGAAATAAGAAAGCCTTCCTCAGAGATCAATGCAAAGAAATAGAGGAAAACAATAGAATAGGAAAAACTGGAGATTTCTTCAAGAAAATTAGAGATACCAAAGGAACATTTCATGCAAAACTGGTGACAATAAAAGACAGAAATGGTATGGACCTAACAGAAGCACAATATATCAAGAAGAGTGGGTAAGAATACAGAGAAGAACTGTACAAAAACGATCTTCATGACCCAGATAGTCATGATGGTATGATCACTCACACTCAACTAGAGCCAGATATCCTGGAATGTGAAGTCAAGTGGGCCTTAGGAAGCATCACTATGAACAATGCTAGTGGAGGTGATGGAATTCCAGTCAAGCTATTTCAAATCCTGAAAGATGATACTGTGAAAGTGCTGCACTCAATATGTCAGCAAATTTGGAAAACTCAGCAGTAGCCACAGGACTGGAAAAGGTCAATTTTCATTCCAATCTCAAAGAAATGCAATGCCAAAGAATGCTCAAACTACCGCACAATTGTACTCATCTCACACTCAAGTAAAGTAGTGCTCAAAATTTTTCAAGCCAGACTTCAGCAATACATGAACCATGAACTTCCAGATGTTCAAGCTGCTTTATAAAAGGCAGAGGAACCAGAGATCAATATGCCAACATCTGCTGGATCATGGAAAAAGCAAGAGAGTTCCAGAAAAACATCTATTTCTGCTTTATTGACTTTGCCAAAGACTTTGACTGTGCGGATCACAACAAACTGTGGAAAATTCTGCAAGAGATGGGAATACCAGACCACCTGACCTGCCTCTTGAGAAACCTGTATGTAGGTCAGGAAGCAACAGTTAGAACTGGACATGGAACAACAGACTGTTTCCAAATAAGAACAGAAGTAGGTCAAGGCTGTATATTGTCACCCTGCTTATTTAACTTTTATGCAGAGTACCTCATGAGAACACTGGGCTGGAGGAAGCAGAAGCTGGAATCAAGATTGCAGGGAGAAATATCAATAACCTCAGATATGCAGATGGCACCACCCTTATGGCAGAAAGTGAAGAGAAACTAAAAAGCCTCTTGATGAAAGTGAAAGAGGAAAGTGAAAAAGTTGGCTTAAAGCTCAACAGTCAGAAAACTAAAATCATGACATCTGGTCCCATCACTGCATGGCAAATAGATGGGGAAACATTGGAAACAGTGGCTGACTATTTTTCTGGGCTCCCAAATCACTGCAGACTGTGACTGCAGCCATGAAATTAAAAGACGCTTACTCCTTGGAAGGAAAGTTATAACCAACCTAGACAGCACATGAAAAAGCAGAGACTACTTTGTTACAAATGTCCATTTATTTAAGACTATGGTTTTTCCAGCTGTCATGTGTGGATGTAAGAATTGGACTGTAAAGAAAGATGAGCGCCGAAGAATTGATGCTTTTGAACTGCGGTGTTGGAGAAGACTCTTGAGAGCCCTTGAACTGCAAGGAGATCCAACCAGTCCATCCTGAAGGAAGTAAGTCCTGGGTGTTCATTGGAAGGACTGATGCTGAAGCTGAAACTCCAATACTTTGGCCACCTCATGTGAAGAAATGACTCATTGGAAAAGACCTTAATGCTGGGAAAGATTGAGGGTAGGAGAAGGGGACAACAAGAGGATGAGATGGTTGGATGGCATCCCCAACTCAATGGACATGGGTTTGTGTGGACTCCAGGAGTTGGTGATGAACAAGGAGGTCTGGAGTGCTGTGGTTCATGGGGTCGCAAAGAGTAGGACATAACTGAGTGACTGAACTGAACTGAATAAATACAGGAGTATAAAATAACAAAATTTCTGTATATTAACCAACACATGTCCTCATATGTTTTCAACTCTTAAATGTATCTTTATACAACCTATGTTAGTAATAACATATTCTTTTTTAGTTTATTGTAATTGAATTCATACCATGAAGTCTGAAATGTACAAAAAATTTAGATTGTTTCTTACACAGAAGTATTGTGTCTGTAAGTACTCTGAATTCTCAGCTGTTTGTCTTCCAGGCAAGAGTACTGGAGTGGGTTGCCATTGCCTTCTCCTCGACTTACTTAAGGAAATGCCAATCCATTAATTCTTTGTGTATGATCATATTTGAACACAGGTCTCCCATACTGTAGGTAGACGCTTTACCATCTAAGCCACCAGGAAAGCCTGACCATATTATATGATTTTAAAGACAAGTTGGAAAGCATTTTTTTATTCATGTTCTTTAGTGCTAGGTCATCTTGTACCTTGTAAATGAGATAATTATTGTATCTTTATCTTGCATGAAGATATGGTATTCATTTTTACAATGTTAGCAATTCTTATTGACTTCTTTGTATCATAACTTTATTTTCCCCTGTTTTGCAAAGCACAGTTTGTGCTTGTATTTTCTTTGCAAAATCTTGTATTTTCACAAAGAGTTTGGACTTCAGCTTGATTAAATCAGTTATAATATTTATCATCTAATTTGTTTAGGAGACATAGATTATGGATGCTGTGTGGGCAGCATTTATGTTCCAAAGAACAAGCTGTGAAGTATCTTGGATTTTAGTTCTATTATTACCTTTCTCTAGCTACCAAAGCTTAAATACAATTTTTCACATATACTATCCTGTTTCTTCATCGATTAAGTAAGTCGAATCCAACTCTTCCCCCTCTTTGATTTCTGTAAGTGAGATGCAAAGCAAACAAAGGGAAAGAAAGCATTTGGACATGCTTTCTGGGTTCAGCCTCCTGTATGGTGGGTTGCTGTTTCAAACACTATCCTATTCCAATCGAATATATGGCATTGTTTTATTATATCCAGTGTATATTTGAATACCTAACAGTGATATAGTGTAGAAATGGTCTTTGTACTACCTATTTAAGAAGCTAACTAGGTCAGCACATTTCAACTTTAATGTAGAGGGGAAATGGTGTAGTGTTCTCTGTTTGAATCTCCTTTTTAATTGCTTTTATCCTCACATGCTGTGTCTAGATAAACTATTTCTTTTTATTGTTTCCCTAAATATTGCTTTAAAATAGTCTACTATTAGTTTTCTCAAAAACCAGAGCACCGTAAAAGTCTTGTCTTCCAGGTCCCGATGGGGCACTAGTTAAAGAATTTGAAAAGAAGAAATGGTTTTATTGTGGCTAGAGTTCTTTACGTAAACACTCCTCAACATTTGTTTTCTCACATAGACCTACTCCTCAAGAAAGAGGAAGTTAAGCTTCTTTAACAAAGTTGATCATATTGCAATGATTCAACATTTTTTAAGTTATTTGTTCCAGAAATTAATTTGTTTTTTCCATATATTAACTGTTTTTCCTTCCAACAATTCTCAGAGGCATAGATAGACAAGGAAACTAAGATGTAGAAATTTGAATAATTTGTCCAAAGTCACAGCTATTTAATGACAAAGTCAGGATTTGAACCTAAGCAATCTGACCTGAGGGCACTTGTGTTCATCAAATCTGTTGCATTTTCATCTTACATTTCTGTTTCTGATATGAATTCATAACCTGCTTATCAAATTTAATGTTAATATGGTAGTATAATGTTGGCAGAATCTTAGAGAAATATAATTTCAGCCAATTAATTCTAAGTACATGTGAGTTTATTTTGATGGTGGTAGTAATGTTAAAAGAAAGAAAAAAGATATTTCAAGATGTATTTATACCTAATAAAGTGGTTAAAGGACTATATCACTATTTCTGCACAGGTTATCCAGAACTGCAATAAGATTAAGGAAACTCAAAAATGAGTGAGGAAGCATATTCCCATTTTTTTCTTAATCTCCAAGATGTACTTGTTGCTCTTAGTAAGGAATCTCTAGAAAATCTATTTTACGTGTGTGTGTGTGCATACATACATGTTTGTGCATGTCCATGTATCTGTGTGTGCTTGAATTTGTCAAAATGTTTTCATGATGCAGCTCAGTGATATCAGTACATAGTTAGAAGATAGGCAACAATTTCTTTTCTGGTTCTACTAGCCAGTTTGGATAATGAAATATCAAATAAATTGGTATAAAAAATAAAACAAATAAACAAAAAGTAAGCCAAGCAAGCAAATAAAAAAGTTGGTCAGTATAGCATCTTAACTTGGATGAATTTGTTACACTTTAGACCTAATTCATAGCAATATGGTTGACTAGTTATCAGAACTTCACATATTTTGGTAGTTAACCAAAAAGGAAGAGATTGTGAAAAGTAGCGAGTGTTTGGATATAAAAATAAGAAAAGTGATGTTGATCCTTAGGTCCTATTATCACTATTTGATTTTTTATTATAATACATTTTTGTGAACTTGTGCCATTCTAAATTATTACTTTTCCAGCATGGAAGGTGCAAAACATACCTTCCACTCTGTAGGGTATAGGAAGAAAATAGCAAAACTCTGTTTATATATTTATCTAAATAATAAAATCATTTTAATATTAATTTATAGTGCCTTCCTAAGGGGAAAAAAATGAATTCACTTCCATCATATATATTGAAGAGTAACTTGTGTTATTTAAGATAGCAATGATTGAGAATCACTATATTTGATCATAGTTTGGTTTAAAACAAATTAAAAAAAAAAACTTTTTAGAAGATTATACTATATGAGCTGATTTCACCAATATATTTAAACCATCAATAATAGTTTCTTTAAAACGTTTTTAGGAGTCTTTTTTATCCTGAACAATATAAAATTTCAAAAGATATTTATTCATGGAATTATATATGTCATCCAAGATTGGCTACTGAGTACAGAATAAGTTTTCGAATTTTCATCCCAGACTATTTTTATTCAACTGATTTATGTTTATATTTTAATGATATTGATATTTAGAAAGAAGAAGCTTATGAATTGTCATTCCTATTTCCCAATAGGCTGACAATTTCAGCTAAATTAATTTCCAGCTAAGTAACTGTAAACTCATCGAACATGGTGATTCACTTCTATTTGGTGGAATAGAGTTTTGTTTTTCTTATGCTGATTGTAATTTTTAAAAATCTATAAATTTTAAGAACATAAGGCCCTTGCAAGATGTTTCACATAACTGAATATGTCAAACTGTCCCCAGTGATGATGACAGCTTTTTTACAATTTACACTGTTTTAATAGCATGATAAGATCCATATCTTTCTTGGGTATGAAAAGCAGAGGAAAAACAATTCTTCCAAATACAAAAAACTAATAAAAGAAATCACTTTTTAAATGAAACAGTATATAAAATCTGTTATTGATGATAGATTTATAGTCAACTAATTTGTGAAATAAATGAAGTGCAGAAATTGAACTGTGCTTGAAGTATTAAAACTTACCTTGCATTACCTGTTGTGATTACTGAAACTCTAGATGTTTATAGAGGATTGAACTTGCCTTTGCTATGAAAGCACTGTGGTTGTTAGGTTTCATCATATACAGCGGACTACATCCGTTTTGTAATGTAGCAATACATCTTAATGAAGAGGCCTTTCCCTTGAAATATATTTCTCAGAAACTTCCTACTAAATAAAGAATAAAACTAGATTTCCAGAGGTACATCTTAGAATTTTACAAAGATAAATTATAATTTTAAAAATCCCGGTGGAATTGTCAATAAATATTTTAGAACTAATAAAATATGTCCCTGGTTTTTTTTTTTAACTTGACTACAAAGAAAATTATATTAGAGGAGCACATTAGTGATGTGTAGGGAATAACAGAAAATAGGCTCTGCTAAGTAAGAAGTTCTTATGAAAACTCTGACAAAAGAACTGCAAACAGAGACATGGATCCCACATCTCATCATCAAAGACCTGGTTAGGAAGTGACACAGATTATTGCACAGTCATAATCTCTTGATACTTTACGCAGCTTCTGTGATACCAAAACTGCTTGCCTAGTTTCCCTGCAGAACCCAAAGCTGTTTGTGGAGAATAGCTCTTAGATTTCTTGAGCAATTCTGTCTTTCATTAAGTCACCTTGTAGACTTGCACTGACCACTATTATGGCCACTAGGCAATATGGTAGCCTTTGTTGGCATAGAACACTTGAAAAGTGGGTAATCTGAATTGAGATGTGTCATATGTATAGATTTCAATGAGTTAGTACAGTAAAGAAAAAAAAAATGCAAGAATACTGGAGTGGGTAGTTATTCCCTTCTCCAAGGGCTCTTCCCGTCCCAAGGATCAAACCCAGGTCTTCTGCCTTGCAGGTAAATTCTTTACCTTCTGAGCCACCAGTGAAGCCCCCCTCCCTCATAATGCACAGTAACTCATTAATAATTTTGATAATGGTAATGTTTTGAATATATGTAATTAAAATACATTATTAAAATTAAATTTACTTTCTATTATTTTAGAGTGGCTACTAGAATATTTAAAACTATTTACAAGTCTCATGTTATGTTTCTGTTGGACAAATACTGTAGTAGACAGTGAGTACTGAAAAGTTCACTCTGTCAAACTCTTTTCTCTGTAGCTAATGTCTGAAATTCCACTGGACCTGGAATACTGAGAACACATAATACAGAAGGCTTGAAGCTAATATCTGACTGAAGTAAAGATGTAATGTGAATATTTAAAAAGAACATAAAGCCAACCATCCATCTGAAAGGGATGTAATTGCTAATCCATGAGATCCTTTATAGTTTTGGCTCAAGGTGGGTCATCTAGAGGGAAGGAAAGAAAAATAGATTATGAAGAGAAGAGAGTTTGGGATGGATTAAAGGAAAAATAGTTGATTGCAGTATGGGATGGCACAGGAAGGCTTCAGAACAAGATGCCTATAGAAGCAAAATATAATTTGTGTTATATATAAATCTGGATATCATCTACCTTTAGTTAAGCCATAGCAATCAGTTGCTATGCAGGGAGGTAATTCTAATCATGAAACTGCAGATACAGCCATTTCAGCAATGTCTTAAATTTTTTTAGAAATGATTTAAAGCAGAGTTCTTAGGGAAGTTCTTCATCGGACAATCTCTGTGCTAGTAAATATAAACTGTAACATGATATTAAACACAAAAGTATTTTATCTACATTATATTAGAACCAATATTTTGTCAGAGTGATTTTTCAAGTAAGTTGCTAGAGGGCGGCAAACCTATCTAGCCTAGTACATCATGGCTGTGCTTGAAAGCAAAGTGAACATTTTGCAAATGCCAATAATTTTTCCTTTCTTACCACTGGGCAACAGGGGCTTATCAAAAACAAAAGAAAAGTGAAAATCAACAAATAAACAACAACAACAAACACAGAAAAAGGATTCACTTGTATTGCATATCCATAGTCAGTAAACATTTAAAGTACAATGAAAAAGCTGGGCTCAAATACTCATGATTCTTTTCCTTCCTAGATATGATTATATGTATCAACATTTTGAAATTAAAAGCCAGTGACTAAAAATAAGTGTTGCAATAAGCTGACATTAAGATAGGATAATAGATGCTTAGTGGAGCCTGGAGGGCTGCCGTCTATGGGATCTCAGAGTCAGACACGACTGAAGCGACTTAGCAGCAGCAGCAGCAGAGCAATGTATACTAAAATATATACCTGCTCTTTCTGCAAACATGTCTTATCATTGTCCAAAAAGTTTAAAAAAGCAATATTTGCAACAATATGAAGATTTTATGATGTGAAATAGAATAATAAAAATTCATATTAGTTGTGATGTGGAAAGATTCTTGAGATATATTAGATAAGAAAATGAAAGACGTATGTTTACCCAAGGGCTTCCCTGGTGGCTCAGACAGTAAAGCACCTACCTTTACTGTCTGAGGAGGATGCAGGAGACCCGGGTTTGATCCCTGGGCTGGGAAGATCCCCTGGAGAAGGGAATGACAACCCACTCCAGTATTCATGCCTGGGAAATCCCACGGACAAGAGGAGTCTGGCAGGCTACAGTTCAAGGGTTCACAAAAAGTCAGACATGACTGAGTGACTAACACACTTTCATCTTTGTCTAAATGCAAGCTCCCACATCTATTTCTCCAATGAATGTAATCTAATCTCTAAACTTCTATAAATATTAAATATCTATTTAGAGGAAACTTTCCTTAGTCTTTTCTAATATTTTTCCTGTATAACAAGTTTACTCACATATATTTCCATTCTTTAGCTTCTTTTAAATTATTCAAAACATTTGTTTATAGATTTCTGAAGCTTTTTCTCATTTTTCAATGGGTTATGAAGATGTTTGTGACAGTTATTTGAAACTACACATATTCTGTTGCACTTTATAACAGCCGATTTGTTCTATTGATTAATAAGACTCCTTCTCTTGAATGAATATTCATTCAGCAATATGTATCAAGGGCCTAAGATAATTGATACAGTGTTCTAGTGGTCAGTCAGTTTCTTCAAATATCATACTTCCCATTTTATTTGTTATAATTTTTACACTGACAAGCAATAATCTTTTCCTGTATGACTTCTGGATGTTATGTCATGCTTAACGAGACTTTCTACCCCAGTATTGTTTAAAAAGTTTTCTTGTTTTCCCTAGCTCTTTTAAAGTTTTAATTTTAACAATTGTTTAAGATATTTTGCTTGGTGTATAGAAAGTGACATATAGATGTGTAATGTGTTTATATTTTCATTCAATAATGGTCATCCATTTGATCTAATTGTAACTTAATGGTTTATTGTCTGATAAGCATGGACAATTACATGTTCTAAATAGCTGTACCAATATGGAATAAACTAATCTGTTTGTTCTGTTTAAGCTAGTTTTACCACTCCAGTTTAGTGTGATAAAAGACAGTACTGAGTAAAACTTATCATATATCCCATCATGAAGGCCCCACCTTCATATCATCTAAAATCTGATTACCACCCAAAGGCCTCATTTACAAATACCCTCACATTGAGGGTTAAGATTTCAATGTATAAATTTTAAGAAAACACAATTCAGTCTATAGCAGAAAGTGTGCCAAATTCAGTAAGAATTTATCTAGTGTTTTTCTGTTAAATATAATTTTAGCCTTTTGATTTTTTTAATCACATATTCATTAAGTACATATTTATAAAAAAACATGCCCACGATTATATTGGAGAGATGAAATACACAATTTTGAAATAGTGACTTTGGCCTCTAAAAACAGTCCCCCAAAATGTAAACCCAAGGTCCAAGATAGTATATGATAATGTTAGTCGTTCAGTCCTGTCTGACTCTTTGCGACCCCATGGACTGTAGCCCACCAGGCTCCTCTGTCCATGAATTCTCCAGGCAAGAATACTGGAGTGGGTTGCCATTCTCTTCTCCAGGGGATCTTCCAACCCAGGGATGCACCCCAGGTCTCCCATGTTGCAGGCAGATTCTTTACTGTCAGAGCCACCAGGAAAGCCTGTATATGATAATACTAAGTTAATTATTTAATAGCCATAATATTGTAGGAGGACAAAGAAGATGGAGTTGAGTACAACTTATCAGGAAAGGCTTCTAGGAGAAATGGCATTTCATATAAAATTTGATAATCTGGGATATCTGGACATTTGAGTGCAAGGAAAATGAAGTCAGAGTCCAGATTAAGTCTGCAATTGAAGTTCATGAATGTAATTTTGTTAATGAATGTAACATATTATAATTTTATTTAAAAGCTATTTTTGATAAATCCAATTAAAGGCAGTATAAAATATAACGAAAGTATTAAAAGTGTTAAATAGATGAAGAACAACTCACGTTCATATAAGAGAAATCTTGAAATTTTTGAAAGTGGAGTGAACAAAATGAAAAAATATATGTATTGATTGAACAAGTTCGACTGTTCTGCCAGACTGTGTCTTAGTACCCCCGAACAAATGCGTTATTTGAAGTGTTTCTTCTACCATTGAGCCAAAATTATTTAGCTTTGGCAGATAAAATAATTAAGCCAAAATTTTGGAAAGTTCTTTACAGCAATGTTAAGAAATGACTTCATTTCTAAGAAAAATTTTTATCAACATATACATTTGTATTAATATTTTATGCTCTGAGAATCAATGGCATTGCTAAAATGACACTTCTTGTTTTACATCACACACACAAATATTAAAGAGAAGAGAAGACAATAAAATACTCTGCCGTTCAGTTTTCAAAAAATTGAACAGCTATCAACATTGTGAGAAAGACTCAATCAAATTTATTTCAGGCATGATGCCTATTTCCTAAAACCCAAAATTGATATCATTTTCATCTTCTCAAAATAATGCAAGTTGGGTTTTTAAAACTACTTCTATTTTTACTTATGCATTAACTGCTTAATTTTTACCTCCTTACCATTTCATAGTTATTACAATATTATTAGTTTTGTTGGTTTATTTCTATATGTCTAATTCTTTCATTTACTTATATATTTACTTAATTTTATAAGTATATAATAATTATTAATGCTATATTCTTTTCAGCTGCATAAATGTATTTTTAATATACTTTCAAATTATTGTTATATATTTCAGTTCAGTTCAGTTCAGTCTCTCAGTCATGTCTGACTCTTTGCGATCCCATGAATTGCAGCACGCCAGGCTTCCCTGTCCATCACCAACTCCCAGAGTTCAATCAGACTCACGTCCATCGAGTCAGGGATGCCATCCAGCCATCTCATCCTCTGTCGTCCCCTTCTCCTCCTACCTGCTATCCCTCCCATCATCAGAGTTTTTTCCAATGAGTCAGCTCTTCACATGAGGTGGCCAGAGTACTGGAGTTTCAGCTTCAGCATCATTCCCTTCAAAGAAATCCCAGGGCTAAGCTCTATTATACTTTTCTTCTGCTTGTGCTTTTTTGTTGCTATTACAATACCACATCTGTTTATATTTTAATTAATTATTTTAATTTTAATTTTATTTATTGACTCACTATATATATATATATTTATGTATATAGTGTCATTTCAAGAAGTACTTAGAAGAATGTTAGCAAAAATTTCCAAGCAACTACTACCAGATTGCACATTTTAAAAGTTGAGTGTTGATAAATTTGGTAGACACATATTATGGACAGACATAGCAGATGCCCTCTCAAATGTGGTATCACTTTATACTCTCCCTAGTGCATTTACTTTATGAAAATTTTCCCCCTCTGTCTTTATAAAGATATGCATATAAATATAAACACATACTATACACACATATACAAACGTATCTCCATATATACTTGCATAATTCATATTCATTTCACATATACTATAGTATATGTGACATCAGTTCAGTTCAGTTGCACAGTTGTGTCCAACTCTTTGCAACCCCATGGACTACAGCATTCCAGGCCTCCCTGTCCATCACCACCACCCGGAGCATGCTCAAAGTCATGTCCATTGAATCGTGATGCCATTCAACCATCTCATCATCTGTCGTCCTCTTCTCCTCCCCCCTTCACACTTTCCCAGCATCAGGATATTTTCAAAAGAGTCACTTCTTTGCATCAGGTGGCCAAAGTATTGGAGTTTCAGCTTCAACATCTGTCCTTCCAGTGAATATTCAGGACTGATTTCCTTTAGGATTGACTGGTTGGATCTCTCTCCAGTCCAAGAGACTTCCAAGAGTCTTATCCAACACTACATTTCAAAGGCATCTATTCTTCGGTGCTTAGCTTTCTTTATAGTCCAACTCTCACATCCATACATGACTACTGGAAAAACCATAGCTTTGACTAGATGGAACCTTGTTGGCAAAGTAATGTCTCTGCTTTTAAATATGCTATCTAGGTTGGTCATAGCTTCTCTTCTAAGGAGCAAACATCTTTTAATTTCATGGCTGCAGTCACCATTAGCAGTGATTTTGGAGCCCCGCAAAATAAAAGTTTGTCACTGTTTCCATTTTTTCCCCATCTATTTGCCATGCAGTGATTGGAACTGATGCCATAATCTTAGTTTTCTGAATGTTGAGTTTTAAGCCAACTTTTCACTCTCTTCTTTCACTTTCATCAAGAGGCTCTTTAGTTCTTCACTCTCTGCCATAAGGGTGGTGTCATCTGCATATCTGAGGTTGTTGATATTTCTCCTGGCATTCTTGATTCCATCTTGTGCTTCATCCAGCTCAGCATTTCTCATGATGTACTCTGCAAATAAGTTAAATAAGCAGGGCAACAATATATACCCTTGATGTACTCCTTTCCCAATTTGGAACCAGTCTGTTGTTCTAAGACCAGTTCTAACTGTTGCTTCTTGACCTTCACACAGATTTCTCAGGAGGCTGGTGGTCTGCTAGTCCCATTTCTTTCAGAATTTTCCACACTTTGTTGTGGTGTACACAGTCAGAAGTTTTTGCATAGTACAGATATGTTCCAATTATGTAATTTATATATTATGGAATGCATATATAAATGAAAAAGCATGAATATAATTATATCATACATCAGTCAGTCAGTTCAGTCGCTCAGTCATATCCAACTCTTTGTGACCCCATGGACTGTAGCATGCCAGGCCTCCCTGTCCATCACCAACTCTTGGAGTTTACTCAAACTCGTGTCCATTGAGTCAGTGATGCCATCCAACCATCTCATCCTCTGTCGTCCCCTTCTACTCCCACCTTCAATCTTTCCCAGCATCAGGATCTTTTCCAATGAGTCAGTTCTTTGGATGAGGTGGCCAAAGTATTGGAGTTTCAGCTTCAGCATCAGTCTTTCCAATGAATATTCAGGACTGATTTCCTTTAGGATGAACTGGTTGGATCTCCATGCAGTCCAAGGGACTCTCAAATGTCTTCTCCAACACCATAGTTCAAAAGCATCATTTTTTGGGCACTTAGCTTTCTTTATAGTCCAACTCTCACCTCTATACATGACTACTGGAAAAACCATAGCTTTGACTAGATGGACCTTTGTTGGCAAAGTAATGTAAATACATAGTTTTATTTTTACAAGCTAATTTCATTCCATTTCTCTTTTACTTATTTTTTTTCAACACTTCTTCCTCTAATAAATTGCTATTAACACCCGAGTACCTCATATTACCAAAGCAATATTTATTTTCCATATTTTCCTATATATTCATTAATTATATACTCTGTGAAATATGACAAATGCTTTTTGCAAATAAATATATATTTTGCTTTTGCTTTTATATAAACAATATCAAATTGTACAAGTTTAGTATCTTGTTTTTTACACTCATATACACAACATAAGATCATATCAAAGGTGGCTCCAACAGTAGAGTCTGCCTGCAGTGCGGGAGACCTAGGTTCGATATCTGGGTTGGGAAGATTCCCTGGAGAAGGAAATGGCAACCCGCTCCAGTGTTCTTGCCTGGAAAATCCCATGGACGGAGGAGCCTGGCAGGCTACTGTAATGGGGTCACAGAGTTGGACATGACTGAGTGACTTTGCTTCACTTCACTTCATGCAACAGAAGGATCTCTTTAAGTCACCTGATATCCTCTAAGTAATTCTTCTGAAAGACTTACTGATATTTCTAAATATGAATATAGTAAAATGCATCAACCATTTACCTATTAGTAGGAGTTAACTGTATTTTGAGTATTTGGGGCCAACATAAATAATGCTGTAATAAATATCCATATACTTATGTGATATACTTTCCTTTCTATGAAACACATTGTTAGAAATGGAATTACTAAATACATTTTGTATTTTAATAATTTTTCATGTAATTTTAATTTAATTTGTAATAGAAATTACCATATATATTATAAAATATATAGGTAGAGTTAAGTATATTTGCTTGTTATTTAAAACTTCTGAGTCTTAAAAAAAAATAACTTTTGAGCCTTTAGTTTTAGTTAATAACTTCTCTCTTTCTATAATACCTCATGTAGCCTTCTAAGATTTCTTATGGAAATTTGTTTTATTTTTTATATCTATGCTTTAACCAACTTTATTTTTACATTCTCATTTTAAGATGAGGGCGTAAATTCAGTTATTGTCAGATAGATACCAGCATCATTTATTCAACAGTCAGTAATATTCCTCATTTATTAAAATGTCATCTTCATTATTTGTTAAAATCTCATATATAAACTGGGATTTGTGGATTTATTATTCTCTATTTTGTTACAGTTAACTGTTTAGCCACATGAAAGTATATATGATATAGTTATGTTAGCATTAGGTTTGTTTTTCTGGGATATAATAAAGCAAATCAGTTATATTTGATTATCTTTTCTGTTTAGGGAGCATTAATTCATTCTTGAAAACATAAAGATTGTTTTAACAAATTCAGCAATTCAGAACAAGAGAAAACACCTGCTGATGTCCTAAATTGAAGTCATATTGTATTAGTATATTCATTTCAGATAATCAACACTATTCTAATACGATACAAAATACCCTAAATGGACTCCAAAATCACTGCAGATGGTGATTGCAGCCATGAAATTAAAAGAAGATTACTCTTTGGAAGAAAAGTTATGACCAACCTAGATAGCATATTGAAAAGCAGAAAACATTACTTTGCCAACAAAGGTCCGTCTAGTCAAAGCTATGGTTTTTCCTGTGGTTATGTATGAATGTGAGAGTTGGACTGTGAAGAAAGCTGAGCACCGAAGAATTGATGCTTTTCAACTGTGGTGTTGGAGAAGACTCTTGAGAGTCCCTTGGACTGCAAGGAGATCCAACCAGTCCATTCTGAAGAGTGTTCAGCCCTGCGTATTATTTGGAAGGAATGATGCTAAAGCTGAAACTCCAGTACTTTGGCCACCTCATGCGAAGAGTTGCCTCATTGGAAAAGACTCTGATGCTGGGAGGGATTGGGGGCAGGAGGAAAAGTGGACGGCCGAGGATGAGATGGCTGGATGGCATCACTGACTCGATGGATGTGAGTTTGAGTGAACTCTGGGAGATGGTGATGGACAGGGAAGCCTGGCATGCTGTGATTCATGGGGTCACAAAGAGTCAGACATGACTGAACGACTGAAATGAACTGAACTGAACTGAAATACTAAATCCAGGCCTCCATTTCAATTTTTGCAGTGAAAAGTTTTATGGAATATAAGATAAGATAGTATTAATAACTAATGGTTCTTGATATTATGAATTATACTGATTAGTATATAAATCAATAAACCAATAGCACTGAGAACATAATAAAAGCAGAGCACTGTACTGTATAACACATCGCTAAAATGGAGGAGGTAAAAATTTTTTTACTGATATTATATAAAGTCATACATAAAATGTTGAATATATGATTAATGATAAACACAAGTCAGGTATAGGTGATTTATAGCTATGTTCTTGGTATCAGAAGAGAGATTTCTTTGAATTAGGTATTTCACAAAGAATTCAGCTAAGTTATGATTCTGAAGTAAATTTTAAAAAAGGATAAAATTAAAAATATAGACCAAAATGGGGCATACGTACAGTTGGGAAGAGTACAAGTAACTGTAAAGATAAGACTTATTTTCAATATTATTTACATCAGCGGGAAACCAGTTAAACTAGGTTGGAGACTGTGCATATAAAGATAAGAAATATAAATTAAGATGGTATATAGGTGCCTGATTATCAAAGTTTTTGAATCCAGTTTACCCTGAGTAATTAATAGTTTATTTTAAAGACTTTTTAGGTAAACTGAGCAAAGATATTATTTTTCAGACTGTTCTGGGGCAGTGTGAGGGATTAATTGGATAGAACTTAAACTTGAAGTGCAGAGATCAGTATTATTTATTCAAGCTACAGTTGTTAAGTGTATAAATTAGATACTGGAAATGGGAACTGAAAGGAACATTTGTGATACATTCTGAAAAAAAAAATTGGGCTTTAGTATTTTTATTAGGATGATTTTAGTATTTTTATTAGAAATGTTTTCTTTTATTATGTACTCAGACTTGTGAAAAGTTTACAGCTATGTCTGTCTAATGCCAAAATTTTACATTTAAATCTGACCAGACAGCCAGATACCATAAAATTATTTTATATTACAGGTGTTAGAAATTATAGCACCAACCATGTTTTAAATTTACTAGGTTTTTCATAGCCAGACAGCACAATTTGCTCCGATCCATGCCTCTGTCCTCTGAGATTTCTATGGTGTGTGTATCCATGCCCAGTAAGAACTTCAGTTTTTGCTGGGAAATAAGAAGGTCACTCTTCAATGGAAATTTTCTACTCTGAATATTAACATGCATGAATATGAACAATATGATATACTTTCTTGATTGATTAAAGACAAAAAGTTGAGCCATTGATTTCTCAAAAGATGTATTTGTTTCTTGAATGCACCAGTGCAGCCTCTAACCTCAGGTTTAGTGTGACATTATATCAGCTCTTGTTTCCTCATGCTGCCAATTTTCTTACATCTCAGTCCTTTTCCAGTCCAAAAGCCTTTTTACAGGAAATAGAGGAAATAGGTCAGATTAAATTACTGCCTAAATTCTAGTAAAATATACTTCACAGAGAGAAGAGAGGAAGGAAGGAAAGAAAGAATACAGGAATGAAGAGAAGTAGGGAGAAAAGGAAGAAACTGGCATAATTTCAAGCTAATATTAAACATCAAATTTAGTACATATACAAAACTCATTTATGAAGAGGAGAATTTGCATTCGAAGGGTGGTAGTAGGTCATTTTTCTTCGATTAACTGATTAGCATTTCATAAAATATATAGTTCTATCAAAAGATTGTATACTTTATAAGATGGCTATTGGGAGTTTCTTTATATCAAGATGCATAAGACTTCCAAAAATCTTCAGTTGTCAAGAGATGTGTAACCCATTATATTCCTGTGATTTGTCCATGTTTAGGAGACTTTTTGTTTCAGAGATCAAATTACCAACATCCGCTGGATCATTGAAAAAGCAAGAGAGTTCCAGAAAAACATCTATTTCTGCTTTATTGACTATGTCCCAGTCTTTGACTGTGTGGACCACAGTAAACAGTGGAAAATTCTTCAAGAGATGGGAATACAAGACCACTTGACCTGCCTCTTGAGAAATCTATATACAGGTCAGGAAGAAACACCTAGAACTGGAAATGGAACAACAGACTGGTTCCAAATAGGAAAATGAGTACGTCAAGGCTGTACATTGTCACCCTGCTTATTTAACTTATATGCAGAGTACATCATGAGAAACGCTGGGCTGGAAGAAGTACAAGCTGGAATCAAGATTGCTGGGAGAATTATCAATAACCTCAGATATGCAGATGACACCACCCTTATGGCAGAAAGTGAAGAAGAACTAAAGAGACTCCTGATGAAAGTGAAAGAGGAGAGTGAAAAAGTAGGCTTAAAGCTCAACATTCAGAAAACGAAGATCATGGCATCTGGTCCCATCACTTCATGGGAAATAGATGGGGAAACAGTGGAAACAGTGGCTGGCTTTGTTTTTCTGGGCTCCCAAATCACTGCAGATGGTGATTGCAGCCATGAAATTAAGAGATGCTTACTCCTTGGAAGGAAAGTTATGACCAACCTAGATAGCATATTAAAAAGCAGAGACATTACTTTGCCAACAAAGGTCAGTCTAGTCAAGGCTATGTTTTTTCCAGTGGTCATGTATGGATATGAGAGTTGGACTATAAAGAAAGCTGAGCACCAAAGAATTGATGGTTTTGAACTGTGGTGTTGGAGAAGACTCTTGAGAGTCCCTTGGATTGCAAGGAGATCCAACCAGTCCATTCTGAAGATCACTCCTGGGTGTTCTTTGGAAGGACTGATGCTGAAGCTGAAACTTCAATACTTTGACCACTTTATGTGAAGAGTTGACTCATTGGAAAAGACCCTGATGCTGGGAGGGAATGGGGGCAGGAGGAGAAGGGGACGACAGAGGATGAAATGGATGGATGGCATCACTGACTCAATAGACATGAGTTTGAGTGAACTCCAGGATTTGGTGATAGACAGGGAGGGCTGGCATGCTGTGATTCATGGGGTTGCAGAGTCAGACACAACTGAGTGACTGAACTGCACTGAACTGAAGAAGATTTTTTTGTTTCGAGATCACATGGAAATTATCCATGTGAGTTCCAGTTACAAATCTAGGCTGTAAACTCTAATTTCATATAAGAATTTATGTAAACATGTTATCAAGAGACAATGGGAACAGCCAAGACTTAATGAAGCTAAAATGTAAAGGAGATGAGGTCCCCTTAGCTATTCCTCCAGAAAATGCATTCCACTGATGTGATACAATGTGAAACTGAAAATTATAATATGTTCTCATTTCATGTGGAGCATTGACATCTCAGATGTTAAGTGTATTTCCTAGAATAATGTAGGAGATAAGACATCCAACAAAACTTGTTCATTCCTATATGAGGAGAAAGTAATAATTATTTCTGAAGTATAGTGTAATTTTTCCATTTCTTTTAAATGTATATTACATATGAAACTCATTTTTCTGTAATACTTCTTAATTTTAGTGGGACATTTGAAAATATACTTTTTTATTAAAAATGTACCATAAAAGATTAACTTTTAAGGTTACTATTTATTTCAATGAGATAAATCTATTTCCATAAAATTTTTAATATTTAGCAGGACATTTTCTCTTCATTTAAGTAATGGATATCTTAGTTATTACAAACCATGTATCCAACAGTTACTTCTTTCATTGAAGATAATGAAAGAAATGCTCTAGTATTTGAGAAGTAAAATTAAATAAATAGCATTGGTAAATATTCATAAGCTGTCTATGCAAGAAATATTTTTCATGGATTACTGTGAATGTTATTCCTTAAAAGGATATGCACCATTTAAAATTACACTACTTAAAGTAGTGATGGGCTCTTCTCTGCTGGTCCAAAACCATAGCTTTGACCATATGGAGCTTTGTAGGCAAAGTAACGCCTCTGCCTTTCAACATGCTGTCTAGGTTTGTCATGGCTTTTCTTCCAAGGAGCAAGCATGTTTTAATTTCATTCCTTCAGTCACTATATATATAGTTATTGAAATTAATTCTCAGGAAGTTCTTGGGAATCAGTTTTTATGTAGTATGTGAAAAGGATCACTGGGGCTTTCCCACTGTCTCAGAGGTAAAGAATCCACCTGCAATGCAGGAGAGCAGGAGATGCAAGTTCAATCCCTGGGTTAAGAAGATCTCTTGGAAGAGGAAATGGCAACCCACTCAGTATTCTTGCCTGAAAATCCCTGGACAGAGAGGCCCGCTGGCTACAGCCCAAAGGGTTGTGAAGAGTCAGACACAACTGAGCGACTGGGCACAAAAAGGATAATAAAACATGCCCAAATATATTTATCATATTGACAAATTTTAAAAGTTATGATAATTTTAATTAATGGATACAAATAATTTGATAAAATTTCATGAAAAGAATGTTTTAATGAGATAGGAAAGAGAAGTAGATTTGCTCAAAGTGATAAAGGCAATTTTAAGAAACAACTACGGCTAGCATCATACTTACGGTGAAAACTGAAACTTTTCCCTCTAAGATTTTGAAAAAGGTAAGGATTCTGTTCTCACCACTTCTTTTTAATATTGTACTAAACATTTTAGCTGGTGGGTTAATGAGGCAGAGAGAGACTGTTTAGGTATAATATACCAAATAATATATTTTAAACACTAATAGAATTAATAAGTGGGTGTACCATGGTAATGGGCTATATGAAGAAAACAACAAAAATAGTATATCTGTATAAAATGTATTTCCCAAATTCCTATGAGAGCCACCCTAATTTTCAGTACAGTCTTTGATCATGCTCCACATAATATTGTCAGATTTATTGTATGTTTCAGTTCAGTTTAGTCGCTCAGTTGTGTCCGACTCTTTGCAACCCTATGAATAGCAGCATGCCAGGCCTCCCTGTCCATCATCAACTCCTGGAGTTCACTCAAACTCATGTCCATTGAGTCGGTGATGCCATCCAGCTGTCTCTTCCTCTGTCATCCCCTTCTCCTCCTGCCCCCAATCCCTCCCAGCATCAGAGTCTTTTCCAGTAAGTCAACTCTTCGCATGAGGTGGCCAAAGTATTGAAGTTTCAGCTTTAGCATCATTTCTTCCAAAGAACACCCAGGACTGATCTCCTTTAGAATGGACTGGTTGGATCTCCTTGCAGTCCAAGGGACTCGCAAGAGTCTTCTCCAACATCACAGTTCAAAAGCATCAATTCTTCGGTGCTCAGCTTTCTTCACAGTCCAACTCTCACATCCATACATGACCACAGGAAAAACCATAGCCTTGACTAGATGGACCTTTGTTGGCAAAATAATGTTTTCTGCTTTTCAATATGCTATCTAGGTTGGTCATAACTTTCTTTCCAAGGAGTACGCATCTTTTAATTTCATGGCTGCAATCACTATCTGCAATGATTCTGTAGCCCAAAAAAATAAAGTCTGACACTGTTTCCCCATCTATTTCTCATGAAGTGATGAAACCAGATGCCATGATCTTAGTTTTCTGAATGTTGAGCTTTAAGACAACTTTTCCACTCTCCTCTTTCACTTTCATCAAGAGGATTTTTAGTTCCTCTTCACCTTCTGCCATAAAGGTGGTGTCATCTGCATATCTGAGGTTATTGATACTTCCCCTGCAATCTTGATTCCAGCTTGTACTTCTTCCAGCCCAGTGTTTCTCATGATGTACTCTGCATATAAGTTAAATAAGCAGGGTGACAATATACAGCCTTGACGTACTCATTTTCCTATTTGGAACCAGTCTGTTGTTCCATGTCCAGTTCCAACTCTTGCTTCCGGACCTGCATATAGTTTAAGTAAGTAAGTAAAGTCACTCAGTCGTGTCCGACTCTTTGTGACCCCATGGACTGCAGCCCACCAGGCTCCTCAGTCCATGGGATTCTCCAGGTAAGAATACTGGAGTGGGTTGCCATTTCCTTCTGCAAGGGATCTTCCCGACCCAGGGATCGAACCCGGGTCTCCTGCATTGGAGGCAGATACTTTAACCTCTGAGCCACCAGGGAAGCCCCAAAGGATACATAAATGTGAAAGTAAAAATAAAGAAACTAAATTAATAAATAATTAACATTTATTTACTATACATATAATATTTGCATAAATCTTTTAAATATCAATGTATTAATTAAGAGAGTTGATTCAAATTATCTGATTCACAGTTCCTGGAAGTTCAGAGGGCTTAATATTTCACCAATTAGTTGGCAAAAATTGCAATGCTGATAATAAGACATGAGTGGGACTGTATGGAGAATTGATTTAATATAAGATATGTATTTTATTTAATAGAGCATAGAACAACTAATAATTTCACATAGAGCTAAATTCCTTTAATGAAGAAGAGGAGAGATAATTTATAGTTTGTCTGTCACATAAGGAGAGTGCACCCTACCACCGTATGCACAGAAATATGATGAGATTTAATATGTCCAATCAGTGATATAACTATGTCTGATTTTAATGAAATGTTATATGTGGCCACAAAACAGTTCATTCTGTGAAGCTAGGCATTCCTGTTTTATTAATACGTTTCAAAATTCCTTTAAAAGAATGTGCTCTCTAATACATTTTATCTATTTATTTTTAAGATTGAGGTAATATTGACCTATAAAACTATGTGTTAATGTGTATAACATTATGTTTCTACTTTTGTAAACCCTACAACATTTTTGTAGGGTTTACAAAAGTAAACATTTTTCTGCCCCATGTTGAAAAGTTGTTTTCAAAATTTTTCTACCCCACGCTCAGCACCAAAAATTTAGTTTTGTAGTCAGAGAATTTATTAGGGCCAATGTGAAGGTTAATTTTTCAGTACTTACTAAAATATAAAATGGGATTTTTTGAATCTACCCTCAAGCAACAACATGAACTAGTACAATTTATATAAATGTGTTTCTTCACTGCAGAATTTTTGTTTTATAAAACTTAGAATTAGCCTACATATCTATCAAGAGATCAATAGCTAAATATGTGACTAACATTTATAGGTATTAAATTGGAAAGACCTCCAAAAATAAAGTGAGTTTTTTCCCAAAGGACAAATTTTGAAATCTTTGTAGTCTGATACAGTATATATGCGGCTACTCAGGGGCCTCTTGTGGTAAAGAACCTCCTTGCCAATGCAAGAGACACAGGTTAGATCCCTGGGTTAAGAGGATCTCCTGGAAGAGGGCATGACAACCTGATCCAGTATTCTTGCCTGGAGAATCCCTTGGACAGAGGAGCCTGGTGGCTACAGTTCATAGAGTTGCAAAGAGTCAGACAAGACTGAAGTGACTTTGTACACAAGAACTCACAGTATATATATAAAATATTACATACTTTGTGGAACTTATTTCTATTTCCTAGAATAACAACATTGTCTTCAGTAATATGCTGTTTCATTTCATTTTTGAAAATGATTACTTTTGAGTAAAGGACAGCATAATTTATTCTATCCTAGTTTGTGTAACATTTTATTAAAATGGGATCTTATTATTCTACATACATTTAAAAATTTTTCACCTAATAAATTTTGCTTTAAAATTCAAGGTAGCTTACTTTATTTAGTTGGTATTATGCACTAGTTTTGATGAGTCCCAGTTAATATTTGTAAACAGTGAGAAAAATAGTATTTTATTAATTTAAGATTTCAGTGTTTATATAAAACTTGTTAAAAGTTTTGTAAATGGAAAGTCGTATAAGCAAACAAAATGACTGCAATAAACTATAGTGAGGCATCATTCAGCAATGATTTAATAAATTAGCATTTGTTTCATATCAAAGCAATGTAAAAAATATAATCTCCATATATAGCTCATTTAGAAACTGATGTATTTAAAACATTAGAAAAAATATTGTAGTTAATGGTATATCACAGCTTTGAAGGTCCTTCAGTAATTCAATGTTTACTCAAAAGAAATATAAGGTAAGTATAAGTCAGGCCTCCCAGAAGCATAAATATTTTGATTCCTTAAGAAATGAAGTTGAACTAGCTTAACTGCATTGCATATTAAATGTGAATATATATATATATATATATATAAAATGTGAATATATATATATATATTTTGCTCCTTGGGAGTTAAACTGAAAAATGTGACAAATTCAATAAAAGAATCATTAGATGTAGCTCTGCATTAAGATATGCAATTCTTTAAATTCTACTGTTAAGTTGTATTTGCAAGCATATTAAATTAAATCTTCATATTAAGTATTAATATGAATTATCTCAAGAGAAATCCCCAGGGGGAAATTGAGTGGGGAAAAAGAAAGTCCAATTAGTTTTAATACTACAAAGGATAATATATTTTATTTATTCCAAAATAAAGTATATTTGAAATAGTGCCAGTAATGGTTAATTTACTAAGCTTCCTATCATTTAGTTTTATATTTAAAAACATAGTGTTGTGTTGGTTAATATTCAGAAATAAATGATATAATCTAAAGCATGATCCTATTTACCTTTTAAATAAATCTAGTTAAACAATACCAGTTGTCTAATTCATCTTAGAAATACTTGAAAGCTCAAATATCAATGACCAAATTCAAGACAAAACTAACAAATGCCATATTATATAGATTGTTGTAAGTTGCATTCTACATAACTATAGAGATATTAAAGGCAGTTCTTAAGGACTAAGGGTTGCAGAAAAATGATTGCCAATTGATCTTAATTTATCTGAGCAGCCCATATAAATCTATTATGCAGAAAATGCTCTTAAGTAAAGAGCATCAGGTACTAGCAGAAATATAACCTGAATGAGAATTGGAAGATTGTACGTTTTTATCTCTGTGACCTTCTTTCCTTGTCTGGAGAGGCAGTTCTGCTTCAGTGCTGGGAATGCTGGAGGTAATTTCTCTAAAGCATTATCTATTTCTGTATCAACTGAGCACTTTTAAATGGAGTAATATCTTAAAGACCCAACGTACCATGAAGTTCCTGCAATAAAAATAACAGAATTTAGGTGACACCCCAGCAGAAGATGGTGGGTATGTGCAAATTCAAGGAACTTTTGATCTAGTTTTCTTTCTTTTACAGCTTCGCAATTTACTATATTTTAGGGTAATGATATAGATATCATTTCTTGACAAGTGCATTATGCTTACTTATCTCACCCCAAAGAGTGTCTTACATATAGTTGGTGATCAGTAGAAGTTCATTCCATGCATGAATAAAAGAGTAAGTGAATGAATAAGCACACCTTAAAGTCTGGAAAAAAGCAGACAATTTGAAATAGAAATATGACATAAAGAGTTCAATAATATCAAATATGCATGAAGTACTCACCAGACTATAATAATTCATTTTAATTTTAGTGTTATTTCTTCTTTATTATTTTTGAAGAAGTCACACAGTTTAATTTTAAGGAACAATTTCCATTGTATGTTGGCTTCACAGAAGATGGTCAATCATTTTTAACTAAGTTAACAAGAGATTGGATTTGTATGAATAAATAGATTCATCATCATAATTTATAGGAAACTTAGACTATGATTTTTTTTATAGTGAGCTGCAGCAATTGACTGCTGTATCCCACAATTGGTTCATAAATATTACTTAAATAAGCTGTGTAACATATGGTTCAGATGTTTGCCCTAATTAAAATTTAATCCCCTATCATTTTCCTAATTTAACAATAGAATGTGGTACACAAATTATTGAGGAAACAGATTTGTGTTTAAAAATCAAATATAGAAAACTAGGAAAACAAATTTCAAAACAGATAATGTGGTGGGGAAATACTGGAAGCACATCTTTCACAGAATTATGCAGAAAATAAAATTGTAGGAAATGAGCTTAAAAGTAACCCCCTTTATACAGTATTGGAGATAATGTGTATTGATATAGTGCTTATGGTAGTTGCAAAACTTATGGCCTTTAGGGCTTCCCTCATAGGTCAGTTGATAAAGAAGACTCCGCCTGCAATGTAGGAGACCCCAGTTCAATTCCTGGGTCGGGAAGATCTGCTGGAGAAGGGATAGGCTACCCGCTCCAGTATTCATGAGCTTCCCTTATGGTTCAGCTGGTTAAAAATCCACCTGCAATGTGGTAGACCTGGGTTCCATTGCTGGGTTGGTAAGATCCCCCGGAGAAGGGAAAGGGTACCGACTCCAGTATTCTGAAAGTCCAGGACTGAGTGACTTTCACTTTTGCCCTTTAAAATCCCATGGATCTGAATTTAGGTAAATACTGAAATGAGAAATTAAAGTATTTAGAGAAAAATTAAACCAAGATATAATTAAAGCTACTTTATTTAAGATTTTAGTATTTATGAATCTGTACTATACTTCTTTAAAAACTTTTTGTTTGCTTTTTTTCCCGGACAGTTGTCATGGCTCTTCAAATTAAATCACACGATCTGAAAAAACACATAGAAATGTTTGTATTATATACATCGTGGCACTTACAGAGTATTATAATGCACTACTTTGAAAGTGGGTGATATTCAAATAAAGTATATATATAATGAAAAATCTGAAAGTCACTCAGTCATGTCTGACTTTTTGTGACCCCATGAACTGTAACCCCCATGGACTGTAGTCCCTAAGGTCTGTAGCTTGCCAGTATCTTCTGTCCATGGAATTCTTCTGGCAAGAATGCCTGGAGTGGGTAGCCATTCCCTTCTCCAAGAGGAGGGAATCTTCCTGACCCAGGTATTGAACCCAAGTGTCTTGTATTGCAGGCAGATTTTTTACCATCTGAGTCACCTGGGAGGGAGAAGGAAATGGTAACCCACTCCAGTATTCTTGCCTAGAGAATTCCAGGGACAGAGGAGCCTGGTGGGCTGCCATCTATGGGGTCGCACAGAGTCGGACAGGACTGAAGTGACTTAGCAGCAGCAGCAGAGTCAGCAGGGATGCCCCAAAGAGTAAATCCTGATAAATATAAAAGCTTGGCTGCCATAGCAAATAATTTGCCAAATATGCTTAAAAATTAAATTGACATTTCACCAAATAACCCTTCCATAGGACTATTCCTAACAGAATTATTAGAAATCTCTTTAAAAGAGATGGAATTCAAACTAAATAATCTAAAATCACTAGTGAAGTGCTATGAAATAAATCTTTAAAATTGTTATCACGTCAGGTTATGTTTCAATGTTTTTAAGCTAATGATATAATCAAATTTTTAGTTTTGTCTCTTCAAATATTATAAATTTAACTAACTTATCACACTAGAGGAGGAAAATTATATGTGTAATATCCTAAACTTAGCAAAAAGACAATTTTTAATATCAATGTAAAACAATTGGTATCTTCAAATTTAAATACCTGCACTCTAAAAACCATACTAGCAACATTCAAATTGATAGCTGTGTAACTTGCTATGGAGTGTAAATATTACTAACTATTTGATACTTTAAGTATGGATCATAATTAGCACTTACTGAAAACTAAAGCTAGAAAATCTAATGTATAAATAGGCTTTTTTTTCCTTTCCTCAGCCATCAGTTTACACATTTTTATTAGTATTGTTATTTTCAAATTTTGGAAGTGAAGTGAAGTGAAAGTCACTCGGTCAAGTCTGACCATTTGCGACCCCATGGACTATACAGTCCATGAAATTCTCCAGGCCAGAATACTAGAGTGGGTAGCCTTTCCCTTCTCCAGGGGTTCTTCCCAACCCAGGAAACAACCAGGGTCTCCTGCATTGCAGGTGGATTCTTTACCAACTGAGCTATCAGGGAAACCCCAAAATATTGGAGTATAGCTGACTAACAATATTATGTTAGTTTCAAGGATACAGCAATGTGAATAAGTTGTACTTATGGGCTTCTCTATATGTGTATCTATTATTTTTCTGATTCTTTTTTTCCCATTTAGGTTGTTACAGAACATTAAACAGAGTTAATTGTGCTATACAGTAAATTATTTTTGGTTATCTGTTTTAAATATAGCAGTGTGCACTTGTCAATCAGAACTCCCAATCTATCCCTTCCCCTTACCTTTTTCCCTGGTAACCATAAGTTTTTTCTCTAAGTCATGAGTCTGTTTCTGTTTTGTACATAAGTTCATTTGTATCATTTTTTAGATTTTACATGTAAGCAATATAATAGCTATTTGTCTTTCTCTGTCTTACTTACCTCACTTAGTGGGATAATCTCCAAATCCATTCATGTTGCTACAAATGGCATTATGTCATTCTTTTTCATGGCTGACTAATATTCCATTGTATATATGTACCACATCTTTATTCATTCCTCTATTGATGGACATTTAGGTTGCTTCCATGCCTTGGCTATTGTAAACAGGGCTGCAGTGAAGATTGATGTGCACGTCTCCTTTCAAACAATGTTTTTCTTTAGATGTATGCCCTGGAGTGAGATTGCTGGATCATATGGTACCTCTATTTTTAGTTTCTTAAGGAACTTCCATACTGTTCTCCATAGTGACTATACCAATATACATTCCTACAAAATTTAAATTGTGTATGAAGCCTCCCTTTTCTCCAAATCCTTACCAGCATTTATTGTTTATAGACTTTTTGATGATGCCCATCCCAACTGGTGTGAGCTTATGTTTCATTTTAGTTTTTATTTGAATTTTTCTATTAATTAGTGATGTTGAGTATTTTTTCCATATGGCTCTCAGTCATCTATATGTCTTTGGGTCTTCTGCCAATTTTTGATCGGATAGGTTTTTTTTTTTTTTTTTTTTTTTAATGGAACCACACTGGAGAAGGGAATGGCAAACCACTTCAGTATTCTTGCCTTGAGAACCTCATGAATAGTATGAAAAGGCAAAATGACAGGATACTGAAAGAGGAACTCCCCAGGTCAGTAGGTGCCCTATATACTACTGGAGATCAGGGGAGAAATAACTCCAGAAAGAATGAAAGCTGAAACTCCAGTACTTTGGCAACCTCATGTGAAGAGTTGACTCTGGAAAAGACTCTGATGCTGGGAGGGATAAGGGGCAGGAGGAAAAGGGGACGACAGAGGTTGAGATGGCTGGATGGCATCACTGACTCGATGGACGTGAGTTTGAGTGAACTCTGGGAGATGGTGATGGACAAGGATGCCTGGTGTGCTGCGATTCGTGGGATTGCAAAGAGTCGGACACAACTGAGCAACTGAACTGAACTGAACTGAACTGAACTGAAGCTGTTTGCAAATTTTGGAAATTAATCTCTTGTAGGTTGCAACATTTGCAAATATTTTCTCCCAATCTGTGGGTTGTCTTTTTGTTCATAGTTTCCTTTGCAAATTATTTCTTAATTTGGAAAGAAAATCAGTGTTTTACTGGGGCTTTGATAGAAACAAACCATCCAGTGTTTTCAAAAATGATCCCCAGATCAGCTGCACCAGCAACATCTCAGAATTTAGAAATGTAAGATCTCATGTCCCACCCTACATGTAATGCATCTTCTGAGCATGGAAGCCAGAAATGTGTTTTTTATCAAAGTCCTCCAACTGATTCTGAAACAGACTAAAGTTTGAGAACCACTGGAATAGATAGACCCATAGTTAAAATCCTTTAGCCCCCTCTGATACAGGGAACTGATGATGTCAGTTCCACGGGACTCATGGTAGTCCTGGTAGAGGAAGGGCAGGTATTAAGACAGTCCAGGTCACCACAGGTAGACCATGAGGATGAAAACAGGCCCGTATTGTACAGGGGTTTTTAAGTCAGAACTGAAAAATAAAGTCTAAACAAAATTATCCATCAAGGCAATCAGAATAAAGATAAGGAAACTGAAGCCTGATTCAGGCACAAGCAAGTTAGATCCAAGGGACCAAAAATTCCAAGGAAAAATAAACTATGTATTATAATCAGATACAGTTATGAGCTTTGGGCACAGATTGAATATATGTGCAACTTAAATAATCATTTGAATTCTTTTAAAGTCTTCACCTTAGAAATGATAAATAGGATACTAGTAGGATTATTATAAGGGTTAATGCTATTAGTTAACATGCAATGAGTACCTACAATGTGCCAGAATTTTGGCAGGAGTTTTGATGCCTTATCTCAGTAGATCTCCTCACAAATCCTATGAGATTGTCATAAATATCATCCCCAGTTTGCAAAGCATGAAACTGAAGCTTAGAGAGATGGAGTCTCTTGCCTAATTTCACATAGCTGGTAAGTCATGGAAATGAAATTCAAACAGAGGGGAAAATATTGGAGACTATGCTCTGGAGATAAAATACTTAGTATATTTCTGAACAAAGTAAATCTTCTGAAAATGGAGAAGGGAAATGAGAAACATTGTTCAAGTTAGTTTAAAGGAATATTTAAACTAATTTTAGTTTAGCACTCATGTATCAAAGTTTAATCTTTTATAATAATTTACATTTATTTTGAAAGAAAAAGATGAACTAAAAATTAACCTGTACAATTTTGTATTTGTTATCTTCAATATTATTTATTATTTTAAAATCACTTTCACTGCATTTGGAAGATTGTATTATGCTACTCCAGTACTCTTGCCTGGAAAATCCCATGGATGGAGGAGCCTGGTAGGCTGCAGTCCATGGGGTCACAAAGAGTCTGACATGACTGAGCGACTTCACTTTGACTTTTCACTTTCATGCATTGGAGAAGGAAATGGAAACCCACTCCAGTATTCTTGCCTAGAGAATCCCAGGGATGGGGGAGCCTGGTGGGTTGCCGTCTATGGGGTTGCACAGAGTCGGACACGACTGAAGCGACTTAGCAGCAGCATCATGCTATGCTGAGTCAGGTCAGTCGTGTCCAACTCTTTGTGACCCCATGAACTATAGCCTACCAGACTCTTCTGTCCATGGGATTTCCCAGGCAAAAATACTGGAGGAGTTTGTCATTTCCTTCTCCACTGGAAGATTTTAACACAACTTACAAATGGATTGTTAAAGAAATTACTATCCTATACAGATGGCTAACAAACACATGAAAAGATGCTCAACATTGCTCATTATTAGAGAAATGCAAATCAAAACTACAATGAGATATCACCTCACACCGGAGAGAATGGCCCTCATTAAAAAGTCTATAAACAATAAATGCTGGAGAGGGTGCGGAGAAAAAAGAATGCTCTTGCACTGTTGGTGGGAATGTAAACTGAAACAGCCACTATGGAAGATGGTATGGAGATTATTTATTTTTTTATTTTTTTTATTTTAATTTATTTATTGGAGGTTAATTACAATATTGTATTGGTTTTGCCATACATCAACATGAACCCACCACGGGTGTACACATGTTTCCCATCCTGAACCCCCCTTCCACCTCCCTCCCTGTACCACTCCTCTGGGTCATCCCAGTGCACCAGCTCCAAACATGAAAACTAGGAATAACACCACCATATAACCCAGCAATCCCACTCCTAGGCATATACTCTGAGGAAACCAAAATTGAAAAAGACACATGTATCCCATTGTTCATTGCAACACTAGTTGCAATAACTAGAATATGGAAGCAACCTAAATGTCCATCAACAGATGAATAGATAAAGAAGTCATGACACATATACAAAATGGAATATTACTCAGTCGCAAAATGGAACATATTTGAGTCAGTTCTAGTGAGGTGGATGAACCTAGAACCTGTTTTACAGAGTGAAATAAGTCAGAAAAAGAGAGATAAATATCATATTCTAACATATATGTATGGAATCTAGAAAAACGGTACTGAAGAATTTATTTACAGGGCAACAGTGGAGAAACAGACATAGAGAATAGATTCATGGAAATGGGGAGAGGGGAGGAGAGGATGAGATGTATGGAAAGAATAACATGAAAACTTAAATTACCATATGTAAAACAGATATCCAATGGGAATTTGCTGTATGCCTCAGGAAAGTCAAACAGGGGTTAGCCTAGAGGGGTGGAATTGAGAGGGAGGTTCTAAAGGGAAGGGATATATGTATACCTAAGGCTGATTCACATTGAGGTTTGACAGAAAACACCAAAATTCTGTAAAGCAATTCAATTCAGTTCAGTCACTCAGTCATGTCAAACTCTTTGCAACCCCATGGACTGCAGCACACCAGGCTTCCCTGTCCATCACCAACTCCCACAGCCTACTCAAACTCACGTCCATCGCATCAGTGATGCCATCCAATCATCTCATTCTATGTCGTCCCCTTCTTCCCCCACCTTCAATCTTTCCCATCATCAGGATCTTTTCCAGTGAGTCGGTTCTTTGTATCAGGTGGCCAAAGTATTGGAGTTTCAGCTTCAGCATCAGTCCTCCCGATGATATTCAGGACTGATTTCCTTTAGGACTGACTTGTTGGATCTCCTTGCAGTTCAAGGGAATCTCAAGTCTTCAACATCACAGTTCAATTCTTCGGCCCTCAGCTTTCTTTATAGTCCAATTCTCATTTCCATACATGACTACTGGGAAAACCATAGCTTTGACTAGACAGACCTTTGTTGGTAAAGTAATGTCTCTCTTTTTTAAGATGCTGTCTAGGTTAGTCATAGACAATTATCCTCCAACAAAATTATCCTCTAATTATCCTCCAATAAAAATAAATAAATTTTAAAACAATGAAGTACTATCTTACAGTGACAACATAGCAGTATGTTGGATTTGAATATCCTTCTCTAAAAAAGTGATTGGCAGAGTCTTATTTTTGCTTGAAAGAAAGTGAAGTCGCTCAGTCGTGTTTGACTCTTTGCAACCCAATAGATGGCAGCCAGCCAGACTCCTCCATTCATGAGATTTTCCATGAAAGAATACTGGAGTGGGTTGCCATTTTCTTCTCCAGGAGATCTCCCCGACCCAGGGATGGAACCCAGGTCTCCTGCACTGCAGGCAGACACTTTACCTTCTAAGCCACCAGGGAATCCCTTACTTTTGCTTAGTTAAGTTAAAAACTTGGATAATAAGGAAGAGACACTGAAAGGAAATACCATATTATAGAAATTACAGCTAAATTGGAGGTCAGCACAGAAATCAAGTTTCTTTTTTTTATTCTCAGTTTCAATTGAGAATTTGTATAGACATGGTGCCTTGTGTATGATGTGTAACTTTTTTGATGCGTAGCGGATGCTCTACCAAGTTCAATCAATAACTTTTATGATTAGCTCCCATGGATCAGACTATTGTTAAAGTAAAATCTGTCAAAGATTATTAGAGAATTATCTACTAGGATGAGGAGAATCATTTTCTACAGCATCTGAGCTTTCAAATGAGAAACATTCTGGTGATGTATTGCACAGAGAACAGCTGGAGTGTACGAAAAAGGAAGTAAAAAGGAAGTGCTGCATACAGAAGAGAACATATTGTTTTGCAGAGGGGATGTGTTCCTGGGAAGTCTGTACAGAAGAGGGCACTGCAGCTCTGTGACATGGAAGAAATGACCTCCGGGATATTCAATAAAGTCGCCAGAGAAAATTGGGCTAGAGGAGCATATTACAATTCTGAGGTGTATTTGGCAGGGAGGCTTTTTGTCACATCTACTGCCGTTGCATTTATGAAGAAAAATCGGAATTTTAATGACAAACTGACAGTGATTTTATCCCCAAAGCTCCATGATTTACAATTCTCTTTTTCCACTTTACCTCTACCCCTGCCCTTACTGAGGGAAAGGACAACAAGCAGAGTTTGCTTGAATACACAAATTCTAACTGGACCTGATGCTGCTGCTTTAGCCTCTGGCAAGCTACTTAATCTTTTTCTGTCTTGCTTTTTTCATTTGAAAAATGAGGATAATAATATTTTCTTCTTTCTCAGAATATTGGTGAAGATGAATGCATTTCAAAAGGAAAAACATGTACAGGACAGTATTGTTTTCCTTTTCTTTCAAAATAATACAAAATTTTTCTGTCCAGTGGTAAAAAAATAAACTTACTTCTAGACTTAGCTTTTCAATGATATATTTCTGCTTAGTGATTGGATCAGTGCCCAGCAGTCTATGGGCTTTCCAGGTGGCACTAGTGGTAAAGAACCCACTTGCCAATGCAGGAGACCTAAGAGACGTGAGTTTGATCCCTGGGTCAGGAAGATCCCCTGGAGGAGGGCACAACAACTCACTCAAGTATTCTTGCCTGGAGAATCCCATGGACAGAGAAGCCTGGCAGGCTACAGTCCATAGGGTTGCAAAGAGTGGGACATGACACACAATCTACACTAAAATAATAATAATAATAATAATGGCTAGGGGATGTTTGCTGGCGTTAGCTACCAAACATCAATTTGCTCTCATTTTCCTGACTATGGTAAAGATTTTTTTTCTGAGGAACTGACACTTTCTCACTCTCACACTCTTGGTGGTGCTATAATTCAATGTGACCTGCATTTCTTTACCCAAAAGCATGTATTAAGCTAAGCTAATTTGATACTCTTTCCTCAGATATTTTGAATATAATTCACAGTTAATAAAAAGATACTTAAAAGAAAACAGAACTATGTCAAAATATATTCCAGTTAGTTACTTTCTGAATTTTATTTTTCTAGTTTTCTTGCCAATTCTGTGATTAATCAAATATCACTCTATCCATTCTAATCAAAAACTGGCTTAATTTAGCCAGTCAAGTGAATCAAATTGTATCATTTGCAAACCAAAGATCTGTAGGAATAAGCAAGTTCTGGCTATGGTTAATAATCAGAAATTCCTAGAAACACAATTTATGAGTATTCTACACAATACTATATCAGAAGTTTTCAAAGTACTTGAAACTTAAAGAGTACATCAGATATTTGTCTTTTTCTAACATACTTCACTTAGTATGATAATCTTCAAGTCCATCCATGTTGCTACAAATGGCATTATTTCATTCATTCTAGACATCTTGTCCCATCACTTCATGGGAAATAGATGGGGAAACAGTGGAAACAGTGTCAGACTTTATTTTTTGGGACTCCAAAATCACTGCAGATGATGATTGCAGCCATGAAATTAAAGGTGCTTACTCCTTGGAGGGAAAGTTATGACCAAACTAGATAGCATATTAAAGAGCAGAGATATTACTTTGCCATCAAAGGTCCATCTAGTCAAGGCTATGGTTTTTCCTGTGGTCATGTACGGATGTGAGAGTTGGACTGTGAAGAAAGCTGAGTGCCGAAAAATTGTGTTGGAGAAGACTTTTGAGAGTCCCTTGGACTGCAAGGCAATCCAACCAGTCTATTCTGAAGGAGATCAGCCCTGGGTGTTCTTTGGAAGGAATGATGCTAAAGCTGAAACTCCAGTACTTTGGCCACCTCATGCGAAGAGTTGGCTCATTGGAAAAGACTCTGATGCTGGGGCGGAGAGGGGGTTGGGGGCAGGAGGAAAAGGGGACGACAGAGGATGAGATAGCTGGATGGCATCACGGACTTGATGGACTCAAGTTTGAGTTAACTCCGGGAGTTGGTGATGGACAGGGAGGCCTGGCGCACTGTGATTCATGGGGTCGCAAAGAGTCGGATACGACTGAGCGACTGAACTGAACTGAACTCAATGGTTCAGTAATACTTCATTGTGTATATGTACCACATCTACTTTATCCATTCATCTGTTGTTAGACGCTTAGGTTGTTTCCATTTCTTGGCTACTGCAATACACCAATATAAAATAAAAATGAAAACTAAAATGGTGATTGAACAAAAGAATATATCAGAATCATCTGTAGGTCTTCTTAAAGGACACATTGCTGAGCCTACCACAAGTCTCTAAGTTAGTAGGTCTGAGATGGGACTCAACAGTGTATGTTTTTACCAAGTTCTCTGTTTGATGCTAACATTGCTGCTTCTAAGGGCCACATTTTGGAAACCATGGTGCTTGACAATTTGAATTAAGTTGTGAATCTGAGATTTCTTTTTTTGTTTTTATTGAATTTACATTTTAATTGGACAGATAGAGTGGAAAGCATAAACATACAATATGATCTCTGTTAGTACTGAATAATTTGAAGGTAATGATTTGAAGAGTAAGGTAAGAAATAAACACCAGTAGGAAATCTGGTTTTTGAAAAGATGATCAAGGAAGACTATCTGGGGAAGCAACATTTAAACAGAGTTCTGAATGAAATAGAGGAGTCAGCCTTATGAGATAAGAGAAATGATGAATAGGAAATGGGGCCAAAGGCAAGACTATAATGCAATGGGTGGTGAAGTATGAAAATCATTTTTTAAAAAGCTACAAATATCTTATCGTGTAACAAAATTTAGTATATCAGGCCAAATCTATTTTTTCTCCTATCCCGTCATTTACATTTATACATATTTTAACTAATTTTGTTTCTCAATTTCCATTCTTTCTATTGCATCTGAGATATACTGCTGGTTATTCAAGCACTTACACTTCACTCATAGAATGAAGAAAAACAAACTGAATCAAAAGTAGAAGAGAAACAAACAACTTCTAGACATAGAATTCACAGTAGTAAAGGTGAGACTTACTCATTGTAAAGTAATTAACCTCCAGTTAAAAAAATAAATTTATATTTAAAAAAAGAACTAAAAAAAAAAAGAAAAGCATTGGATGTTTTTATGGTTGAAGATCAGCTCCGTTATTTTAGACGGGAGGATCGTAAACACTGTAAGTGCAGGAAAAAAGGAATGTAAGACAGCATATAGGAAAGGCAGAATGAACACTGGCTATATTTGGCCCTTGTCATCCATAGCACATTCCTAAAAATATCCCAATTTTCTTTGGGTGACTGTCTTCTATGTGCTTGGAAATTTTTCTCACAGTGGAAACAAGTGTAGTCCCTCAAGAATCCTCCTGCTAGACATATTAAGATATTGAGTATTACCAAGAGGTTGCCTCATAAACCACCTTGTAAGATTGGATGCCTTCCAAGTGGAATGACAAGAGAACTGAAGAAAATATTGGATACTCATATATGTGTATATGTACATATATACAGGCTTCTCGGGTGGTGCTAGTGGTAAAAAACTCATCTACAAATGCAGGAGACAGAAAAGACATGGGTTAAATCCCTAAGCTGTAGTGTGAGGTACGCAGGACCAGAGCACTCCCACTGGAAAATATTCTGCTGAATATTCCTCCCCTGGAACTGTCCCCTGGACATGTATCTCTGTGACCCCCCATCACCAAATACCACACCCACCAAGTCCATTGCTCCTGGTGCTGTTCCTGGAACCACCCCTGCATCAGGAACTCTAGTAATTAGCTAAGATCTTAACCTTGCCTCTAGCACATGTGTACTCTCAAAGCCTACCTCAGCAGGAGCCACACCCTGCCAGGAGAATGCTGACACTCTCCAATGGCAGATATACACCCCAACTTTTGAGTGTTGAGAATGGCAGACCGGTGGCAGACCTGTGCTCCATCCTTCATGCATGCTTGACTGTGGCACAGACCACAATCCTGACCCTTCGGGCTTTCTCCACACAGTCCCCTCTCTAGTTCTGTCCTCTAAAGTCCAAGTTTCATCATCCACACGCTGAGCAACCAGCAGATGTGTGTCCTAGACTGGGAACTGTGATGACGTGAAAAGGACTCATCTGTGCTGGTCCCTCTCTACCCTTCCTGACAGCTTCTCACTCTCTTTAGCAAATACCAAGCCAATGCATCTTCCTGTCTGTCTGAGTGAACCTGCCAGCCAGCAAAGGAGATTTCCAGGTGAAGAAACTGTTGCTCCTTCATAAATACAGGGGCACAGGTCCCATTCCCAATCCTACTCCAAACTCCATTTCATCCTACACAGTTATATAGAATCTTTCTTGTAGTTGCACCTTTAATTGTATGAGAGATCATCTAATAGGCTTCAGTTAGTATCCTGTAAGAATTGTTCCACATGAAAGTGTATTTTTAGTATATGTTGGGGAGGTGAGCTCTATATTCTTCTACTCAGCCATCTTGATCTCTTCCCTTCCATAATTTCATTTATTAAGTTGTTTACTTCTTCAGTTCAGTTCAGTCTCTCAGTCATGTCTGACTGTTTGCAACCCCATGGACTATAGCATGCCAGGTTTCCCTGTCCATCACCAACTCTTGAAGCTTGCTCAAAGTCATGTGCATCGAGTCAGTGACACCATCCAACCATCTCATCCTCTGTTATCCCCTTCTCCTCCTGCCTTCAGTCTTTCCCAACATCAGGGTCTTTTCAAATGAGTCAGTTCTTCACATCAGGTGGCCAAAATATTGGAGTTTCAGCTTCAGCATCAGTCCTTCCAATGAATATTCAGAACTGATTTCCTTTAGGATGGACTGGTTGGATGTCTGTGCAGTCCAAGGGACTCTCAAGAGTCTTCTCCAACACCACAGTTCAAAAGCATCAATTCTTTGGTGCTCAGCTTTCTTTATAGTCCAACTCTCACATCCATACATGACTACTGGAAAAATCATAGTTTTGACTAGGCAGACCTTTGTCAGCAATGTCTCTAATTTTTAATATCCTGTCTAGGTTAGTCATAGCTTTTCTTCCAAGGAGAAAGTGTCTTTTAATTTCATGGATGTTGCACCATCAGCAGCGATTTTGGAGCCCCTCAAAATAAAGTCTCTCACTATATCCACTATTTGCCTATTTATTCGCCATGAAGAGATGGAACTGGTGTTCTTTGGAAGGACTGATGCTAAAGCTGAAACTCCAATATTTTGGCCACCTCATGTGAAGAGTTGACTCATTGGAAAAGACCCTGATGCTAGGAGGGATTGGGGGCAGAAGGAGAAGGGAATGACAGAGGATGAGATGGCTGGATGGCATCACCGACTCAATGGACATGAGTTTGAGTGAACTCTGGGAATTGGTGAGGGACAGGGAGGCCTGACGTGCTGCGATTCATGGGGTCACAAAGAGGCGGACACGACTGAGTGACTGAACTGAACTGATGGAACTGGATGCCATGTTAGTCTTAGTCTTTTGAATGTTGAGTTTCAAGCCAGGTTTTTCACTCTCCTCTTGCACTTTTCACCAAGAGGCTCTTTAGTTCTTTGCTTTCTGCCATAAGCATGATGTCATCTGTGTAGCTGAGTTTATTGATATTTCTACCAGCAATCTTGATTCCAGTTTGTGCTTCATACAGCTCGGCATTTCACATGATGTACTCTGCATAGAAGTTTAATAAACAGGGTGCCAATAAACAGCCTTAATGTACTCCTTTCCCAATTTGGAACCTGTCCGTTGTTCCATGTACAGTTCTAACTGTTGCTCTTTGACCTGCATACATATTTCTTAGGAGGCAGGTAAGGTGGTCTGGTATTCCCGTCTCTTGAAGAATTTCCCACATTTTGCTGTGACCCACACAGGCAAAGGCTTTGGCATAGTCTATAAAGCAAAAGTAGATGTTTTTCTTGAACTCTCTTTCATTTTTGATGATCCACTTGATGTTAGCAATTTGATCTCTCTTTCCTCTGCCTTTTCTAAATCCAGCTTGTACATCTGGAAGTTCGTGGTTCACATACTGCTGAAGCCTCACTTCAAGAATTTTGTGCTATTCTATGCAAGCATGTGAGATGAGTGCAGATGTGTGGTAGCTGGAACATTCTTTGGCATTGCCTTTCTTTGAGATTGAAATGAAAACTGACCTTTTCCAGTCCTGTGGCCACTGCTGATTTTCCAAATTTGCTGGCATATAGAGTGCAGCACATTCACAGCATCATTTTTTAGGATTTGAAATAGCTCAACTGGAATTCCATCACCTCCACTGACTTTTCTCATAGTGGTGCTTCCTAAGGTCTGCTTGACTTCACATTCCAAGATGTCTGGCTTTAGGGGAGTGATAAAACCATCATGGTTATCTGGTTCATTAAGATCTTTTTAATATATTTCTTCTGTATATTCCTGCCACCTCTTCTTAATATCTTCTTTTTCTGTTAGGTCCATACCTCTTCTGTCTTTTATTGTGACCATTTTTGCATGGAATGATCCCTTGGTATCTGTAATTTTCTTGACAAGATCTCAAGTCTTTCCCATTCTACTGTTTTCCTCTATTTCTTTTCACTGATCACTGAGGAAGGCTTTCTTACCTCTCCTTGCTGTTCTTTGGAACTATGCATTCAAAGGGGTATATCTTTCCTTTACTCCTTTGCCTTTAGCTTCTTTTCTTTTCTCCGCTGTTTGTAAGGCCTCCTCAGGCAACTACTTTGCCTTTTCGCATTTCTTTTTCTTGGGGATTGTCTTGGTCACTGCCTTTTGTATGATGTCACGAACCTCCATCCATAGTTCTTCAGGCACTCTGTCTATCAGATCTAGTTCCTGGTATCTATTTGTCTCTTCCAATACTGTCCTTTACTTCAACTGGATAAGCTTCATGCAGGTGGTTAAATCATCTCTCTTCTTCTATTCTAGGGCCAAATATCACTGGCACATAGTATGCAACAAAAATATTTGTGGAAAAATGAATACACTTAAAAATAAATAAATGAGGAATTACTTTTTTGTGAGTAAAGTTTGAGTATATGTTTAGAGATGCACACACATATGCATACGCACACATGCACATATATCTGTGTTTATATATGTGTGTTATTTAGTTGTTTGATCCACTGAAAAAGGAAATTAAAACCTCCTAGTGCTATTTTGTTTCTCTCAATAGTTTAGTTTTTTAATGTATTACATTTTTCTTTAAGAATATTTTATGTTAGTTGTTTGAGATATAATGGTTATTTATTTTGAATAGTATCTTTATCATTATAATGTCTTTGTCTTCTTAAATGTTTTTGTCCTGTGTTTTGTCAGTTTATTCTTTTGTAATTTACTTAGGTTTCTGTACTTTTAAAATTTTTCTTAAGGCTTTATTTTTAATATTTATTTGCCATATTGTTATAGAGATATGCTTGTATAGTGTTGAGAATACTGTCTGATTTAGGCCTGGAAGAGATAATGTTGAATAAATTACTAACTACACACAATTTAAATATATTGTATAGATGTATTTATTTGAAATTAATAGTATTTGTTTTTTCTTTTTAAATAAACTTCCAACAGTTCTCTGAAATATTCTCAATAAGAAATATCTTAAACGGGAAGAGCTATGCAACTTTGTCAGTAATACCCACCTTGGGGATGAGCCTGTGGGGAAAAGAAGGCTCTTTAGTGTGCCTTTTTATTGTTAATAGGCCTATCTACACTTGTTCCTCTAGCACAAGGTTTAATTCCAAGAACTTCCAACCTCACATTACCTGAGGACAAACTTGACATGAATGTACGAAAGAAGGTGCCACATAATAAAAAGCTAATGTAGTCAAACCAGATAAATGATTTCCATGCTGAAAAATTTTCACTTATTCATTTAAAGCTCTGGTATATTGATCATATTTGATATTATGTGTGATACTTTTGTGTGTATGCTCAGTCATTCAGTTGTGTGTGCCTCTTTGCCAATCATGGACTATAAGTAGCCCTCCAGGGGTTCTTCCTGACCCAGGGATTGAACCCATGTCTTCTGCAACTCTTGCATTGCACATAGATTCTTTACCACTCTACTACTTTAGAAACCCATAATATACTTAGCCACATTAAAACAGAAAAAATTTCAGCTCAATCAAGTGTTGCGCTTTGCACAAGTATTCAGATTTCAAGTCTGTATCACTTTTTCAGGAATTATTCATTCAATTTTTAAATTTTGTCTGTTATTCAAACGGAAAGTGCAAATAATGAGAACAACAAAAAATTCAGGTCATTTGGAGATATAACACTCAAACCTAGAGACCTATATTCAGGAAAAAGAAAAACTTGATAATATTTTCCAAGAAAAAGTTCATCTTTTAGATCCTCACTTTTGTAATGGAATCTCATCAGGAAAACATCTTTTTACCATTATTTTGTGAGAATAAAAGAACTGAAAAACATTCTAGTGTAAAGGAATGATTTTCAGTTAAAAGCAGAAGCTAGGTTCATTGTGTTATGGAATGAACAGCCTCGTATTATATGGTGGGGATTATTGTTTGCTTTCAGCAATTTAATTAAAAGCTCAAACAAGTAAAGCCCACAGGAGATTTCTACCAGAGGTTGATTTATTGCTAAGTGCTATTCTGAGTAGTGCACAGTATTTCTGAGTAGTACAGCTCAGAAAGTAGGATGCCTGGTGTAAGTAGCCTAATTAATGAAGAGAATTAATAAATTTTGCAATTCTTAGAAGGTATACCTTTCTGTATTGCACATTCTATCAAATATTCATGGCAGGTCTGTCCTTAGCTAATGAGAGGATATAGAAATTCTTGTGATTAAAGGTTGTGCCTGAGGAACAAGTATTGGTGGACCCATTAACACTTTTGAGTCTTAAAAAACAGCATTCCACCATTCAGTCAGGCCAGGATGGTGGGGAATCAATTAATCCCATGAGCACGGGCCCATTGCCACACTTATTTTGGTGTGAAGAAATTTTCTTCATCAGAAGTAATGCTTTGTGGAGTATCATGACAGTGAGTATGGTATTCTGTAAAGTCCATAAATGGTGGTTTTGGCAGAAGCATCACATGTAAAAAGACAAATACAAATACAGTGTAGGTGTCTATTTCAGTAAGAACAAAATGCTTCCTTTCCATGACAGCAGTGGTCCAGTTTAGTCAATCTTCCACCAGAGAGCTGGCTGATTATTCAGACAATGGTGCTATATCAGGGAATCAATGTCCATCTCTCCTGCTGACAGATTAGCGCTCTGCAGTAGGCATAGTCAGGTCAGCTTTGGTAATTGGAAGTCCGTGTTGCTGAGCACACGCATAACCTGCCTCCCTGCCGCTTTGTACTTAAGCTCACTGGATGATGTCTGCAGTAGCAGTGGAAGGGGCTGACTGGTATCCACAGTATGTGTTCTTTAGCCACTCGATTATTAGGATCCTCCCCAGCTAGGCCACCTTTTGGTGAACATTCACCTCAGCTGCAAAATATATTTACCTTTTTTTCCCTCCATTCAGAGAGGTGGATTCATTGACGGGAATGGAGAAAAAGGCATATCTCATTGAAATGCTGTTTAAACATCTAACATTCGGACAATGTTTTATTATATTGATTAAATATGAATATTTAATTATTCATATATCATTTAAGATTGAATTTCATTTATACATTTTTTGCCATAGAAATAATGTACTGCTGTATACTTTTGCCTGGATTTTGGATAGCTTTCCATAGGAGAAAGTTATGGGTTGGTTCAAAACAATACACATTATAGAAGCCTTTGATACATCTTTCCTAGATGGTTTGTGTAAAGATTGAACACATTTACATCCCAACAAATAGGTGATGGTAGCCTCATACACACTTGCCAATGGTAAATATTACATTTTTTCCTAATCATAGAGTAAAGATATCACTTATTACTAATAGTATTAAGCACCTTTATGAATTATCTGATTTTGTATTTTCTGTCTTGTATACTTTTCCAGAATTTTATTGAGATCTCCATGTTCATGTTCTTGAAAAACTAAGGGACATCCCATGCCTAGTTCAGAGAGATGGATAATGAGAAATTTATTCTGGTTAGCAATTAATTGAGACATGAACGTTGATGGAAAGATCTGGGAGAAAGAAGTAAAATTCAAATGCAAATATTTTCTTGAGCTTTGAGGAATGTTGAGGATCCTACTCCCTAGAACTTTCCTTCCTGAGAATTAGTACACATTTTTCTGAAGGAAGCATCATCAATAGCTTCTAACAAAATAGGGGAAAGACACATTTTAATCTAATATTAGAAAGAAAATTTGAGTGATTAGATGTGCACAATGAAACTATGATCTTCACAGTATATTTCTTATAATAAATAATTATGATTATGTAACTCTATAGATTTCAAGCACTATCATGTTCACTACCTCATTTAATATTTATAATAATCACAGAAGGCAGAGAAAGAGATAGATAAACAATATATAAAACTGCACGGGTCCATCCATCTTATGGAATTATGCAACATTTCATCTCCTATATTGTGATACAATAATGTTTTTGGAGATAGTAGCACACTCAGAACAGAAAAATAAAAGGCTAAATACATTAAGTATGGGGGCTCACCAGGTGATGCTAGTGGTAAAGAACCTGCCTACCAACGCAGGAGAGATAAGAGATGTGGGTTCAATCCCTGGGTCAGGAAGATCCCTTGGAAGAGGGCATGGCAACCCACTCCATGGACAGAGTAGCCTGGTGGGCTACAGTCCCTAGGGTTGCAAAGAGTCGGACATGATTGAAACATGTATGGTATACTTGATAATGTCTGTTTTTAAACCAGTTGCTGTACCCTTTTCCTAAGAGAGAAAACAAATTGGGAGAGATAATTCTCCTTTACATTTCATGAGAGAATTAGTAGTCAGATAAATAATCAGAAATCTGTGGAGAGAGGGGCCAGTGGAAATGCCTTGGTCTCATTCGCGCACAACTTCTGTATGGGTACCAGGGCCAAAACTGTCATATCTATGCTTGGCTAGTGCTAACATCAATAATGGTGAGACAACTCCAACTTAATGAAAATTAAGTTTGTGTGAGGGATGGGGGCTCAGCAACAGAGAATCACTAAGTAAAGACAATTGTGGTTGGCACTTTTATGGAGCTGTAAAGGTCATTGGTCACAAACTCCTCGTTTGGATGACTTGAATATACAACAGGAATCATGCATTTTACATGGATAGAAATAAGGCACTTCTGGAGGTGAGGGTTGGAAATCATCTTGGACAAAGGAAATCTGTAAGGGGCCAAAGTTTCATCCAGCCAGAGGTAGCAAGTGCCAATGTAATTTCAATATTACAGAAAACTCTTCTTTGAGGATCTCCCCAGCTCAAAATAATGCCCTTAATTTCTTCCTGCATAAACAATGGTTTATCATATTTATCCATGTTTTACTAAGTAACCGTAACCTCTTGGTCATTGCTGATCAACAAAACAGAGTGGGCATCTGACTCAAACCATGAAGATCATTGGGATGTAGATAATATAAGCCAGGAAGCTGTGGGATGTCAGCTTTCCAGTTTGTGATTTTTGGTTGCTTCAATTCCAAGGACAGGCAGCAATTTCAGCCAGGCTGTCTCCATGCTCTTGAAGCCTACAATCTTTTGATAACTTCATTATCTTGGGTTACTATTTGGTTCATATGTTTTGGGAGAAATACATAGTCACAAATAATGGTATATTAATGTAAATGTTACAACAACCTGATGAAACCTGAACATTTGGATCATGTCGTATCATATTCAGTTCAGTTCAGTCACTAAGTCGTGTCTGACTCCTTGTGACCCCATGAACTGCAGCATGCCAGGACCCCTGTCTTTCATCAACTCCTGCAGTCCACCCAAACCCATGTCCATTGAGTCGGTGATGCCATCCAACCATCTCATCCTCTATTGTCCCCTTCTCCTCCTGCCCTCAATCTTTGCCAGCATCTTGGTCTTTTCCAATGAGTTAGCTCTTCAGATCAGGTGGCCAAAGTATTGGAGTTTCAGCTTCAACATCAGTCCTTCCAATGAACACCCAGGACAGATCTCCTTTAGAATAGACTAGTTGGATCTCCTTGCAGTCCAAGGGACTCTCAAGAGTCTTCTCCAACACCACAGTTCAAAAGCATCAATTCTTTGGCGCTCAGCCTTCTTTATAGTCCAACTCTCGCATCCATACATGACCACTGGAAAAACCATAGCCTTGACTAGACTGACCTTTGTTGGCAAAGTAACGTCTCTGCTTTTTAGAATGCTGTCTAGGTTGGTCATAACTTTCCTTCCAAAGAGTAAACATCTTTTAATTTCATGGCTGCAATCACCATCTGCAGTGATTTTGGAGCCCAGAAAAATAAAGTCAGCCACTGTTTCCACTCTTTCCCCATCTATTTCCCATGAAGTGATGAGACCAGATGCCATGAATGTTTTCTCAATGTTGACCTTTAAGCCAACTTTTTCACTCTCCTCTTCCACTTTCATCAAGAGGCTCTTGAGTTCTTCCTCACTTTCTGCCTAAGGGTGGTGCCATCTGCATATCTGAGGTTATTGATACTTCTCCCAGCAATCTTGATTCCAGCTTGTGCTTCTTCCAGTCCAGTGTTTCTCATGATGTACTCTGCCTATAAGTTACATAAGCAGGGTGACAATATACAGCCCTGACATACTCCTTTTCCTATTTGGAACCAGTCTGTTGTTCCATGTCCAGTTCTAACTGCTGCTTCCTGATCTGCATACAGATTTCTCAATAGGCAGGTAAGGTGGTCTGATATTCCCATCTCTCTCAGAATTTTCCACAGTTTATTGTGATCCACACAGTCAAAGTCTTTGGCATCATCAATAAAGCAGAAATAGATGTTTTTCTGGAACTCTCTTGCTTTTTCCATGATCCAGCGGATGTTGGCAATTTGAGCTCTGATTCCCCTGCCTTTTCTAAAATCAGTTTGAACATCCGGAAGTTCACGGTTCATGTATTGCTCAAGCCTGGCTTGGAGAATTTTAAGCATCAGTTTACTAGCATGTGAGATGAGTGCAATTGTGCGGTAGTTTGAACATTCTTTGGCATTGCCTTTCTTTGGGATTGGAATGAAAACTGACCTTTTCCAGTCCTGTGGCCACTGCTGAGCTTTCCAAATTTGCTGGCCTATTGAGTGCAGCACTTTCATAGCATCATCTTTCAGGATTTGAAATAGCTCAACTGGAATTCCATCACCTCCACTGGCTTTGTTCATAGTGATGCTTCCTAAGGCCCAATTGACTTTGTATTCCAGGATGTCTGGCTCAAGGTGAGTGATCACACCATTGTGATTATCTGGGTCATGAAAATCTTTTTTGTACAGTTCTTCTGTGTATTCTTGCCACCTCTTCTTAATGTCTTCTGCTTCTGTTAGGTCCATACTCTTTCTGTCCTTTATCAAGCCCATTTTTGCATGAAATGTTCCCTTGGTATCTCTAATTTTCTTGAAGAGATCCCTAGTCTTTCCCATTCTGTTCTTTTTCTCTATTTCTTTGCATTGATCGCTGAAGAAGGCTTTCTTATCGCTCTTTGCTACTCTTTGGAACTCTGCATTCAAATGTTTATATCTTTCCTTTTCTCCTTTGCTTTTCACTTCCCTTCTTTTCACAGTTATTTCTAAGGCCTCCTCAGACAGCCATTTTGCTTTTTTCCGTTTCTTCTCTTGGGGATGTTCTTGATTTCTATCTCTTCTACAATGTCACGAACCTCTGTCCATAGTTCACCAGGCACTTATATCATATTATTTTTGGAATTTTTAAAAAATGTTTCCACATCATTGCCTCTCTTTTACATTGTGAATTTTTCAACCTCATACAATATGTTGTACTTCAGCTATATCTCTAAACAACCAGTAATATTATTTTTTAGCACATGTTAAATTTTATTGATTTTTTTCCTCCTATAGAATAAGAATAGCATCTTTTAGAGTTAAGGGTTGGAACCTAAAGGCTGTTTTCATTTCTGACATTCTAAATGTCCCAGTATTTTTCTGGGATATTATAAAAGTAGGCAATCATTAGTTGGGAGATGGACCACATGAAATTTAAGATCTATACACCCCTTAACATTCTGCATCTAAATGAGCTACTACATATTAGATATTCAGTTTTGAAATTTATTTCACAGAAAAAATACTTATTGTTAATAGTGTTCCAGTATTATACAAATTATAATAACATAAACTTCTAAAGAAAAAATTCAATATTAATATCAGCATTCTCAGTGGGTGGAAAACAAGTGCAGAAAAAATCAGTGTCTCTTCAAGATGGAAACAAAGACAAGCTAATAGGCTTGAATGAACTTTGATCTGCAGCAGAAGCTTCCTGCAGTTACTGACTTCACAGAGACAGAGGGTTAATGAGATTCCTGCAGAGGAACAGAGAAAACTAAAGGTAGATTCATTGCACCTAACATGGCTGCTGTGCATTAATTTTCAGATAATGGAGAATAACTAAAATAGATGCAGGCTGAGAGCTGAAATCTAGGCTTTAAGTTAGGAGAAAGTCAGTGGGACATTAAGAAGAGATAGTCCTCACTGCCAGAGAGTTAAAATATCCTGGGCAGATGTTATTAGAGTCAGATGTGTTGCAATGGCAAGCTTAATCATTGTGTTTTAGGAAGATAAAATTGTATTATAAACTTATATAAAGACATTGAATATATACGTAAATAGTAGTGCTGAGTAAAATTTTTTCTAGCAGAAATTTTATTGGATGTTTGTTCCTTTTTTCGGTGAACACAAATTCAGTTAAATATTTGCCATATGTAAGGCCCTAGGCAGAGAGGTGAATGAAACCCTCTAGGAGCTCAGAGTTTCCTTAATGAAATAGAACACTAGTGATTCCAGAAGAATATGGAGGGTGCTGGGGTCTAGTGTGTACAGGGTGTTGAGGTGCAGAGGAGAAGACCTCACTGGACTGGGGAAGGCATTTTCAGAAAAAAATTTCTCAGGGAATGAATGATCCTTGGTCTCCGTATTTCTCACAACACACAATTTTCTTTAATTGAAAAGCTGAAATGTGAGGGGGAACTTACATCCTTAATTTAGTCTCTGTTTTTTCCTTAGGTGTAATATTCTTGGTTTCTGTGGTAGACACAAATATTTTTTAAAAGAAGCATGCACTCCACAAATGATTTGTAGCTCTGTCTCTGTGGTGGTGTTAAGGAACAATAAAGGTGTGTGAATGTGTATGTGTGTGTGTTACACACACGTGTGCTTTCATGCTAAGTCGCTTCAGTCATGTCTGACTCTTTGTGACCCTAGGGAGTGTAACTTACCAGGTTACTCTGTCCATGGGATTCTCCAGTCAAGGACACTAGAGTGGGTTACTGTGCCTTCCTCCAGGGGATCTTCCAGACCCAGCAATCCAACCTGCATCTTCTATGTCCCTTGCATTGGCAGGCAAGTTCTTTACCACTAGTGCCACCTGGGAAGCATGCCCCCTCCCCCCATATATATATGTATTCACACGGGATGCTGAAATTAAGATGGATCTGAATTTTTTTCCAAGTCAGAAATAGAATAGTTTTGCTAGAAATAAATGTGCAATGATGACAGGTTTTGATCCCCCTCATTAACAGTGGATTAAGCATAAAATGTGCCTCCAAGTAGTCAAGCTTATAAATGAAAAACTAACTTTACAAGGGAGAGACTTGGCAAATATCTTAACCAGTGAAGTCATGTGTATATCATGTACATCCTGATGTGTGATGAGAAAAATACTTCATTTCTTTGAGACTCTTTACAAAAAAATAACAATTTATTCCTGAGAAAAATATTAAACAAATCTAGAATGGAGGACATTCTATAGGGTATCTGGATAGCAATTCTCAAGTAGGTCAGGTCTTGAAAAACAAGCAGAAACTGCTATAGGCCAGATGAAATGGTTTAATAAAAGCAATATTAATAAATACACTGTGGTATCCTGGGCTCGAATCTGTAATAGAAAGAGGACACTGGTGGAAAGACCAGTGAAATCTAAATAAGATCTGGACTTTTGTTACTAGTCATTACCAATGTTGATTTATTAATTTTGACAAAACTTAGTTTGTACCACAGTAATCTTAAAGGACATAAAATGAGTACAGTTGAATGAAGCGTATACATGAACTTTGTACTATCTATGTATTTTTCTGTATATCTAAAATTTTCCCCCAAATTGAAAAAAAAAAATCCTTTTAGAGAGATATCTGATATGACAGTGCTAATGCTTGACTTCTAACATATCATTTTTTCTTAGTTTTGTTTCAAACCAATGAAGAAATGATCCAAAATGTGTTGTAATTTAATGAGAATGTTTTGTTGATACTTTGTAGCTGTAAGTGAAAAAGAATACATGATAGTAAGTGGCAGACATTCTTAATACCCACAACTGAGCAATTATAAGCGCATAATTGAATTGAAATATGCTTTCAGTGTTTAGGTATTTTTTCCACACTTCTTTCTCCTCTTATGTTTTTAGCTACAGTTATCAGTGTGATAGAAATAGGAGATGACAAAAAAAACAGGGAATAGCAATCTACAAATGTCATTTAAATATAGAAATCTTCCTAATACCCTTCAAATGCTGTCAATTCAACAAATTTTAAAAAATGAAACGTACAATTACAATATTCCTCTCTTAAAAAAAGAAAAATGTAATACATATAATTAATTATTATTTATATATGTAGATATGTGCATATGTGTGGTGTTGTTTCAGTCCTGTCCAGCTCTTTGGGCCCACCAGGCTCTTCTCTCCATGGGGATTCTCCAGGCAGGAATACTAGAGTGGGTTGTTGTCCTCCTCCAGGGGATCTTCCTGACTCAGGGATTGAACCCACATCTCTTCTCCTGCCCTGGCAAGCAAGTTCTTTATGACTGGTACTACCTGGGAAGCTAGATATATTAATATAAATAGTACAAAATAAGTTACAACAAAATTAACACATATTGATGGAACAGCTTAATGCAGTTGTTGTATTACTATGTTCATATATATATATATATAAAATATGTTTTAAATGAGAGTTTGCATTATATATATAATATGGTGTGTGTGTGTGTGTGTGTGTGTGTGTGTGTGTGTGTGTGTGTGCTAAGTTGCTTCAGTCATGTCTAACTCTTTGCAACTTTGTGGACTGTAGCCCACCAGGCACCTCTGTCCATGGAATTCTCCAGGCAAGAATACTGGAGTGTGCTGCCATTTCCTTCTCAAATATATATACATATACATATATATATTTATGTATATATTGGCATATACATATACATATACATATAATTATATACATATAATGTATATACATATACATATACATATAATTTTTAAATATACTTTTTTTCCCTAACTTCAAACCCTAATTTAAGGGCACCTCACTGTGAGTACCTTGCAAAAATTCTTAGGGGCATCAATAAGCAGATTTTTGAGACTCACAGAATCTTTACTTGTCAGTCCTTGACACACACAACTCTTTCAATTCTTTCTACTTTACTTCAGTTTAATTGTTAAAGTCATCTCTTGGATCACATCAGGACACTATGTTATAACAGACGGGTATAGTATTTTGTCACCGAAAGGGAAGGAACAACTTACTAAGTTAAACTATGTGAAAGCACAAGTATCAATCAGATTTGGTGAAAACAAAAATGCCAATTTCATGTGGTCCAGACTAGTATATAAGTATTACAGCGTTGTTGCTATCTGAGCCACCAGAGAGTGAAAAAGCTGGCTTAAAATTCAATGTTAAAACTAAGATCATAGCATCCAGTACCATTACTTCATGGCAAACAGAGTGGGAAAAGGTGAAATCAGTGCCAGATTTCCCCTCCTTGGGCTCTAAAATCACTACAGATGGTAACTGCAGCCATGAAATAAGAAGACGATTGCTTCCTGGAAGGAAAGCTATGACAAAACTAGACAGTGTATTAAAAAACAAAGCTGTCACTTTGCTGGCAAAGGTCCCTATGGGAAAGCTATGGTATTTCCATTAGTCATGTACAGATTGAGAGTTGGACCATAAAGAAGGAAGATCACCAAAGAATTGATGCTTTCAAACTGTGGTGCTGGAGAAGACTCTTGAGAGACCCTTAGAGTGTAAGGAGATCAAACCAGTCAATCTTGAATATTCATTGGAAGGACTGATGCTGAAACTGAAGCTCAAGTACTTTGGCCACCTGATGTGAAAAGCCAACTCATCAGAAAAGACCCTGATGTTGGGAAAGATTGAAGGCAGGAGAAGAAGGCAGCAGAGGATGAGATGTTTGGATGGCATCCCCGATTTGATGCACACAAACTTGGGCAAGCTCCAGCAGATGTTGAGGGACAGCGAGGCCTGGCATGCTGCAGTTCATGGGGTTGCAGAGTCAGACACGATTGGCAACTGAACAACAACAGTGTTATTAGCCTCACATCTTTCCAATTATTTCTGATCTACTGAAATTGACTTTATCAACCCTGAAATTTTCCTTGAAATAGTTCCTGGAGGGGGCTTCCCAGGTGGCTCAGTGAGTAAAGAATCTGCCTTCAATGCAGGAGTTGCAAGAGACATGGATTCGATCTCCAGGTCAGGAAGATCCCCTGGAGGTGGGCATGGCCACCCACTCCAGTATTCTGCCTGGAGAATCCCATGGTCAGAAGAGTCTGGCAGGTTACAGTCCATAGGGTTGCAAAGATTCAGACGTGACTGAAGCAACTGAGCAGAGCACAGTCTCTGGGAACCAAGAAAATTATGGAATTAAATTAAAATTTTTAGCCAGTTTAAGGTGATTATAAAATCTTATAATCATGGCTTTTCTTTTCATTCATGATATAATTTTGTAACACATTCTTCTGGATCTCTAAGCTCAATTTGTTCACCAGAAAAAAAGGAAAAATGGATGAAACGTTTATCCTTAGCATATCTTTGTAAAGATCGTGAAAGCTAAAACTATACAGTATAAATGTGCAGTAGATTATTGTTAAATGGTAATTCCCTTTCTTTCTCTAGACTTTCTGGTGTCACTACCAGCCTTAGTCTTGAGGTCAAACCTTATAGCCATTATAGGCCCTCATTAGAAATAATTCCCTTAACAAGTAACTGATAAACTCATGTTCCTGGCACTATGCTATGTTCTGATGATAATTGGTAAATAAGCAATTACTGGCTTTCATTGAGTTTACTATTTAATAAGAAAGCCTGGCAGAAAATGAGTAAATAGACACATGAAATCAAAATTGTATTAAATATAAGGGACTTGAAGAAAGCAAACAGGGTGCTTTAGAATAATATAATAACAGTAGTGACTCAGTAGTAGAAGTTCTCTCTCTCTCTTTCTCAATCTGACTTATCTACTTGATCCAACATCTGTTTTCTCAGTGCTGCTTCTGAGTTGGTTAATTTTTCAAAAGAATAGTCAAAATATGTGGCTGACTGTTTTAGCTGTGATTTGTACTATTGCTATTTGAACCTGACTGCTTTCACAAGTCTTAAATAAAAGGGCTGATGACCAATAAAGGCATTTTTCAACTTCTTAGATATCCCTCCATATCCAAAAAATGTAAGTTGGGGAGCTGGATTACTTCATCCAAGTTTCTCACTTCTGAGAGGCTGTTTTGAAAAAAAAAATTTGTCCTTAAGATTCAGGCTGTTAATAATACCAGAATTGTCTCTCAAAGAAAAAGAGAAATAGAATTCAGGAGGACAGTGGGTATTGGCCAGAAAAGGAGATTTGGGGCCACTAGAGGGAGAGTTGGGGACAGTGAGAACACTCATAATAGCCAGCCCCTTATTTCAGGCTTCAGTTGTGTCCTGATGTCTAAGTGTTACCCGGCCCTCCGTGTGCTCATTTTACCTTGGTGTTTGCGTGGTGGGCCTAAAAAAACAATCTTTTGAAAGTCTGCTTACCCATCATTTTCTGCAGCTTAAATTTTCCTTTTGTTTGAGCCTTCTCATAAACTCTTTATCTTCCCTGAATTCACATATTCATTTGGTTTTTTTAAACCTTCAACCTTGAGCTGTCATTGCTCAGGTATATGTATCACTTTCTTTGTGAGACCTTATTGCTTTGAGATCAATGATCATAGTTTATATGTCTACATCCCTCAAGGTGTCTGTCATGTTGTCTTGTGCTAGATGTTAAAAAGAATTTGAAAGAATAAAGTGAATTAATACATGTTTATCCATGATTCTTTGCTTTCTGATCATCAGTAAAAGACTGTATATCAACAATTATATTGTTTTTTATATTAAAAATCATTAAATTTAATAGAGATACTTTGCTCACATTGTGACTCTACAGGTTGTTTGCTCAGGTTGTGATATCAGAAGTGACTACTTTTAAGTGAACACAATTTCTAACAAGGTTAAAATTTAATCAAAGCAAAGGATTCCTTTTCTGAAAATGCATGAGACTCTTTTAACTGATAGAATTAAACTATTTCTGACTAGGAATTACTTCTCAGGCTTTCTCTACTTCATCAGCATCTGAAATAATCAATATATATCTATCTAAACAGTGATTCTCTGGGCCCTTATACAAAAAACCAAAGTGTATCACTACCTCCAACACACCAACCTCCTTGTTTTCCTGTTTTATTCTTTTTAGACCCATTTTCTTGCTTCTTATCTCTATTATACCTTCATGTGTCTCAAACTTGTCATTGGCTTATATGGGAAACACATTGTTATTTTGGAATAAATTTATTTTGGACCTTTATTGTAAGTGTTTTAACTTAAGAATATACTTTGAAGTTTATTTCTGATCTGCAGAGGAGAAGTGTGATCAATACGTCTCATTTATTCGCTCTGATCCCTCCTGAAAAGTACTGAAATAACTCTTTCAACATCCTTGCTGGTTTCAAGGCCAGCACCCTATATACTCCTCCTGAACATGACTGAGGAACTAGGCATCATCTGTGCATCTGTCATCTTGTTATAAAGTAGTATAATCACATAACAGCTAAGGAAATTTTTTGGTCAGTGACTCTGGATAAGTAAATTTCCCTATTTATTCTAGTAGAAAAACTTGGCAAATAAATCATATTTTTAATTTTTTTTCTGAATCAATGAGATTGCTAATAGGAGCATTTATGTAAATGACATATATTAGCAGCTGACCTTGAAGAAGAAAGCATCTCCCAACATATAAACAAGTCTCCACTTGGCACTTTTACTAGTGATAATGATACAGAACAGGTGTTAATTTTCAATTTGCAAGTCCATTATGGATCTGGTAAAGTTTAGGCCTTGAGCATTTCTCTCATGTGATTCTAATTTTTGCTACTTTTATCTATATAATGGGTCTAAGTGGTCTTACTTCCAAAGAACATACATTCTACAATGGTAATGTGGTCCATGTCATATTCAATATTATGTAAGCATTCTTATTCTTGAAACATTTATCTACAAATGTGATAAATTCTTGGCTCCCCTCCTCATTTTGAGAAAATGTGGATTTTTTACTTTTACTTGTTTCCCCTGAACCTTATAAAAGTTTTCACCTATTTCTTGTGCCATATTACTAAGAGCATTTTTTTTTCCAACAACATGGATATATTTGTTGCTACCTGTTTGATTTTATGCTCTATTTTCTACAATGGAGAGAATAATCTGAATATAAAGTATTGTTATTCATAAAAAGCTTTATCAAAATGGAAGCAAATCATATATTCATAAATTCATGGTCCACTTTGAAATGGCCAGCAGTAGACACTAGACATTTTTAAATACAATGATAAAATATTTTAAACTAGTTATTTTCCTTTTTTAGAAATTGAAATGTAACTGACTTACAGTGTGTTAGTTTCAGGTTACAGTAAGTGAATTCAGGTGTATAGCAAAGTACATGAATATATTTTGTATTTGTTTGTTCAGTTGCTCAGTTGTGTTTGACTCTTTGTGACCCCATGGACTGCAGCATCCCAGGCTTCCCTGTTCTTCACTATCTCTTGGAGCTTGCTCAAACTCATGTCCATTGAGTCAGTGATGCCATACAACCATCTCATGCTCTCTTGTCCCCTTCTCCTCCTGCCTTCACTCTTTTCCAGCATCAGGGGCTCTTCTAAAGAGTCAACTCTTTTCACATCAGGTGGCCAAATTACTAAAGCTTCAGCTTGAGCATCAGTCCTTCTAATGAATACTCAGGATTGATTTTCCAAATTGACTGGTTTGATCTCCTTGCAGTCCAGGGGACTCTTAACAGTCTTCTCCAATAGTTAAAAAGCATCAAACTTTCAGCACTCAGCCTTCTTTACAGTCCAACTTTCACTTCCATACATGACTGCTAGAAAAACCATAGCTTTGACTATATGAAACTTTGTTTTCAAAGTAATGTCTCAACTTTTCAAAATGCTGTCTAGGTTTGTCATAGCTTTTCTTCCAAGGAGCAAGCGTCTTTTAATTTCATGTCTGCAGTTACCATCTGCAGTGATTTTGGAGCCCCCCAAAATAAAGTCTGCCACTGTTTCCATTGTTCCCCATCTATTTCCCATAAAGTGATGGGACCGGATGCCATGATCTTAGTTTTTTGAATGTTTATTTTTAAGCCAGCATTTTTACTCTCCTCTTTTACCTTCATCAAGAGGTTCTTTAGTTCTTCTTTGCTTTCTGGCATAAGGGTGGTATATTTGAGGTTATTGATATTTTACCCGGCAAACTTGATTCTAGCTTGTGCTTCATCCAGCCTGGCATTTCACATAATGTACTCTGTATATAAGTTAAATAAGCAGGATGACGATATACACCCTTGACGTACTCCTTTCCCAACTTTGAACCAATCCGTTGTTCCATGTCTGGTTCTAACAGTTGCTTCTTGACCTGCATACAGGTTTCTTAGGAGGCAGGTAAGGTGGCTTAGTATTCCCACTTCTTGAAGAATTTTTCACATTTTGCTGTGATCCACACTGTCAAAACTTTAATGTGGTCAATGGAGTAGAAGTAGATGCTTTTCTGAAATTCTCTTATGTTTTCTATGATTCAACCGATGTTGGCAATTTGATCTCTGGTTCCTCTGCCTTTTCTAAAGCCAACTTGAACATCTGGAATTTCTCAGTTTACATACTATTAAAGCCTGGCTTGTAGAATTTTGAGCATTACTTTGCTAGCATGTGAAATGAGTGCAATTGTGTGGTAGTTTGAACATTCTTTGGCATTGTCTTTCTTTGGAATTAGAATGAAAACTGACCTCTTTGAGTCCTGCGACCACTCCTGAGTTTTCCAAATTTTCTGGCTTATTGAGTGCAGCCTTTTAACAGCATCATATTTTAGGATTTGAAATATAAATAAATATATATATAATCCTATTCAAATTATTTTCCCTTACGGTTATTACAAAATGCTGAGTATAGATTCTTGTGCTATACCATAGTTACTTGTTTTTGTTTTTTTTTAATCTATTTCATATATAGTTAGTGTGTACATGTGAATTTCATATACTTTAAATTTACCCCTCCTCTCTTCCCTTTTGGTAAACATAAGCTTTTTTTTTTCCCCCCTTATGTCTGAGGTTTTATTTCTGTTTTGTAAATAAGCTCATTTGTATCAGATTTTTAGATTTCACATATAAACTGTATCATATGATATTTGTTTTGCTTTATCTGACTTATTTCACTTATTATTGTATAATAATATCTAAGTCCATCCCTGTTGCTCCAAATGACCTTATTCCATTCTCTTTACGGCTAAGTAATATTCCACTGAATATTTGCACCATGTCTTATTTATCCATTCATCTGTTGATGTACCTTTAGGTTATTTTCATGTCATGATTATTGTAAATAATGCTGTAATGAACATTGGGATGCATGTATCTTTTAAAACTATGTTCTCTCCAGATATATGCCCAGGAGTGAGATTGCTAGATCATATGGTAATATGTAAAAAAATGAAATTAGAATGTTCTCCAATACCATATACAAAAATCAACTCAAAATGGATTAGAGACCTAAATGTAGACTGGATACTATAAAACTCTTAGAGGAAAACATAGGGAGAATACTCTAACATAAATTGTAGCAATATCTTTTTGGATCCACCTCCTAGAAGAATGGAAATCAAAACAAAAATAAGATTTTGAGCAGCAAAGAAAACCATAAAAAAATGAAACAATTACCCATAGAATGGGAGAAAATATTTGCAAATAATGTGACCAACAGGGGTTAAATTTCAAAATATACAAACAGCTCAATATTGAAAAAACAAGTAACCCAATTAAAAAATGGGTAGAATTTCTGAGCAGCCCTTTTTTCAAAGAAAAGATACAGATGGACAACAGACACATGAAGAAATGCTCAGCATTGCTAATTTTTAGAAATGCAAATCAAATCTGCAATGAAGTATTACCTGCTACTCATCAGAATGACCATTATTAATATGTCTACAAACAAAATACACACTGGAGAGTGAATAGAAAAGAAGGAACCCTCCTACACTGTTGATGGGAATGTAAATTTGTACAGTCACTATGGAGAACACTATGGAGATTTCTTAAAAACTTTTTTTAAAGAGTCTACTTTTCCCACTATCAATTCCAATGTGCACTTGGCTCCCCAAATCTGCAGGTTTGCCAGCCTCAGATATGGAGGTACCTGGAGACATGTAGTTGAAAACCAGAAAAGCTGAAGTAAGATTTAAATAAAATTGAAATAAAACCTGTTTTCTTTTTCTGGGAGTATTTGTGTCTTTCGATGGGGCTTCCCTGGTGGCTTAGATGGTATAATGTATTGATGAATAAACTAAGACCTGTGAAAAGGAGATATTTTTCAAGGCAAATCATCAAAAGCACAATAAAATTACCTGGTGGACCTTCAAAAGGTTGGAAACTGGAAATCTTAACTAGAGTTAGTGAGAGAAATATTTGACCCAATATGAGACAAACTGAATAGTGTAAGGATGTAAGTGTATTGAGAGAGAGCATATTGGAAATATCATTATCAACGTGAGATAGAAATGAAAGTGATTATGATATATGACAAAGCCATATATTAACATTGATATCAAGTCTACAATGACTATAAATAAAAAAATAAATGAAATAATTTGATGCTGATATAAGCAATATCATATGGTTAATTTTAATTTACAATGAAATACTGGATACTTGAAATATTTTCATATATTTTGCTATTTTAAGTACTTTTGAATCAAATAAGGGTTTACCATTTTATTAAAAGTACATGAGGAGTGGTTTCAGAAGTGGAAGAGAAACAAAATAAGAAATAAAGCTATTAAGAGCCTACTGGGTTCCAGAGACTCTTTCAGAACTTTTTACATGATTTTTTTCTCATTAATCCTCCAAATAGACTGACAGATTAAAATATTTTCATTTTGCAGGTAAAGCAATTGAAAAATTGAGAAGTTTGATTAACGTAACTGAGTGTACACAAAGACTGAGTAGAGGATTCCAATTCATCTTTCTTATTCCATCATTTCACATTCTTTTCAGAGGAATTTCACTGACATCCAGTTCTCTAGAAATATACACATTTGTTTGTAGGAAGGATCTGAACCTTCATTAAGAAACAGTCTAAAACTATTTCAGTTGCGGCAGCCATGAGCAGAGATATTACATTTTTCATTGTTAATAACTACAGTAGGAGAAAGAGCTGCTATGTTAGAGGAGATTTGGCTCAATAAAAGCTGTACATGTCAGAGAAAGCAGAAATGGTGTGAGAAAGAGTCTACAGAGATATTATAAGTACTTTTTCCTAACACATTTGACTTCTAGATAAGATCTCTCACTGAAATGATAAAGTATGAAGACTAGGTACAGCTTAGTGTAAAGGGAACCAATGCAAAATTCAGTTTCTGCTTGCTTTCACTTTGAATGTTGTAAACGGTACATTTGGAAATGTTTGTTTGCCCCTTGTTTTAATTTAAGTCAGCAAGTGTAGAAATACCTTGAATTCTAAGATCCAAAGAGATCCAAAATAGCCTGAAGGCCTTTCCTAGCACAAAAGCTAATGATTCTTATGAAAAAATAGCCCAGAACCTCAAACTTATTACAGCATGAGAGTTATAGGTTAACAGAGAAAAAAAAGAGTTCAATGGTAAGCAGTGAATATTAGAAAATTGATTATTAAACAATTAAAGTCTTTCCAAGGTCCTACCTCAGAGAGTGGGAGGAAAATTCTGACTTTAATAGGGCTAATGTCACAAATTCATCTTCCACCCACCATGGAACTGACAGATAGTTTAATGGGAGATGATTTTTCCATTCAACTGCCTGTCTCATGGATGAGCAAGAAATTATTTGAAGAACATGTTTAGCATTAGGATATTTGCAAAATTTCATTTATGACAAATTTGGAATTCTCCAGTAATGTTAAAAATTTTCATTTTCTTGAACAGAGTTTCCATTCCTAGTTATATGTACTACAGAGAAACTCATGTGCTTATGCATGAGGAAAAATATATCTGATAATGAACAATAGAAAACAAATGACAATCAGCAGGACAGTGGATATTTTTATATGATGGAATACCTTATAGCAGGTAAAATGAATGAGCTAGACCATTTTTGTCAAAATAATTGAATCTTAAAAAAATTAGTGAAAAAAATTAAGTGGTGATATATATCAATACTACTCTTAGAAGATTTAAAATGTACAAAATATATTTTACATTGTTTACAGATATAGTTTAGTAAAAACTATATGTTTATAGTTTACATTGTTTATACTAATATATAATTTATCTTATTTATAGATAAGCATATATAAAATATTATATATGGACACAGATCTCCCTGAAGAGTCAGCTTACCTATGGATGAAGCATATATAGGATTAAGGAAGGTATAATTAAGGGATCACAGCTGTGGACCTGTAAATTCTATGTGTTGGGAGGCATAGGTTGTACTATTTGGGAGGCAAATTCTGATTCAGAATTTACTGTGTGAACTGTTTATTAAGGAGTATCCTAGAGATGGATATCTGTTGAAGAAAGAAGAGCGAAGTGAAGGAGGGCAGAGGGAAGAGTTGAACTGCAAGGCAAGCATAGTGGCAGCCTCAGCTGATCCCATGAGCACCTTGTAGCTAAAACTACAGAGGCCCAGTGTGAGAACTGCCTCACATTAGGCTAAAATACTGGGCTTTTATATCCCAACATGAATAAATCATTTGTTATTGCCCACTCCGGAAGGGTTACCTTTCAGAGAGTGAATAAACTGAAAGTGAAGCAATTCTCAGGGAATTAATAGCTGCTGCTGCTGCTGCTAAGTCGCTTCAGCTAAAGACTCTTAACTAGTACCACCCCACCCCCCACCCCCCCACCCCCACCCCTGACGCAGGCAGCAGTTGGGTCAATGAATTCTTCTTTTGAAGGGGATCAGAGCACAATCAAATAAAGTCAAAAAACAAATGGGCAATTAAACTGGGAAGTTTTCTTTCAACTCATAAAAAAAAATAATAAATTGAATGTTCTATTAGAAAACTGAGCAGTAGACATTCATTCTCTTCACACAAGCGTATTGCATATGCACAAAAACAGGCAAATAATTACTCAGTTAATGAGAAGATGATGTACCTCTTAAGGTCAAAGAAACACAAATTAAAACCATAATTAAAAACATTTGTTTAATAAAAGCAAAGATACTTTTTGTTAACAAAGAGATGTGAAATATGTAACCTATTGATATAGGCTATGTTTGCTCGCTCAGTCGTGTCCTTCTTTGAGACCCGTTGGACTATAGCCCACCAGGCTCCTCTGTCCATGGGCTTTTTCAAGCAAGAATACTGGAATGGGTTGCCATTTTCCTCCTCCAAGTGACTTCCTGACCCAGGGATCTAACCCGTGTCTCCTGTATCTGCTGCAATGCAGGAGGATTCTTTACCCACTGAGACATCGGGGAAGCCCCAAATCTGTTGATACAAATGTCTCAAAATTGAAGGACAACTTAACACTGTATAGCAATTTTTTTTTTAAGTTTATTCTTTTTGACCCAGAAATTTCTCTTCCATAAGTACATCTAAAAACATACTGACATGTAGGCACAGAGACTGATCAAATTTTAAAGTTTAAAACACTGAAAGTTAATAACCAAAAATCTCTAAAAATATGGAATCTTTATTTAAATTATTCTAGCACCCACTCCAGTACTCTTGCCTGGAAAATTCCATGGACGGAGGAGTCTGGTAGGCTGCAGTCCATGGGATCGCTAAGAGTCGGATACGACTGAGTGACTTCACTTTCACTTTTCACTTTCATGCATTGAAGCAGGAAATGGCAACCCACTCCTGTGTTCTTGCCTGGAGAATCCCAGGGACAGGGGAGCCTGGTGGGCTGCCGTCTCTGGGGTCGCACAGAGTCGGACACGACTGAAGCGACTTAGCAGCAGCAGCAGAGCACACAACAGAGCTATTTACAGTCTATTAAAAATAACATATCTTTTGTTAAGGGACCTAAAAATCTAAATATTTAATGCACAATGTGAAGAAACTACTGTATATAATGCCACTATTTATCTCTTTTTAATAGATATTCATTCAATTAGCTCACACTCATACATATGGACACACACACACACACACACACACTATGCTTGCTTATATGTAGAATCTCATTGAAAGAATACAGGTTACACTCCTTGTTGTGGAAAGTAGTGTTAAGGAATACAAAGTCAGGGAGAGAAGACTTACATTTCAAATTTGCAATGTTCAATTATTTTCTCTATGAAGTCATTTTGCATTAAAAATCTCTTGAATTTTCCAATGATCAACAGATAAATGAAAACAAAACATAAACTATGTGAAAGGAAGTATACCAAAATCCAAATAATTTCTTTCTTACACCAGCAAGATTTTTGTGCTGTTTTTCTTTGTTTACAATGGATATATTATATGAATATATAATAATGTATTTATGAAAAATATAAATCTCTTTTTCAAATATAAGAAGTTTTACAGTTTGGGGTATTAGAGAGGGAAGATCAAGGTTTGGTCTAAGTTTTGTTATTCTGTAAATTTAATGTCAAAACATTTTTTATACCAGCTTAAGTACTTAGAATTTTTATAATTAATAAATGTTTATAAACTACAGAAATGAACCCTCAAAAAGAGAAATGCAAACTTTTCATAATATCAAATAATATAAATGACTGAAGAATTAATGGTTTGGTCAACATCATTTCTTTATGGGCATATGTGTTAGTTATGCTCATTTTTATATTGTACATAATCCACCATGAACATTTTCATGTTCTTTATAGTTTTTGCTCATAATGTAATTAGTTTCTATTTTAATGTAATTATATTTTTGTTTTTATCTTAGAAAAATCAATTATTTTGCCTTTTGCACTAAACTGTTTATATTTGAGAATATTCTTAAGAATATATTTTGCATACTCTTAAATATTAAAAACAGGGTTTCCCTGGTAGCTCAGATGGTACAGAATCTGCCTGGAATAAGGGAGACCCAGATTCTATCCCTAGGTTGGGAAGATTACCCCAGAGAAAAGAATGGCAACCTACTCCAATATTCTTGACTGGAGAATTCCATGGACGGAAGAGGCTGGTGAGCTAACAGTCCATGGGATCACAAAGAGTTGGACATGACTGAGTGACTGACACACACACACACACACATACACACAAATATTAAAAACATACTGCACATATTCTAAAAGGAGGTGTCCCTGCCAATTATTTTTCAATAACTTTATTGTAGTGACTTATAATATTATATTGGTTTCAGGTGTGCAACATACTGATCTAATATTTTTATATGTTGAAAATGATCACCACAGTGAATTTAATTACCATTTTTCACTATACAAAGTAATTAGAAGCTATTGACTACATTATCTGTGCTTTGCATTACATCCATGTGACTTATTCATTTTATAACTGGACATTTGTACTTCTTAATCCCCTTCATCTGTTTCAACCATTCCTCCAACACCACCTCTCTGCACAAGTTTTTTTCCCTGTAGCTATGAGGCTCTTCCTCTTTATTATGTTTGCTTGTTTTGTTTTTCAGGTTCTGCATATAAGTGAAATCATACAGTATTGTCTTTCTCTGCCTGACTCTTCTACTTAGCATAATATCCTGTACGCCTATCCATATTGTCACAATGGCAAGATTCCATTTTTTTTTTTTTTTTTAGGTCTCGATGATGTTCCAGCATACAGGTCCATTCATCTATCAATGTACACTTAGGTTACTTCCATATCTTGGCTATTGCAAGTAACGCTACAATATTTATTGGGGTGCTTATATCTTTTTGAATTAGTGTTTTTGTTTCCTTTGAACAAATATTCAGGTTTGAAATTGCTGGATAACATGGTAGTTCTATTTTTAATTTTCTGAGGAACATGCATATTGTTTTCAATAGTGACTGGACCAATTTATATTTCTACCAAAAATACATGAAGATCCCCTTCTCTCTACATTTTTTGCTAACACTTATTATGTGTTGTATTGCAGATAGTGGCCATTCTGACAAGTGTGAGATGTCATTCCTTTATGATTCTGATTTTCACTTCCCTGATGATTAGTGATGCTGAGCATTCTTTCATGTGCCTGTTTTCCATCTGCACGTCTTCTTTGGAAAATGTCTTTATTCAGGTGCTCTGCCCATTTTTAAACTGTTTTTATTTTATGTTGAATTTTATGTTTATTGCATATTTTAGATATTAACCATTTATTGAATACATTGTTTGCAAATGTTTTTTCTCATTCAATAGGGGGCCTTTACTTTTTGTTAATAGTTTTCACCACTATGCAAAATCTTTTTCAGCTCCGTGTAGTTCCATTGGTTTATTCTTGCTTCTCTGGCCTTTGCCTGAGAAAGCAGAGACCAAAAAATGTTGCTAAGACATATGTCAAAGAGAGTACTGCTGATATTTTATTGCAGGGGTTTTATGGTTTCAGGTCTCACGTTTAAATCTTTAATCTACTTTGTGTTTATTTTTGTCTCTGCTGTAAGGAAGCAGCCCGGTTTCATTCTTTTGCCTGCAGTGGTCCAGTTTTCCCAATGCCAATTATTGAAGAAACTGTCTTTTTCTCACTCTATATTGGCTCCTTTCTTGTCAGTTGTCTATATAAGTGTGGGCTTATTATATTTTCTCTCTTCTGTTCCATTGTTCTTTGTGTCTGTTTTTTAATCTTTGGCTTGTTTTTTATTTGTTTGTTTTGCCAGTACAATACTGTTTTGCTTATTATAACTTTCTAAATACGGTTTGAAAGCAGGGAGCATGCTGATCCTAAGTTTATTCTTATTTCCCAAGATTGTTTTAGCTATTCCCGGTCTTTGTGTCTCCAGACACATTTTAGAATTAGTTACTTTTCTAGTTCTATGAAAAGTGCCATTAGTATTTTGTTAGAGGTTGCATTAAATATGCAGATTGTATTGGGTAGCATGGATATTTTACAAGTATTATTTTTTCTAATCCAAGAATATTGTGTGTCTTTCCAGTTATTTATGACATTTTGATTCATTTGATCAATAACTTATAGGTTTGCACGTACAATACAAATCTTAGTGTGTTTAATGTTATTTCAGAGGTTTCTTAAACTATTCTCATTTAAGAAATTCTTTATTCTTTTTTTTTCTTTAGCTTGTGTGATTTCCACTACTCTGTCTTATAGTTTGCTGATCTGTTCCTTTGTATCATCTAATCACTGCTCATTTTTTTACTATATTTTTTTAACTTCAGTTACCATATTCTTCAGTTCTGATTGGTTCTTTCTTACATTTTCTAACTCTTTGTGAAAAATCTCATTGTGTTTCTCCATTTTTCCCCAGTGAACCTCTTTATGACCGTTACTTTGAATTCTTTATCAAGTGAAATACTAATCTTTGTGTTACTAATAATTTTTCTTAGATTTTATCTTTTGTTTGGAACAAATTCTTCCATAGTCTCATTTTTGTTTGACTTTCTGTTTGTTTCTAAAAATTAGGCAAAAACAACTTACCTCTCCCAGTCTTTAAGTGTGGCCTTGTATAGGAATATTCCTATATAAACTTTTGTGCCCAGTGGCTTTGGCTAAAGGGCTGAAGTAGTAATGGGTGTGGGCTAGTGCTTTTCCCAGAGTGCACTGGGGGTCACCACCTTGTGGTGGTCTAGACATAGCCCAAAGTACAGCCTAGAACTTTTCCCTGGGTGTGTCTGGGGCTGCCAACCAGTAAGAGTACTAAAATTGGAGACAGGGATGTGCCAGTGGGCATTCTAGGGTGATTTTGGCAGGCCAGCTAGAGTACCAGGTGCATTTCAATCTGCTGCTTTTGCACTGCAACTCAAAACAAGTAAGTTTGTGTGCAAACAATTTAAAAGCAGATTATTGGTTTCCTACAACCCTCAGGCTCTCCCTTTCATAAAACCTAGTAGTTTACAAAGCCAGTTTTGGGGGCTCACTTCAAAATGCTGATTCCTGTGACTGAGTGGCATAATGTAGAGCTTGAACCCTCACATTTTAGGTATAACCTCTGAGTTTATAGCATCCCCTCTTACTTGTGGGTTGCCATGCTGGGGGTATGGGTCCTGACTAAATTAAATCTCTGTCACTTCAACCCTTCCCAATGTAATATTTTTTTCTTTATGTCCTTAATTGTAGGAGAGGTATTCTGCTAATTTTCAGGCCATTAATTGAGAGAGAGTTGTTCTGTTATGTAGTTGTAGCTTTACTGTGTCCATGGGAGAAGGTGAGCTCAGGATCTTTCTACCATTTAATCTTGATTCCACTTCTGTCTCTACCACTGAATGATAACCTTCTGGAAATAAGAGCATAAGCTATCTAGACATGATAGTAATTGCTTGATAAATAGCCTAGAAAACAGCTCAATATTAGCAACTACAAAAAAAAATCACAGTATGAAAATATTAGAAAGTAAACAACTCTTGTAAGAAATTGATAATGAAAATAACTGGATAGTAAACCTTTGTAATTCTCAAAAATATACAAAAAAAGCATTTCAGAACACTGAACTCTTATTCAATGTAGTGATTTATCTCTGAAAGTGAACAATACATACAGAAGACTTCGGAAATTGGTTTGCATTAAAGGTGATGTGCTAATCCTCTGCCATGAAAAGTTTTGGGCATGTATTTTAGGCATTAAATTATGGTAATTGAAATGGGAAAATGTGTGTAGCCTTTCTCAATGTGTTTGGGTTAGTTGCTCATGAACATCTGCTTTCCCTTTATAATCCGAGACTGGAGAATAGCATCAATTTGCAGGCATTAACAAATGCTGCTTACAAAACAGCAGACAACTCTCTGTTGGAACACTACACCATACAATGTGCTTGGGGAACATTCTCTAAGCATTTACACCAACATCAAGCCAGATAGTACATTTGCTGCAAAGGAAAGGAGGCTTCCCAGGAAGCTCAGTGGTTAAGAATCCACCTGCTAATGTGGGAGAAGCAAGAGATGTGGGTTCAATCCCAGAGCTGGGAAAATCCCTTGGCAAAGGAAATGGCAATCAACTCCAATATTCTTGCCTGGAGAATTCCATGGACAGAGGAGCCTGGTGGCTAGGGTTGCAGTCCATGGAGCTGCAAAGTCAGACATGACTGAGAACACGTGCACAGCACACCAGCAAAGGAATGGGATTCATATTCAGGCATTTCTGTGAATTGTTCTTTCTTTTTTTACCCTCTCTCCCAGTCCTTAGGTAAATGCAGGAGTTCATATTTTTGCCATTTTAAATTAGAAAGTGCAAATTATTAAAATCTGTGTTTATGATATATTGATATGGCTAAAATAGTATCCCAATTCACTCATCCAAATGTATTCTTCAACTCTCTACAAAAAAATAAAAAGATATGTTATCTTTTCATTTTATTTTCCTGTATATAATGTAAAAATCATTCTATAGCTAGCTTTTTAAAATTCATACATATCAACATATGTGGGATAAGCATGAACATAATATATCATTTCAAACACACACACTATTCTATTTAGGGCATAAAATAACTATGGCATTAATACTCTGTAAAAATATTTTCTGATGTGAACAATATTGCAATTTTACAAATGTTTTTTATCCATTTAAAAATGATAGTTTTTAAATGAAAATGTTAATGGTATATGCATATTTAATTATATTTAATTTTTATCAATATTGTTTTATTTTCCCCCAAAAGTGGCCTTAATTGACACCTTTAGTTTTAGATTGTGAAGGCATCTTCTTTTAAATACACTCAACAACATTTTATAAAATTGTACATTTTGTTAGATTTGATAGTGGAAGAAAAATGAAATTTCAGATTTTGAATTTATATTTATTTGAATAAATTAGGGCATCTCATTATATGATTATTAGCAATTTGAAATTTTTGTTGGCTTCCTATTTTATTGATATAATTAATTGTAGACAAGAAAAATTGAACATCATATTGCTGAATTTTGTTTATCAGTTTCTAAGTACATTATTTGTCTCAAATTTCTTTTATGGTACATGATGTTATAGATGTTTTACAGTGCATGCTCTTGTTTAATGTTTCCTTTGTGAAATTTCAATGGATAGTCAAACTTGAAGTGGTTTCCACATGTTTTTATATATTTCCCCACATGGCTATTAATTTGCTCATAAAATAAAAATAATAATATTTACTATAAATTCTAGAGAATGTTGATAATATAACTATTTATTTTCCTGACTGGCATACTAGTTGTTGACATCCATTTTATAATAATGCAATTTCCCCCCACATATTTTAATTTATCTTCTATTATATAGCAAGTTTATATATCATCTTTTGTTTCTATGTCTTATTTTTTTTCATTGACTTATCTGCTATTTCGTATTGCTTTGGTGTAGAAACTTAATAATGTATTTTCTTGTATGCAAGGCAACTTTCTTTCATTGTAGTAAATTGTTTTATTTTAAAGTAGAGAAATAAGCTATTCTTATATCTAAATTAAAGACATAGAAATCTATGTCAGTATATGTAAAATCCCTCTTTATCTCATGTTATTTTATTATTTTCAATTTTATTCATCATTTCCACTCTCGAGTATTCACTCCATGTTCTTACAGTTCTTTTTCTACTATTTATTTAGAATTGTTTTTTTTGTTTTTGTTTAAAATATACTTTTGTGGTCATATATACAAGTTTTCAAGCAGAAGGCAATGGCAACCCATTCCAGTACTCTTGCCTGGAGAATCCCATCGACAGAGGAGCCTGGTAGGCTGCAGTCCACGGGGTCGCTAAGAGTCGGACACGGCTGAGCGACTTCTCTCTCACTTTTCACTTTCATGCATTGGAGAAGGAAATGCCAACCCACTCCGGTGTTCTTGCCTGGAGAATCCCAGGGACGGGGGAGCCTGGTGGGCTGCTGTCTCTGGAGGCACCCAGAGTCAGACACGACTGAAGCAACTTAGCAGCAGCAGCAGCATACAAGTTCTCAATTTTACATAAATATTGTTTTGTTACAAACCTCATTCAACTTCTGTTGTTGTTCACTAGCTAAGCCATGTCTGGCTCTTTGCAGCCTCACAGATTATAACACAAGTCTTCCCTGTCCTTCACTACCACCTGGAGTTTGCTCGAACTCATGTCCATTGAGTCAGTTATGCCATCCAACCATCTCATCCTCTGTCTCTCCCTTCTCCTCCTGCCCTCAATCTTTCCCAGAATCAGGATCTTTTCCAATGATTTGGGTCTTTGTATCAGGTGGCCAAAGTATTGAAGATTCAGCTTCAGCATCAGTCCTTCCAATAAATATTCAGGGTTGATTTCCTTTAGGATTAACTGGTTTGATTTCCTTGATATCCAAAGACTCTAAAGAGCCTTTTTTATGGTCTAACTCTCAGATCCGTACATGATTACTGGAAAAACTATTGTTTGACTAGATGGACCATTCTTGGAAAAGTATGTCTCTGCTTTTTAATATGCTATCTAGGTTGGTCATAGCTTCTCTTCCAAGGAGCGAGCACCTTTTAATTTCATGGCTGCAGTCACTGTCTGCAGTGATTTTGGAGCCCAAGAAAATAAAACCTGCCACTTCTGACATCCTACTTGACATATGCATTTGAGATATATCTATGTGGTTTTATGTAAATCTATATTATTATACCTGACCTCTGCCCCTGGTGGCTCAGCTGGTAAAGAATCTGCTTGCAATGTGGGAGACCCGGATTTGATCCCTGGGTTGGGAGGATCCCCTGGAGAAGGGAATGGTTACCCAGTCCAGCATTCTGGCCTGGAGAATTACATGGACTATAGTCCATGGGGTCTCAAAGAGTCAGGCATGATTGAGTGACTTTCACTTTCTGCCTACGAACCCATCTTGCACATTTCCACATTTTATTTATGATGTGGTGGTTTAGTCACTAAAGTGTGCCCGACTCTTGCAACCCATGGACTGCAGCCATCCAGGCTCCTACATCCACTGTATTTTCCAGGCAAGAAGACTGGAGTGGTTTGCCATTTCATTCTCCAGGAGATCTTCCTGACCCAGGGATCAAGCCTGGGTCTCCTTCACTACAAGCAGATTCTTTACCAACTGAGCTCGCAGGTAGCCCTATTTATTTATTTATTTATTTATTTATGATACCTCTATAATTAACACAAAAGTTATCCCCAAATCTTCTCTGTTGAAAAGTTGAAAAAAATTCATTAGCATGCTTCTTTGTGAAAAGGTATAAGAATTTCTCTGATGTGACAGAGAAATTCCCAAGATTTGCCATTGCTTGGTCATCTACTGGTCATTGCTTGGTCATCTTATATGTATATGACCTAGTAGTAGGTTAGTAAGTGATGGATCTCACTGCCAGGAATTGTATTTTGGGTTAATGCCTAACATGTTTGTAATCTGAAGCATTTTTTTTAAACATTAGGTGTCTCAACATCCTCATGTTTAAAATAAGGGTAATACTAGTACCTAATTAATTTGTTGTTGTTCAGTTGCTCAGTCATATCTGATTCTTTGTGACCCCATGGGCTGCAACACACCAGGCTTCCCTGTCCATCCCCAACTCCCAGAGCTTGCTCAAACTCATGTCCATTAGTATAGGTTATGTCATCCAATCATCTCATCCTCTGTCATCCCCTTATCCTGCCTTCAATCTTTCTAGCATCAGGGTCTTCCCAATATGCCAACTCTTTGCATTAGGTGGCTAAAGTATTGGAGCTTCAACTTCAGCATCAGTCCTTCTAATGAATATTCAGTGTTGGTTTCCTTTAGGTTTGACTGGTTTGATCTCCTTACTGTCCAAGGGACTCTTAACAGTCTCCTTTAACACCACAGTTTGAAGACATCTTTTCTTCAGCATCCAGCCTTTTTTATTGTCCAGCTTTCACATGTATACATGACTACTGGAAAAACCATAGCTTGACTACAGGAACTTCTGTTGGCAAAATAATGTCTCTGCTTTTTAATATGCTGCCTAGGTTTGTCATTGCTTTTCTCCCAAGGAGCAAATGTTTTTTAATATCATGGCAACAGTCACCATCCGCAGGGGTTTGGGAGCCCAAGAAATCAAGTCTGTCACTGTTTCTTTTTTTTTTTTTTTTAATCTATTTGCACTGAAGTGATGGGAGCACATGCCATGATCTTTGTTTTTTGAATGCTGAGTTTTAAGCCAGCTTTTTCATTCTCCTTTTTCACCTTCATCAAGAGGTTACTTTCTGGCATAAGAGTGGTTTCATCTACATATCTAACGCTATTGATATTTCTCCTGGAAATCTTGATTCCAGCTTGTGTTTCATCCAGCCTAGCATTTCACATGATGTACTCTGCATAGAAGTTAAATAAGCAGAGTGACAATATACAGCTTTGATGTACTCCTGTCCAAATCTTGAACCAGTCTGCTGTTCCATTTCTGGTTTTAACTGTTGCTTCTTGACCTGTGTACAGATTTCTCAGGAGGCAGGTAAGGTGGTCTGTTATTCCCATCCTTTTTTAAAAATTCTTCACAGTATGTTGTGATCCAGACAGTGAAAGGCTTTAGCCTAGTAATGAAGTGCAAGTAGATAATTTGTTCCGAATATTTAAAACCAAATGATTTATGATACACAAACTATTTGGAGACTAGACAGAGAGAAAAATGCTTCCTACCTTATATTAGGAAGTCAGAATAAACATAACAAGAACATAAAAGAAAAAAAAAATCTCTCTCATAAACACATAAGCAAATGTTTGAGCATCTTCATTTTTATTCAGCATTCTACAAATGACTACAGTGAAGTAAAGCAAAGAAAAAGTAAATAAGCAACAAAAACTCTTTTTTTCAAACAGCTTACAAAATCTTCAGGTGAACTCGTAGAATTCATAAATGAATTGAACAACCTCACTGGAGCATGGTCATTATATAAAAATCTATTTATTTTTCTGTACTAACAATAGCAACAGCAAAAAAAAAAAAAAAAAAGATTAAATTAAATTTGAAGAAACATTTCCAGTTTTACCAAAGATACCCATGACTCAGGAATAAATCTCGTGGATGATGTGAAAACTCTAAAATACTACTGAAAGAAATGAAAAGAGTTCACATGAATGTAGGGCTATACCATGAATACAATCTTTGTGTGTATGTATATATATATAATTTCATATACATTGTTTCTATGTATTGTTTGTATATAGGTATGTGAATCAAAAGATAAAATATTGTTTTGGTAATTTATTTATGTATATATATATGAACTTATTTATTTTAATTGGAGGCTAACTACTTTACAATATTGTATTGGTTTTGCCATACATTGACATGAATCCACCATGGGTGTACATGTGTTCCCCATCCTGAACACCCCTCTCACCTCCCTCCCATCCCATTTCTCTGGGTCATCCCAGTGCACCAGCCCTGAGCATCCTGTATCATGTATCAAACCTGGACTGGAAATTCATTTCATTTATGATAATATACATGTTTCAATGCCATTCTCCCAAATCATCCCACTCTCACCCTCTCCCACAGAGTACATAAGACTGTTCTATACATCTGTGTCTCTTTTGCTGTATCACATACAGGGTTATCGTTACCATCTTTCTAAATTCCATATATATGTGTTAGTATACTGTATTGGTGTTTTTCTTTCTGGCTTACTTCACTCTGTATAATAGGCTCCAGTTTCATCCACCTCATTAAAACTGATTCAAATGTATTATTTTTAATGGCTGAGTAACACTCCATTGTGTATATGTACCACAGCTTTCTTATCCATTCATCTGCTGATGGACATCTAGGTTGTTTCCATGTCCTGGCTTTTATAAACTGTGCTATGATGAATATTGGGGTACACGTGTCTCATTCAGTTCTGATTTCCTCAGTGTGTATGCCCAGTAGTGGAATTGCTGGGTCATATGACAGTTCTATTTCCAGTTTTTTAAGGAATCTCCATACAGTTCTTCACAGTGGCTGTACTAGTTTGGATTCCCGCCAACAGTGTAAGAGGTTTCCCTTTTCTCCACATGCTCTCCAGCATTTATTGCTTGTAGACTTTTGGATAGCAGCCATTCTGACTGGCGTGAAATGGTACTTCATTGTGGTTTTGATTTCCAATTCTCTGATAATGAGTATGTTGAGCATCTTTTCATGTGTTTGTCATCTATGTCTTCTTTGAAGAAATATCTGTTTGGTTCTTTGGCCCATTTTTTGATCGGGTCATTTATTTTTCCAGAATTGAGCTGCAAGAGTTGCTTGTATATTTTTGAAATTAATTCTTTGTCAGTTGTTTCATTTGCTATTATATTCTCCCATTCTGAAGGCTATCTTTTCACCTTTCTTATAGTTTCCTTTGTTGTGCAAAAGCTTTTAATTTTAATTAGGTCCCATTTGTTTATTTTTGCTTTTATTTCCAATATTCTAGGAGGTGGGTCATAGAGGATCCTGCTGTGATTTATGTCAAAGAGTGTTTTGCCTATGTTCTCCTCTATGAGTTTTATAGTTTCTGATCTTATGTTTAGATCTTTAATCCATTTTGAGTTTATTTTTGTGTATGGTGTTAGAAAGTATTCTAGTTTCATTCTTTTACAAGTGGTTGACCAGTTTTCCCAGCACCACTTGTTAAAGAGATTGTCTTTTTTCCATTGTATATTCTTGCCTCCTTTGTCAAAGATAAGGTGTCTATGGGTGCATGGATTTATCTCTGGCTTTCTATTTTGTTCCATTGGTCTATATTTCTGTGTTTATGTCAGTGCCATACTGTCTTAATGACTGTGGCTTTGTAGTAGAGCCTGAAGTCAGGCAGGTTGATTCCTCCAGTTCCATTCTTCTTTCTCAAGATTGCTTTGGCTATTTGAAGTTTTTTGTATTTCCATACAAATTATGAAATTATTTGTTCTAGCTCTGGGAAAAATACCGTTGGTAGTTTGATAAAGATTGCATTGAATCTATAGATTGCTTTTGAAAGTATCCTCATTTTCACTGTATTGATTCTTCTGATCCATGAACACGGTGTATTTCTCCTTCTGTTAGTGTCTTCTTTGATTTTTGTTATTAGTGTTTTATAGTTTTCTATATATAGGTCTTTGTGTGTGTGTGTGTGTGTTTAGGTAGATATATTCCTATGTATTTTATTATTTTCATTGCAAGGGTGAATGGAATTGTTTACTTAATTTCTCTATTTTCTCATTGTTAGTGTAGAGGAATGCAAGGGATTTCTGCGTGTTGATTTTATATTCTGCAACTTTACTATATTCATTGAATAGCTCTAATAATTTTCTGGTGGAATTTTTAGGGTTTTCTATGTAGAGGATCATGTCATTTGCAAACAGTGAGAGTTTTACTTCTCCTTTTCCAATTTGGATTCATTTTATTTCCTTTTCTGCTCTGATTACTGTGGCCAAAACTTCCAAAGCTATGTTGAATAGTAGTGGTGAGAGTGGGCATCCTTGTCTTGTTCCTAACTTTAGGGGAAATGCTTTCAATTTTTCACCATTTAGAATAATGTTTGCTGTGGGCTTGTCATGTATAGCTTTTATTATATTGAATATGTTCCTTCTATTCCTGCTTTCTAGGGAGTTTTATCATAAACAGATGTTGAATTTTGTCAAAGGCTTTCTCTGCATCTATTGAGATAATCATATGGCTTTTATTTTTCAGTTTATTAATGTGGTGCATTACTTTGATTGATTTGCAGATATTGAAGAATCCTTGCATCCCTGGGATAAAGCTGATTTGATCATGATGTATGATATTTTTAATGTGTTGTTGGATTCTGATTGCTAGAATTTTGTTAAGGATTTTTGCATCTATGTTCATCAGTGATACTGACAAACCATTAGTCAGACTCATCAAGAAAAACAGGGAAAAAAATAAAATCAATAAAATTAGAAATGAAAATGAAGAGAGCACAACAGACAACACAGAAATACAAAGGATCATAAGAGACTACTATCAGCAATTCTATGCCAACAAAATGGACAACTTGAAAGAAATGGACAAATTCTTAGAAAAGTACAACTTTCCAAAACTGAACCAGGAAGAAATAGAAAATCTTAACAGACCCATCACAAGCAAGGAAATTGAAATTGTAATCAGAAATCTTCCAGCAGACAAAAGCCCAGGTCCAGATGGCTTCACAGCTGAATTCTACCAAAAAAAATAAATTTAGAGAAGAGCTAACACCTATCCTACTCAAACTCTTCCAGAAAATTGCAGAAGAAGGTAAACTTCCAAACTCATTCTATGAGGCCACCATCACCCTAATACCAAAACCTGACAAAGATGCCACAAAAAAAAGATATAACATTTTAAATATGTTAATTCTCCTAAATTTATCCTTAGACTCAATGTAACCCAACAAAACTGAAATAGTTTTCATTATGACTAATAATTGGTGAACTGATTCTAAAACATGAAAACACAGAGAACAAAAATTAGCAATGAATATGTTTTCCCCATTCCTCTTCAAGGCTATAGGACACTATCTAACCTATGATTCTGAACTTGGCATGAGGGTCTCCCTTGCTTTCCTGGTCTAAGGGAATGAGAAGAAAAATGTGGAGACAAATTCTTTCCAGTTTCTTCATGCTCTCAGCAGCTAAAACTACCATGCTTTGCTTGCACCTAGAGGGGTACCTGCCTTTTACCACTGCTTTCTCTGAAAATATGCTGTGCTGTGGTCTCTTCTTAATCAGATTTCAAGGCCCAATATCTTTCAGAGTACTTGTAGTCCTACTTTTATTTATTCATATGATTATAAATTCATTAATTTAAACATGACTGTTCTACCTTTTTAAAGATTCAGGATGAAGAGGGCCAGTTGCAGTATATATATAACTGTTTGAATTTTATTCCAACTCCTGAAGTCAGTTTTTTCCTAAAAACTTTTGAAATGAAAATTACATGTCAGATGGAAGAGGAGTAAGATGGGGAGATTGCCAGCCTCCCTCTAAATACATCAAAAACTCATCAAGATATGGAACAACTCCTCAAAAGCAACCTCTAGGTGACAGCAGAAGACCCCAGGCCTCCAGGGGACAGGCTAAGCTCCCTGAAATGAGATAGGAAAGAAGAGAGAGACATAAAAAGGGAAAAGCAGGAGAACTTCTGGGCAGGAGTTTGTGCCCCAAGAGAGACAAGATCCAGCTCCATCAACCAGAACACAGGCACAACCTCTACCAACCAGGAAAACATCATACGACACTGAAACAGGAGTTTCAGTGCACAGGGAAACTCCTTCACAAGCAAGCCCAAACGGGAGCTGTGAAGTACTGGAAAACCAGAAAAAGCAGGGACTTAGAGGACAGTAAACAGGGAAACTGCACTTCTCAGCCTGCTAACAGCTTATGGATATGTGGCCCCCAACAGACGGTGGGCTCAGGGAATTGAGGGTGGCGAGCACATACAAACTCAGCCATTGCGCACAACCCTTGCAGCACAGAGGGTGGGCCCAGGTAGCTGAGTGTGCTGCAGCAAACACAGCCTGTGCAAAGCGCGATACTGGGGTTCCGATAGAGGTGAAGCATACAAAGGGCAGTGCACACAAACCTCCTGGTACAGCTGAAAAAAGAACAAATAAGCCCAGCGACAAAGAAGGCAGGCAGTGAGAAGAAACAAGTGCATAAAAACCCTGTGATGAAGAGGGTAGGCATGGGGAGCTGGGGAGCTGAAACAAGTCCACAGGAGCCCCGCAACGCAGAGGCCAGGTGGGGAATCTGAGACAGTGCATGCAAGCCTGAGACATAGAGGGACCTAGGCACACAGAGGGTGAGCTTAGAGGGCTGAGGGAAGCCCACACAAGTCGCTGCAACACAGAAGGATCCACACAAGCATCTACCTAGCAAGTTATGGCCAGCAGCACAGGGCGGGACAGGGGAACAGAAGCATTGGTAATGATCCCAGGGACAAGGAGGCGGCCAGCAGCACTGCAATTACGCTGAAAGGGCCACTTTGAAGCTGCAGCAGCAGAAATAGACGCACCTAACACTGCAAAAACTAGGACTGCCCAAAGGCATACTGAACCCATAGACATTCCAAAGAATACTACTGGACATTGCCCTATCCTTCAGAGAGACAAGATCCAGCTCCATCAACCAGAACACAGGCACAACCTCTACCAACCAGGAAAACATCATAGGACACTAACTGAACCCTGTTCACAGGGGCAGACTCAACAACTAAGAACTATGACCTTGAGAAACTATAAAAATTTCTTTTTTCTTTTTTTTTTTTCCTCTTTTAAATCACAATTTCCCCAACATATCTCCACCTTCACACTAGCCTTTAGCGGTGCTGTGGAGTTTTCCTCTTTTTCTTGTTATAAAAAAATTTTTTTAAATTCATTTTAAAGATTCTTTCTTCTTGTTCTCCAACATATTTCCACCATCACATCAGCTTTTTGAAGTGCTGTGGAGTTTTCCTCTTTGTTCTCCTTGTTTAAAAAAAAAAAAACAAACTCATTTTAGATTTGTTTTTTCTTATAAATAACGTGGTTTATTTTCCCTACATATTTCCACCTCCATTTTAGTCTTTTGCAGTGCTGTGGAGTTTTCCTCTTTGTGTTTCTAGTCAAAAAAAAAAAAAAAAAAAAAAAAAAAAAAAAAAAAAAACCAAAGAAAGAAATCATTTTAAGTTTTTTTTCCTCTTTCTCACTTTCTTCTTCCTTTTCTCTTGATGCATTTTTGTGTTTTGTTATTGATATAGTCAACTGCTTTTCCTACTGTTCTTTACTGGCTATAGCTATTCCTGAATGTATATAAATCTTTAACACATACAGCTATTCGTCTTTGCTTTTCTATTTTTTTCTTTTCTCTCTCTGTCTTTTTATTTTTTATCCCCTTCTCCACCCCCCCTTCCTTTTCTCGTTCCCTCCCTTCTCCTCTTTCTTTTTTCTCTTTCCTTTTTATTCTCCCTTTTTTCCTTCACTCTTTCTTCTTTCACCAAGTAAGTTAAATTGTTGAGCTCTCTATGCTATATTTTCTAGTTGGTCCTCTGCTATGCTCAGATTTCCAGATTGAGCATTAGCTAACTCTATTTTCAATTCATTGATATTATCCCTGGTTTCCCTTGCTCACCAAGTCAATCTCCTGTACTCTTTTCTTAGCACACTATGGTTATAACTCTATGTGTGGAAGTGTGTCTGTATATGTCCCAGTATTTCTGTAATTACCTACTTGATCTCCTCCCACTGGAACACAGGCATAAGTCACCCCCAACCAGAAATCAACACAATCCAACCAACCAACATTTCCCTCCAAGGGAAAAAATCAAAAGGAAGAAGTAATACAACCCTAAAGCCTGGGAAAAGGAGACCTCAGGTGGAACAAGTTAGAAAAAAAAAAGAAAGAAAGAAAGAAAGAAAAAAGATGAAAAAACAGAAATACAGTACAAATGAAAGCATAAGGTAGAAACTCATAAGACCAAATAAATGAAGAGGAAATAAGTAATTTCCCTGAAAGATGATTCAGAATAATGAAGGTAAAGATGCTTTGAAGACTTGAAAATTGAATGGAGAAAAGGAAAGACACATTTAACAGTTAATACAATCACCAAGGACATAGAAGAAATATAGAATAAGTAAAAAGAGATGAATAACACATTGAGAGCATATTAATCAAGCTAACAGAGATTAAGCACAAAGAAAGAATATTAAAAGCAGCAAGAGAAAAGCAACAAGTAGCATACAAGGGAAAACCCATATGATTAACAGCAGATCTTTCAGCAGAAACTCTACAGACCAGAAGGGAATGACAGGGTATATTTGAAGTACTGAAAAAGAAAACCTACAACCATGATTACTATACCCAGCAAAGGTCTCAGTCAAACTTGATGGAGAAATCAAAAGCTTTACAGACAAGCAGAAGTTAAGAGAATTCAGCACCACCAAGCCAATCTTGCAACAACTACTAAAGGGACTTGCATAGCAAGTAAACACAAAAGAAAGACCTACAAAAATAAACCCAAAACAATCAAGAAAATGCCAATGGGAACATATGTATCTATAATTACCTTAAATATAGATGGATTAAATGCAGCAACCAAAAGATACAGACTGACTGAATGGATAAAAAAAAAAGAGCCACAGAAGACCCACTTCAGACCTAGAGACACATTCCGACTGAAAATAAAAGGATGGAAATATATATATATATATATATATATATATTCCATGAAAATGGAAACCAAAAGAAAGATTGAGTGGCAATCCTTATTTCAGACAAAATATGCTTAATAAAGAATATCATAAGAGACAAAGAAGAACACTACATAATGATCAAGGTATCAATACAAGAATAAGACATAGCAATTGTAAACGTCTATGCAGCCAACATAGGAACACCTCAATACATATGGCAAACACTAACAGGCATGAGAGGAGAAATCGACAGCAACACAATAATAGTGGGGGACTTTAACACCCCACTTTCACCAATGGACAGATCATCAAAACAGAGAATCAATAAGGAAACACAAACTTTAAACAAAACATTAGACCAAATGGACCTAATAGATATCTTCAGGACTTTCCACCCAAACACAGAAGAATGCACTCTCTTCTCAAGTGTACATGGAACATTCTCCAGGATAGACCATGTCTTGGACCATAAATCAAGCCTCAGTAAATTTAAGAAAATTGAAATTGTTTCAAGTTCTTCTCTAACCACAACAGTATGAGACTAGATATCAACTACAGGGGGGTGGGGGGGGGAAACAAAAACAACTCATGGAGGGTAAACAATACATTACTAAATAACAATGAGGTTACTGAAGAAATAAGAAAAGAATTCAAGAGTCCTAGAAACAAGCGACAGTAAAAACATGATGACCCAAAACCTATGGACTCAAAAAAGTCAGTTCTAAGAGGGAGGTTTATAGTGATACAGTCATACTTCAAGAAGCAAGAAAAGCACTGACTAGACAGCTTAACTCTACATCTAAAGCAGCTGGAAAAAGAAGAAAAAACAAAACAAAACAAAACCCAAGTCAGCAGAAGGAAGGAGATCATAAAAATCAGAGCAGAAATAATTGAAAAAAGAAATGAAGTAAACAATAGGAAAGATTAATAAAACTATCAACTGATTCTTTGAGAAAATCAACAAAATTGACAAACAACTAGCCAGACTCACCAAGAAAAAAAAAGGGAGAAAAATCAAATCAATAAAATTAGAAATGAAAAAGGAGAGGTTTCAACAGAAACACAGAAATACAAAGGATTTTAAGAGCATATTATGAGCAACTATATGCTAATAAAATGGACAACCTAGATGAAATGGACAGATACTTAGAAAAGATCATCCTCCCAAGACTGAACCAGGAAGAAATAGAAATTATGAACAACCCAATTAAAAACACTGAAATTTCAACAGTGATCAAAAATCTCCCCAAAAACAAAAGCCCAGGGCCAGATGGCTCACATGGGAATTCTATCAAACATTTAGAGAAGAGCTAATGCCTATTTTTCTGAAACTCTTCCCCAAAATTGCAGAGGAAGAAACACTTCCAAATTCATTCTATGAAGCAACAATCACTCTGGTATCAAAACCAAAGACAACATAAAAAAAGAAAAATACAGACCAATATCACTGATGAACATAAATGCAAAAATCCTCAACAAAATTCTAGCAAACAGAATCCAACAACACATTAAAGAGCTCATACACCATGATCAAGTTGAGTTTATTCCAGGGATGCAAGAATTCTTCAATATACACAAATCAATCAATGTGATACACCATATCAAAAAACTGAAAGATAAAAACCATGTGATCTTCTCAATAGATGCAGAAAAAGCCTTTGACAAAATCCAGCATCCATTTATGACAAAAACGCTTCAAAAAATGGGCATAGAAGGAACCTACCTCAACATAGTAAAGGTCATATATGAAAAGCCCACAGAAAACACTATTCTCAATGGTGAAAAATGAAAAGCTTTCCCTCTAAGATAAGGAACAAGACTAGAGTGTCCACTTTCACTATTATTCAACACAACACAGTTTTGTAAGTTCTAGCTATGGCAATTAGAGAAGAAATAGAAATATAAGGAATCCAGATCATAAAAGAAGAAGTAAAACTCTCATTGTTTGCAGATGACATGATACTATACATAGAAAACCCAAACTGAAACTATCAGAAAATTACTAGAGCTAATCAGTGAATTCAGCCAAGTCATGTGATACAAGGTCGATACACAGAAATCACTTGCACTCCTATATACTAACAATGAAAAATCAGAAAGATAAATTATGGGATCAATCCCATTCACCATTGTAACAAAAATAATAAAATATCTAGGATTAAACCTACCTATGGAAACAAAAGATTTTTATATGGAAAACTACAAGACAACGATGAAGGAAATCAAAGATGACATAAACAAGCAGAGATATATTCCACATTCCTGGGTTGAAAGAATCAATGTTGTGTAAATGACTATACTACCAAATACAATCTACAGATGCAAAGTGATCCCTATCAAATTACCAATGGCTTTTTTTTTTCACAGAACAAGAACAAAAAATTTCACAATTCATATAGAAACAGAAAAGACTCCGAATAGCAAAAGCAGTCTTGAGAAAGAAGAATGGAACTGGAGGAATCAATCTTCCTGGCTTCAGACAAATATTACAAAGCTACAGTCATCAAGACAGTATGGTACTGGCACAAAATCAGAAATATAGACCAATGGAACAAGATAGAGAACCCAGAGATAAATCCATGCACCCATGGGTACCTTATTTTTGACAAAGGAGGTAAAAATATATAATGGGGCAAAGACAGACTCTTCAGTAAGTGGTGTTGGGAAAACTGGACAGCTACATGCAAAAAAATGAAATTAGATCACTACCTAACACCATACAGAAAGATAAACTCAAAATGGATTAAAGACCTAAATGTAAGACCAGAAACTATTAAACTCTTAGAGGAGAAAATAGGCACAACTCTCGATGATGTAAATCAAAAAAAGACCTTCTATGACCTACCTCCTAGAGTAATGGCAATGAAAACAAAAATAAACAAGAGGGACTTGATTAAACTTACAATATTTTGCACAGCAAAGGAAACTACAAACAAGATGAAAAGAAAACCCCTAGATAGGGAGAAAATAATAGTAAAGGAAACAATTGATAAAGAATTAATTTCTAAAACGCACAAGCAGCTTATTCAACTGAATATCAGAAAAGCAAAGAACCCAATCAAAAAGTGGAAAAAGGACCTGAAGAGATATTTCTCCAAAAAGACATACAAATGGCTAATAAACACATGAAAAGATGTTCATCATCACTCATTATCAGAGAAATGCAAATCAAAAATACAATGAGATATCACCTCACACCAGCCAGAATGGCCTTCAAAAAGTCTACAAACAATAAATGCTGGTGAGGGTGTGAGGAAAAGGGAACACTCTTGCATTGCTGGTAGGAATGTAAGCTGATACAGCCACTATGGAAGACAGTATGGAGACTCCTTAAAAAGTTAGGAATAAAACCATCATATGACCCAGTAATCCTACTCCTAGGCATATACCCTGAAGAAATCAAAACTGAAAAAAAAAAAGACAGGTACCCCAATGTTCACTGCAGCACTATTTACAATAGCTAGAACATGAAAGCAAGCTAGATGTCCATTGACATCTAGGATAAATGGATAAAGAAGCTGTGGTACATATATACAATGGAATACTGCTGCTGCTGCTGCTACTGCTGCTGCTAAGTCGCTTCAACTCTGTGCAACCCCATAGATGGCAGCCCACCATGCTCCCCCGTCCCTGGGATGCTCCAGGCAAGAACACTGGAGTGGGTTGCCATTTCCTTCTTTAATGCATGAAAGTGAAAAGTAAAAGTGAAGTCACTCAGTCGTTTCCGACTCTTAGCGACCCCATGGTGTGCAGCCTATCAGGCTCCTCCATCCATAGGATTTTCCAGGCAAGAGTACTGGAGTGGGGTGCCATTTCCTTCTCCAAAAAGCAAACTTAAGGATAAACAAAAAGCAATTATGAGTTTGCAGTAATAAATATCTACAATTTCTGTGAGTTTTCTTCAGCTTCAGTCCTACATTTATAAAACTGATTATTTTCTTGGTTTGTCCTTCTCAACCCACAAGTAGCTTGTGAAATCGTTATTCCCATGATGAGTTAGCATAGATATTCAGTCTCTAACATGAGGACTCTAGGCTCAGTTGAAAATGTTTTTCCTGAGTCCCATAAATCAGCAGTCTACTTGGAAGGAAATAACTTAGAGTTATCTTAACTAGTTTCATGAGGACACCAAACTCTAGTTTTTGCTTTATCAGTTTATCAGCTACAATTTTTCCCACACATCATTTTTATACATGTATTGTTTATGAACCTAAGTAATATATTTTTTAACTTTAAAATACCCCTACTTATAAATGGCATAAAATGCATATTAGAGTCGGATATTTAGAGAGTCAGAGAGGGAGAGTGGCAGAGAGAGTCTTAGAAGCTTAGGTACAATTTAAAGAGTTAATGATACACTCTATTATAGATAGCTCCAAATGACATACCAAGGAAAAAAAAATGGCAAAGAAAAGAACAGAGATAAGATTAGTTCTCTAAGCAGAAACTAAAAAATTTGAAAGGAAAAGGCACAAAGAAAAATAAAATGGATGCTTTCAATTTTATAAAGCCATGAAAGAGTTAATGAAAATGTCTCATTGTTCTACATGACTAAGTATAATTCAGTTTACTTTCATGGCAATTTATGGTTCCTTCTCAAAAAAATTGTTTCATTTAACATGTGATTGACAAGCATTTTCATTTTTTTCTAAATTAGAATAAACAAACAGTTTAGCTTCATTTACACATTAAAAGAAAAGAAAGACTTTTTAAAAGTTTCATTATTTTATTTGGTTTACTTTTATATAGGCTCAAAAGTGTTGGACTTAAAAGTCAAACTAAATAATATTTCATTTGATGCTGTCTTATCTCAAAAACACATGAACGATTCATAATGATTTTCTGAATATTGATATTTTGCAGGTATGTTATAATCTAAAATTTTAAGTTCTGTTTCTATTTTCAAGTGTACTATTTATTTAAATACACCTACATGATGGTCAATATGTTTTATGTATTATTTATAGGATAAAAGTGGAGAATATTTTGGTCTTAAAATGCATGCATTATTCATCCTATATCATTTCATTTACTCTGGAGCAAAGCAAGATGTGACCCTAACTTTTGAGGTAATAGCTGACTTGCTTTGTTAACAAGAAGTGTGCCTACATATCAAAATTAACTTTAATCCCTTAGATATATCTTTAAAAGTTACTTTTTATTTTAGAGAAGTTTTAAAAGTGTTTTTTAACTTACTCTGAACATTTAATTAACAGATACTGTTATAAGAATAAGTGCAATTTACCCCCAGAGAAGTAAAATGGAAAATCCTAGAACTCTAGAGATTTTCAACTCTAAATTTTTATAACATTATATAACTGAGAATTTGCATTGACATGTTCAGTAGTTTAACAATTCAATTTGCATTAGCCTAGTGGTCATTTATACTCTAATATGATTCTCATAGTATATTTACTGAACACATACACATACCCACATATTAAAATTTATCATTTAACATTGCAAACTTTCATATCGTGAATATTATTTAAAATTGTGATTTCTTATAAAACTTCAAGAGATATAATTTGTCTAAGCACAAGTACAATTGATAGTATTATGAAGCTTGTGTAAGAAAAAAATTAGTAAAACAGTCACTTTTTAGGTGTCAGTAAACCTGTGTGACATTGAACATTTCAAAAATATTGTTATGACTAATTATGAAAAGCCCTACTTTTACCTTTTGCTCTGTGATTCTCAGAAAAGATGTTCCTTCTTAGGCTGACACTTGTCTGTTTGTACTGATATATTCTCCCGGCATCTAAGGATTCTTTAGATTGCCTACTTCTTTCCTGAATTTTAAATTATCTACTCTTATTGGTTCTTCTAGAATGCCATAAATATTCTAAAATGCACATCTTCTATATTATTATTATTATTATTTTACTACATCTATTGTGGCTCCTCCAAAGCTACTTCCTTCTCTCTACCCTTTGCTTTCTTGAAGTCTTATAAACAACTTTCTTCCTGTTGATAATTCCCATCTAATTTTTTTAGTCTCTGGCCTCAGAGTCTACTGCTGAAATTTCATTGTACTGGATTGAAGGTACCAAAATTAATGACTTCTTTATTTTTAATATTGTTCCACTCCACAAGACATATATAACTACACATGAACACATGAACTCCTATTCTGCTTTTATCAAATCATTTCATATCAGTCTTTGCTGATGTCTTTGTATTGTGCCAGCTGGTCTACGGGTGAACTATGCCCTTTATTATATATTTCATTTCCCAGAATTCCTTTATTGTATATTTTATTTAAGATGGGTCACAAAAGACATTTTAGAGATTAGAAAGCAAAAGTGAAGCACAATCTTTTTTTCTATAATGTTTACAGTGTCAGTGCATGGGGCAGCAGGAAGTCTTGTATCTTATACACGTTGTCACTTACCTGCAAGCTTGTCTCATTGACTTGAAGTATCAGTTACACCATCTTCTCTCAGACCTATCTTTAACTTCTCCAAGTTCTGGGACAAGTGCTTGTTTCTGTTCATGAGTCAGAGTTTTATTTTCTCCTGAGAACAGCTATGCCATAAAGTTGAAAGAATTAAAACTAGTCTGTCCTATGGATTCCATCCCATGTTCATGGGTTCTAGTTAATCCTTATTCTCCCCCCACTTCATACCCATGTTCTGTTTCTCACTGGCGGCCCTACCGATTTCAAGTTCTAGAATCAGACATGAATATAACAGTTTTAACACGTACCCTCTAACCAACTCTCACAATTATGCAAGGGCATATTCTAGTAAGTTATGTAAGTATATTTCTCTCTATTTTGTCTGTATGTGTATATATCTGTCTACCTATCTATCTACTTATCTGGTCTATCTGTCTCTATACATCCATCTCCCCTAGTAGTCCTACTGCAATTATCAAAGCCAGACTAACAGAGTCTCATGATCTTTCTGTTTTAGACTTCTTGTCCTTTCTGACTTTGATTATTAAAATCTTCTACCTGGTCTTTCTGTTTCCAGTCTTTCACCTCTCCCAAGCATTCCCTACTACTCTAAAAATTGGTATTGTATTATGAAAATCTCTTAATGTACTTACCAAGGTAAAACCCTTTAGTGGCTTGAAGTCATTTTTATGGCTTGAAGTTACTTTTAGGGCACAGTACAGACAACTAGGTAATATCGCCAAAGCTTTGTGATTTCTGGCATTTCTTTATTTTTCTACTCATGATTTTTCTTGCTGTAACTTCATTACTTAGAAATGTCAGATCCATATCTTGAATCCACCTGTGCCTAACCACTTTAAATGTTTTAACTCATTTTTCCTTCCCCCCTCTATTCCTAATGAATATGTATTCACTTTCATGGCTTAGCTCAAGGAACATCCTTACAAAAATTCTCCTGATTATTCTTTTAGGTGAATAACCTATTCTTCCCTGAGTTACTTAACTGTAAAGTAAAGCATTATTTGCTCAGTTGTATCCAACTCTTTGTGACCCCGTGAACTGTAGCCCACCAGGCTCCTCTGTCCATGTAGATGAAGACTGTTTTTGCCCTCCCAAAGATTAAAGGATAATTTACTAGCTTCAGTGTTTCTTCACATTTCTAGTGTGGCCCTTTAATATATTAAAAGGATTGGGTAGAGTATATTGGGAAGTTAATTTGGGATAACTTTGTATAGTACTCCTTAGTCAACCAATGCAGGTATGTAAAATATGTTGAACTCCATGCTAGGTGTATTTTATGTCTCATAAACTTATAATAATAAGTGGTGTTTTTTTTTTACTTTTGTGTGGTCAGCATTTCCATTCCTATGGACAGTGTTTCTGACTCAATAATTTCAGTAAATATAGACTGAAAGTGTTAGTTGCTCAGTCATGTCTGACTCTGCAACCCCACGGACTATGGCCTGGCTTCCAGGCTTCTCTATCCATGGAATTCTACAGGTGAGACTACTGGAGTAGATGTTCATTCCCTTCTCCAGAGGATCTTCCTGACCCAAGACTGAACCTGGTACTCCCACATTGCAGGCAGATTCTTTACCATCTGAGCCACTAGGGAAGCCCAATATATAGAGTAACTTATCCTTTTTTTTTTTTTTAGCTTTTTATTTCTTATATGGCAGATACATGGCAAAACTCTTTCTAACACATTTCAGTATGTGTTTTGTTTTGTTAGTTTACTTTCTTGACCCTTTCTCTGGACTTGTGGATATCACATTTCAATCTGTACTAAAGTTTATTCTCTTAAATTTGATTATGTGTAAACATGCAAAAACAGCTAAGGTTAATTTATCCCCCTATTCTACAGCTCTTAAAAGGTTGGGATCTAATCATCTCAGATGATGTACAAAAAGCTTAGGGGCTAATGTCACATGCCATGATTGATATTCAAGATAAGTAGCATTCCTATTTGAAGTGTCAAGTGGTGAAGGTGAAAGGGGGCCTTACTAACTGAGATGATGTTAGGATTAGCTATTTTCCTCACATTACACTATGTCCCATTTCAATATAGAAAAGAGGTGCCCAGTAAAATAGAGGAATCTCATGTTAAAGTACAGCGGTCTGAATCAGATTGTCTGCTTTTGTTTCTTGTTTTCACTGCTTACCTTTAATATAACTTGGGCAAGTATCTTTCTGTCCTAGAGTTTAAAATTCTGCTGCTAGCAAATGGGTATAATGATACTACCTACCTTATAAGGTTCTAGTGAATAATTCGATGAGTTTAATGGCAAGCTTAGAATGCTGAATGGAGTGAAATTACCTATAAGAAAATGTTAAAATACCATGAACTCAAAATCCTTTTACCTGTTATTTGGGAATATAGAGTGCTACAAATACAATAGTTTCTCATCCTTTCTTTCTTTCTCCCTCTTTTTTTTTCCATTCTTTTTTAATTAGAAATTTTCTGGATTAATGTTCAGAAATATTAGAAAGTATGGCCCATCACTAAAGACTCCTATATGAAACCTAGAGAATGGGGCAAATCGGTTCTTTATTTTCTCCAGCAGGTTCGTGCAATAAACCCACAGTGAAGAGACACAAGAGAACTGTCTCAACTGTGTCCTTTATGTTCTTTCATTTCTCTTAGCCCTTTATCTCTAACCACCACCACCTCCTCCACCACCCCACCGCCAGGCCCTTTCTCTCAGCCTATGCCTCTTCTGCAGGCATTTTGTCTATTTGGTATCTTTAAAATATTTGCAGATGTGAGAAGACTGAGAGCCTCACAGTCACTAATTTGTGTAAACCATGTGGGAAAAATGCCCTGCTTTTTTTTTTTCTTTTAGGCCATGCCTCAGTGCTTGCAGGACCTCATTTCCTCTGACCAGAAATTGAATGTGGATCATGGCAGTGGAAGCCTGGAATCCTTACCACTAGACCATCAGGGAACTTCCAAGATGCTCTCACTTAACTGAGAGAATACTTTATAGCAGAAATTGTTTTTCTTTTTTTTTTATTCATGCCTTTTTTTTTTTTTTTTGGCTGCACTGCATAGTGTATGGGGTCTTAGTTTCCAGACAAGGGATGGAACCCATGCCCCCAGGAGTGGAAGTGCAGAATCTTAACCACGAGGCCACCAGGGAAATCCCTCAGAAACATGCACTTTTAATGTTAAGATTTAGTATAAATAACTTCAGCTATTATGCCAAAGAAGGGTTCTGTTTCTTCTTTCTAAAGTCCTTTAGTACTATTTTATATGGCCCAGAGCACCACAGTATGAGTATAAAACTTGCCCAAGGAGAAGTGTCTTCTTATTTTTAGTTTTTCCACTTCCATCACCCCTTTCTTTTGATTCACTTTTGCCTTTATGGCAAAGGCAGAGAGGCAGATCTATTATTTCTAGGCAGGAGCTTTGCCCACAGCGGACATGAGAGTGAATGTTCAAAGGCAGGGACAACCTGTCCTGTATGAGCATGACAGTCACCTTCAACTCTGAGTGCTTAGTATGGAGAACACAACTAGGAATGTATCAAAAAATAGTCATTTGATAACTGAATATAAATTGCATTGATGGGATACTGGTTATAAAGACAGCAAAGCCAGAACAATGTTGCTAGAAGCAGTAATTCAGGCCACATGAATGTCTGCTTTCCGGTTCCCTTGGAGCTACTGAGGAGTTTAAGTGTCCACAGTGAAAACTATGTCTGTGGCCTGACCAAGATGACCTTAACACTCCCCACAAGTTGGCTAAACTTTAGGCAGATTTCTTCCTGACTCCAGTCCCTGACGTCCCTTTTCTTAGAACATTTACTGTAAACCTGTCATTGTAAACCCTTTCTCTACCCCCTTTGAAATGTATATAAATCTTCTTGCAGGCTCAGGCCAGTTTTACGATCCAGGACTGTTTCTCAAGAAGCCTGGGAGTCATCTCTTTGAAACATATTCATTGAGAAAGATTGCACCCCTGTGTTCCTCTTTCTGTGGGAGGATAGGGCCTTTAAAAAGAGGTACTTGCCTTGTTCCAAGTTGTAAAACAACATTACCTCCTGTCATGAAGATAAGAGAAAGTTTACTTTTCCTTTGGGAAAGCTGTTTCAGAATTGGGGAATATAGAGCTGAGAGTTCCCCGGATGCTACTATAACTGGCAGAAAAAGACATCCAGGTAAAAAAGATGTACTCTGGAAAAATACCTGTGGGATAAAAAGAACCAGACCCCCTGACAGTGCACATGCACACACATTTAGGAAAGTGAGGTAATTGCAACAGAGTCTGCCACTGAAAATAGACTCTCTTATCTAGCAGAACTCCAAACTGAAGAATAGCCTGGAACTCCTTCTGGACAAATATACTGGACAACCTTTAATACACACCATTGGCTCTTTACCCAAAGAAAAAATCTCCACATTTCGCTCTATTTATTAAATCTTCTTGTTGGACTACAGGGAAGTCTAGTGGAACCTCTTAAACATCTGCCTTGACCTCTCTGACACCTCAAGTCCAGGAATTTTGTCTTGTGTTCCTCTGATACTGCATTGCAGAAACTTTTTGTTCTTCTGTCATTCACCTTACAATCCAACACATTTCTCAGTCTTTACTTATTTCTTTTTGCAATAAAAGTAGTCTCTTCAGACTCTTCTTTATATTGTAATTTCTATCAGTTCAGTTCAGTTCAGTCACTTACTCATGTCTGACTCTTTTCGACATCATGGACTGCAGCACGCCAGCCCTCCCTGTCCATAACCAATTCCCAGAGTTTACTCAAATTCATGTCCACTGAGTCTGTGATGCCATCCAACCATCTTATCCTCTGTCATCCCCTTCTCCTCCTGCTTTCAATCTCTCCCAGGGTCTTTTCAAATGAGTCAGTTCATTGCATCAGGTGGCCAATGTATTGGAGTTTCAGCTTCATCAGTCCTTCCAATGAATATTCAGGACTGATTTCCTTTAGGATGGACTGGTTGGCTCTCGTTGCTGTCCAAGGGACTCTCAAGAGTCTTCTTCTCCAACACCACAGTTCAAAAGCATCAATTCTTCAGTGCTCAGCTTTCTTTATAGTCCAACTCTCATATCCATCCTGACTATTGGAAAAACCACAGCCTTGACTAGCTGAACTGTTGTTGGCAACGTAATGTCTCTGCTTTTTAATATCCTGTCCAGGTTGATCATAACTTTTCTTCCAAGGAACAAGCATCTTTTAATTTCATGGCTGTGGTCACCATCTGCAGTGATATTGGAGCCCCCCAAAATAAGGTCTGTCAATGTTTCCAATTTTTCACCATCTATTTGCCATGAAGTGATGGGACCAGATGCCATGATATTAGTTTTCTGAATGAAGAGCTTTAAGCCAACTTTTTCACTCTCCACTTTCACTTTCATCAAGAGGCTCTTTAGTTCTTCTTCGCTTTCTACCATAAGTGTGGTGTTATCTGCATATCTGAGGTTACTGATATTTCTCCCCTAAAATCTTGATTCCAGCTTGTGGTACATCCAATCCAGAATTTTTTATAATGTAATCTGCATATAAGTTAAATAACCAGGGTGACAATATACAGCCTTGATATACTCCTTTCCTGATTTGGAACCAATCTTTTATTTCATGTCCAGTTCTAACTGTTGTTTCTTGACCTTCATACGTATTTCTCAGGAGGCACATAAAGTGTTCTGATATTCCCATCTCTTTCAGAATTTTCCACAGTTTATTGTGATCCACACAGTCAAAGGCTTTGGCATAGTCAATGGAGCAGAAATAGATGTTTTTCTGGAACTCTCTTGCTTTTTCAATGAGCTAACGGATATTGGCAATTTGATCTCTGGTTCCTCTGCCTTTTCTAAATCCAGCTTGAACATCTGGAAGTTCACAATTCATGTAGTGTTGAAGCCTGGCTTGGAGAATTTTGAGCATTACTTTGCTCAAAAGTTAGCATGTGAGATGAGTGCAGCTGGAAATGCACTGACTTTTTCCAGTCCTGTGGCCACTACTGAGTTTTCCAAATTTGCTGGCACATTGAGCTCAGCAGTTTCACAGCATCAACTTTTAGGATTTGAAATAGCTCAACTGGAATTCCATCACCTCCACTAGATTTGTTCGTAGTGATGCTTCCTAAGGCCCACTCGACTTCACATTCCAGGATGTCTGGCTCTAGGTAAGTGATCACACCATTGTGAATATCTGGGTCACAAAGATATTTTTTGTATAGTTTTCTGTGTATTCTCACCACCTCTTCTTAATATCTTCTGCTTCTGTTAGGTCCATACCATTTCTGTCCTTTATTTTGCCCATCATTGCATTAAAATCTCCCTTGGTATCTCTATTTTCTTGAAGAGATATCTAGTCTTTCTCATTCTATTGTTTTCCTCTATTTTTCTGCATTGATCATTGAGGAAGGCTTTCTTATATCTCCTTACTATTCTTTGGAACTCTGCACCCAAATGGGTATATCGTTCTTTTTCTCCTTTGTCTTTTGCTTCTCTTCTTTTCATAGTTATTTGAAAGGCCTCCTCAGACAGTCATTTTGCCTTTTTGCATTTCTTTTTCTTGGGGATGGTCTTGATCACTGTCTCCTGTACAATGTCATGGACATGTCCATAGTTCTTCAGGCACTCTCTGTTAGATCTAATCCCTTGAATCTATTTGTCATTTTCACTGTATACTTGTAAGGGGTTTGGTTTGGGTATTACCTGAATGGTCTAGTGGTTTTTCCTACTTTCTTCAATTTAAGTCTGAATTTGGCAAAAAAGAGTGCAGGTTCTGAGTCACAGTCAGCTCCTGGTCTTGTTTTTGCTGACTGTATAGAGCTTCTCCTTCTTTGGCTGCAAAGAATACAATCAGTCTAATTTCCGTACTGACCATCTGGTGATGGCCATGTGTAGAGTGTTCTCTTGTGTTGTTGGAAAGGGTGTTTGTTATGAACAGTGTGTTCTCCTGGCAAAATGCTATTAGTCTTCGCCCTACTTCATTCTGTATTCTAAGGCCAAATTTTCCTCTTACTGGAATTCTCCTCTATAATGAAAAGGACATCTTTTTGGGGGGTCTTAGTTCCAGAAGGTCTTGTAGGTCTTCATATACCTGTTCAACTTCAGCTTCTTCATCATTACTTGTTTGGTCATAGACTTGGATTACTGTCATATTGAATGGTTTGCCTTGGAAACAAACATAAATTATTCTGTCCTTTTTGAGATTGCCTCCATATACTGCATTTTGTACTCTTTTGTTTCGTATGATGGCTACTCCATTTCTTCTAAGGGTTTCTTGCCCAGAGTAGTAATTATAATGGTCATCTGAGTTAAATTCACCCACCTTAGTCCATTTTATTTGCTGATTCCTAAAATGTCGATGTTCACTTTTGCCATCTCCTGTTTGACCATTTCCAATTTGCCTTGATTCATGGACCTAACATTGCAGGTTCCTATGCAATATTGTTCTTTGTAGCATCAGACTTTACTTCCATCAGCAGTCACACCCACAGCTGGATGTTGGTTTTGCTTTGGCTCCATCTTTCATTCTTTCTGGAGTTATTTCTCCACTGATCTCCAGTAGCATATTGGGCACCTACCGACCTGGCGAGTTCATCTTTCAGTGTCCTATCTTTTTGCCTTTTCATACTGTTCATGGGGTTCTCAAGGCAAGAATATTGAAGTGGTTTGTCATTCCCTCCCCAGTGGACCAGATTTTGTCTGAACTCTCCACCATGACCCATCCATCTTGTGTGGCCCTATACATCATGGCTCATAGTTTCATTGACATAAATAAGGCTGTGTTCCATATGATCAGATTGGTTAGTTTTCTGTGATTGTTGTTTTGTGATACATACTGTGATCAGTATGTCTGCCTCCTGATGGAGAAAGGTAAGAGTCTTATGAAAGTTTCCTGATGGGAGAGACTGACTAAGGGGGAAACTGGGTCTTGTTCTGCTGGGCAGGGCCACACTCAGGAAATCTTTAATCCAATTTTCTGTTGAAGGGTGAGGCTGTGTTCCCCACCTGCTATATAATTTGAGGCCAAACTATGGTGGAGGTAATAAAGATAATGGGGACCTCCTTCAAAAGGTCCCAGGCATTCACTACTACACTCAGTGCCCCCAACCCTGCAGCAGGCCGCTGCCGACTCATGCCTCCACCAGAGACTCCCAGACACTCACAGGCAAGTCTGGGTCAGTCTCTTGTGGGGTCACTGCTCCTGTCCCCTAGGTCCTGGTACACACAAGGTTCCATTTGTGGCCTCCAAGAGTCTGTTTCCCCAGTCCTATGTAATGTCTGGCGGCTGTCTGGTGAGGTTAATGGTGACCTCGTCCAAGAGGGCTTATGCCATACCCAGGTCTACTACACCCAGAGCCCCTGCCCCTGCAGCAGTCCACTGCTGACCCATACCTCCTCAGGAGACACTCAAACACAGTTCTGTCTCAGTCTCTGTGGGGTCTCTGGGTCCTGGTGTGTATAAGGTATGTTTGAACCCTCTGAGCATCTCAGGCAGGTAAAGGGTTTGATTTGAAATGGGATTTTTCACCTCCTACTGTCTTTGTGTGACTTCTCCTTTGCCCTTGGGGTAATCTCCTCAAAGTCTCACAGTTGCCCCTCAGTGTCTTCCCTCTTGCTGGGGCTTCTCAGACCTTGGACATGGGGTGTCTCCTCACAGTCACCACTCTGAACCACATAGCCACTGTTCCAGTGCTGTGCAGCAGCCACACAGTAATTTCTATGACTACCTTCAAATTAACTATCTTGGAAAGATGCAAAGAGAGAGGAGAGACAGAAAAGAAAAGAAGAAGGGGAAGAAGAATAGGTGTGAGGCTGAAGTTATAAACAGACCAAAGCTTCAGATGATACCAGAAGTAGAAAGGTAAGTGGGGAAGGGAGATACACACAGACTAGTGAAGGTGAGCAAGAACAAAAGCACAGACAAGGAGAGTGCTAGTTCCCGAAGATGGCAGAGGCATAGTTCAATGCCAGCCATCATCAACTGGCCCCATGAGGTTTATTAGTATTCAAACAGATTTATTGAAACTACACTTTCTTTGTTCAGTGAAAATGTAAGAGATTTGTTTTGTTTTGAACTAATCAAATCCTTGTCTCTAGTTTTTACAAGATAATTAAAAAGAGTGGAGATTCAATCTTCAGTACTATCATGTTCAAAACTGGCAACTAAATATGTTTATTTTATGCAATGCTGCTGCTAAGTCGCTCCAGTTGTGCCTGACTCTGTACGAGCCCACAGACAGCAGCCCACCAGGCTCCCCCATCCCTGGGATTCTCCAGGCAAGAACACTGGAGTGGGTTGCCATTTCCTTCTCCAATGCATGAAAGGGAAAAGTGAAAATGAAGTCGCTCAGTCGTGTCTGACTCTTCGCGACCCCATGGACTGCAGCCTACCAGGCTCCTCTGTCCATGGGATTTTCCAGGCAAGAGTACTGGAGTGAGGTGCCATTGCCTTCTCCGATTTTATGCAATACCCAGTCACAAATAGGAAAACTTCCTAATCTTGCAAAGGTTCACTTTTCTAAAGCCTTCCTGGCTTCTCTCAAGGATGGCATCTGGGTATGTGGAGGACAAGAAGAGTATTTTCACATTTGAAGTGGATGCTAAGATTCTGATTGGTTGTGCTTGGCAAAGCTAGTTTCCAAAGCTGGCCTGAAGGAATGGTCCTAACATTTGAGGTTGAGGCATGCATCTTTCTGACTTCATCTGGTATCTTGTGTAGAGCACAGAACTCAAAATTAATTGCTTCCTGACTAGTAGTGCCTGCCTCAGGTCTTGCTCATTGAATAATTCAGTTTTCATTTGGATATATGGTATCGCTTAATGAAGCATCCAGTTGGATATGGAAAATATTGCTTAATTTGGTATTCTTTGTTCAGGATTTTACTGAGTACCACAGAAACTGTGAGATTAATGAAAAAGAGTTTCTAGAGATGCAATATAAACTTCAGAAGGGATAGTTGTTTCTAAGTCAGGAAACTAATTCAATTTACATGGGCATGTGAGGTTGCAAAAGAGAAAGTGTTACAAAGCTACAGCTAGAGACTTTAGGCATAGATTTTTTTTTATAGCCAGACTGCAGTGATTACCCATCTTTTAGCTGCTTGTCTTTAGTTAAGTGACTTAATATCTAGCTTTCATTTTTCTTAGCTATAGAATAAGTATAATTCTAGTGCCAATTTCATAAGGTTGTAATGAGGATTATGTTATGTACAGCACTACTGTTGGTAAGAATGTAAATTGGTGCAGCCATTATGAAAAGCAGTGTGGAAGGTCTTCAAAAAACAAGCAAGCAAACAAACAAACAAAAAACAGATCTACCATGTATGCCTGTGTGCTAAGTCACTTCAGTCATTCAACTCTTTGCGACCCCATGCACTGTAGCCCACCAGGCTTCTCTGTCATGGGATTCTCCAGGCAAGAATATTGGAATGGGTTGCCATGCCCTCCTCCAGGGAATCTTCCTGACCCAGGGATTAAACCAATGTCTCTTATGTCTCCTGCATTGACAGGCAAGTTCTTTACTATCAGTGCCAGCTGGGAAGCCCAGAACTACCATATGACCCAGGAATGTCTGGTTATTAATCAAAAGAATACAAAAAAATTAATTTGAAAATCTCTCTATACATACATATATATATATATATATATATATGCCCATATGTTTGTTACATTATTTATAGTAGCCAAGATATGGAAGAAATCTGTGTCCATCAATAGGTGAATTAATCAAGAAGATGTGCTACATATATCTACACAATATACATATGACTTACTAATAGGATGTCATTCAGCTATGACAAACAATGAAATCTTTCTATTTTCAATACATAGATGATTCTAGAGGATATAATTCTAAAATAGTGAAATCAGCCAGACAGAGAAAGACAAATATTACATGATTTCACTTGTATGCACAATCTAAGAAAACAAACAATTGACTAAACATAACAAAAGAGAAAGAGACTCATAGATCAAGAAAAATGGTGGTTACCAGAGGGGAGGAGGGTGAAGGTGGGAGAAACTGGTGAAGGGAGTTAAAAGGTACAAAATTCCAGTTATAGCAAGTAAGTCACAGGATATAATGTACAACATAGTAAATATAATCAATAGTATTGCAGTAATTTTCTATAGTGAAAGATTGTGGTGATCATTTTATCATGGTGATCATTTCATAGCATGTGTAAGTGTCATATCACTATGTTGTACTAGAATTTATATAATGTATGTCAACAATACTTCAGATAAAAATGAGAAAAAGATATGTATAGCACTTAGAGCCTGTTGTATTGTGAGTTATTGTTAGCTACCAAAACCATCATCTTCATCCCTATCATTGTTACTACCTTTATTATTATGTCTCAGCCATTAGCTGAAGGATAAAAACTCACAAGGACTTTCACAGTTCGACTTTCTGCGCATGCAGAGAGGTGCCATATGATTTGGTTAGGGCATTTACTTTGTGAGACCCAAATAATTAAACTAACTTTTGAAAACAGGTAGGCATTTGTTCAGAATCATCAATGTAAAAATTAGACCCCCGTCACTCTTATTGAGGTAAAATAGTTCTTTAATATCTGTCAATAGTTCTTTAATATCTGTCATCATGAAGAGACAGAGAATTCAGGGCAACAATACTGGACTCAGAATGAGAAGTTGCAAATCTGAAACTCATCCTGCATCCTGTTCATGGACCAATTTCCAGAACTTTCCTGAAACTATATTTATTTTTCAGTGAAATGACTGCCTTGCCTGCCCAACAATCAAGTTGAGATAATATATTATTATGCATTTTAAAATGCAAAGTTCTATAAGGGTTGTCAATATTCATTTAAAAATTATTCATGAAAGCCTTACTCTGTTAAATGAGCTATTTTTATGATTTTTTTTCTTCTTCACTATAATTCCAAACTGTTAATCTTGGCTATTTGTTTGTGATGAAAGTAGGCAATAAAATATTGAGAGAAAAAAGACCCTATATTTTGAAAAGCTATGGACACATTTTTATTAACCAAAGAAATAAATTTATTACAGGGATTTATCAGCAAACCTCATGAAGCACAGAAAACCACCTTTAAATCATTTGTTTCATTCCTCAGTCCTAAATCTAGAGTGCATAGGAACACAAACAGGCAAAATAAGTTACTCAGAGCTTGTTCTGTTCTAAGGGGAAATACAAATTTGTTCTGATTTGTTTTTACTTTTCCTGGAAATCTGCATATAATAAATGTCTTAATAGTGTACCAAAGGACTCCAAGGGCCAGTTACAATAGCAGTGCAGCTACATTAATTTTGCTTGTTTCTTTCTTGATGTGTGATTTATTTAGAATCTTAGTTTTATTAAATGATAGCTTTTCTTTTATGTTGAATCTACAAGTCTCTAACATAAAATAAAGAATAGCATATATTCATTATATACGGCACAGTCATGTTTGTATTACAGAGAGTAGACTCTTAAGACATTGTATTTTAAGATTGCATACACATCGTTATTATATAGCATTTGAAGTACATAGCTCAGTAGTTTTAAAGCTCCATATGCTCAGGATTGTTCTTCCCGTATACAATTTTGCCATCTGCAGTATCCTGATCAGAATCTGTATATCCAAGACTGCAGTAAGATGAGGAGCTACAATAACATATGAAGATGCTATGCATTTTTTCATTTATCTGAAAATTATATGCATTATGAGGATTTAAAAATTTCTGGATAGTAAAGATATTTTTATAATGTAACATTATTATCAAATAATACACGGAAGTAGTTTTAAAAATTAAATGGTTTTATATAGTTTATTTTTTAATAAAGAAAGTTTCTTTCTCCCCCCAAAATCCCCCTTCCAGTCCTTGATTCCTGCTCCATGGAAGTAACCACCCACAGCGAATTTAGTTCTAGTTTAGTGCTAATTTAGTTCTCCTGTTTGTCCATATTCTTATATAATATACTTGTACAAAATTTAGCAGATTTTTATTCAAATGCAGTTACTTTCTACTAAGCCTGCACTGTTTTCAGTTATTGATGTCACCTCTTAACTTCACATTTTATGTTTTAGGTATAACAACTGTTTTCCATTGTTTAGATTTTCACTTTTTAAGATATCTAAATTTTCCTTTTAGGCTATTTCATACATCACTGGATATTCCTTACAGTTATGTTTTTTATTGAAGGTTTTCCTTTTCTTATTCTGAATTGGTTCTGATTATTTCTAATTCCCCTTTTTTGTTCATTTGGGTCTCTGTATTTCATGCCAGCTTTTCTCACTTATCTGGCAATTCTTGATTATCTAATATATTAAGAATGAAGCACTGAAAAGCTGAATGGAACCTCTCAATATATGTAAAGCATTTCCCAGTGGCAGGTGGCACTGCAATTTGAAAGATCTGTCATAAAACTGTTGGGCAATGCCTGATTTTCAAAACTGACAGAGTCTTTTGCCCTTGAGATGGCAAATTCCTCTGAGAATTCTCCAGTCTCATGCTTGGGCGGGGGGGGGGGGGGGGGGTGGGGGGGGGGTGGGAGGGGGTGGGGGCAGGGGGAGGAACTTGCCAACATCCTGAGAGTAATATCAAGAAAGGACCTTTAGTCTCATGGATTGGAACATAGTCCTTTAGTAAATCATGTGTTGCAGTATCACTGCCAGTTGCTAGCAATACCTGTTGTCCCTGGATTCAGTTTCTTGGGTTCAATATTTCAGTACGCTGCCAGTCTTCTGCTGGGATGAGGATAGGTTTTTTTCTTTGCTGTGTGGATTGATAGAAAGGGATCTGTTAGGCTAAGTGCTTTCAATTCCATTGGCACTTTCAGAGCAATTTGGTGTGGATTATTCTTAAGCCTTCTGGATTGCTCTGGTAAGGCGTCCTGTGACAGAGTTTTTCTCCTCTCTCATCTTTGGCTTCAGATTTTTTTTTTTTTTTTTCCAGGTGGCTCAGCTGGTAAAGAATCCACTGTAATTTGGAGGACCTGGGTCCAATCCCTGGGTTGGGAAGATCCCCTGGAAAAAGGAATGTCTACCCATCCCAGTGTTCTAAGTCAGCTAAGTCTTTTCCATTTGCTTCTCAGCTTCAATAATACTGGTTTTGCTGCTCTACTTAACATTTTCATCATGAATTTAAGGGAGTTTAGAAGAAAATATGAGTAAACAAGTGTTTAATATGTCATGTTTAAACAAAAGTTCACAGTATCCTTTTTTCATGGGACCTAAGCAAGATCATTCAGGAGGACTGTGGAAGGAAGAAATTTTCAAAAAATTTACCAGTTACATGGCAGAACTTTTGATAGTTATTTCCCATTTAAAGCATCAATTCACTATTCAGTCTACCTTATTTCTCTAAATACCTAGCCATATCACTGATAGGTGGTGAATCATTATTTCTTACTGTTTTCAGAAGCTTAAAAAGTAATCTGCTCTTTCTATTCACATCACCAGATTGTTCTAGGCAATCCAAAGCATGATATTAATTATCAAGTTATTGTCTATAACTCCAGGGGTTTTTGTTTAACTAACTTGAAGATGTATTTAAGATATTTCCATTTCACTTGTGGTTTGACTATTTCACCCTCTCCTAGATTATAAAACTAGTAATCTCCTGAACCAGAAAATAAAGACTGTATTTATCTACTGATTTAAAGAGCTACTGGTGAATACTAAAGATAGAATCAAATAAAAACTTGTAGATATCATTTTTCGACTCCTATACTAAAGGAAAGATACTAAAGTTGAAGAAAAGGTAGAAGGAAGAGAAAGAAAGAAGGGAAAGAAGGGAGATCAAGTTAGAAAAGCGTGAGGCTGGCAATCAGAGAGCCCCTCGGGAGTCCTATTTGCTGCTGCCTGGTGAGGACTGCTGTGGAGAGCAGCCAGAGAGCACCGACCTGCAGTGACACAGATCTGTGGGCCATGAACAGCCCCACCTGAGTGGCTTAGGGTACCCAAGAGACTCCTGAAACTGAGCTTGAGACATGGACCAATGCACTGTAATGGATCTTTCTAGACAGATAAAGTCTCCATGAAGAATTAAATTATTCTTTTCTTCTTCTCTCTGAAGAGAAAGAGAAAAAAAGTATCTTGGTTATTTTCATACAGTTACAGATTTCAAAACTGTAGTTCATGTTTTTACATCGGAATCATCAGTTGTGATTATTATAGTATACACCCCTCAGCCCTGGCTCAGCAGAATCCTTAGAGGTAGGGCCGAGAGGTCTGTGTCTTAAAGAAATGCCTTAGGTTGATGTTGTGAAGACTAGAAGCCTATATTATAATAATCTCTATTTTAAATGATTTCCCTGAGGAAAGGTATTAATTCACTAATATGAATTAATGAAAAAATGTAAATGTTTCTGTTGTTTGGTAAACTTTGACCTACATTTGCCTTAAAGACACTTATTAACTGGTCAAACTTTAATCCCCTATAAATGATCTTTATTTTATAATTATTCCTAGGTGTAAATCTACCATCTGTTCACCAATCCACCCATCCATCCATCTATCCATCTCACATCAATTTGTTTATTCATGAATTTAATAGACACTTATTGACAAAGCTTATGTATTAAGCATTTGGTAGACGTTGACTACAAAAATGATCTGGGTTTAAGAAATATATACCTGGGTATGAATTCTAGATATGTTATTCTAAGCAATGTAAATTTGGGTAAGTTAATTTACCTCTTTATAATAATACCCTCAACTTCACTAGGGAAATAATAATTTCTACTTTGCAGGGTAATTGTGAACAGTAGTCATATAGTGAATATAAACTATGCAGTGCTATGTGTAGTCAGTCAGTACAGTCGCACAGTTGTGTCCAACTCTTTGCAACCCCATGGACTGCAGCGGGCCAGGCCTCCCTATCCATCACCAACTGCTGTAGCTTACTCAAACTCATGTCCATTGAGTCTCTGATTCCATCCAACCATCTCATCCTCTGTCATCCCCTTCTCCTCCTGTCTTCAATCTTTCCCAGCATCAGGGTCTTTCAAATGAGTCAGTTCTTTGCATCAGGTGGCCAAAGTATTGGAGTTTCACATTCAGCATCAGTCCTTCCAATGAATATTCAGAAGAGATTTCCCTTAGAATGGACTGGTTGGATTTCCTTGCAGTTCAAGGGACTCTCAAGGGTCTTCTCCAACACCACAGTTCAAAAGCATCAATTCTTCAGTGCTCAGCTTTCTTTATAGTCCAGCTCTCACATCCATTCATGACTACTGGAAAAACCATAGCTTTGACTAGATAGATCTTTGTTGGCAAAGTAATGTCTCTGCTTTTTAATATGATATCGAGGTTGCTCATAACTTTTCTTCCAAAGAGTAAGCATCTTTTAATTTCATGGTTGCAGTCAACATATGCAGTGTTTTTGGAGCCTCCCAAAATAAAATCTGTCACTTTTTCCACTGTTCCCCCTTTTATTTGCCATGAAATAATGGGACCAGATGCTATGATCTTAGTTTTCTGAATGTTGAGTTTTAAGCCAACTCTTTAAGTCTCCTCCTTCACTTTCATCAAAAGGTTCTTTAGTTCTTCTTCATTTTCTGCCATAAGTGTGGTGTCATCTGCATATCTGAGGTTATTGATATTACTCCCTGCAATCTTGATTCTAGCTTGTTCTTCTTCCAGTCTAGCATTTCTCATGATGTACTTTGCATATAAGTTAAATAAGCAGGGTGACAATATACAGCCTTGATGCACTCCTTTGGAACCAGTCTGTTGTTCCATGTCCAGTTCTAACTATTGCTTCTTGACCTGCATACGTATTTCTCAGAAGGCAGGTCAGCTGGTCTGATAGTCCCATCTCTTGAAGAATTTTCTACAGTTTGTTGTGATTCACACAATTAAAGGCTTTGGCATAGTCTATAAAGCAGAAGTAGATGTTTTCCTGGATCTCTTTTGCTTTTTCAATGATCCAATGGATGGTGGCAATTTCATCTCTGGTTCCTCTGCCTTTTCTAAATCAGGCTGAACATCTGGAAGTTCATAGTTCACAGACTATTGATACCTGGCTTTGCCGGAGTCCAGCTCCAGCAGCCAGAGATTCAACCTAAAGGGAGGGACAATGTCAGCGAGTAATGACACAGCCTTTCAATTTTCTTGGAATGTGCATTTATTTCAAGTTTAAGATTTTCTTTTGTACTTTCACAAAAGCATTAGGTCAGAGGTTTGACATTTTCAGTTCCCCCTCACCCAGATTTATTATCTCCGTAAATCATTGTTGCCCTTCAAACAGAGTTCCTGCTTCAGCGATTCTCTCGGAATCAGCTTTACCATCTATTATCTATTTCGTCTTATGTGTCCTATAGTTAACTTGTGATTACATTGTTAACTCATGCTACATTCCTCAGTTTATTTCTTATCTTTCTAAATCCTGTTCACCCCTAACATCCTGAGCTCACTGTCTCTTAAAAAGGCTTCTAGCTATTAGTATCTCTAAAATTCTTAACCTCTATAAGCTATAGTAAAATATGCTAACGTTACAACATTCCTTAAATCTTTAACTTCCAACTATTTTAATTATTTCTAAGCCCTAAATTCAGTAAACTCCTTTGCAATAAACATTTTCCTCACAAATAGGCTTCAGATAGCAATTCCTTCCATGGCCTCAAGCTGCGGCCTATGTGCTCATCCTGGAACACTCTTTTGTAAAAGTCCTTGAACAAATGTCAATGATTAACTTTATGAATTATTCTCTGAGCACAGCTGCTGAGGGCTTTGTGCCTTCTCATGCTCCTCTCAAGAACAATAAGCACCTTAATATTCCTTTTTAGTCAACTCAGCCGGGGAGAGGAAAAAACAAATCAGAATCTCGAGGGCTAACTCATTCATCCTGGGTCTGTGCCTGCGGGAAAAAGAGAGTGGATTGGGTCCATGCCTCCATTTTGTCAGTAATGCCTAATGCAGCTCCCGACATGGCTTGGAGAATTTTGAGCATTACTTTGTTAGCATGTGAGATGAGTGCAATGGTGCGGTAGTTTGAACATTCTTTGGCTTTGCCTTTCTTTGAGATTGGAATGAAAATTGACCTCTTCCAGTTCTGTGGCCACTGCTGAGTTTTCCAACATTGCTGGCATATTTAATGCAGCACTTACACAGAATCATCTTTTAGGATTTGAAATAGTTCAACTTGAAATCCATCACCTCCTGTACCTTTGTTCATAGTGATGCTTCCTAAGGCCCACGTGACTTCGCATTCCAGGATATCTGGTTCTGGGTGAGTGATCACACCATCATGGTTACATTATGGTTATCAAGATATTTTTTGTATAGTTCTGTGTATTCTTGCCACCTCTTCTTGCAATGTGCAGTTCCGTTCAGTTCAGTTGCTCAGTAGTGTCCAACTCTTCGTGACCCCATAAATAGCAGCACACCAGGCCTCCCTGTCTATCACCAAATCCGGGAGTTCACACAAACTCACGTCCATCGAGTCAGTGATGCTATCCAGCCATCTCATTCTCTGTAGTCCCCTTCTCCTGCTGCTCCCAATCCCTCCCAGCATCAAAGTCTTTTCCAATGAGTCAACTCTTCGCATGAGGAGGTTAAAGTACCTGAAGTTTCAGCTTTAGCATCATTCCCTCCAAGGAAATCCCAGGGCTGATCTCCTTCAGAATGGACTGGTTGGATCTCCTTGCAGTCCTAGGGACTCTCAAGAGTCTTCTCCAACACCACAGTTCAAAAGCATCAATTCTTTGGCGCTCAGCCTTCTTCATAGTCCAACTCTCACATCCATACATGACCACAGGAAAAACCATAGCCTTGACTAGACGGATCTTAGTCGGCAAAGTAATGTCTCTGCTTTCGAATATACTATCTAGGTTGGTGATAACTCTTCTTCCAAGGAGTAAGTGTCGTTTAATTTCATGGCTGCAGTCACTATCTGCAGTGATTTTGGAGCCCAAAAAACTAAAGTCTGACACTGTTGACACTGTTTCCCCATCTATTTCCCATGAAGTGATGGGACTGGATGCCGTGATCTTCGTTTTCTGAATGTTGAGCTTTAAGCCAACATTTTCACTCTCCTCTTTCACTTTCATCAAGAGGCTTTTGAGTTCCTCTTCACTTTCTGCCATAAGGGTGGTGTCATCTGCATATCTGAGGTTATTGATATTTCTCCTGGAAACCTTGATTCCAGCTTGTGTTTCTTCCAGTCCAGCATTTCTCATGATGTACTCTGCATATAAATTAAAAAAGCAGGATGACAATATACAGCCTTGATGTACTCCTTTTCCTATTTGGAACCAATCTGTTGTTCCGTGTCCAGTTCTAACTGTTTCTTCCTAACTTGCATACAGATTTCTCAAGAGACAGGTTAGGTGGTCTGGTATTCCCATCTCTTTCAGAATTTTCCACAGTTTATTGTGATCCACACAGTCAAAGGCTTTGACATAGTCAATAAAGCAGAAAAGGATGTTTTTCTGGAACTCTTGCTTTTTCCATGATCTAGTGGATATTGGCAATTTGATCTCTGGTTCCTCTGCCTTTTCTAAAACCAGCTTGAACAGCTGGAATTTCATGGTTCACATATTGCTGAAGCCTGGCTTGGAGAATTTTGAGCATTACTTTACTAGCATGTGAGATGAGTGCAATTGTGCAGTAGTTTGAGCATTCTTTGGCATTGCCTTTCTTTAGGATTGGAATGAAAACTGACCTTTTCCAGTCCTGTGGCCACTGCTGAGTTTTCCAAATTTGCTGGCATATTGAGTGCAGCACTTTCACAGCAGCATCTTTCAGGATTTGAAATAGCTCTACTGGAATTCCATCACCTCCACTAGCTTTGTTTGTAGTGATGCTTTCCAAGGCCCACTTGACTTCAAATTTCAGGATGTCTGGCTCTAGATTAGAGATCACACCATCATGATTATCTGGGTCGAGAAAATCTTTTTTGTGCAGTTCTTCTGTGTATTCTTGCCATCTCTTCTTAATATCTTCTGCTTCTGTTAGGTCCACACCATTTCTGTCCTTTATTGAGCCCATCTTTGCATGAAATGTTCCCTTGGTATCTTTAATTTTCTTGAAGAGATCTCTAGTCTTTCCCATTCTGTTCTTTTCCTCGATTTCTTTGCATTTATCACTGAAGAAGCCTTTCTTATCTCTTCTTGCTATTCTCTGGAACTCTGCATTCAGATGCTTATATCTTTCCTGTTCTCCTTGGCTTTTCACTTCTCTTCTTTTCACAGCTATTTATAAGACTTCCCCAGACAGCCATTTTGCTTTTTTGCATTTCTTTTCCATGGGAATGTTCTTGATCCCTGTCTCCTGTACAATGTCAGGAACCTCATTCCATAGTTCATCAGGCACTCTATCTATCAGATCTAGGGCCTTAAATCTATTTCTCACTTCCACTGTATAATCATAAGGGATTTGATTTAGGTCATATGTAAATGGTCTAGCGGTTTTCCCTACTTTCTTCAATTTGAGTCTGCATTTGGTAATAAGGAGTTCATGATCTGAGCCAAAGTCAGCTCCTGGTCTTGTTTTTGTTGGCTGTATAGAGCTTCTCCATCTTTGGCTGCAAAGAATATAATCAATCTGATTTCGGTGTTGACCATCCGGTGATGTCCATGTGTAGAGTCTTCTCTTGTGTTGTTGGAAGAGGGTGTTTGCTATGACCAGTGCATTTTCTTGGCCAAACTCTATTAGCCTTTTCCCTGCTTCATTCTGTATTCCAAGGCCAAATTTGCCTGTTACTCCAGGTGTTTCTTGACTTCCTGCTTTTGCATTCCCGTCCCCTATAATGAAAAGGTCATCTTTTTTGGTGTTAGTTCTAAAAGGTCTTGTAGGTCTTCATAAAACCATTTAACTTCAGCTTCTTCAGTGTCATTGGTTGGGGCATAGGCTAAATCTTATTTGTTGTGTTATTGCATAACCATTATTAATATTATTCTTGTACACCTTGTATAATCTCCCTCTACAGGACTATTGGGTAAAGATTTAACCCTGACTCATCTTAAAGAATTTAGTCTGACAGAGATTTGTTCCAATTGTTGAGTTTGTGAGTAATTTCAAAAAGGGACACACTGTAATATTTTTACACCAGTAACAAAGTAGATATTTAGGAATAAATTTGTGGACTCTAAAACAGAGTAGAATAAGAAGGGCAAGGTAATGTGTATATTCAAGAGCACTAGAAAATGAGGGACTTTTTGAATGAGTAGATTCAAAAAGGTAAAGACTGAAGAAATTCTCTGAGTTTAAATATCAGTATTGTTCATAATTTTTAGTGTGGTGCCATGAATGTAGGCAAAGGATAGAGTAGCAGTGTAAAGAACACTTTTCCTTAGGTAACTCATAGCCCTGAAAAGGAAAAATCCATGAAGATCAGTAACTAAGATAGCATATGAAAATATGTAACACTGGAAAAACACAACAAGTATTATAAAACCACATGTTAGGGGGGCAGTTTAATTTAGAGGCTGCAGATAAAATACATGGTAAAACAAATGCAAGCCCATTCCCAATACTTGCAAGGCTCAGGAAAGGTGACAAATAGAGACCTACATGGCAGTTGCCTAAATTTTTAAGAGTTAGAAATCAAGCTTACAAATTTTATACTAGGTATGTTTTAAATTCTCACTACTAAAAACGTGGACTTTCATAACAGGATTTTATTTTTATGTTCTATTTTTATTGGTGTATAATTGCTTTACGATATTATATGTTTCTATATGCAGCCAAGTGGATCAGCTATACATATGCATGTATTCCCTCTTTTCTAGATTCCCTTCTCATTTAGGTCACCACAGAGAAGAAGATAGAGTTCTCTGTGCTGTACAGTATGTTCTCATTAGTTATCCATTTTATACATAGGACCAATTGTGTACTCATGTCAATTCCAGTCTCCCAATTCATCCCAGGCTCCTTCTCCTCCCCTCTTAGTATCTATGCCTTGGTTCTCTATGTCTATGTCTCTATTTCTAGTTTGTAAATAAGATAATCTATACTAGTTTATTTTTTATTCAGATTCCACATATATACATTAATATACAGTGTTGTTTTTTCTTTCTGAATTACTTCATTCTATATTTAATAACTGTTTTGAAAGCCAAGTGTGAACTGAAATTCTTTACCTCCATTGAATTTCCTTTGAGAACTTGGTGGTACTGGGATAAAAGGATATGAGCTCAAATCCTAAAGTCCCTTTCCAATTATGATCCCAGGCTCTACCTACCATAGCAAGGGTGTGTGGACTGTATTGTTGGTCTGTGTTGTTCAACCTCCATCCCTTCACTATTCCCAAAAATGTGTCCATTGGCCATCCCTCACCATGCCTTGATTTGCACATACCACTAGGTCAAGACATTTGGACAAGGAATGCTTGATTTCTGGATACACTGGACATTCTCTAAGTGTAGAAGACATGGGTTCCATTTACAGGATGACCACATTCATGACTCTAACACATGGGGCCAATGGCACAAGACCTGCTTTCTCAGACTAAAGTTCATTTTAAGCCAATGTTCCTTGAAACACTTAAATATTGATAATATAAATGTGCAACACAAAGCAGACAAAAGGTCATCTGAAGGAGAAGATAAAGATTTTCTTTGAGAATTTGGAATAGTATGAACAAATGCATAGAGATGAAAAAGAAAATAGTTTGTGTGAAAACAGTGAATGTGGCAAACGTCACAGGGGAAAGCTGCCTGCTCCACAGCAGACTCGGTACATAGCTTAGTTCAGTTCAGTTGCTCAGTTGTGTTCGACTTCTGCGACCCCATGAACCGCAGCACGCCAGGCCTCCCTGTCCATCACCAAATCTCAGAGTTCACTCAAACTCACATCCACCAAATTCGTGATGCCATCCAGCCATCTCATCCTCTGTCATCCCCTTCTCCTCCTGTCCCTAATCCCTCCCAGCATCAGAGTCTTTTCCAGTGAGTCAACTCTTCGCATGAAGTGGCCAAAGTACTGGAGTTTCAGCTTTAGCATCATTCCTTCCAAAGAACACACAAGGACTGATCTCCTTTAGAATGGACTGGTTGGATCTCCTTGCAGTCCAAGGGACTCTCAAGAGTCTTCTCCAACACCACCGTTCAAAAGCATCAATTCTTCTGAGCTGAGCTCTCTTCACAGTCCAACTCTCACATCCATACATTACCACTGGGAAAAGCATAGCCTTGACTAGATAGACATTTGTTGGCAAAGTAATGTCTCTGCTTTTGAATATGATATCTAGGTTGGTCATAACTTTCTTTCCAAGGAGTAAGCGTCTTTTAATTTCATGACTGCAGTCACCATCGACAGTGATTTTCTAGCCCAGAAAAATAAACTCTGACATTGTTTCCACTGTTCCCCAAACTATTCCCCATGAAGTGATGGGACCAGATGTCATGATCATCGTTTTCTGAATGTTGAGCTTTAAGCCAACTTTTTCACTCTCCTCTTTCACTTTCATCAAGAGGCTTTGTAGTTCCCTTTCACTTTCTGCCATAAGGGTGGTGTCATCTGCATATCTGTGGTTATTGATATTTCTCCCGGCAATCTTGATTCCAACTTGTGCTTCCTCCAGCCCAGCATTTCTGATGATGTACTGTGCATAGAAGTTAAATAAGCAGCATCACAATATACAACCTTGACGTACTCCTTTTCCATTTGGAACTAGTATGTTGTTCCGTGTCCAGTTCTAATTGTTGCTTCCTGACCTGCATATAGTTTCTCAAGAGGCAGGTCAGGTGTTCTGGTATTCCCATCTCTTTCAGAATTTTCCACAGTTTGTTGTCATCCACACATTCAAAAGGCTTTGGCATAATCAAAAAAGCAGAAATAGATGTTTTTCTGGAACTCCCTTGCTTTTTCAGTGACCCAGCAGATGTTGGCATATTGATCTCTGGTTCCTCTGTTTTTTCTAAAACCAGCTTGACATCAGGAATTTCACAGTTCATGTATTGCTGAAGCCTGGCTTGGAGAATTTTTTTTTTTTTAAGTTTTTTATTTTTTTAATTTTAAAATCTTTAATTCTTACATGTGTTCCCAAACATGAACCCCCCTCACACCTCCCTCCCCATAACATCTCTGTGGGTCATCCCCATGCACCAGCCCCAAGCATGCTGTATCCTGCCTCAGACATAGACTAGCGATTCAATTCTTACATGATAGTATACATGATAGAATGCCATTCTCCCATATCATCCCACCCTCTCCCTCTCCCTCTGAGTCCAAAAGTCCGTTATACACAGCTGCGTCTTTTTTCCTGTCTTGCATACAGGGTCGTCATTGCCATCTTTCTAAATTCCATATATATGTGTTAGTATACTGTATTGGTGTTTTTCTTTCTGGCTTACTTCACTCTGTATAATGGCTTGGAGAATTTTGAACATTATTTTACTAGCTTGTGAGATGAGTGCAATTGTGCAGTAGTTTGAGCATTCTTTGGCATTTCCTTTCTGTGGGATTGGAATGAAAACTGACTTTTTCCAGTCCTGTGGCCACTGCTGAGTTTTCCATATTTGCTGGCATATTGAGTGCAGCACTTTCACAGCATCATCTTTCAGGATTTGAAACAGCTCAACTGGAATTCTACCACCTCCACTAGCTTTGTTTGTAGTGATGCTTTCTAAGGCCCACTTGACTTCACATTCCAGGATGTCTGGCTCTAGGTGAGTGATCACACCATCATGACTATCTTGGTCATAAAGGTCTTTTTTGTACAGTCCTTCTGTGTATTCTTGCCACCTCTTCTTAATATCTTCTGCTTCTATTAGGTCCATACCATTTTTGTCTTTTATCAAGCCCATCTTTGCATGAAATATTCCCTTGGTATCTCTAATTTTCTTGAAGAGGTCTCTAGTTTTTCCCATTCTATTGTTTTCCTCTATTTCTTTTCATTGATCACTGAGGAGGGTTTACTTAACTCTTCTTGCTATTCTTTGGAACTCTGCATTCAGATGCTTATATCTTTCCTTTTCTCCTTCGGTTTTTTCTTCTCTTCTTTTCAGAGCTATTTTTAAGGCCTCCTCAGACAGCCATTTTGCTTTTTTGCATTTCTTTTCCATGGAAATGGTCTTGATCCCTGTGTTCTGTACAATGGCACGAACCTCATTCCATAGTTCATCAGGCACTCTGTCTATCAGATCTATTCCCTTAAGTCTATTTCTCACTTCCACTGTATAATCATAAGGGATTTTATTTAGGTCATACCTGAATGGTCTATTGGTTTTCCCTAATTCCTTCATTTTAAGTCTGAATTTGGCAATAAGAAGTTCATGATCTGAGCCACAGTCAGCTCCTGGTCTTGTTTTTGGTGACTGTATAGAGCTTTTCCATCTTTGGCTACAAAGAATATAGTCAATCTGATTTCAGTGTTGACCATCTGGTGATGTTCATGTGTAGAGTCTTCTCTTGTGTTATTGGAAGAGGGTGTTTGCTATGACCATGTGTTCTCTTGGTAAACTCTATTATCCTTTGCCCTGCTTCATTCCTTACTCCAAGACCAAATTTGCCTGTTACTCCAGGTGTTTTCTTGACTTCCTACTTTTGCATTCCAGTCCCCTATAACGAAAAGGACATTCTTTTTGGGTGTTAGTTCTAAAAGGTCTTGTAGGTTTTCATATAACCTTTCAACATCAGCTTCTTCAGCATTACTGGTTGGGGCATAGACTTGGATTACTGTGAAATTGAATGGTTTGCCTTGGAAACAAACAGAGACCATTCTGTTGTTTTTGAGATCACATCCATGCCAGGAGCCAGCATGGGGAATCCCACCTGTGGCAAAGGTCATGAGGAAAGGGGCCTGACAAAAATGCAAAGGCAGGATCAGACCTCAGGTGTCCCCCTAGACTTTCTCAAGCATCTTCCCCCAAAACCGGAGTCTGCCTTCCTTACTGCATTATGCTTTCCACCTATTCTTCTGACATTACAAGCAGACTATCCCCGACCACCTTTCTCTGAAAAAAGTTAACTTAGAGCTCCAGCTAACAGTCTTCTGCATATAAAAGGAGCGTCTCAGCTCAAACCCCTCTGGTAGCTTTCTCACTTGCCTGACAGGTCTGTCTGGACCTTTTACAACTGTGCATGTGATTGCTCACAGCCTCCTGAACGCGAGAGGCACAGGAAGCTTAAAACATCCTAGGACTGTAGGGGCTTCCGAGGAGTCAAAATCATTAGAATAGGACTGATTAAGGGTTTTTTTGTTGAGCCAATACTTGCTGCCAAGTTTTCATATCTTTTATTTGTTGATATAGTTGGTATATAGAAAAAACAAGTAGCAACATAGATCTTTGAGTTAAGTACCTTCTTTGTTATAACCCACTGCACCTTTGTTCTACAGGGATGCCACTTTATTTAGTGCTTTGAGGGTGATGCAGATTAAGGAAAAACACTTCAGGGGAAATGAGATTAACATTTGTTAAGGAAGAGAGCCATAAAGTGTTAACAGGCCTCTTGGCCAGAAGATAATGTAAATCACCTGAGACGTTTCCTATACAAAAAATTATACAGAAAGGGTCAGGACTGCTGCCCCTGCATGACTCTGTATCTTCCATTATGTAAAACTTAGGGCATACAAACACCTTTTAAAAATAAAGTTATGAGGTTTTTGCACAAGCTTGGCCTCCCCCGTGTCCACTCTCTCTCTCTCTTTCTCCCTCTCCCTCCCTCTCTTTTTCAGACTGATCCCTTGGAACGCAGAGGCTCTCTGTGTCTACTTATTTGCCCAGGCTTCTAAGACCCACGCGAGAGGGAGCCCAAGGCAGGGCACCCTCCACTATTCAAGCGGGCACCTGTGGCCTAACGTAGACGGTGCAAGTTTCTTGTCTTGAGACTTTATTAGCTTTCCGTGTAAACCAAGGAATATCAATCTCTTTTCTCCTCTATTTTTTCACTACATTATTCTTCTCTAATCTCTCTTTAGATTTCTAATTAGTCTCTCTTTAATCGCCGACTCTGTCCCCACTTCAAATTACCCTGGATCCACCAGAGCTGGACCCCGGCACATTCAAGTACTGCATTTCGGACTCTTTTGTTGACCATGATGGCTACTCCATTTCTTCTAAGGGATTCCTGCCCACAGTAGTAGATATAATGGTCATCTGAGTTAAATTCACCCATTCCAGTCCATTTTAGTTCACTGATTCCTAGAATGTTGATGTTCACTATCTCCTATTTGCCATCTCCTATTTGACCACTTCCAATTTGCCTTGATTCATGGACCTAACATTCCAGGTTCCTATGCAATATTGCTCTTTACAGCATTGGACCTTGCTTCTATCACCAGTCACATCCACAACTGGGCATTGTTTTTGTTTTGGCTCCATCCCTTCATTCTTTCTGGAGTTACTTCTCCTCTCATCTCCAGTAGCATATTGGGCACCTACCGACCTTGGGAGTTCCTCTTTTGGTATCATTTTACCTTTTCATACAGTTCATGGGGTTCTCAAGGCAAGAATACTAAAGTGGTTTGCCATTCCCTTTTCCAGTGGACCACAGTCTGTCAGACCTTCCACCATGACCTGCCCGTCTTGTGTGGCCCCACACGGCATGGCTTAGTTTCATTGAGCTGGAGAAGGCTGTGTTGTGTGGGATTAGATTGACTAGTTTTCTGTGATTATGGTTTCAGTGTGTCTGCCCTCCGATGGTGTCTCACAACACCTTTCGTCTTACTTGGGTTTCTCTTACCTTGGATGTATCTCTTCACAGCTGCTCCAGCAAAGTGCACCCGCTGCTCCTCACCTCAGATGGCACATAGCTAGTGCATGCAATCTCCAGATAGAGTTGCCATCAAGGATTCAGTACTTCATGCATATCTACATCCCCAGCCTAGTGCTCCTTTTGCAGGCCATTTATGCGAGACCATTATGGTAGGTCTTGGCTAAAACCTTGTTAAGACATCTCTGCCAAGACCTTCTTATAAGAAGAACAAGGAAAGCTTGAAAACATTTTATTCTCTCTCAATTCTCAGTACTTTTCCACTCCTAGCCCTTGACCCGTCAACCTTCTCCAGCCCCTGGTTCCATAACATGACAAGAGCCTTCCCTTGGGACATAGTGGCTTCCTAGGCAGTTTTCTCAATGATATGATCCTGCCATGCTCTGCTCACCTCTCAGTCTGAGTCAAGGTTCACTGATACCTCTAACCTCTGGCCTCACCCAGTGTCATGCCTTTGAGAAAAATGTTATCATAGGGATTTCTCTCTCAGATAGTGAGAGAGTCAATTCTTAGGTAGGTTGATAAGAAATCTTGGATTCCTGAGGAGGAGAAAGGGGTCTGGGTCTCTGACAGAGGAGATAGGGGTCTGGGATGCTCAAGGTGGAAAAAAGGACAAACTTTTCTTTTTCTACATTCTTTAGTCTTATTCACATAAGATATTATTTTATTTAACCCCAGAGCTAATTATTACACAACAAAACAATTCATCTTAAACTCTATAATGATTATATAACAACAATGTGTCTTTTTGAGGACCTGTTTCTCCTTAACCAGAACCTTCTGACTAATCCTGTTGTCTTATGTGGGAGTGGGTCTGGTAAAACCTTTCTACTATTACTTCTAATCTTGTTAATTTACGATGTATGTTGGTGAGAGAACAAGATGTTAGGGAAGTAGATGGATGTGGACTACCTCTCTATTTATGCATACATCAGGAATACACCTTCAGACACAGAAGTGCATGCAAAACACTGACAGAGAGGACGGGAGTACCTGGCAGGGGAAAAGAATATATAGAACCATGCAAAACTCAGTAGGATGAAGGAACTAGGGGGGACAACAGGAGTGTTAGTAGAACTGGACCTGCCCTTGGTGTGTGGGGGAACAAAAGCAGGGCTCCAATCCCCACATTGAGGCAATTGTCAGAGGAAACATAATTCAGGCTGAATGTAAAACAACTGATCTATGGCAGCATAAAAGGAATGAGAATCAGACAGTCCTTGCTGCAGCCATACATACCCCAGAAAGGGACACAGGTCCCCTGGAGGGTGCAGCAGCTGGAAGCTAGAGTTTAGAGGTTGTGGAACAATCCTAGGGCAAGGGCCATTGTTGATCAAGGGGATGTGAGGGAGGAGATTGTGGTAGGAAATGCCTGTGGAGGAAAGCCAGGCAGCCATGGAAGTAAGGTGATACTGCTGAGTCATGCATAGGGGGTGGCGCCATCACCATAGCCTCTCTCTCCCCACATGCCAGCATTGGGAGCTGAACAATAGAAAGGCTGGCTGATCAAAAGCCTGATGCACTTTCCTACCGAGTAGGACCCCACCCAAGATGCCCCTTTAAGGGCTTGATGTACTGATCTATAGAGTAGGATCCCAGCCACGGAGCCCCTCTATGTGCCTGACATGCCAAACAGGAGAGAAGGATCCCAGGAAAGGGAGTCCTCTAAGTTACTGAATGGGTGGAACTACGGAGAAAGACTGGCCAAAGAGGCTTTCTGATCGCCAGCTACAAGAGGCTCAAAAAATGACTGATAGGGCCATAACTCCTGCAGTGGAGGCAGTCCGTGTTCCTGCATATTTGGTGTCACCAGAGTCTACCCAAGCCAAACAGCTGTGCCGCCTTCACGTTCAACCCTCACTGGGGCAGAACTGCCACAGGCAAAAAGATTCTTGTGTTTATGTGTGCAGGATCACTCTGGCTGTGTCCAGTTCTTTGTAACCTGTAGACTGTGGCCTGCCAGGCTTCTCTGTCATGAGGGCTCTCTAGGTAAGAATACTGGAGTATATTGGCTTCAGTTGCCATACCCTTGGTTGCCATATCCTTCTAGAGCACTATATTTCCTGTTGCCCTAGCAGGCAACACCCCTGAGTACCTGGTGCTGCCAGAACCCCTCCAATCCAAGCAGCAGCACCTGGCCCTCAGAGGGGAAAACCCAAGTCCTCCAGGGCAACCTCAGGAACAAACCCCAGTGGATGACCCACATGCAGAGGTGGAAATAAAACCACAATTGAAACCCAGGGGCAGTGTGGCTAAGGAAGAAGACCCAAAATCTTTCCACCAGCTGTACAAGCTGTTTGTTAAATCCACATGATCAATTAGGCAGACTCTGTGTCTTTGGAATACATGAAATGACTCCCACAAAAGAAAACACTAGTTCTGATAGCTGTGGATATTGAAGGCAAGAACACACAGGAGCAGGATCAGATTCGAATCTGAGCTGCCCCCACAGCAGGTCCAGAGATCCACACAAGGTTGGAGGGCATCCTAGGGAGGTGAGGTGAACTGTGACTGCCAGGGAAGGAAAGGACTCTGACAGAAGTAACTCAAGAAAAATATTTATTACTCTTTGTTTTGACTTGTACTATAGGTTCTTCTGGAATTTTTTCTTTCCATTTTTATCCCTTTAGTTATCACCAACTTAGACAGCTTATAGAAAAGCAGACATTACTTTGCCAACAAAGCTATTTGTCAAAGCTATGGTTTTTCCAGCAGTCATGTATGGCTGTGAGAGTCGGGCTATAAAGAAAACTGAGCATCAAAGAATTAATGCTTTTGAACTGTGGTGTTGGGGAAGACTCTTGAGAGTCCCTTGGACTGCAAGGAGATCTAACCAATCCATCCTAAAGGAAATCAGTCCTGAATATTCATTGGAAGGACTGATATTGAAGCTGAAATTCCAATACTTTGGTTACCTGATGCAAAGAACTGACTCATTGGAAAAGACCCTGATGCTGGCAAAGATTGAAGGAGGGAGGAAAAGGGTATGACAGAGGATGAGATGGTTGGATGGCATCAGGTACTCAATAGACATGAGTTTGAGTAAACTGTGGTAGTTGGTGATGAACAGGGAGGCCTGGAGTGCTGCAGCCCATGGGTGTCACAAAGAGGCGGACATGACTGAATGACTGAACTGAATTGAACTGTTATAGTTGTCAATTTTATTCACACTATGAAATCTAATTAAGCTTTTGAGCTTTTTTTTTTTTTTTTTTTCAGTCACATTTTTTATTGTTGTTATGAACTTCTACCTCTATGTTGGGCTTTTGCAGTTCTTTGGAGTTTTCCTGTTTTTTGTTTGCTTGTTTGTTTGTTTTTCTTTTCTCTTTTTTATTTTAATTTTTAATTTTTTAAACTTATTATTTTTTTCTACATTTATTTCTTTGTTTGCTTTTCTTGCTGTTCTTTTCCCCTTGCAATTAATATTTAATGCATATAAAGCTTTATCTACCTCTATTTAACTTTGTATATCCATTTGTTTCTACCTTTTCTTTCTTCTCAACCTTATTACTAGTTTTATTTTCATTGCTTTAATCCCCAACTGGCACCTTGTTTTAGTTCTGTTTTCCAGTTGTTCTTTAGTTAGTTTTGTTCTTAACTGCTAGGTATAAATTTTTATTTCCTTTGTCCACCTGGTCAACCTATTGTACTTTATTTTTGTTGGACGATTTTGATTTTGCCTATGGGTGTATATGTATATGTATATGTATATGTATATGTGTATATTAAGTCACACTTTTTATTGTTCTAAACCTCTGGCTTTACATTGAGCTTTTGCAGGTCTGTGGAGCTTTCCTTTTTTGTTTTCTTTTTTCCTTTCTTCTTCCTTTTTTTTTTTTTTTTTGTCTTTTCTATAATTTTAAGTTTTAATTTTTTTAAACCTATTATATTTTTTCTATATTTATTTCTTTGCTTGCCTTTCCCACTGTTCTTTTCTCCTTGCACATAATCTTTAATGTATAAAAATCTTCTTCATCCACCTCTATTTAACTTTGCATATCTATTCTTTATTTCTTTTCTTTCTTTCCTTTACTCTCAACATATTTGTTAGTTTTGTTTTCATTGCTTTATTCCCCAGTTGGCACCTTGTTTTAGTTTTGTCTTCAAGTTTGTGCTTTAGTTAGTTTTGTTCCTTACTGATAAATATAATTTTTTTATTTCCTTTGTTCTCCAGGTCAATCTACTGTAATTTATTTTTATTGGACTCTTTGGACTTTGCTTATGGATATGTATGTATATGTGTCTACTCCATTATTTTAATTATTATTTACCTGATTTGTAACTGCCATTTGTCAAGGGTTCATCTTTGGTTTCTCATTTTTGGATATGTGTTTTACTCTCACTTAATGCCATAACAAACCACTTGTGGAATCTTTGTTCCTGACCAGAGATCAAGCCCTGAATCTTTGGAGTGGGACCACGGACTCCAAGACCCTAGACTACCAGAGAATTAACCCTCCAGAGTATTACACAGTGAGAACTCACACAAAGGAAACCAGTTGAATACAAGACCTGGCATCACGCAATCACTAGTAGTACCTTGTGCAGGACACCTCATCTAAACAACAAACAAAACAAAAATACAAACCCAATTATCAGCAGACAGGATTATCACCTCACTCAGCCTTGCCCATCAGAGGAAAAACAAAGAAATGAAACAAACAAACAAACAAACCTAAGCACAAATCTCACCCTATACAAAGCTTACACAAACCACTAGACCAAATGTAGGAGGGCAGAAACCAAAAGGAAGAAATAATTTAATCTTGAAGGCTGGGAAAAGAGGACCTCAAACACAATAAATCTACAAAAATAATAATGAAAAGGCAGAGAAATACTGCACAAATGAAGGAACAAACTAGAAACACTAAAGTTCAAAAAAATTAAGAGGAAATAAGCAAACTACTTGAAAAAGGAATTCAGAATAATAATAGTAAAGATGATCAAAAACCTTGAAAACAAGATGGAGAAAATGCAAGAATCAATTAAAAAAAACCTAGAATAATTAAATAATACACATACAGAGACAAACAACACAACTGCTTAAATTAAAAATACTCTAGAAGGAGTCAACAGCAGAATATGTGAAGCAGAAGAATGAATCATTGGGGTGGAAGATAAAATGGTGGAAATAACTTCTGAAGAGCAAAATAAGGTAAAAAGAATGAAAAGAACTGAGGATAGTCTCAGAGACCCCTAGGACAATATCAAACACACAAACATTCAAATTATAGGGGTCACAGAAGAAAAGAAAAAGAAAGGGTATGAGAAAAATTTTGAAGGATTATAGTTGAAAATTTCCCCAACATGGAAAGGAAATAGTCAATGAAGTCAAAGAGGCACAAACAATCCTTTACAGAATAAACCCAAAGAGACACAAGCTAAGAAACATACTACTGAAACTAACAAAAACTATACCCAAAGAAAGATTATTAAAAGCAGCAGGGGAATAGAAAAAGTCACGTAAAAGGGAAACCTTATATGCTTAACAACTGATCTTTAAGGAGAAACTCTGCAAACCAGAGGGGAATAGCAGGATATATTTAAAGTACTGAAAAAGAAAAATCTACAACCAAGATTACTACACCCAGCAAGGATCTCATTCAAAATTGATGGAGAAATAAAAAGCTTTTCAAACAAACAAAAGTTAAGAGAATTCAGTATAATCAAACCACCTTTACAACAAATGTTAAAAGGACTTGTATAGTCAAGGAATACAACAGAAAAAAAATCTACATAATCAACCTCAAACAATTAAGAAGAAGGCAATCAGTTCAGTTCAGTTCAGTTCAGTTCAGTCACTCAGTCGTGTCCGACTCTTTGCGACCACATGAATCGCAGCATGCCAGGCCTCCATGTTCATCACCATCTCCCAGAGTTCACTCAGACTCACGTCCATCGAGACCGTGATGCCATCCAGCCATCTCATCCTCGATCGTCCCCTTCTCCTCCTGCCCACAATCCCTCCCACCATCAGAGTCTTTTCCAATGAGTCAACTCTTCGCATGAGGTGGCCAAAGTACTGGAGTTTCACCTTTAGCATCATTCCCTCCAAAGAAATCCCAGGGCTGATTTCCTTCAGAATAGACTGGTTGGATCTCCTTGCAGTCCAAGGGACTCTCAAGAGTCTTCTCCAACACCACAGCTCAAAAGCATCAATTCTTCGGCACTCAGCCTTCTTCACAGTCCAACTCTCACATCCGTACATGACCACAGGAAAAACCATAGCCTTGACTAGACGGACCTTAGTCGGCAAAGTAATGTCTCTGCTTTTGAATATGCTATCTGGGTTGGTCATAACTTTTCTTCCAAGGAGTAAGCGTCTTTTAATTTCATGGCTGCAGTCACCATCTGCAGTGATTTTGGAGCCCAAAAAATAAAGTCTGACACTGTTTCCATTGTTTCCCCATCTATTTCCCATGAAGTGATGGGACCGGATGCCATGATCTTCGTTTTCTGAATGTTGAGCTTTAGGCCAACTTTTTCACTCTCCTCTTTCACTTTCTTCAAGAGGCTTTTTAGCTCCTCTTCACTTTCTGCCATAAGGGTGGTGTCATCTACATATCTGAGGTTATTGATATTTCTCCCAGCAATCTTGATTCCAGCTTGTGTTTCTTCCAGTCCAGCATTTCTCATGATGTACTGTGCGTAAAAGTTAAATAAGCAGGGTGACAATATACAGCCTTGACGTACTCCTTTTCCTATTTGGAACCAGTCTGTTGTTCCATGTCCAGTTCTAACTGTTGCTTCCTGACTTGCATACAGATTTCTCAAGAGGCAGGTTAGGTGGTCTGGTATTCCCATCTCTTTCAGAATTTTCCACAGTTGATTGTGATCCACACAGTCAAAGGCTTTGGCATAGTCAATAAAGCAGAAATAGATGTTTTTCTGGAACTCTCTTGCTTTTTCCATGATCCAGCAGATGTTGGCAATTTGAGCTCTGGTTCCTCTGCCTTTTCTAAAACCAGCTTGAACAGCTGGAATTTCATGGTTCACATATTGTTAAAGCCTGGTTTGGAGAATTTTGAGCATTACTTTACTACCATGTGAGATGAGTGCGATTGTGCAGTAGTTTGAGCATTCTTTGGCATTGCCTTTCTTTGGGATTGGAATGAAAACTGATCTTTTCCAGTCCTGTGGCCACTGCTGGGTTTTCCAAATTTGCTGGCATATTGAGTGCAGCACTTTCACAGCATCATCTTTCAGGATTTGAAACAGCTCAACTGGAATTCCATCATGTCCACTAGCTTTGTTCGTAGTGATGCTTTCTAAGGCCCACTTGACTTCACATCCCAAGATGTCTGGCTCTAGATTAGTGATCACAGCATCATGATTATCTTGGTCGTGAAGATCTTTTTTGTACAGTTATTCTGTGTATTCTTGCCACCTCTTCTTAATATCTTCTACTTCTGTTAGGTCCAGACCATTTCTGTCCTTTATCGAGCCCATCTTTGCATGAAATGTTCCCTTGGTATCTCTAATTTTCTTGAAGAGATCTCTAGTCTTTCCCAATCTGTTGTTTTCCTCTATTTCTTTGCATTGATCGCTGAATAAGGCTTATCTCTTCTTGCTATTCTTTGGGACTCTGCATTTAGATGTCTATATCTTTCCTTTCCTCCTTTGCTTTTTGCCTCTCTTCTCTTCACAGCTATTTGTAAGGCCTCTCCAGACAGCCATTTTGCTTTTTTGCATTTCTTTTCCATGGAGATGGTCTTGATCCCTGTCTCCTGTACAGTGTCACGAACTTCATTCCTTAGTTCATCAGGCACTCTATCTATCAGATCTAGACCCTTAAATCTATTTCTCACTTCCACTGTATCAATAATTATTTTAAATGTAAATGTATTAAATGCTCCAACCAAAAGACACAGACTGGCTAAATGGATACAAAAACAAGACCCATAAGACTCAAACTGACAGTAACACCATAATAGTAGGAAACTTTCACACCTCACTCATACCAATGGACAGATTATCAAAACAGAAAATTAATAAGGAAATGCAAGTCTTAAATGATACATTAGATGAGAAGGATCTCATTGATATCTTCAAGACATTCCATTGAAATGCAGACGAATACACCTTCTCAAGTGCACATGGAATATTCTCCAAGATAGACCACATCTTGCGTCACAAATCCAACCTCAGTAAATCTAATAAAATTGAAGTCATATCAAGCATCTTCTCTGATCACAATGCTATGAGACTAGATATCAATTACAAGGAAAAAACTGTAAGAAATAGAAACATATGGAAATTAAACTACACATTTCTAAATAATTAACAGGTTACTGAAGATGTCAAAAGAGAAAAAAAAATTCTAGAAACAAATGACAATGTAAACATGACAACTCAAAACCTATGGGATGCAGCAAAAGCAGTTCTAAGAGGAAAGTTTATAGCAATACAACCTAACCTCAAGAAACAAAAATTACATCAAATAGACAACCTAAATTTACACCTAAAACAACGGGGGGGGGGGGGGGGAAGAACAAAGAAACACTCAAAATTAGTAGAATGAAAGAAATCATAAAGATCCAAGAAGAAATAAATGAAAAAGAAATAAAAAAGCAATAGTAAAGATTAATAAAACTAAAAGCTATTTTTTGAGAAAATAAATAAAATTGACAAACTTTAGCCAGATGCATCAAGAAAAAACAGAGATGAATCAAATCAACAAAATTAGAATTGAAAAGTGAGAGGTTACAACACACAATGCAAAAATACAAAGGATTATAAGAGACTATAAGAGACTATTATGAACAACTATATGGCAATAAAATGGATAACCTGGAAGAAAAGGACAGACTCTTAGAAAAGTTCAATCTTCCAAGACTGAGCCAGGAAGAAATAGAAATTATGAACAACCCAATTACAGGCACTGAAATTGAAGCTGTGATTAAAAATCTCCCAGAAATCAAAAGCCCACAATCAAATGGCTTCACAGGAGAATTCTATCAAACATTTAGAGAAGAGCTAATTAATGTCTATCTTTCTAAAACTCTTTCAAAAATTTGCAGAGCAAAGAACACTTCCAAACAGATTCTACAAGGCTACCATCATCCTGATACCAAAACACAAAACAAAGACAACACAAATAAAGAAAACTATAGGCCAATATCACTGGTGAACATAGATGCAAAAACGCTGAACAAAATTTTTGCAAACAGAATTCAGCAACACATCAAAAAGCTCACACACCATGATCAAGTTGGGGTTTATTTCAGGGATGAAAGAATTCTTCAATATATGCAAATCAAACAATGTGATACATCATATAACAATTTTAAACATAAAAATCATGATCCTCTCAATAGATGCAGGAAAAAAAGGCCTTTGACAAAATGTAGCACCTATTTATGATTAAAACTCTTTCAAAATTGGGCATAGAAGGAACCTACCTCAACACAGTAAAGGCTATATATGATAAGCCTACAGCAAACATTATTCTCAATGGTGAAAAACTGAAATCATCCCCCCTAAGATCAGGAACAAGACAAGGGTGTCCTGTTTCACTGCTATGATTCAACATAGTTCTGGAAACCTAGCTACAGCAATCAGAGAAGAAAAAGAAATAAAAGGAATCTAGATCAGAAAAGAAGTAAAGCTCTCACTGTTTGCAGATGACATGATACTGTACATAGAAATCACTAAAGATAGTATCAGAAAACCACTAGAGATCATCAGTGAATTTAGCAAAGTTGCAGGATACAAAATCAGTACACAGAAATCACTTGCATTTCTATATATATTAGCAATGAAAAATCAGAAAGAGAAATTAAAGAATCAATCCCCTTCATCATTGCAACAAAAAGAATAAAATATCTAGGAATACATTTACCTAAGGAGACAAAAGAACTTTACACAGAAAATTATAAGACATTAATGAAAAAAAATGTCATAAACAGATGGAGAGATACTCCATGTTCCTGGGTAGGAAGAATCAACATCATGAAAATGACTGTACTACCAAATGCAATCTACAGATTCAATGCAATCCCTACGAAATTCCCAATGACATTTTTCATAGAAGTAGAACAAAAATTTTCACAATTCATATGGAAACACAAAAGACCCTGAATAGCCAAAACATTCTTGAGAAAGAATGAAGCTGGAGGAATCAACCTTCCTGACTTCAGGTTAAACTACAAAGCTACAGTTATCAATACAGTATGGTACTGGCACAAAAACAGAACTATAGACCAATGGAACAAGATAGAAAGCCCAGAAATATGTCCATGCACCTATGAGTACCTTATTTTTGACTAAGGAGGCAAAAATATACAATGGGGCAAAGACAGCTTCTTTAATAAATGGTGCTGGGAAAACTCAACAGATACATTCAAAAGACTGAAATTATAAGACTTCCTAACACCATACACAAAGGTAAACTCAAAATGGGTTAAAGATCTAAATGTAAGAACAGAAACTATAAAATTTTTAGAGGAAAACATAGGCAGAACACTCAATGACATAAATTAAAGCAAGATCCTCTATGACCCACCTCCTAGAGTAACAAAATAAAAACCAAAGTAAACAAGGGGGACCTGATTAAACTTAAAAGTTTTGCACAGCAAAGGAAATTATATGCAAGGTGAAAAACCAATCCTCAGAAGGGGGGAGAAAATAGTAGTAAACGAAAAACTGATAGAGGATTTATTTCCAAAATATACAAGCAGCTCATACAACTCATTACCAGAAAAACAAACAACCCAATCAAAAAGTGGGAAAAAGCCCTAAACAAACATTTCTCCAAAGAAGACATACAGATGGCTATCAAACACATGAAAAGATACTCAACATCGCTCATTGTTAGAGAAATGCAAATCAAAACTACAATAAGATATCATCTCACACCAGTCACAATGGCCATCATCAAAAAGTCTACAAACAATAAATGCTAGAAATGTTGTGGAGAAAAGGGAACACTCTTGCAGTGTTGATGAGAATGTAAGTTGATAACAGCCACTTGGGAAGAAGGTATGGAGATTCCTTAAAAAACTAGGAATAAAGCAACCATATGATCCAGCAATCCCACTCTTAGGTATATTCTCTGAGGAAACCAAAATTGAAAAAGACACATGTATCCCATTGTTCACTGCAGCAATATTTACAATAGATAAAATATGGAAGCAACCTAGATGTCCATCGACAGATGAATGGATAAAGAAGCTGTGGTACATATACACAATGGAATATTACTCAGACATAAAAAGGAACACAGTTGAGTCAGTTTTAATGAGGTGGGTGAATCTAGAACTTATTATACAGAGTGAAGTAAGTCTGAAAGAGAAAGATAAATATCATATTCTAAAATATATGTATGGAATCTAGAAAAATAGTATGGAAGAATTTATTTACAGGGCAGCAATGGAGAAACAGACAAAAAGAATAGACTTATGGACATGTGGAGATGGGAAGAGAGGATGAGATATATGGAAAGAGTAACATGGGAACTTACATTACCATATGTAAAATAGATAGCCAATGGAAATTTTCTGTGTAGCTCAGGAAACTGAAACAGGGGCTCTGTATCAAACTAGAAGGGTGGGATGAGAGAGAGATGAGAGGGAGGTTCATAATGGAGTGGATATATGTATACCTATGGCTGATTCATGTTGAGGTTTGACAGAAAACAACAAAAGTCTGTAAAGCAATTATCCTTTAATAAAAAATAAATTTTAAAAATGTACATTGTGGCAGTGGGTGTGGTAAAAATATATAAGGCCTTGACAAGACTACTGAGGGGGGCACTCTCCATCCCCCTTCTGAAGACTATGTCAAAAGCTTTCTCTTTTTCACTTTAATAAAACTGCTACACAAAAGCTCTTGAGTGATCAAGCCTGGTCCCTGGTCCTGAAGCTAAAGCCCCTTCTTTGGAGATCACGAATCTGACATCATTCACCACAAGCTATCAATAGGACTAGCAAACGCCCTTTGAAACTTCACTTCACCCTTGCCTTTCTTTCTGTGGTAAAGAAAGCAGTTTTTATCACTGCGTTGTTAAGACAAATTATTTTTTGTGTTGAGAAATGTTATGTTTAAGAAGAGACAGAGCATAAAGAAACATTAGCAACTACTGAGTGTAGGGTCTTCCCTGGCAGTCCAGTGGTTAAGACTCTGGGCTTCCAGCAGGGGGCACAGATTTGATCCCTGATTGGGGAACTGAGATCCCAAATGCCACATGATGTGGCCAAAAAAAGTAGGTCAGGAACTACTGAGTATATATTTCCAGCAATAGCTACTTATTACTCACACCTACTTTATTAAAAAAAAAAAAAAGAAATTTAACTTTAGAGAAAACTCACAAAGATGTCCCCTGATGGACATTTAAAAAGGAAGTTCAGTAACCAAAGGCATTTAATTTAAGTGTTAATGTAAAAGTAAGTATTATTAAAACTGTGTAAGTGATTGATCACTATCTTTGCAAAGAGAAAAAAAGTTTGTTGTTCCAAAAACAATTAAATTTTTCATTTTAAGATAATTTATGCTGTGCATGGATAAATCTGCTGTTGTCTCTTTTTGGGGGGCATTAACTATAATGAAAAGAAAAACCCTGATTTAAATGCATAGCTTCACCTGTGTCAGAATAAATTTATGCTTATTAAAAAGTTTTTGATTACAAGTAAGCACCAGACTTTCCTTATTCTTCCCTATGCTTTATTTCTCTGGCTTCCCATCTGTTCTGGTTTCTCCACTTTGGTGGTATGATTAGCTTTTTTGACTTATAACCCCACTATTCTGCCTCTAACTCAGAAGTGCAGACTCAGTCATGTCTGACTCTGTGGCCCTATGCCCAGTAGCATTCCAGGTTAATCTGTCCATGTAATTTTCCAGTCAAGAATACTGGAGCAGGTTGCCATTTCCTACTCTAGGGGATAGTCTCGACCCAGGGATTGAACCTGCATCTCTTACATCTACTGCACTGGTAAGCAGGTTCTTTCCCACTAATGCCACCTGGGACGCCGGTGAATAAGTATAGGTTGAGATCCTACCAAGCTAGACAGGGGAAAGAGAAGACATCCATAGGTCTGTCTAGAAAATGAAGATATATCAGCCTTCATGTGTGAATATCTTGATTCTAAGGGCTCCAACTAAGCTGACCCAGAGATTTAAACACACAAGATCAAGGTGCCTGGGGATATGGACGATTGGTATAACTGAGTTTTCAAAACCAACCTCAGAATAAAAATGAGAAAAAGAGATAAGTTGTAAAAGAAATGAGCCAAGTACATGGAATTGGGAGAGAGAAGATTTATGGACAGAAACAGAAGCAGCTCAGGTTTTACTAGGTCTGTAATCCTTGACCAGTTCCAGATGTTCCAGTTGAGATAAGAGTGCAAAAAGAAGACTAAGTTTGGTTTCCTTTAAAGCAGTGATCACAAACCCAGATGCCCACAAAAGAGAGATACATGAATGAGACAAATCCTGTGGAAGAGCATTATGGTCACATTGAGTAAATGGTGAACGCTGGCAAAATGAAGAATACTCACAGTATCTATTAGTAAAGACTGTGACTCAGGTGCAAGAAATCATTACCATTTGGAAATAAGGCTCAATGTTGCTATTTACAGATTTATGAGGAGGATATATCTATAATAGGTGAAATCTCCCATTAAAAATTTTGGCAGAAATTAAGAAAGGAAAAACAATACTCTGTGTTGAGCAGAAAAACAAAGTCTGCACTTGGTTGTAGACTGACAGTTTGAGAAATCTATTTAGATAGTATGCAAGTCTGAGTACCTGACCATTTTGGAAAATCTCTGTGGGCATTGGCCTAATGAAGGCTCCATAATATTGAAATTCATTAAACTTTGTTGTTAGAGTACAATGAATTTCCCCCACTTCAGTAGTTCCCAGGTGGATACAATTTTCTTAAATGTACACCTAGCCTCTGTATATGTTGTGCTTAGTTACTCAGTCATGTCCGACTCTTTGTGACCCCACGAACTGTAGCCCGCCAGTCTCCTCTGTCCATGGAGATTCTCAAGGTAAGAATGCTGGAGTGGGTTACCATGCCCTCCTCCAGGGGATCTTCCCAACCCAGGGATCGAACCTAGGTTTCCCACATTGCAGGTGGCATTGCAGGCAGGTTCTTTACCATATGAGCCACCAAGGAAGCCCGTGAATATTGGAATGGTAGCCTGTCCCTTCTCAAGGGGATCTTCCTGACCCAGGTATCAAACCAGACTCTCCTTCATTGCAGGTCAATCCTTTACCAGCTGAGCTAAGAGGGAAGCCCAACCTCTATCTGCACTATCACTCATATTGCCCCAGTATTGTGAAGTGAAACTTGATTAGTAGTAAGGGGAGCAAATATTTCTGCTTTATTGACTATGCCAAAGTCTTTGTGTGCATCACAATAAACTGCAGGAAATTCTTCAAGAGATGGGAATACCAGACCACCTGACCTGCCTCTTGAGAAACCTGTATGCAGGTGAGGAAGCAACAGTTAGAACTGGACATGGAACAACAGACTGGTTCCAAATAGGAAAAGGACTACGTCAAGACTGTATATTGTCACCCTGCTTATTTAACTTGTATGCAGAGTACATCATGAAAAACACTAGGCTGGATGAAGCACAAGCTGGAATCAAGATTGCTGGGAGAAATAGCAATAACCTCAAATATGCAGATCACACCACCCTTATGGCAGAAAGTCAAGAAAAACTAAAGAGTCTCTTGATGAAAGTGGAAGAGGAGAGTGAAAAAGTTGGCTTAAAGCTCAACATTCAGAAAATGAAGATCATGGCATCTGTTCCCATCACTTCATGGGAAATAAATGGGGAAAGAGTGGAAACAGTGGCTGACTTTATTTTTTTGGGCTCCAAAATCACTGCAGATGGTGACTGCAGCCATGAAATTAAAAGACACATACTCCTGGGAAGGAAAGTTATGACCAACCTAGACAGCATATTAAAAAGCAGAGACGTTACTTTGCCAACAAAGGTCTGTCTAGTCAAGGCTGTGATTTTTCCAGTGGTCATGTATGGATGTGAGAGTTGGACTATAAAGAAAGCTGAGTGACAAAGAATTGATGCTTTTGAACTGTGGTGTTGGAGAAGACTCTTGAGAATCCCTTGGACTACAAGGAGATCCAACCAGTCCATCCTAAAGGAGATCAGTCCTGGGTGTCCATTGGAAGGACTAATGTTGAAGCTGAAACTTCAATACTTTAGCCACCTGTTGTGAAGCACTGACTCATTTGAAAAGACCCTGATGCTGGCAAAGATTGAGGGCAGGAGGAGAAGGGGACGACAGAGGATGAGATAGTTTGATGGTATCACTGACTAAATGGACATGGGTTTGTGTGTACTCCGGAAGTTGGTGATGGACAGGGAGGACTGACATGCTCTGGTTCATGGGGTCGCAAAGAGTTGGACACAACTGATTGACTGAACTGAACTGAAAGGGAGCAATAACTTGATATGTGTTCTTTTCTTCCTCCTGAGTATAAACTGCTCGTAGGGAAACTGAGTTGACATTGTTTCTCTAGGAACTTCTCCATCACTGAGAAAATTGCTGCACCAAGACCTGCATGGCTTGGCCCAAGTGTAAATATCTTGACCTATTTGGGAATACTGTTAGAGCAAGTCTTCTTGTCCGATACAGATAAATGATCCATCACCTGAACATTCTTCAACTTACATTTTTGCTACTCCTTCATTTTGTTTCTCAGATGAAGTCATAAAGAGGAAAAAAGATTCTACTTATCAGCTGCCTTTTGAGAGAACTCAGTGAATGTGTGCCAATTTTGTTTTACCTGAAAATAGTGCTCTGTTTGATTATTAACAAATCATAGAACAGTACTTTGTTGAAAATATTAATCTTGTCCAGTGTTCTTTATATATATGTATATATATATTCTCTATATATGTATATGTGTGTGTGTATATATATATATTCTTTATATATGTATATATATATATGTTAGTACACACAAGGTTACCTGGAAATTATTGTCAAGTCTGTGATAAAAGGTGATACTGCTAGTTTTCTGTCTGCTGTGTAAAGAATTTGGAAGTCATCATTCCTGCTTTTTCAAAAGAAAAAAAAAATGAACAATTTGTAAAATAACAACTCTTATATCCATCAGAGAATTGAGGTCACAGAGTCAACTGCCGCCCTGGAAAATGCAGAGACAGATGCATACTGAGAAACACAGCTGACTAGGAGCAAAAGCCCAGGAGCAGAAGTTCACCTCTGAGGACAGTGCTAATAGAAATATTTAAGTTGTGATTGATGAGTTGCTGGAGGCTCAGAATGGACAAACTTGAGTTAGATATTCCATGGGCCTAGTCTTAGGCCCTACAATTTCATGAGTTTTACTCCCAGGAATCCAACCAGGTTCTCAGGTTGAAGGTAGGAGAAAAATACCCTCATGTTTCTAGCACAGGGAGGAAAAAAATGGCCATTTTCAAATGTACTCAGATCATCTTTTTTCTTATTAAAAAAAAAAAGCCTGCTTTCAAAGAAAACTATTTTGCCAGATTCTAATTCACTTAAGGTTTTGTCAGAGCAAAGATTATCCTCTAGAGAAAGGATAGTCTTTTCAACAAATAATACAAGAACAAATGAATATTCAATTTAAAAATAGAATCTAGATACTTTCCACAAGAATTAACCCACAATGAATCATAGACCTAAATGTAAAATGATTATAAATGTAAAAGATTATAAAATGTATAGAACATAACTCAGGAGAAAATCCTGAGTTTGGTGAAGAGTTTAATGCAATACCAAAAACACTTTGAACTAGAATACTGGAAAAGTGAGCTCCTTTAAAATTAAAAACTTGTGTACAGAAGATAGTGTTAAGAGAATGAAAGGACAAGCCTTTGGTAGGGAGATAATATTTGCAAAACACATATCTGATAAAGAACTTCAACCTAAAATATGCAAAGAATACTTAAAACTCAACAATAAAAAAAACAGACAACCTGATTCTAAAAATGTGAAAGAGATCTAAACAGGCCTTGTACCACAGAAAATACGTAGATGTAAATAAGCATAGGAAGAAATGCTTGACTTCACATTGCATTTGGGAATTACAAATTCCCTAATTTCCACTCTTTATTTTACTAAACTAGAATCACTCTCTTACCATACCCATGAAACAAAAAGAAATTTGTTTTCCTATTTTTGGAGTAAAGAAGCATGCAACCATAGCATTTCTTAATTAATTGGGCTACTCCCTTTCTTCATAACTTAGTTATTGTAGAATAATCCAAAAGGAGCACTGCAGTATGATTATTTTTCAGAGGCCAGAGATCTAAATTGTGGTTAACCTTACTAATGTTATTTCATTCTGCATATTTAGCATATATGAATAAACAAAGTAGTGTCAGCCCTGAGATTCAATCAACAGATATACCATAACCATATATATGTCCTCTAAAGACTAAATAAATAATGTAATGTTATCACCACATAAGAAATGAGTATATGAAAACACTAACAAATATTTACCAGTGCTCATTTAAATTTTGAATTTACATTTTGTGTTAATATTAAATTCAGAAAGATAGAATCTGAATTTCAAACTCTTAGAATAATTCAGCATTTCCATTGCTTACCAGCTGATTAACAGACAGGACAGTGTCTTTTTAGAGATATCTGCTATTGAAGGAGTTGCTATGCAAAAAAATGTATTTTTTTTTTCAATTTAGGGAAATTAATAGATTTTAGTATCTACCTTTTATTATGTTCTCTTTTTTCATGAATACAATCATGAATATGTAAGGATGTTAGTACTTTATTTGCAGGTAAAATAAATTATGAAATAATATTCTATTCAGAGAATTTTCTATTAATAATATCACCTTTAAATTAATTTATAAATATAACAGCTCTTACCATAAGAATTCCCGGCATATTCTGTTTATATGTGAAAAACCTCCGTTTTCAAACCCCTGTGAACATATTTGTGAATGTGTATGCACACTCACTTTCTCAGTCATGTCCAACTTTTTGTAACCCCATGTACTGGACCTCACCAAGCACCTCCATTCATGGGACTTTCAGGCAATAATACTGAAGTGGGTTGCCATTCCCTTCTCCAGGGTATATACGGACGTGTTTTCACAATCCACATTCGTGTGTGTGCTCTATTAAACAGGTCAAGGAAATCTGGAATACAGTGCACAATCAGTGTTAGTATTAATATATGGAATTGCTTACTACAACCGCACTGATATGACCAAATACTTATATGAAAGAAAATATATTGTTTTGGTGTGTTTCATTGTCAAAGAATATCAAAAACTAAAACATTGACATTCAGATACTTGAAGTTTCTACTACTAAGATATTTTTGGAGAGAATTTGATAGTGTCAATAATGTGCCTTAGAATTGCTCATAATTTTAGTTTAATAATTCCACTTCTGGGAATTACTCAAAGGAAATAAGCAATGATACTCAAAAAGATGTATCTGCTGAGAAATCCACTGTTGTGGAATGATAAAAACAGACCAGGATCCTAAATAAATGGTAATATGTAATTTGATGAAATTACAAATGAATAAAAAATACACTTTGGAAAAAAAGTAAGTATGATATGAAAAACTGACTTTGTAATATCATGTGGGTAAAACAAAGCTCAAATCTTTAGATAGAGTATGATCATAATTTTATCTTAAAACTTATGTATTTAAATGGTGGAAGGAAATATTATACATTAGAATGTTAATAGAGATACTCTTCTATTGCAAGATTAGAGAAACATTATACTTTAGTTTTATAACAAATTAAATGAAATAGAGGGTACAGATTATTTTTATTTAGCACATACTTTATAGTTTTCATTACAATACAAAAGAAGGGTAATGCCAATGTTCAAACTACCATATAATTACACTCATTTCATGCTCACAAGATAATGCTCAAACTAGCTTCAACAGTACATGAACTGAGAACTTCCAGATATGCAAGCGGGATTTAGAAAAGGTAGAGGAACCAGATTTCATACTGCCAATGTCTGTTGGATCATACAGAAAGCAAAGGAATTCCAGAAAAGCATGCTAAAGCCTTTGCCTTTGTGGATCACAATAAACTGTGGAAAATTCTTAAAGGGATAGGATTACCTGACCACTTTACTTGCTTCCTGAGAAACGTGTGTGCAGATCAAGAAGCAACAGTCAAGAACCAGACATGGAACAATGGACGGGTTCCAAACTGGGAAAGGAGTATATTGTCACCCTGCTTATTTAACTTCTATACAGAGTATATCATGTGAAACACTGGGCTGGATGAATCACAAGATGGAATCAAGATTGTAGGGAGAAATACTAACAACCTCAGATACATAGATGAAACCACCCTAATGGCAGAAAGTGAAGAGGAACGAAAGAGCTTCTTAATGAAGGTGAAAGAAAAGAGTGAAAAAATTGGCTTAAAACTCAACATTCAAAAAAACTAAGATCATGGCATCTGGTCTCATCACTTCATGGCAAATAAATGGGGACAAAGTCAAAACAGTGGCAGATATTATTTTCTTGGGCCCCCAAATCACTGCAGATGGTGACAACCATGAAATTAAAAGATGCTTGCCCCTTGGAAGAAAACCTGTGACCAAGCTAGACAGCATATTAAAAAGTGGAGATATCACTTTGCTGACAAATATCCATATAGTCAAAGCTATGGGTTTTCCAGTAGATATATATGGATGTGAGAGTTGGACCATGAAGAAGATTGAGCACCAAAGAATTAATGTTTTGAACTGTGGTGTTGAAGAAGACTCTTGAGAGTCCCTTGGAAAGCAAGGTGATCAAACTAGTCGATCCTAAAGGAAATCAACCTTGAATTCTCATTGGAAGAACTGATGCTGAAGCTGGAGCTCCAATACTTTGGCCTCCTGATGCAAAGAATCTACTCATTGGAAAAGACCTTAATGCTGGGAAAGATTGAGGGCAACAGAAGAAAGGAGGGCAGCGGAGGAAGAGATGATTGGATACCATCACTGACTCAATGGACATGAATCTGAGGAAACTCTGGGAGATAGTAAAGAGCAGGGAAGCCTGGCATGTTTCAGTCCATGGGGCGGCAAATAGTCAGACATGACTTAGCGACTGAACAACAGCAGCATGCTTTATAGTACTTTATAAAACCCACAAAATTAAAAGAAGTTTCAAAATCCTTGGATATTTAGAAGCAATTAGTCAAAAACTATAGAACTTAAGAACATCTAACCATGATAGCTTTTGTTGAGCAACATGAAAAATCAAGAAGGGCTGTTAAATTCATGTATAGCTTCAAAGACAGATACTGGAGATCCCATTTCATAATTCACCCATGTTCCCCCTTGTTTACTAGGATGTTGAAAACTGATATCTGATACTTATTGAAATAAAGAATCAAGGAAATACCATGAATGGTTAAATTTGAAAGGTTTATGAACCATGCATTTTTGACATTAAAACAAAAAACACTAGAGTTTATTGCATGTTTCTTAAAGTCACTTAATTAGTGTAGAGTTACTCAGAATGACATTAAATTTAGTAAATAATAGTTGAGCATATTATGGTCAGCTCTGTGAAGGGGTGAATGCAAATGGCTCTTGGTTTTGAGAGGTTTTCACTTTAATGGGGGATTAATTTTTTGCATTTTTCTTTGACTATAAGGGCAAAATCACACTATTTACCTACCATTGATAAATCAAATACATATATATATATATAATATTCATATACATGTTTAGAGGTATACTTTGTATTAAATGAAGGTAATTCTTGGAAGAAGAAAATGGAATTATTGTTGTATTAGTAAACTGGGTATTTGGAATTGGCAAAAAACAGTATTGTTGAAATTTGGGAGGAATAAATAGGAAATGGAAGGCATAGTTCATGACTTTTTGCTGTTTACCATCTTTATGAAGAGAGACAATATGTATAGGAAGTGCCGTAAACACAATGAAAAATAATGCACACCTCTAAAATACAAAGACAGAGTAAGCATTTTATGTAACCATTAAAACAGGATTAGCAAAATTGTCATTTGAGTTCTATAGTAAGAAAATCAGGATGACTTTTTTTTCCTAAAATATAATGAAACAAGAATAAAAAAATACTGCCTAGTTCAGTGATATGTTATGCACATATTAACAATATATTCCCAAATAATTTTCTTGAATTTATGCACAAAAGCAGTTTGAAAAATAATTTTATGTAGAAACTAGTGGTTTGTCTTTGCAGTTTCTCTTACTTTGCTAATCTAAAAAATGAATGTACTTTATTAATTTAAAAGGTGTGCATGGTTGTAGATAAGTTACCTGTAAAATATCTTGTACTAACTGGTAACTGGGAAAACAGAAGGCTTCATAAGATTTCAAGCTTAAATCTACCTCAGCAACCTTATTAAAAACCAGTTATACTTTTCTCTCCTTTTCTGTCTCTTTTGGATGCTTTTATCCTGAGCTTCAACTCAGTCAGACCTCTCCATTTGCTTTCTCAGAACCCTTTTCTTTCTGAGAAATAGTTTCTGAGAAAACCTACAAATCTTTGGAAATTTCAAAACTAAAAGGTCTTGTAATTAATTCATTAACTGAGCATATTAGGGGTAAAAGTGCTGTGAAAAAGTATAAAGATCTAAAGCTTTTCTTTAAATGTTTAATTGCTCTCAAATAACTGTTAGTTGCTTAATTTAACTTGAAAACTATACTCTTGAAAAACATGTGGTCACTTTCGAAGAAGTATTTAGGCCTCAGACAGATAATTCACAGTAAATAGAGAGACTAACTAATTACTCATTGTCTCCTCTTCATTTTAATGTGGATGTATATATAATAAATCCCCATCTTGTTCCAAAAATAATATAGACAAAGAAATCATGTTAGAGCACCTGTAACTCTGATAAAATGTTGTCGAGATGTTAAAATAGGGGAAAATTGACAGAATTATAGACATTACATTTTGGAGGTGACCTCAGAGGGCATCTAAGTTAACTGGCTTCCTTATGGATTGATGTCTTCCAAAAGGTTCAGGAGTTCTGGCTTTGCAGTTTCTGCTTGAATACCTCTAGAGAAAGGAAACTCACTCCTGATGCAATTAGGCTTTGCAGTTTCCAGAGAGAATAGTTATAAACCTCTTGACATTCCTGAGATCTATTTTATAACCCCAAACCAGAAGTCTAGCATTATTTTGTAAATGTAACCTTCCTCTTCATAGTTTCAAAACTGAAATCAAAATATGCATCAGAGGGCCTCATTGCAACAGAGTAAAATTCAGTCCCAAAGGTAGATTGTATTTGACATTTCTGCTTTATGAGACTGATGTTTTCTTCTTCTTCTTCTTTTATTTATTTTATTTATTTTTTTAAGCAAGCAATACAGGTTTCCCTGATAGCTCATTTGGTAAAGAATCCACCTGCAATGGAAGAGACCTGGGTTCGATTCCTGGGTCGGGATGATCCACTGGAGAAGGGATAGGCTACCCACTCCAGTATTCTTGGGCTTCCTTTGTGGCTCAGCTGGTAAAGAATCTGCCTGCAATGTGGGAGACCTGAGTTCCATCCCTGGGTTGCGAAGATCCCCTGGAGAAGGGAAAGGCTACTCACTCCAGTATTCTGGCCTAGAGAACTCCATGGATGGTCCATGAGGTTGCAAAGAGTCAGACACGACTGAGCCACTGTCACTCAATACTGTTTGTAAATTTGAAATTCTGCCTTTACAGGGTACTCAGAAAATAAACCAAAAACTTTTATTTAAAAATACATTGGTAACTTTGTTAATTAAATGTTCTATACATAAATCATTGGAACCAAAGACATAAAGCTTTTAAAAAGCATAATTGTATTAGTAGTACATATCCAATTGCCTATTTTGCTCTGTTTTATATGCTAAAATCCAGGCATCTTAAATATGGTTCTCATTACATAATTTTAAATATGAAAAATGAAGTTAATTTTTTAATGCGAAAAATTACAATGGTTATTGAATCTTACCTTTCCATTGTATGAAATATGCTTTTATATCTAAGAAAATTTTAGAAACATTAAAGAAATGTTTAAGAAATCAAAACTTTTAATAAATAGTCTTTGAAGTGACTTTTGCCTTCATGTTCCCCTCTATGGTTTTTAAGCTTCTGATACAAAGGAGCCCCAATTGACTTTTCTTGGCTCCAATACCTCTTTTGATACCTCTTTTGTTCTGTTATATACTCTCTAATACATTTTGACTTTTATTAAAAAAAATGACTTTCTAAGCTTGGGCTCCACACTTTCCTATAGCTAACTTGAAAATTAGTCAAAATAATTTATGTGAATTAAAATCCAAATCCTGAAAAAAAAAAAAAATGTATCAAGTATCTGAAGAAAACGTATTTAGAATATATAAAGTATTCCTACAAATTAATAATTAAAAAGCAAATAACTAATTGTCTTAAGTGTGCAAAAGAATTATATAGAAACTTCATAAAAGATGTAACAGTGCCCACCAAACACATAAAAATATGCTCGATATCTTCAGTCAAGAAGGAAATGCATATTAAGACCACAAAAATATATTGTTATAGAAATAAACTGTACCATTTCACCCTCAAACCTGCAATATATGAGATTTACACCTACTATATGCCCTTGCCAATATTTTGCATTGTCAGTCTTGCCCCCAATTCTAGTCAGTCTGAACTAGTAGGTCATTACTAAATATTATTATTATACAGTTTTTTCAAGTGGCAATTTCTTATGAAGATAAAATTTTGCCTAACCCATGCTTAAGCAATTTTACCCCAGGGTATTTTTCAGGACATATGAAACAAACATATATCCACAACAAGAACTGTGCAAGATGTCATGGCAGCCTTATTCATAATACCTGAAAATGTAAACAATAACATTAATGAATAAAAGAGTCATTAAATAAATTGTACCAAAACTATTAAGTGGAATAATATACAGCAATAAAAAAGACTACAAATACACACAATAATGTGGATTAATTTCAAGATTATTATAAATAAAAGAAGGCACTTTCTAATGTTGCAGGCTATTAATTTAAGAAGGACATTTCTAGGTAATTTCCCTGGTGGTCCAGTATTTAGGACATCACCTGTCCTCAATAGGGGGTGTGAATTTGATTCCTAGTCCAGGAACTAAGATCCTGCTAGCCACATGGCATAGCTAAAAGATGTTTTAAATGTTTGAAAAATAGAAAGGACACTTTTATTATTTTCTGCAGTGTTCCAAATACGTTCTGTTCAATATGTCCAATATCTTGAATACTGACATATAGCTATTAAGAATTTGAAATGTGGTTAGAGTGATTAAGAAAATGAATTTTCAATTTGATTTAACTTTAATTAATTAGAATTGAAGACTAAGTAGCTACGTGTAGCTCATGATGGTTACTACATAATACAATATGATTCTTTATCTTTATTTAGGTAGTGGTTAAATGGGTGCCTACAATTGTCAAAACTAATAAATCTTAGTCCTAATACTTTATTAAATTTACATTATATCTTACAAAAATGCAAAGAAGTTGCAAACTTTATTTGTAAATATTTTTATTTAAACAACCAACAAAAAACAGAATTGAAAACACATAATGACACATTTTTCAGGGAATAATTAAGAAGCTGAAAGAAATAAATGCCATTTATCTTCAAAATTTAAATGCACTCCAACAAACTAAAATACTTAAGGAAAGCCTTCAGACCAAACTCAATCTCTGTCTGTCCTAGTATTTCTTAATTTTTTTTTAAATTTATAAGCTGAATCCATAAAATTCCAAAGAGTGATGTATGTGATTAACTGCATTGCTTTAATTTAACAACAGAGAGCTTGTGTTGGTCACCCACAACCTCTAATCAGATTAGTTTTATGAAATCTAGCTCTCTTACTGCAATTAATTGCACTCTTTCCATGGACTCCTAAGAGAATCCTAATGTGAATAGTGTCAAGAGGTAAAACGTTTTGTGAGTTTGCCTTACTTACATGCTAACAATTTAGCCTGCCAGTTTCCTGGGGTCTGGAAGAAGACATAAAGCTCACAGGTCAGAGACAAAGGTCTTTATCACTTACAGCAAAGTAAGAAACATGAACTTCATTGTTGACTTGAAACAAATAGACTGTTAGATATTTCCTCAGAAAAGATTAGGCTTCTTGAGATCAGTGCGTGCTATCACTGCAGTTGTGTCTGACTCTTTGCAACCCCATGAACTGTAGCCATTCAGGCTCCTCTGTCCATGGGATTCTGGAGTGGGTTGCTATTCACTCCTCCAGGGAATCTTCACAACCCAGGGATCCAACATGTGTCGCTTATCTCCTGCATTGGCAGGCGGGTTCTTTACCACTGGTGCCACCTGGGAAGATCTTTGAGATCAGTCAGTCAGTTCAGTCACTCAGTTGTGTCTGACTATTTGAGACCCCATGGACTGCAGCACGCCAGGCCTCCCTGTCCATTACCAACTCCCAGAGCCTACTCAGACTCATGTCCATTGAGTCGGTGATGCATTCCAACCATTTCATCCCCTGTCATCCTGTCACCTCCTCCTCCTGCCTTCAACTTTTGCCAGCATCAGGGTCTTTTCAAATGAGTCAGTTCTTTGCATCAGGTGGCCAAAGTATTGGAGTTTCAATTTCAAATATCAGTCCTTCCAATGATTATTCAGGACTGATTTCCTTTAGGATGGACTGATTGGATCTCCTTGCAGTCCAAGGGACTCTCAAGAGTCTTCAGATCAGTAGAGAATTGTAACTAAATGTCTGCAACCATGGCAAGCCTCATGCAAGTCCCCGTAAGGAAAGGGAAAGAGAACCCTTTAATAAAGAGTAAAAAGTAGTTGGGAGGCTACATGACCCAGCAATCCCACTGCTGGGCATACACACCGAGGAAACCAGAATTGAAAGAAACACATGTACCCCAATGTTCATCGCAGCACTGTTTATAATAGCCAGGACATGGAAACAACTTAGATGTCCATCAGCAGATGAATGGATAAGAAAGCTGTGGTACATATACACAATGGAGTATTACTCAGCCGTTAAAAAGAATTCATTTGAATCAGTTCTGATGAGATGGATGAAACTGGAGCTGATTATACAGAGTGAAGTAAGCCAGAAAGAAAAACACCAATACAGTATACTAACACATATATATGGAATTTAGAAAGATGGCAATGACGACCCTGTATGCAAGACAGCAAAAAAGACACAGATGTGTATAACGGACTTTTGGACTCAGAGGGAGAGGGAGAGGGTGGGATGATTTGGGAGAATGACATTCTATCATGTATACTATCATGTAAGTATTGAATCGCCAGTCTATGTCTGACGCAGGATACAGCATGCTTGGGGCTGGTGCATGGGGATGACCCACAGAGATGTTATGGGGAGGGAGGTGGGAGGGGCGTTCATGTTTGGGAACACATGTAAGAATTAAAGATTTTAAAATTTAAAAATAAAAAATTAAAAATTAAAATAAAATAAAATAAAATCCCCCATAAAAAATAAAAATAAAAAAATAAAGAGTCCAAGGCTTTTCACTGACTGAATCCTTACAAGAAAAGAGGGATATTTTTTTCTTTTTGTTGAGCTCTGTAATCATAAAGCACATGAGAGCTCCCTATTCTGGTCTCCCATCTCTATTAAGTTTTGGTTTCTGTTTATTTATGTTCTATAGTTCCTCTTTGTGATCAAGATCTTTCTCCAAAATTATCACCAATAAACAGTCAGGTTTTCTAGTTTCTGAGGCCTTTTGTTTCTTAATATCAGGAATAATCCTTCCTGATTGTAGTGTCTCATGTTTGAAGGTAAGTGCAAGGATTGGACACCTACTAAGGTCGCATTTGAGTAACAAAGAGAGGGAGGAAGAAAAAGCCTTAGGTACTTTTTATATCAATATGTTATCAAGATACTAGTCACTGGAGATCATCTGAAGTATTATGCCATCATCAAAAGTCTGACAACAGATCCAGCAGATCTGTTCTGGGTATCTTGGGAAAACTGTCTTATCAGAAGTTAACTGCTTCAGTTCTGGCAAGTCTTTACTTTTATGTCACCAGATAATGTTCAGGTCCACTCAGTGTTTAAAACCTTATTTAGAAGTGTCATGCGAATCCAAGAATTTATTCCTTGGAGTTTGGCAACACAATATTAGTTAGTAGTACCTGATAGGGATCCTTCCAACAATATTGAAGAGAGTTCTTCTAGAGATTTCTTGTCAAATGTACAAGATCTCCAGTTGACAAGATATGACATTTAAGATATTAATTGTCCAAAGGCTCACAGTGAAAAAATTGTTCCACCAAAGTTGTTATTTTTAGGAGACGCAACATTGCAAAAGCATTGGGCAGCTGTAACTACATCAAAGATTGAGAGTTTATAAATTACAAAAAGTGGTCTGAGATTTAGAAATACTTTGGTTTTGGCTAAAGTATTTGGCACGCTGGAACAAGTTTGCCAGTTGAGTCTTCATGCAGTTAGTGTGCTTAATTGAATCAGAGGGTTGAATGTGGTAAGCACAGTGAAAGCATGAAAACCAGCCAAACAGTACAGATCTGTTGAAATGCCTGACCAGTAAAATGGTTTTCTTTACAACAATGAAAAGTGAATAAAGTTTTTCAGATAGTGATCATTTTTTTTCTTTCTGAAAGGATGTTGGTCATAAGAGGCAATAAGCTTATCTGTAAGGAAAGGCTTCAGTCCACTGTGAAAATATGCAGGATGTCCATTGGATAGAGGGAATTATCCAAATTCCATTTATCAAACCTCAAAATGTCCATTAGTTAGTTTAAAATGTCCAGGAGCAGTACAAATAGTCTTCCCTTGGTTGTACTGAGGACAAGGGGGCAAGGGAAATAGGCACTATTTTCAGCTTTGTAAATGTTTTCACATCAATATTGATTTATAAAGACTATTATTTTATTAGTAAACTAATGGTTAAATGCATATACAGTTGTGAGTAGAGGGAATTTTATTTTATTATTATTATTATTTTTTTAATTTTACTTTATTTTACATTACAGTATTGTATTGGTTTTGCCATACATCAACATGAATCCACCATGGGTGTACATGAATTCCCAATCCTGAACCCCCCTCCCACCTCCCTCCCCATACCATCTCTCTGGGTCATCCCAGTGCACCAGCCCCAAACACCTGTATCCTGCATCAAACCTAGACTGGCGATTCATTTCTTACATGATAGTATATATGTTTCAATGCCATTCTCCCAAATCATCCCACCCTCGCCCTCTCCCAAAGAGTCCAAAAGTCTGTTCTATACATCTGTGTCTCTTTTGCTGTCTCGCATACAGGGTTATCATTACCATCTTTCTAAATTCCATATATATGTGTTAGTATACTGTATTGGTGTTTTTCTTTCTGGCTTACTTCACTCTGTATAATAGGCTCCAGTTTCATCCACCTCATTAGAACTGATTCAAATGTATTCTTTTCAATGACTGAGTAATACTCCATTGTATATATGTACCACAGCTTTCTTATCCATTCATCTGCTGATGGACATCTAAGTTGTTTCCATGTCCTGGCTATTATAAACAGTGCTGTGATGAACATTGGGATACAAGTGTCTCTTTCAGTTCTGGTTTCCTTAGTGTGTATGCCCAGCAGTGGGATTGCTGGGTCACAAGGCAGTTCTATTTGCAGTTTTTTAAGGACTCTCCACACTGTTCTCCATAGTGGCTGTACTAGTTTGCACTCCCACCAACAGTGTAGGAGGGTTCCCTTTTCTCCACACCCTCTCCAGCATTTTTTGCTTCTAGACTTTTGGATCTCAGACATTCTGACTGGTGTGAAATGGTAACTCATTGTGGTCTTGATTTGCATTTCTCTGATAATGAGTGATGTTGAGCATTTTTTCATGTGTTTGTTTCCCATCTGTATGTCTTCTTTGGAGAAATGTGTATTTAGTTCTTTGGCGCATTTTTTGATTGGGTCGTTTATTTTTCTGGAATTGAGCTGCATGAGTTGCTTATATATTTTTGAAATTAATTGTTTGTCAGTTGCTTCATTTGCTATTATTCTCTCCCATTCTGAAGGCTGTCTTTTCACCTTGCTTATATTTTCCTTTGTTGTGCAGAAGCTTTTAATTTTAATTAGATCCCACTTGTTTATTTTTGCTTTTATTTCCAGTATTCTAGGAGGTGGATCATAGAGGATCCTGCTGTGATTTATGTCAGAGAGTGTTTTGCCTATGTTCTCCTCTAGGGGTTTTATAGTTTCTGGTCTTACGTTTAGATCTTTAATCCATTTTGAGTTTATTTTTGTGTATGGTGTTAAAAAGTGTTCTAGTTTCATTCTTTTACAAGTGGTTGACCAGTTTTCCCAGCACCACTTGTTTAAGAGATTGTCTTTAATCCATTGTATATTCTTGCCTCCTTTGCTAAAGATAAGGTATCCATAGGTGTGTGGATTTATCTCTGGGCTTTCTATGTTGTTCCATTGATCTATATTTCTGTCTTTGTGCCAGTACCATACTGTCTTGATGACTGTAGTCATCAAGCTTTGTAGTAGAGCCTGAAGTCAGGCAGGTTGATTCCTTCAGTTCCATTCTTCTTTCTCAATATTGCTTTGGCTATTCGAGGTTTTTTGTATTTCCATACAAATTGTGAAATTATTTTCTCAATAGCATTTTTTGGTTTTTTATTAGTTCCAAGTCAGAACTTTCTCTTTTTATCAAACCAACAGTGATTGAATTTCTAATCTTGTTATTTTTTCTCCCCTAAGACTAGTTGTTGGGTCTCTCCAGCCAGTGCGTCTAAATTATCATTTGGGGAACACTCCCTTTGGACCATGACAGAGGTTTGACTGCTTTTGATCATTTTAAGGGCAACAATCATTGCAGAAGTATCAGTAAGGTGAATTCCTTTAACGTTTAGACACTCAAGTTTAGAATATGTGGGAAATTTAATGATAGCTAAAACAACAGGTAAAAGTATTGCATTCAATAATTCCTAAGCGTCAGTTCAGTTCAGTCACTCAGTCATGTCCGACTCTGTGACCCCATGAATCGCAGCACGCCAGGCCTCCCTGGCCATTACCAACACCTGGAGTTCACCCAGACTCACGTCCATCCAGTCAGTGATGCCATCCAGCCATCTCATCTTCTGTCGTCCCCTTCTCCTCCTGCCCCCAATCCCTCCCAGTATCAGAGTCTTTTCCAATGAGTCAACTCTTCTCATGAGGTGGCCAAAGTACTGGAGTTTCAGCTTTAGCATCATTCCCTCCAAAGAAATCCCAGGGCTGATCTCCTTCGGAATGGACTGGTTGGATCTCCTTGCAGTCCAAGGGACTCTCAAGAGTCTTCTCCAACACCACAGTTCAAAAGCATCAATTCTTTGGTGCTCAGCTTTCTTCACAGTCCAACTCTTACATCCATTCATGACCACTGCAAAAACCATAACCTTGACTAGAAGGAACTTTGTTGGCAAAGTAATGTCTCTGCTTTTGAATATGCTATCTAGGTTGGTCAAAACTTTTCTTCCACGGAGTAAGCGTCTTTTAATTTCATGGCTGCAGTCACCATCTGCAGTGATTTTAGAGCCCCCAAAAGTAAAGTCTGACACTGTTTCCACTGTTTCCCCATCTATTTCCCATGAAGTGATGGGACCAGATGCCATGATCTTCATTTTCTGAATGTTGAGCTTTAAGCCAACTTTTTCACCCTCCTCTTTCACTTTCATCAAGAAGCTTTTTAGTTCCTCTTCACTTTCTGCCATAAGGGTGGTGTCACCTGCATATCTGAGGTTATTGATATTTCTCCTGGCATTCTTGATTCCTAAGGATAGGGACATTTTTAATCTTATTTTCAGTGGAAGTAAGGAAACAATATTGCTTCCACAACATTCCAAAATCACAAGCTATTTGAAAAGCATATAATTGTTATCAGTTCAGTTCAGTCACTCAGTCATTTCCGACTCTATGCAACCCCATGATTCACAGCACACCAGGCCTCCCTGTCGATCACCAGTGCTGGAGTTTACCCAAGCTTATGTCCATTGAGTCGGTGATGCCATCCAGCCATCTCATCCTCTGTCATCCCCTGCTCCTCCTGCCCCCAAATACCTCCGAGCATCAGGATCTTTTCTAATGAGTCAACTCTTCATATGAGGTGGCCAAAGTATTGGAGTTTCAGCTTCAGCATCAGTCTTTCCAATGAACAACCAGGATTGATCTTCTTTAGGATAGACTGGTTGAATCTCCTCGCAGTCCAAGGTACTCTCAAGAGTCTTCTCCAACACCACAGTTCAAAAGCATCAATTCTTCGGGGCTCAGCTTTCTTTATATTCCACTCTCACATCCATACATGACCACTGGAAAAACCATAGCCTTGACTAGATAGACCTTTGTTGGCAAAGTAATGTCTCTGCTTTTGAATATGCTACAGAGGTTGGTCATAACTTTCCTTCCAAGAAGTAAGAGGCTTTTACTTTCATGACTGCAATCAACATCTGCAGTGATTTTGGAGCCCCCAAAAATAAAGTCTGACACTGTTTCCACTGTTTCCCCATCTATTTCCCATGAAGTGATGGGATCAGATGTCATGATCTCGTTTTTTGAATGCTGAGCTTTAAGCCAACTTTTTCACTCTCATCAAGAGGCTCTTTAGTTCTTCTTCACCTTATGCCATAAGGGTGGTGTCATCTGCATACCTGAGGTTATTGATATTTCTCCTGGCAATCTTGATTCCAGCTTGTGTTTCTTCCAGTCCAGCATTTCTCATGATGTACTCTGCATATAAGTTAGATAAGCATAGTGATAATATACAGCCTTGACGTACTCCTTTTCCTATTTGGAACCAGTGCCAGGAGCCAGCGTGAGGAATTCCACCCGTGACAAGGTCATGCAGCAGAGCTCTGATGGCAAGGCTAATCAGACCTCAGGTTTTCCCCCTGGAATTTCCTGAGCATCCACCCCCCCCAAAAAAAAGAATCTGCCTGCTTTTCCACTCTTCTGACATTCTCTGGAAAAAGTCAATTCAGGGCTTTAGTCTTCTGCATTTGAAAGAGTATTTCAATCCCAAAACCCCTCTGATGGCTTTTTAGCCTGCGTGTAGGACTCGTACAGCTGCACATGTGATTGTTTGAGGCCTCCCGACTGCGGGAGGCACAGGAAGCTTAAAATCCTAGCAATGTCCGAGGCTTCCGAGGAGTCAAAATCATTAGAATAGGACTGATTAAAGGTTTCATTTGTTTAGCCAATACTTGCTGCCAAATTTTCATATCTTTTATTTTTAGGTATAGTTGGTATATAGAAAAATAGGTAGAAGACCTGGTATTAGCAACACTAGATCTTTGAGTTAAGTACTTTCTCTGTTATAACCCACTGCACCTTTGTTCTATAGGAATGTAACTTTTTTGTACTTTGAGGGTGATGCAGAGTAAAGAAAAAACACTTGTAGGGAAAAGGAGTTTTCTGGACAATTATCCAGGAAGAGAGCCATAAAAATGTTAACAAGCCTCTTGGCCAGAAGATAATGTAAACCACCTGAGACCTTTTGTATATGGGAGGTATGCAAAAAGCAAGCCTTGTCTCAATGAGGGTCAGGACTGCTGCCCCTGCATAACTCTATTTCTTTATGTACAACTTGGGGTATATAAGCTGATTTTGAAAAATAGTTTTTGGAGTCTTGCACCGATGCTGGGCTTCCCCATGTCGTTATTTTCTTTTTCCAGCTGAATTTCCCATCTGGAGCAGGGAGGCTCATCATGTCTACTTATTTGTCCCAGCTTCTAAGATCCATAAGAGAGAGAGACCAAAGTGGGGCACTCCTCAATATTCAAACGGACGCCGGTGGCCTAACGTGGATGGTGCAAGTTCCTTGTCTGGAACTTTATTGGTCTTCCACATAATCCAAGTTATTCAGCCCTCTTTCTCTACTTAATTTTCCTACTATACTATTGTTTCTTAATCTAATCTTATATTAATAAATAAATAAGTTTTTCTCATGCCAATGCCCTCCCCGCTTCGAATTCCCTGGATCCACCGGGGCTGGACCCCAGCAAACCAGTCTGTTGTTCCATGTCCAGTTCTAACTGTTGCTTTCTGACCTGCATATAGGTTTCTTGAGACGCAAGTCAGGTGGTCTGTATTCCCATCTCTTTCAGAATTTTCCACAGTTTATTGTGTCCACACAGTCAAAGGCTTTGGCTTACTCAATAAAGCAAAAATAGATGTTTTTCTGGAACTCTCTTGCTTTTTCCATGATCCAGCAGATGTTGGCAGTTTGATCTCTGATTCCTCTGCCTTTTCTAAAACCAACTTGAACATCTGGAAGTTCACAGTTTACATATTGCTGAAGCCTGGCTTGGAGAATTTTGACCATTTCTTTACTAGCATGTGAGATAAGTGCAACTGTGTGGTAGTTTGATCATTCGTTGGCCTTGCTTTTCTTTGGGATTGTAATGAAAACTGACCTTTTCCAGTCCTGTGGCCACTGCTGAGTTTTCCAAATTTGCTGGCATATTGAGTGCAGCACTTTCACAGCATCATCTTTTAACATTTGAAGTAGCTCAACTGGAATTCTATCACCTCCAATAGCTTTGTTCATAGTGATGCCTCGTAAGGCCCATTTGACTTCTCATTCCAGGATGTCTGACTCTAGGTGAGTGATCACACCATCATGAGTATCTGGGTCGTGAAGATCCTTTTTGTATTGTTCTTCTGTGTATTATTGCCACCTCTTCTTAACATCTTTTGTAGGTCCATACCAATTCTTTCCTTTATTGTGCCCATCTTTGCCAGAAATGTTCTAGAGATCTCTAGTCTTTTTCTCTACACCCTCTCTAGCATTTACTTTTGTAGATTTTGGATAGCAGCCATTCTTACCAGCATAAGATGATTTCTTATTGTGGTTTTGATTTCCATTTCTCTGATAATTATTGATGTTGAACATCTTTTCACGAGTTTGCTAGCCATCTCTATGTCTTCTTTGGAGAAAAGTCTGTTTAATTCCTTTGCCCATTTTTTGATTGCATTGTTTATTTTTCTGGTATTGAGGTGCATGAGCTGGCTGCTTGCATATTTTTGAGATGAAGTCATTGTCAGTTGCTTCATTTGCTATTATTTTCTCCCATTCTGAAAGCTGTCTTTAAACGTTGGTTATAATTTCCTTCATTGTGCTAAAGCTTTTAAGTTTAATTAGGTCCCATTTATTTATTTTGCTCTTATTTCCATTACTCTGGGAGGTGTGCCATAGAGGAGCTTGTTGTGATTTATGTCAGAGAGTGTTTTGCCTATGGTTTCCTCTAGGAGTTTTATAGTTTCTGGTCTTACATTTAGATCTTTAATCCATTTTGAGTTTATTTTGTGTATGGTGTTAGAAAGTGTTCTAGTTTCATTCTTTTACATGTGTTTGCCCAGTTTTCCCAGAACCACTTGTTAAAGAGACCTTTTCTCCACTGTTTATTTTTGTCTCCTTTGTCAAAGATAAGTTGTCCACTGGTGTGTGGATTTATCTCTCAGTTTTCTACTTTGTTCCATTGATCTAAATTTCTGTCTTTGTGCCAGTACCATACTGTTTTGATCACTTGCTTTGTAGTATGGTCTGAATTCAAGCAGATTGATTCTTCCAATTCCATTCTTCTCTCTCAAGATTGCTTTGGCTTTTTGAAGTTTTTTTGTATTTCCACATATATTGTGAAATTATTTGTTCTAGTTCTGTGAAAACTGCCATTGGTAGCTTGATAGGGATTTAATTGAATCTATAGATTGCTTTCTGTAATAGGCTCATTTTCACACTATTGATTCTTCTGATCCATGAAAATGGTATATTTCTTCATCTACTTGCATCATCTTTGATTTCTTTCATCACTGTTTTATAGTTTTCTATATATAGGTCTTTTGTTTCTTTAGGTAGATTTATTTATAAGTATTTTATTCTTTCAAGAGGAGCAACCCCGCGTCCAAGGAGTGGTGGCTGCGTGGGTGCAGGAGGGCCGAGAGGAGTTACTTCATGTTCAAGGTCAGGAGGGTCGGCTGTGAGGAGACACCCCTTGTCCAAGGTGAGGAGGAGTACCTGCACTTTACTGGAGGAGCCCTGAAGAGAAACCCCATGTCCAAAGTAAGAGAAACCCAAGTAAGATAATAGGTGTTGCAAGAGGCATTAGAGGGCAGACACACAAACCATAATCACAGAAAACTAGTCAATGTAATCACACTGACCACAGCCTTGTCTAACTCAATGAAACTAAGCCATGCTGTGTGGGGCCACCCAAGATGGGCAGGTTAAAAAAAAAAAAAAAAAAAAAAAAAAAGATGGGCAGGTAATGCTGGAGAAGTCTTTCAGAATGTGGTCCACTGGAGAAGGCAATGGCAAACCACTTTCGTATTCTTGCCTTGAGAACCCCATGAATGATATGAAAAAGCAAAATGATAGGATACTGAAAGAGGAACTTCCCAGGTCAGTAGATATGCTATGACCAATATGGCCAATATGCTATTGGAGATCAGTGGAGAAATAATTCCAGAAAGAATGAAGGGGTGGAGCCAAAGCAAAAATAATACCCAGTTGTAGATGTGACTGGTGATAGAAGCAAGGTCCGGTGCTGTAAAGAGCAATATTGCATAGGAACCTGGAATGTTAGGTCCGTGAATCAAAGCAAATTGGAAGTAGTCAAACAGGAAATGGCAAGAGTGAATGTCGACATTCTAGGAATCAGCACACTAAAATGGACTGGATTGGGTGAATTTAACTCAGATGACGATTATATTTACTACTGTGGGCAGGAATCCCTTAGAAAAAATGGAGTAGCCATCATTGTTAAACAAAAGAGTCCGAAATGCAACACTTGGATGCAATCTCAAAAGTGACAGAATGATCTCTGTTGGTTTCCAAGGCAAACCATTCAATTTCACAGTAATCCAAGCCTATGCCCCAACCAGTAATGCTGAAGAGGCTGAAGTTGAATGATTCTGAGGACCTACAAGACCTTTTAGAACTAACACCCAGAAAAGATGTCCTTTTCATTATAGGGGACTGGAATGCAAAAGTAGGAAGTCAAGAAACACCTGGAGTAACAGGCAAATTTGACCTTGGAATGCAGAATGATGGAGGGCAAAGGCTAACAGAGTTTTGCCAAGAGAATGCACTGGCCGTAGCAAACACCCTCTTCCAACAACACAAAAGAAGACTCTACACATGGACATCACCAGATGGTTAACACTGAAATCAGATTGATTATATTCTTTGCAGCCAAAGATGGAGAAGCTCTATACAGTCAGCTAAAACAAGACAGGGAGATGACTGTGGCCTAATCATGAACTCCTTATTGCCAAATTCAGACTTAAATTGAAGAAAGTAGGGAAAACCACTAGACCATTCAGGTATGACCAAAATAAAATCCCTTATGATTATACAGTGGAAGTGAGAAATATATTTAAGGGACTAGATCTGATAGATAGAGTGGCTGATGAACTATGGATGGAGGTTCATGCCATTGTACAGGAGACAGGGATCAAGACCATCCCCAAGAAAAAGAAATGAAAAAAGCAAAATGGCTCTCTGGGAGGCCTTACAAATAGCTGTGAAAAGAACAGAAGAGAAAAGCAAAGCAGAAAAGGAAAGACAGAAGCATCTGATCAAGATCTGATCAAGATATAAGTATCTGATATAAGATCAAATTGCCAACATATGCTGGATCATGGAAAAGCTAGACAGTTCCAGAAAATCATCTATTTCTATGTTTCTGTATTCCTATGTTTCTATTTCATAGTTTCTATGCCAAAGCCTTTGACTGTGTGAACCACAATAAACTGTGGACAATTCTGAAAGAGATGGGAATACCAGACCACCTGACCTGCTTCTTGAGAAACCTGTATACAGGTTAGGAAGTAACACTTAGAACTGAACATGGGACAACAGACTGGTTCCAAATAGGAAAAGGAGTACATCAAGGCTGGATATTGTCACCCTGCTTATTTAACTTATATGCAGAATACATCATGAGAAACGCTGGGCTGGAAAAAGCACAGCTGGATTCAAGATTGCTGGGAGAAATAGCAATAACCTCAAATATGCAGATGACACCACCCTTATGGCAGAAAGTGAAGAGGAACTAAAGCGCCTCTTGGTGAAAGTGAAAGAGGATAGTGAAAATGTTGGCTTAAAGCTCTACATTCAGAAAACGAAGATCATGGCATCTGATCTCATCAATTCATGGGAAATAGATGGGGAGAGAATGGAAACAGTGTCAAACTTTATTTTGGGGGGTTCCAAAATCACTGTAGATGTTGATGGCAGCCATGAAATTAAAAGACACTTACTCCTTGGAAAAAAAAGTTATGCAACCTACACAGCATATTAAAAAGCAGAGACATTACTTTGCCAACAAAGGTCCATCTAGTCAAGGCTATGATTTTTCCAGTGGTCATGTATGGATTTGAGAGTTGGACTGTGAAGTAACATGAGAGCTGAAAAATTGATGCTTTTGAACTGTGGTGTTGGAGAAGACTCTTGAGAGTCCCTTGGACTGCAAGGAGATCCAACCAGTCTATTCTGAAGGAGTTCAGTCCTGGGTGTTCTTTGGAAGGAATGATGCTTATGCTGAAACTCCAGTACTCTGGCTACCTCATGAGAAGAGTTGACTCATTGGAAAAGTCTCTGATGCTGGGAGGGATTGGGGTCAGGAGGAGAAGGGGACCACAGAGGATGAGATGGCTGGAATGCATCATGCACTTGATGGACATGAGTCTGAGTGAACTCCGGGTGTTGGTGATGGACAGGGAGGCCCTGCGTGCTGCAATTCATGGGGTTGCAAAGAGTCGAACACGACTGAGTGACTGAACTGACTAATATTCTTTTCATTGCAGTGGTGAATGTGATTGTTTCCTTAATTTCTCTTTCTGTTTTCTCATTGTTAGTGTATAGGAATACAAGGGAATTCTGTATTCATTGATTTGCTGTAGTTGTTTTCTGGTGGTGTCTTGAGAGTTTTCTATGTAGAGGATTATGCCATCTGCAAACAGCGTGAGTTTACTTCTTTTTCAGTCTGGACTACATTTATTTCTTTTTCTTCTCTGATTGCTGTGGCTAAAACTTCCAAAACCATGTTGAACAGTAGTGGTGAGAGTGGATACCCTTGTCTTCTTCCCGACTTTAGGGGAAAGGCTTTCAATTTTTCACCATTAAGGATAATGTTTTTGGTGGGTTTATCATATATGGCTTTCATTATGTAGAGATATATTCCTTCTATGCCTGCTTTCTGAGAGTTTTTTATCGTAAATGGGTGTTGTATTTTATCAAATGGTTTCTCTGCATTTATTGAGATAATCATAGGGTTTTTTTTCTTTCAATTTGTTAATGTGGTGTATCACATTGATTGATCTGAAAATACTGAAGAATCCTTGCATCCCTGGGATAAAGCCCATTTGGCCATAATGTATGATCATTTTAATATGTTGTTGGATTCTGTTTGCTAGAATTTTGTTGAGGATTTTTTCATCTATGTTTATCAGTGATATTGGCCTGCAGTTTTCTTTTTCTGTGGCATCTTTTTCTGGTTTCGATATTAGAGTGATGTTTGCCTCATAGAATGAGTTTGAGAGTTTACCTTCCTCTGCGATTTTCTGGAAGAGTTTGCATAGGATAGGTGTTAGCTCTTTCTAAATTCTTGGTAGAATTCACCTGTGAAACCATCTTGTCCTGGGCTTTTGTTTGTTGGAATAGTTTTGATTACAGTTTCGATTTTTGTGCTTGTGATGGGTCTGTTAAGATTTTCTATTTCTTCCTGGCTCAGTTTTAGATGGTTATATTTTTTGAAGAATTCACCCATTTCTCCTAAGTTGTCCATTTTATTGGCATATAGTTGTTGCTAGTAGTTGCTTATGATCCTTGTTATTTATATGTTGTCTGTTGTGATTTCTCCATTTCCATTTCTAATTTGTTGATTTGATTCTGCTCCCTTTTTTTCTTGATGAGTCTGGTTAATGGCTTGTCTATTTTATTTATCTTCTCAAAGAACAAGCTTTTAGTTTTGACGATGTTTGTTTTAGTCTCCTTTGTGTCTTTTTCAATTATTTCTGATTTAACTTTAATGATTTCTTTCCTTCTAACCCTGGAGTTCTTCTTTTTCCAGTTACTTTAAGTGTAAAGTTAGGTTGTTTATTATATTTTTCTCTTGTTTCTGGTGGTAAGTGTGTATTGATATGAACCTTCCCTTTATCACTGCTTTTACTGAATTCCATAGGTTTTGGGTTGTCGTGTTTTCATGTTCATTTGTTTCTATGTATGTTTTGATTTCTTCCGTGATTTGTTGGTTATACAGGAGCATGTTGTTTAGCCTCCATGTATTTGTATTTTTAATAGTTTTTCTTTTTATTTTTTTTTCCCTGTAGCTGACATCTAATCTTACAGCATTGTGATCAGAAAAGATGCTTGAAAAGATTTCAATTTTTTTTTTTTTAATTTACCAAGGCTAGATTTATGGCCCAGCATGTAATTTATCTTGGAGGATGTTTCATGTGCACTTGAGAAGAAGGTGAAATTCATTTTTGGGGAGGCAAAATGTCCTATAGATATCAATTAGGTCTAACTGGCCCATTGCATCATTTAAAGTTTGTGTTTCCTTGCTAATTTTCTGTTTGATTGATCTATCCATAAGTGTGCTGCTGCTGCTAAGTCACTTCAGTCGTGTCTGACTCTGTGCAACCCCATAGATGGCAGCCCACCAGACTCCCCCCTCCCTGGGATTCTCCAGGCAAGAATACTGGAGTGGGTTGCCATTTCCTTCTCCGCCATAGGTATGAGTGAGGTATTAAAGTCTCCCACTATTATTGTATTACTGTTAATTTGCCCTTTCATTCTTGTTAGCATTTGCCTTCTGTATTGAGGTACTCCTATGTTGGGTGCACATATATTTATAATTGCTATAACTTCTTCTTGGATTTATCCTTTGATCATTATGTAGTGTCCTTCTTTGTCTCTTTTCACAGCCTTTATATCAAAGTTTATTTTATCTTATATGAGCATTGCTAATTCTGCTTTCTTTTAATATCCATTTGCATGAAATATCTTTTTCCAGCCCTTCACTTTCAGTCTGTATGTGTCCCTTGGTTTGAGATGGGTCTCTCATACACAGCATATATAGGGGTCTTGTTTTGGTATCCATTCAGCCAGTCTTTCTCCTTTGGTTGGGCATTCAACACATTTACATTTAAGGTAATTATTGATAAGTATGATCTCATTGCAATTTTCTTTGTTGTTTTGGGTTTGAGTTTATAAATGTTTTCTGTGTTTCCTGTCTAGAGATGATCCTTTAGCATTTGTTGAAGAACTGGTTTGGTGGTGCTGAATTCTCTCAGATTTTGCTTTGCTGTAAAGCTTTTCATTTCTCCTTCATATTTGAATATGATCCTTGCTGGGCATAGTAATCTAGGTTGTAGACTTTTCTCTTTCATTAGTTTAACTATTTCCTGACCTTCCCTTCTGGCCTGAAGAGTTTCTATTGAAAGATCAGCTGTTATCCTTATGGGGATCCCTTTGTTTTTATTTGTTGCTTTTCCCATGCTGCTTTTAATATCTGCTCTTTTTGTTTGATCTTTATTAGTTTGATTGATATGTGTCTTGGTGTGTTTCACACTGGGTTTATCCTGTTTGAGACTCTCTGGGTTTCTTGGACTTGGGTGGCTATTTCTTTCCCCATTTTAGGGAAGTTTTCAACTATTATCTCATCTAGTTATTTCTCATCCCCTTTCTTTTTGTTTTCTTCTGGCACTCCTATGATTTGGATATTGGAGTGTTTAACATTATTGCAGAGTTCTCAGAGGTTGTCCAGTTTCTTTTAATTCTTTTATTTCCTTTTTCCTCTCTGTTTCATTTATTTCCACCATTCTATCTTCCACCTCATTTATCCTATCTTCTGCCTGAATTCTTCTACTGTTGGTTCCCTCCAGAGGGCTTTTGATCTCAGTTATTGCATTATTCATTATTGACTGACTCTTCTTTATTTCTTCTAGGTCCTTGGTAAACATTTCTTGCATCTTCTCAATCCTTGTTTCTAGTTTATTTATGTATAATTCTATTTTGCTTAAAGATTTTGTGTCATTTTTACTATCATTATTCTGAATTCTTTTTCAGGTAGACTCCTTATCTCCTCCTCTTTTGTTTGGTTTGATGGGGATTTATCATGTTCCTTTACCTGCTGAATATTCTCTTCCATTACATTTCATTTAGATTACTGTTTGAAGTGCCCTTTCTGTAGGCTGGAAGTTCATGGTTCTTCTTTTTGTGGAACCTACTCCCTTTGAGTAGGGTTTAGCTAGTGGCTTGTCAAGGTTTCCTGGTTAGGGGAGCTTGCATATGTGTTCTGGTGGATGGAGCTGGATCTCTTCTCTCTGAAGTGCAATGAAGTGTCCAGTAGTGAGTTTTAGGGTGCCTATGGGTTTGGCATGGCTTTGGATAGACTGTCTTTCAAGCTCAGGGCTGTGTTCCTGCTTTTATGGAGAATTAGTGTGGTATGTATTGCTCTGAAACTTGTTGATTCTTAGGTAGAGTTTGATTTCAGTGTAGGTATGAAGGCTTTTGGGTGAGCTCTTGTCTATGAATGTTCCTGGAATCACGAGTTCTCTGATGTTCTCAAGTTTTGGAGTTAAGCCTCCTGCCTCTGGCTTTTATTCTTACAGTAGCCTCAAGACTTCTCATCCAAACAGCACATATGATAAAACATCTAGGTTAATGGTAAAACAGTTCTCCACAGTAAGGGACAACAAGGGAGGTTCACAGAGTTACATGGAGAAGAGAAGAGGGAGGAGGGAGATAGAGGTGACCGAGAGGAGAAGAGGAGGGGTCAAATGGTGAGAGAGCAATCTACCCAGTAATCAATTCCCTAAGTTTTTCCCACAGTCTGGAACACCCAGAGAGATTCACAGAGTTACATAAAGAAGAGAAGGGGGAGGAAGGAGATAGAGGTGACCTGGAGGAGAAAAGGGAGAGTGAAAAGGGGAGAGAGCAATCAAGCCAGTAATCACACCCTTAAGTGAAAAAAGATACTGAGATTAGACTCATGAAGTTACAAAATTGATAACAATACCAAAAAGCAAATATTAAAAATCTAGAGTAGAGATTAGACTCTCAAAAATATAATATTAAAAGTACAAAACAAAACCAATCACAAAATTATAAATATATATATATATATATATATGTATGAAATTTCTTTTAAAAATAGGGTCTTTTTTGTCAGGTAATAGTAGATTATAAAAATTAAAATTAAAGGAGTAATAAAGAATTTAAATTTAAAACCAAATTATAAAGTGATAACAGTAAAAATATATCCAGCTATTTCTCTGGAGCTGTAGTGGGCAGTGTGGGGTCAGTTCAATTTCAGATAGTTCCTTGTTCCAGCTTGTACTTGATTGCCAGGTCTCTCAGTTCAGTTCAGTTCAGTCGCTCAGTCATGTCTGACTCTTTGCAACCCCATTAATCAGCACGCCAGGCCTCCCTGTCCATCACCAACTCCCTGAGTTCACCCAGACTCACGTCCATCAAGTCCGTGATGCCATCCAGCCATCGCATCCTTGGTTGTCCCCTTCTCCTCCTGCCCCCAATCCCTCCCAGCATCAGAGTCTTTTCCAATGAGTCAACTCTTCGCATGAGGTGGCCAAAGTACTGGAGCTTCAGCTTTAGCATCATTCCTTCCAAAGAAATCCCAGGGCTGATCTTCAGAATGGACTGGTTGGATCTCCTTGCAGTCCAAGGGGCTCTCAAGAGTCTTCTCCAACACCACAGTTCAAAAGCATCAATTCTTCGGTGCTCAGTCTTCTTCACAGTCCAACTCTCACATCCATACATGACTACTGGAAAAAACATAGCCTTGACTAGATGGAACTTAGCCGGCAAAGTAATGTCTCTGCTTTTGAATATGCTATCTAGATTGGTCATAACTTTTCTTCCAAGGAGTAAGCGTCTTTTAATTTCATGGCTGCAATCACCATCTGCAGTGATTTTGGAGCCCCCAAAAATAAAGTCTGCCACTGTTTCCACTGTTTCCCCATCTATTTCCCATGAAGTGATGGGACCAGATGCCATGATCTTCGTTTTCTGAATATTGAGCTTTAAGCCAACTTTTCACTCTCCTCTTTTATTTTCATCAAGAGGCTTTTGAGTTCCTCTTCACTTTCTGCCATAAGGGTGGTGTCATCTGCATATCTGAGGTTATTGATATTTCTCCCATCAATCTTGATTCCAGCTTGTGTTTCTTCCAGATCTATAGTCCCCTCCAATGCTTAGTCAAAGTTAATTACAGGGGTTTAATCTGTTATAACTATCATTGTACCTTCACCTCTTCTTTGTTTATTTTGGCTTCCTCTGTTTGCAGTTCTCTTCAATGTCTAATTTCTATCCTGACACAGGGGGCAAAGTTGGTCACTCATTGAGGCTCACCTGTTCAGTTGTGTTGTGGGTAAAGAGGTACACTGCAAAGAAATATCCACTGGTGTGTGTGGGGAGTGCTCGCAGTGTGTGGACCACAATGGGTTTTCCCAAGCTCACAGTGGAATGTACTTTCCAGGTCTACACTGCCCAGGCCCCAGGATGCTCTGCAGGGGCACTGCCCAAAGTGGGCCCTGCATTTCATGCATTTCCCAGGTCTAAGCTGCTCAGGTTCGGGTTCTTGGGTACTCTGCAAGGGCACAGATTCGGTTGGGCACACATTTTTGCCTGTCCCAGGTCCAAGAAGCTCAGACAACCAGGTGCTTGGTGAGCACATTGTCCCTGGTGGGCTTGTCATCTTAATCACCTCCCCAGCCTGGGCTACTTGGTTTCCCCCATGCGCCACAAGGGCACCATCTCAGGTGTACCGTGTGTCTCCTCTGGGGAGCTGATCTCAGGCTGCGACCCTCCTGGCAGATGTCAAACATCCAGGATCCCAGGAAGACATGGTTAGCAACTGGGAGCCTGCTCAGTTTGGTGGAGGATGTCAGACTCGGGCTGAGATTGCCCCTTGCCTTCCAGCTCTGGTTATTGCACACCTGCCTCTCTGCCTCTGGCTGATGGGAAGGCCCTGTTTGCAGCTGGCTATCTCTCATGTGGCATTTGCTCAATCCTTTGTTCTGTGAGCAGGCCAGGCTGCACGTTAGAGCCTTTCACAGGAAAGTTCTTTTTTTTTTTCTCTCTATCTCTGGCAATCCCACAGTTTGGGTTACTGTCTCACATTAGCTCCCTGATTGTCCTCAGGGCATTCAGGCCCAGTCCTTACCCTAAGGATTGATGCTGCAGCCCGTGCCTCCCTGTCCAGTCCCCACTCACTAGTGGTTCTTCACTGGCAGTTGTGGTTAGATGCATCTTCTTTAGTTTTTGTTGTTGTTGTTGTTGTTGTTTTGTTTTCTCTCAGTTATGTTGCCTTTTGAGATTCCAAAACTCCCCACAGACCTGCCTGTGAGAGGGTTTCCTACTGTTTGGAAACTTGTCCTCCTTCACAACTGCCTCCCCAGGACAGGTCTTCATCCCTAATTCTTCTGTTTCTCTTTTTGTCTTTTATATTTTGTCCTACTTTCTTTTGAAGAGAAGGGGCTGCCTTTCTGGGTGCCTGGTGTCCTCCACCAGCATTCAGAAGTTGTTTTGTGGAAATTGCTCAGCATTCAAATGATCTTTTGATAAATCTGTGGGAGAGAAAGTGGTCTTCCTGTCCTATTCTTCTGCATCTTTGAACCATCTCCCTATTACATTTTTTAATCTAGGAAAATTTTAACCATACAATTACCTGAAAGCTTAATATTGCATGGAAATACTTTTCTTTTTCTTTTTTCAGGAAAGACTTGGGTAAGTAGGAAGCTGATGAAATGAGCAAATGCCTTTCCTTCAAGGAAAAGTCCCATAATAATACAGTGGATTATTCAGTAACTTGTAAATTAAGAGCCACAATAATTTGTATCTATCAGAACTGTAGATGTTGTTATTGTTTGGGAACACATGTAAGAATTAAAGATTTTAAAATTAAAAAAAATTAAAAAAAATCTAAAAAAAATAAAATAAAATAAAATAAATTACAAAAAATTACAAAAAAAATTAAAAAAAAATAAACTACAACTACTATTAAAAAAAAAAAAAAAAAAGAATCAAGCTACAGCCCATCCATCCATTATCCGTTTTGTAAATTGGAAGTTTTGTTGTAATACAGCTGCACGCATTTATTTGTATTACTTTTTGTGGCTGCTTTCATGATACAGCTGTAGAGATGAGTAACACACACAACGTACAGTAAGTAAGCTGGTGCCTTACAGAAAAAAATTTACCTACTGCAAATCCATTTATTTTTAACAATTAACTGACCAGAAGATAAGTGTCATGGTTTTTAAAAGTTAAGATATATGATGAAAGCGTGGGTTATGCAAGGTCTGTTCAACTTTATTCTTCAGGCCCAAAATATGGTCTCAAAAAAAAAAAAAAAAAAAATTCTGAGAGCTAACATTTTTACCACTATCAATCACAGACAACACATGGCCATGATAATTTTAGAATGGGAAAATTTCAGATGCAACTATCAATAGTCCCCATGGCCATTAAAATTTTTCAATAATGTAATTGTAAAATGCCTAATTTAAATTATATCTGTTTTAGTAAGCAATCACATCATCCACCCTGACCTTTTCAAATACAAATATCATTTGTGTGGTTGTGCATCATGACAAATGAGAAGTAACTTTAGCTATATCACTTTTGCATCTTGGGTATGAGATTATTAACCTTGCTTCAAAAGGTCATCTTGTATTTTTTTTTATATGACATTTGTTTTGTCTTCATGACATAAATTTAAATAAGTTTTTATTATGCCTGTCTATCAAGAAGCCTATCATAACATGGCTTTCTAACTCATCAAATTGAAAGTTATTTTCCTAGAAAAATTACTGCACAGATTTCTGGAAGAAATGATATAATGGATAAAAATATAGAGATAAACTTCCAATAGGAGAGTGATCTAAAATAAACTATGAGGTGTCTTCAAGTGGGAGACCTTTTATGCATACAAACCATGCCATATACAGCAGGGCCAAAGTTATATTTGCTGGATTTTTTTTAAATAAACATTTTTGAAAGTCTTTTCTACATTTTTTACATCATAATAGCTTGAAAAATTATTCACAAAAGGCTTTTTTTTTCCTATAAGGCATCTACTATGTTGTTGCTACTAAATATAAATCCTCTCAAATCATCATAACATCCTACTCTTCAAGAACAACATGAATAATACAGCATTTTCTTATGACCCAAGTAGAAGTCAAAAAGGTGGACTTTTTTTTTTCTCTCTCTGATATGGAATGTCATCTGTAGGAGTTATAAGGAAAAAGTAAATACCTTTTTATTTATTTATTTATTTTTCTGTCCAGGCTCTATAAAGTACTAGTCCACTAACAACTTCTGGAAGCTCAGTTTGCTCATCTGAAAATGGATAGAATATTTATCTTGAATGCAATGGTACTGTTAATACAAAGATCAAATGGTACCTTTGAAATGAATATTATTCTCTGAAACAAAAGAAAACTGATCAAGAGGGAGTAGTGTGCCTGTAAAACCATATATTTTTCAAACAGACGATAAGATGATTAGTAGACTCTTCCACAACCTCAACTTTACTGAGGTATTAATTTTAAAAAAATGTATACATTATGAGCTGTTTGATATGTTTTGATATAATATTACTATAAAATGGTCATTGTAGTCAAGATAACACATCATCATTTGATAGAGCTAACTTTTTTTTTTCAAGAACAATAAAAATTTGCTCTTTTATTCTGTAAATTTCAAGTGTACAATGCAGTATCATTACCTATATTCATGAGGATCTGCATTAGATCTCTGGGACTTATTCATCCTGAATATCTGAAACTCTGAACCCTGTGACCAACATTTCTTCATTTTTCCCACCCCTCAAATGCCTGGCAACCACTATTCTGCTCTCTGCTTCTATGAAGGGGTTAAGGACCCAAGTAGACATTTCTTTAAAGAAGATATACAAATGGCCATCAGATATATTAAAAAGGACTCAGAATCGCTCAACATCAGGGAAATACAAATCCAAACCCATGTAAAATATCACCTCATCCCTGATAGCTCAGATGGTAAAGAATCCACCTGCAATGCAGTAGACCAGGGTTCTATCCCTAGGTTGGGAAGATTCCCTGGAGAAAAGAATGACCACCCACTCCAGTATTCTTGCCTGGAGAATCTTATGGACAGAGGAAACTGACGGGCTACAGTCCATGGGGTCACAAAGAATCAGACATAACTGAGCAGTTAACACTTTCACACCTGTTAGGATGGTTATTATCAAAAAGGTGAAAGATAGCAAGTGTTGCTGAGAATGTGGAAAATGGGAAAACTTAAACGGTGTAGGTGGAAATACACATTTATACAGCCATTATAAAAAATAAAGTATGGAGTTCCTTAAAAAAGTAAAAATTGAACAATCTTATGAACCAGAAATTTCACATCTGTGAATATCTCAGTCTATTGGAGTTTTGAAACAAAATGTCACAGACTGGATGGCTTAGAAACAGCAATTTATTTCTCACAATTCTGGAAGCTAGAAGTCTAAGATCAGAGTGGCAGTATGGAAATCCTTCTTGTGAGTTGCAGACATTGAATTTTGTCCTTGTATAAAACAGAATGGACTAGAAATCTCTGTGAGGTGTCTTTCATAAGAGCACTAATTCCACTCACAAGGATTCATCTCTCATGTCCTAACCATCTCCCAAAGGCTCCGCCTAATAATATCATTCACTTTAAGGGTTAGATTTTCAACAAACGAATTTTGGGAGAGTACAAACATCCAGATAATAAGCGAGTATATATCCAAGGGAAATGGAATCACTTTCTCAAAGAGATATCTGTACTCTCGCATTGATTATACCTTCTTCATTAGTGATAACATGGATGATCCTGGAGGACAATATGATAAGTGAAAGCCTATCACAGAAAGCCAAATATGATCTCATTTTTATATGGTTGACTTTTCGTGACACCCATATAATTTCTGATCATCTGTTGGCATAAAGAAAATGCAAAAAATTAAAAAGCAGAATCTTAGTCATCACATTAGGATCAATAATTTGTATTAAGCAGATCTAGAGACTGACACAGGTCAGAGACTAAGATTCAAAGCCTGAATGGGGCTCATTCAGCTGCTTTTCAAAGCAGTCAAGAAAAAAAAAAGAAGTCTAAGGAGTTAAAGTTCATGTGATAAATTGGAAATTTAAGATCTTAGATCTGAGGTTTATGTCTGGGCAGGGAAAATTCCAACAGGTACGATTGCTTCAAAACAACACTAGATAATTTACAATACTGAGTGAATGTGAGTTGAACAAAAGGAAAAAATAAAATCAGCTTCCCTCTCTCACTCCCAGTTTATTTTCTTGTAGATCAAGAAAGCCCAAGACACCAAGTTTCTGTCTGAGGAAGTAGCATCAGAGATTAGAAGTCAACAGGAGTTCCACTAGCTACAATCATTGTAATTCACATGTAGTCTCTACTGTTTTACTGAGTCAGTCAAAAAACATTTGCTATACATACACTCTGAGCCAGATGCTAGATAACGTCCTGGGGATATGCATTTATATAAAGAAGATTACTTTCAAAGAGCTTTCAGTAAAAAGAAGAGACAAGCTAGTGCACAAAGATTATAAAATAATTCAATAGTTATTTTCATAAAGTTCTTTAAGTGTACGAAAAATGGGATACCTAATCCAGTCTTGAAAATCACACCAGAGGACGCCACACTGAAATTAGCACTCTTTCTAATAGGGCTCAGAGATCCAATACAAGAAACACATAATACATTATTTTTTAGCTGTATTATTCCCATATTTATTCAGTTTCAAAAGTGGGCTATTTTTGAGCAAATATGATAATGCAAGTGTGGTGTTTGCAATACAGCTGCCTGTACATACTGAAATAATAACACAGAATTTTCGCTTGGCTGTTCAGCATATTATCTGTATACTGTTATCTTATTCTGTGTATCCAAAGCCAATCTGTAGGGATTTGTCTGGACTATAAAAAATGACATTCCAATGAACTTTCCCAGAAGGCCATCAACTTAAACTCAATATCACAAATCAAGGGAGCTGGAAATGTACCTGTGATATGTTTGAAGAGGTATGAGGAAGACTGCAGACTTCTCACTTGTCTAGTTCTCCACATTCACTTAACTGAGGAAATCAATGACTTAAGCTTCGAACTTTCAGCATCATCTCTGCATCAATTTATTTCAAAGGCATTCGTGGAGCACTTTACCAAGAGTTTTCTAGTGCTCTGAAATCCATTTCAAAATATCATCTGTGTGCCTATGAAGTGTGACCTAAATAACTTTGTTAAAGATTCTGGCAGGCCAACTGAAGCTTCCACATTGTGAGCACTCAAGTGCACGATGGAATATTAAACATCCTCTGGCAACTAGTGTACTTTTTTGAGCAGTGAAGATTTCTCTCCCAAGCAGAATTTTAGAACACATACTACTGCAGCATTTGTTTGTGTCAAAATTATATGTGTTCCTGCCCTGTTTAGGTTCAACATGCCAATTTTCCTCCTTTGTCAAACTGTTTCTGCTTATCACTGACAGTGCTGCTGTCATACTAAAATGTTTCTGTGGTTGGTTAGACTCAGTTGCCAAGGTAACCATCCTGATGTGGGTTGCCTTTAGGAGTTTATCATTAGATACTTGAAAACCTTGACTGCATGTAAATAATAAAATTAATCAAGGTAATATGTCTTTGTGCTTCATATGGCATTTCCTAGAGGCTCAATAAATATGTGATAATGGTAACCTTCTATTCATATTTTCAGTCAGTTATTATCAAAAGTCTTAGAAGTTTACACTTATTCATCTTTACTACATTCTGGAAAGTTTTAGTTTATAAATAGGAAATTATTATTATTTTATGTTAAACTCCATGTAAAAATAAATTTTCAAAGTATTTGACATTGGTTCAGACAATTCCAAAAGGAAAAAATAGTGATGAAATTCAGGCTTCTACATTTTCTTTAGCTTTGTTTTTACTGAATCTCTGCTCCCAACTCCTGGGTATATTAATGATAGCATAGCATTATTTCCTCTTTCCAAATTTCATCCTTTTTTTTCCTCCCAGGAAGACAGAAACACAGGCTTCAGAGTTCATATTTATTTTGGTGTATTGCTTTGTTTCACTATTTATCTATTTGCCTATCTATCCATTCATTCATTCACTCAGTTATCTTTTCTGAGTTTCAGTTTTCTTATGTATAAAGTTGAATAGAGATTGCCCCCTAAGTGGATTAGTTATAATGAATGTACATAATTTAATGGAATATCTAATACATTGTTTGTTTTTAAAATAATTATAAATACTATCAACAGTGAAATTATTTATATTTCATAGAGAATTTGATGTTTTCACTTTCTATCTTCATGGGTAAAATAGTTGATAAAGATTGAGTTACCTCCTAAAGATGTCCCTTAAAATGATCCTAAAAGATATCCTTGCCCTTGGAAGAGCTGAAAAACTTCTGCCCTACCAAGTTAAGAAAATTCTAGCATGACAAACTGACCATTTGAAGGTGAGGGCTTTGTTTTAAAGGGTCTTTTCTTCAGCCACAATACACCCAGAGCATAGTACATTAAGCTGTTATTTTCTAGCAACACTTTAATAGGAATTTGTTGACTTTAAACATTGGAATGCTTAGCATACATTACCATGAAGTTCTGGGTACAAAGTATTTATTAGAAATTACCATTTGTGGGAAAAGGAAAAGATGAAAATCAGAATTAAGCAGAGGAAGAAAGTTTAAGTCTGATGTAGGTCCTACAGAGACATGGTAAACCTGCAAGAGGAGGTACACAACGACTGTTATCTGTCAAAGCTGTCTTATTTTGAGCTAAAATGACTGTGCACTTATACCCCAGCCTTCTTATGTTTCTAGTATGAACTTCCCAGGGAGTTTCAACCTCTAATGAAGCTGTTCTCTGCAGCTGAAACAGATCATAATAGAGCTGACTATTGGAAGTTCTTTGCTCACTACACTCCAATAGCAGGGCAGTCCTTTCTTGAGGGGGTTCTTGGTGGTACATACTGTGTCTATCACACTTAGATTAACTAGTTGAGTTTGAAAAAAAGTGAACTGAGCCCAAGATTCAATGAGATAATGACAGACAATTTGCTGAGAGACTTGAAACAGATCCTACTTTTGGTGAGTTATAGCATGTGTATGTCTTTCTTACCCACTAGGGAAGCCTGGATCCCTGAATTCATAGAATTGGAGTAATGGGGATAATAAGAAAAGAAAGAAACCTCAAAATGAAAAGACGGGAGAATCACCAGTGTATTTCACTGATATCAGGTTAACATAATTGTTTATCTATAATACTTGGAAAGATGCAACCAATTCTTTAATTATCTTTCCCCTGAGGAAGTGGCATTTTGTCTGGCTAGAATTTCCATTCTATATATATATATATATATATAATTCTTTCATTTTGTTAACCCCATTACTTTCACCCATACAAAGGCAAAGAAAATATCTTCTTGCTCTTTGTCTTGCTGTGTTTTCTAGAATCAGGGAAATCACCATGCGACATTGGTCATGACCAAAATGACTTATTGGTGTGGGGCTTACTGGCAGGTGGGAGGCTCTGGTTATGTTGAATTACAGAAACATCATGAGAAGTTATGGAAAAGGTTATATGTGAATACTCCTGTCCCAGTGCTCTGTGAATGCCTATACGACTGTACATGGAGCTAATTCTTTCAGCCTCTTTCCTCTCCTTGAACAAAAGAGGGGGAAAAAAAAGAAAAGGATGTGCTCCAACTTTCTCCATCCCAAATCTCTTTTTATTCTAAAAGCTTTGTTTAACCTCATGCAATACTGATGTAGAGTGACTTAAAATATGGAATTAGTTATCAATGCATACGAGGGAACACAAAGCATACACAACTACAAGTTATAGTACCCTGAAGAGTCATTATATAGGAATCAGCAAGTTCAAAAAAAAAAAAAAAATCAGTGGTTATACAAAATAATTTGTGCTGTCCAATATTTTGTAAAGACAGCTGAATATTTTGTTTCACTAACTTTATTTCCTTCTCAGGCATGCTGCAATGATTTTCACTTACTATATAGCACCATTGACCCATAAAATATTGTCCTCAGGCACACAAAACTCACTAGAATTTCTGTTCACAAAATATTGATTTGATGATTAAGCTTATTATCAGTTAAGAACTCAAGGTCTGAGCTTTAGACTTTTCATACTGGGCTGCATTTATGGCTTGAAAATCCTTGAAAATTGTCTGTTTTCATTAATAAAATATAGAAATAATGTTCTGCACTGAGAAGATTAGATTTAATCCCAAATCCCATTGCTCATAAGAGGCTAGTATTCTGTCAAATTTATGATTACATTTAAATACTTAAACTTCATTGCAGCCACTTGTCATTATTTTAACACCTGAAAAGCAAGGCTGGACGTTATTAGGAAACAGGATTGATGTGTGGCTATTTAGGAAAATGAATATTTACATATGCAATGACTACTTATGTTGATTGTTTTTCCCCCACAGAGATGCTTATAAATGAATTTTCTAAATTTGGTTTATATTGGCCAACACAATTTAAATAACAATGTGAGGTATTCAAATGATGCTTGAGTCTACATATAGTCCATCCACTAATCAGTACTCTGAACTACATGATTTAGTTTTTAACTTCCTCTGCCATTTCGTTGATAAACTTTTGCAAGCATGTATGTGATTCTTAAAACTGTCACACACCTAAAATTGAAGAGAGTGATTCTCAGTTATCTTGAACACTGCAATACTGTTTTTAAATTTAGGAGAATTTCGACTTAAAATGTAAATTTCTAATTATACATTTGAAATTGGAGTTACATATTGAAATCATCTTGCCTGGGGAATCCCATGGACAGGAGTCTGGCAGGGTACATACAGTCCATAGAGTCACAAAAAGTCAGATAGGACTGAAGTGACTTAGCACTCATGCATGTACACACATATTGTCTTAAAGAGCTAAAATACAAATATTTATGCTTAGATTTCCTAATATTAAATAACATAAAGTCAATTTTATTTTTTATAAGTGATTCTAAACCTTTAAAAGTTCTGTTTTTGTTAAGTCTTTATTGAATTTGTTACAACATAGCTTCTCTTTCATGTTTTGATATTTTGGCTGCAAAGCATGTGGAATCTTAGCTCCCTGACCAGGGATCAAACTTGCAGTCCCTGCATTGGAAGGTGAAGTTGTAACCACTGGACTGCCAGGGAAGTCTCCTTCATGAACTGAAAAATGCTTACCATTCACACCACAATCACATAAACCTAAGTAACCTGACAAGCTACATTCCTAAACCAACATGTTTGGAGCTGCCCTTTCAATTTTGAGTCCTTAAGAACTGGAACTATGACTAGGATGCAGCTGAACCCTTGACTATAACACTGAGGATACATGTGAACTCTATTTTTGTCAGTGACTCTATTACAAAAAGTGGAAGTGGAGATTCTGAACACATCCTTTAGATTCAAAAAGTATATTTTAACTCAAATTAAAATATATAACCAGTGCCCAATGGCTCTGGGTCTTGGTTAGATATTATTTTTGTTGCTTTGAAGCTGACTTTCCCCCACAGCTCAAAAGATTTTTGAACATCATGGAATCTTGCATGCTCATAAGATATAGCTTATCTCTTAGAACCACATAATGCTTTCAAATATGAAAATACTGTCCAATTGAAAATTTTCTATTTCTCATGGCTTCTATTTATTTTATTATATTTAGCAATGATAGTTTCTCCATCCTCTAAAGAGACGAAATTACTCTATTCTATTGTTTATTTTATGGTAGAATTTCAAAGTTGAAATGTATCTTAGAGTATATCTAGTCCCATTTATTCATCAGATAAAAAGAATCACTTTTTTTTATAAAAGGAAAAAATCTGTTCAGTACCTTGTGAGCAGTTATGCAAATGTCAACTATTTGTCATCATCATCATCCTTTATTCATAACACCATTATACTCGTTTTTATTAGGGTGACCACATAATTTATCACCTAAACTGGCAAGTTTTGAGAATAAAACAGGGAACAATTACTAATTAAGCCATCAGATCTGTAAAAACTAGCATATTTTGCCACCCTAGCTTTGCTCAACTATAGTTAAGTAAAACATTTAGCACATTTCCATTCGCAAAAGAATTCTCAAGTATATTAGGTTTTATACCCTATGACCCTTTTGAGATTTTTAGTCAGCTAAATTTAAATGCCCCTATAATATGTAAAAAAAAAAAAAAAAAATCAAGTAGGGTCACACTGATTGAATAGGAGACTGCACAACTGGAGCTCTGGAAATTTAACAACCTCTCAGAAGTATATCATGATCCTTGAGGCACCCCTATGGAAACATGGAGCTTCACAGGCTTATTTGAAATCGGCTGCATTAGTGGAAAGAAAGTAACACTTACCAAACTTCCATGAGGTGCCAAACCATGTACACGCAATTGTCTGGGAACAATGGAGCTGGGGTTTAAGTCGATGTTTAATTGATTGCAAAGTTTTTTTGTTTGTTTTTTTTTTGTTTGTTTGTTTTCCATTCCTCAGAAGACAGTGTATTGCCTTTTTGCATGCTTCTTATTTCAGAAAGTTCTTCATTGTCACAGCCAGGCCACCCTAAGTTATGCTACAATGGTTGCAAACAGCCTTCGGATTTCAGAGGTCTAAAAGAAGGAAACAAATGAACATTAAAAAAAAGATTCTTAAAACAAAAACATTTCTTGTTTATACTATATGTCCATTGCAGGATAGTGAAACACTAGTTATTATATAGTGCCTGAGGTATATAGACTGCTGGAAGCTCTATCTTGACCTACATTTCTGTGCTCTCAAAAACAAGGAAATGAAAAATGTTGAAATATTCACTAGGTCTTAAAATTTCCACTTGAGATAACAAATGTCTTTTTTCTTTCACATTTGATTGGCCAGAACAAGTTATATGGCCACGCCTGTTAAATAGAATGAGGATATATAATTCTTCCATTGAGAGGGGTGCCTAATAATGCAGTGGGTTGACCAAGATCTTATTTCAATAAAATCTATATTCTTAAACTTTTAATCAATATTCCTTCTTCTTTCCTATGAGGCCAATTATATCATGAGAGCCCTCTTATATTTAGATTTTTTTTTAATGTATTATGACTCACTTCCAATAGTTATCTCAAAATTTCTTCTTTTCCAAATTAAGTATTTCCAGTGTTTCAACTGTTCCTGAAAAGGTACTGCTTAAAGGAGTGCTTCTCAAACTTGAACGTGTGTTGTCATGTTTTGGAGATATTAAAATGTGGATTCCGATTCAATAGGCCTGTATAAATCCTATAGTACAGATTTTTTTTTTTTTTTTAAGGATGTCTTAACCTAGTTTTGAGCTCTTAGCTGGAGACCAGTCAGCTCCCTGTCTTGAGCAGCTAACTAAGCCTGCATTCCAGCCACTTCCATTACTGAACTTTCACATTCATTTTATTATACACTTGCAATCCTGGTGGCTAAGTGGTAAAGATTCTGCCTTCAGTGCAGGAGATGTGGGTTTGATCACTGGGTTGGGAAGACTCCCTGGAGGAGGAAATAGTAACCCACTCCAGTATTCTTGCCTGGGAAATTCATGAACAGAGGAGCTTCATGGGCTACAACCAGTGGGATCACAGAGTTGGACACAACTGAGTGACTAAGCACACAATAATGGGTCAGGGCCAGTAATCAGATAACTAGGGGCAACTTTCTTGTTCCAGAATCTGGGAAATTATTCAAATAAGCTAATCCACAGGAAGGCCAAGAAATGTGGATACCCTACCCATCTTGCCATATAGAAGATACCCCATACAGCTCTGTTGTCTTGTCTTCATGTCCAACCACTATGTGACCCTGCTGGCAGCCTCCTCTCATTTGAAAACCCAGGTTACAGAGAGTTCTGCTTTTTATCTATCCCAGTGTCTGTGTGTTGTGTCCCACCATCAAAGAAATTTTAAATCTTACAAAACTTCCTGTGTCTGTTAGTGGCTCCCATGTCTCTCTTTACCCAAATTTCCTCAGTGTTGGAATATTCAAAATACTGCCTAAAGTCTAAGGGAAGGAGGGCTAGATTCCAGCCCAGGTGAGGGCCTCCCTACGAGCAGCAGAAACAATGAGTCACTTGAGCTGTACTCTCTGGAGTCAGATTTGTGGCGTGCCTCTGGTCATAATTTGCGTTTGGCGGGGCTTACTTTAGGGGGTTGTCACTTCCTCAGCATCATGGTTTATGATTATTACTATTTGGAGCAGAAGTTGGGTTTGCCCATGTGTTTCAGGTGACGCTTGTAGAAGAAGGAGTGGATTGAACTTCCTTACAGTGAAGAGATGGCACCGCCAGAGTGTGCTACTATGTCCTCTGCTGCTACTGTCAACCAGCTTCATGCTCCCAAGATCCCCAAGTATACTGAGAGTGTCACTCCTGGAAACCCACAGTAGCCAGATAGTTAAAACAAAAGGGGACTCTTGAATAAGGGAATGATTATCTCATTCCCATATTCTAGACACACCTACCAAAGTTACCCAACGTCTTAAGCAATGAAAAAAAAAAAAAAAAAAAAAAACTAGCCAGCCTACTTGAGCCACTTCTTACCAACATTTGAATTGACTGATAATTTGAACAAGGGAGCTTTTGTGCTGTCCTAAAGAAAGGCAGTGACAGCTCCCTATCCATAAACCCTAATCCCTGGGAGGTAAACTGGGAAGGCTTGGAACAAGAGATGGCTGCCAGTGAAGCAGGGAACCTACCACTTCTCTCTCATTTCCTGTAACCACAGAGAAGGTCTATACATGACTTACTGAATAGATATAAAAACTAAAAACAGAGGCTTTAGGCTGCTAGAAGTTCAAATGGGGGAGAAAATGTGGAGTTTAAAAATAAAAAGGAAAGGACAGGATGCATGGTCAAGAAACAACAAGACAAACACACAGGTACACATATAATTAAAACAAAGATTATTGATACAACTGAAAATCTCCAATTTACTAATAAAAATATAAATAACTGGTTTTTGTACCTCCACAACATAGATTTTAAATTAAGGTCAACATTCTCTATAAAGTACCAATGACAAATCTTCATGGACTTAACACTGGGCCTTAAATTATAATGATACATGAGGATTCTAATAAATTTAAACATGATATCCCCTATAATCTTATGAAAACAACTAAACATAATGAGAGGAAAAAGACAGCTATGCCTCATTTTAATTATTGCCTGGGCTAAATTATCCACAGTCATAATAATTTTTGCCCTAAAATAACCTTTCAGTTCAGTTCAGTCTCTCAGTCATATCTGACTCTTTGCAACCCCATGGACTGCAGCACGCCAGGCTTCCCTGTCCATTACCAAATCTTGGAGCATGCTCAGACTCATGTCCATCACGTTGGTGATGCCATCCAACCATCTCATCCTCTGTCATCCTCTTTTCCTCATGACTTCAATCGTTCCCAGCATCAGGATCTTTTCCAGTGAGTCAGTTCTTCACAACAGGTGGTCAAAGTATTGGAGTTTCAGCTTCAGCATCAGTCCTTCCAATGAACACCCAAGACTGATTTCCTTTAAGATGGACTGGTTGGATCTCCATGCAGTCCAAAGGACTCTCAACAGTCTTCTACAACACCACAGTTCAAAAGCATCAATTCTTCGGCACTCAGCTTTTATAGTCCAACTCTCACATCCGTCATGACTACTGGAAAAGCCATAGCTTTGACTAGACAGATCTCTGTTGGCAAAGTAATGTCACTGCTTTTTAATATGCTGTCTAGATGGTCACAGCTTTTCTTCCAAGGAACAAGCATCTTTTATATTCATGGCTTCAGTCAACATCTGCAGTGATTTTGGAGCCCCCCAAAATAAGTCTGTCACAGTTTCCATTGTTTCCCCCCATCTTGGGAACAGATGCCATGATCTTAGTTTTCTGAATGTTGAGTTTTAAGCTGACTTTTCCACTCTCCTCTTTCACTTTTTTTTTAAATTTATGTATTTTAATTGGAGGCTAATTACTTTACAATATTGTAGTGGGTTTTGCCACACACTGATATGAATCAGCCATGGGTGTACATGTGTACTCCCTCCCCATCCCATCCCTCAGGGTCATCCCAGTGCACCAGCCCTAAGCACTTTGTCTCATGCATCGAACCTAATAACATTGAAACATGTATATTATCATATGTGAAACAGACCTTCTCACTTTCAAGAGGCTCTTCAGTTCTTCTTCCCTTTCTGCCCTAAGGGTGGTGCCATCTGTGTATCTGAGATCATTAATATTTCTCCCGGCAGTCTTGATTCCAGCTTGTGCTTTATCTAGCCTAACATTTTAAATGATGTACTCTGCATATAGGTTAAGTAAGCGGGGTGACAATACACAGCCTTGACCTACTCCTTTCCCAAACTGAAACCAGTCTGTTTTACCATGTCCAGATCTAACTGTTGCTTCTTAACATTTATACAGATTTCTCAGGAGGCAGATAAGGTGGTCTGGTATCCTCATCTCTTTAAGAATGTTCCACAATTTGTTGTTGTTCACACAGTCAAAGGTTTTTTCATGGTCAATAAAGCAGAAGTAGATGTTTTCTGGAACTCTACTGCTTTTTTGATGATCCAGTGGGTGTTGGGAATTTGATCTCTGGTTCCTCTACCTTTTCTAAATCCAAGCTGAACATCTGGAAGTTCACGGTTCACATAATGTAGAAGCCTGGCCATTAGTTTGCTAGCATATAAGATAAGTGCAATTATGCAGTAGTTAAAACATTCTTTGGTATTGCCTTTCTTTGTAACTGGAATGAAAACTGATCTTTTCAGTCCTGTAGCCACTGCTGAGTTTTCCAAATTTGCTAGCATAGTAAGTGCAGTATTTTCACAGCATAATCTTTGAGGATTTGAAATAGCTCAACTGGAATTCCATTGCCTCCACTAGCTTTGTTCATAGTCATGCTTCCTGAGGCCCACTGGTTTCACATTTCAAAATTTCTGGCTCTAGGTAAGTGATCACACCATCATAGTTATCTGGGTCATGAAGATCTTTTTGGTATAGTTCTATGTATTCTTGCCACCTCTTAATATCTTCTGTTTTTGTTATGTCTGTATCGTTTCTGTCGTCTATTGTGCCCATGTTTGCATGAAATGTTCTCTTGATAGCTCTAACTTCCTTGAAGATGTATTCAGTCTTTCCCATTCTATTGTTTTCCTATATTTCTTTGCATTGATCACTGAGGAAGGTTTTCTTATCTCGCCTTGCTGTTCTTTGGAACTCTGCATTCAAAAGGGTATATCTTTCCTTTTCTCCTTTGCCTTTAGTTTCTCTTTTCTCAGCTATTTGTAAGGCCTCCTCAAACAACCATTTTGCCTTTTTGCATTTTTTTCCCCTTGGGGATGGTCTTGATTACTGTCTCTTGTATAATGTTACAAAACTCCATCCATAGTTCTCCAGGCACTTTGTCTATCAGATCTAATCCCTTGAATCTATTTGTCACTTAGGCAATACCTGGATTGTCTAGCAGTTTTCCCTACTTTTTTCAATTTAAGTCTGAATTTGGCAATAAGGAGTTCATGATCTGCACCACAGTCAGCTCCCAATCTTGTTTTTGCTGCCTGTATACAGCTTTTCCAACTTTGGCTGCAAAGAATATAATCAATCTGATTTCAATATTGGCCATCTGGCGGTGTCCATGTGTAGTCTTCTCTTGTGTTGTTGGAAAAGGGTGTTTGCTATGACCAGTGTGTTCTCTTGGGAAAACTCTGTTAGCCTTTGCTCTTCTTCATTCTGTACTCCAAGGCCAAATTTATCATTACTCCAGGTATCTCTTGACTTCTGTTATGCCCAAGTCGCAAAATCTCCCAATGACCACCAGGGAGCCGATAGCTGATGAAAAAGCAAGAGAGTTTTTATTACTAAGCTTGAGCTTGGGCTCCCACCATTACCGATGCAGCAGCTATAAGGGAGGAGCCCTGAGTTTTGGGTTACATTGCTTATACAGGGTATATTCGTGTAAAAGGGGATTTCCAGGCTGGAGCACATCTGATTGGTCACCCTCTTTCGAAAGGGGTGTGTGTTGATTTCTGATTGGTTCTTATTACCTAGGCAAACCACAAATTCCTGAACATAAAGTCAGGAGATTTTGGTCTGGGGCCTGATTGGCTCGTGGGTGGTAGGGTGAGGTCAGGGGATTTCCAAAGGCTCTTTTCCTGGAGCCTTACAAAATGGAGTTTTTCTGTTAACAAAATGGAGTAGCTTAGATTCTTCACTTCCTAGTCTTGCATCCTAGTCACCTATAATGAAAAGGACATCTGTTTTTGGTGTTAGTTCTAGAAGGTCTTGTGGGTCTTCACAAAGCCATTCAACTTCAGGGTTTTCAGCATTACTGACTGGGGCACAGACTTGGATTACTGTAATATTAAATGGTTTGCCTTCGAAATGAGCAGAGATCATTCTGTCATTTTTGAGATTGCACCCAAGAACTGCATTTTGGACTCTTCTGTTGACTATGAGGGCTACTCTGTTTCTTCTAAGTGATTCTTGCCCAGAGAAGTAGATATAATGGTTATATGAATTAAATTCACCCATTCCATTCCATTTTAGTTCCCTGAGTCCTAAAATGTCGGTGTGCACTCTTGCCATCTCCTGTTTGAGCACTTCCAATTTACCTTGATTCATGGACCTAACATTCCAGATTCCTATGCAATATTGTTTTTACAACATCAGACTTTACTTCCATCACTAGTCACATCCACAACTGGTTATTGTTGTTGTTGTTTTTGCTTTGGCTCTGTTTCTTCATTTTTTCTGTAGTTATTTCTCCACACTTCTCCAGTAGCATATTGGGCTACTACCGACCTGGGGAGTTCATCTTTCAGTGTCATATCTTTTTTCTTTTTCACACTGTTTATGGGGTTCTCAAGGCAGAATACTAAAATGGTTTCCCATTCTCTTCTCCAGTGGACCACATTTTATCAGAACTCTCTATCATGATCCATCTCTCTTGGGTTGCCCTACAGGGCATGACTCAAAATTTCAATGAGTTGGACAACACTGTGGTCCATGTGATCAATTTGATTAGTTTTCTGTGATTGTGGTTTATTATTTTTTATTATTTATAATAAAATATCCATTATTAGACATAAATACTCTGACATAGTGAATGAAAAGTATGTTTAATAAGTCTTTTACACTTAATAACTCAACTTGATGAAATGGAATCTCATGGACTCTCTAGTTAGAATGGTTAATACAGGCTGTTACAAATTATTTTGACATATTTAAGGTGCTTCATTTGACACCCCATTGCCTCTTCTTAAATATGAAAAGAATAAATGGTGCACCATAGTGAATTATTACAACCTTAATGCTGTGCACACATCTGTTAAGTTATAATACCCAATATTATTCAATTTACTAACTCCATTCAACCAACAGCTAGTAAATATTTTGTCATTCTACTGTGCTTAGTCACTCAGTCATGTCTGACTCTTTAAGACCCCATGGACTGTAGCCCACCAGGCTCCTCTGTCCATGGGTTTTCTCCAAGGATGAATATTGAAGTGGGTTGCCATGCCCCCCTCAAGGGGATCTTCCCAATCCAGGGATCAAACCCACGTCTCAGGAATTGTAGGCAATTCTTTACCATCTTTGCAGACAAGATCTTAACTATATCAACCTTTTCTCCAGTAATATAAACATGACATTATATTGATGATATCTTCCTCTGAGAAGATTCATTTGGCACACATATTTAAAACATGCAATTCCAACATCTTTCAGTTCTTTTTGCAATCTAGAGGCAAAGTATTCCTTAGTTACAGATTTTGCTATATTTCACTGTGCTGCTACTTACCAACCAGCTTACCTTAAAAAAAGTCTCTAGAATTGGCCCAAGTCAAAATTAACAAGCACTCTCGTTAGCACTCTAAGAGAGTCCTTCATTAGAAATACTTTAGCAGCCTTTTCTTATGCCTCCTAGAGTCTCTGCACCACTTATAATGGCCAAAATTTACCCGTGGGCTTCTGAGTAAAAAAGAAATTCTGACCAGAGACTATACTCTTCTGTGACCCTCCATACCAACTGTCCATTGTGAAAACAGCATACCACAAGCATAGCAGGGCTATTGAGGTCACCCTAACACAGGATGGAGGTAAACCTGGAGCTTCTGGTATATTCCACCTACAGGAGGAAGTGGCCTCCCCATTCTGAGCCCTTGAAAGATGTCATGGTGGTGGAGGAGGTCACTTTTCCCCAGACAGCTTACCTACCTGGGAAGCCTGTTAGGATAAACTGAGAGAACAACAATGAGTCTACACACTTTACCAATAGCATTGCCATCATCATAAATGATGGAGCTCAGTAGAATGTTGTTGCTTTCCAACTCTCAAATGAGATGCCCCTTATAACTGGCCAAAGTTCAAACAGTCATCTTAAAGCTGGAGGCCCTGGTTAGGAAATGGTTCAATCTGTACATTTCTCCAAACTTCTAGGCTAGAGTCTAAGCGGAGTTTTCCCCATCAAAGTAAGAAATTCTGGGAATCTCTTGCCTCGTGGATGCAAAAAAATATAAATCAAGGTCACAAATTTCTCCACATGTAAGATCATAATATAAGGCTTTATCAGGATTCTCCTTACTCTCCTCAGAGTGTGGCATTACTGATAGTGATCAATGTTTACATTTCACAATACACAACACTGGGCTCTTGAAAAAGCCATTCAATAGAACTTCTTTTAACTCTCTGATAGGTTCCAGGTAGCTGCTTTAAGTATAATGTTTAATAGATTTCCAAAAGCAAAATAATGTAAGTTTAAAAAAATGAAAATAAATAAATAAATAAAACCCCTAAGAGTTTATTTGGGGGGGCTCTAAAATCACTGCAGGTGGTGATTGCAGCCACGAAATTAAAAGACACTTACTCCTTGGAAGAAAAATTATGACCAACCTAGATAGCATATTCAAAAGCAGAGACATTATGTTGCCAACAAAGGTCCGTCTAGTCAAGGCTATGGTTTTTCCAGTAGTCATGTACGATGTGAGAGTTGGACTGTGAAGAAAGCTGAGCACCGAAGAATTGATGGTTTTGAACTGTGGTGTTGGAGAAGACTCTTCAGAGTCCCTTGGACTGCAAGGAGATCCAACCAGTCCATTCTAAAGGAGATCAGTCCTGGGTGTTCTTTGGAGGGAATGATGCTAAAGCTGAAACTCCAGTACTTTGGCCACCTCATGTGAAGAGTTGACTCACTGGAAAAGACTCTGATGCTGGGAGGGATTGGGGGCAGGAGGAGAAGGGGACCACAGAGGATGAGATGGCTGGATGGAATCATCGACTCAAAGGACATGAGTTTGAGTGAACTCTGGGAGTTGGTGATGGACAGGGAGGCCTGGCGTGCTGCAATTCATGGGGTCACAAAGAGTCAGACACGACTGAGTGACTGAACTGAACTGAAGTAGTTCTATATCTTTCTTGATTTAATACTGATTCTCCAAAGTCACCTAAGAAATATTGGTACAGAGAATTCATCGCTTTTACTCCTTTGATGTGGGAAAGTAAACAGAACCTGAAGGAGGAACTCTGATGTCTCTCAAAGACAATAGAATCCAACTTTAATAAAAAAAGACTCCTCTTCTTTCCTGGCAAGGGCTCAGCCAGTGAAAAGGCATTGACTCTACACATCTCAGAACCCTCCCAAATTCCTTTTCCTCTCTGTAAAAAGTGTTCTCCTTCCTTTACTTTGCAGGGATTTGCAGGTGGCTCACCATGGCTGTGGCCACCTAATTGCAATTTTCTAATGATTCTGAATAAGCCCATCATTTCTGGAGAAAGATGTGATAGTGTATTTGTTTTTGTGAACAGACACTAGGGATTCTGTTTACTGAGCTTACTGCTTGCTTAACCCAAATGTAAACATCACTTTACATTTCTTTTTCTCTGTCAAAGAACATACCTGTGCACTCTATCCATCTTTAAGGAAAAAGTTTATAGAAGTTGCTATTAACTCTATCTTTCTATTAACAAAAATCAGTGGAAATTATTGCTTTCCTCAGTAGAAAACTGCCTTATATAGGTAAACCTTTTGATCAGGTCAGGAAGAGCGGTGACAGGAGATACCCCTCATCCAAGGTAAGGAGCAGCAGCTGTGCTTTGCTGGAGCAGCCATGAAGAGATACCCCATGCCCAAGGTAAGAGAAACCCAAGTAAGATGGTAGGTTTTGCAAGAGGGCATCAGAGCGCAGACACACTGAACCCACACTCACAGAAAACTAGTCAGTCTAATCACACTAGGACCAAAGCCTTGTCTAACTCAATGAAACCAAGCCGTGACCATGGGGCAACACAAGACAGGCGGGTCATGATGGAGAGGTTTGACAGAATGTGGTCCACTGAAGAAGGGAATGGCAAACCACTTCAGTATTCTTGCCTTGAGAACCCCATGAACAGTATGAAAAGGCAAAATGATAGGATACCAAAAGAGGTACTCCCCAGGTCAGTAGGTGCCCAATATGCTACTGGAAGTCAGTGGAGAAATAACACCAGAAAGAATGAGGGGGATGGAGCCAAAGCAAAAACAATACCCAGCTGTGGATGTGACTGGTGAAAGAAGCAAGGTCCGATGCTATAAAGAGCAATATTGCATAGGAAACTGGAATGTCAGGTCCATGAATCAAGGCAAATTGGAAGTGGTCAAACAAGAGATGGGAAGGGTGAACGTCAACATTCTAAGAATCAGTGAACTAAAATGGACTGGAATGGGTGAATTTAACTCAGACGACCATTATATCTACTGCTGCGGGCAGGAATCCCTAAGAAGAAATGGAGTAGCCATCATAGTCAACAAAAGAGTCCGAAATGCAGTACTTGGATGCAATCTCAAAAACGACAGGATGATCTCTGTTCGTTTCGAAGGCAAACCATTCAATTTCACAGTAATCCAAGTCTACGCCCTAACCAGTAATGCTGAAGAAACAGAAGTTGAACGGTTCTATGAAGACCTAAAAGACCTTTTAGAACTAATACCCAAAAAAGATGTTCTTTTCATTATAGTGGACTGGAATGCTAAAGTAGGAAGTCAAGAAACACCTGGAGTAACAGGCAAATTTGGCCTTGGAATACGGAATGAAGCAGGGCAAAGACTAACAGAGTTTTGCCAAGAAAATGCACTGGTCATAGCAAACACCCTCTTCCAACAACACAAGAGAAGACTCTACACATGGACATCACCAGATGGTCAATTCCAAAATCAGATTGATTATATTCTTTGCAGCCAAAGATGGAGAAGCTCTATACAGTCAACAAAACCAAGACCAGGAGCTGACTGTGGCTCAGATCATGAACTCCTTATTACCAAATTCAGACTTAAATTGAAGAAAGTAGGGAAAACTGCTAGACCATTCAGGTATGATCTAAATCAAATCCCTTATGATTATACAGCAGAAGTGAGAAATAGATTTAAGGGCCTAGATCTGATAGAGTGCCTGATGAATGATGGACTGAGGTTCGTGACATTGTAGAGGAGACAGGGATCAAGACCATCCCCATGGAAAAGAAATGCAAAAAAGCAAAATTGCTCTCTGGGGAGGCCCTACAAATAGCTGTGAAAAGAAGAGAAGCGAAAAGCCAAGGAGAAAAGGAAAGATATATGTATGTGTATGCAGAGTTCCAAAGAATAGCAAGAAGAGATAAGAAAGGCTTCTTCAGCGATCAATGCAAAGAAATCGAGGCAAAGAACAGAATGGGAAAGACTAGAGATCTCTTCAAGAAAATTAGAGATACCAAGGGAACATTGCATGCAAAGATGGGCTTGATAAAGGACAGAAATGGTCTGGACCTAACAGAAGAAGAAGATATTAAGAAGAGATGGCAAGAATACACAGAAGAACTGTACAAAAAAGATCTTCACGACCCAGATAATCACAATGGTGTGATCACTCATCTAGAGCCAGACATCTTCGAATGTGAAGTCAAGTGGGCCTTAGAAAGAAACACTACAAACAAAGCTAGTGGACATGATGGAATTCCAGTAGAGCTATTTCAAATCCTGGAAGATGCTGCTGTGAAAGTGTTGCACTCAATATGCCAGCAAATTTGGAAAACTCAGCAGTGGCCACGGGACTGGAAAAGGTCAATTTTCATTCCAATCCCAAAGATAGGCAATGCCAAAGAATGCTCAAACTACTGCACAATGGCACTCATCTCACACGCTAGCAAAGTAATGCTCAAAATTCTCCAAGCTAGGCTTCAGCAATATGTGAACCGTGAACTTCCTGATGTTCAAGCTGATTTTAAAAAAGCAGAGGAACCAGAGATCAAATTGCCAAAATCCTCTGGATCATGGAAAAAGTAAGAAACTTTCAGGAAAACATCAATTTCTGCTTTATTGACTATGCCAAAGCCTTTGACTGTGTGGATCATGATAAACTGTGGAAAATTCTGAAAGAGATGGGAATACCAGACCACCTGACCTGCCTCTTGAGAAATCTGTATGCAGGTCAGGAAGCAACAGTTAGAAATCGATATGGAACAACAGACTGGTTCCAAATAGGAAAAGGAGTATGTCAGGCTGTATATTGTCACCCTGCTTATTTAACTTATATGCAGAGTACATCATGAGAAACGCTGGACTGGAAGAAACACAAGCTGGAATCAAGATTGCTGGGAGAAATATCAATAACCTCAGATATGCAGATGACACCACCCTTATGGTAGAAAGTGAAGAGGAGCTAAAAAGCCTCTTGACGAAAGTGAAAGAGGAGAGTGAAAAAGTTGGCTTAAAACTTAACATTCAGAAAACTAAGATCATGGCATTCGGTCCCATCACTTCATGGGAAATAGATGGGGAAACAGTGTCAGACTTTATTTTTCTGGCCTCCCAAATCACTTCAGATGGTGATTACAGCCATGAAATTAAAAAACACTTACTCCTTGGAAGAAAAGTTTTGACCAACCTAGATAGCATATTCAAAAGCAGAGACATTACTTTGTCGACTAAGGTCTGTCTAGTCAAGGCTATGGTTTTTCCAGTAGTCATGTATGGATGTGAGAGTTGGACTGTGAAGAAGGCTGAGTGCCAAAGAATTGATGCTTTTGAACTGTGGTGTTGGAGAAGACTCTTGAGAGTCCCTTGGACTGCAAAGAGATCCAACCAGTCCATTCTGAAGGAGATCAGCCCTGGGATTTCTTTGGAAGAATGATGCTAAAGCTGAAACTCCAGTACTTTGACCACCTCTTGCAAAGAGCTGACTCATTGGAAAAGACTTTGATGCTGGGAGGGATTGGGGACAGGAGGAGAAGGGGACGACTGAGAATGAGATGGCTGGATGGTGTCATTGACTGGATGGACGTGAGTCTGAGTGAACTCCGGGAGTTGGTGATGGACAGGGAGGCCTGGTGTGCTGCGATTCATGGGGTTGCAAAGAGTCGGACATGATTGAGCAACTGAACTGAACTGATGCTGAAGCTGATGTCTTCCCTGATGGCTCAGTTGTTAAAGAACCTGCCTGCAATGCAGGAGACCCCAGTTTGATTCCTGGGTTGGGAAGATCCCCTGGAGAAGTGAAAGGCAGACCATTCTACTATTCTGGCTTGGAGAATTCCATGGACTTACCGGGTCAGAAGGAGTCGGACAAGATTAAATGACTTTCACTCCGTTTCACTTCACTTCACTTCCCTTCATGTTGAAGCTCAAGTGCCAATACTTTGGCCACAGGAGGCGAAGAGCTGACTCATTAGAAAAAATCCTGAAGGCAGCAAGAGAAGGGAATGACAAAGGGCAAGATGGTTGGGTGGTATTCCTGACTGAACGGACTTGAGTTTGAGCAAGCTCCAGGAGACGGTAAAGGACAGGAAGCCTGGTGTGCTGCAGTCCATGGGGTGGCAAAGACTTGGACATGACTGAGCAACTGAACAACAATAACAGCAACAACTACTTGGGCAATTTAAATATCCCTAAAACTCAGTCTTAAAATGATGTTAAGACATCAACAGGTCAATTGTCATACTGTTTGCTGTTTTTGTTGTGCCTGTGTGTGCTTGACATTATTCTGACTCAGTTGTGAGGCATGGGTTAGAAGCTAGTGGGTTCCCCTTCCTAAGCAGTTAATTAAGTCTACATCCCATTGTGGAAAAGGTCAGTTTTCACTCCAATCCTAAAGAAAGGCATGCCAAAGACTGTTCAAAGTAATACACAATTGCAGTCATCTCACACACTAGCAAAGTAATTCTCAAAATTCTCCAAGCCAAGCTTCAACATACATGAACCGTGAACTTCTAGATGTTTAAGCTGGATTGATGAGATGGTTGGATGGCATCACCACTTGATGGACATGAGTCTGAGCAAGATTCAGGAATTGGTGATAGACAGGAAAGCCTGGCATGCTGTGGCCCATGGGGTCTCAGAGTCAGACACAACTGAGAGACTGAAGTGAACTGAACTGAGAAAGGGCAGAGGAACCAGAGATCAAATTGCCAACATCCATTGAATCATCAAAAAATCAAGAGAGTTCCAGAAAAAAAACATCTACTTCTGCTTTATTGACTATGAAAAAGCCTTTGACTGTGTGGATAACAGCAAACTGTGGAATATTCTTAAAGATATGGGAATACCAGACCACCTTAACTGCTCTCTGATAAATCTGTATGCAGGTCAAGAAGCCACAGTTAGAACCAGACATGGAACAGCAGACTGGTTTCAAATTTGGAAAGGAGTAGGTCAAGGCTGTATATTGTCACCCTGCTTATTTAACTTCTGTGAAGAGTTTATTATGTGAAAATCTGGCCTGGATGAAGCATATGCTGGAAACAAGATTGCCAGGAGAAATATCAATAACCTCAGATACACCAGATGACACCACCTTTATGGCAAAAAGCAAAGAACTTTTTAAAGAGTCTCTTGATGAAAGTGAAAGAGGAGAGTGAACAAGTTGGCAAAAACTCAACAGTCAGAAAACTAAGATCATGGCATCTGGTCCCATCACTTCATGGCTAATAGATGGGGAAACAATGGAAACAGTGAGAGACTATTTTCTTGGGCGCCAAAATCATCGCAGATGGTGACTGGAGCCATGAAATTAAAAGACACTTGCTCCTTGGAAGAAAAGCTGTGATCAACCTAGACAGCATATTAAAAAGCAGAGACATTACTTTGCCAACAAAGATCCATCTAGTCAAAGCTATGGTTTTTCCAATAATCATGATGGGTGTCAGAGTTGGACTATAAAGAAAGCTGAGTGCCAAGGAATGGATGCTTTTGAACTGTGGTGTTGGAGAAGACTCTTGAGATTCCTTTGGACTGCAAGGATATCAAAACAGTCAATCCAAAAGGAAACCAGCCCTGAATATTCATTGGAAGGACTGATGCTGAAGCTGAAGCTCTGATACTTTGACCAACTGATGCAAAGTAGTTACTCATTGGAAAAGACCTTGATGCTGGGGAAGACTGAAGGCATGAGGAGAAAGGGATGGCAGAGTATGAGATGGTTGGATGGCATCACCGACTCAATGGACATGAGTTTGAGCAAGCTCCAGGAGTTGGTGATGGACAGGGAAGCCTGGCGTACCTGGGATCCATGGGGTGGCAAAGATTCTGACACAACCGAGTGATTTAACTGAACTGACAGATATCCCAACTGCTTTGATTAATGGGCTTTCAAACTCTAGGTCATTATACATCTGCTTAATCACCCTGGGGCCAAGTTTCATACAAAACAGGACAACCACTATGTCCTGGAGCCTGTGGAAATTATTCAAATAGACCAATTCAAAAGGAGCATAGCTAACTCTATGCTGCTTTTTACATATAAACTGCTCCCTACAGCTTCAGTTTTCTATGATCTCCTGTATGCAACCCCTCCTGTGGCCCTGCCTGGGGCTTTTTCTCTTTGGAAATTATAAGTAACACAGAGTTCTTCCTTCCATGTATCCCAGTGTCTCTGTGTTGTGTCCCGTAGTCAAAAGAATCCTTGACTCTTAAGAAAACGGGGCCTGAGCTTTTGAATTTTTAACAAGCTTCCAGGTATGCTTTTGATGCTGGTCCTATGACTTCCATGAAATTAAAAGACGCTTACTCCTTGGAAGAAAAGTTATGACCAACCTAGATAGTATATTCAAAAGCAGAGACATTACTTTCCCGACTAAGGTCCATCTGGTCAAGGCTATGGTTTTTCCTGTGGTCATGTATGGATGTGAGAGTTGGACTGTGAAGAAGGCTGAGTGCCGAAGAATTGATGCTTTTGAGCTGTGGTATTGGAGAAGACTCTTGAGAGTCCCTTGGACTGCAAGGAGATCCAACCAGTCCATTCTGAAGGAGATCAGCCCTGGGATTTCTTTGGAAGGAATGATGCTAAAGCTGAAGCTCCAGTACTTTGGCCACCTCATGCGAAGAGTTGACTCATTGGAAAAGACTCTGATGCTGGGAGGGATTGGGGGCAGGAGGAGAAGGGGATGACAGAGGATGAGATGGCTGGATGGCATCACGGACTTGATGGACGTGAGTCTGAGTGAACTCCGGGAGATGGTGATGAACAGGGAAGCCTGATGTGCTGCGATTCATGGGGTCGCAAAGAGTCGGACACGACTGAGCGACTGAACTGAACTGAACTGATGACTTCCATAGCAGACGTGTACAGTCTTTAGCTATATTTGGTGATTTCTCTTTAATAACCCTTAACACCCAAAGCTTACAGCTAAATTGAATAATATATAATAGTTATTATCTGGCCAGTACCCACCTACACATTATGAGAAACTTCCCCTCACCTGAACAGTTTTTCCCTTTTAAAATAGCCTTAAATCAAATTGATCTTTTTGATCAGACATTGCAAATCACTGAATAATCTATAATTCCAACATCTTTATAAATGATACCATTAAATCATACATCTCATACATCTTATTTTAGCCTTTGTACTTTGCGCTCTATGCATGATTTTTAAATTGAAATGAAATTTACACACAATAAGATTTACCATTTTAAATTGTACAATTTGATGTCCTTTGACAATATGTACATTCCTGTAACTGTCACAAGTATCAAAATGTAAAACATTTCCATTATAGCAAAAATTCCCTTATGCCCACTTGAAGCCAATCCTAACCCTGGTAAACATTGATTTGCTTTCTGACCCTATACTTCATCTTTTCTAGAAAGTCATATAAATGAAATCATGCAGTAGATTTATCTTCTATAACAGGTATTAAGGTTTTTTAAAATGTTAATTATTATTGTTTTAAACTGATTTATATAGAAAATGTTGGCTATAATTTGTCTGAAGTCAAACGTGTTTTAATAATATGATCAAGGAGCATTGTTGAATCAAAGTAAACTTTAGGAGGCATATTAAAACGTTTCAATGTTTTGTGGAAAACTCCCACTGTATATACAAAACCTAATGCAGAATCACGTGAAATACCAGGCTGGATGAAGCACAACCTGGAATCAAGATATCCAGGGAAAATATCAATAACCTCAAATATGCAAATGACACCACCGTTATGGAAGAAAGTGAGGAGGAATTAAAGAGTCTCTTGATGAAGGTGAAAGACAGTGAAAAAGTTGAGTTAAAACTCAACATTCAAAAATGAATATCATGGCATCTGGTCCCATCACTTCATGGCATATAGATGGGGAAAAAATGGAAACAATAACACAGTTTATTTTCTTGGGCTCCAAAATCACAGCAGATGGTCACTGCAGCCATGAAATGAAAAGACACTTGCTCCTTGGAAGAAAAGCTATGACCAACCTAGACAGCATGTTAAAAAGCAGTGACATTACTTTGCTGATAAAGGTCCATCTAGTCAAAGCTATGGTTTTTCCAGTAGTCATGATGGATGTGAGAGTTAGACCATAAAGAAGGCTGAGCAATGAAGAATTGATGCTTTTGAACTGTGGTGTTGAAGAAGACTGTTGAATCCCTTGGACTCCAAGAAGATGCAACCAGCCAATCCAAAAGGAAATCAATCCTGAATATTCATTGAAAGGACAGATGCTGAAGCTGTAACTCCAGTACTTTGACCACCTGATTCAAAGAGCCAACTCATTAGAAACGTCCCTGAAGCTGGAAAAGATTAAAGGCAGGAGAAGAAGGGGACAACATCCAACCTTGAGATGGTTGGATGGCATTATCAACTCAACAGACATTATTTTTTAAAAAATCATTACCATCCAGGAGATGGTAAAAGACAGGGAAGAATAGTGTGCTGAAGTCCATGGACAACAAAGAGTGGGACACCACTGAGAGACTGAACAACAATGCAGAATCAGTTTAACAAATTGGATGGCAGTTTCAAGCAATAAGCTAGAATTGGGTTAATTTTCTATCACAAGTGTATGTTTTATTAATGCTGGGTTGAGTGTTTTGAGAATTGGCCTCTTCTGGAGGAGGAAAAAGCAAAATCTATGTGTCAAGCAAGGTCACTGACTTCTCCCCTTTAATCCCACACCCATAGGACTGAGTTTATGAAAATTTAAAATAATACTCACATTTGGAACTTACAAATCAATAAAGATTTTTGGAATTTTATACATAGAAATTAAATCTAAAATATATACTATACATAATTACTTTAAAATGTCTAATTTAAAATAGGCATACCATCAAAAAGGCAATAAAACAGGAACAAAAGAAGATAATTGTATTACTAATGAATAACATAACCATAGCATATGTGCTAAGGAAGAAAAGACTAACATCAGTAACATCAGGAAATATTTTCACCAGCTTCCATAGGCTTAAGACACAAGAAACTGTACATACATACTGTAATATAATTAGTAAATTTGCTTCTCCTCTAGGGTATTAGTAAATAATTCTGAGATGACTGTGTATAATACGATTAAAAAAAATAAGCACATAATTACATTTAATGAGAGTCAGGCTTGTCAATGTTGGAGGATAAAAAGTTGCAAATAAGAAATTAGAAGGTTAAAATGAACTGATGGTGTTGCTTTAAAGTCAGAACTATAAGTATGAACTCATTCAGATAGATAGATGGTAGATGGATAGAGACTGTAGTTGTGCATGTGCATGAGGTTACTATACATACATATATTTTTTGAAGTCTATTCACTAAGAGGCAATGATTTCCCTGTAGCAATGAACACACTTAGCATCCAGATCTTGATTTCTAAGTTTTCTCCAATAAATGGAATTTGGACTCTGTGATGATTAATTAGGGGCTTCCCAGGTGGCATTAGTGGTGAAAAATCTGCCTGCCAATAAGAAGACAGAAAAGACATATGTTCAATCCCTGGGTCTGGAAGATGCCCTGGAGGAGAGCATGGCAACCCACTCCAGTATTCTTGCCTGGGAAATCCCATGGATAGAGGGGCCTGGCAGGCCACAGTCAACAGGGTGGTGCTGAATCTGACATGACTGAAGTGACTTAGCAAACACCCCCCCCCCCCCCACACACACACACACAATTATTAATTATTTGTGTCAAAAGTACCAGGTATTAGGCCAAACATCAGTCTACAAATCATTGTGAGGCTACCTTTTTAGGTAAGATTAACATTTAAATCAATAGACTTTAAGTAAATGAGATTACTCTTTAGAGTGTGGGTGACCCTCATCCAATAAATAGGTTTTTAAAGAAAGACTAAGGTCTCTAGAGAAAGCAGTAATTCTGCAAGCAGTCTGCCTTCAGAAAAACCAACCCAATTAACTGTTCTCTGGGTTTTCAGCCTATGAGCCTACCCTGCAGAATTCAGACTTGTCAGATCCCACCACTGCATGAGCTAATTTCTAAAAAATTTTCTCTCTGTCTCTCTGTTTCCTGTCTCTGTCTGTACCTCTTTCTCTGCATTTCTCTTCTGTTATCTCTATTTAGATGGATTTCAAAAAAAAAAAAAAAATCTAGAAGTTGACTCTACCAAAATGAAAACAATAGCATATATACACAGTAGTAAAATTTTGAAAATATTTTAAATATTAAACAGTAGATGAAGAAATAAATTGTAATAAATGAATTATATGAAATGATATGCAGTCATTAAAAATAGTGCAAAATGAATTGACATAAATAAATGTCTAACAGGTAATTTTAGGTAAAGAAAGCAAGGGAAAGGTCAAAATTTAGAGTGTAATATAGGTAAGAAAAGGTGGTAAGAATATACAGAAGAACTATACAAAAAAAGATCTTCATGACCCAGATAACCACGATGATGTGATCACTCATCTAGAGCCAGAGATCCTTGAATGCTGTCAAGTGGGTCTTAGGAAGCATCATTCTGAACAAAACTAGTGGAGGTAATGGAATTCCGGTTGAGCTATATCAAATCCTGAACAATAATGCACTCAATATGCCAGCAAATCTGGAAAACTCAGCAGTGGCCACAGGACTGGAAAAGATCAGTTTTCATTCCAATCCCAAAGAGAGGCAATGTCATAGAATGCTCAAACTACCACACAATTGCTCTCATCTCACACATTATAAAGTAATGCTTAAAATTCCCCAAGCCAGGCTTCAACAGTACTTGAACTGTGAACTCCCAGATGTTCAAGTTGATTTTAGAAAAGGCAGAGGAACCAGAGATAAAATTGCCAACATGCACTGGATCATTGAAAAAGCTAGAGAGCTTCAGAAAAACATCTACTTCTGCTTTATTGACTATGCCAAAGCCTTCGACTGTGTGGATGACAACAAACTGTGGAAAATTCTGAAAGAGATGGGAATACCAGACCACCTAACCTGCCTTCTGAGAAGTCTGTATGCATGTCATGAAGCAACACTTAGAACTGGACATGGAAAAACGGAGTGGTTCCAAATCAGGAAAGGAGTACATCAAGGCTGTATATTGTCACCTGCTTATTTAACTTCTATGCAGAGTACATCATGAGAAACACTGGGCTGGATGAAGCACAGGCTGGCATCAAGATTGCTGGGAGAAATATCAATAACATCAGATATACAGGTGACACCACCCTTATGGCAGAAGCGAAGAACTAAAGAGCCTCTTGATAGAAGTGAAAGAGGAGAGTGAAAAAGTTGGCTTAAAGCTCAACATTCAGAAAAGTAAGATCATGGTATCTGGTCCCGTCACTTCATAGCAAATAGACAGGGAAACAGTGGAAACTGACAGACTATTTTGGGGGCTCCAAAATCACTGTAGATGGTGACTGCAGCCATGAAATTAAAAGATGCTTTCTCCTTGGGAGAAAAGCTAAGACCAATCTAGATAGCATACTACAAAGCATAGACATTACTTTACCAACAAAGGCCCCTCTAGTCAAAGGTATGATTTTTCCAGTAGTCATGTATGGATATAGGAAAGAGCTTCTCTTGTAGCTCATTTGGTAAAGAATCTGACCGCAATGCAGGAGACCTGAGTTCAATTCCTGGGTCGGGAAAATCCCCTGGAGAGGAAATGGCAACACACTCTAGGACTCTTGCCTGGAATCCCATGAAGAAAGGAGCCTGGCACACTACAATCCATGGAGTCGCAAAGAGTTGGACATGACAGTGATTAAACCACCACCACCATGTATGGATGTGAGAGTTAGACTATAAAGAAAGCTGAGTGCCAAAGAATGGATACTTTTGAACTGTGGTGTTGAAGACTCTTGAGAGTCCCTTGAACTGCATGGAAATACAACCAGTCAACTAAGGAAATCAGTGCTGAATATTAGTTGGAAGGACTGATACTGAGGCTGACACTCCAATAATTTGGTCACCTGATGTGAAGAACCAACTCATTGGAAAAGACCTTCATGCTGGGAAAGTTTGAAGGCAGGAGGAATAAGGGATAACAGAAGATGAGATAGTTGCATGGTCCATCCATCCATCACCAACACAATGGACGTGTTTTTGAATAAGCTCCAGGAGTTGGTGATGGACAGGAAAGTCTGGCCTGCTGTAGTCCATGGGGTATCAAAGAGTCAGACACTACTGAGCAACTGAACTGAACTGATGGTTTTGCACTTATATACACAAATGAATTACATCAATATGAATTTAAGAAAAATTCATATAAGGACATACAAATCTAAGTTAGAGATTTAGGCCATCACACTATAAGTGAAAAGGCAATATATGTACCTACATGGAAACATAAGAATATGTATGCATGCATATGTGTACACATATAGGTTTATATTTCTCCAGTATAGAACAACATATGGGTAAAACTGAACTTGGGTGTCTATTTTACATTGTATTTCTAAGCAAAATTTTAAAAAACAAAATGAAGAAAATGCTAGGAAAATGTACCTGAATACATAAAGTTATGAAGAAAAAAAAATTTTAAGTATAAAATAAACATTTAAAAAAGAGTAAACTATCTCTTCATCGTGAAAATTAATTGTTGCCAAAATCATCCAGAGGAAAATCAAATAACAGCTAAAAAGAAATTAGTAAACAAGGTTAAAGGACATTCAGAGAAATATATTTGTAAAATTTGACAGCAGTTTTATACTATCAATATTTATATGATTTTCCTTTAATACCATAAAGGTAACACATATGTATATGTATTTCTTGTAGAAAAATCAAATTAGGGCCAGAATGGATATTAAGTAAAGAAATTGAGCAAATACCTAATATAAGAAAAATAATCAAACCCAATAATAGTCAAAGATATGCAAAATAAAAAGATAAGACATGATTTTTCATCCTTAGGGAAAAATGAGACAATTGTAAATAATAAAATTCTTGCATATGGCTTATGAGTTCAAACTTGTATTACTATTTGAAATGAAAAAACTGGCAATATAAATATGATGTCTTAAAAAGTATGAATAGCTTTTAGGACTTTATTCCAAGGAAATACACACACACACACACACACACACACACACACACACAGATTCACATCAGCATTGAGTAGGAAAATAAATATTTTAAAATAAATTCCACATATACATAAATTCCACATATACATAGGTATAAAAATAATTGCCACTCTACAATATAGATTATATGCATTCTAAGATATCATTTATATTTTAAAAATTGAAAAGCTTCATTACACTTTGAAAAATATCTGAAAGTTGATAAACAAATATGTTAACTGTGTTTACTATAGTAATATAATAGGACAATTTTAAAACATGTTAGTTTCATTAAAACATTTTAGCTGAAATTAACATGAATTATTTTAGTAATAAATAATAAATTTATATAAATCTTAAATATTTTTTTCAAAATGCCCAACAATGACTTTAATATATAGTTGATCTTTGAACAACATGTTTGAACTGCATAAGTTCACTATTCTCAAGAATTTTTTTTTTTTTTTCTCAATAAATATGTACTGCAGTTCTACAGAATCGGCAGTTGGTTGAATTCCGGATGCAAAACTGGAAACAAAAGGTTGGCTGCAAAGTAATATGGAGATTTTGACTCTTCTGGGTTTCAGCATCCCTAGTCCCCCTCATTATTCAAAGGTCAACAAAAAATGGATTATCCTTGGTGAAAGTGTTAGTCACTCAGTCATGTCTGACTCTTTGAGACCCCATGGATTGTAGCCTTCCAGGATTCACTGTCCATGGAATTTCACATGCAAGAATACTGGAGTTGGTAGCCATTCCCTTCTCCAGGGCATCTCCACACACCCCCCTCCCAGGATTTGAATCTGGGTCTCCTGCGCTGCAGGCAAAGTCTTTACTGTCTGTTCTGTCATAATTCGATGAGCTATTTTAAAGATGTTCTAGAAGTCAAAGGACTCTAAAACAAGAGTCTCTTCTGTTTGCTAATGGCTTAAAGAAGCAAGCCTTCATGAATTCTTTAGATACAAGGTCGTGAATTCTGCCAACAACCAGAAGCAGGCTGAAGTCAGATCCTTTTCTAACTGAATTTCTAGATAAGAATATATCCTGCCAACACTTTGATTTCACCATTTTGAGATTCTGAATAGAAACTTTGGCCCAGACTTCCGACCTAGACTAACTTTGAGATAATAAATGGATATTTTAAGCTACACAGTTTGCAATAATTTGTTACCAACAAAATGAAAAGTGAATACATGCATAGGAAAAAAATGCTACAATCACAGTAGCTTTTCCTGAGTACAAGAAGTACCAGGGCAACGTGGGATGTCATTAGTGAGAATGTAGTTACATGGAACTTCCACTTTTTACTTCATAATTTTATATCTTTTGATGCTAATTTTGTATATGTCATTTCTTAATTTATATTTTTTAAATTGATAAGCAAAGACTGAGAAAATAAGCCAATATGCACATGAACATTTATGAAAAGCTTAGTTAGATGAAAACAGTTTTTCCTCATTATTTCAAGAGGTAGTCCCTGTAATTTCATTTTTTCAACACCCTATTATGTTAGTCAGTGTCACGACTATAGGCAGTAGACTTCTGTGAAAGATACTCAAAAGGTGTGTGAAAGATTACTGGAAACCAACAAGACACAGTGAAACACCTCTGGACTAACAAAAATAAAGAGCTATTATTTCCAGTATTACAAGGTCACCAGAATTTAGAAGAATTGTCCTCTGGCTGCCCAGTAGTTTTGGCCTTTGGTTGAGGCATACACCTGTAGCCCAGCAGAGAGAAAATGGGTAATAGATATTTTGATCTTACTCTCATTTCTTTAACAAATCTCTTAGAGTTGCCTCCATTGAATAAATTCAACCAACAGACAGACCGCAAAAGTAACTTGCAGAGGCACAATCAACATTAAAAATGGATCAGGGGAGGCAAAAAGGAGAAAATTAGAGAGGAGCTATGATATTAACTCTTTACACATGTGACAACATATGCATTAAGATTTGTAAGACATAATCCTCCCATCCAAAAATATCTCATTGATTAATCTGTCATTTTTTCAGAAACTCATATCCAAAATCTTTGGAGAAAGCTTTGAAATCCTCTAAAAATGATATATATGAATGCTGCCATACAGAGCAGTATAAAGCAAGTATACTCCAATAACAATTTTAAAAATTAAACTAAATTTAAAAAAGAAAAAAATGCATATGCTGTGAGAGCAGTATAATGTTTGAGTCTATCTTATAATCAGTATTATAATATTTTTTTCTTAGCTCCTCACTCAGAAGATATAGGACAGACAAGTACTGATAATGTTGTTTCAGTTGAGAGATACATGAAAACTGTTACTGTAGTGGGAGTCCTAAGCCATCAGAGAGCATAAAGGATGAGAAGAAAAACTGCTTGTCAAAAGTGATTTCCAGGGAATTTAATTGTGTGTGGTATTTGTAAAATGTCAAGGGCATAGTAGGAAAATATAATGGCACATCTTTTTATTCATTTTCTTAATTTTGTCTTTTTAAAACCAAAGGAAATATAGATATTTACCTCTGAATACAAGTCTACTAGTCTCATGAACAAGATACCTGTAAGACCTAAACTGGTGTTCTACCTGAATGCATTCCTTCAGTTCTAAATTGAATCCAAAATTTAAACCCCAGTTAATTGAATAGTTCTATTCAAGTCTTGTTCTCAAGGACTGGTTGCTCTAAAGTTAATACCCCATTGAGTAGAATAAGAAATGCCCGCTATTTTCTTGTGTAGTTTCAAGAAAAGACACCAAATAGCGCATGTCGCATTTAGCTGAAACATAGAAACAAATAAAGTAAATGATTGTGCCTATTTTTTAGAATGCTCTTTTATCTGGCTTGAAATAACCATTGACTTGTTTTTGCTGTGCAGATAGTTTTTAGGTGGTGAAAAAATTAATTCTCTGAGATAGAGAATGTTTAATGAGATTGTACCTCTTTATTCATGCTTGTTTTGTTAGATGAGTGAAGAACTTAATAACACTATTTTAGAACAAATTAATAGCTTTGAAAACAGTTCATTTAATACTTGGGCCCTTCACAATGGAAAATACTCTTGATAAATATTGTTGTTGTTGTTATACATAAAATATTTGGCAAAAATGAATTTACATAGTTTGTTAGTGTACAACTTTGTCAAAAACTGAGAGCACTAAATGATGCTTCAGTTCAGTTCAGTTCAGTCACTCAGTCGTGTCCGATTCTTTGTGACCCCATGGGCTGCACAAGGAGTGGCAATGATGCTTAAATATTAAAAATTGAGACTTTTAAGATGTGCATGAATAAAATAGCTCATAAAAATAATTTGTATAAATGCAAAGCATTTTATAACATACAATTAAATTTACTTGTTTAAATGAGGACTTAGGTATCTAAGTTCATATCCTGAATAGTAACGTTATATATTTCTATAGTAGTTTAGGGTTTACAAGGCCACTTTCTTATATATTATCACTTTTGACCATCATTTCATCATAATCATATATTAAAGTATCATTATCCCTTTTACACATATAAGAAAATTTAGCACATGTTATATAGCTCAAAGTGGCAGAACCGAAATGCAGACATTAAAAGTACATGCAAATTTATGAAATGCTAATAGATTACATTTAACATAGATGCATTGATCATATACATTTTGTGTGTAGCATCACTCCCTATATTTGTAGCATAACAAAGAAGCCAATCTTTGGATGATGCAGAAGTGTCTTGTAAAAATAAACATAACTGGAACATGTAGCAAAAAAGCATGAACTCTTTCAGCAGCCCTACACATTGGTCTCTGCCAAAAGAAGAATCTTCTCTATTGTACAAATTGCTAGATTTTTTTCCCATTATAACTAAGGGAGATTGATGGAGCATTGCTCAATATACCTGTTCAAAGAATACATTGAGAACACTGATGTATCTTATTTGCAGGACTGAATTCAGTTAAGTTTAGTCACCAATTGTATCCAACTCTTTGAGAATCCATGGAATGCAGCACACCAGCCTTCCCTGTCCATCACCAACTCCCAGAGCTTGCCCAAACTCATGTCCATTGAGTCAGTCAGTTATGCCATCCAACCATCTTATCCTCTGTTGTCTCCTTCTCTTCCTGCTTTCAATCTTTCCCAGCATCAGGGTCTTTTCCAATGAGTCAGTTCTTCACATCAGGTGGGCAAAGTTTTGGAGATTCAGCTTCAGCATTAGTCCCTCCAATGAATATTCAGGACTGATTTCCTTTAGGATGGACTAGGTGGATCTCCATACAGTCCAAGGGACTCTCAAGAGTCTTCTCCAACACCACAGTTCAAAAGCATCCATTCTTCAGCATTCACCTTTCTTTACAGTCCAACTCTCACATCCATACGTGACTACTGGAAAAACCATAGCTTTGACTAGATGGACCTTTGTTGGCAAAGTAATGTCTCTGCTTTTTAATATGCTGTCTAGGTTGGTCATAGCTTTTCTTCCAAGGAGCAAGCATCTTTTAATTTCATGGATGTTGCACCATCTGCAGAGATTTGGGGGTCCAAAAAATTAAAGTCTCTCACTGTTTCCACTGTTCCCCATCTATTTGCCATGAAGTGATGGAACCGGATGTCATGATCTTACTTTTCTGAATGTTGAATTTTAAGCCAATTTGTTCACTCTCCTCTTTCACTTTCATCAAGAGGCTCTTTAGTTCTTCTTTGCTTTCTCCTATAAGGGTGGTGTCATTTGCATATCTGAGGTTTTTGGTATTTCTCCCAGCATCCTGATTGCAGATTATGCATCATCCAGCCCAGCATTTCTCATGATGTACTCTGCATATAAGTTAAATAATCAAGGTGAAAATATACAGCCTGGACATACTCTTATCTTGATTTGGAATGAAGCTGTTTCTCCATGGCCAGTTCTAATTGTTGCTTCTTCACCTGCATACAGATTTGACAGACAGTATATTAGGTGATCTGGTAGTCCCATCTCTTTAAGAATGATCCACAGGTTTGTTGTGATCCACACAGTCAAAGGCTTTGGCATAGTCAATAAAGCAGAATTAGATGTTTCTCTGGAACTTTCTTGATTTTTTTATCATCCAATGGATGTTGGCAACTTGATCTCTCATTCCCCTGCCTTTCCAAAATGGAGCTTGAACATCTGAAAGTTCATGGTTCATGTACTGTTGAAGCCTGGCTTGGAGAATTTTGAGCATTACTTTGCTAGCATGTGAGATGAGTGAAACTGTGCCATAGTTAGATCATTCTTTGGCATTTCCTTTATTTGGGATTGGAATGAAAACTGACCTTTTCCAGTCCTGTGGCCACTGCTGAGTTTTCCACATTTGCTGGCATATTGAGTGCAGCATTTTCATAGCATCATCTTTTGAATTTGAAATAATACAACTGGAGTTCCATCATGTCCACTAGCTTTGTTTGTAGTGATGCTTCCTAAGGCCAACTGGACTTCACATTTCAAGATGTCTGGCTCTCAGTGAGTGATCACACCATCGTGGCAATCTGGGTCATGAAGATCTTTTTTGTATAGTTCTTCTGTGTATTATTGCCACCTCTTCTTAATATCTTCTGATTCTTTTAGGTCCATGTGTTTTTTTTTGTCCTTTATTGTGCCCATCTTTGGATGAAATATTCTCTTTGCATCTCTAATTTTATTGAAAAGATCTCTAGTCTTTCTCATTCTATTGTTTTCTTCTATTTCTTTGCATTGATCACTAAGGAAGGCTTTCTTATCTCTCCTTGATATTCTTTGGAGCTCTGCATTCAAATGAGTATATCTTTCTTTTTCTCCTTTGCCTTTCACGTCTCTTTTCTCAGCTATTTGTAATGCCTCCTCAGATAATCATCTTTCCATTTTGCATTTCTTTTTCTTGGAGATGATCTTGATCAGTGTCTCCTGTTCAGTGTCATGAACCTTCATCCATAGTTCTTTAGGCACTCTGTCTACTGGATCTAATCCCTTCAATCTATTTGTCACTTCCCCTGTATAATTATAATGGATTTGATTTAGGTCATACCTGAATGGTCTGGTGGTTTTCCCTGCTTTCTTCAATTTAAGTCTGAATTTGGCAATAAAGAGTTCATGGTCTGAGCCACAGTCAGTTCCTGGTCTTTTCTTTACTGATTGTGTGGAGCTTCTCCATCTTTTGCTGCAAAGAATATAGTCAACGTGATTTTAGTATTGACCGTCTGTTGAAGTCCATGTGTAGAGTCTTCTCTTGTGTTGTTGGAAGAGGGTTTTTGCTATGACCAGTGTGTTCTCTTGGGAAAATTGTGTTAGCCTTTGCCCTGCTTCATTTTGTACTCCAAGTCCGAATTTGTCTCTTATTCCAGGTATCTCTTGACTTCCTACTATTGCATTCTAGTCACCTATAATGAAAAGGACATATTTTTTTGGTATTAGTCCTAGAAGTTCTCATAGGTTTTCATAGAACCATTCAGCTTCAGCTCCTTCAGCATTACTGGCTGGGGCATAGACTTGGATTACTCTAATATTGAATGGTTTGCCCTGGAAACAAATAGAGATTATTTCAGACTCTTTTGTTGACTATAAGGGCTACTCCATTTCTTCTAAGGGATTATTGCTCACAGTAGTGGATACAATATTCATCTGAGTTAAATTCACCCATTCCAGTCCGTTTTAGTTCACTGATTCCTAAAATGTCAACGTTCACTCTTGCCATCTCCTATTTGACCACTTCCAATTTACCTTGATTCATGGACCTAACATTCCAGATTCCTATGTAATATTGTTCTTTGCAGCATTGGACTTTACTTTCATCACTAGTCACATCCACAACTGGTTTTTTGTTTTGTTTTGCTTTGCTTTGGCTCCATCTTTTCATTCTTTCTGGAATTATGTCTACACTCTTTTCCAGTAATATATTGGGCACCTACTGCTCTGGGGAGTTCAACTTTTGGTGTCGTATCATTCTCCCTTTTCATATTGTTCATGCGATTCTCAAGGCAAGAATAGTGAAGTGATTTGCCATTCCCTTCTCCAGTGGACCACGTTTTGTCAAAACTCTTCACAGTGACCCATCCATCTTGGGTGGCGCTCTAGGCCGTGACTCATAGTTTCACTGAGTTAGACAAGGCTGTGGTCTATGTGATCAGTTTGATTAATTTTCTGTGATTGTGGCTTTCATTTTCTCTGTACCTTGTTGGATACAGGTAAGAGGCTTATGGAAGCTTCCTGATGACTGACTGATTGAGAGGGCTTCTGAGGAAAGACTGAGGAAAGACTGACTGAGGGGGATGCTGGGGCTTGTTTTAATGGATGGGGTCATGCTCAGTAAATCTCTAATCCAATTTTCTGTTGATCGGTGGGGCTATGTTTCATCCCTCTTTTTTGCACTGGAAATAGCAAACACCCTCTTCCAACAAACAAAAGAGAAGACTCTACACATGGACATCACCAGATGGTCAACACCAAAATCAGATTGATTATATTCCTTGCAGCCAAAGATGGAGAAGCTATATACGGTCAACAAAAACAAGACCAAGAGCTGACTGTGGCTCAGATCATGAACTCCTTATTACCAAATTCAGACTTGAATAGAAGAAAGTAGGGAAAACTGCTAGACCATTCAGGTATGGCCTAAATCAAATCCTTTAAGATTATCTAGTGGAAGTGAGAAATAGATTTAAGGGCCTAGATCTGATACATAGAGTGCCTGATGAACTATGGAATGAGGTTTGTGACATTGTACAGGAAACAAGGATCAAGACCATCCCCATGGAAAAGAAATGCAAAAAAAGCAAAATGGCTGTCTGGGGAGGCCTTATAAATAGCTGTGAAAAGAAGAGAGGTGAAAAGCAAAGGAGAAAAGGAAAGATATAAACATCTGAATGCAGAGTTCCAAAGAATAGCAAGGAGAAATAAGAAAGCCTTCTTTGGCGATCAATGCAAAGAAATAGAGGAAAAGAACAGAATGGGAAATAATAGAGATCTCTTCAAGAAAATTAGAGATACCAAGGGAACATTTCATGCAAAGATGGGCTTGATAAAGGACAAATAGTATGGACCTAACAGAAGCAGAAGATATTAAGAAGAGATGGCAAAAATACACAGAAGAACTGTACAAAAAGATCTTCACCACCCAGACAACCATGATGGTGTGATCATTAATCTAGAGCCAGACATCCTGGAATGTGAAGTCAAGTGAGCCTTAGAAAACATCACTACAAACAAAGCTAGTGGAGGTGATGGAATTCCAGTTGAGCTGTTTCAAATTCTGAAAGATGATGCTGTGAAAGTGCTGCACTCAATAAGCCAGCAAATTTGGAAAACTCAAAGGTGGCCACAGGACTGGAAAAGGTCAGTTTTCATTCCAATCCCAAAGAAAGGCACTGCCAAACAATGCTCAAACTACCACACAATTGCACTCATCTCACATGCTAGTAAAGTAATGCTCAAAATTCTCCAAGCCAGGCTTCAGCAATACGTAAACCATGAAATTCCTGATGTTCAAGCTGGTTTTAGAAAAGGCAGAGGAACCAGAGATCAAATTGCCAGCATCTGCTGGATAATGGAAAAAGCAGGAGAGTCCAAGAAAAAACATCTATTTCTGCTTTATTGACTATGCCAAAACCTTTGACTGTGTGGATCACAATAAACTGTGGAAAATTCTGAAAGAGATGGGAATACCAGACCACCTGACCTGCCTCTTGAGAAATCTGTATGCAGGCCAGGAAGCAACAGTTAGAACTGGACATGGAAACACAGACTGGTTCTAAATAGGAAAAGGAGTACGTCAAGGCTGTATATTGTCACCCTGCTTATTTAACTTCTATGCAGAGTACATCATAAGAAATGCTGGACTGGAAGAAACACAAGCTGGAATCAAGATTTCTGGGAGAAATATCAATAACCTCAGATATGCAGATGACACCACCCTTATGGCAGAAAGTAAAGAGGAACTCAAAAGCCTCTTGATGAAAGTGAAAGTGGAGAGCCAAAAAGTTGGCCTAAAGCTCAACATTCAGAAAACGAAGATCATGGAATCCTGTCCCATCACTTCATGGGAAATAGATGGGGAAACAGAGGAAACAGTGTCAGACTTTAGTCTTGGGGGCTTCAAAATCACTGCAGATAGTGATTGCAGCCATGAAATTAAAAGACGCTTACTACTTGGAAGTAAAGTGATGACCAACCTAGATAGCATAATCAAAAGCAGAGACATTATTTTGCCGACTAAGGTCCATGTAGTCAAGGCTATGGTTTTTCCAGTAGTCATGTATGGATGTGAGAGTTGGACTGTGAAGAAGGCTGAGCACCGAAGAATTGATGGTTTTGAACTGTGGTGTTGGAGAAGACTCTTGAGAGTCCCTTGGACTGCAAGGAGATCCAACCAGCCCATTCTGAAGGAGATCAGCCCTGGGATTTCTTTGGAAGGAATGATGCCAAAGCTGAAACTCCAGTACTTTGGCCACCTCATGAGAAGAGTTGACTCATTGGAAAAGACTCTGACTCTGGGAGGGGTTGGGGGCAGGAGGAGAAGGGGACGATCGAGGATGAGATGGCTGGATGGCATCACTGACTCGATGGACGTGAGTCTGAGTGAACTCCGGGAGATGGTGATGGACAGGGAGGCCTGGCGCGCTGCGATTCATGGGGTCACAAAGAGTAGGTCACGACTGAACGATTGAACTGAACTGAACTGTCTTATTGGTGCTTCTTTACCCTTGGACATGGGTTATCTTTTCTTGGTGGGATCCAGCATTCTCCTATTAACAGTTGTTCAGCAGCTAGTTGTAATTTTGGAGTTCTCATAGGAGAAGATGAGTGCATGTCCTTCTACTCCGCCATCTTGGGGGACAAGTACTATCCAATTTGAAAAACTAAGACTTAAGTTGTAATGGTGGAAATAGCTAAGGACATGAAGAATTAGCTTGAACTTTAGTTATTAGTTTTTTTATAGTGTTCATTCTATCAGAAGAAACCCCCAAAAGACATATCTGCCTATATCATTGGTATGAACTTGTATAATGTAATAGAAGTGAAAGGATACGTCATTTTCTCCAAATGCACCATAGAAAATTCTGACATATCCTTATTCACCAAGTGGAAATAAACATTTTACTTCAACCACGGAAGCCACTTTAGGGAATTTAGGCCTGTGATTATTTTGTTTTGTGGTGCAACATAGGATTTATTCCATTCTTCTTTATAAAATTAACCTTATTTTCCATAAGAGGTACCCAAATGCTTTTGCTATCTGTTTAAAATGTCTACAAGCAATAAATCTTGGAGAGGTTGTGGAGAAAAGGGAACCCTCTTACACTGTTGGTGGGAATGCAAACTAGTACAGCCACTATGAAGAACAGTGTGGAGGTTCCTTAAAAAACTGCAAATAGAACTGCTTTATGACCCAGCAATCCCACTGCTGGGCATACACACCAAGGAAACCAGAATTGAAAGAGACACATGTACCCCAATGTTCATCGGGCACTGTTTATAATAGCCAGGACATGGAAACAACCTAGATGTCCATCAGCAGATGAATGGATAAGAAAGCTGTGGTACATATACACAATGGAGTATTACTCAGCCATTAAAAAGAATACATTTGAGTCAATTCTAATGAGGTGGATGAAACTGGAGATGATTATACAGAGTGAAGTAAGCCAGAAAAACACCAATACAGTATACTAACACATATATATATGGACTTTAGAAAGATGGTAATGATAACCCTGCATGTGAGACAGCAAAAGAGACACAGATGTATAGAACAGTCTTTTGGACTCCGTGGGAGAGGGAGACGGTGGGATGATTTGGGAGAATGGCATTGAAACATGTGTAATATCATAAGAAACGAATCGCCAGTCTAGGTTCGATGCAGGATGACCCAGAGAGATGGCGCAGGGAGGGAGGTGGGAGGGGGGTTCAGGATGGGGAACATGTGTACACCCGTGGCAGATTCATGTTGATGTATGGCAAAACCAATACAATATTGTAAAGTAAAAAAATAAAATAAAATCTGAAAAAAAAAAAAATAAAGTGCCTTCTTATGTCTATTACACTTAAGTTTCTTATTAGGTTAGTCTATTTATCATCACTGAGTATTTGTTTCATGCCACTTTGTTTTTCTCTAAATACAAAATTATAAAAGAAAAACAGATATGATGTATTACCCTTCTATTACTGAGCTCAAACCCTGCAACTTGTAGTCTCACATCATGAATGAATCACAATTTTGAATCAAAGTGTTCCACTTCCATTGCATTATGCGATTTTGAATAATCTATAGTTTATGTAAGATACTAACTGACCATCTACCATATGGCATATTGTCCTAGAAAGACCAATGCCTGTCTTACACTGCAATTTAAGTTGCTTAGAATGTGATGGTCAGTTTCTCATTTTCCTCTAGAAGCTACACAAAAATACATCCAAACTAACTAAGTAGTATCCAAAACACAAATTGTAACCTTTGACAAATATGTATATGTTTTTGCTTAGTTATATTTGTCACACCACATTTCTAGCAAATTGAACACAATTTCAAGTAAATAACTATATAAAATTTATAGGAGAAACCCCACCCCCCCAAAAAAAAGAGAAGAAAAAAATTTTCTCTATTTGCAGACTTTCAAAATGAAAAACCAAACAATATAGCTTGGCATAATTTAAAATATAAAGCAATGTATGGCAGCATAGATAGTCTTTAAAAATTTTTTGGGGTGATGTTATTTCCTTAAAATTCTTTTTTCCTTTGTTCTATACAAAAGTAACAAGATGAAAAATAATATATTGTCTTATGTAGAAGCAGGACTTTTCAGCTGCTAAAATGATTCATTAATAGAAAATATAGTGTATGAAACAATCTGAGCCACTCATTCTGATTAGACTACTAAAAAAAGAACGTCTACATGCATTCTGCTTTCGTAAGGGATATTAATGGGCTCATTTCAGAAACTAATTTATTTTTTAAATTTATGTTTTATAAGAACACGTTGAAATGAATTTAATGGATAAACACTTCTTTAAATCTATCAGTAAATTTTAACAGAATATGAGACCATGTAATGCTTTTTTTAGGAGGCATGGTTTGTGGCTATGGGTCAGCTATATGACAAGAACTGTGAGTCTGAACATATATTCTTTGTTTAAGTTAGTTTGACTAGACATTCATTTGAAACAAAAACAAAACCAAATGAAATTTTTATGGCAGTGTTAATTTATGTTTCATAAAAGTTCAACTGCCTGTCTATGCAGTCATAACAGTCAAAAAGTGTTGAGCAGTGGGGTAACTATGGCTATTTTAATAGTAAATATCTGATTATACACTTTTGTCCATTTCATACTGATATTGAGATCTTCTGCTTCTGGTTAAAAACATAGAAATAGCAAGAAACCAACACTCTCTTATTCAATATTCCACCCAACCTATGTAAATTGTAGCCCCTTACACACTGTAAGAATTAAATATGTGCTATTTCAGGTATTAAAAACAGAAAATAATTTTAGCCAATTTTTAAAATAGGTGAAGTCAGTTTTGATAAGTAACATCTGAGTAGAGATGATGTTTTGATTTGTATCCTAAAAATGGTATGAAAAGTTATCCAGCTGGATGCATAGTACAGTTCAGTGTCATGAACCTAGATTTTGAATCAACTTTTCCAAGGTTCAAATCTTGGTTCTGCCACTTGGTTCTGCCTCAAGTATATTACTTTATTGACTCACAAGGGCTTTCCTGGTGGCTCAGTGGCAAAGAATCCACCTTCAATGCAGGAGACATGGGCAGGAAACAGAATCAATCCCTGGGTCAGGAAGATCCCCAGGAGAAAGGAAATGGCAACCCACTCCAGTATTCTCACCTGGAAAATCCCAATCCATGGGGTCTCAAAAAAGGAGTTGAACACAACTTGGTGACTAGACAACAACATCGTCTCAGATTCCTCAAATGCACAAGGAAACAACAATGGTATATACCTTACATGGTTGTTGTGAGATTATCTAGATTAAAGCATGTACAAAATGATTAGAACAATACCTGCATATAATCATTGGTTTGTATTAACTACTATTATTAACTCACATTAGATGTAGTGAATATTATTACATCTTATCTAAGGTTCAATATGTGATTTCTCAAGGTTTTTTATTTACTTTATTTTGGGGATAAATGATTATATGATACTTGAGATTTTGACTTATGATCCTTTTATTTTTAGTTCTATTATTCAGTTTATATATTGTCAAAGTGGCGATTCTACTAGCTGCCTATTTCAAGATTTTCTTATGTGGTAAGAGCTAATAAAATATAAAAGACACTTTATAAATAAAGAAATATATGTCTTCCAGTAATTCAGTAGAGAATTGCATTTAAACATGTATAACATCATTCATCTGAGTATCTTAAAACTGCCTTACGGACAGGTATGATTCTATTTAAGGGCCAGAGAAAATGAGATCTGAAATTACTTTTACAAAAGGTCAAAAGGCAGAAAGCTAGTAACAAAATTGAGGTTTCTGAATTTCCACTAGAGCGGCCTAATCACTAAGTCTACCTGAGTCTTCCCAAGTCACTCTAATGACCTAGATGGTGAACAGTTAATTTTCCACACGAGTGCATTAGACAGAGGGGCATTTTACTCCATCATTTCTTCTGGCTTCTCACTATCTTTGCCACTCTAATTTCCAAAAAGCTTGTACTTCTCTTTGATGAGAAAGTTCCTTGTAAAGCTGAAATAAGCTGAGTAACTTTTCTAGTATATGGTAGATTTGTCCAGGTTTTTGCATGTCTGATTAGTAAAATACATATATATATACATACATACATACATACATATATATGTATATATATATATATCCAAAAAAGATTTTTCAGCATTTACTATGTGTTGGTTGCTATACCACACAAAAAGAAACATGAGGGATGATATTTACATTAATTTCTTGCAGCATACATCTCCAACAGACCTGTTTTGATATGCCAAGGAGTTAGTAGTCTTGGAAAATCTTCACTGGTAGCTCATTATTATTGACTACTAACGTTAGTCTACCAAACACTGAACACGACGTTGGAAGATGCTGCTTGGTCCAATATAAAGAAACAAGGATTTGATTACATAAGCTCAGACTCTCACCACTCAAAGTTACACTTCCCTTATGCACAAGCATCCCCAACCCTGTTCCTATCCGATCGGCATCATGGTGGACCCCTCTTTCTTTGTACTTCCATCACAAGCAAGGTACAAATATATATGTTTTCTTGTATGTACCTTAAGCTTTCCCAAAATATTAACATGCCCTTGCTATATCTTTATGTTTTTATATATCCCTTAGCTTAGAAGCCTTAAATTTCCCTCCTTTCAACTTAATATCAATTTCACTTTTCTTGTCCAAATTGACTTTACATTAAGTTTTCAAATATTTTATACAATATGCTACATTTTCCTGTAATCTTCGGCAGAGGAAAATTAGAATGTTTTAATGCAGAATCCGGAGAAGGCAATGGCACCCCACTCCAGCACTCTTGCCTGGAAAATCCCATGGACGGAGGAGCCTGGTGGGCCGCAGTCCGTGGGGTCGCCAAGAGTCGGACACGACTGAACTACTTCCCTTTCACTTTTCACTTTCATGCATTAGAGAAGGAAATGGCAACCCACTCCAGTGTTCTTGCCTGGAGAATCCCAGGGATGGGGGAGCCTCATGGGTTGCCGTCTATGGGGTCGCAAAGAGTCAGACACAACTGAAGTGACTTAGCAGCAGCAATGCAGAATCAGCTGTATTCCAGTTTGAAATTTCTGCCAAATTCACAGATTTCACAATATTTAAGACTAGGTTCATGAAACTTTAGATGACTTTTAGATGAACTAGAGATGTGATGCAGGTTATGAACCCTAGTGAAACTGAGTGCAAAAAATATGTGTGTACAAATATGTACTTATATATATATAATATTTATTATATATATGACATTTTCCAGGAAATATTTTGTAGTTTTTTTTTTTTTAATATTCTCAAAAAGAACTGAGACACAAAAGAAGAATAAAATTTTGCAAAATTATAGAGGAGCTGGCAAATGCATTTGGGAACAGTAATTATTCTAATAAAGAGGAAAGATTTTTAAAAGTGAAATGTGCATAGCAGTAGTAATACCAACTCACAAGGCCAATCAGAGAGGAGGAGCTGGAAAAATTTGCCTGAGTGGAGAAGAGAAGAAAAGCATTCAAGAAAACCATTTGTGTTACATCATGAGTGTAGAGGTAAGTGTTTTAAAAGATGCATTATAGGATAAAGGTGCTAATAACTTTCATATTTATGATTATTAACTATAATACAAAATTATTCCTGTGCAAATAATTTTACACGTGTTATTTAGTGCTCACAATTCTATGAAACAGATAATAGAATGAATTTTATTATCCCATTTTACATATAAGACAACTGATGATCAGTGAGGACAAAAAACTTGGTACTGACCAGATGTAAACCTTAATCATTAAAAACTGATTATTGGTGCTGGTTGGAGCAGATGGTTGATTCTAAGATGACAACAGAAATGAGATTCTGTATGAAAAACAATAAATTGGCACATGAATAAAATCCTATTAATCTTTCATTCTAATTTAGGTACAGTTTGTTAGTAAGACTCCACATTTTCAATGATTTCTTGGTCTGAAACTACCAAAAAAATCTCTTTTTACAACTGATTTCAATTTAGTACTCTATTTTGATATTTGTTTTTCCATTTCAGGTGATGAAACAGGTTCTTCAACAATGGGATTTATGCTAGCTATAGTCTTCTTTACTATGCAGTTACTTTATAAGATATCCTTCTTATAATGCTAATTAAAGTTCTAAAAAAGATGAAAAATGCTGTAATTCATTTTGAGTAAGAGCAGATATTAACACCTTTCACTTTGTGATTATCTATCTTGTTCTTACTAAACTATAAAAAAGCTTCTTTCCTTTTTCAAATTTAATGAAATGAAATAGAGACAAGTTTCTGACCTTTCAAAAAAGAATCTTACTAGAACATTGAGCCAAAAAGCAACTTGAGAAATTAAGCAATTACTAAGGATTATTTTTTGCCTTGGGCTTTGATCAATGAGAACGGAATGGGCAGCTGCCATAAATATAGCTGGAGCTGAAATGAGGAATTTGTACTTCTAGTGACTCAACAAAATATTTGTGTGTTGGGTGAACTGGAAGAAATCATGGCAGTCTTACAAGAAACTCTAAGAAATGAACCAGATGCTTGAATGCCTAAATACAACATAATTTTTAAAAACTAAATCTGTCAAAATTTAAATCATATACTAATAGATTCAGAATAGAAAATTCTAATGCTCCAGATTATTTAAAATATATTTGTCTTCCTTGTGATGAACAAAGAAGCAAAATCCCAGGAATGATTTAAAAAAAAAAATAAAAAGCAAATCCTCTCAACACAGAGGGAATAGAGGGAATGTAGTCAACATAATAAAGGCCATATATGACAAACCCACAGCTAACATACACTCAACAGTGAAAAGCTGAAAGTTTTTCCTCTAAGATCAAAAACAGTACAAAGATGTTTACACTTAATACTTTTACTCATATGGTATTTCCCTGGTAGCTCAGACAGTAAAGAATCTGCCTTCAATGCAGGAGACCCTGGTTCTATTCCTGAGTCAGGACGATCCCATGGAGAATGGCATGTCTACCCACTCCAGTATTCTTGCCTGGAGAATTCCATGGACAGAGTAGTCTGGCAGGCTACAGTCCATGGGATCACAAAGAGTCAGACGTGACTGAACAACTAACACTTTTGTTGCAAATCCCAGTCACAACATCTAGGCAAAAAAGACATCTATATAGGAAAGAAATAAGAAACTGTCATTATTTGCAAGTGACATGATACTATATATAGTAAGCCTTAAGTCAGTAAGCTCAGTCGCTCAGTCGTGGCCGACTTTGTGCAATCCCATGAATCGCAGCACACCAGGCCTCCCTGTCCATTACCAACTCCCAGAGTTCACTCAGATTCATGTCCATCGAGTCAGTGATGCCATCCAGCCATCTCATCCTGGGTCGTCCCCTTCTCCTCCTGCCCCCAGTCCCTCCCAGCATCAAAGTCTTTTCCAATGAGTCAACTCTTCACATGAGGTGGCCAAAGTACTGGAGCTTCAGCTTTAGCATCATTCCTTCCAAAGAAATCCCACGGCTGATCTTCAGAATGGACTGGTTGGATCTCCTTGAAGTCCAAGGGACTCTCAAGAGTCTTCTCCAACACCAGAGTTCAAAAGCATCAATTCTTCGGTGCTCAGCCTTCTTCACAGTCCAACTCTCACATCCATACATGACCACAGGAAAAACCATAGCCTTGACTAGATGGACCTTAGTCGGCAAAGTAATGGCTCTGCTTTTGAATATGCTATCTAGGTTGGTGATAACTTTTCTTCCAATGAGTAAGTGTCTTTTAATTTCATGGCTGCAGTCACCATCTGCAGTGATTTTGGAGTCCCCAAAAATGAAGTCTCTCACTGTTTCCACTGTTTCCCCATCTATTTCCCATGAAGTGATGGGGCCGGATGCCATGATCTTCGTTTTCTGAATGTTGAGCTTTAAGCCAACTGTTTCACTCTCCTCTTTCACTTTCATCAAGAGGCTTTTGAGTTCCTCTTCACTTTCTGCCATAAGGGTGGTGTCATCTGCATATCTGAGGTTATTGATATTTCTCCCAGCAATCTTGATTCCAGCTTGTGTTTCTTCCAGTCCAGCATTTCTCATGATGTACTCTGCATAGAAGTTAAATAAGCAGGGTGACAATATACAGCCTTGACGTACTCCTTTTCCTGTTTGGAACCAGTCTGTTGTTCCATGTCCAGTTCTAAGCCTTAAAGACCACATCAAAAAACTTATCTAATAAGTAATCCCCTAACGTTTCAGGATAGAAAGTTAATGTACAGAAGTTTACTACATTTCCATACTCTAATAGCAAACTATCAGAAAGAAAAAAATCAAGAAAGCAATCCCATTTAGAATCGTATTTAAAAGAATCAAATACTTTAGATTAAATGTAACCAAAGAAGCAAAATACTTGTACTAGGAAAACTGTAAGACACTGATAAAAGAAAATGAAGACAATACAAATAAATGGAAAGAAAGTAGCAGCCTCCTGTGCTAATGGGTTAGAAAAATTAATTTTTAATATGATCATATTATTCAAAAGCAGTCTGAAGATTTAATGCAATCTTCATAAAGTTACAGTAGCACTTTTCACAGATACATAACAAATATTTCTAAACTTTATATAAAACCACAAAAGGCCACAAGTGGCCAAAGAAATATTAAGAAAGAAGAGAAAAGCTGGATGCATCATGCACCCTAACTTCATAAACTATATTACAAATTTATAATAATCAAAACAGTATGTTTTGGACATAAGAACCGACACATGGATCAATGAAACAAGAGGAAAGTTGTGCAAATCATATGTCTTACAATGGGTTAATATCCAAAATATATAAAGAACTCAACTCAGTAGCAAAAACAATAGACAATTTGATTTTAAAAGTTGTGTTTTTTTTTTTTTTTTCCAAAGAAAACATACAAATTGTCAACAGGCATATGAAAAGAAGTGTAACATCACTAATCATCAGTTCAGTTCAGTTCAGTCACTCAGTCATGCCCGACTCTTTGCCACCCCATGAACCACAGCACGCCAGGCCTCCCTGTCCATCACCAACTCCCAGAGTCCACCCAAACTCATGTCCATTGAGTCAGTGATGCCATCCAACCATCTCATCCTCTGTCATCCCCTTCTCCTCCTGCCCTCAATCTTTCCCAGCATCAGGGTCTATTCAAATGAGTCAGCTCTTCATATCAGGTGGCCAAAGTATTGGAGTTTCAGCTTCAACATCAGTCCTTCCAATGAACACCCAGGACTGATCTCCTTTAGGATGGACTGGTTGGCCATAATCAGGGAAACACAAATTAAAACCACAGTAAGTTATTGCTTCACACTGGCTAAAATGGCTATCAAAAAAGACAAGAAATGACAAGTGTTGGAGAGAGTGAGAAGAAAGGGAACACTCATACACTGCTGCTGGGAATGTAAATTGATGTAAAGAGGAAATGGTATGGAGTGCCCTCCAGAAATTAAAAATAGAAATGCAGGATTTATCTGAAGCACCTAAAAATACAACTTTGAAAAGCTATATATCCCTATGCTCATTGTGACGTTTTTCACAATAGCTAAAACATGGAAACATCTAGGTGTCTATAGGTGAATGAATGGATAAAGAAGATGTGATACATACATATACAGACACACACGATTGAATGCTATTCAGCTGTAAAAAAGAAAGAAATCTGCTATTTGTGAACTTAAAAAATAGACAAGCAAAACAAAGCAAAACTCATGCATACAGAAAACAGATTTGTGGTTCCCAGAGGAGAATGAAGTTAGAGGGGTGAAGAGAGTCAATTGCATGATGACAAATGGTAAATAGACATACTGTGATTATGTTGCAGTGTATACAGGTATCAAATTATTACTTCGTATACCTGAAACTAATATAAAATTTTACTTTAAAAAATGCAGGTGTTTATTTGTAGATGACTTTTACATATTATTATTTTATAGAAACTTGTCATTTGTGGTATTACCCAAAAGCACTCTCCTGTAGAATATCATCTTGGGTTTTTTCCAAACTTTTCAAACTAACCAATGATTCAATGCACTGCAAATATTGAGTAATTTCTAGCTTTTCCTAACCCAAATGAGCAGACCAGTTAACCACAATTAGTACGTAGTTATGAGATTTATATGGTTCAAGATTTTTTTTACTGTAAAACCCTTCAGAGATTTAAAAAAAAAGCATGTTACTTCTCTATTTATAAGATTTTATACAAATGACAAGATATATTAGGTGTTTATTTTTACCTACTAGTTTTTTTAAAGATTTTTTTTAATGTGGACCATTTTTTATTCAGACAGACCCTTAGTAAAATTCTTCTTTATTGGCAATAAATCTAGTCCATATAATTTCCTTTAACACTTTACTGGGAAAATATTAATATTATAAATTGTGTATACTAAATATTGTCTTTAGGTAACCCATACTACAATCTTTAAGCAGCTTGCTCAAACATATATAATAGCTTTAAAAAAAAAATGAATCCTGAAACCACTTGTCAAGATGTGAGAGAAATTTTCTTCTAAAATTATTCCATCTTGATGATTCAGGCTGTAACTAGAGAGTTAGAGGCTTCCTTATTAATGCTTTCTTTAAAGAAAAGTGAAAAAAGTGAAATAATAATTGGACATTACTATAGTCTAGAAGAAGGGGATGACAGAGGATGAGATGGCTGGATGGCATCACTGACTCGATGGACGTGAATCTGAGTGAACTCCGGGAGTTGGTGATGGACAGGGAGGCTTGGCGTGCTGCAATTCATGGGGTCGCAAAGAGTCGGACACGACTGAGAGACTGAACTGAACTGAACAGTCTTTTAATCTACACCGGGAGAAGGGATAAGAAGATCAAGAATCCTTCGGAAGATATTCTATTGATGACAACTCTATGTCTCTAAAGAAGCAGTGGGTAAAATTAGTTGGACAGTTACCTGTTTTTGTAAATAAAATTTTATTGGAATATGGCCATGCCTGTCATTTACATATTGCCTAGGGCTACTTTCATGCTATAGTAGCAGTGCTGAACATTTGCAACAGAGACCTAATGGCCTGTGAAGATTAAAATATTCTGGCCTTTTACAGAAAAATAATAGTAACTTTAAAAGAACTATTGATCCTTTATGTAAAGATTTAGAATTCAGACCTACTTAGATGCTTGAAAAAGGAAAAATAAATGATCTCTATCCTTACAAACAATGGGTTAAACACAGACAAACAATGGGTTGAAGTCACTGGAGTAATGTTACCTGAATATTTTGCAAGTGTTTTTGGAGAAGAAAATAAGATGGTAGAATAACACTTTGGTTCCTAGGTTTCATGGTATCATAAAATTTCTGTCTCATAGTCTATTGTAAAATAACCAAAAGTGAAAAGTTAAAGTGAAGTTGTTCAGCCATATCTGACTCTTTGTGATCACATGGACTGTAGCCTACCAGGCTCCTCCATCCATGGGATTTTCCAGGTAAGAGTACTGTAGTGGGTTGCCATTTCCTTCTCCATCTCCAGGGGATCTTCCCAACCCAGGGACTGAACCTGGGTCTCCTGCATTGCAGGCAGATGCTTTACCATTTGAACCACCAGAGAAGCCCAAAATAAGGCTTGTGCTAAAGGAGACAGTACTGATTTTGACAATAACCTGATCCAGTTCTAACAGTTTAGGGATTGATCCTTTTCATGTTGCTTTTGTTTTCTCCTAAGAAAGAGATCTTAATGCCTAAAACAACAAGAGATTTGTCTTTCCAGATATTTATACCACATTACTTATTTTTCTCTTTCCTTCTCTCTTTCCCTTTCTCTTTTGTTCTTCCTTTTTCTTTTCTGTGTGTTTACTTCCATATTCGTCATTTACTTAAGAAGTTAAAGAGCATCTCAGGAATACTCTTTGAAATGATGCAAGCTATTGCATAATGAAATTGTGTGTGTATATTCTGGTTCACTTGAGCAACTTAAATTCATTCATGTTCAATCCATTTGGTAGTTAATCATGTGAGGTGTTATAATACCTCTCTAGATAATAAGTAATTATTTTAATATGATAATGCCTAGTAAGATTACTTGATATTTTTAAAATCTATCACTTTAGATTGCAATGAAATGTTAATTAGTTTCAGAATAAATCAATTCTCTGAGATACTTTGGTTTGTTAGAAACAATAAGACTAATGTATCCTGTATAATGAATCTCTGTATAAGTAAGACTAATGCATCGCTGTATAAGTAGCTCAAAAAACTGTTAGGTATAAATGTGATGATCATCATGGTCCTCACATTCCAAGAACTATGACACTTAAATAACTAACGTAACATAGTACCCACTTGAGCAGCACAAAATTTGGTTTTCATAAATTCAGCTTATATTATTTTATCAATAGTAGCCTAAAACGTTTATAAGTGATTCATTTGCCAAAATAGAATTAAATGAAGTTATTTAAGACAAATGAATATTTAATATGTAAGCAGTCTGTAGAGCACATCCCAATATATATTTATATTTGTTATACATATATACATATTTGCTTATTGTCCTCCAGGAAACACTCTTTCCTGAGTGATATGGGGTAGTTCCTCTAATTTCTATCCTTTTGATCAACTGAATTATCTCAGCAAGGAAGTAAAATATTTTTTCATTTGCCTCCATCTGCTCTTTATTCAAATATTTACTCCCTCCCAAAGGAAATTCAGATACTTAATTTGGACTCCTTACAGTTTATTTTCTATCAGATATACCTTTTGACTAGTGACTGTTAATACCATGTGTCTTCATGTTACTGAACTTAATAAATAAATACAGTAATATTTAAATGGTTTCCAAATGTGAGGGTGCCTCATGGTGAACTGACACTTTCATGGATAACAATTACAATCTGGACAAAATATAAACCCAGATATTTGAAAGCACTGAAGAATGAACAAATGAAGGCAGAAATTGGAGGGAATCTGACCACTTAAAAAAAGGTACTGCATCAGGTAATTTTGCATTTACATGGCTTAATGCCTTAAGATATAACTCGGAATTCACAATGAGAGAAGGCTGGGATTAATAAAAGAGAAAACACAAATAAAACCATTAGCTGGAGTGTGTCAAGAGACAGAGTTGTCAGCTACTAGCATAGTTGTAGAATACAGATGGGGAAGAAAAGACAGACCCACAGGAGAGTGAGTCCCATAATCGGTTTATGCACGTGTATGCTCAGTCATTTCAGTTGTGTCTGACTCTGCGACAGAAAGGACTGTAGTCTGCCAGGATCCTCTGCCCATGAGATTCTCCAAGCAAGAATACTGGAGTGGATTACCACACCCTCCTCTAGGGGATCTTGCTGACCCAGGAATCAAATCCACATCACTTATGTCTCCTGCATTGGCAGGCAGATTCTTTACCACTAACGCCACCTGGGAAGCCCCATTACACCCTCAGATGACCCTAAATGACACTAAATCCTCAGATGACCCTAAAGTATCTATGCAAGTGAAAATCACAGCTGACAGTCTCAAGGAAAGAAATTTTGCAGCTGCTGTGTTTCACATGATTGTCAGTTTGGAGTTTGAGTTTGTTAAATTCCATGCTGCTAACAAATATCAAAATTTTTCAGAGGTAGATCAAAAAGACAGGGTCTCTGCAACATATTATTCATAATGTACAATATAAAGTCTAAGTTTATTGAGAATTCAAAAACTAGGAAATACAATCTATTTTCTATAGATGAACCAGATGCTATTATTAGTAGAGAAGGGCCTTAAAATATTCATGATAAATATTTGCAAAAGCATAAAAAGAAAATATTTTAATGAACAAAAATACAGACAAAACTCAGCAGAAGATAAAAGTGGAAAAGATCAAATTAGAAATTATAGTACAGAAAATTGCAATAACTAAAATCTTAAAAACAATTCTGTATGGGCTTGACAACAGTTTAGAGGCAGCAGAAAAGGAATAAAAATAAAGATATATTAATAGAAGTTATCTAACATAAAACCCACAGGAATTAAAAAATATATATACCATGGAAAAATATATAGTGGCTAGCATACAGTAATTGTTATTCCAGATTGACAGCAAATGAAAAATGGCACCAAAAAATAAAAGCTAATACATTTCTAAATTTAGCAAAAAGAAAGAAAAATCAACTTCAAATCAAATAATTTTTTCAAAACACAAGCAGGATCAAACAAACAACCAAAAAAAGGGCTCTGCTTGATCAAAGTGCTGAAAAATGAAGATAAATAGAAAATCTTGGACACAAAGAAGAGTGCACATTAGAAACAGAAAATTATAATATAAATAATAGCTGACTTCTCATCAGAAAAAAGTAAAGACTAGGAGACAACAAATCAAGAACTTTAAAATGCAGTAGGTGGGAAAAGAATCCTCAGGCCATAACTCTATAACCAGTAAAAATGTCCTTCAAAAATTAAAATAAAATAAGTTTTCAGATAAACAAAAATGGAGAGGTATCACCAGCAAATATTTTATTCAAGAAATGCTAAAGTCCTTCAGACTGAAAATGAAAGACCCCAGGTGTAAACTCATAGCTACATAAAGGAATGAAAGGCAAAATCCCATTTGATGAAGAGGAAAGCAAATCTTCAAAGAGTTAAAACATGTAGCTAGTGTTAACTTGATTAGCATGAGCAGAACCAGAATTTGTTGCATGAATATATGATCACAGGACTTGAGTTTTTACTTATGAAGTCTCTTGCTTTCCTCCTGTTCTCACTATCCCTTATGGTATATACTCAGTTCATAGTTCACACAACACAGACATAAGCACACACAATTCAATAACTGAAATTAATGTCACAGTAGAAAATCAATTCAACTCACTTTGTGTGTCATTTAACAAAAGTGTAATGTATTAGAAATTGCAGATTAATGAGTTAGAATATAATCTCTTTAAAGGGGTGCTTGGTTTTAGCAACATTTAGATGCTGAAAATAGAAATCTGGACCAAGATAAAAAGTAGTAAGTTTCTGCTCTCCCTTGCAGTTGGCCCTATTTTCACATGACTTGTCCCTGAATATTCTAATATCTAAGAATCAACTCCAAGGCCAAGGGTGGAAGGTGGGGAATTGGGTCTGTAAATTGACTTCTGTTGAGTTGGTGTCTTGATTACTATTCACCATTGACTAGTTTATAAATGCTTTTAATTATGCTCAAGTTTATAGCAATATGTAATTTTTGCAAATGTGTTTATGGAGCACAATCAAGATCCATGATCAAGTGTAGTGTACATTCTGGGTGCCCACTATATTAAGAATAAATAATAAATCCCACTCCCATTAAGCAATTGTAGTTAAGTAGACAAACTGGATTGGAGAAGGCAATGGCACCCCACTCCAATACTCTTGCCTGGAAAATCCCATGGACGGAGGCGCCTGATAGGCGACTGAGCGACTTCACTTTCACTTTTCACTTTCATGCATTGGAGAAGGAAATGGCAACCCACTCCAGGGTTCTTGCCTGGAGAATCCCAGGGACGGGGGAGCCTGGTGGGCTGCCATCTATGGAGTCACACAGAGTCGGACACGACTGAAGTGACTTAGCAGCAGCAGCAGTAGCAGACAAACGGGATACAAATTAGAAACAAAGGGGAGGAATAAAACACAAAGACCAAAAAACACACAAAAAATGATGTACATGCAGTCCTGTAATTAGGCCCATAGACACTGAAAATAAATGTAGATATGGCTGTTTATCTGAAAAAAAGACACAATTACTAGCTGATTAGTCTTCTTTTTTTTTTTTTTTTTTTTAAATTTCTTCCCTTTAGAGTCAAGTTCTACAGAAGAAGCCCCTGAGAGGGTCATGTAAATTCAGATGAGTTATTAAGTAATTGCTCTCAAGGAAACTTGGTAAGGAGTGGAGAGGATAAGATAGGGAAAGATAGAAACAAAACTAAGCAAGTTATCAATTTTATGTCCTGATTTCAACTTGAGTAAAACAATGATTTGGTCTGCCAGATACCATCCAAGCAGGCTTTCCCAAGGCTATAAAGACACTATTATTGTGTTTGGGAGGTAACTTATCATTATTGGGATAACTCAGGTCTTTTTCAAAATTTTCTGTGCAAGAATCCTCAACCATTTAGTTAATATTGTTCGCCATTCTTAGCATGTGTCACTGAATTTTTATGACAACAGTGCTATACTATAATAGGTTTACAATAATTTTCACACAAATAATACTTAAAAACAAACACAAAATAAAGAAAATATTTTTAATTTTACAGTACTAACTTTGAAAAGTACAGTAGTACCAGCTACATCACTACTGCTTTTATGCTTGCTTCTGGACATCCTGGAGAGGGAAATGGCAACCCACTCCAGTATTTTTGCCTGGAAAATCCCATGGGTGGAGGAGCCTGGCAGGCTACAGTCCCTGGGGTCGTAAAGAGTTGGACACAACTGAGTGACTTTACTTTCACTTTCTGGACATCCTTGGTGTAAAATAAAGATACTGTTCTACTGTACTCTATACAGTATTGTAAAGTATGCAAAAACACAACCACTTGTAGAGACTGCATGCACAATGCAATGTACACCAGATACAGGAACAAACTGAAATGACTGAACATGTGAACGCATGTTTGCCTCTTGGAAATTTTGCAACTGGAACTTTGTTAGGGGACTTGCTGTAGTTTGTGACTAACTTAAAACATTCTATAACAATGAATTTGAAATTTATCTTTTATATAATGGGAAATATCAAAGGTGGATGAATGCTATGGCTGAGCTAATATTTCTAAAATAACTCTGAGTTGTGAGTGAAGATTGAACTGTATAGGAAATAGAAAAGAAGCAAGGGAAAAAAAAAAAAATTAGGAAACTATTCAGTAGGTCATGGAATAGTTCTGGATCAAGCAGTGATCCTGATCATGAGGACAATGAGATGGATTACTTTCCTTATTTCATTTTTGCAAGTCTTTTATTTATGACCTCTCTGAAAGTTTCTTATGGGAAGAAAAAAAAATCACTCTTTTCTAAAGTTCTATAATACCTAGTTTGCTTGTTTCAATAGAACAGGAGATATAGTATTTTTCTTATAACCTCAAATAATTAATCTGTTGCCTGAAACTATGGGTGCTCAAAAAATATGGTTTTGAATGAATGAATGCATGACTGAATGAGAAAACTTGTACTTCAGTGTGATATAATGTGTGACTTTATGCCAATTTCTTAACTATTCTGTTTTTTTTTTTTAATTTCTACTCTATTAAAGGATAAAAGAAAAATAATACCAATATCACAGACACTTCATGGAAAACTATAATTTTCTAAACTATAAAATAGTTTGAAATGTTTAATCTTATTCCCTATTATTATGGTGCTTTTGTTGTAAGTAATGTTATGTTTGGCTTCCCAGGTGGCTCATGGGTAAAGAATCTCACAGGTAAAGACGTAAAGCTGCAGATTTGATACTTGAGTTGGGAAGGTCCCCTGGAGAAGGAAATGGCAACTCATTCCAGTATTCTTGCCTGGGAAATCCCATGGACAGAGGAGCCTGGAAGTATACAATCCAAGGAGTTGCAAAAGAGTCAGAGTTAGCAAATAAATAACAACAATGGGGTTATGCTTGTAGGATTTTATTTTTAAAAGTTCTTTAGTTTGCTATATCCTGAGAGTTGTTTTTCTTAGGTCCTGCATGTATATACTTATTTATAGAACAAAATACTGTACCAACATAAACAAGAAGTAGAAATTGAAATTTAGAAGTTTCATAATGCAAAATAAGTATTCTTTTTACATATATAAAAATATATCTTGTGTATCTTGTCTAATTTAAAAGCTACATGAACTTTAGCTTGCATATTTTTAAAACCAGAAAGTAGCTTGATAGGTAACTGGAAGCCATTAATTAGATTTTTTGAGCTCATTACCATTTAATTGAAGCTTTTCACAAATTAACTCAAGCTGTCTATATCTCAGTTTTGTTAATTTTAAAAGGGAAAATAATCCTTTAATTATTCTGGCTTAACAAAGAATTGGGAAATGTAACATATGGACTTTCGAACTTATTTTAAAAATTCCATTACAAGGAGAAATGATGGAATGTGTATTCCTGTTCTATTCCTCAATCTCATAAAAAAACACTCAATTGGATTAGTCAAAAACTATAAAAGTTTTCAAGACATCAACTACCTCTTTAAAAGCACATCATTTCTTAAATGTAAAGTAGTCAGAAACATTCTGGCTTCATCTTGAAACTGAGGTAAACTAAAAAACATTTTTTAACACAATGAGAAATATTTAAAAAAAAATAAGAAATTTGGGTCAAACTTCAATGTCACTATATCTCTCCGACTTGTCAGAAACATAAAGGATGAAAATGTTCAGATTTTATTTTACTTAAAATAAAAATAACAACGCTTTACCACTTAAAATCTTCACTCTTTTACTCTATATCATTTTAGGGAATAACAGAATCTCAGAATTGGAAGGGGCACTAAGGTCACCTATGCCAGTGCTTCTTCCAATGGCATAACCCCCTTAACTGTAGTTTACTCAGTGTTGGCTTATTCTCTATCTACTTCCCTACACAAATTATTTCAATTTGGAAAACCTCTACTGGTTAACTATTGCTTATCTTGACTCAATTATTTCCCATAAACATTTGATATTCTGAGTTTAAATAAAGCAAGAACAAAGGAAAACAAACCTATAGCTGCAGGGCAGAATGTATCCTTGTAGCACATAGTGAAAGAAACACAAACACAATGAGAAAACAAAAAATAAAGTATCCCAGAGGGGCCATTACTTGTAGTGCTTTCAAAGTCCAAACCTAATAAGAGGTTTTGCAATGTAAAAAATGTGGCAGCAAGGAAACATTTAGTATGAGAGTCTAGTATGTAGTTCATATAAAACCAAGTAGAAAGCACCACCCTCCATATGCAATACATAGATAGAAAATAAATAAAGGCACTTAAATAGAGACATAGCAATCTTTTGTTTAAAGTTCTATTGATTTATATTGATATCTACAATCATTTCAATATTATAGCTAGTATAATAGAGATCACCCGAGAGAACACAATGACATTTGAAATACTTTTAAATATACACTTATCTGGACTAGGGCTCTCATAGTCCATTCCCTTATCTTCCAATATCATCACGTAAAGCAAATATCAATGAACAATTTAGAATAAGCAGAGTTCCAGAGAGAAACATGGGAGTGTATGGAAATGGGTAGTAAGTCACCAGGATCTGAATTCTAGGCCTGAGTAATGAAAATGTTAAGTGCTAGTAGTGGTTACAGTTTTTAGGGGATTAAAGAATTTAGCATGTTCCCCAGGTAAAGATTCTTGGACCAGAAGAAAAGGCAGGGAGAAGGGGTTATCTATAAACTGGGTTGAGATGCAGAATTTTATTCACATGATTAACTGAGGGAGAGCTCTCTGGAGAAAGAAAGTGAGATAACATAAGAAAGAAGGGGAAAATACTTAGGCAAGAACATATTGTCATTTAAATAACAACTTCAACCTAAACCAATAGGGACTCAGGAGTATAAATTGCTCCAAAGATCTGATCAGACTACAAGGAAAGAGGTTGGCATTTGCTACCCTTCCTGTCTCAGGCTATTATTAGCTTAGGGCTACCCTGGGGCACATTGAGAGTTGGACTTAAATTCCATGCAAAACATACAGCATTTTAGACAAAGCCAAAAATATATTAGCTGCAGGGAGAATGATGTGGAGTCTCAAAGTATTGAACTAGAAATGCTCAGATACCTCCTACTGAAACTCAGTGTTAGTAGTTTGACCTTCAATTCTGGTGGGCAGGGCTCAAAAAAGGGTTTGCTATTTACAAGTGTTCTTCAAATATGTATAATTTTGGAGAGATGAAACTACGCTGAGCCTGGCAATTTTAGAAACCTCTTAATCTGTCATATTTAATGCATATTAAAACATTGCTTTATTTTTTACAAAATTATTTCTCACAGAATACTTGAAGATCACACATCTAATAGAAATATTTCTCCTCAGTCTAGTGATCTCTGAGATGTGTCATACTGCTCATTTCTTAGTGCATTTGACAGAGTTTCAGGTTAATCTGGACCACAATCTTTTCATGCTGTACCAATTGTTTTAAATTTTAAGTATCACAATATAAAAAGTATTAAACTGGAAGAGGCCCTGAGGATTTCTATATCAGAATTAATTTAGTTGCAAGAATTACAACTGATAGACAGGCAAATTCGGCTGGCTTGAAAATAAAGGCATGCATTGGTGCAAAAGCAGGGAGGATTTTACATCATTTTACACATAAGACTATCGTATGAAGAAGACAGTTTTTATGTAATTCTTTTAGTCTTGACCTTCTCTGTGCTTTAGCTTTCTTCTCCAGGTGATTTCGCTTTGATGGTGTCACAAACAAACCAATAGGCTCAAAATGGAGTCACTTATGCTAAGCCCCACATTACCAAACTGAAACTTACATAGTTTCGGTTCTCTCAGAAATGGAGTCTTCAACCAGTCAGAAATTGCCTGATCAGCACTAGTTAGCTAATTTGCCTCATAGACCCCTGCCTTAAAGGAAAGTGACTTTGCCACAACCAATCTACATTTTTCTTGTATAACTTCCTTGTTCCTCCTCCATTCTGCTTATAAAATATTTTCATTATGTACAGCTCCTCAGGGCTCATTTCTGTCTCCTAGATTTGATGCTGCTTGTTTCACAAGTCACTGAATAAAGCCAATAGGACCTTTAAGATTTACTCAGTTGAATTTTTTTTTTTTTTTAAATAGTGGCAAAAGTTTCTGACACAAATCCCTGCCCTACACGCATATACTATGGTGGTGGCGGTTTAGTTGCTAAGTCATGTCCAACTCTTGCAACCCCATGGACTGTTGCCCACCAGGCTCCACTGTCCATGGGATTTTTCAAGACAAGAATACTGGAATGGGTTGCCATTTCCTTCTCCAGGGGGTCTTCCTGATCCAGGGTTTGAACCTGGGTCCCCTGCATTGTAAATGTATTCTTTATCACCTAAGCCTATGCCCTCCAACAAAGAGAATGCCCCTTTTCTCTAAAATTCCAAGCAATATGTTAAATATTGGTTTTGTTTGAGTCTTATGCTCATACTCATGGCCAAGAAGGATGAATATATTGATGGTTTTGAAAGAATAACAGGCCATGCCTCTTGAACCAGTAGTGGGGGCAACTTCCCCATAACTATATGGATTGTCAAAGAGATGCCTAGAGTTATTGGAAAAGGGGAAGAAACAATGGAAATGAGGAGACAAGCACAGGTCTGATATAATTATCCAATACACTCTTTTATTTGTGGGTCAGTAAAGGAGATCATTCCTGGGTGTTCTTTGGAAGGAATGATGCTAAAGCTGAAACTCCAATACTTTGGCCACCTCATGCAAAGAGTTGACTCATTGGAAAAGACTCTGATGATGGGAGGGATTGGGGGCAGGAGGAGAAGGGGATGACAGAGGATGAGATGGCTGGATGGCATCACCAACTCAATGGACATGAGTTTGGGTAAACTCTGGGAGCTGGTGATGGACAGGGAGGCATGGCGTGCTGCAATTCATGGGGTCTCAAAGAGTTGGACATGACTGAGCGACTAAACTGAACTGAATACAGAGTAAAAGCAGAACCAGACATTCAATGAGAAAGACCTTCAGTTCTCTCACTCTGAATCCAGTGCTCTTTATATCATACTAGTTTCATCACACTATTTCTTCCAAGCTTTTCTAACAACATTACAGGGAATTTTCAATTAGATTTATAAAATGGTAGTAAGGAATGTATTCTTTTCAATATTGTGTTACTCATTTTCTTGTGTCACAGCTCTACCTTAGAATGATCTGCTAACAGAGTTCTAAAGAAATGAAGATACCTGGGACTCATTGTCATAGAATTCAATTAAAGTGATTCAGGTTTCAGTACAAATGCTTATATTATTCAAAGTACTCTACAAGTGATGCAGAGGTTGGGGGAAAAACTTCTGTGTTTGAATATTATTAAAACACAGGTACTTTTATAGAGAGATAAGACTGATCTGCTGTTAAATTATGGATCAATTCCCTTGAGATGAGTGTCTTATTCAGCAATTATTTACTCTCAAGTTTTGATTCAGCTCACAGAGAAGTCCTACAGGATAGTTATCATTGACCAGCATATTATCAGCTTCAAGGAAGATATTCTTGGCCATCACTCACTTATCCACAATGTCTCACTCTTCAAAATCAAGTTTAGAGAAAAATTATTTTTTTCTAATAATATTTCTCATATATATATAATGTGGGAAAGTAATTTATAAGATCATAGACTTGAAACAGAATACTTCTACAGTGGAAATTCCTTTTTTAAATTTTCACTGTGTAATCATTCTGTGTTAAAGTCACAACTGATATAAAATCATGAAACATTAAAACTCAAAAACAAAGCTCTATTCTACAATATACTGGATTCTAAAATAAAGAATATATTTTGAGTATCATTGAAGGCTATAATAAACTATTATTGTTAATTGTAAACTTAATATCATTAGCATTAATTATTTTTGTTTAAAATTAACATAGTAAAGTCTAACATTTTATTTTGTTTTTTTAAAATATAAATTTATTTATTTTAATTGGAGGTTAACTACTTTACAATATTGTATTGGTTTTGCCATACATCAACATGAATCCACCACAGGTATACACGTGTTGCCCATCCTGAACCCCTCTCCCACCTCCCTCCCCATACCATCCCTCTGGGTCGTCTCAGTGCACCAGCCCCAAGCATCCAGTATCATGATCAAACCTGGACTAGTGATTCATTTCATATATGATATTATACATGTTTCAATGCTATTCTCACAAATCACCCCACACTCGCCCTCTCCCACAGAGTCCAAAAGACTATACATCTGTTCTATACATCTGTGTCTCTTTTGCTGTCTCGCATACAGGGTTATTATAGCAAACTATTTCATGTTAAAGTATATTGAGCTACTATAGAAGGGGAAAAATTGTGCTTATCTGAGCACAGCTGTTCAAAATAAAACCAATTAACTTCTGATAAATTAAAAGCTATACACAAAACAGATTTTTTTATGATTAAATTATTTTTTGTTTTGGTTAGCCAACTGCTATAGATAAAATAAAAGGAATTAAATCTGAAAAATTTTGAAATAATAATAAAAGGAATACTTCATTAATAAATATCAATTTCTTAACTGGAAAGAAAAATCAATTTTTAAAAGATACTTTCAATAATTAGAAGGTATTTTTTTTAAAATATTTTCTTTAGTGTAAGTCTAGAGCGCCAAAGAATTGATGCTTTTGAACTGTGGTGTTGGAGCAGACTCCTGAGAGTCCCTTGGACTGCAAGCAGATCCAACCGGTCCATTCTGAAGGAGATCAGCCCTGGGATTTCTTTGGAAGGAATGATGCTAAAGCTGAAATTCCAATACTTTGGCCACCACATGTGAAGAGCTGACTCATTGGAAAAGACTTTGATGCTGCGAGGGATTGGGGGCAGGAGGAGAAGGGGACGACAGAGGATGAGATGGCTGGATGGCATCACTGACTCGATGGACGTGAGTCTGGGTGAACTCCGGGAGTTGGTGATGGACAGGGAGGCCTTGCGTGCTGCGAGTCATGGCATCGCAAAGATTCAGCCACAACTGAGCGACTGAACTGAACTGAACTGAACTGAAATTGATGTTATGAGTGATTTAAAGAACTCACACATATAGGCAAATGCAAAATTCTATTTATCAGAAGTTACACAGTAACAGCAAATCTATTTATGAACATGAATATGCTTCAAAATTTTGAATAAATGAAAGCTTTCTCTGTGTGGTTTTTTAGTATATTTAAATCATTTATGATAATTTTGAAGATCTGGTAAATCAAAATTTTTTGGTGCATCACTATCTTTAGTCTTTGCAACATATCTATTTTAATTTTTACTTTTTATAAATAACAAATAATGCATTAAAGTCTATATATATATTCAATTTATCAGGTTACTTCAATTTTTTTTTCCATTTTCACAGTTATTCATTCCATTAATATAGGCTTTACTGAAAATAACATTCAGGAAAATTATATGCACGTACATATGTATATATACAGTTCAAAAACAGTCATTCCCTAAAATCGATAAAGTGAACAAATAGACAAACAGAATCAGTGTATAGAATAGACTATTTCAAGTAGCTTTAGTATGTATAAAAGCTTCCTATAAATAAAATGTAGAAATAATAACTCAATGGCTAAGAGGTAGATTACTCAAAAAATTGAGTTGGGAGAATTGGATAGCTATCTGATAATCAATTAACATCAGTCAGTTAAAATTCACATTTAATATCATGCATTTTGCAAACCAAGTGAATGGGAAAGTTTAAGATGGAAGAGAAGTTTATGTAAGCATTAATAATGGCATTTTTCTAGATGTTGGTAAAATAATGAAAATAATAGAAGCTAAATATAATGATTTATTCATAAGTAATAATTATTAAGAGCAAAAGCAAGATATATGTTTTCATAAACTTTTAGTACTTATGTACAGAAAATAAGTATAACTAAAGGTAAACAGCAAGTTAGAAACAAATATTTGATTTAGCTATAATTGTTAAAACATTTAGGTACATACAGAAAGAAAAATATTCAACATAAAAATCATCAAAGGTTCTAAAATTTTTCAACTGATTCACAATTTAAAATAAACTATATAATATGTTGTGATTATTTTGTCCTTCTCATCTATGAACCTATTCTCTGTTAACTCTCGAAACCTCATTAAATAATTGTATTTTTATTCATGTTTTCAATTAATATGTGGGTGGCAATAATTTTTGTATTTCTAGCTGTGAAGTTTCCTTTGTGCTTCAAATTGCACATGGATATAAACAAGCACACTTGAAACTTGTTCTTTTTTCCCAGTTTTCAAAGGCAACTAACATTTAACATAGCCAAATAAATTCTGTGATGCTTTTACTCACTAAACTAGTCCTCCTTATCTGTGTCCATCTCTTGATAAAATTCAGGAAACAGTCATTCCTGACTCAATCTTTTTCTTCATCCTGAATGTCCAAGACATTACCACTCCCTTAAAATGTACCTCCAAATTTTTCCATCACTTATGTCAAATATCTTTTACTTTGTTTCCACAAAACCATATAGGCTTCCTTTCAATCAATTTCCATATAAAAAGAGTAGCATTGTTTAAGTCACATCAGATAAAACTATACTGTATTTAAAAATCTTTCAATCTATCATTTAGATCCAAGAAAAGGATTAAGTAGCATCTAATTTTTTAATTTTTGTTTTCTTTTGTTTTACATTGACCTACTTATCTCTTCAGCTGCATGAACACCAAAACTGTCGAATCTCTCTCTCTCTCTCTTTCTCTCTCTCTCTCTCTCTCTGCATCAAGTGCCCTGGTCTTGCTGCCAGGGAACAAAGCTTTCTCCTGCCAGAGAGCCTCTATATACACTTTTCTTCCAAGAACACTTCTCTGTTCTTCTATAACTTATCACCTTGTATTCTGCTCCATAACACCTACCATAGTTGTAAAATTTTACATTTATTCCTAAAATATTTGCTTCATTTCTATCTTCCTCATTCTATTGCAAGTTTCAGAAACAGAACGTCCATACCACATCTGTCTGTTAATTATATCTCCAATGTCTAATATGGTTTCTGGTAAAATATAGAGCAATAAACTTTTGAACAATCTAGAAGTAAATAAAGTGTAATTTGTATACAACAATAATATTACAAATAATTGAATTCCATTCCATAAAAGGACAATAAAATTATTGCTTATAGATATTGCTAGTGGGAGAAAGACATATCACATTTCTAGAAACACAATCCTTAAAAATGTTCACAAAATTTATCCTAGTAATTTCATTTCATATATTGTAATTTTTAGAATAGAAAAAGATGGTACAACTTCCTAGTTAGTTGAAGAAAAAATTAGAAATCTAAAATGGAAAAATTCAGAAGACTGGCAAAGATGTGAATGTAAATATACACATACGCACATAGAAACAATAAATCTTCCCAACATTATATATTATGATGAAAATAATGAGAACACTCCAAAGTTTTTATAAGTCTTTAAATAAAAATTTTATGAGTAAGGTGAAAAAGTACTAAAATTTTTAGATATTTTAAAAGTACAAAGAAAAGTATATAATTTATAATATTAAGTATAAATGGATGTAGTGTAGAGCAATGTAGTATAAGACACACCACTTTTAGAAGCAACCTCAGAATGTAATGGCAGATGTGTTCTTCACTGGGCAAAACCATCTTTGAATAAACTAGGGCCACATGTCAGTGCAGCCATGTATTTATCATGTGATATTTGTACATGTTATCTAACCTTTTTGATCATAATATCTTTGATATGTATAAAGGGAATAATGACACCTACTTCATAAGGTTTGTGTCAATCAAATTTCAGAAAGAAAACAGAAACCACCTTACGCATTTCAAGAGAAGTTTTGAATATTTAAACTGTTGGAAAGTCTGAGGAAATGAAGGTCAGGGAAGCCATCATCAGTGTCAGTCAACAGCACAGAAATAGATGATTACGAAGAGTTCAGTTCAAAGCTCTGGCAAATTTTAGTAGCTCTGGGCAAACTTTTCTAGATGGTCTCAGACTGCAGCAATGATACAAGCTCTCAAGAAGTTTATCTAAAAGGTGCCTTGAACTTTACATCTTCCCAAGGAGCAACTGACTCTGAAAAATAATGGTCTGCCTTTTCTGCTTTTTAGGATTTATCACTTCAGATGGGATTTCTCACTCCATACTTAGAGACACACATGCAAGTGAATTCAGTAAAACTTGGTTCCTATTATTTCTTGAAGCTAAGGAGACTTTAGACAGTGTCAATGGTGCTGATGCTAAGTATAAGATAGCTCAGAACTAGTCCTTGAGATATTATTAATAGATAAAATGCAACATATTTAGTACTTCTGATAGAATATATTTAGTATGTGGTGGCTATTACCAAGAGGAAAAGATCTAATGCATTATATTCTCCCAAAGTAACCTAATATATGCTTGTTAAGTATATACTTTGAAAGACTTCCAAAATCTATCCTAACATTTACTGACACTTCTAGACTAGTTCTGTATGCCAATTTTTTTCAGTCTTTTAACAAATAGGTAATTTGCACCTACAGGAAAAATTGTCCCAGTTATGATTTGGGGGTGCTTTCATATATTAAAATCGAAGTTTTACTCTTTCAACATATTATAACCACCATTTCTAAATCATAAAAGAAAAAAATATTTTAAGTATATTGAACTTTAGTAGGAAACTGCATATTATAGTTACATTTATAATGTCTGACAAAAGTTGAAGAAGGTGCTTTAAATTCAGTGTTCCCTAATTCTTTCAATATTCTTAATAGCCATTTATTCTTCTGTACCATGAGAATTACATTAATACCAATACATCAAATTATTTCAGGGAAGTGTTTAGAGTGCTTTAAAATAAAGGCTGACTTCAACTTTTTTAGAGAGATTACAGCTGACATTGAAAAACTAGAATAGAACAGATAATAGACTTCTTTACATAGCACAAATATCTTTAGTGAGCCTCTGTAATCAGCAATTTAATTGTAACCTGCACTTCAGATGATATCCAAAGCCCTATATTTAACTTACAAATCATAAATTGAATTCAAATTAATGAATTATTGAAGCTCACAGTATGATAAAATTATGTTTTTGCTTAACTTTTGAACAAATTAATATTAGTTACAACTTATAAAATGAAATGACAGAGTTTTAGGTATACTAATTTAATGTCAAGAACACCTGATGAGGTATGTACTGTCATGATCCTATTCTTTATATTGATGAGAAAACTTAATCAAAGAAAACAGAAATAATTTACCAAAGTGTAAAAAGCAATAACTAAGAAATGTACAGGAACTAAGAAATGTGTGGAGGCTGTTTGATTCTAGAACCATCCAACCAAAATAGTGTGCTTCCAAATGATATGAAAGCCCAAAATTCTAATTATTCATATGAATACACATAGGCTATATTTCCAGAGTATAAGTCAATAATTCTATGACTTGAGAACTGTCAAAAGTACTATAGTTTTAAGACATCCTCTATTTCTGCATTATTGACTATACTAAAGCCTTTAACTTTGTGGATCACAATAAACTGTGGAAAATTCTGAAAGAGATGGAAATAACAGACCACCTAACCTGCCTCTTGAGAAATCTGTATGCAGGTCAGGAAGCAACAGTTAGAACTGGGCATGGAAAAACAGACTTGTTCCAAATAGGAAATGAAGAATATCAAGGCTGTATATTGTCACCCTGTTTATTCAACTTATATGCAGAGTACCTCGTGAGAAACTCTGGGCTAGATGAAGCACAAGCTGGAATCAAGAGTGCTGGGAGAAATGTCAGTAGCCTCAAATATGCCGATGACTTCACCCTTATGGCAGAAAGTGAAGAAGAATTAAAGAGCCTTTTGATAGAAGTGAAAGAGGAGAGTGAAAAAGTTGGCTTAAATCTCAACATTCAGAAAAAGAAGATCATGGCATCTGGTCCCATCACTTCCTGGCAAATACATGGGGAAACAGTGGAAACAGTGGCTGACTTAATTTTTCTGGGCTCCAAAATCACTGCAGATGGTGATTGCAGCCATGAAATTAAAAGACACTTACTCCTTGGAAGGAAATTTATGACCAACCTAGACAGCATATTAAAAAACAGAGACATTACTTTGTCAACAAATGTCCATATAGTCAAGGTTATGGTTTTTCCTTTGGTCATGTATGGATGTGAGAGTTGGACTATAAAGAAATCTGAGCACTGAAGAATTGATGCTTTTGAGCTGTGGTGTTAGAGAAGACTCTTGAGAGTCCCTTGGACTGCAAGAAGATCCAACCAGTCCGTCCTAAAGGAGATCAGTCCTGGGTATTCATTGGAAGGACTGATGTTGAAGCTGAAATTCCAATACTTTGGCCACCTGATGTGAAGAACTGACTCATTTGAAAAGACCCTGATGCTGGGAAAGATTGAAGGTGGGAGAAGGGGACAACAGAAGATGAGATGGTTGGGTGGTATCACCGATTCAATGGACATGAGTTTGAGTAAACTCCAGGAGTTGGTGATGGATGGGGAGGCCTGTTGTGCTGCAGTCTATGGGGTCACAAAGAGCTGGACACTACTGAACAGCTGAACTGAACTGAAGAAAATCTTTAATATCTTAAGTATCTCTAGTATTTTTATGTTAAAATTAACGTGAACTCTGCTTACAATATCAGTGAGTTGCAAAATGGGGAAAAGAACAGGATCTGGGTGAAAGAATGCTGTTTTACAGATAGAACTCCTTTATTTTAGAAGGTTTAAGGACTCATTACCAAAAGAGGAATCAAAGATGACTTCAAACTCTTAATTTCTAGATACACTGTGGCACTGTCTAGCTGATAGCTGATTCTTGGCATGGGAGCTGTGGATAAGTTACTGGATCTCTGTTATCTTCAAAATCAACAAACTCCAAACTATTTAAATTCACCTATTATTTACTGGAATACAGTGGAGGTATTTCTTACAAAACCAGAAAAAATTTTTGTACAACATCTAAGACAAATGTGACGATTAAAAAAAAAAAAATTCTTTTGTGTGAGCAAAAAAAAAAAAAAAAAAAGATAATTATTCTTTTTGTTGGTATTCAAACTTCTGTAGAAAACAAACAAACAAGCAAAAGTGACATGATGAGAAGCTGCCATGTCAAGTTAATGCAAACTTCATCATCTGATATTATACATAGTACTATTATTGAATGGCAAGTTGTAGCATAGGTTAATTAGGGTTATCAAACTCTTGCATAACTTTTGGATATCAAGTGCTAAAAGATTGAGATAACTGTTTCAATACCAATATATTAAAAAAAGTTTAAGATACTTTTTTCAATTTTTAAGTTCATTAATGGAATCACATGATCACCAAAAACTAACCAAATTGATCACATGGATTACAGCCTTGTTTAATGCAATGAAAATGCATGTAGGGCCACCCAAGACAGATGGGTTGTGATGGAGAGTTCTGACAAAACATGGTCCACTGGGGAAGTGAGTAGGAAATCACTTCAGCATTCTTGCCCTGAGAACCCCATGAACAGTATGAGAAGCTGGAACAGTATAAGAACAGTAACAAAAGCTGGAACCAAGATTGCTGGGAGAAATAGGAACAACTTCATATATGCAGATGACACCACCCTTATGGCAGAAAGTGGAGAAGAACTAAAGAGCCTCTTGATGAAGGTGAAAGAGGAGAGTGAAAAGCTGGCTTAAAACTCAATATTCATAAAACTAAGATCATGGCAACTGGGCCCATCACTTCATAGCAAATAGATGGGGAAACAATGAAAACAGTGCCAGACTTTACTTTCTAGGTATACAAAATCACTACGGACAGTGACTGCTGCCAAGATATGAGAAGACACATGCTCCTTGGAAGAAAAGTTATGACATACCTAGACAGTGTATTAAGATGCAGGGATATTACTTTGTGAACAAAGGTCCATATAGTCAAAGCTATGGTTTTTCCAGTAGTCATGTATGAATGTGAGAGCTGGGCTATAAAGAAAGCTGAGTGCTGAAGAACTGATGCTTTTAAAGGGTGGTGTTGGAGAAGACTCTTGAGTCCCTTGGACTGCAAGTAGCCCTCATACTCAGCAAAAGAGTCCAGAATGCAGTACTTGGATGCAATCTCAAAAATGACAGAATGATCTCTGCTCATTTGCAAGGCAATCCATTCAGTATCACAGTAATCCAAATCTATGCCCCAATCAGTAATCTGAAGAAGCTGAAATTGAACAATTCTCTGGAGACTTACAAGACCTTCTAGTAATAACACTCGAAAAAGAGATCCTTTTCATTATAGGTGACTTGAATGCAAAGGTAGGAAGTCAAGAGATACCTGGAGTCAGGAAAATTTGGCTTTCGAGTACAAAATGAGGCAGGGCAAAGGCTAACAGAGTTTTGCCAAGAAAACTCACTGGTCATAGAAAACACCCTCTTCCAACGACACAAGAGAAGACTCTACACATGTACATCATCAGATGGTCAATACTGAAATCACATTGATTATATTTTTGCAGCCAAAGATGGAGAAGCTCTATACAGTCAGAAAAATAAGACCAGGAGCTAAATGTGGTTCTGATCATGAACTGCTTATTGCCAAATTCAGACTTAAATTGAAGAACATAGGGGAAACCACTGGACAATTCAGGTACAACCTAAATAAAATCTCTTATGATTATAGAGTGGAAGTGACAAATAGATTCAAGAGACCAGATCTGATAGACAGAGTGCCTGAAGAACTATGGACGGAAGTTCATGACATTGAACAGGAGGCATTGATCAAGACCATCCTCAAGATAAAGAAATGCAAAAAGGCAGAATGGTTCTCTGAGCAATCTTTACAAATAAGTGAAAGGAAAAGGAGAAAAGGAAAGATATACCCATTTGAATGCAGAGTTCAAAAGAAAGAGCAAAGAGAGATAAGAAAGCCTTCCTCAGTGATCAATGCAAAGAAATAGAGGAAAACAGAATGAGAAAGAATAAAAATATCTTCAAGAAATTTAGAGATACTGCGGGAACACTTCACGGAAAGATGGGCATAATAAAGGATAGAAATGGTATGGACCTAAGAGAAGCAGAAGATATTAAGAAGAGGTGGCAAGAATACACAGAAGAACTATACAAAAAAGATTTTCATGACCCAGATAACCATGATGGTGTGATCACACAGCTAGAGTCAGACATTCTGGAATATGAAGTCAAGTGGGTCCTAGGAAGCATCACTATGAACAAAGCTAGGGGAGGTGATGGAATTCCAGTTGAGCTACTTCAAATCCTGAAAGATGATGCTGTTAAAGTGCTGCACACAACGTGTTAGCAAATTTGGAAAACTCAGCAATGGCCACGAGACTGGAAAAATCAGTCTTTTTCATTCCAATCCCCAAAAATGGCAATGCCAAAGAATGTTCAAACTACTGCACAATTGCTCCCATCTCACACACTAGCAAAATAATGCTCAAAATCCTCCAAGCCAGGCTTTAACATTATGTGAACCATGATCTCCCAGATGTTCAAACTGGATTTAGAAAAGGCAGAGGAACCAGAGATCAAATTGCCAACATATGCTAGATCATCAAAAAGCAAGAGAGTTCCAAAAAATATTTACTTCTGCTTTATTGACTATGCTAAATCCTTTGACTGTGTGGATCACAACAGACTGAAAAACTCTTAAAGAGATGTGAACCAGACCACTTGATCTGCCTCCTGAGAAATCTGTATCCAGGTCAAGAAGCAGTTAGAATTGTAGGTGAAACAACAAACTGGTTCTGAAGGAAAGGAGTATGTCTAGGCTGTATATTGTTATTCTACTTGCTTAACTTACATGCAGAGTACATTATCCAAAATGCTGGGCAAAAGAAGCACAAGCTGGAATCAAGACTGCTGAGAGAAACACCGATAACTTCAGATACACAGATTATACCACCCTTGTGGCAGAAAGTAAAGAACTAAAGAGCCTCTTAATGAAAGTGAAAGAGGGGAGTGAAAAAGTTGGCTTAAAACTGAACATTCAGAAAACTAAAATCATGGCATCTGGTCCCATCACTTAATGGAAAATAGAGGGGAAACAATGGAAAGAGTGAAAGACTTATTTTGGGGGGCTCCAAAATCACTACAGATGGTGACTGTAGCCATGAAATTAAAAGACACTTAATCCTTGGAAGGAAAGCTTTGACCAACCTAGACAGCATATTAAAAAGCAGAGACATTACCTTGTCAACAAAAGTCTGTCTACTCAAGGCTATGGTTTTTCCAGTGGTCATATAGGGATGTGAGAGTTGGACTATAAAGAAAGATAAGCCCTGAAGAATTGATGCTTTTTGAATTGTGGTGTTGGAGAAGACTCTTGAGAGTCCCTTGGATTGCAAGGCGATCCAACCAGTCCATCCTAAAGGAGATCTTCCTGGGTGTCCATTGGAAGGACTGATGTTGAAGCTGAAACTCCAATACTTTGGCCACCTGATACAAAGAACTGACTCATTGGAAAAGACCCTGATGCTGGGAAAGATTGAGGGCAGGAGGAGAAGGGGACGACAGAGGATGAGATGGTTGGATGGCATCACCAACTCAATGGACATGGGTTTGGGTGGACTCCGGGAGTTGGTGATGGACAGGAAGGCCTGGCGTGCTATGATTCATGGGGTCACAAAGAGTCGGACATGACTGAGCAACTGAATTGAATTGAACATATCCTGGTATGTTTGTCAATGTTTTCACTTTTCTAAAAAATAATAAAACTTCATATATATATATGTTTATATAATATCGGTTGAAATTATTCCTAAGAAAAACACTTGAGAATTAAAGATTTAATTTAGAAATTTTAGAATTTGGCAAAAAATTCAATTATAGCACAAAAATACAAAACATGGTCCACTGGAGAAGGGAATGGCAAACCACTTCAGCATTCTTGCCTTGAGAAGACCATGAACAGTATGAAAAGGGAAAAAGACATGAAATTGAAACATAAGCCCCTCAGATCTGTAGGTGTCCAATATGATACTGGAGTAGAGCAGAGTAATAGCTACAGAATGAATGATGAGGCTTACCCAAATCAGATACAATGCGCTATTGTAGATGTGTCTGGTGGTGAAAGCAAATTCCAGTGTTATAAAGAACAATACTGCATAGGAACCTGGAATGTTAGGTCCATGGATAAAGGTAAATTGGATGTGGTCAAACAGGAGATGGCAAGAGTGGACATCAATTTTAGGAATCAGTGAACTAAGATGGACAGCAATGGACAAATTTAATTCAGTTGACTATTATATCTATTACTGTGGGCAAGAATCCCTTGGTAGAAATGGAGTAGCCCTCATAGTCAACAAAAGAGTCTGAAATGCAGTACTTGGATGCAATATAAAAAATGACAGAATGATCTCAGCTTGTTTCCAAGCCACACCATTCAACATCATAGTATTCCAGCATATGCCCCAACAAGTAATCCCAAAGACCTGAAGCTGAATGATTTTATGAAGACCTATATGAGCTTCTAGAACTAAAACCAAAAAAAAACAAAAAAAGATGTCCTTTTCATCATCAGGTACTGGAATGCAAAAGTAGGAAGTCAAGAGATACCTGAAGCAACAGGCAAGTTTGGCCTTGGGCTACAAAATGAAGCAGGGCAAAAGCTAGTAGAATTTTGCCAAGAGAATGCACTGGTCATAACAAAACACCCTCTTCCAACAACAAAAGAGATGACTCTACACATGAACGTCACTGAAATCAGATTGATTATATTCTTTGTAGCTGGAGATGGAGAAGTTCTATACAGTCATCAGAAACAAGACTTGGAGCTAAATATGGCACGGATCATCAGCTCCTTATTGCAAAATGCAGGCTAAAATTAAAGAAAGCAGGGAAAGCCACTAAGCTATTCAGGTATGACCTAAACCAAATCCCTTATGATTATATAGTGGAGGTGACAAATAGATTCAAGGAATTAGATACGATAGAGTGCCTGAAGTACTATGGATGGATGTACATAACATCATACAGGTGGTGCTGTCTGAAACCATCCTCAAGAAAAAGAAATGTAAGAAGGCAAAGTGGTTGTCTGAGGAGGCCTTACAAATAGCTGAGAAGAGAACTGAAAGGCAAAGAAGAAACGGAAAGATATAACCAACAGAATGCAGTTCCAAAGAAGAGCAAGAAGAGATAAGAAAGCCTTCTTCAGCGATCAATGCAAAGAAATAGGGGGAAATAGAATGAAAAAGACTAGAGATCTCCTTAAGAAAATTGGAGATACAAAGAGAACATTTCATGCAAAGATGAGCACAATAAACAACAGAAATGGCAAGGACCTAACAGAAGCAGAAGAGATTAAGAAGAGGTGGCAAGAATACACAGAAGAACTATACAAAGAAGATCTTAATGACTTGGATAACCATGATGGTGTGGTCATTCGCCTAGAGCCAGATATCCTGAAATGTGTAGTCAAGTGGGCCTTAGGAAGCATTACTACAACCAAAGCTAGTAGAGGTGATGGAATTCCAGCTGAGCTATTTCAAATCCTAAAAGATGATGCTGTTAAAATGTTACACTCAATATGCCAGCAAATTTGGAAAACTCAGCAGTAGCCACAGGACTGGAAAGGTCAGTTTTCATTCCAATCTCAAAGAAGGGCAATGCCAAAGAATGTTCAAACTACTACACGACTGAACTTATTTCACATCCTAGCAAGGTAATGCTCAAAATCCTTCAAGCTAAGCTTCAGCTGTATGTGAACTGAGAACTTCCAGATGTACAAGCTGGATTTAGCAAAGCAGAGGAACCAAAGATTAAATTGCCAAGATATGCTACATCATAGGAAAATATAGGGAATCCAAAATAATCATCTACTTCTGCTTTATTTACTATGCTAAAGCCCTTGACTCTGTGAATCACAACAAACTGTGAAAAGTCAAAGTGTTAGTCACAGTCTTATCCAACTCTTTGTGACCCCATGGACTGTTACCACTTAGGCAATTCTGTACATGGAATTCTCCAGGCAAGAATACTGGTGTGGGTTGCCATTTCCTTCTCCAGGGGATCTTCCTGACCCATGGACTGACCCCAGGTTTCCCTTATTGCAGGCAGACTCTTTACTGACTGAACCACCAGGGAAGACAACAAACTGTGGACAATTCTTAAAGAGATGGGAATACCAGTCCACTTTACCTGCTCCCTGAGAAACCTATATACAAGGCAAGAAGCAACAGTTAGAACCAGACATGGAACACTGCACTGGTTCATAATTGGGAAAGGAGTATGTCAAGGCTGTCACCCTGCGTATTTAGCGTTTATGCAGAGTGCATCATGCGAAATGCCAGTCTGGATAAATCACAAGCTGGAATCATGATTTCTGGGAGAAATATCAACAACCTCAGATATGCAAATGAAACAACTATAAAGGCAAAAGAAAAGAGGAACCAAAAGTTTCTTGATAAAGGTGAAAGAAGAGAGTGAAAAAGCTAGCTTAAAACTCAACATTCAAAAAACTAAGATCATGGCATCTGCTCCCATCACTCCATGGCAAATGCATGGGGGAAAAGTGGAAACAGTGATCGATTATATTTTCTTGGGCTCAAAAATCACTGTGGTTGTTGAGTGCAGCCATGAAATTAAAAGAAGCTAGCTCCTTGGAAGAAAAGCTATGACAAACTTAGCATTTAAAAGAAGAGACATCACTTTACAAAGGTCCATATAGTGGAAGTTATGGTTGTTCCAATAGTCAGGTACCAACGTGAGAGTTGGACCATGAAGACTGACCACCGAAGAATTGATTCTTTTGGATTATGGTGCTGGAGAAGACTCTTGAGAGTCCCTTGAACTGCAAGGAAATCAACCCTGAATATTCATTGAAAGGACTGATGCTGAAACTGAAGCTCCAATACTTTGACCCCTTGATGCTAATGGCCAACTCATTTGGAAAAGACAGACCTTTATGCTGGAAAAGATTGAGGACAACTGGAGAAGGGAACAACAGAGGATGAGATGATTGGATGGCATCACTGACTCAATGGACATGAATTTGAGCAAACTCTGGGAGATAGTGAAAGATGGGGATGCCTGGTGTGCTGCAGTTCATGGGTCCACAGAGAGTCAGAAAGGACTTGGAGACTGAGCAACAACAAGAATAACTAGATTCTGAGATAATTTTTCCAGGATGTGGATTAATCCAATGGGTTATGTCATAACTTATAATGCTATGGATGTATTACCTGACGAATTAGTATCAAGAGAATAATGAATGTATTATATCTGTAGGGTTTCTTCTTACTTTCAGGTTACAGTTCAGACTTTGGGGATAACTTTCTGAGAAAAATCCAAGAATGAGAGCGATTTTCTAAACATACTACAGCAGCAAAAAAAAAATCATTAGACCCAAGTTAGAACTTCATATTGTTATTGATAGAAGACTTTGATGCTTCCAGGAATATTTGATATATATCAGTGGTTGTAAGTGGAGAGACCTACTCATGATTATTGAATGAGTCTCAATAAATACATATATATTGGCTGGTCAGATTGCAATCTGTGTTCTATATTTTAACTAACACCCAATGCTGGGCTTTCAGAATCTTCCAGAGTTGCTGCTCCCTTCTGTTCATTATAAATGTTATAAAATGTCTAAAATATAGGAGAAAGAAGTAGAGCATAGCATAGATTTCATATCATTGCAACCACAGAAATAAAATAAAATAAAGTTATTGAAAAAAAACAAAGTACAAGTGTCCCCTACTATCAGAAAGTAGAGTTTTCCTAAGAAACCTCTCATAAGTTGAAATAGTATAAAGATGCAATTACTACCTTTGGAGTCATATTGTTAATGGGTGCAAAAAATAAATCCAGACAAAAAACAAATGCTCACAGACATAGGTCAAAGTTATGGCATCTTGATGCTGAGATGCCTTTGTATCAATAGTTTCCAGGAAATAGCTTAGAGGAGCATCTCTGGATTTCTTTCTGTTAATGAAAACAAGTACTAAGGTTGATCTTAAGAGTAAAGTGGTGTAAAGTGAACTCTCAAAACAAGGTGGATACCTGTAATGTACATTCAATTTAAATAGTTTATCACTGTGACTTTAATTGTATTATTTAAAACTTTCCATAATTTCTAAACTATTTACAGCATTACAAGTTGATATGTACCTCCTTCCTGTTATTCAAGAATTTGAATACAAAAGAGAGTTTGACTTTTATTAAGACTAAGTAAATTATATTTGAGTTTGGTGGGCTGCTCCTTTTCACCCTCATTTCTCTCTATCTCCTCTACTGTCGATTCAACTTTATTAAAGATATAGCTTATATAATAAAATTCATTTAAGATAATTAAATCAATGTTTTGGAAAAAAAAAAGGTGCCAAATTATCATTGATATAACCACTCAAACAACCAATATCCAATGAAGATAGAGAATATTACATTTATATAGCAAAAAGTTCTCTCATGCTTAAAGGGAAAAGGTGTGTATGAAAATTTGCAGGCTACTGTGAGGCTTTTCCTTTCTCTCTCAGTGATTTGAGAAACCAAAGAAAGCCTTGAGCAGAGTAGCAATTTCATTAACTTAATTGAGGGTTAATATAATCAGCAGGATGAATGAAATATCATAATGTATCCTTCTAGTTTATGTGATTAAAAACTTGCTTTGTATTGGAAGAGAAAATTTGCTAGGAATGTGTAAAGATAATAAACACAATCTGCATGGAAATGCTAATTAAAGCTCTGCCTATAGACATTTTAAAAAGCTTTTGTAAACAGAATAATTAAATGAAATTCAAGGAATGAATTGAAATATTTTACTGTTTTTTTTTTCCCCCCACACCCTTCTCATTTTTTTAAGTTCACTTTGCTCTAGACTGCATTTTTTGTTTCCATTTTGGCTAACTTAATTTTTAGAATAAATTTCAATTTTTTAATATTTCTGTTTAAATCTGCTGTATAATCAGACTATCACACATTTAAGGTATTTTCTCACTGTTTCTGTGATAGTATTATTTGAATTTCAATGCTTCTTGATACCACAGCTTTATGTTTGTTGACTAGGACTTAGGACCTAACAACTCTAAGTCACAATAAAATCCTTTGAAGATGAACCCAGGGTACTAGATATGAGACTTTAGCAGAAAGTGCTTTTGTGATTATGGCTATACAAAGGAAAATGGAGATTTAGTAAAAATGTTTAAATTTATATTAGATAATTATCTTGTAAATATTTAAGGCAAATATAAATCATTCAGTATTTATATAATACCATCTCCTTCATTTACTGTAAGACATACCAAGGTTTAACTTGCAGACTTATTCAGGATAAAATATTAAGAATTCACCTTTTGAAATGCTTTGTGTATATATATATATATATATATATATATATCATGTATATTCATTTTTCATTCTACAAACATATTGAACAAACCTATTAGTTTTTTTCCAATTTATTATTTGATTTAATTCTCACATTAAACATGAAGCACTAAAGACACATTTTAAAGTTTGCTTAAGGTCACAAAAAATTCATGTTATGCAAAAATCTTCAAACAGCAAGGATTCAACAATAAAGAGTCTATTTCTCCAACTTTAATTTCAGCATTTTCCTTTATTCTTAAGGCTCTGAGTAAGTCTATTATAAATGCAATTAAATTAGATTATATTATTTAATGCATAGATCATCTTAAAGAGTCTTAAATTTTAAGTTTGTTAACAGTGATATTTGTCTTATTAAACTTGATTACATAACCAGTGTTGTTCTTACGCAAGTTTAATAGTAAAAATATGCAGGATAACTTTTATATGTATGTAAGATTCTAGTTCTCCCACAGGTATTTCCAATTCCAGCCCAAACTTTTATTACCCTCTGACCTTGAGCAAGTTATGTAAGCTTTAAGGAAAACTAACTGTATAAGAAGGCCATGAATAGGATATTTAGAATTGGGTTCTACATTTAGAGGTTGTGGGTAGATGCTATATCAATGAAAAGATGCCATTACTACCATTCAAAACAGGATATCAATATAGAAATATGATTTAAAGCCTCTAACTTTAAATTGCTTTACTTTCTGTGGTCTCTCTAGGATTTTTTTTTTTTTAACATATAATGCTTTACCATGGAAAAAAATTCAAATGTTTTTTCCTGACACTCCATTTCTCAGTAGTAAATTCTATTTTCAGAAAAAGATATGCTATCTTCAAAGAATGGCTACAAAATTTATTTTATTCACGTTTATTTTACATTTTAAAACCTTGTGAATAATTTACTTCTCCATCCAACTAATTATTCAGCATATATTTAAATGCTGGACTCTGTGCCAAGTCCTGAGTATCAAACAGCCTCTGTCCTATGAGTGATTAAACACAGTATACATAAAAATAGTTTTAAAATGTCCAAATGACTTTTGCATCTAGTGCAAAGATTTTAACAGAATAAAATGAAAAACAGTTGTAGAATTTTAGCCAATCAGTATTCTTCACTCTTCTGATAATTTGGGAGAAAAATACAATAAAGCTATGACTTATTCTGTAACTAAGAAGCTTTATTTCTGGCCAAGAAAAACTAACTGGTATTGACTAACAGCAAACAACTATAAAACAGATGACATAGATGAGGTAACTGCTTTTAGGCATTGGAAAATAGGTCACTGTAGGCTGTGATCCTCAATAGAAGAGAACTCACAAGGTGAGTCGTACTGGTCAGGTTCTCTGACAAGGAAAGTTCTCTTACCAACTGCTGCAATCTTGCTGCACTTAAATGGCAAATATCAGAGGCCAGTATGGCTGAAGGGGCTGCAATGGTAGGGGCAGGTGGGGGTGGGCAGTTAAGCATGGAGGATAGGAGAAAATGGCACAAAGACTGGGCCCCAAAAGAATGCATGAGGGTTCACGTAGGAACCTTCTGCTGAAAATTGAATTTCACAAGTTCAGCATGAAATCATGTAAAAGGTAATCCAGAGCATGTGCTGTGGGTGAGAGCAGATTAGAGATATTCAAAGTTGAACAGTGCTAGAAGACATTAAATTTCTATCCCAGTCAGAGTGAAGAGACCTCTATACAAGGCCTTCCTGGAAGAGAACAGAAAAGGAAAGCATGAGTAAGGAGTACAACCCTTCTTCTCTCAGAACCCCTGTCCCTGGTACCTAATACCCTGACTCACAGGGATGCTGTGAGGATTAAATAAAGGGTTATTGGAGCAGTTTCAGAAAAGTGCTAGAACAATATTAAGTCAATACAAGACAGAGAAAGACAAATATCATGATAATAGTTTAGGTGTGGAATTAAAAAAAATAATAAATTTATTTACCAAATAGAAAGAGACTCACAGACTTAGAGAACAAATTTACAGTCACTGGGGGAGGGGAAGAGTAGGGAGAGGAGGATAGATTGTGAATTTCAATTGACATTTATATACCACTATTGTTAAAATAGATAACCAACAAGAACCTACTATATAGCACAGGGAATTCTGCAGACTATCCTATAATAACCTAAATGGGAAAAGAATTTGAAAGAGAATAGACACAATCATATGTATACCTGAATCATATGCTGTACATATGAAACTACCACAACACTGTTAATCAACTATATTCCAACATAAAAGAAAAATTAAAAAATAAAGCAAAAAAAAAAGTGTTTCCTATCAATTTTATTATACATTGGTGTGAAAGTGTAATCTGAAAGAAAAAAATTGCCCTTCTTTCGCATGGATAACAACTGGTTTTGCCACACCAGATTCACTTAGACTTCTCAATTTTACTTTGGCTTTTTGGGACTCCTAAGGGCACTGGTGTCTGCCAATGCAGGAGACCCAATGTGGTTTCAATACCTGGATCAGGAAGATCCTCTGGAGGAGGGCACAGTAATGCACTCCAGTATTCTTGTCTGGAGAATCCCATGGACAGAGGAGCTGGCAGGCTACAGTCCATAGGGTCATAAAGAGTCAGACACAACTGAAGCAACTTAGCATGCACACGTCTGTCAGCAGAGACAAAGCCAGGTGCAAAGTACCTAGATTCTAGGACCTGAAATCAGCAAGACTTGTCAGTTACATCTTGAATGTAGGCCAGAGTAGCAGTGGACTTTTTATGGGAGGCTACAGGGATTAGTTTTAATACATGCAAGACATTGCTTGAGGCTAGAGATCCCACCCATAACAAAAAGGGAGGAAAGTCTTGGAAATACGGATTATAAATATTAATGTGACTAGATTTTAAACCAAGGCTATGTATCCTAGTGAAACATATTCCAGGATTTTTTAAAAAAAGTATTATTGGATTTTGAGATATGCCCTTACCCGCCCCCCGCCCCACACACACACACACATATACATCATGACCTCTGCTGCGTAAAGTATATTTTGGCCTAGACTTTTAAACAAATACTTTATACATATATCTATTAAGTTCCAAATTATGCAGATACAATAAAGGAAATTTGGAAGACAAAACTGGAGTTATGGTATTATAAAGCAAAGCATAGTTCTGTAATCCAGTATACCTGTAACATTTTGTAGCAAATTTTGTTTCTTCTAAAACCAGTTCTCTCTTGTATGTAATCTGAGGTTTAGGGAGGCAAAATTCCTCTTTGAAGCCACTAGGGGAGCATTTATTCCACCACACAAAAGGCACTAATTCTTCCTTTCTTGACCTAAAAGAGTGAAAGCAGTTTGCAGAAGCAGGCAATTTACAAGCCCCTCAGGCTCAGAGCAAATCTGACTCCCCTGCTAGTGCCCTGAAGCTCACTTTTAATTATGGACCTTGAGAAAATGTAGTTTGCAAAGCTGAGTTAGCAATCTCTTCCTTAGATTTGCTGTGCGGTGTAATTCCCAGTCACTTCTTTATTGGCTCCACATACAATTGGAAATCTAGCAGAGACTTCTTCTCTGTGTTTAAGCACAGTACAGCTAGCTTTCTTCCTCTGTCATGCATCAGGGCTTGTTTCCATAGCAGCTACTTTGGGGAAAGAAAGGGGCTTACATGATACTCCTTTTGTAAGTGAAATCTGAAGAATAAAGCATTAATGTTCATTTGCACAAGAACAAGTATTGCTTGGATACCTTTTCTGTAAAAGATAGGGACCTTATTCTCTTTATATAAAAAGGCGTTAAGCCATTTAACAAAGGCTTTTTACTAGAGCTGTACTCAAACTCAACTCTATTTCCCTGCCAACATTACAATCCTAGGAGGGCACTTATTAGTCTACAAAGGTGCAGAGAATCTTAACCAATGTCATGCATTTATATTTACTTTTTACACTGGAGTCCTTTATATCTCCCAAAAGTTCTTCCTTAAAAATAAAAAATCAGAGTTGCAAAAGAAAAGCCTATTGCTTTTGCAATAATTAGTCTATGAAGATTATCCTTTTGTAGCATGAAAGTCAAGAGTGTGAGTATAGAAGACAGATTGCAGTGACATTACCAGCTGTATTGCTCAACTATATGGAATTTGGGTGACTGCTTAAACTCCATAATTTTGAGGTCTCAGATTTGGAACTTCTAGTATGCTAACTCTGAAACACAGTTCATTAAGAAATGATGCAATAAGCTATGGCAAAATAAACAAAAACTGAGGCTAAATCATGGTTTTCACAACTCTACTGTGATTTACTCTCAATTTGTGGAGCTATTGCTTTCTATGAAACTGCTAACAAAGCTGAATTATTTTCCCCTATTTTTATGGCTAAAAGCAAGATCTCTAACCTCTATCATACAGAAATCTCTAAAATTAAATTCTTCTCCAAGGTCTATACCTATAAATCTTAAATGACTACCAATAACCACAGGCACATCAAAAATTGTCAGGATCATTTTAATGCTTACTATTTTTTCCTTATACTCCCTCTCTAAGCAATGGTTTTGTCAGAGATTCCTAAACCAGAAACTTTTGAACTTCTCAGACCTTGTGTCCACCTAACTGCCACAACATTATAGATCTCATCATATCTAACTGATAACTCAAATTTTTATCTTGACTTCCACTGTCTCATTTAAGCTCCTATTACAAAAATAAACAAACAACAATATCCCCTTAACTGCTGTCCCTGACTGTAGCAATATTATTGGCTTCAAATTCATTCTCCACTCTATTTTAATGACCTTTATAAAATGCAGAACTGATAATGTCACTCCTTCGCTTTGGATACTTCAGTAGCTCCATTAAAAAACAAACAAACAAAAACAGTGATAGGAGGAGGTATCAATTCAGATCAGAAAATATATAATCTATACATAATTTCAGATGTGAACATAAGTAAACACAATACCAGGAAAGAAAAAGAAAATAAGTCCAAATAGAACAGAAATGTTGATGAAAAATTTCCACAAAAATTATTTGATAATGTAATGAGCTTTAAGGAAAACAAATAAGATTCATTAATAGAATTTGTTACACTAAAAGACTAAAGAGAAAACTGATATTACAATCTCAAAAGATGCAAAACAGCATTCCTTAATGTTCAATGTTTACATTAAACATATTAGAAAATAAAAATAAAATGTTAAAATCTAGACAACACTATATGCTTTTAAAGATTTATATTCATTTTAAGAGCTTAAGAAGAAAAATGCTTAGTATTTTTTAATTTATCCACACATTCACAATTTCTGTTGGGTTTCCCTCTTAAAGTTCCACATTGTCCACTGGCACTAGTTCCTTTCAGCCTAAAGAATCCTTTAGCATCTTTTGTATACAGCTGGCCTGTTTATAGTTGATTTCATTAGTTATCCCAGGTAGCTCAGATGGTAAACTGTCTGCCTGCAATGCAGGAGACCCGGGTTCCATCCCTGGGTCAGGAAGATCCCCTCGAGAAGGAAATGGCAACTCACTCCAGTACTCATGCCTGGAAAATTCCATGGATGGAGAAGCCTGGTGGGCTACAGCAAAGAGTCGGATCGACTGAGTGACTTCACTTTCACTTTCATTAGTTATCCTTATCAAAACATGGTCTTATTTTCCATGTACATAAGAGTATTTTCATTAGATATAGAATTCTGTGATTTTATTTTCTTCTTTTAAAAATGTTTCACTGTTTCAACTAATACTGTTGTTTCACTGTCATTCAGTATTTCTGATGAGAAATAAAATCATTCAACTCACTACTCTGTGTTATGCATTCTGTCATTTTTATCTCTCTGCTTTCAATGTTTTCCTTTATGTTTTGTAACTTTTATTATATGTTTAGGAGAGATTTTCTTTGAATTTATTATGTTCATTGTTCACTGATATTTATAGAACACACCATAGCAACAGGGAATACATATTCCTCTGAAGTTTGCATTTAATATTTACCAAGATAAATCCCATTTGGAACATAAACTTTAAGAAATTTAAAAGAATAGAAATCATATAGTGTGTATTTTATATAATATTAGGTGCTTTAAGTTAAAAATCAATAACAGAAATATAATGGGAAAACTCCTAATTATTTCACATTAAAATAAAAATTTCTAAATATTTCATGGGTTAAAAAGAAATTCTCAAAATAAGCTTAAAAAGTTTTGAAGATATTTAAAATAAAAATACAACACATTGTGTAGAATTTAGCTTAAGTATTGCTTCAGTTCAGTTCAGTTCAGTTGCTCAGTTGTGTCCGACTCTTTGCGACCCCATGAATCGCAGCACGCCAGGCCTCCCTGTCCATCACCAACTCCTGGAGTTCTCTCAGACTCACATCCATCGAGTCAGTGATGCCATCCAGCCATCTCATCCTCTGTCGTCCCCTTCTCCTCCTGCCACCAATCCTTCCCAGCATCAGAGTCTTTTCCAATGAGTCAACTCTTCACATGAGGTGGCCAAAGTACTGGAGTTTCCAATTTAGCAACATTCCTTCCAAAGAACACCCAGGGCTGATCTCCTTAGAGGACATTTTTCAGAGGTATTTTTTGTTCCTTTTATTATTTTACAAAATAAATGCTCAAATAAATAATTTAAGGTGCATTTTAAGAAACTAGAAAAATAATAGAAAATTAAATCCAAAGCAATTAGTATTTAAACGTTGAGATGAAATAAATTAAAACAGAAAAAGAAGAGATCACTGAAACTTATTTTTGAAAAAAAAGAACAAACTATTAAATTTACAAAAAAACAAATCTGTACGATTAAAGAAACTCTAACCAAACTGAGGAAGCAAAAAGATAGAAAAGACACAATTACCAATATCAGAAATAAAAGAGGATATAATGCAGACTACACAGACATTAAAAGTAAAAGATGTGCTAGTTTTATGTTGTAATAAATTACCACAAATTTACTAGCTTAAAATAATAGAAATTGACCTTCTCACATACCTAGAGGTCAGTTCAGTTCAGTCACTCAGTTGTTTTGGGCACTTTGCAAACCCATGGACTACAGCATGGCAAGCTTCCCTGTCCATTACCAACTCTTGGAGCTTACTCACACTCATGTTCATTGAGTCAATGACAATATCCAAACATCTCATTCTCTGTTGTCCCCTTCTCCTCCCACCTACAATCTTTCCCAGCATCAGGGACTTTTCAAATGAGTCAGTTTTTCACATCAGGTAGCCAAATTATCAGAGTTTAGGTTTCAGCATCAGTCCTTCCAAAGCATATTCAGGACTGATTTCCTTTAGGATGGACTAGTTGGGGATCTCCTTGCTGTCCAAGGGATACTTAACAGTCTTCTCCAACACCACAGTTCAAAAGCATCAATTCTTCAGTGCTCAGCTTTCTTTATTGTCCAACTTTCACATCCATACATGACTACTGGAAAAACCATAGCTTTTACTAGACGGACCATTGTTGGCAAAGTAATGTCTCTGCTTTTTAATATGCTGTCTAGGTTGGTCATGTTTTTTCTTTAAAGGAGAAAGTGTCTTTTACTTTCATGGCTGCAGTCACCATCTGCAGTGATTTTGGAGCCCAAAAAGTTAAAATCCACCACTCTTTCCATTGTTTACCCATCTATTTGCCATAAAGTGATGGCACCGTTGCCATGGGACCCAATGCCATGATCTTAGTTTTCTGAATGTTGAGCTTTAAGGCAACTTTTCACTCTCCTCTTTCACTTTCATCAAGAGGCTCTTTAGTTCCTCTTCAATTTCTGCCATAAGGGTGGTGTCATCTGCATATCTGAGGTTATTGACATTTCTCCTGGCAATCTTGATTCCAGCTTGTGCTTCATTCAGTCCAGAGTTTCTCATGATGTACTCTGCATATAAGTTAAATAAGCAGGGTGACAATGTACAGCCTTGACATGCGCCTTTCCCAATTTGGAACCAGTCTGTTGTTCTATGTCCCATTCTAACTGTTGCTTCTTGACCTGCATACAGATTTCTCAGGAGGCATGTCAGGTGGTCTGGTATTCCCATCTCTTTCAGAATTTTCTGCAGTTTGCTGTGATCCACACAATTAAAGGCTTTGACTTATTCAATAATGCAGAAGTTGATTTTTTTTCTGGAACTCTCCCATTTTTTGAGGAATCAACGGATGTTGGCATTTTGATTTCTGGTTCCTCTGCCTTTTCTAAAACAAGCTTGAACATCTGGGAGTTCACAGTTCATATACCGTTGAAGCCTGGCTTGGAGAATTTTGAGCATTACTTTGCTAGCATGTGAGATGAGTGCAGTGTTGCAGTAGTTTGTGCATCTTTTGGGATTGCCTTTCTTAGGGATTGGAATGAAAATTGACCTTTTCCAGTCCTGTGGCCACTGCTAAATTTTCCAAATTTGCTGGCATATTTAGTGTGGCACTTTCACAGCATCATTTTTTGGATTTGAAATAGCTCAACTGGAATTCCATCACCTCCACTAGTTTTGTTTCTAGTGATTCTTCGTAAGGCACACTTGACTTAGCATTCCAAGATGTCTGGCTCTAGGTGAGTGATCACACCATCGTGATTATCTGGGTCATGAAGATCTTTTTTGTACAGTTCTTCTGTGTATTCTTGCCACCTCTTCTTAATATCTTTTGCTTCTGTTAGGTCCATACCATTTCTGTCCTTTATTGTGCCCATCTTTGCATGGAAAGTTCCCTTAGTACATTTGATCTAAAATCAGAGACTAAGCAGATTTCATTGCTTCTGGGGACTCCAAGAAGGCACTGTTCCCTTACTTTTCCTACCTTCTACTGGCTGCCTGCACTTCTCTGGCTCCTCCTTCCATTTTCACTTTCCCTTTTCTCCCTCTTTTAGAATCATATCGCCTCTAATTCTGATTCTCTTGCCCATCCCCCATTTGTTTTGAGAGTCTTTAAGATTACATTGGACCCATCTGGATAATCCAGTAATGTTGAAAAATCAATTTTCCTATGTGATGGTAGCATATACTCAGAGTATGAGAGTTAGCATGTGGACATTTGGGGAGGGGAACATTAGTCTGTCCATTAAATTAGAGATTGCCAGACAACTCTATGCTCATACTCTACAAACAGCTAAAAATAATTTCACAAATGATACAAATGTTAAAACTTACTCAGAAGACATATATAACCTGAATAGTCTCATGTCTACTTAAAAAAATGGAATTTCTAGTAAAAAAAACTTCAGGCCCAGATATTTTCAATGGAGAAATCTTTCAAGCATTTAAGAAGCAGTAATATCACATCCTTACACAATACCTTTCAGAAAAATTAAAAAGGAGTAACTATTTTCCAACAAATTTTATGAGGTTAGCATTTCATTAACATAAAATTCCACATGGGAACCACATGGACTATAACCCACCAGGATCATATGTCCATGGAATTTTCTAGGCAAGTATACTGGAGTGGGTTGCCATTTCCTTCTCCAGGGCATCTTCCAGGCTCAGGAATCGAACCCACATTTCTTGAGTCTCCTGCATTGGGAAACAAATTCTTTACCAATGTGCCACTTGGGAAATCCCATGGAAACCACAAGAATAGAAAAATTATAAAGCAATAACATTCATGAACATCAGATTTAAAAGTCTTTAGCAAAGTGTTAATATATCTATTCAGTTCAGTTCAGTTCAGTGCAGTTCAGTTGCTCAGTGTGTCCGACTCTTTGCAACCCCATGAATCGCAGCACACCAGCCTCCCTGTCCATCACCAACTCCCAGAGTTCACTCAGACTCATGTCCATTGAGTCAGTGATGCCATCCAGCCATCTCATCCTCTATCATCCCCTTCTCCTCCTGCCCCCAATCCCTCCCAGCATCAGAGTCTTTTCCAATGAGTCAACTCTTCGCATGAGGTGGCCAAAGTACTGGAGTTTCCACTTTAGCATCATTCCTTCCAAAGAAATCCCAGGGCTGATCTCCTTCAGAATGGACTAGTTGGATCTCCTTGCAGTCCAAGGGACTCTCAAGAGTCTTGTCCACCACTTCTAGTAACCTATAAAAAGAATTCAACATGTAAGAAAAGGAAATGATATAATCATCTTCATAACACAGAAGCACTTGGAAAAATTTAAGATTCACTGAAAAAAAAAGCAAAACTCATATCTAGCATTGCATTCAAACTTTTAGCCAGTGCAATAAGGCAATAAAAAGAAACAAAATGCATTCAGATTAGAAAGCAAGAAATAAAACTCTTTCAATTCACATATGATATTATCTACAAAGAAAATTCATAAATCTACAATAAATTTACAGAAGCTTTATGTGAAGTTTGCAAGTTTGCAAACTACAAAATATTAAAAACTCAATTGCATTTCTATATACTAGTAATAAAGCATTGAATCCAAATTATGAAACAAATATCATTTACAAGTACCAACAAGAAAACACTTGGGTATAAATGGAACAAAATTTCTATGTGATCTGTATACTGAAAAATAGAAAATATTGATGAAAGACAATCAACAAGGCCTAAATATATAATAATTTTAATGGGTTTTAAGATTCAGCATGGTTATATTTAATTCAATCCTAGTCAGAATAGCAGAAGCTTTGTTTTTAATTTTAGATCTCATTTAAATCCTACAGAAAGGCAAAACAATTTTAATGCACTTGAAGGACTCATAATAAAAACTTTAAAGACTCACTATAAAGCTAACTAATCAAGACAGTATTGAGGTTTGAATTAAAGTATTTCCTTCTACAGAGTATTTACCTCTGTTTCTGTCTTGGACTTGATAGTACTACAAATTAGAAGTTTCTTTATAATTTTTAGTTTGGGTTTGGGATCATTAAGGTAACTGGATTTTAATCTCAAATCCAGAAATGCAAATTTATCATTCAAAAGCTTTTACAGTACTATTTTTTCCTGTTCCTCCCAGAACCAAATCTGGGACATGCATACATCCCCATTGTCAAGCTCCTCTCACAGAGGGCTTTGTGTCTCTGGAGTCCTAGCTCCATTTGGATGCCCCAAAGTTTCAATCTGCTCATAGCCTTGACTTCATTATTTGACCTTTTTATCTTTTTTGGTAAACCCAAGTCTCTACATAGCCTGAGACTAGTAGATAAACTCAAGAAAATATACTATGTTTTGAATCACTTTCCCTATGGATTAATGAGTTTTAGGGAAAAAAAATGGCTTCCAAAAATTGCATTAATTTTGCATCATCTCAATTTTAAATGCATACATTACAACAATTCTAAGACGGTTATATAAGACAGATTTTACTATATTCCCAGTTAATTATGTTACTGGGAATGGAGTTTGAACCCTTACTTTTAGGAAAGCTATAGTTCTTCTAATGCATATGATGTAAGGGGAGGTGCAGAAATGTGTGTGTGTGTGTGTGTATGTGTGTAAAATAATCTTCAACAGTTTTATTTTTATCTTGTGTTCTAAAAATCAGATGGCATTCATTTATTGTTAACTTAGGACATGGATGTTACAATCTATGAAATAACCCTGTCAATATTTTTTACTGTTAAACATTAAATAAAGATGATAGAATAATCTTAATATTGTTCACCAAAGCAGTTACTTTTTATTCTTTCAAATTGCTTATTAACATTTCAATAAAATCAAGCAGTTGGAATACAAAATTTTCTATTCCTGAATTGAGTTTTATTTTAAAAAGATTTTATACTTGTTAGAAAACATTAGTCAGCCCCACTAGTATTTTCTAACAAGTATAAAATCTTTTTAAAATAAAACTCAATTCAGGAATAGAAAATTTTGTATTCCACATGGGGATGACCCAGAGAGATGTTGTGGGGAGGGAGGTGGGAGGGGGGTTCATGTTTGGGATCACATGTACACCCGTGGTGGATTCATGTCAATGTATGGCAAAACCAATACAGTATTGTAAAGTAAAATAAAGTAAAAATAAAAATTTTTAAAAAATCAAAAAAAAAAAAAAGAAACTACTAGTCATAAATATTATTTTGGAGAATTGCCTCATGTAATACTGATGACTGGAAAAGGTCAGTTTTCATTCCAATCACAAAGAAAGGCAATGCCAGAGAATGCTCAAACTACCACACAATTGCACTCATCTCACACACTAGCAAAGTAATGCACAAAATTCTCCAATCCAGGCTTCAGCAATACGTGAACTGTGAACTTCCTGATGTTCAAGCTGGTTTTAGAAAAGGCAGAGGAACCAGATATCAAATTGTCAACATCCGCTGGATCATGGAAAAAGCAACAGAGTTCCAAAAAAACATCTATTTCTGCTTTCTTGACTATGCCAAAGCCTTTGACTATGTGGATCACAATAACCTGTGGAAAATTCTGAAAGAGGTGGGAATACCAGACCACCTGACCTGCCTCTTGAGAAATCTGTATGCAGGTCAGGAAGCAACAGTTAGAACTGGACATGGAACAACAGACTGGTTCCAAATAGGAAAAGGAGTACATCAAGGCTGTATATTGTCACCCTGCTTATTTAACTTATATGCAGAGTACATCATGAGAAACGCTGGACTGGAAGAAACACAAGCTGGAATCAAGATTTCTGGGAGAAATATCAATAACCTCAGATATGCAGATGATACCACCCTTATGGCAGAAAGTGAAAGAGGAGACTGAAAAAGTTGGCTTAAATCTCAACATTCAGATAACTAAGATCATGGCATCTGGTCCCATCACTTCACGGCAAATAGATGGGGAAACAGTGGAAACAGTGTCAGACTTTATTTTGGGGGGCTCCAAAGTTACTGCAGATGGTGACTGCAGCCATGAAATTAAAAGACGCTTGCTCCTTGGAAGAAAAGTTATGACCAACCTAGATAGCATATTCAAAAGCAGAGACATTACTTTGCCAACTAAGGTCCATCTAGTCAAGGCTATGGTTTTTCCTGTGGTCATGTATGGATGTGAGAGTTGGACTGTGAAGAAGGCTGAGCGCCAAAGAATTGATGCCTTTGAACTGTGGTGTTGGAGAAGACTTTTGAGAGTCCCTTGGACTTCAAGGAGATCCAACCAGTCCATCCTGAAGGAGATCAACTCTGGGGTTTCTTTGGAGGGAATGATGCTGAAGCTGAAGCTCCAATACTTTGGCCACCTCATGCGAAGAGTTGACTCATTGGAAAAGCCTTTGATGCTGGGAGGGATTGGGGGCAGGAGGAGAAGGGGACGACAGAGGATGAGATGGCTGGATGGCATCCCTGACTTGATGGACGTGACTCTGAGTGAACTCCAGGAGTTGGTGATGGACAGGGAGGCCTGGCATGCTGCGATTCATGGGGTTGCGAAGAGTCGGACACGACTGAGCGACTGAACTGAACTGAATATTGATGAAGAATAAAGAATGTTTCTATTCATTCAAGTAATGGGGGCAAATGTATGTGTCATTTGAAACCATTTTATCAAACATAAATGTGTGAGAATTGCAAAAATATATTTTTAAGACATATATTTATGTTTCAGAAAAAGTTAATGTAGTATAATTTATCATGAAAAGAAGAGTTGTGCATTAATAATTCATGTCAGAGAAAGAGGTGTGTAGGAGTGTTAAAATAGTTTGAGAGAAACAATGGATTAGCTTGGAGATTTGTCTTGAAATTTAATTAACATATTAAATGTATCTTATTTATATGTACATTCATCTGGACCAGTGGTGAACTCAATTTAACAAGCATCATATATTTCAGTCAACAAAATCTAAGAATGATTTTTTTTAATAAGAAATGACCTTGTAACATATTAAAATGACATACATGTACAACTTGTTTGAAAAATATTTTTTATCTTGTTATTTATTTTCAACTGTAAGAAATACATACATTTTAAAAGCAAGATTTTTACTTATAGTATGGTAAGCACTGTAACTTTCCTCTTGTTCTGGAAAGTCCTCAAGCTTGGTATGATATTCAGACAAACCTCTCTGTCTTCCAAGGTCAGAACTTTGGGTTTGGAGCTTAAGATAATGGCAGTTTCTCATCACTTCCAACTTCATTCAGGACCTCTTTTATTTTAGTTACTTTTTGTCATTTAGCACTCACTGGTTTGCTTCTTACATTCAAACTACATTTCTTACTCCTTCATTGGCTCATCTTTTCCATAAATAGAAGTATTCTTGAAATTTTCACTTCTCTTTTTGATTCTCATTCCCTTGACTGTTTCTAACATTTTGGAAGATACTCCCCCTGTATTGCTATACTTATCTCTAACAATAAAATTCATCTAACCAGAATAGTGTTTTCTTAAACTAAGGATTCAAAACTAAACTCATCCCCCTACTTTCAAAATTTGTTCCACTTCACTGTTTCTAATCTTAATTCATTATTTCATGTTCATGAACCTATTCTGGATATATGAATTAAAATTAATGTCACTTAAAAAATATCATAAGACATCCCTTATATGTGGAATCTTAAAATAAATGATACAAATGAACTTATTTATGAAACAGAAACAGACTCAAAGACTTGGAGGACAAAGTTAGTTTGCCAGCAGGGAAGGATGGGGGGAGAGATATTTAGGGAGTTTGGGATTGACATGTGCACTCTGCTATATGTATACCTATGGCTGATTCACGTTGAGGTTTGACAGAAAACAACAAAATTCTGTAAAGAAATTATCCTTCAATTAAAAAATAAATACATTTAAATAAATAAAAAAATAAAGTGGATAACCAACATGGGTCTACTGTATAACACAGGGAATTCTGCTCAATGTTATGTGGCATTCTGGATGGGAGGGGAGCTTGGGGGAAAATGGGTACATATATATGTATGGCTGAGTCACTTGACTGTCCACCTGAAACTATCATAATATTGTTAATTTGTTCTACTCCAATAAAAAAGTTTAAAAATTAAAAAAAATATATATTGGTAATATCACTTCACCCTGAACCTAATCAACACTCAATGAAGGATTATTTTGCACTCATGTCATTTCTCCTATTAACTTTAGGCTTCAAATTACAAGAATTATTTACATCCACATCACCTAGAAGAGTAGCTTAAGTGCAGAAGAGATAAATTAAAACATGTATCTTTTAGGAAGGAACACTTGCTTATGAAAGGTTACTGTTCAGTTCAGTCCAGTCACTCAGTCGTGTCCAACTCTTTGCGACCCCACTGTAGCTGTTTCTAAATTGTGTGCTTTTTACCTCTTTTTTAGAATTGTTAATTGTTTCAGATGCTTTTTAGTAAAAAAGAAAACATCATAGCTTTAGTGAAATACTTGATAGGAACTTTTATTTTTTGCACTTTACCCCCAACTTTATTGAGATATAATTGATATACAGCATTGTATAAGTTTAAGGTGTACAGAATAATGATTGGATAGCATTCATTCATAGATATCATTCATAAAGACTGGGATACTCCTGCTCAACTAGGAAGTCTACACAGAAATCTGGGAGCCATAGAGTCCATCCTGAAGCTGTGCTATTGCAGGGAACTAGCAATTCTTGTACTTTATTCCTCACTCTGAAATAACAGATGTAAAGCTGGAAGCAGAACGCATATTTCCTGGCTATTACTAGGAACTAGTTTGATAGTCTGTAGAAGTTCAATGATACATATTGACTGGTCTCTATCAACTAGTGATTTGAGTTTTCCCTATGTATTGTAATTAAAAGCATTCAACTATGGCATAGCTTCAAGTGGGAAATCAGCTTAAAATTTATCCCCACATAACCCTTTATTAATATTGGCATTATAGATACCTATTCACACTGGTATTGAGAAAGATTTGTTGAGTTGGTTTCATGTATGATGTGTTTCCTGCCCATAGCATCAGTATTTTTAAATAATTTGCTAAATTCATTCATAGGCATTTTTAAACTGACAAACAATATTAGTCTTATTTCCAAGTCTGACTTCACACCTCTCCTGCTCTTTCTTATTATGTTAATATGGCTAAATACTGAAACCTGGCACTTAGCATCAAATTACAGGGGCTCAGACCAGCACTATATTCTGGAGTCCTGTATTCTCATTCTAGCCTGGCTGAAAACAAGAAGTGTGGGCTAAAACAGTCATCCTGCTCTGTGTCTGGTTGTCCTATCTTTAAAATAAGGGGTTGGATTTATATTATCTCTCAACTGCATTCAAACTCAAAATTCTACAATCATTTTTAATTGTAAAAAGCCATATTTAAATTTCCAGCTTAATCTCTTAAGATCTCATTTGAAACTATAATCAAAAATTCAACAATATAGTAAGTTAAAAAAATCTCTTCTATCAGGGAACATGACAGAGTGGTTTATTATAGTCACAGTGAACATTGCAACCCTCTTCCAGTTGGGTGCAAGCCACCAAATAAACTGATTTTGCTCAGCCATGGCCAGTGCTGACTCAGGCCTTAATACAGCTAGCAAATATCCATGCACATGTAAGTTATGATTTAGTTCTAGTACACCATTAAATGCCTTTGAAAGTGATGATGAGGAGCCATTTCAAGAGGCCAATGCAATTCATCCCTGGAAGAGCTTACAAAGCACAATTTAATGTTCTTTACTTTCAGTCCTTATCAAAACTGAGTTTTAAATCTATGTATAGTTAGAATCAAGTCTTTTATTTTTTTAATAACAATAGCCTATTTAGGGATTAATTTAGTGCTATCTATGCAGAGGATGAGATGGCTGGATGGCATCACTGACTCGATGGACATGAGGTTGGGTGAACTCCGGGAGATGGTGATGGGTAGGGAGGCCTGGCGTGCTGCAATTCATGGGGTCGCAAAGAGCCGGACACAACTGAGTGACTGAACTGAACTGAACTGATGTAGAGATCAGAAGATTTTTGATCAATGCATTTCTATATTCATTGCAAGCTCTCCAAGCTACCTTTATAAAAAGTTGTGTACACTCTGCTTTAAGATGCCAGGATTGGGGGAGATTAAACATGGTCTGACAGTTTAATTGAAATAGCTATTGAGAATGAATGAAAAACACATGTTGCTAGAGGAAATAAACAGCAAAAAATCCTTGCTGAACTTTTAAATAAGCTAGAGAAAATCAGAAAGACTCTGTATTCAATGATATAGGATGAGTGTATCAAATGGGAGAACTGTTGTCAGAATTTAGGCACCAAGAATTACTGCTGAACTAATGTTATTTATTAGGACTTGTGTCCTGATCCTTTACCTGACTTATCAGAGTGTTATGAGAATCCACCAAGATAAAAGAATATAAACTATATACATCCCAAAACACTAGTCATAAAATATAGCTGTCATTTGGGAAACATGGAAATCAGATGACTTCAAATATGAATCTGAACGTCTGATTTTTTTAGAAATTCTAGGGTATTAGGAGAATATGTTTTGTTTGTTTGTTTTTCCTGCATGGCAAAACTATACTACAGCTGAGTAGCTGGTTTGGCACTTCAGTTTACATTTGCAAATTACATTATTTACTTTACATTACATACTTTACATTATGCCATACAACCAACCACAAGCTAGCTTTACCTTTTGGCACTGGACCTTTATATATTTGTTCATGTAATGCCCAGGATAGGTACTCCTGGTAATTTTAATTATTTAAAAGCTTATCAAATTACATATTTTGAAATATTTGAAAATAACCCTATGTATCCCCATGCCACTTTTAAAATCTCCATAGTCAGTCAAACTAGAAGTTTTTTTTTTAAGTTCAGAATTATATTCATTTTTTTTAATACATGGATTGTGTCTTTTTTTTTTTTTTTTTTAACTTTACAATACTGTATTGGTTTCGCCATACATTGACATGAATCCACCACAGGTGCACATGAGTTCCCAACCTTGAACCCCCCTCCCACCACCCTCCCTATATCATTACTCTTCATAAAGTCACTAATTCCATTTTCTTTTTTCACTTAGTGTTAGTTGCCCAGTTGTGTCTGACTGAAATTCTATGGGCTATAGCCCACGAGGCTCCTCTGTTCATGGGATTCTCCAGGAGAAAATACTGCAGTGGGCTGCCATGCCCTTCTCCAGGGGTTCTTCCCTACCCAGGGACTGAACATGGGTCTCCCTCATTGCAGGCAGATTCTCTGCCATCTGAGCCACCAGGGAAGCCCTTCTTTCACTAAGAGTCCTTATATTACTAGGATTTAAAGAGCATGTATGGAGAAGGAAATGGCAACCCACTCCAGTATTCTTGCCTGGAGAGTCTCATGGACAGAGGAGTCTGGTGGGCTACAGTCCATGGGTTGCAAAGAGTTGGACATGACTGAGTGGCTACCACCACACAAAAAGCATGTATGTGAGGGAACAATGTATGATATGTATTAAAACTGATGTTAGTAAAGCATCATCAATTGAAAGGGAATAACATTCAAAAATTCACTCTAGAAGATATATATCTTTCACATAGATCTGTACTTTAATACATTTGATTTTATATTAAAAACATTAAACAGATAACTTCAAATTCCTTCCATCCTGTCTCTGTTGGGTATAGGTACCCTGCCTTATTTCTGATTTAACTGAGTTTGCCAAACTTAGCTCTTAAAAGTAGAAGTGAATGGTGGAACAAAAGGATCCTTTCAGAATATGAACAAAGAAAGGACAGAACATTTTCTAAGTTGTGACTATAATGTATGACTATCTATTAGAGACCCTTGAAATGAGGTATCCTTCTCATCTGACTGATTTTAATGAGCCTGATTCTCATATAAAAACTGGCTTAAAGATAGTGAAAGAAAGTTAGAGTGTTAGTTGCTTTGTCATGTCCCACTCTGCAATTCCATGGACTGTAGCCTATCAGGCTCCTCTGTCCATGGAATTCTCCAGGCAAGAATACTGGAGTGGATTGTTATACCATTCTCCAGGGGATCTTAACTACCCAGGAGTTAAGCCCAGATCTCCAGCAATGCAAGAAGATTTTTTATCATTTGAGCTACCTGGGAAGCCAGTTAAAAAAGACAGAGGCTGCACAGTGCTGGAGCAGTGAGCGGCTGAGAGGAGATACCTCACATCCAAGGTCAGAGAAACCTCAGTAAGACGGTAGGCACTGGAGCAGCTGTGAGGAGATTCTCCTCACAGGGCAAAGGAGAAGGGCAAAGGAGAAGCCCCAGCAAGATGGTAGGAGGGGTGAATTCACATTTAGAATCAAACCCCATTCCTGCCAGAGACATTCAGAGGGCTCAAACAAACCTTGTGCACATCAGGACCCAGGAACCCCACAGAGACTGAGACAGAACTATCTTTGGGCATCTCCCATGGAAGTACAGGGCAGCAGTGGTCTGCTGCAGGGACAGGGGCTCTGGGTGTGGGTATGGCATAAGTATTCTTGGAGGAGGTTGCCACTGAAACCACCATGGAGCTGCCAGAACCTGCATAGGACTGGGAAATAGACTCTTGGAGGGCACAGCAGAATCTTGTGCAGCAGAACCCAGAAGAAATGAACAGTGACCCCACAGGAGACTTGATTGTGTGTTTCCAGGAGCCTCCAGCAAAGGCATGGGGTTGGGGGCACAGACTGTAGCAGTGCATGCATGGGATCTTTTGAGGGAGGTCACCATTATCTTCATTACCTCCACCATAGTTTGGCCCCAGGAAAATAGCGGGGGGGGGGGAGGGGGGGGGCGGGGGGAACACAGCTCCACCCATCAACAGAAAATTGGATTAAAGTTTTACTGAGCATGGCCCCTCCCATCAGAACAAGACCCAGTTTCCCCCTCAGTCAGTCTATCCCATCAGGAAACTTTCATAAGCCTCATATCCCTCTCCATTAGAGGACAGACAGACTGAAAAGTACAATCACAGAAAACTAACCAATCTAATCACATGGATCACAGCCTTGTCTAACTCAATGAAACTATGAGCCATGACATGCAGGGCCACCCAAGAAGGATGTGTCATGGTGGAGAATTCTGACAAAATGTGGCCCACTGGAGAAAGGAATGGCAAACCGCTTCAGTATTCTTGCCTTGTGAACCCCATGAACAGTATGAAAAGGCACAAAGATATGACACTGAAAGATGAACTCCCCACCTATTGGTAGGTGCCCAATATGTTACTGGAGATGAGTAGAGAGATAATTACAGAAAGAAAAACAACACCCAGTTGTGGATGTAACTGGTAATGGAAGCAAGGTCCAATGCTGTAAAGAGCAATATTGCATAGGAACCTGGAATGTTAGGTTCATGAATCAATGCAAACTGGACACGATCAAACAGGAGATAGCAAGAGTGAACATCGACATTCTAGGAATCAGCGAACTAAAATGGACTGGTATGGCTGAACTTAACTCAGACGAGCATTGTATCTACTGGTATGGGCAAGAATCCCTTAGAAGAAAAGGAGTAGCCATCATAGTCAACAAAAGAGTTCAAAATGCAGTATTTCAATGCAGTCTCAAAAACGACAGAATGATCTCTGTTCAATTCCAAAGCAAACCATTCAATATCACGGTTATCCAACTATATGTTCCAACAAGTAATGCTGAAGAAGTTGAAGTTGAACAGTTCTATGAAGACCTACAAGACCTTCTAGAATTAACACCCCCAAAAGATGCCCTTTTCATTATAGGGGACTGGAATGCAAAGTGGGAAATCAAGAAACACCTGGGATAACAGGTATATTTAGCCTTGGAGTACAGAATGAAGCAGGGCAAAGGCTAATAGAGCTCTGCCAAGAGAATACGCTGTTCATAGCAAACACCCTCTTCCAACAACACAAGAGAAGACTCTACACATGAACATTACCAGATGGTCAACACCGAAATCTGATTGTTTATATTCTTTGCAGCCAAAGATGGAGAAGCTCTATACTGTCAGCAGAAACAAGACCAGGAGCTGACTGTGGCTCAGATCATGAACTCCTTATTGCCAAATTCAGACTTAAATTGAAAAAAGTAGGGAAAACCACTACACCATTCAAGTATGATCTAAATAAATTCCCTAAGGATTATACAGTGGAAGAGAGAAATAGATTTAAGGGACTGGATTTGATAGACAGAGTGCCTAATGAACTATGGACACATGTTCATGACGTTGTACAGGAGAAAGGGAGCAAGATCATTCCCAAGAAAAAGAAATGCAAAAGAGTAAAATGGCTGTCTGAGGAGGCCTTACAAATAACAGAGAAAAGAAGAGAAGCAAGAAGCAAAGGATAAAAGGAAAGATATACCCATTTGAATGCAGAGTTCTAAAGAATAGCAAGGAGAGATAAGAAAGCCTTCCTCAGTGATCAGTGCAAAGAAATAGAGGAAAACAACAGAATGGGAAAGACTAGAGATCCCTTCAAGAAAATTAGAGACACCAAGGGAACATTTCAGGCAAAGATGGGCTCAATAAAGGACAGAAATGGTATGTCCCTAACAGAAGCAGAAAATATTAAGAAGAGGGGGCAAGAATACACGGAAGAACTGTACAAAAATGATCTTCACCCCCCCCCATATAATCATGATGGTGTGATCACTCTAGAGCCAGACATCCTGGAATGTGAAGTCAAGTGGGCCTTAAGAATCATCACTAAAAATAAAGCTAGTGAAGGTGATGGAATTCCAGTTGAGCTATTTCAAATCCTAAAAGATAATGCTGTGAATGTGCTGTACTCAATATGCCAACAAAGTTGGAAAACTCAGCAATGGCCACAGGACTGGTAAAGGTCAGTTTTCATTCCAATCCCTAAGAAAGGCAATGCCAAAGAATGCTCAAACTACCGCACAACTGCACTCATCTTACACACTGCCGAAGTAATGCTCAAAATTCTCCAAGCCAGGATTTAACAATACGTGAACCGTGAAATTCCAGATGTTCAAGCTGGTTTTAGAAAAGGCAGAGGAACCAGAGATCAAATTGCCAACATTTGCTGGATCATCAGAAAAGCAAAAGAGTTCCAGAAAACATCTACTTCTGCTTTATTGACTATGCCAAAGCGTTTGAATGTGTGAATCACAATAAACTGTGGAAAATTCTGAAAGAGATGGGAATACCAGACCACCTGACCTGCCTCTTGAGAAGGTCAAAAAGCAAGTTAGAACTGGACATGGAAAAACAGACTGGTTCCAAACGAGAAAAGGAGTAGGTCAAGGTTGTATATCGTCACCAAGCCTATTAAGCTGATACGTAGAGTATATCATGAGAAATGCTGGGCTGGATGAATCACAAGCTGGAATCAAGATTTCTGGGAGAAATATCAATAACCTCAGATATGCCGATAATACCACCCTTATGGCAGAAAGTGAAGAAGAACTAAAGAGCCTCTTGGTGAAAGTGAAAGAAGAGAGTGGAAAAAGTTGGCTTAAAGCTCAACATTCAGAAAACTAAGATCATGGCATCTGGTCCCATCGTTTCATGGTCAATAGATTGCGAAACAGTGGAAACAGTGTCAGACTTTATTTTTTGGGCTCCAAAATCACTGCAGATGCTGACTGCGGCCATGAATTTAAAAGCCTCTTACTCCTTGGAAGGAAAGTATGACCAACCTTGACAGCATATTAAAAAGCAGAGACATTACTTTGCCAAGAAAGGTCCATCTATCAAGGCTATGGTTTTTCCAGTGGTCATGTATGGATGTGAGAGTTGGACTGTGAAGAAAGCTGAGCACTGAAGAATTGATGCTTTTGAACTGTGGTGTTGGAGAAGATTTTTGAGAGTCTCTTGGACTGCCAGGAGATCCATCCAGTCCATCTTCAAGGAAATCAGTCCTGAATATTCATAGGAAGGACTGACGTTGAAGCTGAAACTCCAGTACTATGGCCACCTGATGCAAAGAACTGACTCATTTGAGAAGACTCTGATGTTGGGTAATATTGAAGGCAGGAGGAGAAGGGGACGACCAAGGATGAGATGGCTGGATGGAATCACTGACTAAATGGACATGAGTTTGAGTAAACTCTGGGAGTTGGTGATGGACAGGGAGGCCTGGCATGCTGCAGTCCATGGGGTTGCAAAGAGTAGGGCATGACTGAGTGATGGAACTGAACTTACCTCTGTTAATGATGAGATTGCTAGAAAAATACAGTTTTTTTAAAAAATGTTCTGAGACAAATTATTATACTCAGTTATTGGAGACTTAATGAATGTTTGGGGTATTCTGACTTGAATTTTTATTTTAAGTTGTTTCTGAGATTTCTTGAAAAGATAAACCAATGACATTATTTCTTATACTACTTCAACTGGCTCTGAGTGTGTACATGCATATGTGTGCTTCATGAATGATGGCTGGTGATTTTCAATGGGACATTATCAGTTAATACTGTTTCAGATATTTTTTTCCCCATCAATTCTCACCTCTCTAACACTTCAATTACATCTATGCTTGACCTTTCTTATTCTTCTTCTTTTTTCTTTTTTTTTTTTTTCCTTTTATGTGTTCCCTTTCCCGTTGTCTCTCTAGGCTTAAATACATCTTACTGACGTATCTTACAGCTCTTCAATTCTTAATTCAGCTCTACAATGTTGCTGTTAAACTAATCAGTAAAGTTCTTAATTTTAGATACTAACTTTTCATATATTTTCAAATTGCTTCTCTTTTTATAATTCCAAATTATATAGTAAAATTTCATCCTTCTTTTTAGGTTCTTCCACATATTAATTATATTGGTTTTATAATTTGTTTGGTAATTCCCTTATTTGACTCTCTTGAGGATCTGTTTCCATTGTCTCTGTGTTTGCCCCTCCCCCTTTTCTGTCTTCAATCATTACTTGACTTCTATTATGACTAGTTATTTCATATTGGGTCACAAGCATTGTGCATAAAAAATGTAAAGGTAATTTTAGTATCTGGGTGATGACATTTTCCCCAGAGACTTTTTGCTTTTGCTTTGGCATTCAGCTAGCAGAAGAATTCCAGCAATCTATGATCCTTATAATTCAATTAGAAGTTTAAATGATTGCAAGCTGGGCCACTGTTAATAATGGTCTAGTTGTAGCTTACTCTTTCTTCCAGAGAAGCCTTCTTTGGTATTCCAATCAGAAGACTGGGATATTGTATAGAATCCTGCCTCCTTGAATTGCCCTTGTCTTCTACTTTGGTCACTTCAGTCTCACAAGATGTGGAAAACTCCGCTTATGTTTCCATCTCCTACACCCCATTTTCATAATTGGTAGGACTCTGGAATAAAATTGCTTCTGAAATAAAAGTGAAATAATTATGGCCAGGCTTGTATTCTAGATATCCCCCGTGTTCCTGATCTCCTCCCTATAACTGCCTACTGCCTTGGAAAGATGAACCTGCCAGGCAGAAATTCTCTGCTAAGTATCTTTTTTAATGTTTTATTTAACACCAAGTAAATGCTTGTTATTTAATTCATCTTAAAGAAAACACCAAGCATTGGAGTACGTTAACAAATAGCAACATTTTTATCAAACTTTTTCTGTTCCATAAACATATTAATATAATCATCTAAATAATTTTTCAGCTAGTATAGCACAATTGGTTAAAATTGAAGATGTATTAATGAAAATTAATTTTAAAAATAAGACCACTGTAAAATGTTTTATAGTTCAAATGAAAAATGCTTTTTTAAAAAGTGTGGTTTTGGAGATAAATTTCTCTCACAAAAGTACCTCCTCAAAATAGGACAAATCAAATTCTAATGTTGATTCTTTTCTTGATGAGCATTGAGGAAAAGATTTTCCTAAATTTGAAAATGCAGATCCATTGTTAAGCCACAAAATTAGTATATTAATAGATGTTGGAAGTGGTAAAATGCAGAGTTAGCAATAGATAAAAGTCAACCAATACATTATATAGATATAAAAATACTATCACTATATGCTAGATATGAGAATAAACATGTAACTTTAATATGGGAACACAAGGAAATATGCAAAACAGAATGAAAATCATGGAATTTATATCCAATGAATATATGATGCAGAATTTAAACAAAAAATGAACATAAAGGAGAGAGGTCCTAAATCTGGTGTTAAATTAATAGAGATGGAAAATGTAGGTAAAGGAGAGACTCACTGAAGTTAAAAAAAAAAAAAAAAGGTACAACTATTTGCCTCTCTTGAATAAAGTAAATCTGAAGTTATTATTTTTAATTATGTGAGACTAGGCAAATAGAAACTAGTATAACTTATTGTAATCTTAGAATGTATTAAGCAATAAATTTTCACTTGGTACAGTAAGTTCTGACTTTAGAGATTAAACTCTCAATGAACTTCAATTAAAATGATCTTTGGGAGATCCATATCTATATATCATTTGCTTTTTCCATAATATGTTAAACTATGATTTTATAGCAATGAGTAGATAAAAGCAGACATGAGTGTACAAATAAGAGTAGCTACAAATTCTCAACATTAACAAGATAAAAATGCAATGCAACAGCACTTTAAAATACCTGGAAGGGGGGAAATTTTGACCCAAGGAAACCAACTTTGGCAAATAAAAATTTAAAGGCCATTTATTTGAGATTCCTTAAATACTTGAGCATATACAAATAAAGTAAAATTTGAAGAGAAACAAATGTAATCCATAAATACAGTTATTTAAGAAATTAATCATTAATAATTTTAAAAAATCTAGTAACAGGGGCCTTTAACAATAAAACAGTATAAAATTATGTCAAATGAGAGTAAGGCAATTATATTTAAAAATAAAAGGTGGCTGAAATTAAAAGACGTTTACTCCTTGGAAGAAAAGTTATGACCAAACTAGATAGCATATTCAAAAGCAGAGACATTACTTTGCTGACTAACGTCCGTTTAGTCAAGGCTATGGTTTTTCCTGTGGTCATGTATGGATGTGAGAGTTGGACTGTGAATAAGGCTGAGTGCCGAAGAATTGATGCTTTTGAACTGTGGTGTTGGAGAAGACTCTTGAGAGTCCCTTGGACTGCAAGGAGATCCAACCAGTCCATTCTGAAGGAGATCAGCCCTGGGATTTCTTTGGAAGGAATGATGCTAAAGCTGAAACTCCAGTACTTTGGCCACCTCATGAGAAGATTGACACATTGGAAAAGAGTCTGATGCTGGGAGGGATTGGGGGCAGGAGGAGCAGGGGATGACAGAGGATGAGATGGCTGGATGGCATCACTGACTTGATGGACGTGAGTCTGATTGAACTCCAGGAATTGGTGATGGACAGGGAGGCCTGGTGTGCTGCAATTCATGGGGTCGCAAAGAGTCGGACATGACTGAGCGACTAAACTGAACTGAACTGAAAATAGCCCATTGAAACAATTTTTTGTAGTACATAAAATGTGTAACTTTAACATAAATTTTAACAATATTGAAAATTATATGCTGAAAAATCTGAAAATTTCTTCCCTCTTTTCTCTCTTTTCCTTCTATTTCATTTTCCTATCCTTTACTTTTTTACCCTTTCTATCTTTAATATTTTTTAAACTTTCTTTCCTTTTACTCACTTCCAATGAAAGGAAAAAAAAAAAAAAGAAAAGGCCTACTCAGGCTGTAGAATTTAAAAAGATAGTTTAGAGATAATTTTAATATGTGATATTTTCAATGCAGATTAAAAATATTATTGCAATCTTAAATAGGTCTTTTTTTTTTTTTTTTCCTTAATGAGAAGACCATGAACTCCCATTAATAAGAGGTAGGAGTGAAATGTCAAAACACTTAAAGGAAATGCAAACAGTTACATCTTTCTCTGGTTCCTTTAGACTATCAGGAAAAACATTGACTTGTGCATATTATACACAAATTGATCACCATTCCAAATTATGTTCCTCTTTAATAGACTGTGAATCACAGGGAGGAAACCCACTCAAGTTTAACTCTCACTGAAACCGAACTGGTGGAAAATTGATTCTCTTCAAAAGGTATGAATGTTGTGAATCTTTAAAACGTCTGAATGTTACCCTTGCAGACTTTCTCTTGATTAGGATCAAAAGATCTAAAATCATGCATAAAGTAGAAGAGAAAACTGAAAGAAAAAATAAACACCGTTGCAAAAATGTTGATCTCATGGTTGTAGGATCCATGAAGGAAAACAGGGCTTGATCTGAAATCATTTTTTATTCCTCAACCATAATAACTCACACGCATGCTGGTTAATATAAAACAGTTTTCAACTGCTACACAGAAACCACCAGTGCTGATTTTTCTAGGCAATATAAAGGAAAGCACACTTAGATGTTTCCTATGATCTTTTCATCTACCTCAGTCAATGCTGATACTTAAATCCTTTCTCAATAGTCTCCCCCAAACACTTTGCTTTTGATTTCATTTGTTAAGCACAAAAGAAAGTGAAAGGAAATTTCTGCTTACTGGAAATGGGTTACAAATCAAAATAACTTTCATAACCCTAAAGGCTATGTACAAAGAAGACAATTTGATACGCAATTATGACTGAATTAATTGGTCTCTTTACTCAATGGAAGATGCAAAGTGCAAAACTCATAGGCAAGATAAGGCATGTCTATTATGTTATTTTATCTGCAACATAAATTTGGAGGAGTTATTAATCTCTTTCAACTTAAGTTTTCTAGTTACTAAAAGGGGAATAATATTATTTTTCTGTGGTAAAGAGTTGTTATGAGTATGTAATGAGGTCAGTATAAAAGTATGTAAAGTGCTTAGGCTATCATATGCATGAAATATTTTTTTAATTTTCAATAACTATTTGATTAATGATTTTAATAAATTTAATTTAGATTATTAAAATCCCCAAATACACAAAAGTAAACATCTGGAGGTATTTGCATTGAGTTTTATCATTATGTATTTTCAATAAAAATAAAAGTATTATATGTTCATTATACAAAATTCAAACAATATAAAATGAAAATAATAATAAAATGAAATAAATATATATCACAATACAGAAATTGATACTATTTACTTAAGATGAATGTTATTGCAAACAGAAAGAGATGGAGATAGAAGGAGCGGTGGCTGCGCGGGTGCAGGAGGGCCTAGAGATGCTATTCCACGTTCAAGGTCAGGAGGGTCGACAGTGAGGAGATACCCCTTATCCAAGGTAAGGAGCAGCAGCTGCGCTTTGCTGGAGCATCCATGAAGAGATACCCCATGTCCAAGGTAAGAGAAAACCAAGTAAGATGGTAGGTGTTGCAAGAGGGCATCAGAGGGTAGACACACTGAAACCATAATCACAGAAAATTAGTCAATCTAATCACACTAGGACCACAGCCTTGTCTAACTCAATGAAACTAAGCCATGCCCGTGGGGCAACCCAAGATTGGCAGGCATGGTGGAGAGGTCTGACACAATGTTTTCCACTGGAGAAGGGAATGGCAAACCACTTCAGTATTCATGCCTTGAGAACCCAATGAACAGTATGAAAAGGCAAAACGATAGGATACTGAAAGAGGAACTCCCCAGGTCAGTAGGTGCCCAATATGCTAGTGGAGATCAGTGGAGAAGTAACTCCAGAAAGAATGAAGGGATGGAGCCAAAGCAAAAACAGTACCCAGTTGTGGATGTGACTGGTGATAGAAGCAAGGTCCGATGCTGTAAAGAGTAACATTGCATAGGAACCTGGAATGTCAGGTCCATGAATCAAGGCAAATTGGAAGTGGTCAAACAGGAGATGGCAAGAGTGAACATCGACATTCTAGGAATCAGTGAACTAAAATCGACTGGAATGGGTGAATTTAACTCAGATGACCATTATATCTACCACTGTGGGCAGGAATCCCTTAGAAGAAATGGAGTAGCCATCGTGGTCAACAAAAGAGTCCAAAATGCAGTACTTGGATGCAATCTCAAAAATGACAGAATGATCTCTGTTCGATTCCAAGGCAAACCATTCAATATCACAGTAATCCAAGTCTATGCCCCAACCAGTAATGCTGAAGAAGCTGAAGGAAGCTAGTTGAGTTTAAAATCTAGGTCAGCCAACAACAGAGCCTAAGTTTTGTCTTCAAAGAAAGTTTATTTTCTATTTGTTATTTCTGAGGAAATGTGGCCTTATATTTCCAAGTTGTGACTTTTATCTTTATTTTACACTGTAACATAGCTATTGGTAGTTCTGATGTCAATCACTGAGTTTGTTTTATAGCCCATTATTTTCGGTTACTTGTGTTGTTTTATATCTTAATAAAATAAATTTTACATCTTTAAACTGCTATTTTCTTCTTGAAGCCAACAAACCTGATACTCTTAAAATTTAAACACTTTCTGAATCAGTTCCTTGTAAACATTCAATTTAAGTATTAGTCACCAAGCCAAGAGTATGCTTCATTTTATATTGTATTCATTGGTAAGGATGATGTCTTCTCAGCATTGTATATAATAGAAAAAAAGCAAAAACAAAAAAACACATATACTTCCCTAAATCCTATAACAAATTCTTTGTTATGCTTCTATAAAACCTCTGGAATTTCTCTGAACATTTTGAGAGCTTTTAAAACCCCTCTTATTGTTTGGTCAATGTGTCACAATATCATAATTTACAGTTAAACTGGTCGTAAATTTTCTGCAGATGCCACGTTCTGTCAGAAACAAGAGAAGAGATCGATATCATTAGGTTGTTTTGTAAACACATCACAACTCAACAAGTTTGACCAAAACTAATGATGATTGTTGACTATAATAACTACTACATATAGTACACACACATATATATATACACACCAATACATATCTAAATTCGTTTGTGTATGTGTGTGTGTGTATCTAATGTGAAAGTGAAAATGAAGTCGCTCAGTCGTGTCCGACTCTTCGCGACCCCACGGACTGTAGCCTGTCAGGCTATTCCGTCCATGGGATTTTCCAGGCAAGAGTGCTGGAGTGGATTGCCATTTCCTTCTCCAGGGGACCTTCCCGACCCAGGAATTGAACCCGAGTCTCCCACATTGCAGGCAGATGTTCTACCATGGGAGCCATCAGTAGTAGATTATATGTACATGCTTGTGTGCTTAGTTGTTCAGTTGTGTTCAGCTCTGCAACCCCATGGACTGTAGCCCGCCAGGCTTTTCTGTCCATGGAATTTTCCAGGTAAGAATTCAAGGGTGGGTTGCCATTTCCTTCTCTGGGGGATCTTCCTGACCCAGGTTGGACCCCAGGTCTCTTGTGACTCTTTTGTAGGCAGGCAGGTTCTTTATCACTGCATATGCAGGAAGCCTGTTAGATTACATATATATGTGAAAGTCACTCAGTCGTGTCCTACTCTTTGTGACCCCAGGGACTATATAGTCCATGGAATTCTCTAAGCCAGAATACTGGAGTGGGTAGCCTTTCCCTTCTCCAGGAGATCTTCACAACCCGGGGATGGAACCCAGGTCTCCTGCATTGCAGGCAGATTCTTTACCAGCTGAGCCACAAGGAAAGCCCAAGAATATTGAAGTGGGTAGCCTGGCCCTTTTCCAGTGGATCTTCCTGACCCAGAAATCAAACTGGGGTCTCCTGCATTGCAGGTGGATTCTTTACCAACTGAGCTATCAGGGAAGCCCTGATATACAGGTGCTTTTTCGCTCTGTCATGTCCAATTCTTTGTGACCCCATAGACTATAGCCCACCAGTCTCCTCTATCCATGGGATCCTCCAGGCAAGAATACTGGAGTTGGTTGCCATTTCCTTCTCCAGGGCATCTTCCCAACCCAGGGATCAAACCCAGGTCTCCTGCTTTGCAGGCAAATTGTTTATGGTCTGAGCCACCAGGGAAGCCCTATGTATATTTATTATACACATAATATATACATATATATCCTTGGTCATCTTATATATGTCTGTAATCATATTATTTAAATTTTATTAATAGAAATGTAAGGCATCTAAACACAAACCAATCAAATTCTTTCATGGTTGGTGAGGTCCTAAGAAGCACTTCCATATGGTCAAGGATCATGGTTAGTTAGTGGCACAGCTAAGATAAAAATTCAGTGAATACTTTAACACCTACCGAGCCTTCCTCCTCTCATTCTTGGTTTACTGACCTAACTACTCATTTTCTTTCCTTATTTTTTAGACCCAGACAAAACTCTTAATCAACATATATTGATTGATTGATCACCATGAACTGTGCTAGTGCTATTTTCTCATGTAGTTCTAGTTAATGACATTTTTTTTTCCATCGTATTAAGGAACTATTGTATATTACCTTTAAAGCAACCCCACACACGTTTTTAATTTTTATTCATTAACAAAATTCTGTGACTATATAGGAATCATTTTTGCTAAAGATAATCAACAATTTTTTCAAACAGGACAAAAAGATAAACTCTGATGCCAATTCTGAGTTGGATTTCAGCTAAAGTTCAACTTTTTTTTTTTTTTTTTTTTTTTGATATTAACATCCTTAAGTAAATATTACCTAAAATACCTATGAGGCCTTCCAAACCACTGGAAAATTTTGCTAAAATGCTGAAATTAAAATGTTTATTATAATTCTATGTTAAAGATTTAATCTCATATAGGACAAAGCTGCTGTTGAAAAAACTATCTTAAAACAGGAATCATTTTCATTATTCAAAAGGAATTTTGCCAACCTCTCATAGATTTTTAGTATTTCTTCACTAGAAAACATTTTAAAATCAGTGTCACATATATTATGTAATGTATATATATGCAGGCATAAATAAATGTACATATATAGAGATACATAAATATAAATATATGGAAACTTAGTGCCTCTAAAACCAAGTTCCTCTGCCGAGTTTATGATTAACTTCTATATCCAAAACTTTGCTTCCTTGTCCTGTACTTGTTTATCCTCAAGACTGAGGAGTATCAAAGAAAACAGGAGACTGTAACTAAGTAGGACCCTTCCTGTCTTCCCAGGACAGAAACTCCCATGTCCTCCACCTGCCTCTTGTTTGTAGATAAATTGAAGCTTCCTAAGGACTTCCTCAAGTTCCAAAGACAAACTTAATCAAAGAAGTAAGAAAATGCAGAAACAGTGGGAAACAGTCAAGCAAAACAAGATAAGCGTTTACTGCAAAAGAAAGTCAATGACTTACCTCCTTCTCAAGGGCTATAGATAGTATTGAGTTAGTACGTTGAGCTCTTTGGCAGATACAGAAGTCTCCACCAGGGAGAAGAAGTAAACTGCATGCTGACCATAGCAGGTAGACCACAGACTGATTTGGAACCAAAAGGCTGATGACCTTGACCCCAATTACTACCAACAAATTAGAGGAATGTCTATAAGCTGGTCTCCCACCCCACAACCCTCTCTTTCACCCTGTCTTTAAAAACCTTTTCCTGAAAACCATCTAGGAGTATTAACCACTTGTTTTTCTTGTTTGGTCTTGCAATAAATGCTGCATTTTCCTTTAACACAATATGATGTCAGTAGATTGATTTTGTTTCACATTGGCAAGTGCATAAAAGTTTGATTCAGCAACAGATTTATCTAATAAATTTATTTTTTTTTCAACTTATAAAGACACCTTGGAAAAAGTATGCATTATCAAAATATTGCCATCATTATCATTATTATAATCATGAAGGTTTGATTTTTGGTAAACTCAGCAAATCTCAGCTTAAGTTTTTGTAACATCAATGAATGTAGAATTGGGAAGAGAGATACACTGTTGATTCTTATGAGCCATTATGAGTGGCTCCAGAAAAATACTTTATATAAATCACAACTTGACTGTAAATATATCAGCTTACATAAATACATAATTTTTCATGCTGTACAAAAGAATTAGTTGAATTGATTCTTAAAGTCCTTACAATACAGCGTAATCAAATTTAGCTTCTGAAAAGAGAAGGTGGTATGCTCTCCCATACTTGTATCTGCTAAGTTAAGGAGATATACATAATAACATGTTAAGCAAAGCTTATTTATTGTCAGTAGAAATATGTACTGTTTTGCTGTTGCATGTAAACTATAATGTGAATGCTGAATGTCCATCAATTAGATGCTCCTGTAAAAGTAGTAAGGGTAAATAGAAACAAAAATGAACCTGGAAGAAAAGATGAATTAAGATACAAATGGTCATTATTTAATTTACATAAGAATGTACCTTCCAAAGTAAATTGAATAAGCAAACATCCTCCAGAAAACACATTTCTCTTTAATTCATTTTTTCTCTTGGTGAATAAATGGAAGATTTCTGCAGTCAATGGTGACATTGCTTTCAATTTCGTATAATACTATATTTGAGTTGATATTTTTAGAACAATAGTTATCAAAGGGAAGTTTCTCGTCCCCAAATTTCACCTTTCAGGCAGTCCAGAAAATCCTTTACTTAACAATTAGCAATACTAAGATATTATTTGCTTTCACTGTGTAGATATTTCTACTGATGGTACAAAAGCAGTGGTGTGTAAATAGCTGATGTCTTAACATAACTCAAGGCAGTGGTGCCAAAATGTACAATAAGTCATTATAACTTTACATGCTACACACACAGAAAAAAAAAAAATTGCTTTCACCTAAGAATATCTTTGAAAATTATTAACTTTATTAAATGTAAAACAGTAAGTATATATACATACATTTATATATGAAAAAGGTGAAACTTCAGTGTTAGTTGCTCAGTCATATCCGACTCTTTGTGACCCCATGGACTGTAGCCTGTCAGGCTCCTCTGTCCATGGAATTTTCCAGGCAAGAATACTGGAGTGGGTAGCCATTCCCTTCTCCAGGGGATCTTCCCAACCCAGGGATCCAACCAGCCTCCTGCATAGCAGGAACATTTTTTAAGGTGTGAGCCACCAGGGGAGTGCATACTTATATATAGTTAATATCCAATATAGGTGGGCTGCAGTCCATGGGTCACTAAGAGTCAGATACAACTGAGCGACTTCACTTTCACTTTTCACTTTCATGCATTGGAAAAGGAAATGGCAACCCACTCCAGTGTTCTTGCCTGGAGAATCCCAGGGACGGGGGAACCTGGTGGGCTGCCGTCTATGGGGTCACACAGAGTCGGACACGACTGAAGTGACTTAGCAATAGCAATAGCAATAGGTTATATATACATATATGTGTGTGTATATATGTCTATATGTATAGAAAGAGAGAGAAAAAAAAAAGGAGAGGGAGAGGGAGACATCACATATCATAGCTCTGCTAAGTACAAAGAAAGTATAAGCCCAACAGATTATTTTTGAATGATTTGATGGGCTTATTGCTATGAACTGGACTATTTACAAAATGACAAAATCTGTTACTTCTTCTAGAGTCACTGTTATGAATTTATTTATGCATTAGTTTTAAGACTTCAGTTTTTCTTCATGCATGATGGAGTAAGTTGAGGCTCATAATATGCTAATGGCCAATGTAATGATTTGTAAACTAGATTTCTATAACTCACTGAAAGAAATAGTAAATGAAATATTAGAACATTCTGGGCACACTGTCAGAAAACAATTTTATATATTGAATTTATTTGGTGGTTTCCACTGAGTGTAAATCTACATGGTACATTAGATTCTTTTAACACAAATAAGTTTATAGGGATTGTGATAGGGATTGTGAAGCAATAACTTTGACTGAACTGACCAGTCTCTAGAACAAGACTTAAAATACATGAGGAGTAAATATCTTTTTTCTCAGGTTGGTTAAAATAGTAAAAGAGTTTGAGAGGGTAACAAGCAGGAAGGCCAGGGGTATCCAAACAAAGAAAATAGGCTGCAAGTGTCAGACATTTTCATCTTTCTCTTAACCGGCAGGAAGAAACAAACTAGTGTTACTTTCTTTTTCCCCCCTTCTCTATACAAATGTAAAAAGAGATTTCTCTTAAAATTCTCTTAAAATTCAGGTGCATAATGACACCTGGTTCCACCTGAACTTAACTTTTCTCAAATCTTGAGTTAACTAATGTGTTTTTCTTATGGATATGTTTGTCTTAGGCTTAATGTACTGTGTATTTACCCCAGACTGTCTTCAAGTCCATTCTGCCTAACGGCTTAGAATTGACTTGACAAACCAGTATGTTATACTCACACTTTGGTCTCTTAATCTATGTTAATGAAACTATATATTTGTATGGGAATCTGCCTTTCTTCAAGATTCATGTCAATCATTTTATGGCCTGGGATGACTCACCTGATGCCAAGATTATCTCAGAATGCATTTTGTGGGTGAGGGGCCTGGTGCCATTCTCTGAGTTTTGAGACATTTCCTTTCTTTAATTAGCAGACTGCTAGTAGCTTTATAACATCCAGCTGGGGCTTCCCTGGTGGCTCAGAGGGTAAAGTGCCTGCCTGCAATGCAGGAGACCTGGCTTCATTCCCTGGGTTGGGAAGATTCCCTGGAGAAAGAAATAGCAACCCACTCCAGTACTCTTGCCTGGAGAATCCCATGGACAGAGGAGCCTGGTAGGCTATAGTCCATGGGGTCGCAAAGAATTGGATATGACTAAACGACTTCACTTAACGTAAAGACTAGCAGGGGGGGTATTCTTTCTGCCCCCTTCTGATGTCTATGTCAGAAGCTTTCTCTATCTCTTTTATACTTTAATAAAACTTTATTACATAAAAGCTCTGAGTGATCAAGCCTCGCCTCTGGCCCCAGATTGAATTCTTCTCCTCTGGAGGCCAAGAATCCTGGCTTCTTTCATGGTTTGGCAACAACCTTTCAAGGTTATAGATAGAACTTGATTAGAATTCAATGAGAATATTAACATAATTTATTGTAAAACTTTACTATATCACTCTTCTTATCCAAATTGATGCTAATATAGGACAAACATTAATTCAACAAATATTTATTGTATATGACCCAATTAGTGGACTAGATGGTGGAACTTGAAATTAGAATGTAAGAGAAACAGTGTCCATAATGCAAATATAAAAGAATATCTGACTTTTTTTTATTAATTTATGGGCAAAAATATACAGTGCTATAAAATTTTCAAACCCTACTGGATTTATTTCTTTACAGAATTAACTGAAGAATTTTAAGGAAAACATTAGTAACACTAGTATGTTACTTTTTTTTTTTTTTTTACTTTTTATGACCTATTTGTTCACGGTTATGAAAATTCATTATTAAAGTTAAAAATAAAATTACAGGTGAAATTTAGAAAACAAACCCACATGACTTTTATCAGTCATTTTATTTCTATCCCTGGAAGGTAGATAGTCCAAATAGGTTAAAATGATGGGGCCAGGGGGCTCCTAAGCTGGCACTGGACACATGATACAGGTTTTGGAATTCTTGTCAACATTAGTGTCACTTAGTTCTAAATACCAGATCAGGCAAACAGTCACAAGAGTTGTAAAATTATTGAAGGTGTCAGGGAAGGTCCAAGAATAGGCATTCATAGAGCCAATGGAATGTAAGTTGGATGAGCAAATGCTGACCCACTCCTTGTATGCCCCTGAATGCCCTAAACCCATGCTAGAAAAAGATATCTTACACATGTTGTGGGCTTCCATCCACCTAATGTGAAAAAAAAAAAACAACCTAGAGACTGGTCTCCTGAACAAAGGCACAAAATGCTAATGCTGATGATTGAGGACAAACCTTCCCAGATAGAGCAAGTTGACCTCCCTGGAAAAAATTCTGAGGTCTAGGGCTGCGGACAGGTAGAATGAATAACAGTCCATCCAAAACCTGGAAATACATTGTTGTAATTTTTCGGTCTCTAAGTTGCATCCAACTCTTTGTGAGCCCATGGACTGCAGCATGCCAGGCTTCCCTGATGCTAATGCTGATGATTGAGGACAAACCTTCCCAGATAGAGCAAGTTGACCTCCCTGGAAAAAATTCTGAGGTCTAGGGCTGCGGACAGGTAGAATGAATAACAGTCCATCCAAAACCTGGAAATACATTGTTGTAATTTTTCGGTCTCTAAGTTGCATCCAACTCTTTGTGAGCCCATGGACTGCAGCATGCCAGGCTTCCCTGTCCTTGACTCTCTTCTGGAGTTTGCTCAGACTCATGTGCATTGATTCAGTACTGCATCCAACCATCTCATCCTCTGTTTTCTCCTTCTCCTCCTACCCTTAATCCTTCCCAGCATCAAAGTCTTTTCCAATGAGTTGGCTGTTCATATCAGGTGGTCAAAATATTGGGAATACATGACCCAACAGAAAACAGTATGCTTCTATCTCAGGGCGGGGGAGCTTCCCTGGTGGCTCAGTGGCAAAGAATTAGCCTGACAATGCAGGAGACAAGGGTTTTGATCCCTGGGTTGGGAAGATCCCTTGGAGAAAGAAATGGTTACTCACTCCAGTACTCTTACTAGGGAAATCCCATGAACAGAGGAGCCTGGCAGGCTATAGTTCATGGGGTCTCAAAAGAATCAGACACAGCTAAGGGACTAAAGAACAACAACCCTTCTGTCAGGAAGCCATGTTGGGCACTGACCCAATTGACCAGAGTCATATTACACCATGCCACTCAGCCTGCAATGAACCAGTGAAGTTGCTCAGTAATGGTCAACTCTTTGTGACCCCATGGACTGTAGCCTATAAGGACCCTCCATCTATGGAATTTTTCAGGCAAGAATACTGGAGTGGGTTGCCATTTCCTTCTTCAGGGATCTTCCTGACCCAGGGATAGAACCCAGGTCTCCCGCATTACAGGCAGATGCTTTACCATCTGAGCCCCAAGGGAAGCACTAGGTATTTAATTATAGTTCTTTCATATCTGAAGAGCACACTAATTTACCAGCTACTAATGCCTTCTCGTGTCCAACTCTTTACAATCCCATGGACTGTAGCCTGCCAGGCTCCTCTGTCCATGAAATTCTCCAGGCAGGAGTACTGGAGTGGGTTGCCATTTCCTTCAGCCTGCAATACCCCCATTTAACCAATGAGGAAACCTAACCAGGGGAATAGCAGATAGTATAGGACCTCAGAGCAGTCAGCAAAGCCATGGAGGGTATACATCCAATGGTCTCTAATTCCTACACCCTACTGGCTATTCTATCATCCTCCAGAATCTGGTATTATACATGAGATTTAAAGATGCCTTCTTCTGTTTTCCACTAGTCTCAGAGTTGTCAGAAGCTTTTGCCTTTATGTGGCAGAACCCAAACATACAACAAAAATTTTCTGCTGGGCAGTCCTGCCCCAAGAGTTCAAAAATTCCTCTACTGTCTTTGGGTGGAAAAGACAGTTAGCTAATGACCTAAAAGATTTACATCTGGAGTGGGGATCCCTCCTTTAGTATATAGATGACATTCTGATGGCCAGTTCTACTAAGGAAGGTTCAGACTTAAAGTAGTGTAACTACCCTGAATCACCCAGCCAATAAAGGAGATAATGTGCCCAAGATAAAGGCTGAAATATCACAAACTAGGGTGACCCACCTAGGCTTCATTCTCAGAGAAGGTCAGAGAAGCCTACCCCAGAGAAGGAAAGAAGCCACTCACAGAACTCATCCCTTCTAAAACTAGAAGACAGCTTAGAGGTTTCCTGGGGATGGCCAAGTTTTGCCACATCTGGATGCCTAACTGGAGGATAGCTAGCCCTCTGTAAGAAAATTTGAAAGAATGATGACCCATTTGAACAGAATCCATAATGTGAAGGGCCTTTCAAGAATCAAAAAAAACAATTACTTTACCCCTGTCCTGGCCCTCCCAGATTTGCTAAACACTTTGACCTTTAAATTCAAGAGAGAAAGGGAATAGCCATTGGGTCTTTGCGCAAAAAAAAAAATAAATAAATAAATAAATAAAATAAAATAAATAAAAGAAAAGAAAAAAGAAAGCATAAAAACACAAGGACACCTTACTTGCTTGCTTATTTCTTTAAACTATTCAAACCACTAAGGGATGACTTCCTTTCCTACAGGCATTGCAGCTGTTACAACTCTGCTAAAGGAGGCTGAAATGTTAACATTTGGTCAGTTGGTAGTTTAATCACCAAGTCTTACCCAACTCTTGTGACCTCACGGACGGTAGCTTGTCAGGCTGCTCTGTCCTCGGGATTTCCCAGGCAAGAATACTAAAGTGGGTTGCCATTTCCTTCTCCAGTGGATCTTCCCTGACCCAAGGATAGAACCCAAGTCTCCTGCATTGCAGGTGGATTCTTTCCTGACTGAGGTACCAGGGTCAGCTATTCAGCATATAGACTCCACGTCAAGTTCAGTCTTTAGTAAGTTCTAAGGGAATATGACTCTCCCCTGGAAACTTGATTCAAGAGCAGGCTATGTGGCAGGCTATGGCAGCACAGTGGCTGCCATAATAAACTTGTCACACATTAAATCCTGCCACCCTGCTACCCACAGAAACAAGGCCCTGGAGCATGACTGCATAGAAATCACAGACATAATGTATTCCAATTGCCCCAACCTAAAAGCTGGGTCTCTTCGAAACACCAAAGGGGAATGGTTCACAGACAGAAGCAGTTTTAGGAGAGGGAAAAAGCCGTAAGATATCCAGTAAGCTCCCAGACCAAAGTCACAGAAATAAGAAGTCTACCCCAGGGACTTCTGCCTAAAATGTGGAGCTGATAGTCCTCACTTGTGCGTTATATTATGTTTACTGTGGAGAATAAACATGGCCTGCACGTACTGAAGCTCTTAGAAGCTGTGCAGATTCTAAATGTGACTGTAACTCATCATAGGAGTCACCAAAAGTGGGATGCAGAGATAAGAAAGAGAAATACAAGGTGGACACAACTGCCAAAAGGGTTGCCCTGGAACCAGTAACTTGGCACCTATCCCTCATATTGAAGGCGAGATCTGTTCAATCATTCCTCAATCTACACTAAGATTTAGACAAGGCCCAAGAATGGGGCTTCAGTAGAGATCTGGGAGGCCATGAGTGAATAGTTCCTGAACACAGACGCTACTGCGCACCAGCTGCAGCTTGTCAAATCATCAGGGAGGCTCATCAAGGAAACTTGCTACAGCTGGGAAGCCTTATATAATTTGTTAGTTGCTGCTGCTGCTGCTGCTAAGTCGTGTCCGACTCTGTGCGACCCCATAGATGTCAGCCCACGGGGCTCCCCCATCTCTGGGATTCTCTAGGCAAGAATACTGGAGTGGGTTGCCATTTCCTTCTCCAATGTATGAAAGTGAAAAGTGAAAGTGAAGTCACTCAGTCGTGTCCGACTCTTAGCGACTCCATGGACTGCAGCCCACCAGGCTCCTCCGTCCATTGGATTTTCCAGGCAAGAGTACTGGAGTGGGGTGCCATTGCTTTCTCCATTTGTTAGTTGAGGTCATGGGGATTCCTGGCGTAAAACACAAAAACTCCAACATGAGAGGCCCCCAGATAAGGCCCATTCAGACCAGAGGGACATATCCTGAGAGGACTGGCAGATTGACTTCATCTCATCCCTAGAATAATAGGCAATTTCAGGTATCTCTTGGTGCTAGCAGTAACATTCTCTGGGAGGATAAAACCATTTGCAGCTAGAATTGAAATGGCAGCTAAAAGAAATAATCCCCTGGTTTGGGCTTGCAGGATTCCTACAAATTGATAATGATTCAGCATTTGTGTCTCCAGTGACAAAGGGGCTAATGAGTGTCCTGGGCATAAACTGGACCTTGTATTTGTCCTGGAAACCCTAATCATGAGGGAAAGTAAAGAGATCCAGTCAAGTGGAGCCTTAGAACACAGATGCAGAGCCCAGAACCAAGGTCAACTTTGGAACCGACTGAGTTCCACTGTAACCATTGCTGACCTCCTCTGCTCCCAGATGATCCATACTGGCCAGCTTCCTGACCCCAAATTAGGCAAAAATACCCATTCTGGTGCTCACCCAATAGCACCTTAACCATTTACCTGATGCCACCCTTCCAGCAGGAATTTTCTTTGTCTTGAAGCTATAAAAATTGGCTACTAACCCACGAAAAGCCTCAGCTCTTCCTTAGCCTGCTGTGCTTGCAGCACCCTCATTATCTCTGCTCTTTGTTCTTAATAAACTCACTCCTTTCTGAAATACTCTGTGTCTGAGAATTCTTTTCCAACCCACACTTGGATTGCCATGAGTCATACCGTGAAATAGTCCTTAGACAGCTATGTCAGGAAATTCAGGAAAACTGAATTAACTAGCTTCTGAATACCCTGCCTTGCATGCAGTTAGCACCAAGGGGTTAAAGCTAAGTGCTTTCCAACTCATGTGTGGTAGATCCATTCCCCAAGCCTGAGAAAAGGGACACTTACCCTCCTTGAAATGGAACAACTCAGGATTGCCCTTCAGGTAGGAGAGACATGAATGCTCTCATGGGATATGATAACTGAGTGTGAGCACCACCAACTTGGCTTCACATCTCTTCAGTCAGGAAACTGGATGAAGGCAGAAACCTGTAAAGTCAGCCTGCAAGACCAGCTCACTCCTCAATGGAGCAGACACTCGGTGATCCTAACCACACACTCTGCCCTGAAGCTGCAGGGGGTCTCTCCGTGGGTGCTTCACACTTAAGTGAAGAGCATCCCAACCTCCTGAGAGACAATCTGGGGCAACAGACGCCCTTGACTACTCTCTCTACTCTGAAGCTTCTCTTCTGAACAACCAACTAAAATGTGACGAGGGATATTTGGGCCACAGCAATGAGCCTCCATATTAGCACACATTTTCTTCTATGATCAAAAGACCTAGAAACCTGAGTTTTTAGGAAAATTTTGACATGTACCCTTACTCTCCTGCTAATACTTGGTCCATGAATATTAAATTTTCCACTGTCCTTTGTCTCCAGAAGGTTAAGGAAATGTTGGTTTCTCTGTGATAGACTTAGGGCTGAGACCTAATAATAACCAAGCACATGTAAAGGCAGCTGGGAGAAGTTCTGCTCCTCTACCTGTAGCTATGATAATACCCCAAATCTGCAAAAAGCATGTACAATAAACAGACCTGAATCCTGAAGAGGAGCAGGACAAGAGACAGAGGAGGTAAAATGCATTAATAATTCCTGGGGAAACAGAAATAGAATCAGGGTAATGAAATAAAGTCTAACCTGTTTTCTTCTTTTCTTTTGTGGTTTGTCTAGTTTCAATTGTTTGTAGGGTGCAGCTTGCAGAAGCCTGGCCCCCCTGTGCTTCAGAACAGAGTTCTAGTGAGAAATGGTGGCACTAAAGAGGGCAGGAGCTCTGACACAAGCTGCACACAACTTGGCACTACGTGCAATCTGATATGGAGGATCTGGAGCCAAGAGCAGCCCAGGCACACCCAGTACACAAGGGAACTGGGCCTCTGCAGGAACTCCATGCCCTCCTGAGGAGAAGAACCCTATAAAGTAGTCCCACCCACTGCCTCTCAGAGAGAGGCTGTCCTCAAGAGCTCAAGTTAGAATTGCTCTCCACTCTCTTTTTTTAAAAATACTTTTTATTGGAGTAATACTGCATTTATGATGTTGTTAGTTTCAGATGTACAGAGAAGTGAATCAGTTATACATACACATATGTGTACGTGCTAAGTCACTAGTTGTATACAACTCTGTGGGACGCTATGGACTGTAGCCCACCAGGGTCCATTGTGCATAGGATTCTTGAGGCAATAATACTGAAGTGGGTTGCCGTGCTCTCCCCCAGGGGATCTTCCCAACACAGGGATCAAACCTGCACCTCTTGTGTCTCCTGCATTGCAGGTGTGTTCTTTACCACTAATACCACCTGGGAAGCCCACATATACATGTATCCACTCTTTTTTAGACTTTTTAATTTTTTGTGTGCCCATGTAAGTCATTACAGAGTACTGAGTAGGGTTCCATGTGCTATACAGTAGGTATAGATGTAGGCATCTATTTATTAGGCATCTATTTTATATACAGTAGTGTGCATATCTCAATTCCAGTCCCCCAATTTCATCCCAAATGGTGCATCCCAGCATTCCCCAACTCTAACCCTCTCTTCATTCTTTGATCAAGAATAAAACTTTCCTTTGCTTCTGAACTGAACTCAATATCATTTTTTTGATTCAAATGACACCAGTCAAGAGGACCCTTGTTGGGGCCCCACTTGAAAGAGCCAGTAATGAAAAGAATATGGCATCCAATACCTCTCCTCAGAGTGGCTATTTGATGTGTGAGACTGTTCAACATGAAAATGCTGGATCTTTTGTTGTTGTTGTTGTTGTTGTTTTAATTAGAAATTCAAAATAATGGTAGAACATTAAATATTGGGCCCTTCTAATCATGAGGGACTCTGTAATTTCATAGGTCACTCATCCATGAAATGGTCCCATGTTTTCATTGTTTATATATATATAAACAATGAATTCATTAATTAGGAGATGGGGTTTCTAAAGCAGGCACACTCACACACAAAAAAGTCTGACCTTCTCATTTGTAAATGACAGTGTTCTCTGGATCCCAAGAGAGCCTGAAGAGACCTAGGCCTTTCCTAAGTCTTTATCCAGGTTTGTATTCATGGAAGTGAGAGTAAGAGGAAAGCTTCTTCTATGTGCAGAGAAGCAAATCATAGATAATTAAGAAGGGCTTATGCCACAGAGTCAAGAACCTCTTCCCTTTGTGATCAGGCAAAATAGTCCCCTGGGCAAATCTGACTGATGGGATAGCAGCACTTATCTTCTCAATGCTTCAAAATAAGTTTCTGTTTGGGGGGCTGCATAGTGTGTGCTATAGGGAGAGACATATCTCTTTTGCCTATTTACAGATTTTTGTCCTTTCATTGCATTGGTTTTACCAAACATTGGTCATTTGGTCGTGAAATTCTTCCTTGCCAGGTGAAAGACACATGAGAGATTCCTGGCCAGCTCCAGGAGTGCTGGAGTTCAAGTGCTGGTGTAGGAGTTAGAGAATGATATTTATTCACTCCTCTTGTCTCTTCAAATTTTCAGTCAGCTGAGTCATTTGAATAAGAATCAATTAGGAGTCAAAACATTAATTGTTTCAAAAATTTCTAGTGAAGCTGAATTGAAGGACTTTGTTTGGATTGGAGACCAAAATCAAGTTTACCACTCTTTTTCCCCAAAATTAACTTTTGGACTAGCAGGTGGAAAGATTTGGTTCTTAATGAACAGACATTTATCAAACCAGCTTTGTGGAAAACTATCATTTCAGACTCTGTCCCCAAAGGATCAAAGAAACCAAGAGATTTATGATTTTAAAAAAGAGAAATGTGAACAAAGATGTGGCTGACAAACTACATCCCTATTACTGAGACAAGTCAATGAATAATGAATGGAAGAAGGAAAGCTTCTTCCCACTAAAAACGAAGAAATTCCAATTTTATGGAATGGTAGGAATTGGAGGAAAAAAAAAAAAAAAGAAAATGACTGCTGAGAGCAGAATTTTATCATCTAGCTTGAGAAACAGCCAAGCATCTGTATTCTACAAGAAAAGGAGACTTTCCTTCTTTTTTATTTTCTCTTTTTTTCCTTTCCTTTCTTTCCCTTTTCCTCTCTTCCATTTTCTCTCCCTTCCCTTCCTTCCTTTCCCTTTCCATTCTTTCTTTCATCTCTGCCATTTCAGCACGAAAGTACAAGCTGTACATAAATAAATGACACATTATACAGCCACTATGAAAAACAGTATGGAGGTTCCTTAAAAAACAAAAAAAATAGAACTACCATATAACCTGGCAATCCTACTCCTGGGCATACATCCAGAGAAAGTCATAATTCAAAAAGATACATCCACCACAATGTTCATAACAATGCAATTTACAATAGTCAGGACATGGAAGAAACCTAAATGTCCAGAAGATGTGGTACATTTATACAATGGAATATTACTCAGCCATAAAAAGCAAGAAAATTGGGTCATTTATGTAGATGTGGATAGGCCTAGAGAGTGCCATACAGAGTAAAGTAAGTCCAAAAGAGAAACTTAAATATGGTGTATTAATTTGTCTCTGTGGAATCTAGGAAAACAGTATAGATGATCTTATTTGAAAAGCAGAAATAGAGACACAGACATATAAAGCAAATATATGGATACCAAAGGGAAAGAGAGGTGTGGGAGAAATTGGGAAATTGGGATTGACTCATATACACTGTTGATACTATGTATAAAATAAATAATGTATGAAAATCTACCGTATAGCACGGGGAACTCTATTTAAAACACTGTGGTGACTTGAATGGGAAGGAAGTCCAAAAAGGAGGAGATATAGGTATATGTATGGCTGATTCAGTTTGATATACAGCAGAAAATAATACAACATTGTAAAGCAACTATATGCTGTGTTATGCTTAGTTGCTCAGTCATGTCCATCTCTTTGCCACCCCATGGACTGTAGTCCTCCAGGCTCCTTTGTCCATGGGAATTCTCCAGGCAAGAATACTGGAGTGGGCTGCCATGCCCGCCTCCAGGGGATCTTTCCAACCCAGGGATCAAACCCAGGTCACCTGCATTGCAGGCATTCTCAAAAAAAAATTAATTAAAAATGAAATAAAAAACAGACTCCAGGCTAGGGTTTGCTGATCCCTGTTCCTGAACTATCCAATTACTCAGTTAAAAAACAAACAAACAAACAAACAAACCTTAGAATTTACAACACAGTTGTGAAAATTCCTCACAATCTATCAGCTTTTTTTTAAGTCATGAAAAACAAATGATCAAATAATAAAACATAAACTTTGAAGAATTTTTTGAAAATATATTTGATAGAGTATTTTTTAAAGGATTATCAAAAAATGAGGGTAAAGAAAACAACCAAAATCTATATTTTCTTCATGACAGGAATTTTGGCTTAGACACCATTTAGAAAATGACTTTAGCAGAGAAGAAATTGGTATAATGAATTAGTACATTAACACTAAGAGCAGTAAGTTCATGATTAAACTGTTATTTCTCTTGCTATTTGAAAAACTTGCCACTTACAAAACTTGCTTAGGGCTTAATTTTTGAGGCAAATGGTAAAAGGATTTAATTCCATGGCTTCCACTGACATTAATGGAATCCATTCATCTATTTTGCCATGCTTAGAAATTCACACTTTAAGGCTTATATGGACAACTCTGAGTAAAAATGATGTGCTGTGAGCTTGCCTCAGGAAAAAAAAAAATATCAGACACAAACTGAATTCACTCTCTATTATTATTAAAATAATTTTTGTGAAAATTTGATGTATTAATTTTTATTCAGAGTCTACATTTCCAGGACATAGTTTCTCTTTAGACTTCTTCAAAGTCAGATGAAAGAAAGTTGAGTGAAATTCTCTTTTCGTACTAATCCCTCAGTAATAAGCACTGCTTCTTCCCCTTAAAGAACAATACACATACAAAATTTAAGATACCATCTGATTTTAGATAATTAATTTCTTAACTGTGTAAATTACATAGTAATTGATGCTTCTGCACTGTGATGTTGGAGAAGACTCTTGAGAGTCCCTTGGACTGCAAGGAGATCCAACCAATCCATCCTAAAGGAAATCAGTACTGAATATTCACTGGAAGGACTGATGCTGAAATTGAAGCTCCAATATTTTGGCCACCTCATGTGAAAAACTGACTCATTTGAAAAGACCCTGATGCTGAGAAAGATTGAAGGCAGGAGAAGAAGGGGACGACAGAGGATGATATTGTGGGGTGGCATCATCGACTTGATGAACATGAGTTTGAGTTGCTCCAGGAGTTGGTGATGGACAGGGAAGCCTGGTGTGCTGCAGTCCATGGGGTCTCAAAGAGTCAGACATGACTGAATTACTGAACAGAACTGAACTGATGTCAATTACAACAAATGTGTGTCAGAAATATCTTGAACTATAAATATTTTAAATCCATTACTGCATTTTAAAATTAAATTTCTGAATTCATATCAAATCAGCAATATATTAACATTTCAAATCACATAGGTATTATCAATAGAGTAGGTATTATAAATATTATAAATGGAGACCTAAGAGGCAAATGCACAAAAAAATCCATACCTCTGAACTAACACATAGGATATCATTGAAATTGTGCCTTCTTAACAATATTAAAGTTGGGGAAAAGTAGCCATGGTAGATTGTTATTATTTGTCAAATATCAACCCCCTTCATTTGAAAGTATCATACCTATCATTGACATGTCTTTTGTAGGGTCTCTTAAGTAAATGGTATACTTCTTTATGCAGTTGATATTGGGCATAATCACGTAATTGACTTTGGCCAGTAGTCATGAATCGTGACACACACAATATTTATGTAGAACCATTAAAAGTCACTATGTTTCTACCACCTGTCTTGCACTTTTCCTGTGCTATGAAATCAACATGTGCAGTATCAAGGTTGTTGGAACTGCAAATCATATCTGCAACCAATCCATAGAACATGATGTATTATATGGGTGAGAAATACACTTTATTGGACACTGAAAATATGAGGTTATTTGTTACTGAAGCATAACACAAAAAATACTTACTGGGTTCATCACCACTTTAATAGGTAAGATATTTCCATGGCATGAATCACTAAAATCATGTAAAGTTGTTAGTAATATTAATATAATTGCCAATTATTATTTTCTCATATTTGCTTACTCTAGGATTTCCCTAGGATCAAATAGAGGACTCTCATATTGCTACTCAATATTCCCTTTAATAAGTTAAAAATCACATTTTTTCCTGCCATTTTTGTACAGGGTTTCTATCTTTAAAAATGTGTCTCAGTTTTAAAATAGTGCCTTAGATTGATAGCTATTCTGATATACAAATGTCCTTCCAGAAAGAAAAAGTATTTAATAACAATATTAAAAATATCAAAATTTATCATAAAAGAAACATATCCCTGTGCAGATAGATAGTTCAGATCCTTATTTTGTACTTATATTTATAAAACAATAGTCATAAACTCTCTCTTTATAACACAGGTCTTAGATAATCCACTTTTCTTATCCTATTTATAGAGAAATATATGGCAGTTGATTAAGCGACTTGCCAAAGGTTAAGAGTTAGCTCGGGTCATATACAGTATTTTAGTACCATGCCCAGAATTACATCTCCAAATCACTATTCAAACATGTCCATGTACAATTCTTTATTGCCATTAGCAATTTTGTTTCTGATTGTTAAATTTTAAAAACATTAATTTATTTATTTGAGAACACTTATCATGAGATTTACCCTCTTAGATTTTTTAAATGTATAATATAGTATTGTTATCTGTAGGCACAGTGTTATATAACAGATTTCACTTATTCAACTAAAATTTAATTCATATCAATTGACAACTCCTGTTTCTCCTTAGCTTCAGTCCCTAAAAAACAACATTCTATTATTTGCTTAAATAGGTTTGACTACTTTAGATGTCACATAAGTGCATCATTCAGTATTTGTCCTTCTGTGACTCTCTTATTTTACTTAGAATAATGCCCTTAAGGTTCATTCATGTTGTTTTACAGTTGACTGAGGTCAAGGATTTATTTCCCCATTTTATTCTGGGAGTTTTATGGCTTCAAACCTTAAGTTTGCCTTTAATTCATTTTGTGTTGATGTTTGTGTATGGTGTAAGGTGTGGGTGCAATTTCACTCTTTTGTATGTGAGTGTACACTTTTCCCAATATCATTTCTTGAAAAGACTACACTTTCCCCATTTTTTATTCCTGACACGCTTGTCAAAAGTTAATTGAGGGTATACTTATGGGTTTATTTCTGAGTCAGTTAGCGTGTCCCTTTGGTCTATATGTCTGCTGTTACAGCATTGCCATTCTGTTTGGATTACTATAGCTTTGTGATACAATTTGAAATCAGGAAGTGTAATATTTCCAGCCTTGTTTTTCTTTCTCAGGATCACTTTGGATATTTGAGGTCTTTTGTGGTTACATTTACATTTTAGGATTTTTCTATATCTGTGAAAAATGCCATTAGAATTTTGATAGGGATTGTTTTGAATCTGTAAAACACTTTCAGTATTAAAACCATTTTAACAATATTAATTCTACCAATTCATAAATGAGTGATAGTCACTCAGTTGTGTCCAACACTTTGTGACCCCATGGACTATAACCTTCCAGGTTCCTCTGTCCATGGAGTTCTCCAGGCAAGAATACTAGAGTGTGTTGCCATTTCCTCCTCTAAATTCATGAATAAGGATATACATAATTCATTTATTTGCATCTTCTTCAATTTCTTTCATTAAAATTTTATAGTTTTCAGTGTGTGGATCTTTTAAATTTTTGAGTAAATTCGTTTCTAAGTTATTTATTCATTATGCTACTGTAAATGAGATTGTTTTGTTAATTTATTATTTGGATAAAAGAAAAGATTTTATTGACTATATGAGGGAAAGAAACATCCTTGAAATGCCAATATGAATTAATCAAGGGAAAAGTATTGGAGGGCTAGGAATACAAAGGACAAAACTTATAAAAAGATGGAAGGCCACCAAGGTAAATTCATTATTTTAAAACCTCATTTAAGGGTGAACTATCTTAATAACAATAATCATAGCCACTATCTATGTATTCAGTTCAGATCAGTTCAGTCACTCAGTCACGTCCAACTCTTTGTGACCCCATGGACTGCACCATGCTAGGCCTCACTGTCCATCACCAACTCACGGAGGTGATTCAAACTCATGTCCATTGAGTCGGTGATGCCATCCAACCATCTCATCCTCTGTTAACCCCTTCTCCTCCTGCCTTCAATCTTTCCCAGCATCAGGGTATTTTCCAGTGAGTCAGTTCTTTGCATCAGGTGGCCAAAGTATTGGAGTTTCAACTTTAACATCAGTCCTTCCAATGAACATTCAGGACTGATTTCCTTTAGGATGGACTGGTTGGATCTCCTTGCAGTCCAAGAGACTCTCAAAGTCTTCTACAGTTCAAACTCCACAGTTAAAAAGCATCAGTTCTTCAGTGCTAAGCTTTCTTTATAGTCCAACTCTCACATCCATACATGAGTACTGGAAAAACCATAGCCTTGACTAGATGGACTTTGTTGGCAAAGAAATGTCTCTGCTTTTTAACATGCTGTCTAGGTTGGTCATAACTTTTCTTCCAAGGAGTAAGCATCTTTTTATTTCATGGCTGCAGTCACCATCTGCAGTGATTTTGGAGCCCCCCAAAATAAAGTCTGACACTGTTTCCACTGTTTCCCCATCTATTTGCCATGAAGTGATGGGACTGGATGCCATGATCTTCATTTTCTGAATGTTGAGCTTTAAGCCAACTTTTTCACTCTCCTCTTTCACTTTCAAGAGGCTTTTTATTTCCTCTTCACTCTCTGCCATAAGGGTGGTGTCATCTGCATATCTGAGGTTATTGATATTTCTTCTAGCAATCTTGATTCCAGCTTGTGTATCATCCAGCCCAGCGTTTCTGATGATGTGCTCTGCATAAAAGTTACATAAGCACAGTGACAATATACAGCCTTGATGTACTCCTTTTCCTATTTGGAACCAGTCTTTCATTCCATGTCCAGTTCTAACTGTTGCTTCCTGAACTGCATGCAGATTTCTCAAGAGGCAGGTCAGGTGTTCTGATATTCCCATCTTCTTCAGAATTTTCCACAGTTTATTGTGATGCACACAGTCAAAGGTTTTGGCATAGTCAATAAAGCAGAAATAGATGTTTTTTTTTGAACTCTCACATTTTCAATGATCCAGTGGATATTGGCAATTTGATCTCTGATTCCTCTGCCTTTTCTAAAATCAGTTTGAACATCTGGTAGTTTACAGTTCATGTATTGTTGAAGCCTGGATTGGAAAATTTTGAGCGTTAGTTTGCTAGCATGTGAGGTGAGTGAAATTGTGCAGCAGTTTGAGCATTCTTTGGCATTGCCTTTATTTGGGATTGGAATGAAAACTGACCTTTTCCAGTCCTGTGGCCGCTGCTGAGTTTTCCAAATTTGCTGGCATATTGAGTGCAGCACTTTTACAGCATCATCTTTTAGGATTTGAAATAGCTCAATTGAAATTCCATCACCTCCGGTAGCTTTGTTTGTAGTGATGTTTCTTAAGGCCTACTTGACTTCACATTCCAGTATGTCCGGCTCTAGGTGAGTGATCACACCATCCTGATTATCTGTGTTGTGATTATTATGTTTTAGGTACTGTTATAACAGTATTATACATCTCTATTAATTCATCTTGCTATGCATCACTATTAACATAATGCATGGAAAAATGAAAATGAAAAATTTAAATACATTTAATAAATGTTAGTTTTTAATATACTTTATATGCTTTAGAAAGAAGTTTCAAAATTAAATTTGTCTAAGTTTCTGTAGGTAAATGCCAGAGAGCAAAGTCTTACAAATTATATGCTTTGGAAATATATCCAAGTTTTCTCTGCCTCTCTGACCCTCTCGTATTTTCTATTTTACTTCATTTAATGTAAATTATCAGCATATTTTCACTCAAATAAACAAGTTATTTTTTAAATGTCCACCAACACAGGACAAAGAAGATGTGGTACATATATACAATAGACTGTTACTCAGACATGAAAAAGAACAAAATTATATCATTTGCAACAACATGAATGGACCCAGAGATTTTCATACTGAGTGAATTAAGTCAAAAAGAGAAAGACAAATATCATATGGTATCTCTTATATATGGAATCTAACAGAAGGATATAAATGAAACTATCTACAAAACAGACATGGAACTACAGATGTAGAAGACAAAGTTATAGTTCTCAGGGGGTGAGGGGATGGGGAGGAATAAGCTGGGAGACTGGGATTGAATATATACACTACTAGATATAAAATAAATAATTAATAAGAACTTATTGTATAGCACAGGTAACTGTACTCAATAACCTGTAATAGCCTATATGGGAAAAAAAGTCTAAAAAGATGTGGATATATGTGTATATATAACTGATTTACTTTGCTGTACACCTGAAGCTAATACAACATTGTAAATCAACTATAATCTAAAAATTGTTTTTAAAATATTACTTTTTAATGTAAAAGGGCAAGTATGAAGCTTTATAAGTGTTACAACTATGCACTTACTCTCAATCCATGGCTAACTTAAAACTAACTACGTTTTTTTTTCCCCTACAAGCTTTAATGGAAGAACTACATAACAATTATTTGAGATTAAGGCTACTTCTAAGCCAGTTGGTATGTGAAAGCTGTATGAATCACACAAGTTTATATATATCAGGCAGCCTAACTTCATGTCGGAAAACAATCACAAATGCAAGCAAGCAATTTGACACACAGACCACAGGAACTGCAGACAGAAAACTGAGTAACTCCACTGTTCATAATGCTGTCTGAGACATACATCTCCATGACATTTTCTTGAGCAAAGTAAAGTTCCCTAGAGATATGAGCTTTTATAAATCCATTAAAATACCTTGCAAGCTGCTGCCTCCATTTTCAAATACTATCTCTGTATTCCTGAAGGCTTGCAGTATATTTTTTATCTGACTTTCAGATGCTTTAATGATTTTTGACATTTTCAAATACAAAAATCAAGCTTCAACTTTTGTTTTACAATTTAGAAGTAACTTAATGACTTTTTTTTCTTTAAGGAACTTCTTTGTTTGTCCAACTGGCCCCTGAATGGTAACTGTGGATTATTTTACACATTATCTGGATTTCGTATGATTATATCTCTGCAGTTGGCATATATGTTTATCTTTCACTGTCACTGTCTTTTGAACAAATGTCTCTGATTGTTATAGATAGATAAACAAATGACAGTTTACATGGTGTAGGTGAAGAGGAGAGCATGATTTTTTTCAAAATGTGCTTACAACATGTTACATTATGTCTTATTGTTCTACTCTTAAATTTTACTAAATCATTGAACAGTATTTTCACCAGAGGAAAAGAGCAGTTCACAAGCTTTTGTTTAGTTATCCTGCTGTGACACAATTTTACTCAAAACTATTTTACAGAGTGTGGTACAGTTTAGCTGTGATTCCTTTAAATAATCCACCTTGTATTCTGGTTTAAAATGCAAAACTGGATCAAAACTGTGCTTTAATTTTGTGCAATCATGTGTAAAAAACCAAGTGATTACAATGAAATCAAATATATAAAAAGAATGGCTATTCTATGTGTTAAAGCACAGAAATACATATTCAGTGTTTAAGGGGCCTAATTTACTGTTTTTAAAGAAAATTACTAAAATCACTAATCCAAGAGTGTCCATTTAAATGTTCACCTACATGGTAGCAGATGAAAGGTTGGTATACATTCATTTTATGGCTTTGTAATTTTCAAAACATAAACCTCTGTAAACTCCTATGTTCTTTTTGACACAGACTATTGAAAATTATATATAATTCATTATCCTCAGTTTAGGCACAGTTGTGATGCTATACAATGATGGTAGTGTAAAGTAAGCCCAATTTCAACATCTAAATGTGTATATTATAATACATTATTAAGAATTTCATTGAGATATAATTTATATACCATACATTTTTTTCCATTTGAAAAATGTAGCTGACAATCTTAGATTTGGGGCATTTTCTGTTGGCTATTTTCCCCCCTGTGTTTCTTTGGATAATTTCCCCCCCTGTGTTTCTTTGGATATCTTATAGTTTTTTTTTTTTTAAACTGGACAATTTTATAACATATTTTAACAAGTCTAGTGTCAGATCCCTTCACCAGAGGTTTGTTCTTAGATAAATCTTCCCTCAGTATTTACCTTCATGTTGTTATTTGTCTTATGCCTTGATTAAATTTATTTCTAAGCATTTTCTCATGTTTGATATATTTTGGGGGGCTTATTTTCTTTATTTTTTTCTGATGTTTGCTGTTGATGTATAATCAACTGCTTTCTGTACAATAATTTTGTATCCTGTAACTTTGCTAAATATACTGATTAGGTCTAGCAATTTTTTGCTTTAGGATTTTAGGATTTTTTATATGTAAGATCATGGCATCTGAGTGTGTGCATGATCAGTTGCTAAATTGTACCCAACCCTTTGTGACCCCATGGACTGTAGCCTGACAGAATCTTCTGTCAATGGGGTATTCCAGGCAAGAATACTGAAGTGAGTTTTCATTTCCTACCCCAGGGGATCTTCCTGACTCAAGGACAGAACTCATGTCTCCTGTGGCTCTCGCACTGGCAGGCACAGTCTTTACCTCTGAGCCACCTGGGAAGCCTCATGGCATCTGCCAGTGAAAACAATTATATTTTTCCTTTTCTATTTGGTTGTCATTTATTTTATCTTCTTTCCTAATTGCTCTAACTAGAACTTGGTACTATGTTGAATAGGAATAGTAAGACTGGGCACGTTTATCTTCTTCCTTGAAGGAAGAAGATAACATTGTTGCTCTATACCTGTACTGTAGAGCAACAAAATACAAATGGATCAATGTAGAAAACCAAATCTATAAAAACGTATTTTAATCAAATAGTTAATCCAGACAAGAAGTTTTACTATCATATTGGTTAATGATTCATTGTTATTAATGTTAATAAAAATTCATAAACTGCAGATAAGAGTGAAAAGCAGATGACCGACCTGAAGAAAAAAAAAAATCAGAACATTATGTAACATTTCATTCATTCCTGTGGAAATGGATATATCATCATGCAAGTTAGGATATCAATTTAATCACAGGTAACAATTTTCCCGCCCTCCCAGGTTCCTGCTAATAGATAAAATATATACTATAATTTCTTTAGAATACTTTCCCTTACTCCCTACTCAGTAATTTCATAAGAAAGGAAGAATGACTCAATGGATCAGTAAGATTTGGAAAACAAATGACCCTGTTGATCTAGTCCTTTCGGATCTCTATTTTTGTAGATACTTTGCTGGGAGGCAGAAATAGTCTTCTCTTTTTTAAGCTTATAGATCAGGTGGCTTATTGGTAAATAGTCCACCTACCAATGTCAGAGATGCAGGTTTGATCTGTGATTGGGAAGATCCCCTGGAGAAGAAAACGGCAATCCACTCCAGTATTTTTGCCTGGCAAATGTATGGACAGTGGAGCCTGACAGGCTACACTCTACGGGGTCAAAAATTGTCAGACACAACTTAGTGACTAAACAGCAACAACAAAAAGATTAGGTTCTGTTCTTTGTTAACCGGAGTACTTTTTGTTAACCGGAGTATTTTACAATATTGTGTTAGTTCTGCTGTATAATGAAGTGAATTGCTGTATGTATACATATATCCCCTCCCTCTTCAGTTCCTATCCTACCCATCTAGGTCATCACATAGGACCACGTTGAGCTCCCTGTGCGATACAGGGATTCCTGCTAGCTATCTATGTTACACATGGTAGTGTAATTCTGACTTTCAGCACCAGGAGAGAAAACAAGGCAATCTATTTAGTGGGATTTTAGCCTCGCAAAGGGGGCTCTAAGGAAGGCTCTGAATTCTAGAAAACTTTGAAGTGATGACAGACTCAAGCAATATTTTCCCACTTGGTTTACCAGCAGTAGTGGTAATATTTTGATCCTCCTTTGAACTCTATACCTATTTTTCAAGGGAGTCAGAATGTGAATATCAATTCAGAGAGATCTTCATATTGCTTCAAAGAAACTTGTTGGCAAAATTCAGATTTAACTGTCTCCAGAACATAATTCAATGATGTTTACATCAGTTAAAATATGACAGGGTGAAAAAAAAAGTCCACCTTTGACCCTCTTTCATTTTATTTTTATGTGTTTTGTATAGTTTATTTTAACATGCTTATTTCTTTTGGCATGTTTCTGACAGTTTTCTTCTGCTTTATGCTTACGGGGGAGTTTTCTTTAGTTGATGCATGTTGAGTTTTGTTTTTTGATCACTCTGTTAGTCTTTTCCTGATTTTTTTTCCCTTATGATGTGTGGAGAGTCTGTCAAAATTCTTGATTCTCTCCTCTAAATATATAGCAAGATCAAGGTAAATGCTTTCATGGATTTTGTTTGTTCCTATGGTGAATGGAAAAGTTATAGTTCTTGACTTTTCAGTTCTATTTTGCTTTTCAGGACAATGCATTTTCTTATGTTGTTTTTCTTTTCCCTTAACCACTCAATCACTAAAAGATGCTTCTAATTTCCCTTTTCCACTCGTTTTTTCCTGTTCAAGAAGCTACAAAATGTTAAGATTGCTTATACTATTAATTACCTTTCCTGTTATCTGTCACATCTTCCCTGACATTTGTTTTCATATTTTAATACTTTGGATGAATTAGTCTTCCTGACAGTAGATTTATATCAAACATATGTCCTGTTGATTACTTCCTTCTTCTTTACTCCCTGCATTTTTCTCATTCTGTCTTTGCTTACCTCAAAGACTGGTATTGGGTGGGAGCTTTAGAGAAAACATGCCAGAAGTTGGCATTTTCCCTATTTTTACTTTGAGGTAATTTGGTGTTTGAGCATGCTTTGTCTTGAAGTTATAGTGAGCTTTTTGGGTAGTGTTATATTTTTCCCACCTGTTCTCTGTTTTTGGAGAAAATAATTTGATGCAGGGAGCTAGGCAGTCAGTATGGTCTTCAGCTATTTGAAAGAATTTATATGATAACAGTTCATATATGAATGCTTAAAAATAATAATTTATTAAGGAAAAGGAGTTAAGAAACTTAAAATTAGTTAAAAGGGGGTCAAAATTATACCTATTGAACAAGACAAGGCAGTACTATTCTTAGAATTGTATATAGCTTCTATTTTTCATTAGTGTTAAAATGTTCAAAAATTTTCCAATAACAAAAAACTACAAAAGCTTTAAAATACTAATGAAGTATCTTTATGTTTGAAGATGCTTAAGAGAAATAGCTGGAGGAAACTCTATCAAGTCTAATATCTTTATTAAGAAGCAAGCACAATAGACCAAGTGTATTAGATTGCCCCCAAAATGAACATTTAATCTCCTATAACCAAATCCCTGACTAATAAATTAGCTGCAAATTGAAACTGCATGGGCTACAACTGGGTGAGACAGCTATCTCAATTCTGGGGGAAAAAAAGAAAAAGACCACAAAATAGCAATGGTCATTTAGAAACATTACCCATTTGTCTACTCAAAAGATCTCAGTTCCAATGGGAGAAATGATACTTTTTATGGTATTCATTACATTATTCAGATAGAGAACATTTACCCCCATTCCAAGATCATGGCAATTTATATGGTTTGAAAAACACCAGGGAAAGACAAAAGGGAAAAATGAAAATTAGATACTCAACAGAAACAAAGATTGATGGATAATTTACTCTGAAAAGATTTAGACACTTGGTAATCATTTGTAGCTTATGGTTATGAACACACTGTTGCTCTCTTTGTAAAAGCACAGGAACATCTTTCAAAATTCCAGATTTAAATCATTTAAAACAATTAATACTTAAATAAGTCCTTCATTATGCAGATATATAGAAGTGAGGTCCAAAGGTGACTACAATTACATATTATCCAGCTTTTTTTCAGAAAAAAAATTGAAGTGATAGGCCATGTTTTTGCCTTCAGGAGTCCATAAGGTAGGGACACAGAATTGTAACAAGGTAAAATGAGACAAATATAGTGACAGAGACAAATATGTTGGAAACACAAGTGAGAGGTACAATAATATCAGGTAGTGAGATGGCCTTTACAAGTGTTTTGAGACAAACCCTTAACAATGCATTAATTTTTAAAAAGTAGAAGCATGTCTGGAGTAAGATTAGAAAGAAGGGGTAGCATGAGCAAGTTTACAGAAGCAGGAAATTTTCAAGTAATAATGACTAGCTTGAAATGGCTAAGTATAGAAGAGCTTCAGTAGATTGAAAAAAAATTTTTCTATGCGTTCTTGTAGGGGCTTAGTTGACAGGTAAAGGTACTTGTATTATGATTTAGGCAATATGATTAGTGTTAAGTTTTGTCAGAGTTTTGCCTGGAGAATTTACTCCATTTTTCCCTTTATAAATATTTATTCACTCATTGTTTCAATTAGTGCATAATGAGTATCTCTTATGTGTTAAACTTTGCTCTACATGATGGGCACCAAATCTGGAAAACTCAGCACTGGCCACAACAGTGGAAAAGGTCAGTTTTCATTCCAATCCCAAAGAAGGGCAGTGCCAAAGAATGTTCAAACTACCACAAATTGCATTCGTTTCACATGCTAGCAAGGTAATGTTCAAAATTCCCCAAGCGAGATTTCAACAGTATGTGAACAGAGGACTCCTAAATCTTCAAGCTGGATTTAGGAAAGGCAAAAGAATCAGAGATCAAATTGCCAACATCCATTGGCTCATAGAAAAAGCAAGAGAGAATTCCAGAAAAACAGCTACTTCTGTTTCACTGACTATGTGAAAGTTTGACTGTGTGGATCACAACAAACTGTGGAAAATTCTTAAAGAGATAGGAATACCAGACCACCTTACCTGCCTCCTGAGAAATCTGTATACAGGTCAAGAAGAAAGAGTTAGAACCAGACATGGAACAACAGACTGGTTCAAAATTGGGAAAGGAGTACGTCAAGGCTGAATGTTGTCACCCTGCTTATTTAATTTATATGCAGAGTACATTATGTAAAATTCTGGGCTGTATGAATTCCAAGCAGGAATCAAGATTCCTGGGAGAAATATCAATAACCTCAAATAGGTACATGATACCACACTTATGGCAGAAAACCAACATGAGAGCTTCTTATTGAAAGTGAAAGAGGAGAGTGAAAGAGCTGGCTTAAAACTCAACATTCAAAAAACGAAGATCATGGCACCTGGTAACATCACCTCATGGCAGATAGATAGGGAAACAGTGGAAAGAGTGATAGAGTTTATTTTCCTGGGCTCCAAAATCACTGCAGATTGTGACTGCATCTATGAAATTAAAAGACACTTGCTCCTTGGAAGAAAAGCTATGACAAACCTAGACAGTGTATTAAAAAGCAGAGACATTACTTTGCCGACAAAGGTCCATATAGTCAAAGTTATGTTTTTACCAGCAGTCGTGTATGGATGTGAGAGTTGAACTGTAAAGAAGACTGAGAGCTGAAAAATGGGTGTTTTTCAACTGTGGTGTTGGAGAAGACTCTTGAAAATCCATTGGACTGCAAGGAGATCAAACCAGAGTATTGGCGCTTCAGTCCTTCCAATGAATATTCATTGGAAGGACTGATGCTGAACCTGAAGCGCCAATACTCTGGCCACCTGATGCAAAGAACCAGTTTATTAGATGAGACTCTGATGCTGGGAAAGATTGAAGGCAGGAGGAGAATGGGATGACAGAGGATAAGATGGTTGCATGGCATCACAGACTCATTGGACATGAGTTTGAGCAAGCTCTGGGAGATGGTTAAGGACAGGGAAGCCAGGTGTTCTGCAGTTCATGGGGTTGCAAGGAGCTGGGCATGACTGAGTGACTGAACAACAACAATACAATAGACATAGAGTAATAAGCAAGATAGTCGATGCTCTGTTTTTAGCCAGGTTTGCCTTTGAGTTGGAGTATTTTTAATGGTAAATACATAATTTAAGAAAGTGGGGTAAGGGCAATAATGCTCCCTGGTTTCTCAGTGATAAAGAACCCCACCCCCCACCACCTGAGAGATGGGGATTGGATCCCTGAGTCGGGAAGGTCCCCTGGAAAAGGAAAAGGTAATCCCTTCCATTATTCTTTCCTGTAAAAGTCCCATAGACAGAGAGACTGACAGGCTACAGTCCATGGGGTCATAAAAAAGAGTTGGACAAGACTTAGCAACTAAACAAAAACGAAAGGCAGTAACAAAAATAAACCTGACAATTAAAAAGCTGTTGCCTGATTGGATGGCTTAACTCTATTCACATGGCAGATGATCTTCATGGCCTGCCCTGGTCCCCTCTGCTGTTGATCTGGTGATAGAGCCCTTGCATGCTTTTAAAATCCCATATGATCCACAGGACTGTATAACAACACTTTCATTGTCACTAGTCCACTTGCCTATCTCTCTGTTTGCTCTCCTAAGAGCATCCTTGTTGTTTAGTTGCTTAGTTGTTATGTCATGTCTGACTCTTTGTGACCCCATGGACCCCATATAGCCTGCCAGGCTCCCCTGTCCATGAAATTTCCCAGATAAAAATACTAGAGTGGGTTGCCATTTCCTTCTCCAGAGCATCCTTAAATACTATCAAACTCTACTGAACCTATGTGCAGGAAAGCCAGAAGTGCAATGAAAGGAGAGAAGTTCACTTCCCTAAGATAAGTGACCAGATTAATGGATCAATGCCACAATCCCCTTTCTCTGTACTGAAACAATTCTGAGGCACAGTCTAGATGTTTCCTTGGAGCAGAAGGATCAAAGCAGATCTAAATATATTTCCAACAGTGATAATCAACACAATAACCTACTTTCAACTGCCTTCTCTCCCTTCCATTTCTCACTTTATTTGCTCCATCATTCTTTCTCCTTGGGATCACTTTCCATACATGACCTGCACCAAAGATATTTAGATAGAATGATTATAGAGGGAAGCCTCTCTGAAAAACTTAAGTAACCATGCAAAGATTCAGTGAAAAACGATTGACAGGGAGAAAATAGAAATGTAAAAGCCCTGAGGCAGGGATGAAGAAGAAAGGAAAGGTAAAAATGATGAAAGTCGAGTTAATAATTGTGAATAAGTTATTAATTACTATAAAAGTACATGCCATCAGCTTGTGTTGTGTAATTTATCATAATTAATAATTTTTGTGAGCAATCATGTTTAGTGTTCAGAATTCTAAAGCTCTTGAAACCACAAATTTTTCAGAATTATTTTCTCTTGTCACAGGCTTAATTGTGCCATTAAGACTTCCCAGACAAAAAGTCATTGTGGGTGTGAGAAATTTAAAAACTTGAGTTAAAGTGATGCCTATGATGGCACCTGTGATCATGAACCCTATGTTTTACTGCACCTTTTAGTTATGGTTTCCTAATCTCTTTGGAAAGGAGATCTTTATTGTCTCTCAGGCAATACTTGTCTCCAATATTTATGCCTTTCATGTTCCCAAGGCATAATTTTTTCAAACTCACCTACTCCAAGTTCTAGCCTCAGATCCCATGGTCTCAGGGAAAGGCATTTGGTAGTATTTATAAAAATGGATTTGTAATTGATGGTTACAGAAATGCTAAGCTAATATTAATTAAGATTTTTCTAAAAATTATTTTAACTCTAGAAAAAGATCTAGGGAAGTGGAACATAGAATGGACATATTTAATGGAATTTGTAAGAGTAGAGATAAAAGGGCTTTGTGTGTGAGGAGGAAGCTGACGAAGAAGGCAGTGGGCAGGGGGTGCAAATAGTAAAGTGCCCACAGAAAAGTAAAGCATCATCTTAAGTAGAAATTATGGCTCTGAATGGCAGGAGAGGAAAACCATATAAGTGACCGGTCAGATTTAAAAATATAGTCCCATGTCATTTTACCTGGAGTGATTGCAGAGTTTGATCAAATCACAGAATGCATTCATGGATCAGACTATGACCTCCAATGTCTCTCCATCTCTAAGATTTTCCTAATTTCTTTCTTGCTGGGCTTATTGCATTCAAGAAAATCCTTCAACAGAAATATTCAGGATTGACAACTAACACTGTCAAAAAGAGGGGATTAGGTTAGCAGCCACTTTAAGAAAGTTAGTATACTCAAAAGTAAAAGGATAAACTATCACACTAGGAGAACTTCTGATGAAATCCTAAACTTTTTTATTTTAGTGATGGAATGTCTGATATAATATCAGTACCCTTTTTCATTCTTTACATAAGGGTTTCAGAATATCTCATAATTTCAATGAAATACTTGTAAATTCATTTTTGTTGAAAATAATATATACACTAATCAAAAAAGCAAGAGAGTTCCAGAAAAACATCTATTTCTGCTTTATTGACTATGCCAAAGCCTTTGACTTTGTGCATCACAATAAGCTGTGGAAAATTCTGAAAGAGATGGGAATACCAGACCACCTGAACTGTGTCTTGAAAAACCTATATGCAGGTCAGGAAGCAACAGTTAGAACTGGACATGGAACAACAGACTGGTTCCAAATAGGAAAAGGAGTACATCGAGGCTGTATATTGTCACCCTGCTTGTTTAACTTCTAGGCAGAGTGCATCATGAAAAATGCTGGGCTGGAAGAAGCACAAGCTGGAATCAAGATTGCTGGAAGAAATATCAATAGCCTCATATATGCAGACGACACCACCCTTATGGCAGAAAGTGAAGAGAAACTAAAAAGCCTCGATGAAAGTGAAAGAGGAGAGTGAAAAAGTTGGCTTAAAGCTCAACATTCAGAAAACAAAGATCATGGCATCTGGTCCCATCATTTCATGGCAAATAGATGGGGAAACAGTGGAAACAGTGTCAGACTTTATTTTGGGGGGCTCCAAAATCACTGCAGATGGTGATTGCAGCCATGAAATTAAAAGACACTTACTCCTTGGAAGAAAAGTTATGACCATATTAAAAAGATAACATATTGAAAAGCAGAGGCATTTCTTTACTAACAAAGGTCCATCTAGTCAAGGCTATGGTTTTTCCAGTGATCATGTATGGATGTGAGAGTTGGACTGTGAAGAAGGCAGAGCACCGAAGAATTGATGCTTTTGAACTGTGGCGTTGGAGAAGACTCTTGAGAGTCCCCTGGAATGCAAGGAGATCCAACCAGTCCATTCTGAAGGAGATCAGTCCTGGGTGTTCTTTGGAAGGAATGATGCTAAAGCTGAAACTCCAGTACTTTGGCCACCTCATGCGAAGCATTGACTCATTGGAAAAGTCTGATGCTGGGTGGGACTGGGGGCAGGAGGAAAAGGGGCCTACAGAGGATGAGATGGCTGGATCACATCACTGACTCGATGGACACGAGTTTGGGTGAACTCCGGGAGTTGGTGATGGACAGGGAGGCCTGGCGTGCTACGATTCACGGGGTCACAAAGAGTCGGACACGACTGAGCAACTGAACTGAACTGAACTGAAGAGAAAGCATTATTCAGATTTTTCTATAACTGAACATATTCAAAGCCCAACTGTTTTTATGATCATAAAATGCTTACTTCTGCTGCCCAGATGTAGACAAGCATTATCAAAAGAGGTGTATGCTCTCTCTCACTGAACAGATGTTGGAAGAAAATCCAATACTCTGGGCTTGCTTATTCTTTGTTTTCTTTCTTTAATTCTAATTTTCATGAAAGGATCTTTTCACCTTTCATTATTTTCTTGTATCGAAGCACCAGTTCCCTCCCTCCTCACTGCCTCTTTTTCCTTAATAGGTGCTGGTGTTGGTTTAGTCACTAAGTTTTGTCCGGCTCTTGTGACCCCATGGTGAGGCCCTCCAAACTCCTCTGTCCATGGGATTTCCCAGGCAAGAATAGTGGAGTGAGTTGCCATTTCCTTCTCCAGGGGCTCATTATTCAGTAATGGCAATTCCCTTAGATATAAGAAAATGTTCAGCAATAAAAAGACAGTGACAATGAGGTAATAGCACACAGTGGCTAGGAATATGGATTTTGGATTTATAAAAATTAGTTTTTGCATTTAGACATGTGTCTCTTACTAGATGATCTTATATTAATATCTGTGGTCCTATCTCTTAATCAAAAATATAGAAACAATTACACCTACCTTATGAAATCATTATGAAGATAAAATAATTCTTATAAAATACTTAGCATGTTGTCTGACACATAGGAAACTTAAAATGGGTCATAAATGACAAATATTGTTTAAGTAGGATGTAAATGTAAGATAATATCTCTCTGTATATCCATGATTCTCTCAAAGGCTGAAAAATGGACCTAAATTTGAACAAGTAATTTCAATAATACTTCTACTGTATGCAAGAGAGTTAAAATCCTCTAAGACTAAAGTTATTGTCCAACATAATGATTATTCACATTTGCTTATTTATTGCCTGAAATGTTTAAGTCTCCCAGTCATCCTGAGAAAGACTAGCATTTTATTAAAGTTTGGAAGTGCTGGGCAGCTATTTATGTTCTCATTATTTGTACCTCTAATACAATAAAAATTGAGGAGAGATATCTTTACACTGAATTGTCTATGCACTGGCATTTGTTTCTTATTGACACTAATTTAAACCACTAAATCCAGGCAAATTGTAGCTGAACATGATCCATACCAAGAATATATAAATTGGGACAATACTAATACACAAGGTATGATTTTTTCTAGACTGCCTAGAAAAGATCAACCAACCAGAGTTCATATCCATTAACCAGCCTTTCATACTGACTGGCTAACTATTTGTGAGGCAAATTATACACAGGACTGCTGAAGTGCAGATGTATACATTTTCAGGTTTAAACTATATACTATAACTAGTAGAAAGACTATCCTATCATAGTACAAGAAGCAGTGTGTGTGTTGGGGGGGGGGTGGTATTTGTGTGTTTGGCAAGTGGTATTAATGAAAATTGGTGGTGGTGGTTTAGTTGCTCTTAATTGTCTTTAAATCCAAATCAGGCATGACAAGTTCCTAGCTGAAACAGAGGTGATTATATATTATATTTATTCCCTCAGAACAGTTTACTAACATGGCCTTCGAAGAGGATGTTTTTCTCTGGTCTATGTGTTTTAAAAAGAATAAAGAAATTATTACATTGGTTTTCTTTGGAGTTTATAAAATATAACCGTATATTGTCAGTATTTAACCTTGGCTGTTGAGTGGTCCCCCTAAACTAGAAAAAACAACACAAATAGGAAAATTTATGATCATCAATATGAAAAGTTTTCCCCTCACTATTTTTTCTAAGAGAGATTACTCACTACATTATAATGGTATGAAGCATATGTATTCAAATAACATTTCATAAGTTTAAATATGAATTCACAAACTCAGAATAATTGTGTAGGAAATTTAAAATGTCTATCAATTATTTTCATATAAAAATGGGCCAAAGAACTAAATAGCCATTTCTCCAAAGAAGACATACGGATGGCTAACAAACACATGAAAAGATGCTCAACATCACTCATTATCAGAGAAATGCAAATCAAAACCACAATGAGGTACCATTTCACATCAGTCAGAATGGCTACTATCCAAAAATCTACAAACAATAAATGCTGAAGAGGGTATGGAGAAAAGGGAAGCCTCTTACCCTGTTGGTGGAAATGCAAACTAGTACAGCCACTATGGAGAACAGTGTGGAGATTTCTTAAAAAACTGGAAATAGAACTGCTGTATGACTCAGCAATCCCACTGCTGGGCATACTCACCAAAGAAACCAGAATTGAAAGAGATATGTGTATTCCAATGTTTGTCTGCTTATAATAGCCAGTATAAAATAGCACTGTTTATAATAGCCAGAACATGGAAGCAACCTACATGTCCATCAGCAGACAAATGGATAAGAAAGCAGTGGTACATATACACAACAGAATATTACTCAGCCATTAAAAAGAATACATTTGAACCCGTTCTAATGAGGTGGATGAAACTGGAGCCTATTATACAGAGTAAAATTAGCTGGAAAGAAAATCACCAATAGAGTATACTAACACCTATATATGGAGTTTAAAGAAATCTGGTAATGATAACCCTATATGTGAGACAGCAAAAGAGACACATATGTATAGAACAGTCTTCTGGACTCTGTGGGAGGAGAGGGTGGGATGATCTGACAGAATAGCAGTGAAACATGTATATTATCATATGTGAAACAGATCGCCAGTCCAGGTTCAATGCATGAGACAGGGTGCTCAGAATTGGTGCACTGGGATGACCCTGAGGAAGGGAAGTGGGAGGGGGTTTCAGGATGGGGAACACATGTAAACCCATGGCTAATTCATGTCAATGTATGGCAAAAACCACTACAATATTGTAAAATAATTAGCCTCCAATTAAAATAAATAAATAAAAATGAAGGTTATCTGATATGTTGGTATATAGTTGTTCATAGCAGCCCCTAATGAACTGTTTTATTCACAACTCTTCTGACACCAAATGTGTGGTAGTTTCCCATATATATGCAAGAAGGAAGGGAGGGAGAAGGGCACAGAAGTGGAGAAACAGATAGCAGAGTAACAGGGAGCGAGGGAAAGGGTGGAAGGGGAGTTCCCTAGGGGCTGGTCACTGGGTCTCTATAGATCAGCTTCTGAGCTCTAGCCCTACAGACACTGTCCTCTGCCTGCCTGGCTGGCCAGGGCCTAATCACCATGTGCTGGGTCTTCCCCCATCACAGGCTGCAGTGGGCAGAATCAGTTCAGTTCAGTTCAGTCGCTCAGTCATGTCCAACTCTTTGTGACCCCATGAATCGCAGCACGCCAGGCCTCCCTGTCCATCACCAACTCCCGGAGTTCACTCAGACTCACGTCCATTGAGTCAGTGATACCATCCAGCTATCTCATCCTCTGCCGTCCCCTTCTCCTCCTGCCCCCAATCCCTCCCAGCATCAGAGTCTTTTCCAGTGAGTGAATAGTGTCCCCCTCAATGGTATGTCGAAGTCCTAATCCCTGGTACCTGCGAAAATAACCTTATTTGGAAATAGGGTCTTTGTGGATATAATTAAGACCCCTGGGATAAGACTACATCTACAAAGATCCTATTTCCAAATAAGGTTATATTCGCAGGTACCAGGGTAATTAAGACCCCTGGGATAAGATCTGGAGAAGGCAATCGCACCCCACTCCAGTACTCTTGCCTGGAAAATCCCATGGATGGAGGAGCATGGTGGGCTACAGTCCATGGGGTCGCTAAGAGTCAGACACGATTGAGCGACTTCACTTTCACTTTTCACTTTCATGCATTGGAGAAGGAAATAGCAACCCACTCCAGTGTTCTTGCCTGGATAATTCCAGGGACGGGGGAGCCTGGTGGACTGCTGTCTGTGGGGTCGCACAGAGTCGGACACGACTGAAGTGACTTAGCAGCAGCAGCAGCAGCAGGGATAAGATCATCCTGGATTTAAGGTGGGACCGAAAGTCAGTGATTGATGTCATTGTAAGAGAAAGGAGATGGTGAAAAAGGAGAGAAAAAAAAAAGATAGATATTAAAAACATGTCTTTCCAAGACTTTGTTTTCCAATATTTAAAGATCTGATACATATTAAAAATAAAGATCCCTAATTTGCTAAGTGAAAAAGACTATAATTTGCGTGCATATACATATTTTTAAACAAAGTTATTTGACATCCTCCTAAGATATCTGTGTACTCTCTGAGGTTGTCACATTAGTAAATATCCAAGCACCTTTAAAGAATTGCAGCTGACCCAGATTTGTTCCTTTCTTATTACATGAGCATCTAGCATTCTATCACTTAAAAGAACATTCATTCCCAAAGTAGATTTCTTTCTTTCATTTAAAATGTTTAATGTACATAGTACTGTCTGCACATTTCTTAAGTAGATGACAATACCATCATTCAAGAAAATTCCTCTGTTGTCATTCTCCAGTTTTTCAGTAATCTTTTTTATTTTATCAAGAAACATAGAGAGGGAGCCTAACACTTCCTCATTAGTGCTATAGTGCCCCTTTTAATTTCCACTGAGATTTTTACTTTCCTTCAGTATGTTTTGTTTTTTTTTTCCAAATTTGATTTAATCTCTTGGATTTTAAGTTAGCACTTCTGTGCACATATTACACAAATGTCTCAGTGATTGAGATGGGAACCAGAGGATCAAATATTTAGTAAATGACTAAAAACTCATACTTTGAGAAAAAAATCACTAAATCAGTCATTGCTGTGAATGAATTTATATGGCAGAAGTTCTCAATCAATTCTTTAATCATTCATCCAGTTGTTCATTTATGAATAAACATAAACTGAGCCTAAATTTCATTTGTATCAATGAAATTACAAATACTTTCAGTCCTCACAGGCTTTCAAAATGCTTTTCTAGCTTCCTGGAATTTTTTAAAATTAATTAATTTATTTTAATTGGAGGCTAATTACTTCACAATATTGTAGTGGTTTTTGCCATACATTGACGTGAATCAGCCATGGGTGTACATGTGTTCCCCATCTGAAATCCCCTCCCATCTGCCTCCCCATCCCATCCCTCAAGGTCATCCCAGTGCAACTATCCTGAGCACTCTGTCTCATGCATTGAACCTGGACTGGTGATCTATTTCACCTATTATAGTATAAATGTTTCAATGCTATTCTCTCAAAGCATCCCACCCTCACCTTCTCCCACAAAGTCAAAAAGTCTGTTCTTTACATCTATGTCTCTTTTGCTGTCTCGCATATAGAGTCATCGTTAGCATCTTTCTAAATTCCATATATATGCATTAATATACTGTATTGGTGTTTTCCTTTCTGACTTACTTCACTGTGTATAATAGGCTCCGGTTTCATCAAATTCGTTAGAATGGATTCATATGCATTCTTTTTAATGGCTGAGTAGTATTCCATTGTGTATATGTACCACTACTTTCTCATCCATTCATTTGCCAATGGATATCTAGTTGCTTCCATGTCCTGGTTATTGCAAACAGTGCTGCAATGAACATTGGGGTACATGTGTCACTTTCAATTCTGGTTTCCTCACTGTGTACGCCCAGCAGTGGGAATGCTGGGTCGTATGGCAGTTTTATTTCCAGTTTTTTAAGGAATCTCCACACTGTTCTTCATAGTGACTGTACTAGTTTGCATTCCCACCAACAGGGTAAGAGGCTTCCCTTTTCTCTGCATCCTCTCCAGCATTTATTGTTGGTAGAGTTTTTGATAGCAGCCATTCTGACCAGTGTGAGATGGTACCTCATTGTGGTTTTGATTTGCATTTCTCTGATAATAAGTGATGTAGAGCATCTTTTCATGTGTTTGTTTCCCATCTGTATGTCTTTGGAGAAATGTCTGTTTAGCTCTTTGGCCCATTTTTTGATTGGCTCATTTATTTTTCTGGAATTGAGCTGCATGAGTTGCTTGTATATATTTGAGATTAATTCTTTGTCAGCTGCTTCTTTTGTTATTATTTTCTCCCATTATGAAGGATGTCTTTTCACCTTGCTTATAGTTTCTCTCATTGTGCAAAAGCTTTTAAGTTTAATTAGTTCCCATTTGTTTATTTTTGCTTTTATTTCTGTTACCCTGGGAGGTGTATCATAGAGGATCTTGGTGTGATTTATGTCAGAGTGTTTTGCCTATGTTTTCCTCTAGGAGTTTTATAGTTTCTGGTCTTACACGTAGATCTTTAATCCATTTAGAGTTTATTTTTGTGTATGGTGTTAAAAAGTGTTCTAGTTTCATTCTTTTACAGGTAGTTGCCAAGTTTTCCCAGCACCACATGTTAGTAAGATTGTCTTTTCTCCACTGTATATTTTTGCCTATTTTGTCAAAGATAAGGTGTCAGTTGGAGTGTGGATTAATCTCTGTGCTTTCTATTTTGTTCCATTGATTTACATTTCTGTCTTTGTAAGAGCACCGTACTGTCTTGATGACTGTAGCTTTGTAGTATAGTCTGAAAGTGAGGCAGATGGTTTCCTCCAGTTCCGTTCTTCTCTCTCAAGATTGCTATGGCTATTTGAGGTTTTTTGTGTTTCCATACAAATTGTGAAATTATTTGTTCTAGTTCTGTGAAAAATGCCATTGGTAGCTTGATAGGGATTGCATTGAATCTATAGATTGCTTTGGGCAGTATACTCATTTTCACTATATTGATTTTTCCAATCCATGAACATGGTATGTTTCTCCATCTATGTATGTCATCTTTGATTTCTTTCATCAGTGTTTTTTAGTTTTCTATATAAAAGTCTTTTGTTTCCTTAGGTAGATTTATTCCTAAGTATTTTATTCTTTTCATTGCAATGGTGAATGGAATTATTTCCTTAATTTCTCTTTCTGTTTTCTCATTGTTAGTGGATAGCAATGCAAGGGATTTCTGTGTGTTAATTTTATATCCTGCAACTTTACTATAGTCATTGATTAGCTCTAGTAATTTTCTGGTGGAGTCTTTAGGGTTTTCTATGTAGAGGGTCATGTCATATGCAAACATTGAGACTTTTACTACTTCTTTTCCAATCTGGATTTCTTTTCTTTTCTTTTTTTTTTTTTTTTTTCTTCTTTGATTGCTGTGGCTACAATTTCCAAAACTATATGAAAAGTAGTGGTGAGAGTGGGCACCCTTGTATTGTTCTTGACTTTAGAGGAAATGCTTTCAATTTTTCACCATTGAAGATAATGTTTGCTGTCAGTTTATCATATATGGCTTTATTATTTTGAAGTATGTTCCTTCTACACATGGATATCACCAGATGGTCAACAACAAAATCAGTTTGATTATGTTCTTTACAGCCAAAGATGGAGAAGTTGTATACAGTTAGCAAAAACAAGACTGGGAACTGACTGTGGCTCAGATCATGAACTCCTTATTGCCAAATTTCGACTTAAATTAAAGAAAGTAGGGAAAACCACTAGACCATTCATATATGACCTAAATCAAATCCTTTGTGATTATATAGTGGAAGTGAGAAATAGTTTTAAGGGACTAGATCTGATAGACAGAGTGCCTCATGAACTATGGATGGAGGTTTGTGATATTATACAGGAGACACGGATCAAGACCATCCCCGAGAAAAACTAATGCAAAAAAAGCAAAATGGCTGTCTGGGGAGGCTTTACAAATATCTGTGAAAAGAAGAGAAGTGATAAACAAAGGAGAAAAGGAAAGATATAAGCATCTGAATGCAGAGTTCCAAAGAATAGCAAGGAGAAATAAGAAAGCCTTCCTCAGCAATCAATGCAAAGAAATAGAGGAAAAGAACAGAATGGGAAAGACTAGAGATCTCTTCAAGAAAATTAGAGATACCAAGGTAACATTTCATGCAAAGATGGGCTCGATAAAGGACAGAAATGGTATGGACCTAACAGAAGCAGAAGATATTAAGAAGATGCGGCAAGAATATACAGAAGAACTGTACAGGAGGCTGCTGGTGCTGCAGGAGCGCTGCGGGCATTGCGCTGGTGCTCGCCACTTGCACAGGATCGCCATTGCCATCTAACCACTTTCCCAGCTCCTGCTCCTGGCCAGGACGTCAGTTCACAAGAGCAGTGATTCCCAGGCTTTATCAAGAATGTACCCTATTTCTGGGCACACTTACCACTGAGGATAAATTCTTCTTTTTACAACAAGAAGATTTTGGAAGAGAGCTATCTACAAGGAAAGGACGTATAGCTATTCAGAGTGACAAGAAGAAAGGAGGCAAATTCCAGCCTTTTAAGGAGTTGTTTGGCAAAAGGAAAAAGAAAGGCACGTCGGTATCCCAGGAGGCGTCTGCAGGGCACAAGTGTCGCTCTCCCCCAAGTGTCAGCAATGGAATCTTCTCTTCCAGTGAGGAGACCTTGGAAGACAGTCTGAGATATTTTACCAATGCTGCTGTATAGAAGGAGAAGTCTTGAGACTACTGTAAAAATAAGACTGAAAACCAGAAACAGGAGGCTTAAGTCCAAATCCTGAGAACACCAGAGAACTCTTGACCCCAGGGAACATTAATCAATAGGAGCTCATCAATCGCCTCCATACCTACACTGAAACCAAGCACCACCCAAGGGCTAACAATTTCCAGAGCAAGACATAGCATGTAAATTCTCCAGCAACACAGGAACACAGCCCTGAGCTTCAATATACAGGCTGGCCAAAGTCACTCCAAAACCACTGACATCTCATAACTCATTACTGGGCATTTCATTGCACTCCAGAGAGAAGAAGTCCAGCTCCACCCAGCAGAACACCTACACAAGCTTCCCTAACCAAGACAAATGCTAACAAGTATGAAAGGGGAAATTAACAATAACACAATAATAGTGGGAGACTTTAACACACCACTCACACCTATGGCTAGATCAACTAAACAGAAAATTAACAAGGAAACACAAACTTTAAATGATACAGTAAACCAGTTAGACCTAATTGATATCTATAGGACACTTCACCCCAAAACAATGAATTTCACCTTTTTCTCAAGCACACATGGAACCTTCTCCAGGATAGATCACATCCTGGGCCATAAATCTAGCCTTGGTAAATTAAAAAAAAAAAAAAAATTGAAATTATTCCAAGCATCTTTTCTGACCATAATGCAGTAAGATTAGATCTCAATCATAGGAGAAAAACTATTAAAAATTACAACATATGGAGGCTGAATAACATGCTGCTGAATAACCAACAAATTACAGAAGAAATCAAAAAAGAAATCAAAATATACATAGAAATGAATGAAAATGAAAACGAAAACATAACAACCCAAAACCTGTGGGACACTGTAAAAGCAGTGCTAAGGGGTTAGTTCATAGCAATACAGGCATACCTCAAGAAACAAGAAACAAGTCAAATAAATAACCTAATGCTACACCGAAGGCAACTAGAAAAGGAAGAAATGAAGAACTCAGGGTTAGTAGGAGGAAAGAAATCTTAAAAATTAGGGCCGAAATAAATGCAAAAGAAACAAAAGAGACCATAGTAAAAATCAACAAAGCCAAAAGCTGGTTCTTTGAAAGGATAAATAGAATTGACAAACCATTAGCCAAACTCATAAAGAAACAAAGGGAGAAAAATCAAATCAATAAAATCAGAAATGAAAATGGAGAGATCACAACAGACAACACAGAAATATAAAGGACCGTAAGAGACTACTATCAGAAATTATATGCCAATAAAATGGACAACGTGGAAGAAATGGACAAATTCTTAAAAAAGTACAACTTTCCAAAACTGAACCAGGAAGAAATAGAAAATCTTAACAGACCCATCACAAGCACGGAAATAAAAACTGTAATCAGAAATCTTCCAGCAAACAAAAGCCCAGGTCCAGACAGCTTCACAGCTGAATTCTACCAAAAATTTAGAGAAGAGCTAATACCTATCCTACTCAAACTCTTCCAGAAAATTGCAGAGGAAGGTAAAGTTTCAAACTTATTCTATGAGGCCACAATCACCCTAATACCAAAACCTGACAAAGATGCCATCAATAAAGAAAACTACAGGCCAATATCACTGATGAACATAGATGCAAAAATCCTCAACAAAATTCTAGCAAGCAGAATCCAACAACACATTAAAAAGATCATACACCATGACCAAGTGGGCTTTATCGCGGGGATGCAAGGATTCTTCAATATCCACAAATCAATCAATGTAATACACCACATTAACAAATTGAAAAATAAAAGCCATATGATTATCTAAATAGGTGCAGAGAAAGCTTTTGACAAAATTCAATATCCATTTATGATAAAAGCTCTCCAGAAAGCAGGGATAGAAGGAACATAACTCAACATAATAAAAGCTATATATGGCAAACCTACAGCAAACATTATCCTCAATGGTGAAAACTGAAAGCATTTCCCTTATAGTCAGGAACAAGACAAGGGTGTCCACTTTCACCACTACTATTCAACATAGTTCTGGAAGTTTTGGCCATAGCAATCAGAGCAGAAAAAGAAATAAAAGGAATCCAAATTGGAAAAAAAGAAGTAAAACTCTCACTGTTTGCAGATGACATGATCCTCTACATAGAAAACCTTAAAGACTCCACCAGAAAATTACTAGAGTTAATCAACGAATATAGTAAAGTTGCAGGATATAAAATCAACACACAGAAATCCCTTTCATTCCTATACACTAATAATGAGAAAATAGAAAGAGAAATTAAGGAAACAATTCCATTCACCATTGCAACGAAAAGAATGAAATACTTAGGAATATATCTACCTAAAGAAACTAAAGACCTATATATAGAAAACTATAAAACACTGATGAAATAAATCAAAGAGGACAATAATAGATGGAGAAATATACCGAGTTCATGGATCAGAAGAATCAATATAGTGAAAATAAGTATACTACCCAAAGCAATCTATAGATTCAATGCAATCCTTATCAAGCTACCAATGGTATTTTTTACAGAGCTAGAACAAATAATTTCACAATTGTATGGAAATACAAAAAAAAACCTCGAATAGCCAAAGAAATCTTGAGAAGGAAGAATGGAACTGAAGGAATCAACCTGCCTGACTTCAGGCTCTACTACAAAGCCATAGTCATCAAGACAGTATGGTACTGGCACAAAGAAATATAGATCAATGGAACAAAACAGAAAGGCCAGAGATAAATCCATGCACCTATCAACACCTTATTTTTGACAAAGGAGGCAAGAATATACAATGGATTAAAGACAATCTCTTTAACAAGTGGTGCTGGGAAAACTGGTCAACCACTTGTAAAAGAATGAAACCAGAACACCCTCTAACACCATACACAAAAATAAACTCAAAATGAATTAAAGATCTAAATGTAAGGCCAGAAACTATAAAACTCTTAGAGGAGAACATAGGCAAAACACTCTCCAACATAAATCACAAGAGGATCCTCTATGACCCACCTCCCAGAATATTGGAAATAAAAGCAAAAATAAACCAATGGCACTTAATTAAAATTAAGAGCTTCTGCACAACAAAGGAAACTATAAGCAAGGTGAAAAGACAGCCTTCAGAATGGCAGAAAATAATAGCAAATGAAGCAATTGACAAACAACTAATCTCAAAAATATACAAGCAACTCCTGCAGCTCAATTCCAGAAAAATAAATGAGCCAATCAAAAAATGGGCCAAAGTACTAAATAGACATTTCTCCAAAGAAGACATGGATGGCTAACAAACACGTGAAAAGATGCTCAACATCACTCATTATCAGAGAAATGCAAATCAAAACCACAATGAGGTACAATTTCACGCCAGTCAAAATGGCTGTGATCCAAAAGTCTACAAGCAATAAATGCTGGAGAGGGTGTGGAGGAAAGGGAAGCCTCTTACCCTGTTGGTGGGAATGAAAACTAGTACAGCCACGATGGAGAACAGTGTGGAGATTCCTTAAAACCTGGAAATAGAACTGTCTTATGACCCAGCAATCCTACTGCTGGGCATACACACCGAGGAAACTAGAATTGAAAGAGACATGTGTACCCCAGTGTTTATCGCTGCACTGTTTATAATAGCCAGGACATGGAAGCAACCTAGATGTCCATCAGCAGATGAACGGATAAGAAAGCGGTGGTACATATACACAATGGAGTATTACTCAGCCATTAAAAATAATACATTTGAATCCATTCTAATAAGTTTGATGAAACTGGAGCCTATTATACAGAGTGAAGTAAGCCAGAAAGAAAAACACCAGTACGGTATAATAACACATATATGTGGAATTTAGAAAGATGGTAACGATAATCCTGTATGTGAGACAGCAAAAGAGACACAGATGTATAGAACAGTCTTTTGCACTCTGTGGAAGAGGGAGAGGATGGGATGATTTGAGAGAATGGCATTGAAACATGCATAATATCATATAAGAAACGAATTGCCAGTCCAGGTTTGATGCAGGATACAGGATGCTTGAGGCTGGTGCACTGGGATGACCCAGAGGGATGGTATGCGGAGGGAGTTGGAAGGAGGGATCAGTATTGGGAACATGTGTACACCCATGGCTGATTCATGTCGATGTATGGCAAAACCAATACAATTTTGTAAATTAATTAGCCTCCAATTAAAATAAATAAATTTAAATAAAAAAATAAAAGTAAAAGCAAAAGCAAAAAAGAAAAAAAAAACCCTCTGGCTTTGAAATTCACTGACCATTTCTTTATAATGTGTCAAAAATAGGCATAGTTATAAATGACTTCATTTAAAAGTGATTTTCTATAGAGATATACATTTTAAATGTTAGTTTTTAAGCCTCATTAAATTCAGATGGGAATTTATAGTGAAGACTGGAAATGACCAATATGTTAAGGCAAAACACTCTCCGACATAAATCACAGCAGGATCCTCTATGATCCACCTCCCAGAATTCTGGAAATAAAAGCAAAAATAAACAAATGGGATCTAATTAAAATTAAAAGCTTCTGCACAACAAAGGAAAATATAAGCAAGGTGAAAAGACAGCCTTCTGAATGGGAGAAAATAATAGCAAATGAAGCAACTGACAAACAACTAATCTCAAAAATATACAAGCAACTTATGGAGCTCAATTCCAGAAAAATAAACGACCCAATCAAAAAATGGGCCAAAGAACTAAATAGACATTTCTCCAAAGAAGACATACGGATGGCTAACAAACACATGAAAAGATGCTCAACATCACTCATTATCAGAGAAATGCAAATCAAAACCACAATGAGGTACCACTTCACACCAGTCAGAATGGCTGTGATCCAAAAATCTGCAAGCAATAAATGCTGGAGAGGGTGTGGAGAAAAGGGAACCCTCCTACACTGTTGGTGGGAATGCAAACTAGTACAGCCACTATGGAGAACAGTGTGGAGATTCCTTAAAAAATTGCAAATAGAACTGCCATATGACCCAGCAATCCCACTGCTGGGCATACACACCGAGGAAACCAGAATTGAAAGAGACACATGTACCCCAATGTTCATCGCAGCACTGTTTATAATAGCCAGGACATGGAAACAACCTAGATGTCCATCAGCAGATGAATGGATAAGAAAGCAGTGGTACATATACACAATGGAGTATTACTCAGCCGTTAAAAAGAATTCATTTGATTCAGTTCTGATGAGATGGATGAAACTGGAGCCGATTATACAGAGTGAAGTTAGCCAGAAAGAAAAACACCAATACAGCATACTAACACATATATATGGAATTTAGAAAGATGGCAATGACGACCCTGTATGCAAGACAGGAAAAAAGACACAGCTGTGTATAACGGACTTTTGGACTCAGAGGGAGAGGGAGAGGGTGGGATGATTTGGGAGAATGGCATTCTATCATGTATACTATCATGTAAGAATTGAATCGCCAGTCTATGTCTGACGCAGGATACAGCATGCTTGGGGCTGGTGCATGGGGATGACCCACAGAGATGTTATGGGGAGGAAGGTGTGAGGGGGGTTCATGTTTGGGAACACATGTAAGAATTAAAGATTTTAAAATTAAAAAAAATTAAAAAAATTAAAAAAATAATTTACGGATAATAAAAAAAAATAAAGATAAATAAAGTGGAAAGAAACTCGATGCAAAACTCTTGTGTAGACTTAATATAGATATGATTGTGTGCTGCTGCTGCTGCTGCTGCTGCTGCTGCTAAGTCATGTCAGTCGTGTCCTACTCTGTCCGACCCCATAGATGGCAGCCCAACAGGCTCCTCTGTGCCTGGGATTCTCCAGGAAAGAATTCTAGAGTGGGTTGCGATTTCCTTCTCCAATGCATGAAAGTGAAAAGTGAAAGTGAAGTCGTTCAGTCGTGTCGGACTCTTAGCAACGCCATGGACTGTAGCCTACCAAGTTCCTCCGTCCATGTGATTCTCCTGGCAAGAGTACTGGAGTGGGTTGCCATTTGCCTTCTCTGATATGATTGTGTAGACTTTATAGATATATGATTATACATACAAACGCACACACCCATAAAACAAAAATTGAGAGGATGAAAGTTAATCATGTGCAAAACCAATGAAAGAGATGCCTACTTATCTATCATTCCTTGCATAGACAGTCAATCCATCTACATGGTGAAACATACATTAATGAGCTTGTCATATGAGTGATCTTGACTAGGAAAGATTGATGGGCTTCATGAAACTTAGTAACTAAAAAATTTCAAAAGTGTCTGTTTAGGATGTTGTCTTTTGATTCTAAGGCCATCTTCAGTGTCTGCATACATATGACTGTAATAGTAAACCATAGTTGCTAAATGCAGAAGTGACAGAAAATAGTCTAGGGTTTTGACATCCTTCGTCAAACAGGATTAAAAGACTTGAAATTCTGTCTGCTAAACTGATATCTTTGAATCTCATGCATGCATATTCAGTCACTCAGTCATGTCTGACTCTTTTTGACCCTTTGGACTGTCATCCACCATGGTCCTCTGTCCTTGGGATTTTTCAGGCAAGAATATTGGAATGGCTTTCCATTTTCTCCTCCAGGGGATCTTCCAGACCCAGGGATTGAACTCAGGTCTACTGCATCTCCAGCTTTGCAGGCTGATTCTTTTACTGCTGAGCCATGAGGGAAGCCCTATCTTTGAGTCTCATAGGCCCCTAAAGACCTAGATGGAAGTTCTCTTGCTCTTTCTAGATATGCTCCACTTTCAGTGGGAAAAGCTTCCTGCCCAGCTAGTACTCTAAGCAGTCAGGCCAGCTATGCTCTACATAATCCTTAACACAGGGGATTTCAGTTCCTTGCAAGCCCACTGAATTAACTCATCCTCCTGTCATTACAAGCTCTGCACCACACAGTTTCTGTTGTCTCACTCTGCTCTTAATGGTTCTGCATGGTGCCTGGTGCCCTCTTCTGTTGGGCTGAGTATATATGACTAATAAACTCCCATCAGTTTCATCTGTCCAGTATGAGGTGTCATGAGTTTAGCTATGTACTACTATTTAGGGTAGGGAGTCCCTCCTTAACCAATGGAGTGAATAAGATAATCAAAATATTATCAACCAGTTTGTCAAACAATAGACTATCTCCTTAGTTCATCCATCATATAACCACATAGACAATTTTTTTCTAAAATATGTTTCAAATTATTCTTCATATATTAGGCAAAATGAGAAATTATAAATTATTTATTCATATTGATTACATACTTCTTTTACTTATAACTTCTACTTCAAAGAGTATTTGTGGTTGCTTGTCCAGTGCCGTACAAGATATGTAAATAAATAATAATCATCTCTCAAAATTAAAGGAAGAAATTAGATCATTAAAGGGGCATAATCTTCTGTCAATATAGCAAACAAACTATTTTTAAAAATCCTAGAAAAGAGCACCTGCAAGGTTATAGATAAAGAAGAAAAACTATAATGTTATGTTGAGATGAGGGAAAAGTAAGAAAATTCCTTACAGAAAGAAAATTACAAGAAAGCACAAATCTTGAGAGGCAAGCAAGAACTGAAGCTGGTATCCACCCATAGAAACCCTGAATTTGGTCTTTATTGGGCATTTATACAGCATGGTACAAAGCTTGGCACAAGCACAGTGAAGGGCAGCACCAAAGACTCTGACACCTATGGTCTTAAAAGATAACACTTAACATGTGCAGTAGGGTAAATTCTATATGTTTAGGAGGGAAATTAACAGATGCCTTTTTTTTTTCTCCTCAGCCTTGGCTCTTGGTAGGAAAACAACACATATACACCACACACACATACACCACCCACACTTACACCAGAGACACACAGACACACAGACACACAGACATTCATTAAAACAAAAATTCTAGGATGACTTAAGAAGTACAACTGTGCCCTTGTATGGATTTGAAGTTATAATTTACACTAATTCTTGACATTAAAATACAAAATACATAACTGAGTTGGTATTAATCTCAGATAGGTGGTGGCTCCTGTGATTTGGGAGACAAAAAGGCAAATCTTCTCTGGAAAAACACAATATGACATAAACTTCAATCTTCATCCTTAAAGACATGAACTCAAAAACACCACACGACATAATTCATCCTGAGCAAAACCAAGAAACAACAAGCTACAAAAGAAGATTCTTAAAGATAAATAATGAAACTATTAGATGTAAATTATAGTAAGTGTGTTTAAGTGTTTTAATAAATAAAAAGAAATTTTCTATGTTATCACATTGTAAAGAGCTACAAAAAACAGCCATAACATTTGAAAAAGGAATATGTAAAACTTTTAGAAACTAGGAATGCAAGAATTGGCATTAGAAATGGACGGAAATTGGACTAGATGCTTCAAGTTTAAGACAGATAATCTGAGAGCTACCAAAAGTAATAATTTTGAACACTTTGCACTTTCATTCATTTTTTTCTTTTTTATTCTGAAAATATGCTTTTTACTCTGGTAAAAAGTAAAAATGTATGCTGTAACATTTTTGCTATTTTAAATATAAATTTCAGTAGCATTAGTTATATTACATTGTTGTACAACTATCACTATCATCATCTACAGAAAAATATCCATTTTTTCAAACCAAAACTCTATTACCTATTAAATGTAATTCCCTATTCCCTCCTCCTCTTTACTCCAGACAACCACTATTTTGTTTTCTATCTCTAGGAATTCGACTACTTGAGCTACCTCTGGCTGATTCCACTTAACATAATGCCTTTGAGGTCTTTCCATGCTGTAGCTTGTGTCAGTATGTCACTCCTTTTTAAGGCCAAATAACATTCAATTTATGTATGTCCCACATTGAGATTATGCATTCATCCTTTGATGCACATTTGCATAGTTTCCACATGTGGCTATTGTGAATCATTCTGCTATGAATAGTGATGTACAACTATCTGAGTCGTGTTTTTAATTCTTTTGGTTACATACCTAAGAGTGGAATTGCTGGATAGTATTATGCTACAATTCTGTGTTTCACTTTTTGTATAATCATCATAAAGAAAAAGTAATTTTAAAAATGAAATCTTCAATAGCAATGATCCTATAATTCAAATAAATGTGTGCAAAAATTTATATGCAAAAGTTACACCTTTTATTGACAGACCTTAGAGATTGTATAAGTAGATAAATAAATGGATATCCTATATTTTCAGATAGGAAGACTTGAAATTAAAAATATTAATTTTTGTCAAAATAAACTTGTTAATAGCTTGCAGGATCTTAGTTCCCTCACCAAAGATCAAACCCAAGCCATCAGGGAAAGCACTGAGTCCTAACCACTGGATCACCAGAGAATCCCCAAAATTATATGACTAATTTTTAGAAACTTGAAAAGTTCATTTCAGAAAATTATATCCAAGCATGAAAAGCAAAGTATAAATAAGATATTCCTAAAGAAGATTAACAATTGAGTGAGATTTCCTCACCCCAAATCATGGTTTTTATAATGCTATACTAATTGTGCATTGTACATTTTTAAACTTCTATTTTTCTGCTGCCTCAATATCCTCACAAACAGGCTGTGATCATCCTGCTAGCAACCAGATGCACCAAATGTAATAAGACTGGTCCCTGCCACAAGCTCTCCTTCTTGCCCTCACCTGACTGGCCCAGTGACATGCAAACAAATCAGTGGAATTCCCTCATGTCTTTTACTGGGTACTCCACCAGATCTCCTGTAAGGGAACTTAACCATGGGCACTTGTTCTCTCTGCTTCCCTCACTATGTGATTGAGACTGCTTCTTTAATGCTTTCCCCTATATGAGACCCACTCTTGCAGTGCAGTGACTCTGCTTGGCTAGGACCTTTGACTATAATAAGCTTTTTTTTTTCTCCTGTGCTTCTTCAGTTTTCCCCTTGTAATTGTACCTGATTGACCATCACCTCAAAGAATAGAAAAAAAAGAACTTGTGTTAGTGAAGTAGGAATATAAGACTGTGTGATGAAACTAAATAAAAAGCTAAGAAATGAAACTGTGCCTACATGGAGATTTTATATATTATCGGGCACCATTGTCAAACAGTAGTAAAAACTTAAAATGAATACATAATGCTGAGAGATTTAATCATACATATAATAACAAAAGATGATCCCTACTTTAAATCATAAACAGCAGTGATTCAATATAGAGCAAAGAATCATATATGAAAAGCAAAAGACAAACTTGTATTGGAAAATATAAAGCATTTTTTTTGAAGAAGAGTATAATTTTCAAAAACAGACAAAAAGTTCAAGCCAGAAAAAAAATAGACTTAAAAGTAACAATTTTATGGAAGGAAAAAAAGCTATAGCTTGTTGCATCAACATGAATAATTTTAAAGCATAGCATTAAACAAAAAAAGCAAAATAAGGCTATATGTTTTCCAGATAACATACTGCAAATTGAGAAGAAAACCAAGAGAATGAAGGGAATAGAGAAAGCTAGTGGAAAAGATGATTCAGGAGATTTCAAAGCCATTAGTCATTTTTTCCTTGTTATCTTAAGCAGTGGTTACACAGATGTTACTTTTATTCTTATTTCTTAAACTCTACACATACATTATATATACCTTTTTAAAAGGCACTGCTCTTCAAGAAGGTTTAAGTATACAGAAACGTGGAAAGTTTGTACAGAGTCTATGTGTAAAGAAAGCTGAGTCCCATAGAATTGATGCTTTTGAACTGTGGTGTTGGAGAAGACTCTTGAGAATCCCTTGGACTGCAAGGAGGTCAAAACCAGTCAATCCTAAAGCAAATCAGTCCTAAATTGGAAGGACTGATGCTGAAGCTGAAACTCCAGTATTTTGGCTACGTGATGTGAAGAACTGACTCATTTGAAAAGACCCTGATGCTGGGAAAGATTGAAGGCAGGAGGAGAAGGGGACGAGAGAGGATGAGATGGTTGGATGGTATCACTGACTCGGACATGAGTTTGAGTAAGCTCCAGGAGTTGGTGATGAACAGGGAAGCCTGGCATGCTGCAGTTCATGGGGTCGCAAAGAGTTGGACACAACTGAGTGGCTGAACTGAACTGAACTGGTGTGTATTGACTTTCTCCTATTATCTACATTTTTCATTAATATGGTATATTTGTTGCAATGAATGAACCAGTACTAATATACTAACATGAACTTGAGTCCATATTTTATTCAAATGTTCTTTTTTTTTTTTTTAATAGAGTCCTTTTGCTATTTTAGGATCCCATCGAGGATGAGATATCAAATTTAATAATCATTCTCATTAGGATACTCCTAGCATTAACAGTTTCTCGGGCTGTCCTTATTTTCGATCACTGTGATATTTTTGAGGAATACTGGTTAAATATTTGGCAGAATGTCTCTCAATTGGGATTTATTTGGCATACTTATTATGATTAGATTGAGGTTATGTATTTTGGGGACAAAGACCACAGAGGTAGGTGCCATTTTCATTATATCAGGAGGACCAACTAATAACATGACATCACTTTCGATGTTAGTTTGGATCACTCTACATTTTTTTTATAGAATGTTCAGTGTTAGCTCCCTTTGCATTCATTCTACATGCTAACAAGGTAATCCCTGAAGCTAAGCTTCAACAGTATGTGAACCGAGAACTTCCAGATGTACAAGCTGGATTTAGAAAAGGCAGAGGGATCAGAGATCAAATTGCCAACATCCGTTGGATCATAGAAAAGGCAAGGGGATTCCAGAAAAACATATATATCTTCTTCACTGGCTATGTTAAACCTTTTGACTGTGTGGATCACAACAAACTGTGGAAAATTCTTAAAGACATGGGAATATCAGACAATATTATCTGCCTCCTGAGAAACCTGTGTGCAGGTCAAGAAGCAACAGGTCAACCAGTCCATTGATGGACTGGTTCCAAATTGGGAAAGGAGTACATCAAGGCTATGTATTATCATCCTGCTTATTTAACTTATATGCAGAGTACATTATGGGAAATGCCAGGCTGGATGAATCACAAGCTGAAATCAAAATTGCTGGGAGAAATATCAATAACCTCTGATATGCAGATGATACAACTATAATGATGGAAAGTGAAGAGGAACTAAAGAGCCTCTTGATGAGCGTGAAAGATAAGAGTGAAGAAGCTGACTTAAAACTCAACATTCAAAAACTAAGACCATGGCATCTGGCCTCATTACTCCATGGCAAATAGATGGGGAAAAATGGAAGCAGTGACAGAGTTTCTTTTCTTGGGCTCCAAAATCACTGCAGATGGCAACTGTAGCCATGACAATTAAAAGATGCTTGCTTCTTGGAAGAAAAACTATGACCAACCTAGACAGAGTATTAAAAGCAGAGACATCACTTTGTTGACAAAAGTCTGTATAGTCAAAGCTATTTTTTTTTCCAGTATCATGTATGGATGTGAGAGTTGGACCATAAAGAAGTCTGAAAGCCAAAAAACTGATGCCTATAAACTGGGGTGCTGGAGAAGACTCTTGAGAATCTTTTGGACTGCATGGAGGTCAAACCAGTCAATCCTAAAGGAAATCAGTCCTGAATATTCATTGGAAGGACTGATGCTGAAGCTGAAACTCCAATATTTTGGCTACCTGATGTGAAGAACTGACTCATTTGAAAAGACCCTGATGCTGGGAAAGATTCAGGGCAGGAGGAGAAGGGGGCATCAAAGGATGAGATGATTAAATGGAATCATTGACTCAATGGGCATGAGTTTGAAAAAACTGGGAACTAGTGAAGGACAGGGAAGCCTGGCAGCTGCAGTTCGTGGGGTCACAAAGAGTTGGACATCAGTGAGTGACTGAACAACACAACCTCTCTAGTAGACTCCTCTATCCTCCTTTGAAACATATGAAAAACAACAGAAATAATTTAAGACTCCCTACTTTTTCTCCCTGTCAACTATCTTTAATTTAGAAGAATAAAAACCATTCATGTGTGGCACTTTCTGACATCACTGATTTTGGCTTTACAGAAAGATTTCAGGTTTGTAAGTTTAGCCTTAGTTCTCTCATATCAGGTTTAACTTTCCCTGTTGTGCCCTACATTTTAGGGAAGAAATACTGGGTTTCATTCTCCTCTAACTTTCAGATTACTTTATGAGAAAACATGCTCAGTCCTCTAACAGATTAATTCCATCTTTTTCCCCAGAAAAACCTAAGAAAGTGATAATTTCAACAGACACAGGGTTGATTTTCTTCCCTCATTCCTGACATGCATATTCTTCTGTGGTACACAGTTATGTCTCCATATATAAGAGAAGGCTTCCATGGGAGGAAAGTTAAATTCATTTTTTCTTACATGCTTCTAGATTATGGCAGTTAGATTGCTTAAATCCACGACAAATTGATAAGCTGTTCTACTTTTCAAAATAAATATTTTAATACATGCTAATTGATACTGGAACTTCCATTCAAAAATTCAATAAGGAATTTAAGTTGCAATATTGCTATGTAATACTCAGTTAAGTGATTTTTTTTTTTCAGAAGAAGAAACTAAAGAAAAGAGGTCAACCCATCTTCTTAAAGGTAATGCTATATAATAGTTTAAGATTAACCCCAGTTTTTTCCTGTTTTCTTCTCTTCATAGTAATTTAGATTTTTGTGCAAAAAATAAAGCAGAGAAATGTAGCTGTCTTAACAAAACAAACTATACCAGGTGTTTATATACTACCTCAAATTTATTTAGCAAAACTAAAAAATCAGAAAAGAACTCCAAAGGTCATTCCAACCCTGTTATCCACTATATATGATTTACGCCTTTGCTGTGAATTTCAATCAATAGTATTTCAGACTGCCTTGGGCGAGGTGACAGAAGGGACTGCACCAGGGAGAAAGGAGGAGTCAGGGTAAGGTAGCAGGATATATTTTTACAAATCACATGTTACATTTTGTATCATCATCCCCATCAAACTCAGCTTAATGTTTGACAAGTTGCACCATACTGTTTGAAAGTTCCTTCTAAACCCATCATTCCAGGATATTTGATATAAGTATAAGCGCTCTTTTCATCTTTTTTCATGTGTCAGAACCTACCATATCCTGATAAAATTTACCCTTGTGACCAACTCTGAGTTAACTTTTCCTTTTACTTTTCTGTTTATAGGACTGAGAGAGAGGACCAATACACTCTGATCTCCACTACTGCTTCTGTTCTAGAACTTTATGCTGAAAACATAAACCAATACTTTTTAAAACTCCATTGTCATTCCTCATCTTTATCACTGTGTTTTGAACTCCAGCTCATTCTTCTATCTTCTTAATTTTTTTGGATCATGTATCTCCAAATAAGTGTATTTCCTTATATGTATATTTAAATATCATATATATAATATTTTAATATGTTCACTAAAGAGCCACAAAACACCTAACTTTATGGTACTAGATTTAATTCAATTATAAAGACTACTACATTACATCCAAGTATACCCATGCTGCTCCCATTCCTTTTGATTTTCACTGCTCCATACCAAGTTTCCAAATTATCTCTCTTTCTCTTAAAAGCAGATTTTAAAAATAATATTTTCACCTTTAATCAATTCTGTTTCCTTAATTCACTTTCACAAAGCATATACAATTTAGTACTTGGCAGTCTAAACTCTGCTACTTCATGGAACCTGTTCTCACAATAGTTTCTGTCCTCATAATTTCCAGATTCAGTGACCTTTTCTCAATAATAAAATCTAACCAGGCTATGCAATGTTATGCTACAGTCACAAATCATTTCCTGAATCTTGGGGATTTAGCACAACTTTTTTTTTCTCGTATGTTGAAAAACAAATATAAATTGCTATTTCTGGTCCTTCTGCTCTCTTGAATAGTTCTTCAAGCACTGATTCAAAGGTTCAGGCTTATTCTATGTAGTAATTTTTCCATCTTTAGATATGCCTTAAGTGCTGCCCTGATATCTTCCAACTGATTTATTTGAGTAGAATGGGAAATCAGGACAGAATAGGAAGCACATAAGGTCAAACATGTCAAATCAATAGAGCAGCTTTTAATTTCCTGGACCCATCACTTTTACTCTAGTACCAAGAACTAGATACTAGGTAGATTGCAAGAGGATTGACAAATGGAATTTATCCCTATGCCCACAAGAAGAAAAGCCTGTCTCTGTCACAGTATTTCTTCCAATACACTTCCTATTGTGGCTCTTATCATATCACATAACAGTTATAGTACATTGCTGATTTGCTCCATAATTTTTTAATTCATGAAAGTGAGAGACAAAGAACTAAACATTCATATTCCTAGAGCCTATAATGGTATATGTGTCTCATGTTAGTCATATAAAAATTGCTAATCAAAGGAATGGATTAATAACCAATGTTCCCTTGTACAGTATTAGTATTTACAGCTGAAGTCTACTCTATGTTTCCTACTTCTGTCTTACCTTTTCGGTTCCTTTTCAACATCTTGATATGTTCTGTATTGTTTATTTCTCCAGGGGTCCATATCAGTCAGTACAGTTCAGTCGCTCAGTCGTGTCCGACTCTTTGCAACCCCATGAATCGCAGCACGCCAGGCCTCCCTGTCCATCACCAATCTCCCGGAGTTCACTCAGACTCACGTCCGTGATGCCATCCAGCCATCCTCTGTCGTCCCCTTCTCCTCCTGCCCCCAATCCCTCCCAGCATCTGGAATTTCACAGTTCACATATTGCTGAAGCCTGGTTTGGAGAATTTTGAGCATTACTTTACTACCATGTGAGATGAGTGCAATTGTGTGGTAGTTTGAGCATTCTTTGGCATTGCCTTTCTTTGGGATTGGAATGAAAACTGAACTTTTCCAGTCCTGTGGCCACTGCTGAGTTTCTCAAATTTGCTGGCATATTGAATGCAGCACTTTCACAGCATCATCTTTCAGGATTTGAAATAGCTCAACTGGAATTCCATCACCTCCACTAGCTTTGTTCATAGTGATGCTTTCTAAGGCCCACCTGACTTCACATTCCAGGATGTCTGGCTCTAAGTGAGTGATCACAACATCATGATTATCTTGATTGTGAAGATCTTTTTTGTACAGTTCTTCTGTGTATTCTTGCCACCTCTTCTTAATATCTTCTGCTTCTGTTAGGTCCATACCATTTCTGTCCTTTATTGAGCCCATCTTTGCATGAAATGTTCCCTTGATATCTCTAATTTTCTTGAAGAGATCTCTAGTCTTTCCCATTCTGTTCTTTCCCTCTATTTCTTTGCATTGATTACTGAGGAAGGCTTTCTTATTTCTCCTTGCTATTCTTTGGAACTCTGCATTCAGATGCTTATATCTTTCCTTTTCTCCCTTGCTTTTCCCTTCTCTTCTTTTCACAGCTATTTGTAAGGCCTTCCCAGACAGCCATTTTGCTTTTTTGCATTTCTTTTCCATGGGGATGGTCTTGATTCTTGTCTCCAGTACAAGGTCATGAACCTTTGCCCATAGTTCATCAGGCATTCTATCTATCAGATCTAGGCCCTTAAATCTATTTCTCACTTCCACTGTATAGTCATAAAGGATTTGATTTAGGTCATACCTGAATGGTCTAGTGTTTTTTCCCACTTTCTTCAATTTAGGTCTGAATTTGTCAATGAGGAGTTCATGACCTGAGCCACAGTCAGCTCCTGGTCTTGTTTTTGTTGACTGTATAGAGCTTCTCCATCTTTGGCTGCAAAGAATATAATCAATCTGATTTCAGTGTTGACCATCTGGTGATGTCCATGTGTAGAGTCGTCTTTTGTGTTGTTGGAAGAGGGTGTTTGCTATGACCAGTGCATTCTCTTGGCACAACTCTATTAGTCTTTGCCCATAATACTTTCCTCTGTATAAAATGAAAGTCTCCAATATGTTCCCAATAGCCAACTTTTTTAATAATCCTATTCCAACTGCTACATATATCTTTTTACATACTCAAATATTTCAAAATCCTTTATGTACTTCTATATTTCTAGTCCTATATCTCTAATGACCAATCTGAATATCCAATATATAATCCTTTCTACTTAATCTTTAACATATCTGAGGCATAATTAATTTCCTTCCCACAGCTGTTCCCTTTTTAGTTTCTTATTTTTTCTTAATAGAAGCATTAAACAAATGGAAATATGGTTTTAAAACTATTCAAGCTCGATATACAAGAAGCATGTACTTAGGTGGAGACATTTTATTCTTCACATTTTCTTAGGAAAAACAATAATTTATTTGAAAAAGAATAGGGTGGAAGTTAAAATCTTGGGATGCTTTCAAATTCAAAAAAAGTTGTTCCTAAACTCTATGTATGAAATTAAGCAAGAAATGTTTTATTTCTGAGTTGAGGAGGAGAAAGAAAATGAGAGTGCTTGATTAAAAAGTAAAAAGTAGACTGCTGTGATATAACTGATATTCAGTTCAAAATTTAAAAATAAAACACACTATTGGAGTGTGTATTGTTTGTGTGTGTGTTTGAAATTATGAAGGATTCAATTTAATATTAAGTCATCATTCTGGGTCAAACATAGCTATCTAGGGAGTCAGGATTCAAGATATAGAAAAGCTAAAATAATGTTAAGTTTGTCTTTCTAAATATGCAGTGTAGCTTCTTGACACTGGGGGTGGGGAGGGCATGCATAGTCTTAGGTTGTATCCTTGACTCCTAAATGAGCAGAGCAGTTGAATTTCTCAGAGTCATTTCATACAAGCATTGGCCACAATACCCAATATATAAAGGAATTTCAAGACGAAATATATGCCCATGATGGACTAGGAAGAAAAACATATTTCATTTTTGCCTCTCTGAATAATTATTCTAATTACTTATTATTATTTATGGGTCATTATGGTGATGGGAGGGAATTAAGTTTGTAGGAGTTTAGAGAATATGTCATAATATGGAAATAGAATATAATTTAATTTAGGATATAGTTTTTGCTTTTATCTGGGTTTGTGATATCCTACTGTTCCCATCACTTCATGGGAAATAGATGGGGAAATAGTGTAAACAATGCCAGATTTTATCTTTGGGGATCCAAAATCACTGCAGATGGTGACTGCTACCATAAAATTAAAAGACACTTACTCCTTGGAAGAAAAGTTATGACCAACTTAGATAGCATATTGAAAAGCAGAGACATTACTTTGCCAACAAAGTTCCATCTAGTCAAGGCTATGGTTTTTCCAGCGGTCATGTATGGATGTGAGAGTTGGACTGTGAAGAAAGCTGAGTGCCAAAGAATTGATGCTTTTGAACTGTGGTGTTGGAGAAGACTCTTGAGAGTCCCTTGGACTGCAAGGAGATCCAACCAGTCCATTCTAAAGGCAATCAGCCCTGGGTGTTCTTTGGAAGGAATGATGCTAAAGCTGAAACTCCAGTACTTTGGCCACCTCATGAGAAGAGTTGACTCATTGGAAAAGACTAATGCTGAGAGGGATAGGGGGCAGGAGGAGAAGGGGATGCCAGAGGATGAGATGGCTGGATGGCATCACTGACTCGATGGACGTAAGTTTGAGTGAACTCCGGGAATTGGTGATGGACAGGGAGGCCTGGCACGCTGCGATTCATAGGGTCGCCAAGAGTTGGACACTACTGACTGACTGAACTGAACTGAACTGAACTGTTTACCGCTAATGCCTATTCTGTCTCTGGTCATATGATTCTAAAGTCCACAGCTTCTAGAGATTATCCTAGAGGCAGTGACACCAAAACCTTTATATTTCCAGTTATGTTTTTTTCCCATAAACTCTGATGAAGCTAAATTGTACTATGAAACATTTCAATACATTGCTGACATAATCAGTGAAGCTCACAATCTTTTCTATTTTCTTCTTGGATTCTTAAAGAATCAGCTCATAAGTACCTACTCTCTGGGGCTTTTCCTCCAGCATATTTTCCCACAAGATTATTTTTTATTAAAGAGCAATTATTAAATTAATTATTTAATAGACATTCTATTAAAAAAGTGTAATACAGTCTTCAACAGAATTTGATGGCTATCTTTACAGTGTCAATAAGTCTTTCATGGAAATTTTGAAAATATTTTCTGCATATGTTTTTCCTTATTTTCCTTTAAAGATAAAATGCAAATCAAAACCACAATGAGGTACCACTTCACACCAGTCAGAATGGCTGCGATCCAAAAATCTGCAAGCAATAAATGCTGGAGAGGGTGTGGAGAAAAGGGAACCCTCCTACACTGTTGGTGGGAATGCAAACTAGTACAGCCACTATGGAGAACAGTGTGGAGATTCCTTAAAAAATTGCAAATAGAACTGCCATATGACCCAGCAATCCCACTGCTGGGCATACACACCGAGGAAACCAGAATTGAAAGAGACACATGTACCCCAATGTTCATCGCAGCACTGTTTATAATAGCCAGGACATGGAAACAACCTAGATGTCCATCAGCAGATGAATGGATAAGAAAGCAGTGGTACATATACACAATGGAGTATTACTCAGCCGTTAAAAAGAATTCATTTGATTCAGTTCTGATGAGATGGATGAAACTGGAGCCGATTATACAGAGTGAAGTGAGCCAGAAAGAAAAACACCAATACAGTATACTAACACATATATATGGAATTTAGAAAGATGGCAATGACGACCCTGTATGCAAGACAGGAAAAAAGACACAGCTGTGTATAACGGACTTTTGGACTCAGAGGGAGAGGGAGAGGGTGGGATGATTTGGGAGAATGGCATTCTATCATGTATACTATCATGTAAGAATTGAATCGCCAGTCTATGTCTGATGCAGGATACAGCATGCTTGGGGCTGGTGCATAGGGATGACCCACAGAGATGTTATGGGGAGGGAGGTGTGAGGGGGGTTCATGTTTGGGAACACATGTAAGAATTAAAGATTTTAAAATTTAAAAAAATTAAAAATAAATAAATAAATTAATTAAATAAAATAAAATTTAAAAAAAAGATAAAAAGGTAAAACTGTGTCTTGCATGTATGTCTTATTTAAAAATAATTTCAGTTAACTTTATTTTTGTATTTTCAAATATTTATTTTTTAATTTAGTTATCAAAGAATAGAATTTTCATGAGTTCATGGCTTTGTTTGCTACTGTTAAGATAGTCATGGTGAAATAAAAAACAAACGAAAACTACAAGTTGGAAATCTGAGCTAAAATTCTGCTTCTGCAACCTGATACTCATATGGTTCAGTTCAGTTCAGTTCAGTCATCCAGCCATCTCATCCTTGGTCGTCCCCTTCTCCTCCTGCCCCCAATCCCTCCCAGCATCAGAGTCTTTTCCAGTGAGTCAACTCTTCACATGAGGTGGCCAAAGTACTGGAGTTTAGCTTTAGCATCATTCCTTCCAAAGAAATCCCAGGGTTGATCTCCTTCAGAATGGACTGGTTGGATCTCCTTGCAGTCCAAGGGACTCTCAAGAGTCTTCTCCAACACCACAGTTCAAAAGCATCAATTTTTCAGTGCTCAGCCTTCTTCACAGTCCAACTCTCACATCCATACACGACTACTGGAAAAACCATAGCCTTGACTAGACAGACCTTAGTCGGCAAAGTAATGTCTCTGCTTTTGAATATGCTATCTAGGTTGGTCATAACTTTTCTTCCAAGGAGTAAGCGTCTTTTAATTTCATGGCTGCAGTCACCATCTGCAGTGGTAATAAGCCTCTAACCTTCCATTTTTTTTTCTTTATTCACATACAATGAGACTATAAATATCTAATTCATAGCAATATATTAAAAGTGTCAAATGATTGTATATATGAGAGCATGTGCCTTAGTAACTGACATATATTAGTTACTCAAAATCCATTCATTATATATTCCTTCATTCACTTATCCATTCACCTAGTCATTTCTATTCATTTCTACAATGACACAGCAGAATGTCAACCTGAGAATATTACTTTTTAACAAAAGTTAAGATTAATAAATGTACATTTAATATTTTACATCATCACCCAAAATCCAATTTTTGTAAAACCCACAATAAAGTGTTGTGTTAGTTTCTGGTGTATAGCAAACAGAATCAGCTACATGTATACACATATCCTCTGTTTGTCACTGCAGCACCTTGAGTAGTTTCCTACACTATACAGTTGGTTCTCATTGGTATGGTGGTTGGTTCTCATTGGTATGGTGGTGGTGCTCAGTCATCTGACTCTTTGCAAACCCATGGACTTTAGTTACCCAGGCTCTTCTGTCCATGGGATTTTTCCAGGCAAAATTTCAGTAGTAGATTGCCATTTCCTACTCCAGGAGATCTTCCCAACACAGGCATTGAACCTGTATTTCTTACATTTTCTGCGAGTGGGTAGTTTTTTACCACTGGCACCACCTGGGAAGCCCTCTCATTTGTTACCCATTTTATATACAGTAGTGTATATGTGTCAATCCCATTCTCCCAATTCATCTCACCCTCACTTCCCCCCTTGATGTCCATACATTTGTTCTCTAAATCTGTGTCTCTATTTCTGCTTTGCAAACAGGATCATCTATAACATTATTTGAGATTCCATATATGTGTACTAATATATGGTATTTGATTTTCTCTTTTGGACTTATGACACCCCACTCCAGTACTCTTGTCTGGAAAATCCCATGGGCCGAGGAGCCTGGTAGATTGCAGTCCATGGGGTCGCCAAGAGTCAGATGCAACTGAGCGACTTGACTTTCATGTTTCACTTTCATGCATTGGAGAAGGAAATGGCAACCCACTCCAGTGTTCTTGCCTGGAGAATCCCAGGGACGGGGGAGCCAGGTGGGCTGCCATCTATGGGGTCGCACAGAGTGGGATACGACTGAAGTGACTTAGCAGCACTCTGTATAATAGTCTGTTCATGTCTTTGCCAAGTAAAACCGTTAACTTTCTTTTTCCATCTTTTCCTTCTTTCCTGACATAATTGTTTATTTCTTTGGGTTTCCCATCTCAGTAATTAATAGTACTATATATCACTTCATGGGAAATAGATGGGGAAACAGTGGAAACAGTGGCTGACTTTATTTTTCTGGGCTCCAAAATTACTGTGGAATGTGATTGCAGCCATGAAATTAAAAGACGCTTGCTCCTTGGAAGAAAAGCTATGACCAACCTAGATAGTATATTCAAAAGCAGAAACATTATTTTGCTGACTAAGGTCTGTCTAGTCAAGGCTATGGTTTTTCCTGTGGTCATGTATGGATGTGAGAGTTGGACTGTGAAAAAGACAGAGCACCATAGAATTGATTCTTTTGAATTGTGGTGTTGGAGAAGTCTCTTGGGAGTCCCTTGGACTGCAAGGAGATCCAACCAGTCCATTCTGAAGATCAACCCTGGGATTTCTTTGGAAGGAATGATGCTAAAGCTGAAACTTCAGTACTATGGCCACCTCATATGAAGAGTTGACTCATTGCTGGGAGGGATTGAGGGCAGGAGGAGGGGGGATGACCGAGGATGAGATGGCTGGATAGCATCACTGACTCGATGGACGTGAGTCTGAGTGAACTCCGGGAGATGGTGATGGACAGGGAGGCCTGGTGTGCTGTGATTCATGGGTTCACAAAGAGTCGGACGCAACTGAGTGACTGAACTGAACTGAACTGATACCCAAAATGACTTAAACAAATACTAAGAGCCAGCCTCAATTTGTCTATTTTACTAACTCTTACCACAATAAATTATCATTATATTCCTTTAATTTTCATCAAAATATGTAGCACATCGGTGCCCTGTCTCTCTCTCCACTATTGTCATTCTGATTCAAGCTTCCACCATCTCTCCCTTGAAATATGTGACAGCCTCTAATTTGTTTTCTTGGTTCTATGCTCATTTTTTAAATTGCAGCAACAAGAATAACAATTTTAAAATACAATTCAAACTGCTTTGCTATTGTCAGAATATAACCCATGTAAAGCCCTTAGCACAGTGTCTCATATATCCTAGGCCTGAAATAAGAGTTAGTTCTCCTTTCTCTGTTGTTGTTTTCTATGCACTTTAATCTTTGCACAGATGCTGTCCTCCAAGAATGCTCTTAGGTATCTTCTTGGTGCAGCTTTATATGAACCACTTGCTGATTTTACTCAAAGTGAAGTTTATTCCTCCTTTTCTGTGCCACCTTGTCTGGGTGCATGAGGTTGTGTTATAGACCTAGTGACAATGGTTTGCAACTTAGAACAGAAATGTTAGATATAAATGATAATATGCATGTGATTACTGTAAGAGAAAATAAATACTTGACAGATTTTTGCATTCTCATGCTTTCTGATATATATGAAAATTTCTTTAAGTAAATAAAAATTTTTATAAGATTAGGAGTACAGTGGAAGAGTTTATTTTTTTAACTAGAGAACAGTAGGCAGCATATGAAAAAAAAAAAAAAAAAGTTTAAAACCAGAGAGAAGAGCCTGGGAGAGATAGAACATAAGATAATTATTTTATCAGTATATTACATGTATTTAACTTTGAAACATGGTCAATTAATTATGAAAATGTTAGGAGTATGCTTAATATTCTTTGTTTTAATTAAAAGGAAAAATTGCATGATTTAAAAAAGATATCCTAGGATACATTCTATAAATAGGCAAAGATATCTATTAATAGAGAAGCTTCTCTATTTGGATAATCACATTCATGTAAAGTATGATATATGAAGTGTATATTTCAAGGAATATGCGGTATTTAATTGATACTCAAGTGTTAACATTGAATGTTAACAACCTAGCTTCATTCAAATTCAGCAAACTGAGAATAGAAAGTTCTAGAGAATATGAAAAAAATATAACCAACATAAGGCCTACTATTTTAAAAATGCTTAAAAAATCTAATTCAGTTGTTGTATTCTACAAATATTTTGATCTAAATTACAGTAACTTTGAGATGGCCATAGGAAACATATTTAATTATATATAATTTAATTATCATGCAATATTAATTAGATATTTTTTTCTAAGAACTGTGGGAAGTCAAAAGCCCCTAAGTGCCAGTTAAAATGATCACTTGATAAGCTTATTATGTTTTAAATTGTTATACTTGATGCATAATATGTTAGTTTCAGGCATTTAATAGTAATTCAATATTTTATGCTTTATAAAATAATCAGCACAATAAGCACAGCTATGATCCATCACCATACAAAGTTATGTTATTGACTATATTACCTATGTGTATATTACATCCCAGTGATGTTTGTACTCCTTAATCTTCTTCACCTTTTTCCTCTGTCCATCCACCCTCCCTTCTGGCAACTACCACATTGTTCTATAACTCCTTTTTTGTTTTATTTGTTCATTTGTTTTGTTTTTTTTTAGAATCCACCGTGAGGCAAAACCATAAATTATTCTTCCTTTTATGTCGGACTTATTCTATTCAGCATGATACCTTCAAGGTCCATCCATGCTGTCTTAAGAAGAGGTGGCAAGAATACACAGAACTGTAGAAAAAAGATCTTCATGACCCATATAGTCACAAAAGTATGATCACTCACATTCACCTAGAGCCAGACATCCTGGAATGTGAAGTCAGGTGGGCCTTAGGAAGCATCACTATGAACAAAGCTAGTGGAGGCGATGGAATTCCAGTTGAGCTATTTCAAATCCTAAACAATGATGCTGTGAAAGTCCCACACTCAATATGACAGCAAACCTGGAAAACTCAGCAGTGGCCAAAGGACTGGAAAAGGTTAGTTTTCATTCCAATCCCAAAGAAAGGTAATGCCAAAGAATGCTCAAACTACCACACAATTGCAGTCATCTCACATGCTAGTAAAGTAATGCTCAAAATTCTCCAAGCCAGGCTTCAGCAATATGTGAACTGTGAACTTCCAGATGTTCAAGCTGGTTTAAGAAAAGGCAGAGGAATCAGAGATCAAATTACCAACATCTGCTGGATCATGGAAAAAGCAAGAGAGTTCCAGAAAAACATCTATTTATGCTTTACTGACTGTGTGTATCACAATAAACTGTGGGAAATTCTGAAAGAGATGGGAATACCAGACCACCTGACCTGCCTCTTGAGAAATCTGCATGCAGGTCAGGAAGCAACAGTTAGAACTGGACATGGAACAACAGAATGGTTCCAAATAGGAAAAGGAGGTTGTCAAGGCTGTATATTGTCACCATGCTTATGTAACTTCTATGCAGAATACATCATGAGAAACTCTGGGCAAGAAAAAGCACAAGCTGGGATCAAGATTGCCGGGAGAAATATCAATAACCTCAGATATGCAGATGACACCACCGTTATGGCAGAAAGTGAAGAAGAACTAAAGAGCCTCTTGATGAAAGTGAAAGAGGAGAGTGAAACAGTTGGCTTAAAGCTCAACATTCAGAAAATGAAGATCATGGCATCTGGTCCCATCATTTCATGGGAAATAGATGGGGAAACAGTGGAAACAGTGGCTGACTTATTTTTCTGGGCTCCAAAATTACTGTGGAATGTGATTGCAGCCATGAAATTAAAAGACGCTTGCTCCTTGGAAGGAAAGTTATGACCAACCTAGATAGCATATTCAAAAGCAGAGACATTACTTTGCCAACAAAGGTCCATCTAGTCAAGGCTATGGCTTTTCCAGTAGTCATGTATGGATGTGAGAGATGGACTATAAATAAAGCTTAGCACTGAAGAATTGATGCTTTTGAACTGTGATTTTGGAGAAGTCTCTTGTGAGTCCCTTGGACTGCAAGGAGATCCAACCAGTCCACTCTACAGGAAATCAGTCTTGGTGTTCTGATGTTGAAGCTGAAACTCCAACACTTTAGCCACCTGATGCGGAGAGCTGACTCATTTGAAAAGACTCTGATGCTGGGAAAGATTGAAGTCAGGAGGAAAAGTGGATGACAGACGATGAGATGGTTGGATGGCATCACCAACACAGTGGACATGGGTTTGGGTGAACTCCAGGAGTTGGTGATGGACAGGGAGGCCTGGCGTGCTTCAGTTCATGGGGTCGCAAAGAGTCAGACACAACTGAGCAACTGAACTGAACTGAACTGATTCCTTTCTCTGACTGAGTAGTATTCCATTGTGGTGTGCATGCATTTATATTACATATAATCTTCATTCAATCTCCTATCAATGAACACATAATTTGCTTCCATATCTTAGAAGTATACATAGTGCTTCAATGGACACAGAAGTTCATATACATTTTCAAAGGAGAGATTTTTTCCTTTAAATAAAAATCCAGAAGTTAAATTGCTGGATCTGATGGTTGTTCTATGCTAGCTTTATGAGGGCACTCCCAAAAAATAAAAATATGACTTTGCATGTGAATTCTACAAAATATTTATTGAGTTAATACCTATAATTCTCAAGCTGTTCCAAAAAACTGAAGAGGAAAAACCACTTTCAAACTCATTTTATGAGTGTAGCATTACCCCAATACCAAGATCAGACAGACACCACAAAAAGAGAAATTACTAGCCAATAATCCTGATGGACATAGATGTAAAAATCTTCTAACAAAATGTAACAAACCAAATTTAACAGTGTATTAAAAGGATGATGTCCTATAACCAATTGCATTCATACTAGAGATGCAGGGATTTTTTTAATATCTGTAAATCAATCAACATGACACATCTCATTAACAAAAGAGAGGATAATAATCATATGATTATCTCAATAGATACTGAAAAAAAATTTGATAAAATTCAACATCTCTTTACAATAAAAACTCTGAACAAAATAGGTATAGAGGGAACACGATGTGTCCAACTCTTTGCAAAACCATAGAGCTCAGTGGACTCCATGTGGGCTATAGTCCATGGGTCACAAACAGTCCAACTCGACTTTATGACTAAATAACAATGGACTGTAGCCTGCCAGGCTCCTTCTGTCCATGGGATTTCCCAGGCAAGAATACTGTAGTGGGTTGCCATTTCCTTCTCCAGGGGATCTTTCCAGCTCAGGGGTGAACTCTCATCTGCGGCTTTGGCAGGTGGGTTCTTTACCACTGAGCCACCAGGGAAGTGCAGCTAACATCATACATAATGGTAACAAGCTGATAGCTTTTCCTCTAAGACTAGGTACAAGACAAGGATGCTCACTTTTGCCTCTTTCATTCAACATGGTGTTGCAAGATTTATCCATAGCTATTAGGCAAGAAAAGTAATAAAAGGCATCCAAATTAGAAAGGAGTAAAACTGTCACTATTTGTGCATAAGATGATATCATATATAGATATCCCCAAAGACTCCACCAGAAAACTACTAGAACTAATAAACTAAGTAAATAAAGTGGCAAGGTACAAAATTAAGGTACAGAAATCTGTTGTGTTTCTAAATACTCACAATAAACTATCAGAAATTTTTTTAAATTACTAACAATTGCATAAGAAAAAATAAAATATCTAGGAATAAATTTAACCAAGGAGGTATAAGACATGCATTCTGAAAACTATAGGACACTAAAGAAAACTGAATATTGTAAGGTAAGGGAGTTAGAGAAGGTGAGGTTCAGAAGCAGAACACGACCGGCACTTTACAGGAACAGATCACTTTTAATAAGACAAGAAGGGTCAGCAGTCAGATTAGTGAGTTGCTGCACTTCCCCAAGAAAAGAGTAAGTATATATAGGCATGTATGTGGAAAGTTACTGTCTTAAGGGGGCCTGTTTTCTCTAAGGTTGTTTGGAGTAGTTATCTCTTAAATGGCTAGGGCAATACATTTTACAGATCGGCCAGAGGCTGGACCGGTTGGGAGCTGGGTGTAATCAACCTTAATGTCCATTTTTTTTCTTCGGGTGAGAGAGTTCTTTGTTTCACATAGGATGGTAGGGAGGACCTGGAGGGAAGTTTTAACTCCAGGCTATTTTGAGCCATGTAACTTTCCTTCAGAGATGATACAGAAATGGAAAGCTATACTGCACTTACCTATTGAAAATAATTAATATTGTTAAAATGTCTATTGTACACAAATCAATCTACAGATTCAGTGCAATCCCTATTAAAGAACCAATGGCATTTCCGCACCCCCCCATAGGATTAGATCAAATAATCCCAATATTTGTATAAGAACCACAAAATACCTGGAATAGCTAAAGCAATCATTAGAAAGAAGAATAATGCCATGAATATCATGATCCCTGATTTCTAAGGCTGTTACAGAGCTATAGTAATCAAAACAGGTTGGTACTGACACAGGAAGACATACATAGCTCACTGGGAAAAATTAGTGAGCCCAGAAATAAATCTCCACTTATATAGTTAATTAAACAATGTCAAAAGAGATAAAAATATAAAATGGTGAAAAGTCAGTCTTTTCAATAAATTCAGTTCAGTTCAGTAGCTCATTCATGTCCAACTCTTTGCGACCCCATGTGCAACAGCACTCCAGGCCTCCCTGTCATTCACAAACTCCGGAGATTACTCAAACTTATGTGATTGAGTTGGTGATGACATCCAACCATCTTATCCTTTGTCGTCCCCTTCTCCTCCTGCCTTCAGTCTTTCCCAGCATCAGGGTCTTTTCAAATGAGTCAGCTCTCTGCATCAGGTGGCTAAAGTATTGGAGTTTCAGCTTCAACATCAGTCCCTCCAATAAACACTCAGGACTGATTTCCTTTAGGATGGACTGGTTGGATCTCCTTGCAGGCCAAGGGACTCTCAAGAGTCTTCTCCAATATCACAGTTCAAAAGCATCAATTCTTCAGCACTCAGCTTTCTTTATGGTCCAGCTCTCACATTCATACCTGACTACTGGTAAAACCATAGCTTTGACTAGATGGACCTTTGTTGGCTAAGTAATATCTCTGCTTTTTAATATGCTGTCTAGCTTGGTCATAACTTTTCTTCCAAGATGTAAGCGTCTTTTAATTTCATGGCTGCAGTCACCATCTGCAGTGATTTTGGAGCCCAGAAAAATAAAGTCAGCCACTGTTTCCACTGTTTCCCCTCTATTTGCTATGAAGTGGTGGAACCAGATGCCATGATCTTCATTTTCTGAATGTTGAGTTTTAAGCCAACTTGTTCACTCTCCTCTTTCACTTTCATCAAGAGGCTCTTTAGTTCTTCTTCACTTTCTGCCATAACGGTGGTGTCATCTGCATATCTGAGGTTACTGATATTTCTCCCGGCAATCTTGATTCCAGCTTGTGCTTCTTCCAGCCCAGCGTTTCTCATGATGTACTCTGCTGCTGCTAAATCTCTTCAGTTGTGTCCAACTCTATGCGACCCCATAGACAACAGCCCACCAGGCTCCTCTGTCCTTGGGGTTCTCCAGGCAAGAATACTGAAGTGGGTTGCCATTTTCTTCTCCACTGCATGAAAGTGAAAGTGAAGTCGTTCAGTAGTATCTCACTCTTGGTGACCCCATGGATTGCAGCCTACCAGGCTCCTCCATCCATGGGATTTTCCAAGCAAGAGTACTAGAGTGAGTTGCCATTGCCTTCTCCTGATGTACTCTACATATAAGTTAAATAAGCAGGATGACAATAAACAGCCTTGGCATACTCCTTTTCCTATTTGGAACCAGTCTGTTGTTCCATGTCCAGTTCTAACTGTTGCTTCCTGACCTGCATACAGGTTTCTCAAGTGGCAGGTCAGGTGGTCTGGTATCCCCATCTCTTTCAGAATTTTCCACGGTTTATTGTGATACACACAGTCAAAGGCTTTGGCATAGTCAGTAAGCAGAAATAGATGTTTTTTCTGGAAACTCTCTTGCTTTTTCAATGATCCAGGAGATATTGGCAATTTGATCTCTGGTTCCTCTGTCTTTTCTAAAACCAGCTTGAACATCTGGAAGTTCACAGTTCACTTATTGCTGAAGCCTGACTTGGAGAATTTTGAGCATTACTTTACTAGCATGTGAGATGAGTGCAATTGTGTGGTAGTTTGAGCATTCTTTGGCATTGCCTTTCTTTGGGATTGGAATGAAAACTGACTTTTTTCCAGTCCTGGTATCACTGCTGAGTTTTCCAAATTTGCTGGCCTATTGAGTGCAGCACTTTCACAGCATCATTGTTTAGGATATGAAATAGCTCACCTGGAATTCCATTGCCTCCACTAGTTTTGTTCATAGTGATGCTTCCTAAGGCCCGCCTGACTTCATATTATAAGATGTCTGGCTCTTGGTGAGTGTGAGTGATCACACCATTGTGATTATCTGGGTCATGAAGATCTTTTTTGTACAGTTCTTCTGTGTATTCTTGCCACCTCTTTTTAATATCTTCTGCTTCTATTAGGTCCATACCATTTCTGTCCTTTATTGAGTCCATCTTTGCATGAAATGTTCCCTTGGTACCTCTAATTTTTATGAAGAGATCTCTAGTCTTTCCCATTCTATTGTTTTGCTCTATTTCTTTGCACTGATTACTGAGGAGGGCTTTCTTGTCTCTCCTTGCTACTCTTTCAATAAATAGTTTTTGAAAAACTGGGCAGGTATATGCAAAAGAATGAAACTGGAGAATTTTCTTATGCCACATACAAAAATAAATTCAAAATCAATTTAAAACTTATATTAAAATCTGAATCCATAAAACTTCTAGGAGAAAACATAAGTAGTAAGCTGTTTGACATTATTCTTAACAATACTTTTCTACATCTGTCTCCTCTGACAAGAACATCAAAAGCAAAAACAAGCAAATGAGGTTGAATCAAAAAAGCTTTTGTACAGTCACCAACAAACAAAAATTCATCCTGTTGAGTGGGAGAATGCATTTCCATTAAGGAGCTAATATCCAAAATATATAAGTAACTCACCTAATTCAAAATCAAAACAAGCTATCTACTTTAAGATATTGTTTTCTATAGAATACACATCAATGGCCAGCAGACATCTGAAAAAAAATGCTCAGATATTAAATATCAGAGAAACACAAATCAAATCCACTTTGAAATATCACCTACACCTATACCTGTCAAATGGCTATGATCAATAAGTTCACAAATAACAGGTGATGGTGAGAATGTAAAAGAAAGGAACGCTTATGCACTCTTAGTGGGATTTTAAATTGTACAGTCACTATGGAAAGCAGTTTTGAGTTTCCTCCAAAAATTCCAAATAAAAATACCATATGATCCAGCAATTCCACTTCTGGGTATTTTTTCAAGGAAAGTAAAAATACTAATTTGAAAATACACATGCACCTCAGCATTCATTGTGGCATTACTGACATAGTAAATTATGGAAGTAATTATGCATCTACTGATAGATGAATGAATAAAGCAGATGTATATGCATACAACAGAATACTTCTCAGCCACAAAAATAATAAAATCATGACATTTGAGACAACATGTATAGACCAAGATTGTATGTGAAATGAGTCATTCAGAGAAAAACAAATACTTTGTGATACAACTTCTGTGAAAAATTTAAAATAAAAAAATGCAACTAGACAAACAAAAAAATTAAATAGAAACAGTCATAGAAAAAAAAGAACAAACTTGTGGTTGCCAGAGAGAAGATAAGGGGAAAGGCAAATAGATGAAGTTAATTAAGAGATACAAACTTCCAGTTACAAAATAAAGTCATAGAAATGTAATACAGTAGAGTGAATATAGTCAATAATATTGTAATTTTGTACTGTGAGAGATAATAATTAGACATCATGGTGACTATTTTTAGATGTATATAAATATTGAATTACCATAATACACCTGAAACCAACATGAAATTGTAAGTCAATTACACTTCACTAAAAACAAAAGGAGAAAATTTGAATAAACATAGATTTTATTATTTTGAATTCCTACATCAAGAACACTCATTGTAGTTACATGACTACAGACATTAATATAATTATCATTATCAATGTATTGTTTACATGTGTAATTTTGGAGATATTTAAGAGCTTGTGCTTTCCTCTCTTGGTTAAAATTGTGTATTATCATTTTTGTTCTTCATAATTTCAATACTTTGCATTAACGCCAGTGTTACTGTACTTACTACACATGTATCATTTTATAATAATGTTTATTTCTTACTATATCATTTTTATTTTCCTTGTCTGACAACCACATTTCTTTCATTATCTATTGACATATCTTTCTTTCCCTATCTTTACTTCTTAAATTTTATTAAATGTACAAAGATGCTCTCTGAAGTTACTTTTTAATTCCTTGCCATAACATAGTTTTAAAAATATTATTTTTTGCCTGTTGACATATTTCTTCTTTGTGCTGAGACATCTTTTCATGAACCTTGCAAAGAATTTTACTCTATTTGCTCATGTGTCCTTGTATCATGTATCCTTGTCTACTATTTTATTTTACTTAGGTTTACTATTTTCCTAAGAAAGTTGATGAATTCTTAATGAATCTACTTAAAATTATTTTTTACTGTTTAGAAAACTGTTTATTGATGTAGTCATATGGTAACCATTGATAGAGAGGTGGTAACTAATCTAAAATGAAAACTTTATGTAGTCGTTGTTTATTATTGTACTTAGTAGAATCTTTTACCCAGAAATTAGTTACCACATGGCTGAGATACATTCCTGATGCAAAAAGAACTTTTATTTACTTTTTTTAAAATATACACTACTCCCTTCATTACTATCCTAATTTTTTTTCATTTTCTGTTACAATCTTTTTCTAAAGCTATTTAGGGTATTTGGGATAGTCCTCCTAGTGTCAAGACTCTTACAAATTCAGTCCACAATTGCATTTGTTTTTATTGTTTTTTTGCTAGTAGCAAAAAATCCATTCCACTTAACTACATTTTTTATCTTCTCTAAATCATGTATATTGAATATTAATCCAAGGAGTCCATAATTTTAGATTATTGTCTAAATCATCATTAAATATGTTAATATAATATATATATAAACTATTATATATATTATAATACATTATAAACTATATAATAATAGTTTCAGATGTCAGGTTCTTTCACAGTCTAAAAATGTTCACTTTCTAAGGTCTGGTAAACTAAATTCTAGATTTTATTGATCATCCTTAGATTAGTAGTAGTAGTGAATCAAAATACTTGAATGATAAAAGTCATGATACTTGATTGGAAAATTAGTAAATTCAAATTTTCAGGGCCTTAGAGACTAAAATAATTTGATTTTAAATTAATAACAGGAAAACTATTTAGATACCTAATATTGAGTGATAGTTTAAAATTTTTATTATATTTATATAAAATATGTGTAATCTTAATAAATTGACATAATTCTAACTAGGCGACAGAGCATGAGATGATTAGATAGCATTACTGACTCAATGGACATGAAGTTGAACAAACTAAGTGGAGGAGTTTGGAGTGATACAGTCCATGTGGTCATAAAAAATCAGCCATGGCTTAGCGACTGAACAACAGCAACAGTAAGATTATAGAATTTTAATGTGGACTATCTTCATTTTCACCTGCATTGTGCCTTTAAGGAGGTAAACTACTGATTTGCCCCCCCCCCACCCCCCGCAAAAAAAAAAAAAATCCTTGAACTGGAGGTGATAAATCTTAAGAGCACAATAGACCATTAAGACAGAAATTTAAAATAGCTTTTAAAAGAGTAAAGAAAAAGAAGAAATTCTGCATAGTGCAGAACTGTTTATGACACAATTGCATTATTATTTTATGCAGTCATTTTACTAATATGGATGAGGAAAACACATTCTCTGTTTGGAATAACATGATTGCTATTGGGACATATTTCACTATTTGTAATTTTTTTTAATTAAAATAACTATCTTCATAGTGAAATTGTGCTTTTTAGTGAAACAGTGACAACTTTCCAAATCATAGATCAATCTGATTATAGTCCTCTTCTCTTTCCGGTCTCTGAATTTACCGGTATTCTTATGCAAATATCTTAACAGGATGGAAATATTCTTTAAAGCAACTAAGAAAGATTTATTTAAGGAAAGGAAGAGGAATTCATTAGAATATAACTTTAAACTATTAAAAAATTACGAAACTCTTAGAGCAGGATGAGGAGAAGGCAGTGGCACCCCACTCCAGTACTCTTGCTTGGAAAATCCCATGGATGGAGGAGCCTAGTGGGCTGCAGTCCATGGGATCGCCAAGTCAGACACGACTGAGCAACTTCACTTTCACTTTTCACTCTCATACATTGGAGAAGGAAATGGCAACCCACTCCAGTGTTCTTGCCTGGAGAATCCTGGGGACGAAAGAGCCTGGTAGGCTGCCATCTCTGGGGTTGCACAGTCGGACACGACTAAAGCGACTTAACAGCAGCAGCAGCAGAGCAGGATGAACAATGATAAGCTAGTTTTTCAGAGATGCAGATTTCAGATCACACTCTAACATGGAGATGTCTCCTCCTGATATAAACACTGCGGCACAGTGAGGCCATGTAAATGTGCTCAAACATAGAATTGTGGATGAGTAAGAGAATGAAAATTCAAATTCAAGTAGCCTGGCTGGATTAACTCCACTATGCTGTGCTTAAATCTGTAAGGGAGTTTATCAGTAGAAATTGTAATGATAAAAATAGATGTGTGATGATTTAGTGTTTTAGCCATCTATTCATTAATTCAGGTTGGGTGTATATATTTTAATGCTGCAAGCCAAGGAGACACTGGGAGCATTAAATGGCTAGCTAAGAACTGACTTAATATGATATAAGATTTCAAGAAATTGAAAAATTTAAAGGTAGGAAAAATGTGGACATACATTATGATTCCAAGCTGAAGTACTATAAAAAGGATATTCAATTATAGTAGAATACTATTATGAGTCTAAGGGGAAAAAAAAGACCTCATTTCAGAATGAGGATAGGAACATTTCAGAATCATCAGTGGATCTCAGAATAGATTGATTGAAAATAGTTTTCCTTAAGTAGTACATCTTTCTATGGGTCACTCTGGCCAACAAAAACAATGCAAAACATAAATTTTATGTAGCTCTTGATCTAGACATAACCAGTTTTGAGTACTCATTTGTAAGTTGTTTGATTGGACTGTCAGCAAGTCATATTTTGCCTTTGGTATAGCAAAGTGATATGTGACTTTAAAACACTATGGCCCTGAAAAGCTAAAAAAAATCAGCTAGAAATTATTAAATCTAATTTATACATGGCACTGTTAAGTTTAAAAAAAATCTTGTCTTCCTTTAAACTTATGACTGTAGATTAAGCTGTTACCAAGAAACCATCAACATGCGACATTTCTTTGTGATATTCCACCTGATCTTATTTGTACTCTAAATTGAATTGAAAATAAAAATTACTCCATATATTCACCCTAACAGAATGACTTTAAAAATGGTATTTAATCAAAATATATAAATGGATGAATGAGTAAATGAATGGCTATCTGTACAGAACAATGCTACAAGCCAAGGAGCCACTGAGAGCATTTTCTGTATTCGTCTGTGGTGATGATAGCATGTTTTAGAGTCAAAGTGCTTTCTGCCTGAGGGTGAAGAGAAGGTCAATTTCCTGCTTATGGTTCATTCCAACACCATTCAGCAGGGAGAGTTTGAGACTGAAAAGACAGTGTTTCCTATCACAAACATACAGTATCTGTGAGACTTTGGGAAATTACTCTAACTCTGGGTCTCAATTTTCTAATTTTTATATTAAAGTATTTCTCAGGCTTGAGATGAGAAATGACTGAAAACAATGTCTATAAAGTGAAAAGCATAGATTTACCTCATAGTAAGCATTGATTGAATATTGGCTTTTTTGGGTACTCTTAATTGTGCTTATGAGCGTGCCTGACCCGAAAGTGAAAGTGAAGTCATTCAATCATGTCCAACTCTTTGAGACCCCATCTGTAGCCTGCCAGGCTCCTCTGTCAATGGGATTTTCCAGACAAGAATACTGCAGTGGTTTGCCATTGCCTGACATGTAATAGAGAGTAAATGATCAGTATTACTATTAAAATAATCAGTAAACAACATAATAGGTGAAGAAAAATCTGTTATTGAGTAGAGTTTAGTGTCTGATGTGGACGTTAGGAACATTCTGGCCCAATTGCCTCATTTTCTAGAAATGACTATTAAAACTTTGAAACTTGAAGTAATTTGCCCAATCTCACTCAAACTGTTATAACCCACAATCTGGTTTGTCTAATTTCCAAGCAAGAATCTATTTATTAAATTTTGTTCCTTCCTTAATGTATGATGCTATATTTTTAAACTTAGAGACTATAAAGCACTGTTTAAACCATTTATAGCAATGCTGCTTCTGCTGCTCAGTCGCTTCAGTCGTATCTGACTCTGTGAGACCCCATAGATGGCAGCCCACCAGGCTCCCCCATCCCTGGGATTCTCCAGGCAAGAACACTGACTGGCTCCTAAATGACATGAAATCCATGTTTGTGGAGTTGAACTGACCTAATAAACTGATGTGTCTCAGAATCTATAAATTTATGAATCTAGATTTATTTATCAACTAGCTCCTGGATTTTACAGTTTTGTTAACCTGATCAAGGCAAATGCATTTTAATACTATAAAATGGGTAGGAAAGACTTAATCTCTGGAAATTTGTAAAGTCACAGTGTGGGAAAGTAGATCCCCCAATGGCATGGTGTAAGGTGTTAGGGCACCTGAGATGACAGGGGAGTGTCAGAAAGACTTACTTGAGATAAACGCTACCAAAAGCATAGATTGATGATGGTTTGTCTACGTGTACAGTTCTTGAATTATAGGTTAGAGGAGTGGAAGTTGGTAAAAGTTGCACTTATCTTATTCATGCCATAGTGACATGGCACAGAGATAGGCTGGGGTGTGGGGCAGTGTCAAGTACCATGATTTTTAAGAAAATTTAGTTCTGGGTCATTTTGACAAAGTTGTAGAAGGATTTCTTATGTTTCTGCACTTCTCATTGTATTGGGATCATGAAGACTACCCCCATATTCAGTGACTCACTAGAAGAGTTCTTAGGACTCAGCAAATTATTGCATTGACATGTATCAAGATTCCACATTCTCAGAAAGAAAGCAGGCCGTCAGTTTGTACAAACTGTATAGTCTCAATGAGACATTCTTATAATTTAGGGAAAACTTCGTATCAATGTAGAGAACTGTTTATAGTTGATGCTCCTAGATACTTGCCAGCCAAGTGTCAGACTTTCAAGCAGGCCTTCTAATGACAGCAGTCCCAGATCTGCAATGTTCACTCTTTTGCACAGTTGTGAACAGACCCAGCTTTTGTTCTGGAACATATTTTTAAACACAGTTGTACAATCAACAACCTTGGAAGATGGAGATAAAGTCTCCATCCAGGGCAATGGTTCGGTGGGTTTATTCTTGCAGGCCATTATAAAAGATTGGGGTTTCCTGTGGTTGGAGGTCCTCAACTTCATAAAGTTATACTGTGTGCAGCATCCACATGGGTCATCCTATATTGTCATTAAAAGTTCTGATAGGTAAAAAGAACCCAAGTGAACATGATATAAAAAATTGCTAAATGGAAATCCCAATGAAATGGAGTTGGAAGACCAAAATAGGAATATGACCAACCTAGACAGTATATTCAAAAGCAGAGACATTACTTTGCCGACTGAGGTCTGTCTAGTCAAGGTTATGGTTTTTCCTGTGGTCATGTATGGATGTGAGAGTTGGACTGTGAAGGAAGCTGAGCGCTAAAGAATTGATGCTTTTGAACTGTGGTGTTGGAGAAGACTCTCGAGAGTCCCTTGGACTGCAAGGAGATTCAACCAGTCCATTCTGAAGGAGATCAACCCTGGGATTTCTTTGGAAGGAATGATGCTAAAGCTGAAGCTCCAGTACTTTGGCCACCTCATGCGAAGAGTTGATTCATTGGAAAAGACTCTGATGCTGGGAGGGATTGGGGGCAGGAGGAGAAGGGGACGACTGAGGATGAGATAGCTGGATGGCATCACTGACTCGATGGACGTGAGTCTGAGTGAACTCCGGGAGTTGGTGATGGACAGGGAGGCCTGGCGTGCTGCGATTCATGGAGTTGCAAAGAGTTGGACATGACTGAGCGACTGAACTGAACTGACACCATGTGATGATAGCAGAACCCAAAAGGAAGAAGAAGGATGCATCTTCTTTTCTAGAAAAGATTCAATCAATAAAAAGCTATAGGTTCTTTGTTAACTATTGGCCCACCTCCCCAAATTGTATTTTCTCTCTATAAAAGCATTTCCTTACCTTGCCTTGGAGGGACTTCTATGGAATTCATCATGGTTGCAGACCCCAAATTTTAATTCCATACTGAGCCCATATGCATCCATCTTGTTGGAGTAATATCTGGCTGTGTATTTGTATCAGGTCAGTATCTTGGTGGTCCATTATGGGACCAGAGAAAACTGCTGATGTGAACAAGAAGGTGCCACATCCAAAACTGACCCTATTGTTGTTCATTGCTTTTCTTGCCAACCCTGGAGTTTGAAGGTTGCTTCTATTTTCTGGATCTGAACTCATGCCCTCTTTCCATTTGAAGGTCTCCTGATTTAATTTGTGATCTACTTACAGATTTCATCTTTCTGATTAAAGCCTTGTTCAATATGAGAATACTCCTTTGGCAGTTCAGTCTGATCCTCAGGTCAGATCATTTCAAATGAAGCTGCTTTAAATGAAACTATGCCCATTTGGCCTTCAGCCTATTTCTTCAGAAAGGTGGACTTCAGTCAGGCTCCTCTGAAACCAAAGTATTTCCTTAGGATTAATTGGAATTGGCTTGCAAGCTGTTTGAATTGAGCAATTTGCAAATGAGCAGCTTACAGTTATTCTTTACTCTAGAAAATAGCTCTAGAAAATGTGATCCCAATTATATAAGATTTGTGACTCACTCATAGAGGGATTCTGGAGAAGGCAATGGCAACCCACTCCAGTACTCTTGCCTGGAATATCCCACGGAGGGAACTTGGTAGGCTGCAGTCCATGGGGTTGCTAAGAGTCGGATACGACTGAGCAGCTTCACTTTCACTTTTCACTTTCATGCACTGGAGAAGGAAATGGTAACCCACTCCAGTGTTCTTACCTGGAGAATCCCAGAGATGGGGGAGCCTGGTGGGCTGCTGTCTGTGGGGAGTCACAGAGTCGGACACGACTGAAACGACTTAGCAACAGCAGCAGTAGCATAGAGGGACTCTGGCTGATTTTATGCTTAAAAACCTTGATTCCTCTTCATGTGAATATCTAAGTAAATGAACCAATTTGAACAAAGGCAGTTCGAAATATCAATGGCCATTATACTGAATTTTGAACTCCCCAAACTTAATTTCCTTAAACAGAATAGCTAAAAAATTTCCAAAACCCCATGGAATGCTTATTTTGATTAGTATTTTTAGGCTTTTAAGAATTATCAGGAGTCTAAAAAGTGCCTCTCTGAAAAATAAGATTTTAAAGTTGACTGAGGCAAACAAGCAATTAAAGAAAGCAAAATGGTTCCCAAAGCCTCAGGTTCTTCTTCCTTGGCTTCATTGTCTCAGTATCTACCTCAAGTGCAATCACTTTCTTTCCTTCTATACCACCCATGCCTATACTCTACATTCAGTTCCCCCGTATTAATTATCTTGCCAAACTTCTCCATTTCTATAAAGCTCTCCTCACTCCCTTTGTCTCTGAACTGGTCAAAACCTGTCCCTTTAAAATTAAGTTTTCTGTGTATCCTGCAGCTAAAGCCTTCATTCCTTATATTCTCAGGACTAAAGCTGAACTGTGAGCCATAGTCAAAGATTTCCTCAAAGTAACCTTAGATCTTCACAGAATTGCTGAGGGATTTAATACAGTTGACCCTTGAACAACACAGGTTTGAGCTCCTGGGTTGATTTATAAGATTTTTTTTCAGTAATAAATAGTACAGTATTACAGGATCTGTTTGAATATGAATATGAATTCATTTGAATATACTGTGAAAGTGCAGATATAGAGAAACCCATGTACAAGTCAGAGAAACTGTGTATAAGTCAACTTGGTTTCTTTGAGTTATATGTTAGTTCATTTTACTTGTCAGTGGAGGCCAGGTTCAGAATTGGATGAAAACCATGAAAACTGGGAAAATCCTGAAGCTTCTCTAGAATTACCACTGGCAGACAAACTCTACTAATTTATTATATGATAAGACTTGGGCATTTGCTAGGCAACTTATGGAGCAGTTCCTAGTGTTTTGTGAAAGACTGTTAGCTGGAACAGATTTAGCTTGCACACAAAATCTAATGGTCCTGTTTAAGACTTTTACAATCAATTTCAGATAGTCTTTAAAGAAAATTCTTCAGGTATCGATTTTACTTAAGCAGTTTTTAACTTTATGTATTAATGTGTTGAACCAAGTCCTTTTCCTTCTAGTGAAAAAAAGACCAATATAGAATGGTAAACTATGTCCCCTCCAGGTTGAGTTAATCTGGTAAATAGGCTCTTGAGTACTCTGGATGGGTCAGTCACCTCAAAGGAAGACTGCCAAACTCTTAACCTTCAACTTCATCAAATGAAGGCTCCTAAATAAAACCAAAACCCTCTTAGTTTCTGCTATTATTGGAAAAAGCCAGGACATTAGAAAAAAGATTATTACATATCTACATTCTTTATGCATGTTCATTCTTCTAACCAGCCCTGCAGTGTCTCTCTGATTGTCAACGATGGGACTCCAAGGAACTACAGGGGCTCCTCCCAATCCTCCTGTTATTGGGTTGGAAAACATTTTTCCAGATTAGGCATGGATCTCTTTCAGTCCTAATTGATACATGAGTCAATCTCTTGATTTTCAATCCCACTACTATAAAACAGCTTGAAGTACTAAAATAATTCAAATAATGGAGATATCTAATGAACCTCAAGAGGTTCCTGTCTCTGCACCTACCTTTTTTTATTGAAACACTTTGAGATATACCCACTTTCTTCTCTTTACTTTTAGCTCCTATCCATTTACTAGGGCAAGACTTCTTAGAGAACTATGACACCAGACTTTCCTTCTCTCAAAAGGGAAAAATAATTCTTCAATTTGATAATTATCATCAAAGTAACTGGCCATGTGAATTAAATGATCTTTAGACATCTCTGATGGTACTTGAGCATATCTTGGGAACGTTGATTATTTGACGTTGAATAAGCAGCCAGTTTCTTACGGGAAAAATCTTTAACTGATGTTGCTAAAATATACAGCACACATCTCATCAGAATTCAAATAGACCCCTCAGACCTCTTCTGTGAATTAATCAATACTCTACAAGTATTGATTATTGATTATTATTCCTTACTTAGGAAGACCCACAAGGCATAAAGTCCATAATAGAAGATCATGGGACTCAAGACCTCATCATTCTTGTACCAGAACCTGCAACATATTTTTCCAGTGACAAAACCTAAGGGCTAAGGATGGAGGCTAGTCCGCCACCTCCAAGCAATAAACAAATATTGTTATCCCTCAATACCCTGTTGTTCTTAACATCCCTACATTACTAAGATCCATTCCCAGCAGAAGTAAGTTCTTTACTGTAGTTGATTTATACAGTACATTATTTAGAACTCCACATGAAGCTAGTCAATGATGGTTTTTAGTGTTGTTGTTGTTGTTGCCTTCATTTGGGAAGAAAATCAATTCATATGGACAGTAATGCCTCAGAGTTATACTGAGAGTCCTTATTTCTCACAAATCCTGAAGGCTGGTCTGGAAGATATAAAGTTCCCTCGGGCTCTACTTTGCTGCAATGTGTGGATGATTTTTGTTTCATTTCTCTCCTTCTCAAGCCTCCTCAAAGGAAGACAGCAACCACTTGCTAAAGTTTTTAGCCTTCAAAGGACAGGAGGTCACTAAAGAAAAAATTGCAGTTTGCCCAAACACTGGTTTTCTTTTTAGGGTGTCTAATACCAGAATAAGGGTTGCACCTAGATCCAAATAGACTTTATGACATCCTAATTTTCTCAAAGGGGTTCCCAGGTCGTGCTACTAGTAACAAACCCATCTGCCAAGGCAGGAGACAAGAGACATGGGTTCAGTCCTTCAGTCTGGAAAATCCTGTGGAAGAGAGCACAGCAACCCATTCCAGTATTCTTGCCTGGAGAATCCCATGGACTGAGGAGCCTGTCAGGCTTCAGAATCCATAGGGTTTCAAAGAGTCAGAAACCACTAAAGCAATTTATTACACACACACAACTTTCTCAAAACCCGAAAGTCAGGGCCAACTTTGAGGTTTCTTCAGGCTAGTTATTGGTGAAATTGGATTCCAAATTTTTCTTTTATGAACAAACCTCTACATTACAATACACACACACACACACACACACACACACACACACACACACACACACAAAGCAACTCCAACCCAGTCTTGTGAAAAGAAATGGACCATAAAGATTTCACGACTTTAAAGAAGAGTTTGATAAACTCTCCTGTCCTTGGGCATTCTGATGATCAGATTTCCTTTTTTTCATGAAAAAGAAACAATTTCTTCAGGGTGCTCACCCAAAAACATGGAGACACTATTAATCAATAGAATATTTTGGCCAGCAATTAGCCCCTATGGCATGAGGATAGCCACCTTGTCTTGGAGCAATTATGGTCACTGTCCTTATAGGTAAAGCCACCTAGAAAATTGTTATCCCCTCTAACAATTTGTGTCCTTCACGCAGTGTAAGTTCTCTTGAATTCTCATCTCACTCAACATTTCTCAGTTGGCCACCTCACCTCTCATAAAGCTTTTTTGTTAACTTCCCTAATATGAGCCTTTTTATGTTATAATAACCTTAACCCAAATACTATTTTCTCCTTCATCACAGAGAAGTCTCTCATGACTGCTTAATTCTAATGAATCATCTTCTGACTACACATAATGATCTACAGGAAATTAAACTGGCTAACATTGACTTCTCATGGTTCATTGATGGTTCTGATTTTTCTTACTTAGAAGGTGACAGAGCAAATTATGTTCTGGGTATACTATAACAACTCCTTTTGATGTTCTTGAGGTGACAACTTTACCTAAGGCTACTTCAACTCAACATACTGAGTTATATGCTTTTACAAAAGGCAGAGGAACCAGAGATCAAACTGCCAACATCTGTTGGATCATAAAAAAAGAAAAAGAATTCCAGAAAAACATCTACTTCTGCTTCGTTGAATACACTAAAGCCCTTGACTGTGTGGATCACAACAAATGGTGGAAAATTCTTAACGTGATGGGACTAGAAGATGGCAGAGGAATAGGATGGGGAGAGCACTTTCTCCCCTACAAATTCATCAAAAGATCATTTGAATGCTGAGTAACTTCCACAACAAACTTCTGAACACTGGCAGAGGACTCCAGGCACCCCCAAAAAGCAGCCCATTCTCTTTGAAAGGAAGTAGGACAAAATATAAAAGACAAAAAGAGCGACAAAAGAGTTAGGGACAGAGACCCGTCCTGGGGAGGGAGTCGTGAAGGAAGAGAAGTTTCCAAACAGTAGGAGACCCTCTCACAGGCGGGTCTGTGGGGAGTTTTGGAATCTTGGAGGCAACATACGCGGGAGGAAAAATAAATAAATAAAACAAAACCCACAGAATATGCACCTAACTGCAACTGCCAGCAATGAAGTAACCCAGACACTGGTGTCCACCACCAGCAAGTGGGGGCTGGACAGGGAGGAGTGGTCTGTGTAATCAGTGCTTAAGGTAAGGACTGGGCCTGAATATCTGAGGGAGTTAACATGAAATAGCAACCCAAACTGTGGGATCCCCAGAAAGAAAAAAAAAAGAGAGAGAGAACTTTCCTTCAAAAGACTCTAGGGAACAGCCTGGCCCACTCACAGAAAAAAGGATTGAGCAAATACCACAGGAGAGATAGTTGGCTGTGAACAGGCCCCTCCCCACAACTGGAGGCAGAGATGCAGGTGTGCAACAGTCAGAGCCGGAAGGCAAGGGGCAATCTTGGCCCCAGAAACTGTCATCCTCCACCAAACTGTGAGCAGGCTCCCAGTTGCTAACCACATCTTCCTGGGATCCTGGATAGTTGACATCTGCCAGGACGGTCGCAGCCTGAGATCAGCTCCCCAGAGGAGACAACAGTACACCTGAGATGGTGCCCTTGCCGCGCACCTGGGAAACCAAGTGGCCTGGACTGGGGAGGTGATTAAGATGACAAGCCCACCTGGGACAATACGCTAACCAAGCACCTGGTTGCCCAAGCTGCTCAAACCTGGGAAAGGCAAAAATCTGTGCCCAACAGAATCTGTGCCCCAAGAACCTAAACCTGAGCAGCTTAGACCTGGAAAGTGCATGAGATGCAGGGCCCACTTTGGGCAGTGCCCCTGAAGAGCATCCTGGAGCCTGGGCAGTGTAGACCTGGAAAGCACATGCCACTGTGAACTGGGGAAAACGCAGTGTGATACACACACTGCGAGCACTCCCCACACACACCAATGATATTTGTTTGCAGTGTCCCTCTCTCCCCACGATACAACTGAATTTGTGAGCCTAAACAAGTGACCACCTTCACCACCTTGTGTCAGGGCATAAATTAGACACTGAAGAGACTTGATAACAGAGAAAGCCAAAATAAGCAAAAAGGGAACCACTCTGGAAGTGACAGGTGCAACAGATTAAACCCTGAGGTTAACACTGACTCAGCATTGGCAGGGGCCTATAGACCTTGAGTGGAGAAGGCAATGGCAACCCACTCCAGTACTCCTGCCTGGAAAATCCCATGGATGGAGGAGCCTGGTAGACTGTAGTCCATGGCGTCACTAGGATTCAGACACAGCTGAGTGACTTCACTTTCAATTTTCACTTTCATGCATTGGAGAAGGAAATGGCAACCGACTCCAGTGTTCTTGCCTGGAGAATCCCAGGGACAGGGGAGCCTGGTGGGCTGCCATCTCTGGGGTCACACAGAGTCAGACACGACTGAAGCGACTTAGCAGCAGCAGCAGCAGCAGCAGCATGGACCTTGAGAAAAGTTCAGGCTTGAACAGGAACTATCTAAAACTGAACTGACCCCACACTGCCCACAACTCCAGAGAAATCCCTAGATATATTTTTACTATTATCACTTTTTAATTTTTTTAAGTTCTTTGTTATTCCTTTAGCTTTCATTTTTATAATCTGTTATAACCTTGCAAAAAAAGACCCTATTTTGAAGCAAATTGTATGTGTGTGTATCAGTTCAGTTCAGTCGCTCAGTCGTGTCCGACTCTTTGCGACCCCATGAATCGCAGCACGCCAGGCCTCCTGGAGTTCACTCAGACTCATGTCCATCGAGTCCGTGATGCCATCCAGCCATCTCATCCTCAGTCATCCCCTTCTCCTCCTGCCCTCAATCCCTCCCAGCATCAGAGTCTTTTCCAGTGACTCAACTCTTCCCATTAGGTGGCCAAAGTACTGGAGCTTCAGCTTTAGCATCTTTCCTTCCAAAGAAATCCCAGGGTTGATCTCCTTCAGAATGGACTGGTTGGATCTCCTTGCAGTCCAATGGACTCTGAAGAGTCTTTTCCAACACCACAGTTCAAAAGCATCAATTCTTCAGTGCTCAGCCTTCTTTACAGTCCAACTCTCACATCCATACATGACCACAGGAAAAATCATAGCCTTGACTAGGCGGACCTTAGTCGGCAAAGTAATGTCTCTGCTTTTGAATATACTATCTAGGTTGGTCATAACTTTTCTTCCAAGGAGTAAGCGTGTTTTAATTTCATGGCTGCAGTCGCCATCTGCAATGATTTTGGAGCCACAAAAAATAAACTCTGACATTGTTTCCACTGTATCCCCATCTATTTCCCATAAAGTAATGGGACCGGATGCCATGATCTTAGTTTTCTGAATGTTGAGCTTTAAGCCAACTGTTTCGCTCTCCTCTTTCACTTTCATCAAGAGGCTTTTTAGCTCCTCTTCAATTTCTGCCATAAGGGTGGTGTCATCTGCATATCTGAGGTTATTGATATTTCTCCCGGCAATCTTGATTCCAGCTTGTGCTTCTTCCAGTCCAGCGTTTCTCGTAATATACTCTGCATATAAGTTAAATAAGCAGGGTGACAATATACAGCCTTGATGTACTCCTTTTCCTATTTGGAACCAGTCTGTTGTTCCATGTCCAGTTCTAACTGTTGCTTCCTGATCTGCATACAGATTTCTCAAGAGGCAGGTTAGGTGGTCTGGTATTTCCATCTCTTTCAGAATTTTCTACAGTTTATTGTGATCCACACAGTCAAAGGCTTTGGTGTAGTCAATAAAGCAGAAATTGATGTTTTTCTGGAACTCCCTTGCTTTTTCCATGATCCAGCAGATGTTGGCAATTTGATCTCTGGTTCCTCTGCCTTTTCTAAACCCAGCCTGAACATCAGGGAGTTCATGGTTCACGTATTGCTGAAGCCTGGCTTGGAGAATGTTGAGCATTACTTTACTAGCTTGTGAGATGAGTGCAATTGTGTGGTAGTTTGAGCATTCTTTGGCATTGCCTTTCTTTGGGATTGGAATGAAAACTGACCTTTTCCAGTCCTGTGGCCACTGCTGAGTTTTCCAAATTTGCTGGCATATTGAGTGCAGCACTTTCACAGCATCATCTTTCAGGATTTGAAACAGCTCAACTGGAATTCCATCACCTCCACTTGCTTTGTTCACAGTGATGCTTTCTAAGGCCCACTTGACTTCACATTCCAGGATGTCTGGCTCTAGATTAGTGATCACATCATCATAATTATGTTGATTGTGAAGATCTTTTTTGTACAGTTCTTCCATGTATTCTTTCCACCTCTTCTTAATATCTTCTGCTTCTGTTAGGTCCATACTATTTCTGTCCTTTATAGAGCCCATCTTTGCATGAAATGGTCCTTTGGTGTCTCTAATTTTCTTGAAGAGATCTCTAGTCTTTCCCATTCTGTTCTTTTCCTCTATTTCTTTGCATTGATCGCTGAAGAAGGCTTTCTTATCTCTTCTTGCTATTCTTTGGAACTCTGCATTCAGATGCTTATATCTTTCCTTTTCTCCTTTGCTTTTCACTTCTCTTCTTTTCACAGCTATTTGTAAGGCCTCCCCAGACAGCCATTTTGCTTTTTTGCATTTCTTTTCCATGGGGATGGTCTTGATCCCTGTCTCCTGTACAAGGTCATGAACCTCATTCCATAGTTCATCAGGCACTCTATCTATCAGATCTAGGCCCTTAAATCTATTTCTCACTTCTGCTGTAGAGTCATAAGGGATTTGATTTAAGTCATACATGAATGGTCTAGCGATTTTCCTTACTTTCTTCAATTTGAGTCTGAATTTGGCAATGAGCAGTTCATGATCTGACTCACAGTCAGCTCCTGGTCTTGCTTTTGTTGACTGTATAGAGCTTCTCCATCTTTAGCTACAAAGAATATAATCAATCTCATTTTGTGTGTGTTTGTGTATATATATATATATATATATATATATATATAATTTTGTGATTGATTTTGCTTTGTATTTTTAATATTGTTTTTTGAGAGTCTAACCTCTACTTTAGATTTTTAATATTTGCTTTTTGGTATTTGTTATCAACTTTGTACCTTTAAGAATCTAATCTTCAGTATCCATTTTCACTTAGCAGTGTGATTACTGGTTTGATTGCTCTCTCCCCGTTTGATTCTCCCTTTTCTCTTCCAAGTCACTGCTATCTCCTCCCTCCTCCTTCTCTTCTCTATTTAACTCTTTGAATCTCTCTGAATATTCCAAATTGTGGAGAACACTTAGGGAACTGATTCCTGGCTAGATTTGTCTCTCCCCTTTTTGACTCCCTCTCTTCTCCTCTTGGTCACCTCTATCTCCCCCTTCCCTCTTCTCTTCTCCACATAATTCTGTGAACTTCTCTTGGTGTCCTTTGCTGTGGAAAATTGTTTCATCATTAACCTAGATGTTTTATCATTTGTGCTGTATGGATGGAGAAGTCTTGAGGCTACTGTAAGAATAAGACTGAAAGCCAGAGGGAGGAGGCTTAACTCTAAAACATGAGAACATCAGAGAACTCCTGATTCCAGGGAACATTCATAGACAAGAGTTCACCAAAAGGCTCCATACCTACACTGAAACGGAGCTCTACCCAAGAGCCAACAAGTTCCAGAGCAAGACATACCATGATAATTTGCTATCAAAGCAGAAACACAGCCCTGAGCATTAAAAGACAGGCTATCCAAAGCCATGCCAAACCCACAGACACCACAAAACCCAGTACCAGACACTTTTTTGTACTTCAAAGAGAAGAGATCCAGCTCCACCCACTAGAACACAGACGCAAGCTCCCCTAGCCAGGAAACCTTGGCAAGCCACTAGTCCAACCCCAGCCACAGTGAGTAGGCTCCACAACAAAGAGGAACCACAAATTTCCAGCCTATCAAAAGGGTACCCCAAACACAGCAATCTAAATGAAATCCAAGTGCAGAGAATATTCAGCAGGTAAAGGAGCATGATAAATGCCCACCAAATCAAACAAAAGAGGAGGGGATAGAGAGTCTACCTGAAAAAGAATCCAGGATAATGATAATAAAGATGATCCAAAATCTAGAAAACAAAATGGAGTTACAGATAAAAAGACTAGAGACAAGGATTGAGAAGACACAAGAAATATTTAACAAGGATGTAGAAGAAATAAAGAGTCAAGAAACAATGAATAATGCAATAACTGAGAACAAAAGCACTCTGGAGGGAACCAGCAGTATAATAACTCAGGCAGAAGATAGGGTAAGTGAAGTGGAAGATAAAATGGTAGAAATAAATGAAGCAGAGAGGAAAAAAGAATTAAAAGAAACCAAGACAATCTCAGAGACCTCTGGGACAATGTTAAATGCCCCAAGATTTGAATCATAGGAGTCCCAGAAGAAGAAGACAAAAGGAAAGAGCATGAGAAAATACTTGAGGAGATATTAGTTGAAAACTTCCCTAAAATGGCAAAGGAAATAGCCATCCAAGTCCGAGAAATCCAGAGAGTCTCAAACTGGTTAAACCCAAGGTGAAACACCCCAAGACATATATTAATCAAACTAATGAAGATCAAACACAAACAGTAAATATTAAAAGCAGCAAGGGAAAAGCAACAAAAAGCACACAAGGGGATCCCCATAATGATAAAAGATGATCTTTCAATAGAAATTCTTCAGAACAGAAGGGAAAGGCAGGACATAATTAAACTGATGAAAGAGAAAAGTCTAGAACATAGATTACTATACTGAGCAAGGATTTGATTCAAATATGAAGGAGAAATCAAAAGCTTTATAGACAAGCAAAAGATGAGAGAAATCAGCATCACCATACCAGCTCTTCAACAAATACTAAAGGATATTCTCCAGATAGGAAACACAGAAAATTTATAACCTTGAACCCAAAACAACAAAGTAAATGGCAGTGGGATCATACTTATCAATAATTACCTTAAATGTAAATGGTTTTAATGCCCCAACCAAAAGACAAAGGCTGGCTGAATGGATATGAAAACAAGAACCCTATATATGCTGTCTACAAGCGATCCACTTTAAACCGAGGGACACGTACAGACTGAAAGTGAAGGGCTGGAAAAAGATATTTCATGCCAATGGAGACCAAAAGAAAGCAGGAGTAGCAATGCTCATATCACATAAAATAAACTTTGAAATAAAGGCTGTGAACAGAGACAAAGAAGGACACTACATAATTATCAAAGGATCAATCCAAGAAGAAGTTATAACAATTATAAATATATATACACCCAACACAGGAGCACCTCAATACATAAGGCAAATGCTAACAAGAATAAAAGGGGAAATTAACAGTAACACAATAATAGTGGGAGACTTTAATACCCCACTCACACCTATGGATAGATCAACTAAACAGACAGTTAGCAAGAAAACACAAACTGTAAATGATGCAATGGACCTGTTAGACCTAATTGATATCTATAGTACATTTCACCCCCAAACAATGAATTTCATCTTCTTCTCAAGTGCAAATGCAACATTCTCCAGGATAGATCACATCCTGGGCCATAAATCTAGCCTTGGTAAATTAAAAAAAAAAAAAAATTGAAATCATTTCAGGCATCTTTTCTGATCACGATGTGGTAAGATTAGATGTCAACTACAAGGAAAAAGAACCTTTAAAAGTACAAACGTATGGAAGGTAAACAACAGGCTCCTGAATAACCAACAAATCATGGAAGAAATCAGAAAGGAAATCAATATAGCACAGAAACAAATGAAAATGAAAACACGACAACCACAAACATATGGGATTCAGTAAGAGAAGTGCTAAGGGGAAGGTTCAGAGAATACAATTTTACCTCCAGAAAAAGAGAAAAATCAAATAAATAGCTTAACTTTACACCTAAAGCAACTAGAATAAGAAGAAATGAAGAACTCCAGGGTTAGTAGAAAGAAAGAAAATGTAAAAATTAGAGCAGACATAAATGAAAAAGAAACAAAGGAGACAATAGCAAAAATCAGCAAGACTAAAACCTGGTTCTTTGTGAAGAAAAATAAAATAGACAAACCATCAGCCAGACTCACCAAGAAAAAAAAAAAGAAGAATCAAATCAACTATATTGGAAATGAAAATGGAGAAATCACAACACACAACACAGAAATACAAAGGGTCATAAGAGACTACTATCAGCAACTATATGCCAATTAAATGGACAACTTGGGAGACATAGATGAATTCTTAGAAAAGTATAACCTTCCAAAACTGAAGCAGGAAGAAATAGAAAATCTTAACAGACCCATCACAAGTACGAAACAGAAACTGTAATAAGAAATCTTTCAAAACACAAAAACCCAGGACCAGATGGCTTCACAGCTGAATTCTACCAAAAATTTAGAAAGAGTTAACATCTATTTCAAGAATACACAGAAAAACTGTAGAGAAAAGATCTTCATGACCAAGATAATCACGATTGTGTGATCACTCACCTAGAGCCAGACATCCTGGAATGGGAAGTCCAGTGGGCCTTAGAAAACATCACTATGAACAAAGCTAGTGGAGGAGATGGAATTCCAGCTGAGCTATTTCAAATCCTGAAAGATGATGCTGTGAAAGTGCTTCACTCAATATGCTAGCAAATTTAGAACTCAGCAGTGGCCACAGGACTGGAAAAGGTCATTTTTCATCCCAATCCTAAAGAAAGGCAATGCTAAAGAATGCTCAAACTACCACACAATTGCACTCATCTCACATGCTAGTAAAGTAATGCTCAACATTCTCCAAGCCAGGCTTCAGCAACATGTGAAACGTGAAATTCCAGATGTTCAAGGTGGTTTTAGAAAAGGCAGAGGAACCAGAGATCAAATTGCCAACAGCCGCTGGATCATCAAAGAAACAAGAGAGTTCCAGAAAAACATCTATTTTTGCTTTATTGACTATGCCAAGGCTTTTGACTGGGCGGATCACAATACACTGTGGAAAATTCTGAAAGAGATGGGAAAACCAGAGCACCTGACCTGCCTCTTGATAAACCTGTATGCAGGTCAGGAAGCAACAGTTAGAACTGGACATGGAACAACAGACTGGTTCCAAATAGGAAAAGGAGTATGTTGAGGCTGTATATTGTCATCTTGCTTATTTAACTTATATGCAGAGTACATCATGAGAAACGCTGGGCAAGAAGAAGCACAAGCTGGAATCAAGATTGCTGGGAGAAATATCAATAACCTCAGATATGCAGATGACACCACCCTTATGGCAGAAAGTGAAGAGGAACTCAAAAGCCTTTTGATGAAAGTGAAAGTGGAGAGTGAAACAGTTGGCTTAAAGCTCAACATTCAAAAAATGAAGATCATGGCATCTGGTCCCATCACTTCATGGGAAATAGATGGGGAAACAGTGGAAACAATGTCAGAGTTTATTTTTTTGGGCTCAAAAATCACTGCAGATGGTGACTGCAGCCATGAAATTAAAAGACACTTACTCCTTGGAAGGAAAGTTATGACCAACCTAGATAGCATATTCGAAAGCAGAGACATTACTTTGCCAACAAAATCTGTCTAGTCAAGGCTGTGGTTTTTCCTGTGGTCATGTATGGATATGAGAGTTGGACTGTGAAGAAAGCTGAGCACTGAAGAACTGATGCTTTTGAACTGTGGTGTTGGAGAGGACTCTTGAGAGTCCCTTGAACTGCAAGGAGATCCAACCAATCCATTCTAAAGGAGATCAGTCCTGGGTGTTCTTTGGAGGGAATGATGCTGAAACTGAAACTCCAGTACTTTGGCCACCTCATGAGAAGAGTTGACTCATTGGAAAAGACTCTGATGCTGGGAGGGATTGGGTGCAGGAGGAAAAGGGGATGACAGAAGATAAGATTGCTGGATGGCATCACCAACTCCATGCACGTGAGTTTGAGTGAACTCCATGTTTTGGCAATAGACAGGGAGGCCTGGTGTGCTATGATCTATGGGGTCGCAAAGAGTCAGACAGGACTGAGCAACTGAACTGAACTGAACTGAACATCTATCCTACTCAAACTCTTTTAGAAAATTTCAGAGGAAAGAAAACTCTCAAACTCATTCTATAATGCCACCTTCACCCTAATTCCAAAACCAGAAAAATATTCCACAAAAAAAGAAAGCTACAGGCCAATATCACTGATGAACATGAATGCAAAAATCCTTGACAAAATTCTAGCAAACAGAATCCAACATCATATTAAAAAGATCATACATCATGACCAAGTAAGCTTTATCCTAGGGATGCAAGGATCCTTCAATATTCACAAATCAATCAATGTGAAACACCACATTAACAAATTGAAAGTTAAAAACTATATGATTATCTCAATCGATTCAGAGAAAACATTTGACAAAATTTAACACCCATTTATGATAAAAACTCCAGAAAGTAGGCATAGAAGGAATATATCTCAACATAATGAAAGCCATATAAGATAAACCCACAGCAAACATTATCCTCAATGGTGAAAAATTGAAAGCATTTCCCCTAAAGTCAGGAATAAGATAAGGGTGCCCACTCTCACCACTGCTATTCAACATCATTTTGGAAGTTTTAGCCACAGCAATCAGAGAAGAAAAAGAAATAAAAGAAATCCAGATTGGAAAAGAAGAAGTAAACTCTCACTCTTTGCAGATGACATGATTCTCTAAGTAGAAAACCCTAGAGACACCACCAGAAATTTACTACAGCTAATCAATGAATATAGTAAAGTTTTAGGATATAAAATTAATACACAGAAATCTATTGCATTCCTATACAATAACAATGAGGGGTGGGGGGAAGAAAGAAAGGGAACAGTCCCCTTACCATTGTGATGAAAATAATAAAATACTTAGGAATAAATCTACCTAAAGAAACAAAGACCTATATATAAGAAACTATAAAACAGTGATGGAAGAAATCAAATATGACACAAATAGATGGAGAAATATAACATGTTCATGGAACTGAAGAATCAATATAGTGAAAATTAGCATATTACTCAAAGCATCTATAGATTCAATGCAATCCCTATAAGCTACCAATGGTAGTTTTCACAGAACTAAAACAAATAATTTTGAAATTTGTATGGAAACACAGAAAACCTTGAATAGCCAAAACAATCTTGAGAGAGAAGAATGAACTGGATGAATCAGTCTGCCTGACTTCAGACTATACAACAAAGGTATGGTCATTAATACAGCAGTATGGTACTGGTACAAAGACACAAACATAGATCAATGGAACAAAATAGAAAGCCCAGAGATAAATCCACACACCTATGGAAACCTTATCTTTGACAAAAGGAGGCAAAAATATGCAATGGAGAAAAGACAATCTCTTTAACAAATGATGCTGGGAAAACTGGGCAACTACCTGTAAAAGGATGAAGCTGGAACAATTTCTAACACCATATACAAAAATAAACTCAAAATGGATTAAAGATATAAATGTAAGACCAGAAACTATAAAACTCCTAGAGGAAAACGTAGGCAAAACACTGTCTGACATAAATCACAGCAAGATCCTCTATGACCCACCTCCCAGAGTAATGGTAATAAAAGCAAAAATAAACAAATGGGACCTAATTAAACTTAAAATCTTTTGCACAACAAAGGAAACTATAAGCTAAATGAAAAGACAGCCTTCAGAATGGGAGAAAATGATAGCAAATGAAGGAACTGATAAAGAATTAATCTCAAAAATAAATAAGCAGCTCCTGCAGCTCAATTCCAGAAAAATAAACAACCCAATGGAAAAAAAAAGGGGGGGGGCCAAAGAACTAACCAAACATTTCTCCAAAGAAGACATACAGATGGTCAGCAAACACATGAAATGATGCTCAGCATCACTCATTATCAGAGAAATGCAAAGCAAAACACAGTGAGTTACCATCTCATGCTGGTAAGAATGGGTGCTATCAAAAAGTCTACAAATAATAAATGCTGGAGAGGGTGTGGAGAAAAGGGAACACTTACACTGTTGGTGGAAATGCAAACTAGTACAGCCACTGTGGAAAACAGTGCGGAGATTCCTTATAAAACTGGAGATAGAATTTCCATATGACACAGCAATCCCACTGCTGGGTACACACACTGGGGTAACCAGAATAGAAGGAGACACGTGTACCCCAAAGTTCATTGCAGTACTGTTTACAATAGCTAGGACATGGCAGATGAATGGATAAAAAATTTGTGTACATATACACAATGGAATATACTCAGTTATTAAAAAGAACAGATTTGAATCAATTCTAATGAGGTGGATGAAACTGGAGCCTATTATACAGAGTTAAGTAAGTCAAAAAGAAAAGCACAAATTCAGTATATTAATGCATATATATGGAATTTAGAAAGATTGTAGGGATCACCCAATATGTGGGACAGCAAAAGAGACACAGATATAAAGAACAGACTTTTGGACTCTGTGAAAGAAGGTGAGAGTGGGATGATTTGAGAAAATAGCTTTGAAATATGTATATTACCATATGTGAAATAGATGACCAGTGCAAGTTTGCTGCATGAAATAGGGCACTCAAAGCTGGTGCATATAGACAACCCAGAGGGGTGGAATGAGGAGGGAAGAGGGAGGAATATTTGGGATGGGGGACTCATGTACACCTGTGGCTGATGCATTTCAATGTATGGCAAAACCACCACAATAGAGTAAATTAATTAGTCTTCAATTAAAATTAAGTAATTAATTTAAAAAAATGCAATAGTCTTTTATGTAGCAAGACTTAATGGTGACTTTTAATATAGCAAATTGCACTATGAAACTTCAAAAGGAACAAGAGAATTTTTCTATATTTATCTTATAAGTTAGCCTCCTTCTTTACTTTTCTGTTTTTCAGTTCATTTCAGTCACTCAGTCGTGTCCGACTCTTTGCAACCCCATGAATCGCAGCATGCCAGGCCTCCCTGTCCATCACCATCTCCTGGAGTTCACCCACACTCACATCCATCGAGTCCGTGATGCCATCCAGACATCTCATCCTCTGGCATCCCCTTCTCCTCCTGCCCCCAACCCCTCCCAGCATCAGAGTCTTTTCCAGTGAGTCAACTCTTCGCGTGAGGTGGCCAAAGTACTGGAGCTTCAGCTTTAGCATCATTCCTTCCAAAGAAATCCCAGGGCTGATCTCCTTCAGAATGGGCTAGTTGTATCTCCTTGCAGTCCAAGGGACTCTCAAGAATCTTCTCCAACACCACAGTTCAAAAGCATCAATTCTTCGGCGCTCAGCCTTCTTCACAGTCCAAATCTCACATCCATACATGACCACAGGTAAAATCATAGCCTTGACTAGACGGACCTTAGTCGGCAAAGTAATGTCTGCTTTTGAATATACTATCTAGGTTGGTCATAACTTTTCTTCCAAGGAGCAAGCGTCTTTTAATTTCATGGCTGCAGTCACCATCTGCAGTGATTTTGGAGCCCAAAAAAATAAACTCTGACACTGTTTCCACTGTTTCCCTGTCTATTTCCCATGAAGTGATGGGACCGGATGCCATGATCTTAGTTCTCTGAATGTTGAGCTTTAAGCCAACTGTTTCACACTCCTCTTTCACTTTCATCAAGAGGCTTTTTAGCTTCTCTTCACTTTCTGCCATAAGGGTGGTGTCATCTGCATATCTAAGGTTATTGATATTTCTCCCGGCAATCTTGATTTCAGCTAGTGTTTCTTCCAGTTCAGTGTTTCTCATGATATACTCTGCATGTAAGTTAAATAAGCAGGGTGACAGTATACAGCTTTGACATACTCCTTTTCCTATTTGGAACCAGTCTGTTGTTCCATGTCCACTTCTAACTGTTGCTTCCTGATCTGCATACAGATTTCTCAAGAGGCAGGTTAGGTGGTCTGGTATTCCCATCTCTTTCAGAATTTTCTACAGTTTATTGTGATCCACACAGTCAAAGGCTTTGGTGTAGTCAATAAGGCAGAAATAGATGTTTTTCTGGAACTCTCTTTCTTTTTCCATGATCCAGCAGATGTTGGCAATTTGATCTCTGGTTCCTCTGCCTTTTCTAACACCAGCTTGAACATCATGGAGTTCACGGTTCACGTATTGCTGAAGCCTGACTTGGAGAATTTTGAGCATTACTTTACTAGCATGTGAAATGAATGCAATTGTGTGGTAGTTTGAGCATTCTTTGGCGTTGCCTTTCTTTGGAATTGGAATGAAAACTGACCTTTTCCAGTCCTGTGGCCACTGCTGAGTTTTCCAAATTTGCTGGCATATTGAGTGCAGCACTTTCACAGCATCATCTTTCAGGATTTGAAACAGCTCAACTGGAATTCCATCACCTCCACTGGCTTTGTTCGTAGTGGTGCTTTCTAAGGCTCACTTGACTTCACATTCCAAGATGTCTGGCTCTAGATTATTGATCACATCATCATGATTTAAAACATATTTCAATGCATTGATTTTCTGGGATACAGTTTGTAAGAAAATAAGCTTTATTTTGTTCGGAAATAGGTAGTGATTTGTTCAGTTATTTAAAATGCTTTTAGATTTTTTTGTTGTTGTTTCTTTATAGACTTGGCAAGTATCCATCTTCAGAAAAATGTGAGGTACCTCACAATATGTCTCATGTAAAACTTTGCAATGAAGAAAGGTTTAGAATTGAGATAAAATAGAAGAAACATAAGATGCCAGTGTTGTCATCATACACCTCATGAAACCTAAGAGAAGTATAACCATTTTAACCTGTCAAAGATTTCCTCACAATAAGCATTTTTACATTATAATGCTCTTAGCCATTTAAGTAATACAACTTTCAGACATATTTTCCAGCAGTCTGTAAGTGAAAACCGTGTATGAATATTAAAAGTAATGTCAACTCATGAAAGTATGCCCAGAATATTTACCTAAATTTTCCTTTAGTTAACTCAATCCTCAGGCATTTAATTGCTTTAATATATAATTTCAACCAAACCTACATTATATATTATTTTCTTAATAATTTTTTATTATAATGCCTCTTTTAAAAAGTATGCTACTTTTGGAGAACAACTTAAAAATAGGTGATGAATATTAAGAGGTTCAAACTTTCAGTTGCAAAATAAATGAATCATGGGTATATAATGTATAGTGTGGGAAATATAGTTAGTAACTATGTAATATCTTAGGATAGTGACAGATCATAACTAGCTTATTGTGGTGATCTTTTTGAAATATACAGAAATATTGAATCACTATGTAGTATAACCATTTTACATATTTTAAGCTGGTTTTAGAAAAGGCAAAGGAACCAGAGATCAAATTGCCAACATCCCTTGGATCATCGAAAAAGCAAGAGAGTTCCAGAAAAACATCTATTTCTACTTTATTGACTATACCAAAGCCTTTGACTGTGTGGATAACAATAAACTGTGGAAAATTCTGAAAGAGATGGAAATACCAGACCACCTGACCTGTCTCTTGAGAAACCTATATGCAGGTCAGGAAGTAACATTTAGAACTGGACATGGAACCACAGACTGGTTCCAAATAGGAAAAGGAGTACATCAAGGCTGTATATTGTCACCCTGCTTATTTGCTTATTTAACTTATATACAGAGTACATAATGAGATATGCTGGGCAGGAAGAAGCACAAGCTGGAATCAAGATTGTCGGGAGAAATATCAATAACCTCAGATATGCAGATGACATCACCCTATGGCAGAAAGTGAAGAGGAACTAAAAAGCCTCTTGATGAAAGTGAAAGAGGAGAGTGAAACAGTTGGCTTAAAGCTCAACATTCAGAAAACGAAGATCATGGCATCTTGTCCCATCATTTCATGGGAAATAGATGGGAAAACAGTGGAAATAGTGTCAGACTTTATCTTTTTGGGCTCCAGAATCCTACAGATGGTAACTGCAGCTGTGAAATTAAAAGATGCTTACTCTTTGGAAGAAAAGTTTTGACCAACCTAGATAGCATATTGAAAAGCAGAAACATTACTTTGCCAACAAAGGTCTGTTTAGTCAAGGCTATGGTTTTTTCTGTGATCATGTATGGATGTGAGAGTTAGACTGTGAAAAAAGCTGAAACGTATACTATCATGTAAGAAATCAATCGCCAGTTTATGTTCGATACAGGATACAGGAAGCTTGGGGCTGGTGCATGGGGATGATCCAGAGAGACGATATGGGGTGGGAGGTGGGAGGGGGGTTCAGGAATGGGAACTCATGTACACCCGTGGTGGATTCATGTCAATGTATGGCAAAGCCAATACAGTATTGTAAAGTAAAACAAACAAACAAAAAAAAAAAAAGAGAGAGAGAGAGAGAGAGAAAAAAAGAAAGCTGAGCACCGAAGAACTGATGCTTTTGAACTATGGTGTTGGAGAAGACTTTTGAGAGTCCCTTGGACTGCAAGATCCAACCAGTCCGTTCTAAAGGAGATCAGCCCTGGGATTTCTTTGGAAGGAATGATGCGAAAGCTGAAACTCCAATACTTTGGCCACCTCATGTGAAGAGCTGACTCATTAGAAAAGACTCTGATGCTGGGAGGGATTGGGAACAGAAGGAAAAAGGGACAACAGAGGATGAGATGGCTGGATGGCATCACCGACTCAATGGACGTGAATTTGAGTGAACTCCGGGAGATGGTGATGGACAGGGAGGCCTGACTTGATGCGATTCATGGGATTGCAGAGTCGGACACGACTGAGCCACTGAACTGAACTGAACTGATGTTGTATAACAGAAACCAACATAGTGTTGCAGGTCAAATGAAGTTCAAAAAGAAACAAACTCATAGAAAAAGGCATCAGGTTTGTGGTTACCAGAAGTGGGGGATGGGGAAAGAGAATTGGATAAATTCAGTCAAAAGACATGCACTGCCCTTTATAAGATAAATAAGTACTAGGAATGTAATGTACAAGATGTGCAAGATAATATAATTGATACCACTGTAATGTTATATATGAAAATTATTGAGAATAAATTCTAAGAGTGCTCATCTCAAGGAAATTTTTTTTTCTATTTCTCTAATTTTGTCTCTATATGAGATGATAATTATTCCCTGAACTTATCTGATAATTATTTAATGAGGTATGTAAGTCAACTTATCATGCTGTGCATCTTAAACTTATGCAGTGATATGTGTCAACTATATCAATAAAGCTGGAAGGAAAAAGTATATGTAATCACATCACATGTGAAAGACACTAATGTGTAAAATATTACATTTGAACTGGAAAAATTCAAGCAAAGTTTCAGTCACAATTTTTTCAACACAATTCTCTTCATTCTGAAAACATCATATGAAATAAATTTGAATTGTATGCTATCTTTGGATAAATCCACAATTGTTTTGCATACCTAATCAAGGATGACAAAAATAAGACTGCACTCTCTTATGATTCTTTCATATTCCTCATCCACCAATCACTGCCTACTGTCAGTTTGTCCCTTCTTTGGTGATTACAACAAAGCATATTGTGTATTATGTACAAAATTTGTTTATGTTTAAATTGTTCTCTATAAATACATATACCTTTTTGCCATTTTGTTTGTTTATTCTAGTTTTGTTGAGATACAATTGACATATAGCACTGAATAAGTTTAAGATGTTCAACATAATGATTTAACATCCATCATGAAGTGATTATCACAATAACTTTAGTGAATATTCATTATCTCATATAAAGAGAAAGAAACAGAAAGAAAAAAATTTTTTTCTGGTAATGAGAACTCTTAGGATTTATTCTCCTAAAACTTTCAAGTATAACACCAGCAGTGTTAATTATATTTATCATGTTATAAACTATATCCCTAGTACTTGCTTATCTTATAACAAGAAGTTTGTGCCTTTTGACTACTTTTGGCCAATTCTGTAACACTATTAGCTCCTATTACACAGCATAGTTGGAGAAGGAAATGGCAACCCACTCCAGTATTCTTTCCTGGAATTTCCATGAAGAGAGAGGACCCTGGCAGGCCACTGTTCATGGGGTCGTAAAGAGTTGGACATGACTGAGCAACTATCACTCACAGTCAAACACAGCATAGTGATTTGATATTTCCATATGATGAACATAAATTCTTTAGCTGTTCAACTATCTGCTTTTCCTTTTGTGAAAATTGTTTGATTTTTTTTTTTTTTTTTTTGCGGGGGTGTAGGATGAAATGCATCGTTTTCACTTAAAATTGATAATATTTTTCTATTAGTTGTTTTGTATTTGAAGAAAAATGATTAAATGATTAAATTGAGGGGTAGATGTGATACATGTAATTCTATTAATGTCTGTCAAGATTCTCATTTAATTTTAAGTTCTTGGAATGCAGAATTCATGTTCTACTTTTCTAATACCCTCCGCAGAACATAGTATTGCACTGGGTATCCAGTAGATGGGTGAAATGATTAAACTTCTTCATGGCACAGCTTTGAGGCTTTCCTATGGTTCATATTCCTTAAGGGTTTTTATTTAGGAAAAGCAGTTTCATAAAAAGCCTTTGTAATAATAAATGATTGGTGTATATTATAATATTAGAACTAACATGGAGAAAGCATAAGAAAGACAAGTGTCCAGAGAACTTGAGTTTAAGTTTCTGCTATTGTGGTTAATGGTAGAAACTTAAGCTATTATTAACAGCTTAGTTAGCTTGTCTGATCTTCATTTTCCTCATTAAAAAAAATGGTTTTAAATTAATTTTTATTGGAGTATGGTTGTTTTACAATGTTGTGTTAATTTCTGTTGTACAACAAAGTGAATCTCATACATATATCCACTCTTTTTATAGATTCTGTTCCTATATAGGCCATTAGAAAGTATTGAATAGAGTCCCCTGTGCTATGTGCAATAGGTTCTTATTAGTTATCTATTTTATATATATTCATGTGTGTATGTCAATCTCAATCTTTCAATTTATCCCTCACTCCCTTTACCCTTGGTAGCTGTGTTTGTTTTCTCTGTGACTCTATTTCTGGTTTGTAAATATGTATATTTGTACCATTATTTTCAGTTCAGTTCAGTCACTCAGTTGTGTCTGACTCTTTACAACCCCATGAATTGCAGCATGCCAGACCTCCCTGTCCATCACCAACTCCCAGAGTTCACTCAAACTCACATCCATCTAGTCGGTGATGCCATCCAGCCATCTCATCCTCTGTCATCCCCTTCTGCTCCTGCCCCCAATCCCTGCCAGCATCAGGGTCTCTTCCAATGAGTCAACTCTTCTCATTAGGTGGCCAAAATATTGGAGTTTCAGCTTTAGCATCAGTCCTTCCAATGAACACACAGGACTGATCTCCTTTAGGATGGACTGGCTGTATCTCCTTGCAGTCCAAGGGACTCTCAAGAGTCTTCTCCAACACCACAGTTCAAAAGCATCAAATCTTCAGCACTCAGCTTTCTTCACAGTCAAAATCTCACATCCATACATGACCATTGGAAAAACCATAGCCTTGACTAGATGGACCTTTGTTGGCAAAGTAATATCTCTGCTTTTGAATATGCTATCTAGGTTGGCCATAACTGTCCTTCCAAGGAGTAAGTGTCTTTTAATTTCATGGCTGCAGTAACCATCTGCAGTGATTTTGGAGCCCAAAGTTATAAAGTCTGACACTGTTTCCACTGTTTCCCCATCTATTTCCCATGAAGTGTTCAGACCAGATGCCATGATCTTCGTTTTCTGAATGTTGAGCTTTAAGCCAACTATTTCACTCTCCTTTTTCACTTTCATCAATAGGCTTTTTAGTTCCTCTTCACTTTCTGCCATAAGGGTGGTGTCATCTGCATATCTGAGGTTATTGATATTTCTCCCAGAAATCTTGATTCTAGCTTGTGCTTCTTCCATCCCAGCATTTCTCATGATGTACTCTGCATATAAGTTAAATAAGAAGGGTGACAATATACAGCCTTGATATACTCCTTTTCCTATTTGGAACCAGTCTGTGGTTCCATGTCCTGTTCTAACTGCTGCTTCTTGACCTGCATATAGGATTCTCAAGAGGCAGGTTAGATGATCTGGTATTCCCATCTCTTTCAGAATTTTCTACAGTTTATTGTGATCCACACAGTCAAAGGCTTTGGCATAGTCAATAAAGCAGAAATAGATGTTTTTCTGGAACTCTCTTGCTTTTTCCATGATCCAGAGGATGTTGGCAATTTGATCTCTGGTTCCTCTGCCTTTTCTAAAACCAGCTTGAACATCTGGAAGTTCACAGTTCATGTATTGCTGAAGCCTGGCTTGGAGAATTTTGAGCATTATTTACTAGCATGTGACATGAGTGTAATTGTGCAGTACTTTGAGCATTCTTTGGCATTGCCTTTCTTTGGGATTGGAAAGAAAAGTGACCTTTTCCAATCCTGTGGCCACTGCTGAGTTTTCCAAATTTGCTGGCCTATTGAGTGAAGCACTTTCACAGCATCATCTTTCAGGATTTGAAATAGCTCAACTGGAATTTCATCAACTCCACTTGCTTTGTTCTTAATGATGCTTTCTAAGGCTCACTTGGCTTCTCATTCCAGGATGCCTGGCTCTAGGTGAATGATCACACCATCGCGATTATCGGGATCATGAATCTCTTTTTGCATAGTTCTTTTGTGTATTCTTGACACCTTTTCTTAATATCTTCTACTTCTGTTAGGTCCATACCATTTCTGTCCTTTATCAAGCCCATCTTTGTATGAAATATTCCTTTAGTATCCCTGATTTTCTTGAACAGATCTCTAGTCTTTCCCATTCTGTTCTTTTCCTCTATTTCTTTGCATTGAATGCTGAGAAAGGCTTTCTTATCTCTCCTTGTTATTCTTTGTAACTCTGCATTTGGATGCTTTTATCTTTCCTTTCCTCTTTTGCTTTTCAGTTCTCTTCTTTTCACAGCTATTTGTAAAGCCTCCTCAGACAGCCATTTTGCTTTTTGCATTTCTTTTCCATGAGGATGGCCTTGATACCTATCTCTTGTACAATGTCAGGAACCTCTATCATTAGTTCATCAGCACTCTGTCTAGCAGAGCTAGTCCCTTAAATCTATTTCTCTGTTCCACTGTATAATCGTTAGGGATTTTATTCAGATCATACCTGAATGATCTAGTGGTTTTCCCTACTTTCTTCAATTTCAGTCTGAATTTGGCAATAAGGAGATCATGATCTGAGCCACAGTCAGCTCTCAGTCTTGTTTTTGCTTGCTGTACAGAGCTTCTCCATCTTTGGCTGTAAAGAATATAATCAATCTGATTTTGGTGTTGATCATCTGGTGATGTCCATGTGTAGAGTCTTCTCTTGTGTTGTTGGAAGTGGGTGTTTGTTATGACCATTGTGTTCTCTTGGCAAAACTCCATTAGCCTTTGCCCTGCTTCATTCCATATTCCAAGGCCAAATTTGCCTGTTACTACAGGTGTTTCATGACTTCCTACTGTTGTATCCTGGTCTCCTATAATGAAAAGGACATCTTTTGGGGGCTGTTAGTTCTAGAAGTTCTTATAGTTCTTCATAGAACTGTTCAGCTTCAGCTTCTTCAGCATTACTGGTTGGGGCATAGGCTTGGATTACCGTGATATTGAATGATTTGCCTTGGAAACGAACAGAGATCATTCGGTCGTCTTTGAGATTGCAGCCAAGTCCTGCATTTCAGACTCTTTTGTTGACCATGATGGCTACTCTGTTTCTTCTGAGGGATTCCTGCTGACAATAGTAGATACAATGGTCATCTGAGTTAAATTCACCCATTCCAGTCCATTTTTGCTCACTGATTCCTAGAATGTTGAGGTTCACTCTTGCCTACTCCTGTCTGACCACTTCCAATTTACCTTGATTTGTGGACCTGACATTCCAGGTTCCTATGCAATATTGCTCCTTACAGCATCGGATCATGCTTCTATCACCAGTCTCATCCACAACTGGGTATTGTTTTTGCTCTGGCTCCATCCCTTCATTGTTTCTGGAGTTATTTCTCCACTGATCTCCAGTAGCATATTGGGCATCTACTGACCTGAGGAGTTCCCCTTTCAATATCTTATCATTTTTCCTTTTCATACTGTTCATTTTTTTAGATTCACATACAACCAATGTGATATTTGCCCTTTTCTATATGACTTACTTCATTCAGTATGACAATCTCTAGCTCCACCAATATCACTGCAAATGGTACTATTTCATTCTTTTTATGTCTAATATTCCATTGTATGTATGTTTATACACACACACACACACACACACACACACACACACATACATACACACACACTCCAAGCCAGGCTTCAGCAATACGTGAACCGTGAATTTCCAGATGTTCAAGCTGGTTTTAAAAAAGACAGAGGAACCAGAGATCAAATTGCCAACATCCACTGAATCATGGAAAAAGCTAGAGAGTTCCAGAAAAAACATATATTTCTGTTTTATTGACTATGTCAAAGCCTTTGTCTGTGTGGATCACAATAAACTGTGGAAAATTCTGAAAGAGATGGGAATACCAGATCATCTAACCTGCCTCTTGAGAAACCTATATAGAAGTCAGGAAGCAACAGTTAGAACTGGACATGGAACAACAGACAGGTTCCAAATAAGAAAAGGAGTATATCAAGGCTGTATATTGTCACCCTTCTTATTTAACTTATATGCAGAGTACACCATGAGAAATGCTGGGATGGAGGAATCACAAGCTAGAATCAAGATTTCTGGGAGAAATATCAATAACCTCAGATATGCAGATGACACCACCCTTATGGCAGAAAGTGAAGAGGAACTAAAAAGCCTCTTGATGAAAGTGAAAGAGGAGAGTGAAATAGTTGGCTTAAAGCTCAACATTCAGAAAACTAATATCATGGCATCCGTTCCCATCACTTCATGGGAAATTAGATGGGGAAACAGTGGAAACAGTGGCTGACTTTATTTTTCTGGGCTCCAAAATCACTGCAGATGGTGATTGCAGCCATGAAATTAAAAGACACTTACTCCTTGGAAGGAGAGTTATGACCAACCTAGACAGCATATTCAAAAGCAGAGACATTACTTTGCCAACAAAGGCCTGTCTAGTCAAGGCTATTGTTTTTCCTGTGGTCATGTATGGATGTGAGAGTTGGACTATAAAAAAATTGAGCCTGATGCTTGGAAATATTGAGGGTAGGAGGAGAAGGAGATGACAGAGGATGAGATGATTGAATGACATCAATGTTTCGATGGACATGGTTTTGGGTGGACTCCGGGAGCTGATTATGGACAGGGAGGGCTGCAGTTCATTTGGTCGCAAAGACTTGGACATGACTGAGCAACTGAACTGAACTTAACTGGCACCACATATGTTTTGTCAATTCCTCTATCAATTTAGGTTGCTACCATATCCTGATTATTGTAAATAGTGCTGCAATGAATAATAGGGTACATGCATATTTTCAAATTATGACTTTCTTTGGATATACCTCCAGGAGCATGTTTGCTAGATCATATGGTAGCTATATCTTTTGGTTTTTAAGGAGTTTCCATACTGATCTCCACAGTACCTGCACCAGTTTGCCTTTCCTTCACAATGCAGAAGAATTCCCTTTTCTCCACACCCTTTCCAACATTTATTGTTTGTAGATCTTTTGATGACACCCATTCTGACAGGTGATACATCATTATAGCTTTGATTTGCTTTCTTTGATAATTAGTAATGTTGAACAATTTTTAAATGATGCTTGGCCATTTGTAGATCTTCTTTGGAGAAATGTCTATGTCATCTCCACATTTTTTATCTGATTGTTTTCTTATATATTGAGCTGAATGAGATATTTGTATATTTTAAGTGAAATCTTTTGTTTGCAAATATTTTGTCCCATTCTACAGATTGTCTTTTCATTTTGTTTTTGGTTACCTTTGTAATGTAAAAGGTTTTAGATTTAAATAGGTCTCATTTGTTTACTTTTTATGTTCACTACTCTAGGAGGTGGACCAATAAAGATCTTGAGGTGATTTATGTCAGAAACAGTTCTGCTATATTTTCCTTTCTGAATTTTATAGTATCCAGTTGTACAATTAGGTCTTTAATCCATTTCGAGTTTGTATTTGTGTGTGTGTATGTGGTGGTGGGGGGGGCATTAAAGAAAGTTCTTCTTTCATTCTTTTACATGTAACTGTAAACCAATTTCCCCAGCACCTTATTGAAAAGACTGCCCTTTCTTATTGTATGTTCTTGCCTCCTTTGTCATAGCTGAGGTGGACATAGTTATGAGTTTATCTCCTGAATTTCTATCCTGTTCCATGGATCTATATTTCTGTTTTTGTGCCAGTACAATACTGTTTTGATTACTGTAGCTTTGTAGTACAGTCTGAATTTAGGAAGCCTGATTCTTTCAGCTTCATTTTCTTTCTTTAGATCGTTTTGGTTTTTCCTCATCTTTAAATGATAATAACAGAACCAGTTTTTAAATATAATCATGAAGATTAAGTGAGATAATGAAAGTGCATAGGAGGAAGGAAATTTTAAATATTCTAAATAGTTTTAAACATTCCAAATAGTTCTAAATGTCTATGTTCTAAATAGACAATACATGTTAGCAAATAAACACTTGAAAAATTAACAAGTAAACAAATAAAAAGTCAAAGATTATAGAAAAAGCAATATTATCTTTAAGCATGTGTGTGCTTAGTTTCTCAGTTGTGTCCAACTCTTTGTGACCCCATGAACTGTAGCCCACCAGGCTCCTCTGTCCATGGGGATTCTCCAGGCAAGAATACTGGAATGGATTGCCATGCCATCCTCCAGAGCATTTTCCCAACCTAGGGATCAAACCCAGGTTTCCCACATTGCAGGCAGATTCTTTACCTTCTGAGCCACTAGGGACACCCTCTTTAACTAAGAGTGTCCCTCAAAAAGGAAGTGGTATAAGATATGGGCATTGCCTTGTGTACTAAGTAGAAGTCAATGAAACACATTTCAGGTGTAAGGGGTTATGTGAATAAAGTCAGAAGTGTTGTGGGTGGGGTGCATGGGTGCATGATAAGTCTCTTCAGTTTGTGTCTGATTCTGTGCTACCCTGTGGACTTGTAGCCTGCCAGGCTCCTCTGTCCATGGAATTCTCCAGGCAAGAATATTAGAGTGAGTTGCCATGCTCTTCTCCAAGGGATCTTCCTAAACCAGGGATTGAACCCACATCTCTTACATCTTCTGCATTTGCAGGTTTGTTGTTGTTGTTGTTGTTGTTGTTTGTTTGTTTGTTTGATCACTAGACCCACTGGGTGTAAAGAAACACACATTAGAGAAGAAAAATTAGATATATTTGGAAAATGTCTGGAAATTTGTTTGAAGAAAGATATGAAGGCAAAGTGACATAGATCTGCACTGGTATTAGTACTATGATAACTATTTTAGATTTCATTTGATAAAGAATGAAATAGATGGTACATGCTTCTTAACAATAGAATCTCTAGGACATAAGGGTTAACTAGACATGCATTAAGGGAAGGTGAAGTTGGAGTAAAGTTAACACCAAGGTTGCCTGGGATGTACGTGATGCTAATAACAGGAAGAGAGAAAACAGTAATAGAGAATAATTTCAGTCCAATAACTAGAGAAAACAAAGATAGAGAACATTATAAATATATATGAAAATGAAACAATTTAAAAGTACATAAAATTGAGTAAAGCCACACATTATAACTTGCCTGCTGTTGGATTAACTGAGACCCTTTCATTATGACGGCATTTTGTGAGTTCAAGTTTATTTACACAACAAGATAGAAATTTAAAAAGCTGGTCAAAACCTCAGTTAAATGTTGATCTCAGGAGCTATGGTGAATAGCCATTTACTCTCTCCTTATACTATTTTGCTAATTACAGTAATTAACAATAAAGTAAGTTTAAATTTTTTTGCCTCTGAAAGAAGTTAAAAAAACATAAAATTGTATGGAGGGATTCTCATATAATTCAAATTATTTATTTTATAGAAGCCCAGATGACTTATTGAAGAATTCAGAACATGTTTTCCAAGTCATGATGTAAAACCATCTTATTTTCTTATAGAAAAAAAATCACAGTACATGGTGATAAAGTACAGAATATTTTTAGCATTAAGAGAATTCAGAAATCCTAACTACCCTTACAGTGATCCCATTAGCATATTTTGAATGCTTTACCCAGGACTTATAAAGATTATGCATTTACTAAAAAACCTAGGTTAAAATGGATTAAAAGCTCTTAACAGAGTGAAAATCCAAGAAAGAAAACTGAGATGACTATGAATGATAGACAAAAACAACAGAGTATGCGATTACTTTATTGAAATATTTCTTAATATTATGTTTGCAAAATGCACTATTAACTAAATTTTTTCAGTCTATAAACTTTGAAGGTTATGTAGTCTTATAACGTGCATCACAATATCAAAAATATTTTTTTCAAAAATTTTATTTTTGCATATACATGTGTAAAAATTAAGCACAAAATATGAAAAAGAGAAGCTACTGATTCATGTTGAAATATGGCAAAAAAACAACAACACAATGTAATTACATTCCAATTAAAAATAAATTATTCCAAAAAAGAAAACATAAACTCAGTTACAAAATATAAAAATAAAAAGCACAAAAATGGGCATTTTAAATGGGAAACAGACTTAAATAGATATTTCTCTAAAAAAGATCAACAGGCATGGGTATGGATATGGGTTTTTTGGGGCTGCTTCCACTTGCACGTATGTGGAATTCACATGCTAGTTCAATAATGTATCTGGAGATGTAATATATATTTAATTAAGCCAATTTTGAAAGATAACTTGGATAGAAAACAAATTATCTGATATTAAGATGTGCAATAAAAAATTGATATATGTAATCAAAAGAAGAGAACAAAAAGTCAAGAAAAAGATTGACACATATGTAGTCATTTGATCTTCAACAAAGGCATCATGTAACTAAATGGCTGAAGTTTAATATTTTCAATAAATGTTGGACAACTGGAAAGAAACTAACCTTGTCTCTTGCCTAATATAACATTTAAAAATACTTGGAATAAATTATAATCATAAAGATAAAAACTAAAATAATAAAAAATCTACAGGAAAATAAATTTGGTAACCATGGGATTGATACAGATTTCTTAGGTAACACACATACAAACACACATGCGCAAACCCCATGAAAGAAAAGTTGATAAATTAGATCATATTGTGATTTAAATTGTCTATTCCTCAAAAAACATGATAAATAAGGACGAAGGTAAGCCCTAGCACTGCTACTCTCATACCAGTAGGTGAAGCCCAGTCATAGGTCTATTACCAGCCCACTGTTGGGCAAAGTGTGGTCATGGAGTCTAGCTGCAGGGCCCAGGGTTCCCAGAGCTAAAGTTGGACCACTAGTGGGTGGGGCCAATTCCTAACATGAAAAAGAAGTTATCATTGACACCACAGAAATACAAAGGAAATACAAAGAGATTACTATAAATAATAAATCAATAAAATAGACAACCTAGAAGAAATAGACAATTTTCTAGAAATGTATTATCTCATGAGAATGAGTCAAGAAGAAATAGAAAATATGAACAGACCAATTACTCATAATGAATGTGTAATACATTTGTAATAAAAAACTCCTAAATAAAGTACAGGACCAAATGTCTTCACAGTTGAATTCTACCAAATATTTAAAGAAGAAATAACACATATAATTCACTAAATAGTCCAAGAAATTGCAGAGGAAGGAATGCTTCTGAAATCATTCCATGAGGCCAGAATTCCATGATATTAAAATTAGACAAAGATATCACGAAAAAAGAAAGCTAAAGGTCAATATCACTGATGGAAATAGATGCAAAAATCCTCAATAAACTATTAACAAACCAAATCTAACAGTATATTAGAAGGATCATACACCATAATGAAAGGGGATTTCTCCCAAGGATGAATAATTACTCCATATCCATAAATAAATCATTGTGAATGCTACAGTAATAAATTGAATAATAAAATCATATGACCATCTCAATAGATGCAAAAAATCTGTTGATAAAATTCAGCATACATTTATGATAAAACTCTCAAGAATATGAGTGAAGAGAAAACATACCTGAACATAATAAAAGCTATATATGATAAGCCCGCTGCTAACACCACATTCAACAGTGAAAAACAAAAAGGATTTCCTTTAGGATCAAAAACAAGACAAAGATGTCCACTCTCACCACTTTTGTTCAACATAGTCCTAGCTGTGTTAATCAGGAAAAAATAATAAAGGAATCAAAACTGGAAAGGAAGAAGTACAGTAAGTCCTCTACATATTAATGTTCAATTTGCAAGCTTTCAAAGATGCAAATGTGCATTCATATGTCCAGATATATAAGTTAGCCCACTGTCTGGCATGCATTGTCATGTGCATGAATCACCTACAAGGGTGGTTGTGTTGTGTACTTTGCAATAGCATATTGAGTACAGTAGTACAATATCTTTGTTTCAAGTCCAGGATGTCTGGAAGCAAGTACAAAAGCAGTGGTGATATAGCTGGTACTGTACTATACTTTTCAAGGTACTTTACTGTAAAACTAAAAATGTTTTCTTTATCTTTTGTGTTTATTCTTTATGTATGGTTTGTGTGAAAAGTATTATAAACCTATTACAGTATAGTGCTATATACCCAATTGTGTTAGTTGGGTACCTAGAATAACTTTGGTGGACTTCCAATCACGCTTTTAGGATGAAACTCATTCATATGTAGGGGACTTAACTGTAAAACTGTCCCTGTTGCAGATGACAGGATACAATATATAGAAAATCCTAAAGATGCCTCAAGGAAACTACTGGAGCTCATTTGTAGTTTCAGTATACAAAATTAATATACATATATCTTTGTATTTCTATACACTAACAGCAAAATATTAGAGAAATTAAGTAATCAATCACATTTAAAACCCCATCAAAAAGAGTAGGAATAAATCTACCTTAAGAGACAAAAGACATTTACTTAGAAAATGACACAACACTAATGAAGCACTGTTCAAAAATGATCTCACAACCCAAGGAAATCTTCAGATTTAACACATTTCCTATCAAAATCCGAATGCTTTTTTGAAAAACAGAATGAGATCAACTAATTTTAAATTCTGTATGAAAATACAAAAGACATTGAATAGCTAAAAAAACAAGATTGGAGAAATCATGCTCCTTGACTTCACACTACACTACAAAGTTACAGTAATCAAACAGTACTCAAATAGTAATCAAACAGTGGTACTACTGCAAAATAAGATAGATCAATGAAACAATAGAGAATTCTGAAATAAACCCACATACTCATAGTCAATTAATCTACAATCAGGGAGGTAAGTCTATACAATGGGGACGGGACAGTCTCTTCAGTAAGTCCTGTTAGGAAATTTGAACTACTACATGTACAACATGAAATTAGAACATTCTCTAACACCATACACAAAAATAAAATCAAAATGGATTAAAGACTTACATGTAAGACCAGATACGATAAAACTCCTAGAGGAAAACAGAGGCAGAATACTCTTTGACATAAATCACAGCAATGGTTTTTTGTAGTGTCTACTAAATTAAAGGGAATAAAATAAAAAATAAACAAATAGGACCTAGTTAAACTTAAAAGATTTTTTGCCCAGGAAAACAAATCCAGCAGCTAAATGGAAAGACAGCATACTGAGAGGGCAAATATATTTGCAAATGACTAATAAAGGATTCAGTTCAGCTCAGTTCAGTCACTTAGTCATGTCCGACTCTTTGCAACCCCATGAATCACAGCACACCAGACCTCCCTATCCATCACCATCTCCTGGAGTTCACTCAAACTTATGTCCATCAAGTCGGTGATGCCATCCAGCCATCTCATCCTCTGTCGTCCCCTTCTCCTCCTGCCCTCAATCTCTCCCAGCATCAGAGTCTTTTCCAATGAGTCAGCTCTTTGCATGAGGTGGCCAAAGTACTGGAGTTTCAGCTTTAGCATCATTCCTTCCAAAGAACACCCAGGGTTGATCTCCTTTAGAATGGACTGGTTGGATCTCCTTGTAGTCCAAGGGACTCTCAAGAGTCTTCTCCAACACCACAGTTCAAAAGCATCAATTTTTCGGCGCTCAGCTTTCTTCACAGTCCAACTCTCACATCCATTCATGACCACTGGAGAAAACATAGCCTTGACTAGACGGACCTTTGTTGGCAAAGTAATGTCTCTGCTTTCGAATATGCTGTCTAGGTTGGTCATAACTTTTCTTCCAAGGAGTAAGCGTCTTTTAATTTCATGGCTGCAGTCACCATCTGCAGTGATTTTTGGAGCCCCCCAAAATAAAGTCTGACACTGTTTCCACTGTTTCCCCATCTATTTCCCATGAAGTGATGGGACCAGATGCCATAATCAATAAAGGATTAATATCCAACATATATAAACAGCTCATACAAGAAACCATCAAAAAAAATAATTTAAAATGGGCAAAATTAATTAAATTTTTTTCTGAAACACAGATGGCCAACAGGCATGTTAAAACATGCTCAGCAGAGCTAATGATCAAGGAAGTGCAAATCAAAATCACAATGAGATACAACCTCATACCTGTCAAAATGACTATCATCAAAATGAATACAAATAATAAATGTTGGTGAGGATGTAGAGAAAAGAGAATCCTGTACACTGCCTGTGGAAATGTAAATTGATGTAGACACTATGGAAAAGAGCATAGTTTTCTCAAAAAACTAAAAACAGAACTATCATATAGCCCAGTAATTCTACTATATCCAAAACTAAAAATAAAACATGCAAATTTAAAAACATATATACAAAGCAATGTTCATAACAGCATTATTTTCAATTGCCAGGATAGGGACACAACCTAAGTGTCCATTAACAGATGAATGTACTTGGGGGAGCTTGGAAAGTGAAAGTCACTCAGTTGTGTCTGACTCTTTGCAACCCCATGAACTATACAGTCCATGGAATTCTCCAGGCCAGTATACTTAAGTGTGTAGCCTTTCCCTTCTGTAGGAGATCTTCCCAAACCAGGGATCGAACCCTTGTTTCCCACATTGAAGGCGGATTCTTTACCAGGTGAGCCACAAGGGAAGCCCAAGAATACTGGAGTGGGTAGCCTATCCCTTTCCCAGTGGATCTTCCCGACCCAGGAATCAAACCAGAATCTCCTGCAATGCAGGCAGATTTTTTACCACTGAGCTATCAGGGAAGCCTTGGGGGACATTATACTCTCTTCCTCTCCCCACTGATAAACTCTAGTTTGTTCTCTACAATTGTGAGTCTGCTTCTTTTTTGTTATGTTCACTAGTTTGCTATAAATGTTGATAGTAAAGCAATTATTGTGTAACCACCAGATAATAAGATGGCAATATAAGCCACCTGCCCGAGATGACTGAGCAGAAAGTTTGATAGTATTGTGTCACTGATCACATTCTCAAACAAATATACCAGCTTCAAATCAAATATTTTTTAGTTCTCCTTAGATGAGAAAAAAATAAAACTGATTTAGATAAGTGCATGAGTTTGATATACTCTTACACTCAGGTTTATTTCCAGCTAACGTGGAAACTAATGCAGAATGAAAGTGCTGTCTTATTTATTTAGCAAGTATAGTTGTCATTGGTTGTTCCCTCTACCTCCTTACCTAGGCTGTATCTTAAGATAGTTTAGCCCACAACAAGTCATGCATCAAGTCCCTCTGGTAAACCAGGAAAAGATTTCACAGAGTGAGTCCCCCTGCACGTTCAAGGCATAGTTAGACTTATCTCAGTACAATCCCTTTGAGAAAAGATTGATAAAATCATAATAAAATTTTTATAATTTATAACAGGAATAGTCCTCTGTCCCTTTTTTAAGAGTCTGAAATGATGTCTTTTGTTCTCATCTGTTCTCCTATTAAAACTTAAATCTGGCTATAATTCAGCTAAACCAACATAGCATAGTTATTTTTAGGTATAGATGAATTTCTTTTATGTGATTTTTTTTCTTTTTTCTACAATGAACATATGTCTGAAGAAAGTAATTTTCCAGAAGTTTCATAAAGATTTTTCTCTTAAGGAAAAAAATGGCAGCCATTCAGATGTATTGCACATTTCCCAACAAAAGAAATGATAGTATAAAATTAGATATGATCAGACACATTGTCTCTTGCCTATTGGCTATCCATATTCAAATCCAGTTAAAAATACCTTATTCACTTAATTCTTTATTTTTATTTTCATCCAGAGAATAATTAATGTCCTAATACATCATAAAGAAAGACTGTTGTCCTATATTTTTTTGAAGGAAAGAAAGCTGAAAACAGGGTATGAAATGATTTGTTTACCTTGTTCAAGGTAAAATTGCTTTAATTTTTCCAGCTGCATTGCTGTAGTAATTAAAAAGCCTGAGCATGTCTCCTGGTATTATTAAAACAAAACTGAAATTAAGACACAGCCCACTCAATCCATATCATAAAGCAGTCAAGGAAATGCTGATGGTGGTTTAACTATTGATAGTTGGTTGAGTTTATGAACTAATGGACTATATATCATCAACAGTTATGCTGAATATGGATTGATGATGTTATGCTTAAACATAGAAAAGGTCTTGCCTAAAAGATTTCCTATTTGAGAATTCACTTTATTTTGCTTCATGCCTAAAGCAGGGATATGGGCGAAGAAAAAAGTACCCATGAAAGGAGATATTGTTTTATCTCCAATTTAAGTGTAAACTGTGTCAGACAGAAAATACTTGGATTCTACAAAAGTGTAGTTAGAACAGCCCATTTTCTTGTGGTGATGCGTTTATGTAAAGTGCTGTGCTGTGTTTGTCTCTCAATCGTGTCTGACTCTGTGCAACTTCATGGACTGTAGCCCTCCAGGCTCCTCTGTCCATGGGGATTCTCCAGGCAAGAATACTGCCATGCCCTTCTCCAGGGGATCTTCCCAATCCAGGGATCAAACCCAGGTCTTTCACATTGCAGATGGATTCTTTACAGTCTGAACCCCAAGGGAAGCCCATGAATACTGGAGTGGGTAGACTATCCCTTCTCCAAGGGATCTTCCTGACCCAGGAATCAAACAGGGGTCACCTGCATTGGGGGCAGATTCTAACCAGCTAAGCTACCAGGGAAGTCCTTATGTGAAGTACTTAGCACTAAAGAGAGATCTCCATCCCTGCAAGAGTATCTGTTTTGAAAGGTGTGCATAGCTTAGTACTGTTTATTACTTCTTCTTTAAGTGATATCGGGTGTGTGTATGTGTGTATTGGAGAGGGGGTGGGGAAGCTGTTATTGAGGAATAGCCATTCAAGTAATGACTGTCCTCAGGAATATCAATAAAGTTGCTATTGAAGGACTCAGTGGAAGCAAAATTCAAAGCAGCGGCTGTGGTGGGTAAAATAAACACACACCTTACCTACAACTCAGCGATTCCAATTCTAGATAGATAACTAGGGACACTCTCACATAGGTGCATAATAGATGTGTATAAGAATCTGTAATATCACAAAAATGGAATCAATCTAAATGTCACTAATATTAGGCTGAACAAATTATCATATATTTTATTAGTGAATCACATGCACAGTGAAGAGATCCAATAAGCCATATGTGTCAGGTATGATGAATTCTAAAAATGTAATACTAAGAAAAGTAGGCAAGTTAGATTTGGAACTTTAGTTCAAAAGCACTACTAAACAATATAACTTAAAAGAGAATAATTAACATGAATTTAAGTAGAGTAATTTAAGGAGAACAATTTTAAAGTGTACAGTGAAAGATAGCTAGAAAAATTTTCCAAAATATAGTACATATTCCATTTTTAAACTTGGTTTGGTAGAAGCAGGAATGTTTGCTATGTACAAAATGTAAACTGTGTACAAAATGTCACCCACTTTTATTGGTTCTTTCTTCTTGAATATTGTCTCAGGGAATTTTCACAACTTATTTTCACAAAATATCATATATTACTAATATCCTACTTTATATACAGGCGAACTTAAGCACTTATGCTGCTGCTGCTGCTAAGTCGCTTCAGTCATGTCCAACTCTGTGCAACCTCATAGATGGCAGCCCAGCAAGCTCCAGGGTTCTCCAGGCAAGAACACTGGAGTGGGTTGCCACTTCCTTCTCCAATGCATGAAAGTGAAAAGTGAAAGTGAAGTCACTCAGTCCCCATGGACTGCAGCCTACCAGGTTCCTCCGTCCATGGGATTTTCCAGGCAAGAGTACTGGAGTGGGGTGCCATTGCTTCTCCGAAGTTCTTATGAACTTGGCCAAAATTTCACAGAGTAAATTATTCAAGATAATACACAGCTAGCAAGGTTCAAAACTGAGATCCAAGTTTTGATCATTTGTAGAGTAAATGCTCTTAACTACACGATTATAGAATCTCTGTGCCCAGGGCATTAGCTTAGCACATGCGTGATTTTAATATACTTGCAATCATAATATATATTCCATGTATATTTTATATATATGGATATATAAATATATAAACTATTATAATCAGGTAAGTAGTCTGTGTCATTATTACCTTTGAAAATATGCATATTAAAGGTTGCATAGTATTTTATCCTGTCTATGCCATATTCATTCAGTTCAGTTCAGTCGTTCAGTCACGTCCGACTCTTTGCGACCCAATGAATCGCAGCACGCCAGGCCTTCATGTACATCCCCGGCCCACTAAGCGCAGGCGGCGTCGGGGGCGGCGGCGGGCCAGTGCACTAAGCGCAGCTGAGAGCTACCCCACGTTCGAAGTCAGGGACAGAGGCCCAGAGTGCAAGGCTGCGATGGCGCAGGAATGGCCAGGAGGAGCCACCCCGCTTTCGAGGCCATTGGCGGCCGGGAGGAGTCACCCACGCCTGAGGCCAGGGCCGGTGGCCAGGAGGAGCAACCCGAGGAGTGGTGGCTGAGCAGGCACAGGAGGGCCGAGAGGAGCTATCCCAAGTTGGTCAGGAACAGCGGCGGTAAGGAGATACCCCTCGTCCAAGGTAAGGAGCAGCAGCTGTGCTTTGCTGGAGCAGCCGTGAGGAGATACCCCACGCCCAAGGTAAGAGAAACCCAAGTAAGATGGTAGGTGTTGCAAGAAGGCATCAGAGGGCAGACATACTGAAACCATACTCACAGAAAACTAGTCAATCTAATCACACTAGGACCACAGCCTTGTCTAACTCAATGAAACCAAACCATGCCTGCGGGGCAGCCCAAGACGGGTGGGTCGTGGTGGAGAGGTCTGACAGAATGTGGTCCACTGGAGAAGGGAATGGCAAACCACTTCAGTATTCTTGCCTTGAGAATCCCATGAGCAGTATGAAAAGGCAAAATGATAGGATACCGAAAGAGGAACTCCCCAGGTCATTAGGTGCCATATTCATTAGAAAATAATTTTTGCAACAAAATGCCATAAGTAGGCACAATTTTTCCTTCTCTTCATATTTTTAAAATCCTAAGTTCTCATTATACCTAACTGCTACTGCTGCTGCTAAGTCACTTCAGTCGTGTCCGACTCTGTGCGACCCCCCGTCTCTGGGATTCTCCAGGCAACAACACTGGAGTGGGTTGCCATTTCCTTCTCCAATGCATGAAAGAGAAAAGTGAATGTGAAGTTGCTCAGTCGTGTCCGACTCTTAGCGACCCCATGGACTGCAGCCCAAGAATACTGGAGTGGGGTGCCATTGCCTTCTCCACATTATACCTAAAAGTATATGATATTGTCATGTGTAAAATGATGATGTCATTTTTTCAAAAATTATTTCTTAAATTTCCAGCAATGCTTGAATATTTACCCTTTATAATTAAATTGAGTATTTCAAAATTATGCAGGTATATTATATATACAATGGGGCTCTCCAGGTGGTACTAGTGGTAAAGAACCCACTTGACAATGCAGAAGACATAAGAGACAAGGGTTTGATCCCTGGGTCAGGAAGATTTCCTAGAGGAGGGCATGGCAACCCACTCCAGTATTCTTGCCTGGAGAATCCCAATGGACAGAGAAGCCTGGCAGGTTATAGTCCATATTGTTGAAAAGAGTTGGACATGATTGAAAGGACTTATCATTATGTACACAATGGTCAACATCTGAGCTGTCATTCTTTCCCATTATTTTCTCAATCAATTCTTGCCCTATTGATTTCTAAATCACTGACTTATCTGTAATTTTTTGTACCAGTACCATATATTAAAATTATATAGGTAAGAGAAATCTATATTGCACATTCTCTTTTAGAAAATTCTAGATTTCTAGATTATTCTCTTCTCTTACAAATGTAGTAGCATCATCAATTTCTTGAAAGATGACAGTGACATCTTCACTGGTTTATTTACTTTAACACTGTCCTCCATCATCAATTCACCACATAGCAGTCAAAGTAAATCTCAAGTCAGTCATGTCACTTCTCAGTTTAAATGTATTTCTCAGTTTAAATACTCTAGGGACTTTTATTTCATTTTAAAATATAAATTAATCATGGATTACACATCTCCATAGCATAAGACTACCTGGCCTGGCTGTAGTTTTTGACCCAATATCCATTTCTCTCATTCTTCTCTAGTCACTTCTGCCTTCTTGGCGTAGCAGTGACAAACCAAGTATACTTCTTCCCATACCAAATGTTGTTAAAATTTGGTAACATTTTCAGTATTTCTGTGCTTATTTCGATAGTGTTTTAGAGGAGAAAAAAATCTCTAACTGCTACCTCTGTTAGTACATTTCAATCAGAAAATAGTTTACAAAATTTATAGATCTTAAAAAGATGCTGCCAAAAATTAAAAGTAATATTACTATTGCTTTCTAGATTCTAAATGCAATAAATGTAAAATAAAGCTGTTTTGCTCAAGCAGGCTTACCAACAGACTCAGATAAAAACTGATTTTTTTTAACTTGAAAGGAATATAATTTACTTATTGATCAAAACATCTAAATTGTAGACCTTGAGTTAAAATCTGATCACAACAATGCTGCTCTTTCAGGGATTTGGGGTGACTACAAGCCTGTTTATAAATTAGGGATAGGTGAAGCTCAGAAATATTCATCAGCTCAAGAGTCTTGGGGAAATTAGTTACATTCTGTTCCTAACCCTCAATTCTGTTGTGACAAAAGCTACAGGTAAAAACATATGTGGTAGTCATATTCTGTTAAGGGCACAGTGTGGAAAAGTAAAAGTGATTGACTAGTCCAATGACCTTCCTGTATTCTTAGTTTATTTTTCATATGGATCTTTGGAAAGGGGAAATTATTATCAGGCTTTAGTTACAGATAAAAAGGTTAACAAACAGGTTTTCTATTCATCAAGTACCTTTACACTGGGGATAAATTTTCCCAAGCAAAAAAGTCAGTTTTCAAGGAACATTGTCTATTGTTGTTGTTGTTGTTTTTCCTTTTGCTTAACTGAAATTAATTTGTAATTTAAACCTTTTTTCCACTAAAAGAAAATAACTTAATCTAAGTTAATTGTGTTATTTTGTGTGTACAACAAGATCCACTTTCATCTGCTCTTCTAGGGATTGAATCTAATTTCCTGGTGGGAGTGGCATACAAATCAGGCATTTTATTTATTATCATTATCCATGGTGATATGAGATGGGTATCCAGGTTCCCATTTATTCTTACAATTCATTAGATTAACACAGCTATAATCTTTTAACTTTATACAGCATGGCCACTTGAGATCCTCCGTTTTACAGTTTTTTTTTAGAGGGGTGGAGAAATGATTTCATGCCCTCCAGCAGATTTCAGGGCTATAGAGAAACTCTCTTAAAATTACTAGCTCCTGGGGAAAGAATAGGCTCTTCAGTAAATGGAGTTGGGAAAATTGGACAGTCACATGTAAAAGGATAATATTGGCTAGCTTACAAAATACACAATAACTAACTCAAAATGGATTAAAGATTTGAACTCAAGACCTAAAATCATAAGATTCCTAGAAGAAAATATAGGCAATAAACTCTTCACATAGGTCTTGGTGATGATTTTTTGATTCTGACAAAAAGTAACAAAAGCAAAATAAGTAAATGGGACGACATTATCAGTTCAGTTACCTTCAGTTGATCAGTTATGTCCAACTCTTTGTAAACCCATGGACTGCAGCACACCAGGCCTCCCTGTCTATCAACAACTCCTGGACTTTACTCAAACTCATGTCCATTGAGTAGGTGATGCCATCCAACTATCTCATCCTCTGTCATCCCCCTCTCCTCCCGCCTTCAATCTTTTGCAGCATCAGGGTCTTTTCCAATGAGTCACTTCTTCGCATCAGGTGGCCAAAGTATTGGAGTTTCAGCTTCAGCATCAGTCCTTCCAAATGAACACCCAGGACTGATCTCCTTTAGGATGGACTGGTTGGATCTCCTTGCTGTCCAAGGGATTCTCAAGAGTCTTCTCCAACACCACAGTTCAGAAGCACCAATTCTTTGGCACTCAGCCTTCTTTATAGTCCAACTCTCGCATTCATATATGACTACTGGAAAAACCTTAACTTTGACTAGACAGGCTTTTGCTGGCAAAGTAATGTCTCTGATTTTTAATATGCTGTCTAGTTTGGTCATAACTTTTCTTCCAAAGAGCAAACATCTTTTAATTTCATGGCTACAGTCACCATCTGCAGTGATTTTGGAGCACAAAAAAGTTAGTCTGTCACTGTTTCCATTGTTTCCCCATCTATTTGTCATGAAGTGATGGGACTGGATGCCATGATCTTCATTTTCTGAATGTTGAGCTTTACGCCAACTTTTTCACTCTCTTCTTTCACTTTCATCAAGAGTCTTTTTAGTTCCTCTTCACTTTCTGCCATAAGGGTGGTGTCATCTGCATATCTGAGGTTATTGATATTTCTCCCAGCAATATTTATTCTAGCTTGTGCTTCATCCAGCCAGGCATGTCTCATGATGTACTCTGCATATAAGTTAAATAAGCAGGATGACAATATACAGCCTTGTCCTTTCCCTATTTGGAACCAGTCTGTTGTTCCATGTCTAGTTCTAACTGTTGCTTCCTGACCTGCATATAGATTTCTCAAGAGAACTATATTATACAAAAAAAAAAAAAAAAACCTTCTGAAAAGCAAAGGAACACATCAACAAGATAAAAAGGCAAACTACTGAATGGGAGAAATATTTGCAATCTTATATCCAAAAAGCAGCTAAATTTTAAAATACATTTAATACATCAACCCAGTAACAAATAAACAAACTGTTTAAAAATTGGCAAATGATCTAAAAAGATATTTTTTTCCCAAATGACATACAAATGGCCAAATGTACATGAAAAGTTGATCAACATCATTAATCTTCAGGAAAATGCAAATCAAAATTTCAAGATATCACTTCCTATCTATTAGAATGGCTACTATCTAAAAGATAGGAAATAACAGGTTTGGGTGAGAATGTGAAAAAAAAAATCCTTTTGCACTTCTGGTGGAAATGTAAATTAGTGCAGGCACTATGGAAAACAGTATGGAGCTTCCTGAAAAAGAATTAAAAAATAGAACTACCATATTATGAAACAATTCCAGTTCTGGGCATTTATTTGAAGAAAATGAAGGCACTATCTTGAAAGATATATGCACCTCCAAGTTTATCACTGCATTATTTGCAATCGTCAATATATGGAAACAACCCAGGTGGTCATGAGTGAGTGAGTGGATAAAGAAATTGTGAGATATATATTTATATATAATATTATTCAGCCATAGAAAGAATGAAATTGTTCCTGTTTGCAGCAACATGTATGGACTTCAAGAGTGTTATGTTAACTAGAATCAGTCAGAGAAAGACAAGTCCTGCATGATCTCAGTATAAGTGGATGTGGATTCTAAAAAGGAACAGGAAAGTAGATTATGTATATGTGGATTCTAAAGGAATAACAACAACAAAAAACTCATGTATACAGAGTTGAGTGTTGCCAGAGGTAGGGATGGGGGTGGGAGAAATGGGTAAATGCAGTTAAAAGTTAACAGCAAAAGTAAATATGGTGCAATGTTACTGAACAAAAAGAAAGAAAAGAAAATTTTGAAATGAGAATCTCAGTTTCATTGTAAATGGGTAAAAGAGAAATAAGAAAGGGAAGAAAAGAAGAAAAATATTCCTTGTCTTATTTGAAGATGATATAGATTCTGATTAAACTCTCGAAGTGCTTATATGAATATAGTTCTAAATATTTATATTAAAATTTTAAGGGTAGAGAACTTCCTAAGAAACAATAAAATTATATATAGCAAAACATTTTTAAATGTATATGTCCCCTAAAAGTGGAGAGTTATCAGGAAAACAATAAGAAAATAAAGATGGTAAGTGGTAAATTATACAGTAAACCCCAGAAAGCTGAATCTTAGAGATTAAGTTGGAAAGCTAGAAAGGAAAACAGAAAAGGAACATTCAGTGTAAGAAGTGAGCTTCTGGAAGTTAAAAACCTGACAGTAGAAATGAAAAATTGGAAACTAAAGTGAAGGAAATATGCCCAGAAAAAAATAGAAAAAAAGACAAAAAGAATGTAGAAGAGAAAGAGAAAATAGATCAATCAAGGAGGTCCTCTGGTCAAATGACTTGTCAAGAAAGAGCAAGTGGAAAAGAGAAAATTATTCACAAAACAATTTAATTTGAAACAGTTTTACAGAATTTTTTATATAATGTGCAGCACTGCTTTGAAAAGCGTGACAAAACATGGTCCACTGGAGAAGGGAATGGCAAACCCCTTCAGTATTCTGGCCTTGAGAACCCCATGAACAGTATGATTCAAGGGATTAGATCTGATAGAGAGAGTGCCTGAAGAACTATGGACTGAGATTCATGACATTGTACAGGAGGCAGTGATTCAAGACCTTCCCCAAGAAAAAGAAATGCAAAAAGCCAAATGGTTGTCTGAGGAGGCTATACAAACAGCTATGAAAAGAAGAGAAGTGAAAGGCAAAAGAGAAAATATAACCATTAAATACAGAGTTCCAAAGAATAGCAAGGAGAAATAAGAAAGTTTTCCTCAGTGATCAATGCAAAGAAATAGAGGAAAACAAAATGAGGAAGACTAGAGATCTCTTCAGAAAATTAGAGATACCAAGGGAACTATTTTTTTGCAGATGGGCACAATAAAGGACAGAAATGGTACGGACCTAACAGAAGCAGAGATGTTAAGAAGAGATGGCAAGAATACGCAGAACTACACAGAAAAGATCTTCATGACCCAGATAATCACGATAATGTGATCACTCACCAAGAGCCAGACATCCTGGAATGTGAAGTTGAGTAGGCCTTAGGAAGCATCACTATGAATAAAGCTAGTGGAATTCTGGTTGAGCTGTTTCAAATCCTAAAAGATTATACTGTGAAAGTGCTGGATTCAATATGCCAGCAAAATTGGAAAACTCAGCAGTGGCCATTGCTGAGTTGGAATGGGAAAAAAGGTCAGTTTTCATTTCAATCCCAAAGAAAAGTAATGCCAAAGAATGCTCAAACTACCACACAATTGCACTCATCTCACATGCTAGCAAAGTAATGCTCAAAATTCTCAAAGCCAGGCTTCACCAATACATGAAGCATGAAATTCCAGATGTTCAAATCGGATTTAGAAAAGGCAGAGGAACCAGAGATCAAATTGCCAACATCTACTGGATGACTGAAAAAGCAAGAAAGTTCCAAAAAAAAAAAAATGTACTTCTGCTTTATTGACTATGCCGAAGCCTTTGACTATGTGGATCATGACAAACTGGAAAATTCTTAAAGAGATATGAATACCAGACAACCTGACCTATCTCCTGAGAAATCTGTATGCAAGTCAAGAAGCAACAGTTAGAACTGGCCATGGAACAACAGACAGGTTCCAAGTCAGGAAGGGAGTATGACAAGGCTATATATTGTCAACCTGCTTATTTAACTTATATGCAGAGTACATCATGAGAAATGATGGACTGGATGAAGCACAAGCTAGAATCAAGATTTCTGGGAGAAATATCAGTAATCTCAGATAAGCAGATGACACCACCCTTGTGGCAGAAAGCGAAGAAGAAACTAAAGAGTCTCTTGATTAAAGTGAAAGAGGATAGGGAAAAAGTTGGCTTAAAACTCAACAACAGAAAACTAAGATCATGGCATCCCGTCCCATTACTTCATGACAAATAGATGGGGAAACAGTGACAGACTATTTTTTGTGCTCCAAAATCACTGCAGATGGTGACTGCAGCCATGAAATTAAAAGGCACTTGTTCCTTAGGAGAAAATTTATGACCAACCTAGACAGTTTATTAAAAATCAGAGACATTACTTTGCCAACAAAGGTCCATCTAGTCAAAGCTATGGTTTTTCCAGAGTCGTGTATGGATGTGAGAGTTGGGTTATAAAGAAAGCTGAGCACTGAAGAATTGATGTTTTTGAACTGTGGTGATGCAGAAGATTCTTGACAGTCCCTTGAACTGCAAGGAGATCTAACCAGTCAATTCTAAAGGAAATCAGTCCTGAATATTCATTGGAAGGACTAATGCTGAAGCTTAAACTTCAATACTTTGGCCACCTGATACGAAGAACTGATTCATTTGAAAAGACCCTGATGCTGGGAAAGATTGAAGGTGGGGGGAGAGGGGGACAGCAGAGGATGAGATGGTTGGATGACATCACCAACTCAATGGACATGAGTTTGAGTAAGCCCCAGGAGCTGTTAATGGACAGGGAGGCCTGGCATGCTGCAGTCCATGGGGTTGCAAGTCGGACATGACTGAGCGACTGAATTAAATTGCTGTGAAAACTTATATTGTGAAGAACACATCACCTTTTTCACTCTGTCCATATTCTCTCATTTTATGTGTTTTGATTTGCTTGTGGATCCACTTATGGATATATTTATTTGTATAATGAATTCCCATTAACTCACTACCCAACTAGCCAATAACCAACTATGGAATTTTTGCTTTTGAATAAATAAATATGAGTTCCTTTGTTTTAATCCCTTATATTGTCATTTTTGCTGTTCTGTTCCCAGAGAGCTAAGGGCTTTTTTCTTTGAAAATCCACTTTGGGAATTTCATACTCATCAATTCCCATAATTTCCTAGAAAGCTCTTCTTTAACTCATCCATCTCTACCCCAGGAATCAGTCCTCATACAGCAAGTCAAAAGCCTTTTTTCCTCAAGAAAATATACAGACGATTAACTCCTTTCTTGCCTTCATATTTTTTTTTTCTGCCCTATCTCCAAGTAAGGGAGAAAACTGACTACTATGAAGGAAGCATTCTTCTATGCCCATACTAGTTTGTAATGTGCATTTACATCTAGTTACACTGGGCTGTGGCTCTTGTAATACAAAATTAATTTTCCTTGAGTTTTTCTTTCCTGGTGATTTTAAAATCCTATTCTTAAACTCAAAAGCCAATACTTGATGAGTTTTGTTCTTTGTGGTTTTATGTGGTATTTTTTACTATGTGGGCCTATTAATCATTTTGACTGAAGAAAAAAGGGCAAAAGATGGAAAAAATATTCAGAATTTAAAATAAATGTATCAGTATATAAGAATAGTCTCATTTTAAAATAAAACTACTCAAGAAAATAAAAGCAAAGGTGAAAGCTACTGTTTTCCAATTTCTAGAATGTTGCATTGAATACAACTAGCTTCAGTGAAGTATGGGTGGTCAAATGTTAACTGAATCCTAGTCCTACTTGAGATCTTTTGAATTCTATCTGTCTAATCTCTATCCAGTATCATCTAAGAATATACAGATAAATAAGAAATACAGACATAAAATTAACACCTGTGGATCAAAACTCAGCTGTAGTGGAACATCACAAAAAAAAAAAAAAAAAAAAAAAAACCATTCAAAACTGAAATACCGTCTGAAACATCCTGATTTCCCTCTAGTATCAAATATATTTCTTAATTTTGTGCTCACTACTTTTGCTTTTCACAATCATTTTAATGCAAGTGGATGTGTTTTTAATGAAACTATTATACTTTTTGCCAGGAGCCAGCGTGAGGAATCCCACCCGTGACAAGGTCATGCGGAAGGAAGCCTGACAAAACGCAAGGATGTGATCGGCTTCAGTGATGGCCCCTGGAAATTCCTGAGCATCCACCCCCCAAGACCAGAATCTGCCTGCTTTACTATGTTATGCTTTCCACCTACTCTTCTGTCATTAACAGGGGACTGTCCCCCCACAACCTTTTTCTGGAAAAAATTAGAGCTTTTAGATAATAAATCTCCTGGGCATAATACGAGTGTTTCAATCCCAAAACCCCTCTGATGGCTTTTCAGCCTGCCTGCAGGACTCATACAGCTGCGCATGTGATTGTTTGAGGCCTCCTGACTGTGGGAGGCACAGGAAGCTTAAAATATCCTAGGAATGTAGGGGCTTCCGAGGAGTCAAAATCATTAGAATAGGACTGATTAAAGGTTTCATTTGTTGAGTCAATACTTGCTGCCAAATTTTCATATCTTTTATTTTTAGATATAATTGGTATATAGAAAAACAGGTAGTAGAACTGGTATTAGCAACATTAGATCTTTGAGTTAAGTACTTTCTTTGTTATAACCCACTACGCCTTTGTTCTACAGGAAAGTAGCTTTAGTACTTTGAGGGTGATGCAGAGTAAAGAAAAAACACTTCTAGGGAAAAGGAGTCTTCTGGTTGATAGACAATTATCCAGGAAGAGAGCCATAAAAATGTTAACAAGCCTCTTGGCCAGAAGATAATGTAAACCACCTGAGACCTTTTGTACAGGAGGGTATGCAAAAAGAAAGCCTTGTCTCAATGAGGGTCAGGACTGCTGCCCCTGCATAACTCTGCATATTCCATTATGTACAACTTGGGGTATATAAGCTGATTTTGAAAAGTAGTTTTTGGAGTCTTGCACCAATGCTGGGCTTCCCCATGTCGTTCTTTTCTTTTTTCGGCTGAAATTCCCATCTGGGGCGTGGAGGCGGACCATGTCTACTTACTTGTCGCGGCTTCTAAGATCCATAAGAGAGAGAGCCCAAGGCGGGGCACTCTCCGATATTCAAACGGACGCCGGTGGCCTAATGTAGATGGTACAAGTTCCTTGTCTGGAATTTTATTGGCTTTCCATGTATACCAAGTTATTCAGCCTCTTTTCTCCACTTAATTTTCCTACTACACTATTTCTTCCTAATCTAATCTTATATTAATAAATAAATAAATAAGTCTTTTCTTGCCAACGCCGTCCCCTCTTCGAATACCCTGGATCCACCGGGGCTGGACCCTGACAACTTTTTATTTTTAAATTTATATTAATAAGAGTATATGAAATGGATTATTGCCATTTTCTTTTTTAACTCAACATTATTATTTAATATTTAATGTTATTCACACAGATATACTTGATGTTTTTAATGCTTCTAAGTATTCCATTGAATGGATATTCCATAAAATTTAAATTAATTTCAATATGTTTTGTGTGATATCATTTTGGAAATTTTTTGAGATATACTTTCTTAGTGCAGAATAAATTTTCATAATTTTTTTCATGTGTAAGGATATCTTTCCTGTTGGCTCCTGCCTGTAATGCAGGAAACCAGGGTTTGATCCTTGGGTTGGGAGATCCCCTGGAGAAGGGAATGGCTACCCACTCCAGCATTCTTGCCCGGAGAATTCCATGGACAGAGGAGTCTGGCAGGCTACAGTCCATGGGGTCGCAAAGAATCAGACACAACTGAGTGGCTAACACATTCACTTCAAGGATATACTTGGGTTGAAATGATTGCATTTGACAACCGCAGATTTCTTGCATTAAATGCAACCTACCTTTTTCTTCTCTCCAATTTCATGCTCTGAAAGCAGATCTGTGCATTTTTTTTCCTCTATAGGTATGACTATGGAGGGAAATCAGTCCTGCTGCAATGAGTATTCCAACCTGTGTGATAGTGTTGCTTGTCTCCTTGCAGTCAACAAATTGTACTTGTAATTTGTATGTCAGTCTCGTGAATATTATGATTTTGGGCCAATGTAAGCTTACCTCAGAAAGATCCAGTCCATTTCCTAGGATGGCAAACTTGAGGATGAAAACCCTTTAGTCTTAAGCAATTTTGTTTCCCTAGAAAACCAATCATCTTTCTTATCATGCCACACAGTTGCTCAGAGAATTCCTTTTCTGAAAACTATAGGATCAGTTGTGCTAGCCCTACCCACAGTAGCTCTATTGCTTATTCTCAGAAAAATGTATATTAATGAAGTGGTGTATATAACCCAAACAAATAAATACAAGTCCTTCCGATATAATACAAAATTGTTCAGTCTTTATTCTTGTAAGATATTAGCTTCAATATGTATTAACACACAATGGAAAAATGTTCCCCTACTTTTTTATTTCCCTTTTATTGTTTTTTAATTTTCCTCATTCATTTATTCTTAATTTAATTGGCTTTCCTTGTTGATAATTAAGAAAAGTTACTAATGTTTCAGAAGGGGTATTGAAGGAAAAGCAGTGGAAAATAATATGCCATTTTAAAAATTATACTGTATCATGCTAATTCATGTGACAAAGAAAGATAGAAATCTGTTGAAACTTGAGATATAATTAATGTCATTTAAAAAGTTAATTGGTGGGAGCCAAGATAATTTCTAATTAATAAATGACGGTTTAATAGAAGTAAAGCAAAAAGTATGAACTAATTCTGAAATAAGATTGTATTTCTAAAGAAGCATATTTCAACTTTCAAAGCCTAAATTCTCTCAGATTTTTTTCTCTTTGAGTCAACCAACAATTGAGTTTTCTTGTAGACTTAAGCAAAATTATTATTTAAATATGAGGCTAGTTCTTGATGAATCTAATCTTCAAATTCCTTGCTCTATTCTAATTGTCTTGTGCTTGCCTAAGGATTATATTTGTATGTTATCACTGTAGTCTTCCTTATTCTGATATTCATACACAGTCGATTTATTCATAAATATTAATGCTATGAATCAAATAAAGTTTGTCATTGCTATAGGCAAAACTGTATAAAAAAGAGAATCTCAAAGGGGGCTTTCTCAGATTGTATTAGTATTATTCTATGTCTGTCTCAGCCTCACTTGTCTGTAAATATTAAAAATGTAACTTTCAAGGTAATTCCTCTCCTCACAGAATTATTTTCCCCACAATTCTAAAATCGTATGTTATAGAAACTAAAATGTTCTACTTTTTCATTTTGGGGGGCTAATTTCTCCATATTTGCATTATTTCCTTGGTAAAATACTACACACAAAATGTGATTTTCATTGCATATGCCCAGACTAAAGTTTTGGTGATTACTTTAAGTCATTTCATGTTTATTAAGTACTAATTGTTTAGTCTTATAGATGAGAAAGTCAATATTGTTTAATTGTTGCTAGTGACCAACTCTATAATGTGTTATAGTCATTATTGCATGTTCACATAAATATAAAATTAAAAAGTATATTTAGGTAATGTTTAAATTTGGAAGACTAATTTTTCTTGAGATCTAAGTATGTAGTCAACAGTCTTGTTAACTGAGATGAACTAAGCATGATGATTACAAACTTAAGTGTTTTTTACATGTGATCACACTCCAGAACTAATATTGTCAGATTGATTATTGATGTAACAATGTTTATGAGCATCATGTCATCTACCTGTATTAGTAGATATAGAAAGAGATATATAGATAAGCATTCTCATTATTTGCTAATCTCATATTCATACCCTTTTCTACTTGAGAAAATTTATTTCTGATTTTGCAGTACTTTTGGAATCACTCTGGACATGTGCAGAGAGGTAAAAAATTTAAGTCACCCAGCTGAGGTCAAACAAGATCATGCACTTAGTTTTATAGCTTTCATGTTATAAACGTGTGTGTTTATTTTTCACAGTCTGTTTAGTTCCACACTGTTCACATTTGTGTGCTTTTTGTTGGTTGATGATCTTACTGCTTAATGTGATCCACAAGCATAGTGCTAAAGTGCTCTCTGTTGTTCTAAGCTCAAGAAGCTGTGATGTGCCTTATGGAGAAATACATGTGTTAGATAAGCTTACTTAAGGTATGAGGAATAGAGCCAGGTGGCTGTGAGTTCAACACTGATCAAGTATATATACTTATATTTGTATTCTTATATTACTTATGTTTATATTTTATGAAATGTCCAGATAGCAACACATATAAAACAAGACTACTTATAAATCACTTGAGGAAAATGTGGTGACCAGAGGCTGTAACCTTTATGAGGCTCTAACCTTTATGGGACTCTTAACACTTCATGGGAAATAGATGGGGAAACAGTGGAATCAGTGTCAGACTTTATTTTTGGGGGATCCAAAATCACTGAAGATGGTGACTGCAGCCATGAAATTAACAGACGCTTACTCCTTGGAAGAAAAGTTATGACCAACCTAGATAGCATATTCGAAAGCAGAGACATTACTTTGCCAAAAAAGGTCCGTCTAGTCAAGGCTATGGTTTTTCCAGTGGTCATGTATGGATGCAAGAGTTGGACTGTGAAGAAACCTGAGCACTGAAGAATTGATGCTTTTGAACTGTGGTGTTGGAGAAGACTCTTGAGAGTCCCTTGGACTGCAAGGAGATCCAACCAGTCCATTCTGAAGGAAATCAGCCGTGGGATTTCTTTGGAAGGAATGATGCTAAAGATGAAACTCCAGTACTTTGACCACCTCATGCAAAGAGTTGACTCGTTGGAAAGACTCTGATGCTGGGAGAGATTGGGGGCAGGAGGAGAAGGGGACGACAGAGGATGAGATGGCTGTATGGCATCACCAACTCGAAGGACATGAGTTTGAGTGAATTCCGGGAGCTGGTGATGCATATGGAGGCCTGGCGTGCTGCAATCCATGGGGTTACAAAGAGCTGGACATGACTGAGGGACTGAACTGAACTGAACTGAACCTTTATTTTAGGGCAATGGTTCAGATTTTATTAATTCAGGTTCTGCAGAGCCTGTAGATTATAACTACCATTAATAATGAGAATTGACTGTAAATAGATGATAGATAATTGACATAGAGACAAGTATACCTATGTATATATATGCATACATAAATTAGTGAAAATATAGGTGTTTTAATAATTCTTCTACAATGAATTCTGACATACCTCTCACAGACATGCAAGATTTTGTCTAACTTAAAAGAAAGATTATTTTTTGACTGTATTTGTTGTGTAAACACATGAATGTTGCACAAAAATGTTTTGTAAACTTACCTGTGTTTATGAATTTCTGTTTTGGCACAGATAAGTTACAATTTCTGTTTTAGTATAGACATGTGGTTTTTAAAGTGTCTTCCGGATGTCCGTGTTCCGATTTCTCCATAATTTGGTCAACATATTTTTTTTTCCTTTGGTACACGAGCAATTTTAATGGGTCCAATTTGAGATTCCATGCTGGCTTAATTTGCATTTCCCTAAATAATGATATTGAATATATTTTCATGTTCTTGTCAATGACTTGTAAATCTTCTTAGGAGAAAAGTTTATTTATATCATTCATCTATTTTAATTTGAATAAGATAGTAGATTTATATCAGCTCATTATTTGGCTTCTCTACTTGACTACACTATAAATAAAAATGATGACACTTTCAGAAAATGATGTTAACATTAATTCAATATATGATTCTAAAATCAATTTCTTTCATTGAAGCTAGAACTCTTAGGTGGAGAAGGAAATGGCAATCCTTAGGAGATAATCTTTCATAAACATTTATAGACAACTTTAGTCAGTCATATATAACATACCACATGCACAATTAATGTAACATGTCACGTGCATATGTATAAACACACACCTAAGCACACATACATTGTTTATTCAGGCTACTTTGATGGTAGGCATTATCAATGACAAGTAATTTCAAAAATATTTACTTGTGCTTATTTGCTATAATAAAAATACAAAAGATAATTTTCCAAACTACACATGTATAAACACACGTAAGCACACATACATTGTTTATTCAGGCTATTTGATGGCAGGCATTACCAATGACAAGTAATTTCAAAAATGTTTACTTGTGCTTATTTGCTATAATAAAAATTCAAAAGATAATTTTTCAAACTACTTATCTCAAGAAAAAACATAAGCACATTAATATAGCATTCTTCACTTTCTGAGGATCTTTGTACAGGATGTAAATTATAGTTCAATTATTTTCTATAAGCATTATTAACATGGAATTTTGAATAAGAAAATTAGATTAACTCTAAAAACCCAGAAAAGAAATTCAGATGCTCAAAGATAACTATACAGTATCTTCAGTGATAGAAAACAAATATACATCTGAGAGATCTTAGTAAGGATATACTCCTAATATCTTGGCATTTTCCTAAACGAATGCTGATTTCAGAATGAAACACTACAGAATCTGCTTAGGTTCATCTATTATAAATATTCACACCAGTGCATAGCTTATTTAAACTTTTTTCACAATTTCCACCATACCAAAGGCATGATATATGACAAAGCCAAACCTTACTAACTTCTAGGACTAAAATCACTACATTAAGTATCTCTTGTGACTTTATCTGGGTTTTACAAATATCTTGTGCAACATCATTAGCTTTGAGTCTAGACATCTCTAAATGACTTCTGGAAAAGTCTTCACACAGACCTAAAGGTACAAAGAAGACTTGAAGTAAATGGAAGATACAGTACTATAGTTAGACCAGTAAAGTATAAGTTTGCAGCAAATATAATGATAAACTTGTTTTCTATCTTTTTTTTTATTTTGGAAGATAATTTGCTTTTCTCTCATGGTGTGATTTTATAGCCAGGGAAATAAATACTTGTTTGTAGGTAATAACTATTTCTCAAAGGGTTTAACGCAGCCAAAAATTAAGAACATGCTGTGTTTACAGAATAAGAAGTTGTATTTTGACCAAATTTTAATATTTCCAGTTTGAAAAAGAATAATTGAAAATTTGCTGCTCACAAATGTAATGAGTTTCACTATGTTGAGATGTCTCAGCTTTTTAACTTTTAAATGAACCACTTTGAGCCACTTTATGGAACAGTCTCCTATAATTTTACAGAATCTTTATCATCACAGTTTGTCCAGAGCTTGAGATATGCTTAGAACATTTCTGGGCCTGTATCCCAAACAATCATAACTTATACATATACATAATTCATATAATTTTCCAAGAGCTATTTTGCCATGTAAATCTATTCTGAACTTTGTTTTGTATGTAAAGGCTGCACTCACGATGTGAGTAGAAAACAAAATTATTATCTTCACAAGATGAGCAAAAACGTATTTTATTTAAAGAAAACTCCTCACTGAGCTTCCCTGGTGGCCCAGCAGTAAAAAATCCACCTGCTAATGCAAGGGGTGTGGGTCAATCCCTGTATCGGGAAGATCCCCTGGAGAAGGACATGGCAGCCCACTCCATTATTCTTGCTGGGAAATCTCAAGAACAGAGGAGCATGATGGGCTGCAGTCTGTAGTGTTGCAAAAGAGTAAGGCATGTTGCTGCTGCTGCTGCTGCTGCTAAGTTGCTTCAGTCGTGTCCAACTCTTTGCGACCCCATGGATGGCAGCCCACCATGCTCCACCATCCCTGGGGTTCTCCAGGTAAGAACGCTGGAGTTGGTTGCCATTTCCTTCTCCAATGCATGAAAGTGAAAAGTGAAAGTGAGACTTAGTAGCTAAACAACAGCAACCTCACTGGAGTAGAGCCAAGAACAAGTGGAACAAGCAAAATTGCCAACTTGCTTGGGCATGATGCACTATTTCAGACCACTAGGACACCTCCAAGTAAATTCCTATTCTGAAAAACTCCAGTCCTGGAATAATACAGCTAGGCTAATTAGAATGCTCCAGTAAATTCATGGGCCTGAAATCTTGGAGTTTACTGGTAAGTGTCAATCATTCAATACACCATGAAGTGATACTGCCTTCTGGGGTATTACTGAAAGTCAAAGTGAAAGTGAAGTCGTTCAGTTGTGCCTGACTCTTTGGAATCCCATGGATAGTAGCCTGCACCAAGCTCCTCCGTCTATGGGATTTTCAAGACAAGAGTACTGGAGTGGATTGCCATTTCCTTCTCCAGGCAATCTCCCCGACCCAAGGATTGAACCCAGGTTTCTCACTTTGTAGACAGATGCTTTACCATCTGAGCCACCAGGGAAGTCCATGGTATTACTAACATAATCAAATTCACCTTAAGGCAATGTGACAGCAAGTAAGAATTGAGGAGAAGGCAACAAGATATGATGATATCTTCAAAAATAAACATATTTCATTTGAATTCCTTTCTAGAGCTCCTAATATATTAGAGAATACCTTACTGAGATTGACTAAGCAGAAAAAAAAAAAAGCTTAATTTACTTCTTATAATTTTTGTTTTTTTGATCCGTAAAATGTCCCTCATGTTTGCATCATTGTTTTTTCTTCTCTAAGAATGAGTTGTTCTGGTCCATTGCCTGCTTTTTTTTTTTTTTTTTTTGGGGTGTTTTGGAGTAAAATGCAGTTTAAAAATTTACCATTTGTTATATTTAGTACATTCACAATATTGTGCAACAATTAACCACTATCGAGACTATTGAGTTTGAAAACATTTTAATCATCCCGAAAGGAAATTTCACATCTGCTATGCAGTCACTCTCCTTTCCTCCCTCCTACTATCTCCTGGAATCCACTAGTTTGCTTTGTGTCTCCATAGATAGTCTATTTTGGATATTTCACAGAGATGAAATAATTTAATACTTGAGCTTTCTGAGTCTCATTTCTTTCACTTAGCATATTTTTAAGGTTCATCTTAGTATCAATAGTAGCATGTCTGGGTATTTCATTTGTATTGCCAAATAATATTCCACAGTATGTATAATTTCATCAGTTAATGAACATTAAGGTTGTGTCCACTTTGGGCCTTTGGAAACAGTGCTTCTATGAAGGCTTGTGTAAAAATATTTTTTTGAGAACCTGTTTACTATTCTTTTAGGCATTTAGCTAGGAGTGGAATCATATGGTTTAACTTTTAAGGAACTGCTAAACTATTTTTCACAGTGCTTGTGACATTTTGCATTCCATCAACAATGTCCAAGTGTCCCAGTTTTTCCATTATTTGGTCAACACTTTTTTTTGGTACACTAGCAATTCTAATGTGTGTAATTTTAGATAACATTGTGGCTTGATTTGCATTTCCCTAAATAATAAGATTGAGTATCTTTTCACGAGCTTGTTTGTGACATGAAAATCTTCTTAGGAGAAAAGTTTATTTATATACTTCATCCATTTTTTAAAAATTGGGCTTCTTTTCTTTTGTTATTGAATCATAATTGCTTTTTGTATTCTGGATACTAATTTGTTATCATATATATGTTTCATAAATATATTATCCCACTCTGTGCGTTGCCTTTCACTCTGTTTATAGTGTCATTTGGTGCATGGAATCTTTACCTTTAATAAAGCTAAATTTCTTTTTTTTTTGCCTGTGTTTTTGATGTCATGCATAAAAAGCCATTACCAATTTCAAGGTCACGAATATTTATCCCTAATATCTTCTTCTAAAAGGTTTAGGGCTTTAGGTATTGTATTCACGATTCTGATCCATTTTGAGTTAATTCTTGCATATGGTTTGAAGTAAGGATGCAACCTCATTTCCTTGAACATTTGCAATGCAAGTTATTGAAAAGATGGTCTTTCCTCTTTGAATGAACTTCACACTCTTGCCAGAAGTTACTTGATCATAGTGTATGGGTTTATTTCTATACAGTCACTACCCTTCTATTGACCTGTATGCATATCCTTATGTAATATCAAACTTTTATAGTTATTGTAGCTTTATAGGAACTTTGAAAATTGTAAAATGTGAGTCCCTTAACATTGTCCTTTATCAAGATTGTTTTGGCTATTTAGGAACCTATGCAAATCCATACAAATTTTAGAGTAGAATTTTCCATTTCTGCAAAACAGCTGTTGAGATTTTGATGGATAATGCATTGAAAGCATAGACAGTTTTGAGCGGTGCTGTCCTGTGCTAAGTCACTTCAGTCGTGCCTGACTCTTTGTGACCTGATGGACTGTAGCCCGCCAGGCTCCTCAGTCCATGGGATTTTCCAGGCAGGAATACTGAGGTGGGTCACCATTTCCTCCTCCAGGTTGTCTTCCCAACCAAGGGATCAAACCCACATCTCCTATGTCTCCTGCATTGGCAGGCAGGTAGGTTCTTTACTACTAACACCACCTGAGCAGTAGCACTATTTTAAGAATTTTATATCTACCAATTCATACATACAGATGTCTTTCCACTTATTTTCATTATTTCAAGAATATTTGGTAGTTTTCATTGTACATATTTTGTAGCTCCATCAATAAATTTATTCTAAGTATCATCATTCTGTTTGATGTTATTATAAATGTAACTTTCTTTTATCCTGTATAGAACTGAACTTTTTTCATATTAATTGTGTACTCAGCATTTTGATGACTTCTTCTACTAGCTATAATAGTTTTTGGTTGGATTCCAAAAGATTTTCAATAGATAAACTTATACTCTGTCCTTCCCAGCTTGGATGCTGCTCATCTCTTTTCCTTGACTAATTTCCCTCACTAGAACTCAGAGTAGAGCATTGAACAATGTCAAAATGTGGTGCCTGACTTGGTCCTGGTCTTCGGGGTATAACTTTCAGTCTTTTACCATTCAATAGTATGTTTAACTATGGATTATTCATCAGTGTTTTTATTATGTTGAGCAAATTCCTATATATTCTAACTTCCCTCTTTTTTATTATGAAAGGATGTTGAATTTTTGTCCAGGCTTTTTTCTGTCGATTGAAAACATTATGTCAGCTTTCCCTTCATAATGAAAATGTGGTATATTATATTTACTGATTTTCATATCTTGAACCACTTTACATTCTTGAGATAAATCCCATTTGGCCATGGAGAAAAATCACTTTAATATGTTGCATTTGCTATACTACTATTTTATTGAGAATTTTCATGTCTCTCTTTCTATATGATCTGCTTTCTTTTCTTGTGGTATCATTTTCTAGCTTGGTATCAGAAATGTTTTGACCTTATAGAATGGCTTAGGGAATATTTCTTCCTTTTGTATATTTGTTTGAAGAAATTTGAGAAGTATTTATGTTAACTCTTAAAAATGTTTGATAGAACTCACCTGTGAAGTGATCTAGTCCTAGTCATTTCTTTTGGGGGAGGTTTTGATTAATAAATTTCTTTATCAGTCTGTTATGATTCACTATTTATTCTTAAGTAAGTTTTAGTAATGTGTATGCCTCAAAGACACTTACTCCTTGGAAGAAAAGTTATGACCAACCTAGATAGTATATTCAAAAGCAGAGACATTACTTTGCCGACTAAGGTCCGTCTAGTCAAGGCTATGGTTTTTCCTGTGGTCATGTATGGATGTGAGAGTTGGACTGGGAAGAAGGCTGAGTGCCGAAGAATTGATGCTTTTGAACTGTGGTGTTGAGAAGACTCTTGAGAGTCCCTTGGACTGCAAGGAGATCCAACCAGTCCATTCTGAAGGAGATCAGCCCTGGGATTTCTTTGGAAGGAATGATGCTAAAGCTGAAGCTCCAGTACTTTGGCCACCTCATGCGAAGAGTTGATTCATTGGAAAAGACTCTGATGCTGGGAGAGATTGGGGGCAGGAGGAGAAGGGGACGACCGAGGATCAGATGGCTGGATGGCATCCCTGACTCGATGGATGTGGGTCTGACTGAACTCCGGGAGATGGTGATGGACAGGGAGGCCTGGTGTGCTGCAATTCATGGGGTCGCAAAGAGTCGGCCACGACTGAGGGACTGAACTGAACTGAACTGATGCCTCTAGGACGGCTTCCCTTGTGGCTCAGCTGGTAAAGAATCTTCCTGCAATGTGGGAAACCTGGTTTCAATAGCTGGGTTGGGAAGATCCCCTGGAGAAGGGGCAGGCTACCCACTCCAGCATTCTGGCCTGGGTAATTCCATGGACTGTATGGTCCATGGGGTCGCAAAAAGTCGGACATGACTGAGTGACTTTCACTTTCACGCTTATAGGAAATATTCAGTTTCATCTAGTTTTCTCTAATTTGTTAGCACAATCATTTATGGTATTCTTTTCACATTTTTTTTTTTTTTTTTTAGAGTCAAAAGTAATCTTTTCACTTTTGTTTTGGTTTTCAGTTACTTCTATCTTCCCTCTTTTTGTAATAGTTGATCAACTCTAATGTTTGTTGTTTCTATTGTTTTTCCATTTTATTACATTTATCTTCATTCTAATCTCTATTATATTCTTCATTCTGTTTGCTTTGGGTTTTTGTTATTTTTCTAGTGTTTTAATATATAAAGTCAGGTTATTGATTTGCCATCTTTCGTCTCTTGTAGTATAGCATTTATAGTTACAGATCTCCCTCTGAGCACTCCTCAGGGATGTGAAAGAGTAGAAGAAAAGTATTCTATGGTCTTATGATTAAATCTCAGTTTTTAACTGGGCTTCTTTCTAAGACCTGTGACCTTCACAAGTTTCTCTGACCTTTTTCCCCCTCTTCTCACTTTATGTCAGACAGGAAGGTTAGAGCTAGGTGATTTTGACAACTGTCGTCTCTGTGAATTTGACTCCACATTGTGTTGTTTTTATTTATCCTCACAGACTAGCCTATAGCTCTCTTGAAACTGACTCTTGGCTTACTGCTTGTTTCAGTCTGACTGCTCGGAATCTCAGCTGATGCATGTCAGGCGGGCAGAAAAAGATCCAGAGAATGGCTATGCCCAGTGAATTTAAGAAAAGAGAATTTTGGAAAATGGGAAATATGAGCATTCACAAATGTAATGGGAAAACAAAGAAAATCGTGTTTGAGAAGGTTGATGGATACACAGATGGTATCATTGCTGTTTACTCTGATTTAATAGATGTCTTTTTTTTTTTTTAACGTTTTTGGACTTGAATTAGAGTTTTACCTTTAGAATATGTATATATCCCCAATATTCACTAATTCATCTTTTATTTGTTCAAAAAATGTCTCAACAAAGAAAAATAAAAAATAAGGAGTGGACAAATATTCTATCATAAACGTCAGAGTAAATGACTATCATTGCTTTCATTTTTAAAAGTTTCATAGAAATATCTTGTGAAAGATGGTATCTTTGATGGAAAAGTGACTTTATTTTTTTTTTTTTTTTCAAAAGAAGCATCCGTTCAATTGAAACATGCTATGCACAATCCAAAGAACGCAGAATGCATTTATAGAGATTTTTTTCAAATATCAACATCTGAAAAACATTAAATTACACTTCTCATTAAAGTTGGCACATTCCTAAACCTTTACAGGTTCCCACAAATGTAATCTCACATTTATACTTTTTAATATCACTCATTGAAAATTTAGATTTAGGAAAAATTTTAGAAAACATCATGATCTATTATAAATCTTAATTTGTACAGCCCTCTTTTAACATTTATGCTCATATAATGACTGGTTTCAAACTCTCATAACAATGAAATCACTCAATTCTGGGACATAAAAAGAAGCAAAGTTCTGTAGCTATTCTTATAAGGATGCTAGGGTGACAGTTAAAATATGTTGTAATTGACACTAATTGGTGCTCCAGATTGCTATGGCATTATCTTCTTTATAATAATGTGGGCAGAATAGCTTGATACTTTAACGTATTAAAAACATGTCTTGTATGAAATAAATCCACTGACATCTATAACTGAATAACAAACAGCAGCAAATAGAGGTGACATTTTGAAAAATTTATTATTGTTTTACAAAAATATTCAGAAGTAATTAGGGCTGCAGATTACATATAACTTTTTCTATTTAAAGTGGATTTTTATTGTGATATTAATTAAAATTAAACTTAAATATTAAAAACTATCCTATCTGAAGTATAATTATTCAATCACAACTATTTTCTACTGTATGTGTATTCCTTCAAATTATCTTTTTGTAGACAATTGAAATAGTATACATGATTTAATGTTGCTCTTTTTCTCCTATCTTCAACTAATAAATATTCTCCAGTGCTCTCCAAAAGTATTACCTATTAACATTTTCAATAGCTGCATATGATTTTATTAAGTTAATTAATCACCATATACTTAGCTTATTCCTTATGTTTGGAAATGTAGACTATTTCTAAATTGCAAAGTTATTAAAATATTGCATTTAATATCTTTATCCTTATCAGTGTTTACAATTCATATTTATTTCTAGAATGAACAACTATAAAACTTCTTAGATAGACACAGAAACATTTTAAATGTGTTGGTATAAGAATATATTTCCAAACGCTTTTATAGAAAGATAAATCCACTTGCCAGTCTAAAAGATCTTATGAAAACTTAACAGTCTAGGTAATTTTTTTTTAAAACTTTTGGACTCTATGAGAGAGGGCAAGGGTGGGATGATTTGGGAGAATGGCATTGAAACATGTATAATATCATATGTGAAACAAATCGCCAGTCCAGGTTCAATGCATGATACAGGATGCTTGGGGCTGGTGCACTGGAATGACCCAGAGGGATGGGGTGGGGAGGGAAATGGGAGGGGAGTTCAGGATGGGGAACACGTGTACACCCATGGCAGATTCATGTTGATGTATGGCAAAACCAATACAATATTGTAAATTAATTAGCCTCCAATTAAAATAAATAAATTTATATTTAAAAAATAAACTGTATTTCTCTTATTACTTGGAAGCAGACTATTCTTATATATTTGCCTAATACATGTGTGCCAAATGGGTTATCAGTTTCTTGTCTTTACTCACTTTTTAATTTAGGTCACAATGTTTCATCTTACTGCTGTATACACATTTCTTATTTAGTAAAATATAAATGTATGTCATAATGGCAATACATGTATTCCCTATCTTTGATCTGTGGGGTTTGGTTACTATTTTACCTATGCAACTTTCAAAATTTTGTAAAGTTAAAATCTATCCATATTCTGCTTTATAATATCTATTATTTTAGTAAAAATTAATCTATCCAAAATAATTTGTATCCATTCAGAATATTTTGGCATCTACTGTAAAGACAGGACTCTATCATTTTTCCAACTAGTTTACCAATTGTCTCTACAATATTTAATATAAATTCCATTCCTCCTTGAGTCATGCTTTCTCTTTTGTCATATAAACTATGTGGTAGATCCTATTTCATTGCTGTCAACTCTGTTTTGTTGCCCTGTTCCTCTAATTTTATATTGTTTCATACTATTAAAATTACGTCTACAATGGCTATTGTCCTCTCATTGCCCTTCTCTATTAGAATTCTTTTTGCTGGTCTTGTTTGCTTATTTTTCTTCATAGGCTTCAAAGTTATTTGGTCAAATCTCAAAAATAAGTTATGCTGGGTTTTTTGTCTTTATGGAACTGAATTAAACCCATTAGTGAATAGGAGTTAAATTTTGTCTAAGAGTGGTTTCTACCCAAAATAAGGAAGTTTTTCTGAATTTATCACAGAGTTTAAAAGGCAAAAGAGACACAGATGTATAAAACAGTGTTTTGGACTCTGTGGGGGAGGGCGAGGATGGGATGGCTTGGGAGAATGGCAGTGAAACATGTATATTATCATATGTGAAATGAATTGCCAGTCCAGGTGCAATGCATGATACAGGATGCTTGGGCTGGTGCACTGGGATGACCCAGAGGGATGGGATGGGGAGGGAGTTGGAAGGGGGTTCGGGATTGTGAACACATGTACACCCGTGGTGGATTCATGTCAATGTGTGGTAAAACCAATATAATATTGCAAAGTAATTAGCCTCCAATTAAAATAAATAAATTTAAATAAATTTTTAAAAAGGATTAGTAATCAAAACTAATTCAGTCAACATTTCTTCACCATTGTCCTCCAAGATTTATAAATATTGCTGCTAATCCATGTAATTCAGCATTTCTTAGTTATTAAATGTTGCTTTCAATCCCTGCAAATATTTCAACTTGTAGGAATTATGATAATTTCACTTCATCTCCCCCCGTGATTTCAGTAGTCACAATCCTGGACATGAGGAACAATTAAACACTGGGAGGAAGTACTAAATGTTATAGGCAACATTAATGAGCTAAAAGCGAGGTTCACAGTACAAGGCTTACTTTTCCTGTCGTAAGAGGGCTATGTATTTCCTGACATGTTGGCAATCACAGGAGGTGAGTGGACTATAATTTTACAAGGTGAGGAAAGATTGTTTCTGCTTTCTCTATAATCACTATTAAGAATATCAGCTTCTAAGTGAACTGGCAGAAGTTCTTCCTGGAGTTGCATTCAGTTCAGTTCAGTCGCTCAGTCGTGTCCAACTCTTTGCGACCCTATGAATCGCAGCACGCCAGACCTCCCTGTCCATCACCAACTTCTGGAGTTCATTCAGACTCACGTCCATTGAGTCAGTGATGCCATCCAGCCATCTTATCCCCTGTTATCCCCTTCTCCTCCTGCCCCCAATCCCTCCCAGCATCAAAGTCTTTTCCAATAAGTCAACTCTTCACATGAGGTGGTCAAAGTACTGGAGTTTCAGCTTTAGCATCATTCCTTCCAAAGAAATCCCAGGGCTGATCTCCTTCAGAATGAATTGATTGGATCTCCTTGCAGTCCATGGGACCCTCAAGAGTCTTCTCCAACACCACAGTTCAAAAGCATCAATTCTTCAGCACTCAGCCTTCTTCACAGCCCAACTCTCACATCGATACATGACCACAGAAAAACCCAAAGCATTAGAATATATATTCCAGGATGCATCTGTGCATGCTGTCACTTCAGTTGTGTCCAACTCTTTGCAACCCTATGGACTGTAGGCCACCAATGCTCCTCTGTCCGTGGAATTTTCCAGGCAAGAATACTGTGATAGGTTGCCATGCCCTCCACCAGGGTATCTTCCTGACCCAGGGATCAAACCGTGTCTCTTATGTCTCTTGCATTGGCAGGCAGAATCTTTACCACTAACAACATCTGGGAAGCCCATATTTTAGAATTCTTCTTCACAAAGTGGATTTGAGTTCTACATAATTCTTAGATCCTTCAAAGGTAGCCTTGGTAATGGGAATATTATCTTTATAATATTTATTTGTACTTTTTTATAAGAGATATAATTCATGAATTCTCCTTTATTAAATTAAAAATTTAGAAGGGCAACTGTTTTCTCTTTTATTTATTTAAACATGGTCCACTTGATTTTGCATAAGATATGAGGACTGTTGAATGAATTAAAGTAATTCAGGATGAAAATTTTATAAAAATAGGCCAAGGAAAAATATAAAAAGAAGAAATGGTCAAAAGTGAGGAGCAGACAAAATCTAAGTAGATATGGGTATAGATGTATAGATATATACATATAAAGCCAAATTTCTACAGAATTGAACTGCAAATCCAGCTCAAATAAAACAGACTTTATCTATATGATATATTTTGTTTATCATACCCCCACACACTGATTTCTCAAAGGAAAAGTACCGTTTCCCAGGCTTTTGTTAAAGCAGAAATTCTAGACATGAGTCTTATCGTGCAGCAAAATTGATGATATGAAAAACCTTGGTAGTTATAGTCCTTTAATAATGGAATAACAGAGACTGTATAGATTGTTTGTTACAGCAGTCTTCAATACTGGTCAATGTGATGGTGTTAAAGTATAGGTCTATTATCACCCTTTTAGGGTGGGGAGCAGAACAGAGTGGCCAAAGCACCCAGCTTTCCGATCATTTGGCTTGATTCAAGAAAATAACAAGAAGATAATGAGTAGATAAGCTGTGAATTGCAAGCTGCCTTGTAAGTATATCAATTCTTTCAACCTGACCTTTAACAAAAGTTAAAAATCAAGTGCTTTGAAATCACAAACTATGGCCTTGTTCTGTGTTGCTCATTAAAGATAATTTATATACTTTACAATTACATAGGTAAATATCAATGTCTATTATCCTCTTGCACAAGTAAATAGATAGTAGCTGCTGAGTTAGTGTTTAGTCATTCTACCCCTAAAGAGGGTTGAGGATATTTTTTTCAAAACTCTGAACTTGTTCCCTCCACTGATTCCAATTATATTTGACCTTCTGTATTGGAACTCCACTTTGCTTATATTTTAATTGATTGTGTCTAAAATTGACAACATGTCTTTTTAAAAAATATTGTCTAATTGGAAAGATATTTTCAGTTCAGTTCAGTCACTCAGTTGTGTCTGACTCTTTGTGACCCCATGGACTGCAGTACACCAGGCTTCCCTGTCCATCACCAACTCCTGGAGCTTGCTCAAACTCATGACCATCAAGTCGGTGAAGCCATCCAACCATCTCATCCTCTGTCATCCCTTTCTCCTATTTTCAATGTTTCCCAGCATCAAGGTGTTTTCCAATGAGTCAGTTCTTTGTATCAGGTGGCCAAAGTATTGGAGCTTCAGCTTTAGCATCAGTCCTTCCAATGAATATTCAGGACTGATTTCCTTTAGGATAATGATCTCATATCCATACATGACTATTGGAATCCCATTATTAAATTACCAGTGGACATTTTGTTTTCCTCATTAATTTTCTGAAAATGTTACCTGAACAGTTTATGACTTACCTGAAAATCTTATCTATAACCACATTTCAGTAACTTATTATTCAAATCTTTACTTAAATGTCATTTCCTGACACAAAAGTTGATGAATTCCTTTGTTCAATGTATCTACCCATGCTTTCTCTATCCTCCCACTGGCTGTTATAGTCTTCATAGCACTTTCTGTAGTATCTCTCCCCCTAAGTAGAATGTAAAACCTGTGAGAGCAACAATCTTTAGAACCTAAAACAGACTCTGACACATAGTAGTGCATCAGTGAATATTTGTAAGATCAGTAAATTTTAGAAAGCTGAATGAATACGTGAATAAAATTGTTAATGTAAATAACATGTGCTGACTTCTTAATTATAATAGATAGAGAACTCTCTCAGTTGTGTCTGACTCTTTGCGACCCCATGGACAGTAGCCAACCAAGCTCCTCCATCCATGGGATTTTCCAGGCAAGAATACTGGAGTGGGTTGCCATTTCCTTCTCCAGGGGATCTTCCCGACCCAGGGATCGAACCCTGGTCTCCCGCATTGTAGGCAGACACTTTACCATTTGAGCCACCAGGGAAGGCCATTATTAATTATAATAATGAATGGTAATTGCAAGTAAACATATTTTAGCACACCAAAATATTTACCCCTGTTTCCTCTAATAATTGTAAGATATGAGCATTGGATTTTACCAGAATTTTAAGCATAAATAAATTTATTAATTATTTTATCTAACCTTTCAAAATCATATACTTTACAACTATATAGCCCAATTCTCCTTGTGTATTTGGATAAACCCTGAGGGTCACCTTTAAACATACTCTTCATTTCTATATGCTGTTATTTCATCAAGGGTGTTCACACCTACACTTCACAGGTTTTAATTTGTTTATATTAAACATATATAGATTAATTACATACTTTTCAAAAATATTAAAATTTTTCTTTCTTGACCGTTTTTTCTTTTACTTTGTGTATGAGCTATAAAATGGTCCATGAAATGGGTGATCTATTATATTTAGGCAATCAAAATGTTATCCCTTATATTAGCTAATTTGATTGACATCATAGTTAATATAGATGATATACATAAAACATTTTTGAAATATCTGTTTTAGATAAATATTTAAATTTATAGAGAAAACTTTAAATCTAATGGAAATTAGCTTTTTAACTGAAGAAATAAATATTGTCCATGTTATTTGAAGAGAGTGTATGTATATGTGTCTATTACATTACTTACCTTTCAATGTATCCAAGTAAAATTTGAGCTATCTTTAACTACAGGAAAATTAAAATAATATATACTGAGATACAACTAGCACAGCTATCTAATCTATAGTTATAACATTATACATAGACTCCTCAATCTGGAATACACATTTCTTTCTACTGGACGTAGTGTTATTTCTTCACATTTGCCTTAATATGAAGAGAGCCTTAAGGACAAATGACATTTAAGTTATGCACCAAAAGAAAACAGCCACTCTACTTTTGTACTGGAGGATGACATGGGCCTTAGGTTTTAATATAGATATCTTATTTTGATATGTTCAATAGGATCTATTGTATCTTTCTAACATGCCAATCTCTTGTATTGTGTTAATGCCAATAAGTTGCACTAAATATGACAAAATGTCTGGCATACTCGACTGGGATAATAAAAATTTCCTCAGTTTAAAAAAAAAAATGTCTTCTCACTAGGGTTCAATAGATAGCCAGAGATATATACATATATGTCTTGTACTTGTTGATGTGCTGTAAATGAAAAGAAAAACTCTTTTTTTGAATATTATAATTTGGAAATAATCTTTTCTTACACACTGACTTGCCATATGAGTTTAAAGTGAAATTGAGAAAATTTTAAATGGCAGATATTCCTCTCCCATCCACTGAGCCTATTATTAATACACATATAGAAGCACGGAGAATTAAAATGAGGCAGAAAATACTGGATATTTGTCTGCTTGCTGCTACTTTTGTATATTGCATTGGAAAAAAAGAAGTTAACCTCTTTGCTTCCACTTCATTTTTCACTTATTGTAGTAATAGAAGGAATTAGCTGCTGTTTGTATACAACTTTGAAGCTGAAAACTTGTGTAAAACAAGAGAAAAGTGCTTCAGTTAGATTTCAGATGATGTAAACACAGCCCAGTGTAAATTATCTCCTCTAACATCTGCTCTCTCTTTCCAAATTAATGTGCTGAACATGAGGACATGAGCTCATTTGAATTCCTTTAAAAATATATGTTTCATATGCCTATTTTTATTTTTTAATTTATTAATTTTAATATATTTTTAGAGTTCTGTTCTATTAAAGAAATTTACTCACACCTCATACATGTATGTTTTGTAATGACTGAACTCTCCTCTCTTTTATAATTTGTCTCTCCACTCAAAGAATAAATAGCTAAAAGAATAGACTATGAAACAACTGACAAAGCTAAGAAAGGGCAAAAAAAATGGAAGTATTGGTTAGCCCTAACTACATTGCCTTCTACACATGAAAATATCTAATATATAAAATAACTTGCATAGTATAATCTTTGAACTCTGAAATAATCACTAAATGTAAGAATAAACACAGCATTTACTGATTATACTGGGTAGCACAGGAAACTATATTTAATATCCAATAATCTATAGTGGAATCTGAAAATATATATATATGTGTGTGTGTGTGTGTGTGTCTGTGTGTAACTAAAGCACTTTGCTATATACTTGAAACATTGTAAATCAACATATTTCAATTTTTAATTTATAATTAAAAAAACAAAAACACATTTACTGATTAAAATTCTCAAAAATAAGTATTTCACTTTCTTCTTTATGAAGTACATTAACTCCTTGGCATTATCAAGTTTCCAGTTTTAAAGTACAAAAGTAACTTCAAGATTATGGGATATTTGTTGTATTCTAAGGTAACTTGATCTTGCTTACTGTGAGGTTTATGAACAAATTGAAAACGATTTCTTCTGCACTTGGAAAAAAAGTACATGTTTACCACTGTTTATTGAATTCATAACAGCTTCTATTTTTAATGGAAAAGTAGCACAATCATGGGGCTTCCCACATAGCTCAGTTGGTAAAGAATCTGCCTGCAATGCAGGAGACCCAGTTCAATTCCTGGGTTGGGAAAATCTGCTGGAGAAGGGATAGGCTACCCCCTCCAATATTCTTGGGCTTCCCTTGTGGCTCAGCTGGTAAAGAATCCACCTGCAATGTGTGAGACCTTGGTTCAACTCCTTGGTTGGGAAGATCCCCTGGAGAAGGGAAGGCTACCCGCTCCAGTATTCTGGCCTGGAGAATTCACAGAGTGTATAGTCCATGGGGTCACAGAGAGTCGGACATGTCTGAGTGACTTTCACTCACTCACTCACTCATGTTGAATCCATGGTTCAATTTAAGGAATGCTACAATCTTAATAGGGTTTTCTCAGGTGGTACTGATAAAGAACCTGCCTGTCAATGCTGGAGATGTAAGAGGTCCAGTTTGATCCCTGGGTGGGGAAGATTTCCCCCTCAGTTAGAAATAGCAACCTATTCTAGTATTCTTGCCTGGAAAATTCCATGGACAGAGGGGTCTGGAAGGCTACAACCAATGAGCCTTCAAAGAGCTGGACATGATTGAGTGACTAGGCACATATACACACATGCCATCTTAACAATATTAAATATTTCAGTTCATAAATATAGGAGGTGTTTCAATTTGGTTGCTCTTCAATTCATTTCAATAATATTTTATGGTTTTCACAGTACAAATTTCATACCTCTTCTGTTAATTTGTCCTACATATTTTATTCTTTTTGGTATTATTGGAAATCGAAGTGCTGTTTTATATTTCCATTTTTAGATTGCTATGGCTAGTGTGTAGATATACAATTATTCATTTTTGTACACTGATCTGGTGCTTTCCCAAGCACCACATTAGCAACTTTATGGAGTTCATTTTTTTTCTAATAGTTTTTAGTGGACTCCTCAGGACTTTCTATATGCAACATAATATTATCTGTAAGTAGGACTTGCTTTGCTTCTTCCTATGCAATGTATCGGAGAAGGCAATGGCACCCCACTCCAGTACTCTTGCCTGGAAAATCCCATGGATGGCGGAGCCTGGTAGGCTGTAGTCCTTGGGGTCGCTAAGAGTCAGACATGATTGAGCGACTTCACTTTCACTTTTCACTTTCATGCATTGGAGAAGGAAATGGCAACCCACTCCAGTGTTCTTGCCTGAAGAATCCCAGGGACAGAGGAGCCTGGTTGACCCCCATCTATGGGGTCACACAGAGTCGGACACGACTGAAGTGACTTAGCAGCAGCATGCACATGCAATGTATATGCCTTTTATTTGCTTTTCTTGCCAAATTAGTCTGACTGGAAACTCTAGTATAATATTTAAAAAAAAAAAAAAAAAAAAGATGAGCATAAGTGGCAAAAAACAGAAATCCTTGTTTTCTTTTTGATTGCAGAAGGAAACTATTTGGTCTTTCACCATTAAGTATACTGTTAGCTGTGTATTTTCATAAATGACCTTTGTCATGTTGATGCCCTCTCTCAGTTATACATACTTCCAATTTCTAATTTATTCACTTTTCATCATGAAAGAGTGTTAGCTTGTTTTTTGTGTTTTTTCTCTATCCTTAGATGAGGAAATGGCAACCCACTCCAGTACTCTTGCCTGGAAAATCCTATGGACAGAGGAGCCTGGCAGGCTATAGTCCATAGGGTCACAAAGAGTTTGGATATGACTGAAGTGACTGAACATGAGCACGAGCATTGAGTTGATCATGTAGTTTTTGTATTTTAATCCTCTGATGTCATATATGACATTCATTGGTTTCCTCTCTTAAAAGAACTTCACACTCTTGGGATAAATCCTGTTTGCTCACAGTGTCTGATGTTTTTAATATGTTGCTGGATTTGGCATTTAGCTTTAGGATTTTGTCCGTATGTTTTTGAGATGTTGATAATTTTTTCCCCCTGTGATGTATTTGTTACTGATGTTGAGAATGAATTGAATAGTGTTTCCTCTTCTTTTATCTGGGGATAATATGTAAAAAGAATGGGATAAATTCTTATTTAAATATCTTGAAGATTTCCCCAGTGAAGCCATTCAGTCCTATTCTTAACTTTACTTTGTGGGAAGCATTTTCATTACTGATTCAGTGTCCTTATTTGTTAAAGGTCCATTCAGATTTTCACTTCCCTTTCGAGTCAATTTCAGTAACTTATGTCTTTGTAGAAATTTCTCTATTTTACCTAATTATCTATTTTTTGACATTCAGTTGTTCATAGTAGTCCCTTACGATTTTTTGTATCTGGAAAGTTAGTAGTAATGTCTTCTCTTTCATTCCCATTTTTAATAATCTGGGCCTTTTTTCTCAAGGTCAGTCTAGATGAAAGTTTGTTAATTTGTTGATCTTTTCAAAGATCAAGATTTTTGTTTCATTAGTTTTTTCAAATGTTTTCGACTCTAGTTTTCACTCCAGTGTTATTACCTCCTCCTTCTTTTATATTTAGTTTACTCTTCTTCACTCATTGTATCAAGATGAAAGGACAGGTGAGTGATTTGGGTCTTCTTAGTAAATACAGATATTTATAATTACAAACTCTTTCCCAAGCACCACATTAGCTACACACAATATGTTGGTTAAGTTTATCTTTTATTTTCATTCATCTCAATGTATTTTTAAGGTGTTTTGTAATTTCTTCTTTGACTTATTTGGAAATATCTTGATTTTTTTCCACATCTTTGCAAATTTCTTAAAGTTCCTTCTGTTACTGATCTCTAGTTTCATTCCAGAGTGGTCAGAGGACATACTTGACATATCAATCTTTTTAAATGTAATCACGTTTATGGTCTTGTATACAGTCTATCTTAGAGAATGTCCCCTATGCACTTGCAAATAATGTATATTAGGCTGTTGCTTTGTTTAGTGTTGTATAAAAATGTGTTATGTCTAGTTGGTTTATAATGCTGTTCAAGTATTTCGTTTATTTCTATGTAGTTGTTCTATCTATTTGAGAGTAGGTTACTGAAATCTTGAGCCATTATTTGAATTATATATGTCTCAACAAGATTGTGTGAATTTGTTTAAATATTTTAAGTCTCTGTTATGTCAGCTTGATTAGAATTATATTTATAATTATTCAATTCAGTTCAGTTCAATTCAATCGCTCAGTTGTGTCCAACGCTTTGCAACCACATGGACTGCATCTCGCAGGCTTCCCTGTCCATCACCAACTCCCAGAGTTTAGTCAAACTCGTGTCCATTGAGTTGGTGATGCCATCCAAACATCTCATCCTCTGTCATCCTCTTCTCCTCCTGCTTTCAATCTTTGCCAGCACGAAGGTCTTTTCAAATGAGTCAGTTCTTTGCATCAGTTGACCAAAGTATTGGTGTTTCAGCTTCAAAATCAGTCCTTTCAATGAGTATTCAGGACTGATTTCCTTTAGGATAGACTGGTTGGATCCCCTTCAAGAATCGTCTCCAACAACACAGTTCAAAAGCATCAGTACTGCAGCACTCAGCTTTCCTTATAGTTCAGCTCCAACATCCATACATGACTACTGGAAAAACCATAGCTTTGACTAGATGGACCTTTGTTGACAAAGTAATGTCTCTGCCTTTTAATATGCTGTCTAGGTTGATCATAACTTTCCTTCCAAGGAGTAAGTGTCTTTTAATTTCATGACTGCAGTCACAATCTGCAGTGGTTTTGGAGCCCAAAAAATAAATTCTGCCACAATCCACTGTTTCCCATCTATTTGTCATAAAGTGATGGGACCATATGCCATGATTTTAGTTTTCTGAATGTGGTGTTTAAGCCAAATTTTTCACTCTCCTCTTTCACTTTCATCAAGAGATTTTTCTTTAGTTCTTCACTTTCATACATGACGGTGGTGTCATCTGCATATCTGAGATTATTGATTTTTCTCCAGGCAGTCTTGATTCCAGATGTGCTTCATCCAGCCCAGTGTTTCTCATGATGTATTCTGCATATAAGTTAAATAAGCAGGGTGACAATATACAGCCTTAATTAACTCATTTTCCTATTTGAAACCAGTCTGGTGTTACCATGTCCAGTACTAACTGTTGCTTCCTGACCTGCATACAGATTTCTCAGGAGGCAGGTGAGATGGTCTGGTATTTCCATCTCTTTCAGAATTTTCTACAGTTTATTGTGATCCACACAGTCAAAGGCTTTGGCACAGTCAATAAAGCATAAGTAGATGTTTTTCAGGAACTCTCTTGCTTTTTTGATGATCCAATGGATGTTGGCAATTTTATCTCTGGTTCCTCTGCTTTTTCTAAAACCAGCTTAAACATCCGGTAGTTCATAGTTCATGTATTGCTGAAGACTGGCTTGCAGAATTTTGAACATTACTTTGCTAGTGTGTGAGAGGAGTGCAATTATGTGGTAGTTTGAGCATTCTTTGGCATTGCCTTTCTTTGGGATTGAAAGGACAACTGACCTTTTCCATTCCAACTCCAAAACTGCTGAGTTTTCCAAATTTGCTGGCAAATTTATTGTGGCACGTTCACAGCATCATCTTTTAGGATTTGAAATAGCTCAACTGGAATTCTGTCACCGCCAGTAGCTTTGTTTTCTGTGATGATTCCTAAGGCCTACTTGACTTCGCATTCCAGGATGTCTGGATCTATCTAGGTGAGTGATCACACCATCGAGACTATCTGGGTTGTGAAGATATTTTTTGTATAATTCTTCTGTGTATTCTCGCCACCTCTTAGTATCTTCTGCTTCTGTTAGGTCCATACATTTCTGCCTTTTATTGAGCCCATCTTTGCATGAAATGTTCCCTTGGTATCTCTAATTTTCTTGGAGAGATCTCTAGTCTTTCCCATTCTGTTGTTTTCTTCTATTTCTTTGCACTAATCACTGCGGAAGGCTTTCTTATCTCTTCTTGCTATTCTTTGGAACTCTGCATTCAAATCTTTCCTTTTCTTCTTCTCTTTTTGCTTCTCTTCTTTTCACAACTATTTGTAAGGCCTCCTCACATAGCCACTTTGCTTTTTTCATTTTTTTTTTCCCCTTGGGCATGGTCTTGATCCTTGCTCCTGTACAATGTCACCAACCTCCATCCATAGTTCATCACTCACTCTATCAGATCTAGTCCATTAAATGTATTTCTCACTTCCACTGTATAATCGTTAAGGGATTTGATTTAGGTCATACTTGAATGGTCTAGTGGTTTTCCCTACTTCCTTCAATTTGAGTCTGAATTTGTCAATGAGGAGTTCATGATCTGAGCCACAGTCAGCTCCCAGTCTTGTTTTTGCTGACCGTATAGAGCTTCTGCATCTTTGACTGCAATGAATATAATCAATCTGATTTTGTTGTTGACCATCTGGTGATGTCCATGTGTAGAGTCTTCTCTTGTGTTGTTGGAAGAGGGTGTTTGCTATGACCAGTGGATTCTCTTGGCAAAACTCTATTAGCCTTTGCCCTGCTTCATTCTGTACTCCAAGGCCAAATTTGCCTGTTAATCCAGATGTTTCTTGACCTCCTGCTTTTGCATTCCAGTCCCCTGCAATGAAAAAGACATCTCTTTTGGGTGTTAGTTCTAGAAGGTCTTGTATGTCTTTATAGAACCATTCAACTTCAGCTTCTTCAGCATCACTGGTCGGGTCATAGACTTGGATTACCGTGATATTGAATGGTTTGCCTTGGAAACGAATAGAGATCATTCTGTCATTTTTGCGATTGCGTCCAAATACTGCATTTCAGACTCTTTTGTAGACTATGATGGCTACTCCATTTCTTCTAAGGGATTCTTCCCCATAGTAGTAGATATAGTTATCATCTGAGCTTATAATTGTTAATTGTTTATATGTGTAATTGTAAATAGCACTGTATATTTGTATTTGTCATATATTAACCTATTTATTATTATTAAATGCTCTTTATAACTGTAACATTTATTTGTCTTAAGGTCATTTTGGCTGGTATCAGCAATACCTTTTCACCCATTAGAGTTGCTGTTTCTACAGTATATTTTATTCATCTTTTTATTTTCAACATACTTCTATCTTTGAATAACAAACATGTCTCTTATAGACAGTATTTTGTCTATATGTCTACATGTGTTGTGTATTTTTTTTAATTCAATCAGAATTTCTTTGCTTTGGATTATTTAAACCATTCATTTGTTGAATTCCCATCTTCTCCTTTGTGTTTTAGCTATATTGTATTTATTTTTGTTCTTCCTCTATGTTGTCTTTGGTATTCTTTTCTATCAATGGAGTATCTTTTAGTATAATATTTTAATTTCTTAATGATTTATGCCATATTAATTTTTTTAGTAGTTGCTCTAAGCCCTACATTATTATTCTTAGTTTATCAGAACCTATTTCATACTTGCATCACCTTTATTCCAGTGAGATATAAGCAGTATTAGTAAAGTTCTGTTACATCATCCACATTTTTGTGCCATTATTGTTATGCACATGAAAAGTGTTTATATTGCAACCCAACAATGCATATAGTCATAATTACTGCTTTCTATAAAAGAAAGGATAGAAAGTATACATTTTAGGTGTTATTATATTTCCCTTGTAGTTAGAATTCTGGATTCTTTTCACTTTCTATTTCAGATTTAATGTCCAGTCTTTGGATAGCACAACTTTAATGCTGACTATAATCTCCCCACAATGATTTTCTTATGTTTTATTCTGTGGTGAAGAAGAGTAGTATAAGTATTTTTTAATTCCACATGAATAAAAATATTAATGAGAATATATAATTTAGAGCACAATAGATATTTTATTGATAAAATACATTGATTTATCCTTTGACCAGAGACAATATATGTTTTATCAAGGTTCATCTTACAGTGAATTCATGTTCAGTTCAGTTCAGTCGCTCAGTCATGTCTGACTCTTTGCGACCCCATGAATCGCAGCATGCCAGGCCTCCCTGTCCATCACCAACCCCCAGAGTTCACTCAGACTCACATCCATCGAGTCAGTGATGCCATCCAGCCATCTCATCCTCGGTCGTCCCCTTCTCCTCCTGCCTCCAATCCCTCCCAGCATCAGAGTCTTTTCCAATGAGTCAAGTCTTCACATGAGGTGGCCAAAGTACTGGAGTTTCATCTTTAGCATCATTCCTTCCAAAGAAATCCCACGGCTGATTTCCTTCAGAATGGACTGGTTGGATCTCCTTGCAGTCCAAGGGACTCTCAAGAGTCTTCTCCAACACCACAGTTCAAAAGCATCAATTCTTCAGCGCTCAGCCTTCTTCACAGTCCAACTCTCACATCCATACATGACCACTGGAAAAATCATAGCCTTGACTAGACGGACCTTAGTCGGCAAAGTAATGTCTCTGCTTTTGAATATGCTATCTAGGTTGGTCATAACTTTTCTTCCAAGGAGTAAGTGTCTTTTAATTTCATGGCTGCAATCATGTTACTCTATAATAATTCATTTGAGGAAATCCTATGTGTGAGATGTACACAGCATGTCATGTATAGAGTCTGAGTCATCTCATCGGAATTCATTTTTCACATTTCTATTTGGATTAGCTGTGACTTGGGTTTATTGTTTCTAACATATAGTCCCATTTGGACTTTTGATAATGCAATTACCCCTCTCAAACAAATGGGACACGGGAAAATATAGCTGGCAAAAGAATGAGGCAACTTTAATACTCCCAAACACAAATAAAAAGATTATGTAATGCATGTATATATTACAATAACATGTTACTAAACATATTAGGAACTTTAGCAAATCAAAGAAACCTGAAATTGCAGAACACCAGGTGGTTTGGCCATTATGCTAGTGACATCCATTTCCTTCACTGCTCTAACCACATTTCTTCTGCAAAGAGAAAACAGTAGGATGCTGATTGCTTCTCATACTTTCTGGTCTTGTATCACATTTTCAAAGAAAACTGTCCTTTTAACTGTAATTTATAATGCACTATGTAATTTACTGCTACAGTGAGCATGCAAAAAGTATTTGTTTAATTTGGAATTTGGGGACTGCTGAGCTTTGACCAATTAGTGTGGCAAAGCAGAAACCTTTTACTTTTGTTGAAACTCCACATCCCACTCTCAATATTTGAGCAAATAGTTTCAGTATGCAATTTAACCATATGTCATTTCCTCCATAAGTTGAATCTATTAATCACAGTTTTGATTCCTATTTATGAAAACAAGCTCTTTATGATGACTCATATATATATCTCAACTTGTGCTCCAAGTATTCCATAATAATTACCCATTTTCTTTTTTACAGAAGATGAACAATTTAATGACATTGATCAATGGTTTTGGTTTTCCTACATGCTAAGCTAATAAATGATAATAGAGTTGCTATATATTTGTGTTTGTGTTTATCCAAGTATATGTTTCTCTCTTTCTATAAGTATATGTGTATATATATGTATATGTACGATATATATGAAAATATTTGTAGCAATATATTCATATAGTCTGTGAGTGATAATTAATCCTATTTTAAACTGACTGTACCTAAGGGATGTTTCTGAGGCTTTATTTTATTTGCTCCTGATTAACGTGTGAAGCTACAAAAATTAAATTACCAATAATTTACAAAGGAGTGAAAAACATTATTTGAGCACCTACTAATAACCCAGAACTCAAGTATCAATATCTAGTGAAGCAATACTGAAAACCTCAAGACTCAAAAGCATTAGTAGCAAATCAAGATTGCCATTAAGGGTTGCTGTTTCCCAGTTTTCCTCCAGCAAGTCAGGGCCCCTGCATATATTTCAGATTTTGTGTACTACTCAGCATTAGGGAGTTCTAGTCATTTCAGTCTGTGGACATCAATCACCTTCATTTAACCCCATTTGTGACCCTTTGCCCTCAGGAAACCCAGCAAACCAGCTTCAGGCTGGGTTAATTCCATTTCTGTGATAGGATTTGTTTTATGCAGAATAGACACTTGCTCTTTCCTCCCCTTTTCTGCTTCTATCTCCTCTTCTGATGATTTCCTGCTCTATCTCCATGTTCAGTATTTCCCAATCATCACATTTCTCACCTGAGTTAGGTTTCTATTTTATTTTTTAATCACCATCTTATAATCAGATTTCCCTGATGGCTCCGACAGTAAAAGTGTCTGCCTGCAATGCTGGAGACCCAGGTTCATTCCCTGGGTCAGGGAGATCCCCTGGAGAAGGAAATGGCAACCCACTCCAGTACTCTTGCTGCTGTTCATGGGGTAGCAGAGTCTGACACGACTGAGCAACTTCACTTTCATTTTCACTTTATAATTGGTAGGGATATCAGAGGTTTCTTAACCATGAAGTAAGGGCTGTTTAGTCTGTCTTCAACAGTTTTCTTTAACCCTGGAGCCTGTTCCCTTCTGACTGGTGAAGATAAGTCTTTCCTGTTCCTGGTAAATTTTTCATTTTTTATCAGTGTTATCTACCATACTTTCACTTCTCTGAATGCTCATTTTTTTTTTTTTTTTACTCAGACTGAGCAAAATATAGAAGCATATAAGTTAAGTATACCTTCTAAAACCCATAGGGGATGAATATTATTATCCCAGTTTTACAAATTTTATAATTCACTTAGAGTCAGGCTACTAATAAATGATGGCATTCTAGCCATATTCTATCTTATTTCAGTATCTAAACTCTTTCTGCTAATTTCTCAAGATTTGATTTAGTGTTCTTAAGTCTCCTCTTCCATCTCCCTAACTCACACTTTTGAATTTGTTGCCAATCTTTCATAGTAGTATCTAGATGTAATATATTTTTCTTTTGAAGAATATGTGATATCATCAATTATCTTAAATTGTGTATATATACCATGTTTTGTTTCCTAGGAGGGTTGTATTATAAAAACTCAGGAGTCAGTAACATCTAAAATATTATTTTTTAATTAGTAAGATTTACAATAGTACCACGATAGGTGAGCACAAAGGGTGATTTTATGATCTTGATTTTCATCAGGAGACATCATTTCAGGAACAAAGTCTGATCGACTGACACATTTTGCTTGCATATCAGTGTTGCTCTACTTGATGAAAAACCCACTTTAAATCCTGAGTCCTTGAGTGTAAGATTGCAGCCTCTTTCTTACAGTTTAGAGCTTTCAAGCTAGGGCATTTATAGAAATTAGAAATTTAAAATCTTCACAAATAAAATATACCTCAGATAACAAAGTCACTTACATGAAGATTGGAAGGCACCTCTGCTTTAAGAGTTCATTTGCTTTCCTGATGGCTCAGAGGGTAAGGAATCTGCCTACAATGCAGGAGACCCAGGAAGACACCCTGGGGGAGGGAATGGCAACCCACTCCCAGTATTCTTGCCTGGAGAATTCCATGAACAGAGGAGCCTAGTGGGCTACAGTCCATGGGGTCGCAAAGAATCAGACACGACTGAGGGATTAACACTTTCACTCTCTTTATTCTGTTTGCTAGAAGAAATTGTTGAGGAAACTCAGAATCTTTGGAACAACAGCTGAGTTCATATCTCATTTAGGAAGTGTATTGTCACTCCATGTTCATTATAGCATTATTCACAAAGACCAAGATATGGAAACAGCCAAAATGTCCTTTGATGGATAAATGGACATCTATCTATCTAGTTATAAATATAAAAGACAATATCACTCAGCTGTATGAAACAAGGAAATCCTGCCATTTGCAACAACATGATTGAAACTGGAGGGCATTATGCTAACTGGGATAAACCATATACTGTATAATATCACTGTTATGTGAGATCTATTTTTTAAAAAGGCAAATTTCATAGAATAGAGAATAGAATGATGGATGATGATTAGGAGGGAAAAGGGAGGGGGAATTTTTAGGTCTTAAAATGTACAAGTTTTCAGTAATAGAGATGGTGATGGACAGGGAGGCCTGGCGTGATGTGATTTATGGGGTCGCAAAGAGTCAGACACGACTGAGTGAGTGAACCGAACCTGAGTGAACCGAACCATACCGAACCGAATGCACTACATGGTGACTATAGTTAATGATACAGTATTATAGATTTGAAAGATGCTGGGACTAGAAATTAAGCATCCTCATCACAGACAAAAATATGTAAAGTTAACTATATGAGGTGGTAAATGTGTAATTATCTTAATTGCAGTCATTATTCCACAACATATATGTATATCAAATCAACACATTGTATACCTTCAGTTCAGCTCAGTTCAGTCCCTCAGTTGTGTCCGACTCTTTGCGACCCTATGAACCGCAGCACGCCAGGCCTCCCTGTCCATCACCAACTCCTGGAGTTCACTCAGACTCATGTCCAGCGAGTCAGTGATGCCATCCAGCCATCTCATCCTCTGTTGTCCCCATCTCCTCCTGCCCCCAATCCCTCCCAGCTTCAGTCTTTTCCAGTGAGTCAGCTCTTCGCATGAGGTGGCCAAAGTACTAGAGTTTCAGCTTTAGCATCAGTCTTTCCAAAGAACACCCAGGACTGATCTCCTTTAGAATGGACTGGTTGGATCTCCTTGCAGTCCAAGGGACTCTCAAGAGTCTTCTCCAACACCACAGTTCAAAAGCATCAATTCTTCGGCACTCAACTTTCTTCCCAGTCCAACTCTCACATTCATAAATGACCACTGGAAAAACCATAGCCTTGACTAGATGGACCTTTGTTGGCAAAGTAACGTCTCTGTTTTTGAATATGCTATCTAGGTTGGTCATAACTTTCCTTCCAAGGAGTAAGTGTCTTTTAATTTCATGCAGTGATTTTGGAGCCCCAAACAAATAAAGTCTGACACTGTTTCCACTGTTTCCCCATCTATTTCCCATGAAGTGATGGGACCAGATGCCTAATGGCTTTTTAATAGCAGCAATGATTTATATTATTCACGGCTTGTTCACCATTTCAAGAATTATCATGCCACTGGTACTGCAGTGAAGACACTTTATTAGTATTATCATGCTCCTTAATAATCTCCATTCTGTTGACACCACTTGATACTATTCTGGTGATTTGATTTGTCTTCAGCAGTTCCATAAGAAATGTCTTTGTATTCTGAATTATAACCATTGACATTTACTTTGTTATTGTCACGTTAAAAATAAGAGCCGACATAGGACCAGAGTGCAGGGTTTTAATCTTTCATCAAACAAATGACATAATCTTCTCTGGAGTGTCCATCTAGTCTGTAAATGACTCAGTTTGAAGGCACTAAGACAAAAATCTTACTTCTGGGGATGGTTATTTTATGTTAACTGTATAATTGTCAAGTTTATCCTATGCAAAAAGTCTGATTAACATAAGTGACAATTCCATACTCTACAGAAATATATTTTTATCTTTTTATTTCCATGATATATAGAAATATATTATGAAAATTAAGATCAAATATAAAAGAATGAGACCCTTCAAAATCATCAGTTTTTACATCGGATTAACACAGAGACTGCCAAATATTGAGCTTGTAAAGAACCAAAATATGCAACATGTTATATCTCTGATGTATTTAAAAATGTATACCAAATCATTGTACATGTGAAGGTTATACTCAATACACTTTTTTTCTCAACACATTTTTGTTTTGGCAAATCTTCCTTAACGTTGGTCCCACCTCTTTCTTTCTTTCTTTTTTTTTTCCGTTTCACATATGATATTATACATGTTTCAATGCCATTCTCCCAAATCATCCCATCCTCTCCCTCTCCCCCAGAGTCCAAAAGACTGTTCTATACATCTGTGTCTCTTTTGCTGTCTCGTATATCGGGTTATCATTACCATCTTTCTAAATTCCATATATATGCATTAGTATACTGTATTGGTGTTTGTTTTTTTGTGGTTTTTTTTTTTTCCTGGCTTACTTCAGTCTGTATAATATGCTTCAGTTTCATCCACCTCATTAGAACTGATTAAAATGTATTCTTTTTAATGGCTGAGTAATACTCCATTGTGTATATGTACCACAGCTTTCTTATCCATTCATCTGCTGATGGACATCTAGGTTGCTTCCATGTCCTGGCTATTATAAACACTCAATATGCTTTTTTCCTTAACACACTTTTTGTTTTGGCAAATCTTCCTTAACATTGGTCCCACCTCTTTCAACAAGAGAAAAAAAGGCCAAAGGCTTTCAATCCCTGCTGCTCATCAGGCAGGATAAACTGGAGACTTGAAGTCTTCAGAATTGAGTCCAACATATACCAAGTTGAGAAATCATTCACATCAGTGTCTAAAGTGTGTCAGTACCAGTAATCTAGAGATTGGTGGTGAATTTTTTTCATTTTCTAGATCTGATGACCTAGCCTACAATGTAATTCTGTAAGACCTGATATTCTTCCAAAATTTTTGTTACACTTAAGCAAAGTCTATTTCTGATGATTGCAATAAAGAGCTTCTCTGGTGGTTCAACGGTAAAGAACCCACCTCCCAATGTAGGAGATGCAGGTTTAATCCCTGGGTCAGAAAGATCCCCTGGAGAAGGAAATGTCAACTTACTCCAGTATTCTTGCCTGGGAAATCCCATTGAGAGAGAAGCCTGGTGGGTTACAGCCCATGGGATCACAAGAGAGTTGGACACAACCTAGTAACTAAAATAACAATAACAAATCCAATTATACATTGATATCTACTTGACTGCCTATATCAGAGATAACACTCCAAAGGAGAATCTAATATTTTACTTTTTTTATTTAACATCAAGAGGAAAAAAAGAGCTTGTTATGCTATGAACATTAAAATTCATTTTTCTGGCTGCATACCAAGAAGAAACATATTATGAAAGTTCAACTCTTAGATGATGTTACATATGTCTCTTTTCTTAGATACCATATCACTTACAAGTCTTTTCAACCCTTCAAATTATTAATTTTAGTTTACAAGAGGAAAATGTCAACCTACATCAATGAAAACACATTTACCGGCCAAACACTGTAAGAATAATGTTTATCTTTGTCTAGGAAAAGATGATCTATAATGACACTTTGAACCAAAGCATTTTTGCAGAATATTTGCTACGGTTTCTTTCATTGGACCAAGATATATGTCAAAAATATTAACTTTAGAATTACTTTTCAAATTTATCTCAAGAACCTATGTAATACTGAGGTTTTACCCTGGGATTCAGTATGAATATGCATTCCAAGCAGAGCATATGAAGATTAATTTGTGGCTTGCCAAATTTCTTCAAAATTGAAGAATTTTCATGGTATTGAGAACTAATGCACTCTATATTTAAAATCTGAGTGTGATATTATTCTTTTAATCATTTAAAAATATTTGCTCTTTTCTTTCTTGGAGGTGCATGTATGGTTTAATCTTTACCATCAAGCAGTTCCTAATATAGTAGGGTGGATCTGGCAGGAGCTAAAACTTATCAGAAAATATTTTTATTGAATTGTTAGGCTTGCATTAAATCTTAGTACATGATTTCAGAGGAAACACAGAAAAGATGAGGGTAAGAGCAAGACAACTGACGAAGGGATGACAATATAGAGGAGCCAACCAGTTTCAGGAAATAGCAAATGATGTGACTGAAGATAATGTGGAATAGGAATAACAGGGAGAAATAAAGCATAAGACAGTGGTTTTATTTATTTATTTAGGATACTGGATTCCACTAATGATCTGAGAGAAATTATCTTAATCAGAAAAGACACAAATTCTATCTTGTGAAGAATTTTTCACCAGTATTATGTCCATCTATGGACTCAAGAGCACTTAGAGCTTTTTATATTATGCTATGATATTTATTTTTCATCTTATATGCACTTGAAGATGTGAGTGATTTAAATGAGACCACATAAATTAATGGGACCAGATACACTAGAATACATGAATAATTTAAATGGGAACAGGGATGAGTATGATGTCTTTCTGCATCCAATCACAGTAGCACAAGCATTCATCCATGTTACTTTCTAGGTTATAGCTTCTCATGAGATCAGGAAGTGATAATTGACATTATCTCATTACTATCTGTATTATTCATAATATTTGCCTTATTGCAATGCCTTGACTAAACTGTCTTCTGTTTTTAATCACCCCTAGTATTTCTTCTCTAGTCTTTGGGCAAAGGATACTGCTCTTTTCTTTTGAATTATTTCATCTCAATTATGGACATAGACCCTTTTATCTTTCCTGAGAGAAGAGCCAATGCCAGACTGTCATTTTAATCAACATTTAGTGAAAGGATATAGACAATGAATGGGAATTATGGCACATGAGTAAAGTAAAACTTCTGGACAAGCCTTGGTTCTCTTTCAGTCAATCTCTTCCTAACAATTCTAGAATTGCTTCAGGGATCTAGAGGGCTTGGAATCTGGACTTACATTTATTTTATTGCAGAAAAAAGCAGGTTCCCTCTTGCATTTGTTTAATCTCTCTTTTATGAAATTTATTCCCTATCCTAGTAGGTTGACTGACATGAGGAATACTGATTCAGTTTAGGTGTGTAATAGCAGTCAAAGAAAGAACTCATCAATTCCTTTCTGGGTGTGGGGGAAAGGGAAACTACTCATCAAAGAGCACAAACTTTCAATTGTGGGATGAGTAAGTTCTGAAAATCCAATGTACAGTATGGTGATTATCGTTAATAATATTGTATTATATACTTGAAATTTGCCAAGCAAGTAGACTTCATTTTAATACCACAACAATAAAAGGGGTAACTACAGAATACCATGGCTATGTTAACTCATTTGCTTGTTGTTATCATTTTGCAGTGTACGCATATGTTAAAATATCACATTGCTTTCCATTCGAAGTGAATTGGGAAAGTCACACCCTTTCAAATAACTACATTTGACAACATAGAAATCATAAAAATAATTCTTAATTTGTACCATCCTTGCAAATTTTGTGGAGATAATGTTTTCTAAAATAGGCTAAAGTATTGTTGAATATTATTTGCTAACATCTTATTTACAATTTTTTAAATTCAATTTAGTAAATATAATTAGAACAAACTTTTGGTGGTGAGGAAAATAAATGTGAAGAACAACTTTTGTTCTTCTGAGTTGCTGCCTAGGCATTTTACAATATGATAACCCTACTCACCCCTAGAGTCTGGACATTTAGATAAGAATTTGAATTTAGGATGCCCACCATAAATTCTTGCTTTTTCTTTTCCTGGGCATTTTTGCAAATTGTATCCATTCATAGTTATGCAAGGGAAAAGTTAGTGGCCTTTGCCCCCACCATCTTTGCCTCCTTCTCTGTTCTCTGTCTTCTGCTCACTTCTGACCCTAGAGGAAAACCTCAGCTCATGGAGGGGATCTTGTGACTTTTTCCTTCATGTGGATACACTGAAAATGTGACTTGCATCAAAATGACCCCGTGGGTTTCATTTCCCCACAGGGGAAGCTTGGAAACGGAGTGAGCTACTTGCTCACCGTGTGTGGGTGGCTTTTGCCTCCTAATCAGGCAAATCAGAATCTGCATATTCTTAATGTAATACTCCATATGTGCGTCCCCTAAAACAGTTTTTCTGGGAGCTAACATTAATCATTGTATTATCAACATAATTAAGTTTCATAAAATTAATTTGTAGTTTTCCAATTTTTTTCTCTAAGAGACAGAGTACATTAGCTACTTGTTCCTTGAATATTAAAGATAGGTCTTTAATTGACATTTCAGTTAACTTGATTTTTTAATTTTTAGATTTCTTGGGTCAATAGCAGTAAAATCTATTTCCCCAAAATGTCTATTTGACATTACATTAATATTCAAACTAATTGACATAAGCTCTGTGGGCTATTTTGTTTGGCTTTCAGTTATATTGGCATATGTCTCTTTTTTCTCTTCCTTTCCTCCCTTCTTTCACAACTTTATTGAGAAACAAAATGACAAGTATAATTAAATATATTTAAGGTATACAATTGAATTAGACAAGGCTGTGGTCTGTGTGATTAGATTGACTAGTTTTCTGTGATTATGGTTTGTGTGTCTGCCCTCTGATGCCTCTTGCAACACCTACCATCTTATTTGGGTTTCTCTTACCTTGGATTGAGGTATCTCTTCATGGCTGCTCCAGCAAAGCGCAGCTACTACTCTTTACCTTGGACCAGGGGTATCACCTCACAGCCGCCCCTCCTGTTCTTGAACATGGAGTAGCTCCTCTCCGCCCCCCTGCGCCCACGCAGCCACCACTCCTGGGACATGGGATAGCTCCTCTCAGCCACCGCCCCTGACCTTGGACAAGGGGTAGCTCCTCTCCACCACGCTTCTGTGCGGTGCAGAAGCATGGCCCATGGCAACCGGCAGGCTTCTGCCACGCAGTCAGTATTTAACTTATATGTAGAGTACATCATGAGAAACATTGGGCTGGAAGAAGCACAAGCTGGAATCAAGATTGCTGGGAGAAATATCAATAACCTCAGATATGCAGATGACACCACCCTTATGGCAGAAAGTGAAGAGGAACTCAAAAGCCTCTTGATGAAAGTGAAAGAGGAGAGTGAAAAAGTTGGCTTAAAGCTCAACATTCAGAAAATGAAGATCATGGCATCTGGTCCCTTCACTTCATGGGAAATAGATGGGGTAACAGTGGAAACAGTGTCAGACTTTATTTTGGGGGGCTCCAAAATCACTGCAGATAATGACTGCAGCCATGAATTTAAAAGACACTTACTCCTTGGAAGGAAAGTTATGACCAACCTAGATAGCATATTCAAAAGCAGAGACATTACTTTGCCAACAAAGGTCTGTCTAGTCAAGGCTATAGTTTTTCCAGTGGTCATGTATGAATCTAAAAGTTGGACTGTGAAGAAAGCTGAGCACTGAAGAATTGATGCTTTTGAACTCTGGTGTTGGAGAAGACTCTTGAGAGTTCTTTGGACTGCAAGGAGATCCAACCAGTCCATTGTAAAGGAGATTGGCCCTGGGTGTTCTTTGGAAAGATTGATGCTAAAGCTGAAACTCTAGTACTTTGGCCGCCTCATGCGAAGAGTTGACTCACTGGAAAAGACTCTGAAGCTGGGAGGGATTGGGGGCAGGAGGAGAAGGGGACGACAGAGGATGAGATAGCTGGATGGCATCACTGACTCACTGGACTTGAGTTTGAGTGAACTCTGGGAGTTGGTGATGGAGGCCTGGCGTGCTGCAATTCATGGGGTCGCAAAGAGTTGGACACGACTGAGCAACTGAACTGAACTGAGTCTAGATTGGGAAGAACTATTTAAACATAGAAACAGCAGAAGTTATAAACAGAGGTGTATGTGCTCAGTTGCTTCAGTCATGTCCAAATCTGTGCAACCCTATGGACTGTAGCCTGCCAGGCTCCTCTGTCCATGGGGCTCTCTAAGCAAGGATACTGGAATGGATTACTGTGCCCTCCTCCAGAGGATCTTCCCAACCCAAGGATCACCACCTGGGAAGCCCCATGAACAGAGGTATAGTCATATTAAATAAACAACACTTGAAACATTATGCAACAATTAAAGGCAAATAATGTGTTACTTAAAATATTTTCGATAAATATGACAAAGGATTAATATTCTTAATGTCAAAAATGCTTTCAAATTAATAGCCTTTTAATGTCAATATATAGATGGGTAAAGAGTATAACAGTTAGAATCAAGAAAAAAGATGCTGAAATAGCTTGTACAAATAGAAATGTATGCACACATTCCCAAACATGTGTGTAATAAAATAAATGCAATTATAAGCATCATATTTCACTTGGAAAAACATGAAGTTTTTAAATGATATTGTGAACTGTTTAAAAAGCCCAAAAGTAAAAGGGTACTTTTTTCACTCTCCTAGAACCCTAAGGTATAACAAGCTTTTTGAAGAGCAATATGACTTTGGGTATCAAAGTAATAATATGCATAAACTTGAACTCAATAATTTAAATTATAAGGATTTAATTTAAATTAAGTTACAACAAAAAATGCTATTAATCTCTTAATTATCTCTCACCATTAATAAACAAAAACTAAATGCTTAATAAGTAAAACAATTAAACTAATCAGATAAAATAGTTTAACCATTAAAAAATTTATGAGGCATTTTTAGCTTCAAAGAAACTGCCACTCCCATCATTATAACAGTAATTTAAAAATACCTCTTGGTCTCATCAGAGAACTGAGGTTGCAGCACATATTATTTTCATGAAATCTGGAGAGACAGGTGAATCCATGAAAATCACATCTAAGTACATAGATTAAAGTCATTGGAGCCATAAGATGATAGAAGCACTGAATGGTAAGTTTGACTAATTGCTTTAGATTGAATACAGACTATCATGAGAGGAAGAAACTCCTAGAAGCCACAGTGTTGGTGGAATGCAGGCAGCAAAATGTTCATGAGATTTACCTCTAGGAACTCTACTAGGTTCTTATGGCTGAAAAACTAAGAAAAGGCACCTTTTCATTCAATCAACTAGAAAAGAAGAAAAACCATTTGGAAATACTATAATACAATCACATTCTATATAACAAAGGCCTACTCTCTGGGATAAACACTACCAGAATTGTGTTCCAGAGTCAAGACAGGTGTTCCTCTCACTGCACCACCTTCTATCCTTCCCATTTTACCTAAGTTCAAGACTAAAGTGGGATACTCTATAAGAATAAATATTTGTAAGGGTCACAGATATGAACACAATAAAACCCAGATTAACCTAGAATGCCTCCAACTCCCTCATCTTACCACTTTACCACCATACTGAGAGTGCTCCAGTGTAATAGAGGATTACAGCTATTATCTCTGAGGAAGAGTATATAAGAACAAAGTCAAGACAGGAGACAAAAGCAAAAACAATAGAGGATTTTGAAATCTCTAGGAGGTACAGCTGAGCTTCCCAGGTGGCCCTAATAGTAAAGAACCTACCTGCCAATGCAGGAGGCATAAGAGTGGCAGGTTCGATCCCTGGATTAGGATGATCCCCTGGAGGAAGGCATGGAAACCCACTCCAGTATTCTTGCCTGGAAAACATAGACAGAGGAAACTGGTGAGCTATAGTCTGTAAGTTCACAGGTAATTTTACATACAGGAATTTAAAACACTTATAATTAATATGGTAAGGGCTCTAATAGGAAGAATAGACTATATCCAGGAGCAGGCACTATTAGATACATGAACATTCTAAGAAAGAATCAAAAGAAAATGCTAGAAATAAGAACTGCCTACTAGAAATGAAAGCAACCTTTGATAGGCTCATTAGTTGACTGAGTATGGTTGAAGAAAGAATCAGTAAACTTAAGATAAATCAATAGAAATTTTCCAGACTTAAATGCAAAAAAAGAGAGAGAGAGAGAGAGACTGATAAATGCATAACTGGAATGCTAGAAAGAGAAGAGAGAACAAACGAAATATTTATAGTAATATTAGCCAATGACTATGCAAAATTAATGGCAGACACCAAACCACAGATCTAGAAAGCTCAGAAAACACTAAACAAGATAAATGCTAAAATATAAGCATACATTTATCTTTATATTGTAGAAAATTAAAGACAAAGAAAAAAATATTGAAAGAAGCAAGAAGTCAAGAATAAGGGTAAGAATTTAAGTGGATTTTTCATCAGAAACCATAATAGCTAGAAGAGTTGTGTGAAAGGTACTCAAAGAAAAAGCTGTACCAGAGAAGAATTCTATGTCCAATAAAATTATTTTTCAAAAATAAAAAGCAGATATTTTCTCAGACAGACCAAAACTAAGGAAATTATTCATCAGATCTTTCCTGCAATAAATATTAAAATAACATGTTTGAAAAAAAAAAATATATATATATACACACTAAGGGTTAGTCGCTCAGTTGTGCCCAATTCTTTGTGGCCCCCTGGAGCCCTCTGCAGACCACTAGGTTCCTCTGTTCATGGGATTTTCCAGGAAAGAATGCTGGAATGGTTTGCCCTTTCCTTCCCCAGGGTATCTTCTTGATCCAGGGAAAAACCCAGGTCTCCTGCACTGCAGGCAGATTCTTTACCAACTGAGCTACAAGGGAAGAAAAGAAAAATGAAACTCAAATCTAAATAAAGGGAGAGCAATAAAGAATAAATGAAGATAAACTCATTATTTTTCTTATTCATAGTTAGTCTAAAAAATAATGTTTAAATTTTAAAGTAGTGATATTTTGTTCAGTGATTACAGCATATGATAAGTAAAAGGAATGATAGTGATGTCACAGGAAGAGAAGAGAAGCACCAAAACTTCATGTAAAGTGGTACAGTGTTATTGCAAGATGGACTTATATTAGTTACAATGTGCATTGGAAATCCTAGGGCAATCATTAAAGCATTTTTTAAAGTATAACTAAGAGAAGAAGTGAAAGGAATAAAATGGTTGATAAAAATGCTCAGATAAAAGCAGAGAAAGAAGGAAAAAGAAAACAAAGAATAAAGGCAATGATTAAAAACCAGTCATGAAAAGGATACATATTAATCCTACTATTTATGAATAATCACTTTATGATACCTGAATGAAATCAGTTTATTCTGCAAGACCAATGCAAAATGTGTGTATATTTCAAGGAGGTGGTGGCATTCCATTAAGATTTGGAACACAATAGAGGCAGGAAGTCCATTCTAAAGGAGATCAGCCCTGGGTGTTCTTTGGAAGGAATGATGCTAAAGCTGAAACTCCAGTACTTTGGCCACCTCATGTGAAGAGTTGACTCATTGGAAAAGACCCTGATGCTGGGAGGGATTGGAGGCAGGAGGAGAAGGGGATGACAGAGGATGAGATGGCTGGATGGCATCACCGACTCGATGGACATAAGTTTGAGTGAACTCCGGGAGATGGTGATGGACAGGGATACCTGGTGTGCTGCGATTCATGGGGTCGCAAAGGGTCAGACACGACTGAGTAACTGAACTAAAGAGGCAGGAACAAAAACTTCCTAGCTTCTATGAGGCCAATATTGCCCTAGTTAAATGCCATTAAAACTAGATAAAACCATTACAAGAAAGGAAAACCACAGACAAATATCTCTAGTGGATAGACAAAAAAATGATTCTTAATATATTGAAAAATGAACTCTAAAAATATATAAAGGAATTATACTTCATATCTGACCACTTCCGTAGTTTTAAGAGAAAAAATCATATGATCATATACACTACTCCCTCAAGGAGATGGAACATAAATCTCCACATCTTAAATGGTAGCTACATAAAATGATTTTCTTCCAAAGAGTACAGTTTGGAAAGTGAGGGAAGGGGAGTAACTATATAATGGAAAATTTGATAAATACTACCTCAGTCAGGTGGTCAGGATTAACAACAACAGATATAAGTCACATTGATAGAAATGTTTTCACAGCTTTTGTGGAGATAATTATTATGCTTATTCAAACAAATATTTCTATTGATAAATAGCTTATTTTCAAAATTAAAACTAAGACCCTCTTTCTTTAGTCTACTTAATACTAAACTGAATTAAACAAGTGAAGCACTTTAACAACTGCTGAAGACTAGAAACCAAATCAATTTTTGCACTATACTTTAAAATGCAAACTTATTGAGCATTAAACTTTCCCTGGGAATGAGTTCAAAGACTGTAGAATCAAAGATGAACTAAGGTCATTTTTCCAAACTGCAGTGTTTAGATTAGAAGTTTTATTATGAATAGAAACAAAATTAACTGTAAGTAGTAGCTTATATTTAACAACCATCATTAATCAAGATTTATTTGATTAAAACAAGCCAAGCTTTGTCTTGGATTAAAACATGCCAAGCTGCCTCTAGCAGGCAGAATTGGGAATGTTTTCTATCTGAACTGAACAAGGGAAGGATAGAAAGAGTGCATCCAAGTCATGTAGAGTACATCATGTGAAATACCGAACTGAATGAATCACAAGCTGGAATCAAGATTGCTGGCAGAGATATCAACAAACTCAGATATGCAGATGATGCCACTATAATGAAAGAAAGCGAAGAGGAACTAAAGAGCCTCTTGATGAGGGTGAAAGAGGAGAGTGAAAAGCTGGCTTAAAACTCAGCATTCAAAATAGAAAATCATGGCATCTGGTCCCATCACTTCATGGCAAACAGATGGGAAACAGTGGGAACAGTGACAGATTTTATTTTCTTGGGCTCCAAAGTCACTGAGTACTTTTGCAGCCCTGAAATTAATGTTATGGCAATCCTAGATGGTGCATTAAAAAGCAGAGACATCACTTTGCCAACAAAGGCCTGGATAGTTAAAACTATGGTTTTTCCAGTAGTCGTGTACAGATGTGAGAGTTGGACCATAAAGAAGGCTGTGCACCAAAGAATTGATGCTTTTGAATTGTGGTGCTGGAGAAGATTCTTTAGAGTCACTTGGACTTCAGGGATATCAAACCAATCAATCCTAAAGGCAATCAACCCTGAACATTCACTAGAAGAAATGATGTTAAAGCTGAAGCTCCAATACTTTGGCTATCTGATTCAAAGATTCGGCTCATTGGAAAAGACTCTGACACTGGGAAAGATTGATGTCAGAAGGGGAAGGGAGTGACAGAAGATGAGATGGCTGAAATGGCATCACTGATTCAATGGACATGAGTCTGAGCAAACTCTGTGAGATAATGAAGGACAGGGAAGCCTGGCATGCTGCAGTTCTTGGTGTCACAAAGAGTTAGGCATGGTTTAATGACTGAACAACAAACAAGTCTGATATGATGACTTGTAAAGTGATAAATTGGCTGACCAGTTTCATATAGTGCTCTACAAATTTATATTGTACTAAATATCTGGGTGGGATAGGTGAGGATGACTTTCATATTAGGTAGACAAGAGCCAGAGCTTCCCAGGTGGCGCTAGTGGTAAAGAACCTGCCTGCCAATGCAGGAGATATGGAAGATGCAGGAGATGGGGGTTCAGTCCCTGGGTTGGGAAGATCCCCTGTAGGAGGGCATGGCAACTCACTCCAGTATTCTGACCTGGAGAATCCCAAGGACAGAGGAGCCTGGCAGGCTACAGTCTACAGAGTTGCACAGAGTCAGACAGACTGAAGTGACTTAGCATGCACACATGCAGACAAAAGCCAGCTAGGATTGTCTTCAGTTCTAAATAGATCCCATCTCTTGGGACTGCATGTGACTTTCTTATGTACATTTGGTGGGACCATGATTTTGATTTGTCCTTTCTGACTATCAGAATTTAAATACACTCAGGAACGACATAAACACATGTCTTAAATTAGAAAGAAAGGTGATAATAACGGGAACTCTATTCTCTTTGAATTTACAAAAAGTGAAAATGGCATTTGAAAGTTAGTGAGAAAACTACTCAAAAGAAGTTCAAATGCTAAAGATGCTCGGACATATCATTTATATATGTGAAAGTCACTCAGTCATGTCCAACTCTTTGTGACCCCATGGACTATACAGTCCATAGAATTCTCCAAGCCAGGATACTAGAGTGGGTAGCCTTTCCCTTCTCCAGGGGATCTCCCCTACCCATGGATTGAACCCAGGTCTCCGACATTGCAGGCGTGTTCTTTACCAGCTGAGCCACAGGGAAAGCCCAAGAATACTGGAGTGGGTAGCCTATCTCTTCTCCAGGGGATCTTCCTGACCCAGGAATCAAACTGGGGTCTCCTGCATTGCAAGCAGATTCTTTATCAACTGAGCTATCACAGAAGCCCATCATTTAGAAGAAAATAAGGGAAAAGCATTTTCACAAAAACTATATGAGAAATGTTTCAGGGTAGAAAAAGTTGAAATCATTTTGAGAGGTTGAGTCAGCTCTGGACCTTATTATTTTAGGTTAGATGAAAGTGGGGTTCAGCTGCTCTGTGGGATTGATCCTGTGGATATGACTTATATGCCCAACCAGACTGGGTCCTCTAAGCCTTTTGTGTCTTACATTATTCATTTGTTTGCTTATGTTATTTATTAATTTTTTTCTATTCTCTTAATGACTTTAAGCTTGGAACTATAGAAAGTCAATGAGAGTTAACAATGAGAGTTAAATGTTTCCATGCTTAATCAAATGCTTTGTCTCATTAATGGCAACCCACTCCAGTACTCTTGCCTGGAGAATCCCATGGAGGGAGGAGCCTGGTAGGCTACAGTCCATGGGGTCGCAAAGAGTTGGATATGACTGAGAGACTTCACTTCACTTCACTTCAACATGAAAGTAAATATTAAAGTATGTGTATTTTATTTCACTAGAAACTCAGTGGTGGTTTTATAATTAAGCCCATTTTAGAATCTGGAAGCATGAAGTTGTCTTCAGAAGTATTCAGTTTTATATACTAGTAGTTTAACATAAAGAACTTTAGGAACTTTCTAAAATCATGAGGTTTTTGATTTCCAAAGTGTTTTTTTTTTTTTTTTCTGTAGTTCACAAAATCAAGTTTAGTGAGATATAATTTATTTACAGTAAAGTAAAATCTTAAAAATACTAGTTTTGACATATTTATATTCTTAGGTAATCACCACTTTAATCAAGACACAATATTTCCATCTACCCAAAATGTTAGCTTGTGCTCTATCCCAGGCAATCACCTCCTCCCAACAGTGGCTCCAGGCAACCACTGGTCAGTGGTCTATTTGTCTATACTTTTAAGATATATTTTTGAGAGTTTCATGTGAGTGGAACTATACAGTGCTTACTTTTTTGGACTCTGACTTCTTTCTCTCATAATTGTTTGTAATATTTACAATCCTTTTGTGTTCTTCAGTAGTTTTGTTCATGTTATTTCAAGAAGTAATCTGTTCTTTGTATATACCACAATTTGTTTATTCATATAACTGTTTGTGGGTTTGAGCTATTTATAGTTTGGAACTATAACTAAATCTGCTAGGAAGAATCATATGAAGTCTTTGTGTAGATGTATAACTTAATTTCTCAGAAACAACTAGGAGTGAAGTTGCTGGGATATATTTTGAGAATAGGTTTAAATTAATAAGAAACTTCAAACTATTTTCCAAGTGATTATATCATTTTGCATTACTACCAGCAGTGTATAAGAATTAAAGTTGCTTATATCCTGTCCAAAAGATGGTATTACCAGTTCTTGTAACTTTAGCCCATCTATGTAGCATTATCTGCTTGTGATTTAATTTGAATTTCTTTCATGTTTTTGTCTACACAATCGTCTTTTGTGAAGTGTTTGGTTTAAACAGTTTGTCCATTTTTTTAGTCTTATTATTGAACTGTTAGTGTTCTTTATTGGAGAAGGAAATGGCAACACACTCCAGTATTCTTGCCAGGAAAATTCCATGGAGAGAGGAGTTTGGCAGGCTACAGTCCCTGGGGTTGCAAAATTGGACACAGTTGAGTGACTAAACAGTAACGGTGTTCTTTATGCATTCAGCATACAAGTTATTTTGTCAAGTAAGTATTAGTTTAATTCATTCATTGGAATTACATCTGAATATATGTATTCATATGTCATAGATATTTCTTTGAAGTCTGTTATTTACTTTTTATTTTTATTACTATGTTTAAAAAATAGAAAAATTTAATTTTTATAAAGTCAATTTATCAATTTTTCATATTATGTGTGTACTTTGTATGGTCTTAAAATTTGATGATATTATGTTCTCCAATGTTGTTATTTTCTTTTAAAATTCTTTATTGGTCTTTTGCATTTTCACATAAATTTTAGAATTGTCTTGTCAATTGCAACCAGATAAACATGCTGGGATTTTGAGCAAGATTACAATAATTCATAGATTCAAACAGGGAGAATCTTAAAAAACTAACTGAGTCTTCTAGTACACAAACATGTATTATTTCCTCATTTGTTATATATTCTTTGCTTTCTCTGAAATTTTTTTTAGATTTTTCATTGAATAGGTCTTGAAATATTTGGCTTCAGTTTTCAATTGTTTATTGCTAGGCAATAGGAAACCAAATGCATTTTGTATATTGACTTTGCATCTGGGAAACTTATTAACCTCACATTTTCTAATATTTTTTTGCAAATTTTGTCATATTTTTATCATATGAAATGATGTCACCCACCAGAAAAGACAATTTTACTTCTTCGTGTTCAGTCTGTATGGCTGTTATATCTTGTTTGTATTCACTGACTAGGACTAATAAGACATTGAATAGAAATGGGAAGAATTGGCTTCCTTTCACTTTACAAATGTTACCATGGAAGATTTCATTAAATATTATATTAGTTGTCATGTTTTTATTGATGTCCATTTTCAGAGTGAAAAAAAAAAAATCCCTTTCAAGCCAAGTTTGCTGAATGTTTTTATTGTGAATGAATTTTTCAAGTGCTTTTTTTACTGCAATAATTATCAAACAAATAATTATTAAGGTGGTCAACTGGCAAAACTGAAAGTACTAATCAAGACTTTATTCCCTTACAGAGAATAAGAGAGGTTAAAGGAAGCTCAGGGTCCCTGATGGGCCCTGAGAAGGATACCTCAAAATAAGTAGTCAGGGCTAGGAAGGCCAATATGCCTATGAGCATGCTGGTGAGTGGTGCTGGGGGAAAGCTGAGTCCTTGACTGAAACTTTTTTCAGAAAATTGCAATGTAATGTTGTTACACCAAGTCCAGTGAGGGGAGAGAAGCTGTAGCTCATGAAGCCGGTCAAGCAAAGCCTAGTAATAGCCTACAATTCAGCCCAATGAACCCACATAGAATTTGGAGGCAGAGCCTGACTTCTCACTCATAGGTTTTTCTCCTTTATTCTCTTGCTAAAGACAAAGCTTTGAGATTATTCTTCTTTCCTAATATATGCATTTGGAGTTTTAAGTCTCTCTCAAAGCACTAAATCGGTTGCATATAATTTTATTAGCTTGCCTTGTCTTTTTCTCTTTTTTTGGTGGTTGTTACTCATGGGTGGAGAGGTGGCAAGAATACACAGAAAAACTGTACAAAAAAGATCTTCATGACCCTGATAATCATGATGATGTGATCACTCATCTAGAACCAGACATCCTAGAATGTGAAGTCAAGTGGGCCTTAGAAAGCATCACTACGAACAAAGCTAGTGGAGGTGATGGAATTCCAGTTGAGCTGTTTCAAATTATGAAAGATGATGCTGTGAAAGTGCTGCACTCAATAAGCCAGCACATTTGGAAAACGCAGCATTGGCCACAGGACTTGAAAAGGTCAGTTTTCATTCCAATCCCAAAGAAAGGCAATGACAAAGAATGCTCAAACTACCGAACAATTGCACTCATCTCCCACGCTAGTAAAGTAATGCTCAAAATTCTCCAAGTCAGGCTTCAACAATATGTAAACTGTGAAATTCCAGTTGTTCAAGCTGGTTTTAGAAAAGGCAGAGGAACCAGAGATCACATTGCCAACATCTGCTGGATCATGGAAAAAGCAAGAGAGTTCCAGAAAAACATCAATTTCTGCTTTCTTGACTATGCCAAAGCCTTTGACTGTGTGGATCACAATATACTGTGGAAAATTCTGAGAGAGATGGGAATACCAGACCACCTGACCTGCCTCTTGAGAAATCTGTATGCAGGTCAGGAAGCAACAGTTAGAACTGGACATCGAACAACAGACTGGTTCCAAATAGGAAAAGGAGTGCATCAAGTCTGTACATTGTCACCCTGCTTATTTAACTTATATGCAGAGTACATCATGAGAAACGCTGGACTGGATGAAGCACAAGCTGGAATCAAGATTGCTGGGAGAAATATCAATCACCTCAGATATGCAGATGACACCACCCTTATGGCAGAAAGTGAAGAGGAACTAAAAAGCCTCTTGATGAAAGTGAAAGAGGAGAGTGAAAAAGTTGGCTTAAAGCTTAAAGCTTAAAGCTTAAAGCTCAACATTCAGAAAACGAAGATCATGGCATCTGGTCCCATCACTTCATGGGAAATAGATGGGGAAACAGTGAAAACAGTGGAAACAGTGTCAGACTTTATTTTTTTGGGATCAAAAATCACTGCAGATGGTGACTGCAGCCATGAAATTAAAAGACGCTTACTCCTTGGAAGAAAAGTTATGACCAACCTAGATAGCATATTCAAAAGCAGATACATTACTTTGCCAACTAAGGTCCGTCTAGTCAAGGCTATGGTTTTTCCAGTGGTCATGTATGGATGTGAGAGTTGAACTATGAAGAAAGCTGAGCACCAAAGAACTGATGCTTTTGAACTGTGGTGTTGGAGAAGATTCTTGAGAGTCCTTTGGACTGCAAGGAGATCCAACTAGTCCATTCTGAAGGAGATCAGCCCTGGGATTTCTTTGGAAGGAATGATGCTAAAGCTGAAACTCCAGTACTTTGGCCACCTCATGTGAAGAGTTGACTCATTGGAAAAGACTCTGATGCTGGGAGGGGTTGAGGGCAGGAGGAGAAGGGGACGACAGAGGATGAGATGGCTGGATGGCATCACTGACTCCATGGACATGAGTCTGAGTGAACTCCGGGAGTTGGTGATGGACAGGGAGGCCTGGCGTGCTGCAATTCATGGGGTCGCAGAGTCGGACATGACTGAGTGACTGAACTGAACTGAACTCATGGGTTGACATTATGCATCTTTAAATTTTCCAATCTGCCTTCAAATAATATTGAACCACTTCACATAGAATCATAAGAAATGCTGGAATGAAGATAGGAACCTGTGATGTATTTTTTTTTTTTCTAATAAAGATACATTTTAGCTGGCTTGCTGATTCATGAAATTGGGATAAATTAAATGTGGAGGTCAAAGTCTGATCTGTAATAACTGATCTGAAGTTATGAAGGAAGTATTCAGGAAGGCATCACATGCCCAACTGAATTTGAATAACACAAATTTGTATTGACACACGTGTAAGTCTGTATGGTTTTCTCCAATATTTCAGCTGTTACCTGAGTAACATAGGTGGAGAAACCTGGGTTGGAGTTGAGTAGAGCTGATGTGGCAGAAAGAAAACACTCAGATATTGATGGTGAAATTAATTGACCAGAATAACGTATCACCTTACTTAAACTGGATATTAAAAAACCAAATAAATTGATAAGGTGGATGAAAGATTAGGAAACAAGGAAGTTCCATATTCAGCCTAACATTGCATTTTCATTCTGGGATAAGTAAGATGAGAAGAAAATTTACCAGAGAAAGAGAGAGAAGTAGAAGCATGGAAAAATTTTAATGTAGTAAAATTTAACAATGATATAAAATCTTTATATTTCTTTCCTTGATATATATAAAAGCTGGGATGGTAATCATCCATTTACTCCTTCAGATCCAATTTATATCATACTTCATTGTGTTCTTTGCCGTAACAAGGAGAGCCTTCATGCAATTATGTCACAGATTTCCTTCACCACAAGCTTCTCTAGGTCTGAACTACAAGAGGTACTAACATGAGATTAGAATACAGGACAGTACAAGGTACTTATTCTTCTTGATCCCTCTTTGCCAAGCCACAGCTCCTGCCAGGAAGTCCTTTCTATTGTATATAGCTATTATATATAGTTCCTGTCTACAGATTCAAATATTTGTTTCTTTTCTTTGTCACTTAAGAAGTAGAGTAGTAGCAACTTCAGGTGTTATATTATTCCACCAAAGCTCACACCTTTATAAAACAACTCCTTATTAAATTGACATTAAACTTCCCAATTTGAGGGTGCCATCTTCTTCTTGTAGGACCCACACTAACATGCATGCACACACATACACAGTAATAGCCAGCGTGATTTCAAATTTCCTTCTGGTATTAACCTTCCTCATGAAAATCAGTATTTCTCTTGGATTCGTTATACAAGTTCATACACTATTCATAATAAATGGAGGGTATTGACCTTGAGTAAACAAACTGATCCTAATGTCCCATTTAATATCGAAAAGTCATATTTTTAACCACTCTAAAACAAGGTTGTGAATCCTGAAAAATCTTACCACAAAAAATATTTACTAAAGTGTTTAGTATATGCCTGGCACTGACCTGATGAAATTAATATAAGATTCAACATGTGTCATGAATGCAAAGTTCCAACACTGTTAATTAAGAAATCTGAATCTGCATGCCAAGACTTTGACTCCAAACAGTTTACACAACTAATAGCTTTACTATCTTACATTTTGGCCTTCTTAGAAATTGCTGTTTATAAGAGTTGAAGAAATTATTATATCAATTCTTCCAATAATCAATTTGCTGATAAAGATACAAGTGAACTATGAACGGAGGTTCATGGCATTGTACTGGAGACAGGGAGCAAGACCATCCCCAAGAAAAAGAAATGCAAAAAAGCAAAATCGCTGTCTGAGGAGGCCTTACAAATAGCTGTGAAAAGAAGAGAAGTGAAAAGCAAAGGAGAAAAGGAAAGATATACTCATTTGAATTCAGAGTTTCAAAGAATAGCAAGGAGAGATACTTTCCTTAGTGATCAATGCAAAGAAATAGAGGAAAATAATAGAATGGGAAGACTAGAGGTCTCTTCAAGAAAATTAGAGATACCAAGGGAATATTTCATGCAAAGATGGGCTCAATAAAGGACAGAAATGGTATGGACCTAACAGAAGCAGAAGATACTAAGAAGAGGTGGCAAGAATACACAGAAGAACTGTACAATAAAGATCTTCATGACTCAAATAATCATGAAGGTGTGATCACTCCCACTCAACTAGAGCCAGACATTCTAGAATGTGAAGTCAGGTGGGCCTTAGGAAGCATCACTATGAACAAAGCCAGTGGAGGCAATGGAATTCCAGCTGAGCTATTTCAAATTCTAAAAGATGATGCTGTGAAAGTGCTGGACTCAATATGCCAGCAAATTTGGAAAACTCCACAGTGGCAACAGGACTGGAAAAGGTCAGTTTTCATTCCAATCCCAAAGAAAGGTAATGTCAAAGAATTCTCAAACTACTGCACAATTGCTCTCATTTCACATGCTAGTAAAGCAATGCTCAAAATTCTCCAAGCCAGGCTTCAGCAATACATGAACCGTGAACTTCCTGATTTTCAAGCTGGTTTTAAAAAAGGCAGAGGAACCAGAGATCAAATTGCTAACATCCACTGGATCATTGGAAAAGCAAGAGAGTTCCAGAAAAACATCTATTTCTGCTTTATTGACTATGCCAAAGCCTTTGACTGTGTGGATCACAATAAACTGTGGAAAATTCTGAAAGAGATGGGAATACCAGACCACCTGACCTCCCTCTTGAGAAACCTATATGCAGGTCAGGAAGCAACAGTTAGAACTGGACATGGAACAACAGACTGGTTCCAAATAGGAAAAGGAGTACGTCAAGGCTATGTATTGTCACCCTGCTTATTTAAATTATTTTCAGAGTACATCATGAGAAATGCTGGGCTGACAGAAGCACAAGCTGGAATCAAGATTGCCGGGAGAATATCAATAACCTCAGATATGCAGATGACACCACCTTTATGGCAGTAAGTGAAGAAGAGCTAAAGAGCCTCTTGATGAAAGTGAAAGAAGAGAGTGATAAAGTTGGCTTAAATCTCAACATTCGGAAAACTAAGATCATGGCATTCGGTCCCATCAATTCATGGCAAATAAATGGAGAAACAGTGGAAACAGTGGCTGACTTTATTTTTCTGGGCTCCAAAATCACTGTGGACTGTGATTGCAGCCATGAAATGAAAAGACGCTTGCTCCTTGGAAGGAAAGTTATGACAATCCTCGACAGCATATTAAAAAGCAGAGACATTACCTTGCCAACAAAGGTCCGTCTTGTCAAGGCTATGGTTTTTCCAGTGATCATGTGTGGATGTGAGATTTTGACTATAAAGAAAGTTGAGTGCCAAAGAATTGATGCTTTTGAACTACAGTGTTGGAGAAGACTCTTGAGAGTTCCTTGGACTGCAAGTAGATCCAATCAGTTCATCCTAAATGAGATCAGTCTTGGGTGTTCATTGGAGGGACTAATAGTCCTGGGCGTTCATTGGAGGGAGTAATGTTGAAGCTGAAACTCCAATACTTTGGCCACCTGATGCAGAGAGCTGACTCATTTGAAAAGACCCTGATGCTGGGAAAGTTGAGGGCAGGAGGAGAAGTTGACAACTGAGGATCAGATGGTTGGATGGCATCACCGACTCAATGGACATGGGTTTGGGTGGACTCCAGGTGTTGGTGATAGACAGGGAGGCCCAGCATATTGCAGTTCATGGGGTCACAAAGAGTCAGACACGACTGAGCAACTGAACTGAACTGAACTGAGCAATACAGATATCCAGCAGTTAATTAGCAGGAAGAACTAATGTTTATATAATGATGTGTGTATTAAATGTTTAGTCTTGTCCAGCTGTTTGCAACCCCATGGACTGTAGTCTGCCAGGCTCCTCTGTCCATGGAATTCTCCAGGCAAGAATACTGGAGTGGCTATCCATTCCCTTCTCCAGGGGATCTTCCCGACCCAGGGATCCAACTCATGTCTCCTATACTGCAGGCAGATTCTTTACCATCTGAGACAGCAGAGAAGTCAATAATAATGATTGTTAACTAAAAACTGAACGTTTTGTAGGAGTTAAGCATGTGTAGAGAGAGTGGAGGAGTATTTCTAACAGAGAGAACAAAATGGGTAAAGACTTTAAATCAGGAAATAATTTGGAATACCTAGAAAAGAGTTGGGGGAAATGAGGCACAGAATATATCCATTTAGATAGACATGGTTGTATAGGTGTTCAAAATTGCACGTAGTGGATATCTTTAGCAATTCTGGGTGGCATGAGTCAGCAGAATGGACTGGGATAAAGATTCCCCAAATGAAAAGTTCCATCAACAACACTGAGTAAACAGATACATGCGTTATTTTGCTAAGGTTGCTGTAATATACTAGCATAACAACATAAATGCATCATTTCACAGTTCTGGAATGTAAAAGTCTGAGGTCAAGGTGTTGCCAGATTTCCTCCTTGTGAGGACTAAGAGGAGAATCTGTTCCAACTTCTCCTCCAGCTTCTGGTATATTATTGGCACTATTTGGCTTGTTGATGCCTCCCCTCAATCTCAGTCTTTATGTTCAATTGTCATTCATCCACTGTGTATATCTGTTTCAAAATTTTTCCCTTTTATAAGGATATCTGTCATGTTCGATTAGGGGCCAACCCTACTCCAGTATAATTTCAGCTTAAACACTTACATTTGCAAGGACTCTATTTCCAAATAAGGTCAGTTCTCAGGTACCGTGGGGGTAGAATTCAACATATAAATTTGAGGGGGACATAATTAAATCCATAACAATAAACTATTGCATCATTTTCGAAGTGCCTCAGGAGGACCCAAACTCTGAGACTTAATATATTTATCTTAATAAAATACCAATAAGAAACAGGTTAGGGATATCTTGCTAGTCATAAGGACTAATTTTATTTTCTGTACTGTTGATAGCAATCTATGGAGGTTGACTAGAAGTGCCTCAGGAGCGACTCTAAAAGACTGTCTTTCAAGTTTAGAGTGTGAAAGGTGGAGTATTAAATCCCAAGTGTACGCACTTGTCTGATAGACGAATTATTTGATCCATTTTCTCTTAAGAGATTTTAGGGTAAGAACTGAGTATATACAAGTACAGTCTCTTTCACCCTCCTCTCTCCAGTCCTTCTGTTTCACTTTCTATTTCTTTGTATAAAAGACTTTGGATAACCCAAGAGTATAGCAGACCTTTATGGTGTGTTTCAGATCAAAGAGATATCTAGTCAGCAAAAAGTTAAAGATCACAGGAGCAAATTTCTCAGGTCTGAGATGTAACCTGAGCTCTGTCTTTTTTCCAAAAGAGACAATTGACCTTCTCAATAAATCATAACTTAGGTGCTATATACAGATGTATCAAGGGCCTTGAAATCACAGCATGTTCAATACAAAAAAAATAATATTCTACTATCTACAATAATTAACTGAAAATAATAGAATAGTATAATTGAGTTCAATTTAGTCTAATCTTTATGTTAAAAACAGTGTATCCTAAAGAGCACAAATTATTTTTCCCTTAGTAGGTGGAAAGATTTAGCAAGAGATATAGCAAAAGTTGGATAATAGTAAGTATAATTTTTTTACCATTTCTTTTGTTTGTGAAAATATGTTGCATTCAGTATATAAAGGGGAAATAAGTGATAAGAAAAAAGTACATTAGACTTGAAGAAATAGCAGTACATGGAAATAAGTCTGCAGTGAGAAGATTAAAATAAGATTCAGATCAAGGAACAGAACAATTCTAGCTAAAATATACTCTGAAGAATAAATGTAATAATAAAGGCAACTTTAATCTATGCTCCTATATGAAACTTAAATCCATATTAAATCTCCTAGTACTGGGGAAAAAAAAAGATGTTAAGAAAGGGCAAAGGAAGAGATTATTGGAAGCTGCATAAATTATTTGATGAGGACCCATGCATAGAAGCTTTCCAAAGTATAAAATAGATATTCTGTATATGTATGAGTGAGTTTATTCCAGATAATTGTGACTTGCAAGATAATTGAGGGCCCTAGAGGAGGAAAATGTATCTGGGAATATCTACCACATAGTTGACATATCAGTTGAGTTCAGTCTCTGTGTCTTGTTCAACTCTGTGATCCCATGGACTGCAGCACACCAGGCTTCTCTGTCCTTCACCAACTCCCAGAGCTTGCTCAAACTCATGTCCATTAAGTCAGTGATCCCATCCAACCATCTCATCCTCTGTCGTCCCCTTCTCCGTTGGCCTCAAGCTTTCCCAGCATCAGGGTCTTCTCCAATGAGTCAGTTCTTTGTATCAGGTAGTCAAAGTATTGACACTTCAGCATCAGTTGTTCCAAAGAATATTCAGGACTGATTTCCTTTAGGATGGACTGGTTGGATCTCCTTGCTATAGAAAGGACTCTCAAGAGTCTTCTCCAACACCACAGTTCAAAGCATCAGTTCTTCAATGTTCAACTTTCCTATGGTTCAGCTTTCACAGCCATACATGACTACTGGAAAAACCATAGTTTTGACTATATGGACTTTGATGGTAGAATGAAGTCTCTGCTTTTTAATATGCTGTCTATGTTTATCATAGCCTTTCTTCCAATGAGTAAGTTTCTTTTAATATCATGGCTTCAGTCACCATCTGCAGTGATTTTGGAGCCCAAGAAAATAAAATCTGTCATTGTTTCCATTGTTTTGCCATCTATTTGCCATGAAGTGATGGGATCAGATGCCATGATCTTAGATTTTGAATCTGAGTTTTAACCTAGCTTTTTCACTCTCTTCTTTCATTTAATCAAGAAGTTCTTTATTTCCTTTTCACTATCTGCCATAAGTGTAGTATCATCTGCATATCTGAGGTTATTGATGTTTCTCCCTGAAATATTGATTCCAGCTTGTGTTTCATGCTGCCTGGCATTTCATATGATGTACTCTGCATATAAGTTAAATAAGCACGGTGACAATATACAGCCTTGACATTGGTACCAGTCCATTGTTACATGTCCAGTTCTAACTGTTGTTTCTTGACCTGCATATAGAATTCTCAGCAAGAGGTAAGGTGGTCTGATATTCCCCTCTCTAAGGATTTTCCAGTTTATTGGATCCAAACAGTCAAAGGCATTGGCATAGTCAATGAAACAGAAGTAGATGTTTTTCTGGAATTCTCTTGCTTTTTCTATGATCCAATGGCTATTGACAATTTGATCTCTGGTTCCTCTACCTTTTCTAAAACCAGCTTGAATATCTGGAAGTTCTCAGCTCACATATTGCTGAAGCCTAGCTTGGAGAATTCTGAGCATTACTTTGCTATCGTGTGAGATAAGTGTGACTGTGTGGTAGTTTGAGCATTCTTTGGCATTACCTTTCTTTGGGGTTAGAATGAAAACTGACCTTTTCCAGTCCTGTTGCCACTGCTGAGTTTTCCAAACTTGCTGACATATTGAGTGTAGCACTTTCACAGCATCATCTTTTAGGATTTGAAATAGCTCCACTGGAATCCCATCATATCCATTAACGTTGTTCATAGTGATGCTTCCTAAGGCCCACTGGCCTTCACACTCCAGGATGTCTGGCTCTAGGTGAGTGATCACACCATTGTGATTATCTAAGTCATTGAAACCTTTTTTTATGTATTCTTGCCATCTTTTCTTAATATCTTCTGCTTCTGTTAGGTCTCTACCATTTCTGTCTTTTATTGTGCCCATCTTTGTATGAAGTGTTCCCTCAGTATCTCTAATTTCCTTGAAGAGTCTCTAGTCTCTCCCATTCTATTGTTTTTCTCTATTTCTTTGCATTGATCACTGTGGAAGGCTTTCATATCACTCCTTGGTATTCTTTGTAACTCTGCATTCAGATGGGTATATCTTTCCTTTTCTCCTCTGCCTTTCACTTCTCTTCTTTTCTCAGTTATTTGTAAGGCCTCCTCAGACAACCATTTCCTTTCATGCATTTATTCTTTTAGAGATGGTTTTGACCACCACATTCAGTACAATGTTATGAACCTCTGTCCAAAGTTCCTGGGCACCCTATCTATGAGATCTAATGCCTTGAATCTATTTGTCACTTCCACTGTATAAGCATAAGTGATTTGATTTAGGTCATACCTGAATGTGTTCTAGTGGTTTCCCCTACTTTCTTCAATTTAAGTCTGAATTTTGCAATAAGGAGTTCATTCTCTGAGCCACAGTCAGCTCCCAGTCTTGAATATGCTCACAGTATAGAGCTTCTCCATCTTCAGCTGCAAAGAATATAATCAATCTTATTTGCATATTGACCATTTGATGATGTCCATGTATAGAGTCATCTCTTATGTTGGTGGAAGAGGGCATTTGCTATGACCAGTGTGTTCTCTTGGCAAAACTCCGTTAACCTTGGCCCTGCTTCATTTTGTACTCCAAGGCCAAAATTGCCTGTCATTCCATGTGTCTCTTGACTTCCTACTTTTGCATCCCAGTCCTCTACCATGAAAGGACATCTTTTGGAGTATTAGTTCCAGATGGTCTTGTAGGTCTTCCAAGAACCATTCAACTTCAGCTTCTTTGGCGTTAGTGGTTGGGGCATAGGCTTGGATTGCTGTGATACTGAATGGTTTGACTTGGAGACGAACAGAGATCATTCTGTTGTTTTTGAGATTGCACCCCAGTTCTGCATTTCAGACTCTTTTTTAAACTATGAGGGCTACTCCATTTTTTCTAAGGATTCTTGCCCATAGTAGTAGATATAATGGTCATCTGAGTTAAATTCACCCATTCCGTTCCATTTTAGTTCACATATTCCTAAAATGTTGGTGTTCATTCTTGCCAACTCCTGTTTGATCACTTCCAATTTACCTTGTTTCATAGACCTAACATTCCAGGTTCTTATGAAATACTGCTCTTTACAGCATCAGGCTTTACTTCCATCACCAGTCACATCCACAATTGGGTAGTTTTTGCTTTGGCTCAGCCTCCTCATTTTTTCTGGAGCTATTTCTCCACTCTTCTCCTATAGCATATAGGGCACCTATCAATCTGGGGAGTTCATCTTCAGTGTCATATCTTTTTGCCTTTTCATACTGCTCATAGGCTTCTCAAGACTAGAATATTGAAGTGGTTCGCCATTCCCTTCTCCAATGGATCATGTTTTGCCAGAACTCTCCACATGACTCGTCTGTCTTGAGTGGCCCTACATGACATGGCTCATAGTTTCATTGCATTAGACAAGGCTGTGATCCAAGTGATCAGTTTGGTTGCTGCCAAGTTGCTTCAGTCGTGTCCGACTCTGTGTGACCCCATAGATGGCAGCCCACCAGGCTCCCCCGTCCCTGGGATTCTCCAAGCAAGAACACAGGAGTGGGCTGCCATTTCCTTCTCCAATGCATGAAAGTGAAAAGTGAACGTGAAGTCACTCAGTCGTGTCTGACTCTTAGCAATCCCACGGACTGCAGCCCACCAGGTTCCTCCATCCATGGGATTTTCCAGGCAAGAGTATTGGAGTGGGGTGCCATTGTCTTCTCAGTTTGGTTAGTCTTCTATAATTGTGGCTTCCCTTCTGCCCTCTGATGGATAAGGATAAGAGGCTTGTGGAAGCTTCTTGATGGGAAGGACTGGTTGTGGGGGAATCTGAGTCTTGCTCTGATGGGTGGGGCTGTGCTCAAGGTCTTTAATCCAACTTTCTGTTGATGCAGGACTGACTCTGTTACCTCCCTGTAGTTTGTCCTGAGGCCAAGCTATGGTAGGGTAATGGAGGTAATGGTGACCTCCTTCAAAAGGACTTATGCCAGGACTGTTATTTAGGATTAAAATTATTTTTTAAATTTATTTATTTTTAATCAGAGGATAATTTCTTAATAATATTTTGCTGGTTTCTGCCATATGGCAACATGAATAAGCCATAGGTATACATATCTCCCCTCCCTTTTAAACCTCCCTCCCACTTCTCACCCCATCCCACCCCTCTCAGTTGTCACAGAGCATGGATTTGAGCTCTCTGTGTCATACAGCAAATTAGAAATCCATTTCTGGTGTTGATTTCATTAGTATTAACAGAAAAAAATTCACATTGATTAAATGAATTGCTCTTTATATTCAAAAACTAGAAAAAAATAACTTCCAAAGTAACATTAAATGGAAAAAAAGTAGGATGATAGAGTAACTTCCTCCCCAAAATTGTTAAATCTTGAAAAACAGAATATTGTTTGTTGTTGTTGCTGCTGCTGTGTGTCTATGGTTTAGGAAAACAACAGTTTATATCAGCAGAAGATGGTTATGTGGGGCAGAGGCTAGGAGAGGATAAATGACATGAGAGTATTTCATTTTTGCTGTCTGGAATCTTTTTCTCAGGGATTGAGTGTCAAAAATGGAACCCTTTCCCCTCGAGGTTTTCTCTTCATAAATATTTTGGGAAAAAAAATCTTTATTTTAAAGGACTTTTTTCTATGATGAGTTAAAATAACTGCAGAGGACTCCAGATAGGCAACAGGGAGATTGAAGTAGGAGGATGATATGATCCAGAAAAACTATTTCCAAGAAAATCCAACCCCTGAAAAATCACACGAACTGTTTGATGATATAGAAAGGAGTTTTAGAGTTCTTTATGTTTTTAGTTTATTTAGCAGAAATGATAGGTAAGCATCTAATGAGGCTTTAATCACTGCAGTGAAAGGACAGGAGATGTGTAAGGAAGGAAATGTAGTTAATACAGTATATATCTCAATAATGAATAATACTATGATTTATTATGTATTTCATAATAATAATATATAATACAATTTGTCCCCAAATTTTGATATGAATACATTGGAAGAATTCCTTAAAGGTAGAAGGAGCTTTGATGTAGAGGAAATTTTATAAGCGTGCTAAACATTTTAATGATTAGAAAGGCACATGCAATAGGTGTAACTAAAAATAAATATAATGTATTATGTGTGTAATTTAAACATATATTACAAATACCTCCCAAAATAGATATATATATATAGAAATATGCTTCTGTGTTGTTGTTGTTCAGTCGCTGTCATGTCTTACTCCTTGCTACTCTGTGGACTGCAGCACATCTGGCCTCCCTATCTCACTGTCTTCCAGAGTTTGCTCAAATGCATATCCATTGAGTTGGTGATGCCATCCAACCATCTCATTCCCTGTTATCCCCTTCTGTTCCTGCCCTCCGTATTTCCCAGCATCAGGGTCTTTTCCAGTAAGTCAGCTCTTTGCATCAGGTGGGCAAAGTATTGGAGCTTAGCTTTAGCACCTGCCCTTCCAATAAATATTCAGGGTTGATTTTCTTTAGGACTGACTGGTTTTATCTCCTTGCTGCCCAAGGGACTTTCAAGAGTCTTCTCCAGCACCACAGTTTATAGGCATCAGTTCTTTGGCTTTCAGACTTCTTTATGGTCCAACTTTCACATCCATACATGACTACTGGAAAAACCATAACTTTGACTATATAGACCTTTGTTGGAAAAGTGATGTCTCTGCTTTTTAATACATAGCTTATCGTAGCTTTTCTTCCAAGGAGCAATCATCTTAATTTCATGGCTGCAGTCAATGTCCATAGTTATTTTGGAGCTCAAGAAAATAAAGTCTGTCACTGTTTCCATTGTTTCCTCATCTATTTGCAATGAAGTGATGGGAGAGAATACCATGATCTTCATTTTTTGAATGTTGAGCTTTAAGCCAGCTTTTTCACTCTCCTCTTTTGCTTTAACCAAGAGACTCTTTAGTTCCTCTTCACTTTTTGCCATTAGGTGGTATCATCTGCATATCTGAGGTTGTTGATATTTCTCCCCAAAATATTGATTCCACCTTGTGATTCATCCAGTCCAGCATTTAGCATGATGTACTCTACATATAAGTTAAAGAAACAGGGTGACAAAATACATCCTTGACACACTCCTTTCTCAATTTTGAACCAGTCAGTTATTCCATTGTCCAAGTCTAACTGTTGCTTCTCGACCTGCATACAGATTTTCTTAGGAGGCAGGTAAGGTGCTCTGGTACTCCCATCTAATTCAGAATTTTCCACAGGTTTTTTGTGATCCACACAGTCAAAGGCTTAATGAAGTCAATGAAGCAGAAGTAGATTTTTTTTTTTTTTTTCTGGAATTCCTTTGGTTTTTCTAAGATCCAATGGATCTTGGCAATTTGATCCCTTGTTCCTCAGCCTTTTCTAAACCCATCTGGTACATCTGGAAGTTCTTGGTTCACATACTGTTGAAGTCTAACTTGAAAGATTTTGAGCATTACCTTGCTATCACGTGAAATGAGTGCAATTGTATGGTGGTTTGAATATCCTTAGGCATTACCTTTCTTTGGGATCGGAATGAAAACTGACCTTTTCCAGTTCTATGGTCATTGCACAGTTTTACAGTTTTGCTGACATTTTGAATGCAGAACAGCAACATATTTTACAATTTTAAATAGCTCAGCTGGAATTCTATCACCTTCACTAGCTTTGTTTTTAGTAATGATTCCCAAGGCTCCCTTGACTTCACACTCTGGGGTGTCTGGCTCTAGGTAAGTGACCATACCGTTGTGGTTATTTGGGTCATTAAGACCTTTTGCTGTATAGGTCTTCTGTGTATTCTTACCACTTCTTCTCAGTCTCTTCTGCTTCTCTTAGATCCTTACCATTTCTGTCCTTCATTGTGCCCATTTTTGCCTGAAATGTTCCCTTAGTTACTCAAATTTCCTTGAAGAGATCTCTAGTCTTTCCCATGCCATTGTTTTCATCTATTTCTTTGCATTGCTCATTTAAGAAGACTTTCTCATCTGTTCTTGCTATTCTTTCAAACTCTGTGTTCAGTTGTCTCTATCATTCCCTTGCTCCTTGTCTTTTGCTTCCCTGTGTGAGTGAGAATAGTCACTTGGAGGGTGATAGTTAGGAGCAGCTGACTTATGTCATCTCTTACAATGAATCTAAACAATAAAAACATATATTTTAAAAGAAAGAAATGGTAAATTTAATGTTTAAAATTTATCTAGTATTTTACCATAAGCCTATAATACTGTTTTGACACAGTGACTAAATTTAAAAATAAGTTGTTTCAAAGATAAAGCCTCTACATATCTGTATCATAAATAAGACAGTGGGAAGAAAGACAAAGAATGTGAAAGAAAGACCAGGTTGCATTTGTGCATGTGAGTGTGATACAGCACTTACTTTTGTTAGTCAATATGTAGTAGAAATGCATGTGCTTTAGTAGTGTCCAACTGCTGTGACCCTATGGACTATAGCCTGCCAGGCTTCTCTATGCATGAGATTCTCCGAGCAAGAATACTGGAGTGGGTGGATATGACTTCCTCCAGGGGATCTTCCTGACCCAGGGATTGAATCTACGCCTCTTATGTTTCCTGCATTGGCAGGTGTGTTCTTTACCACAAGCACCACCTGGAAAGCCCAGCAAAAATGCATACACACCTCTAAAGATACTAAGCATTCCTATTGCTGTATGTGTATGTAACATAGTCATGCTAAAGTTAATTACTGTGTTATCATTCTGTCAATAAATACCAGATTATACCTTCTGTGTTTCCTTTCTGCAGGCTTTAGACCCTATTGTTCTATTTATCCCTTTAAGCAATTCCTTTTCAGAGGAGTATGCAATTTGGTTTGGCTATTAACATCATAAGGCTTCCCTGATAGCTCAGTTGGTAAAGAATCTTCAGCAATTCAGGAGACCCCAGGTTGATTAACATCATAAAGAGCTTCAGTTCAGTTCAGTTCAGTCTCTCAGTCATGTCCAACTCTTTGCGACTCCATGAATTGCAGCACGCCAGGCCTCCCTGTCCATCACCAACTCCCAGAGTTCACTCAAACTCACATCCATCGAGTCGGTGATGCCATCCAGCCATCTCATCCTCTGTCGTCCCCTTCTCCTCCTCCCTCCAATCCCTCCCAGCTTCAGAGTCTTTTCCAATGAGTCAACTCTTCACATGAGGTGACCAAAGTACTGGAGTTTCAGCTTCAGCATCGTTCCTTCCAAAGAACACCCAGGGCTGATCTCCTTTAGAATGGACTGGTTGGATCTCCTTGCAGTCCAAGGGACTCTCAAGAGTCTTCTCCAACACCACAGTTCAAAAGCATCAATTCTTCGGCACTCAGCTTTCTTCACAGTCCAACTCTCCCATCCATACATGACTACTGGAAAAACGATAGCTGCTGGGGGTTGGTCATAACTTTCCTTCCAAGGAGTAAGCATCTTTTAATTTCATGGCTGCAATCACCATCTGCAGTGATTTAGGAGCTTAAGTGACATTTATTCAAAATTGTTTAGCCTTGAAGAGAGGCCTTCTCATAGAATAACCTTTCTTATATCTTCTTCAAAGAAATAATACCATGGAATTTTTTCTTCTCCAGGGGTTCTATTCCTGACCAGGAATAGAACCTTGGTCTCCTCATTGCAGGCAGGTTCTTTACCATCTGAGCCATAAGGTACCATTAGCAAATACAGATCGCCTGATCACAGTAACCAACCCCTGTCTCAAGTCATCTGGTAATTTTTCACTAGCACACTTTACTGTTTAAAAACTCCTACCTTTTGTTTCAATAGTGATGAGCTCAGTTCTTTCCCTTATTTGAGTAATCCTGAATAAAATTCCCCTTGCCTATTTAACTCCATCTGTTGCAGTATTTCTTTGGCAATATTGATAAAATACATTTTATATTAAATGTTTTTAGGAATGCTACAGAAAGGAAACCACCTATTTGATGTCCCTAACCCTTATGGCTGGAGAAGGCAATGGAACCCCACTCTAGTACTCTTGCCTGGAAAATCCCATGGACAGAGGAGCCTGGTAGGCTGCAGTCCATGAGGTCGCTAAGAGTGGGACACAACTGAGCGACGTCACTTTGACTTTTCACTTTCATGCATTGAAGAAGGAAATGGCAACCCACTCCTGTGTTCTTGCCTGGAGAATCCCAGGGACGGGGAGCCTGGTGGGCTGCCGTCTATGGGGTCGCAAAGTGTTGGTCACGACTGAAGCAACTTAGCAGCAGCAGCAGCAACCTTTATGGCAGAAAGTGAAGAGGAACTAAAAAGCCTCCTGATGAAAGTGAAAGAGGAGAGTGAAACATTGGCTTAAAGCTCAACATTCAGAAAACTAACATCATGGCATCCGGTCCCATCACTGCATGGCAAATAGATGGGGAAACAGTGTCAGACTTTATTTTTGGGGGCTCCAAAATCACTGCAGATGGTGATTGCAGCCATGAAGTTAAAAGACGCTTGCTCCTTAGAAGGAAAGTTATGACCAAACTAGATAGTATATTGAAAAACAGAGACATTACTTTGCCAACAAAGGTCCGTCCAGTCAAGGCTATGGTTTTTCTAGTAGTCATGTATGGATGGGAGAGTTGGACTGTGAGGAAAGCTGAGCGCCAAAGAATTGATACTTTTGAACTGTGGTGTTGGAGAAGACTCTTGAGAGTCCCTTGGACTGCAAGGAGATCCAACCAGTCCATTCTAAAGGAGATCAGTCCCGGGCGTTCTTTGGAAGAAATGATGCTGAAGCTGAAACTCCAGTACTTTGGTCACCTCATGTGAAGAGTTGACTCATTGTAAAAGACCCTGATGCTGGGAGGGATTGGGGGCAGGAGGAGAAGGGGATTACCAAAGATGAGATGGCTGGATGGCATCACCAACTTGGTGGATGTGAGTTTGAGTGAACTCTGGGAGTTGGTGATGGACAGGGAGGCCTGGCGTGCTGCAATTCATGGAGTCGCAAAGAGTCGGACACGGCTGAGCAACTGAACTGAACAGAATGGAACCTAATGTTCCCAGTTCTTAGCACAGTGAAAATATTTTAATATCTGTTAATACATATTCCACTATGCCAGTAGTTTTCAAAGTGTGATCCAAAAACCAGAAGTATCAGAATCAAATGGGAACTTGTTAGAAATAAGATTTCAGGCTGCACCCAGACTTTTTGAATCAGAAATCCTGGGGATGAGGCCCAGGAACCTGTAGTTTACCAAGTCTACTAGGTAAATCTGATATATGCACACTAAACCAACCTCTTTATCACATATTTAAGAAATTCTACCCCAGGTAATAGCAATAAAGAAACAAAGGCCAGCTGAGAAAGAGTGTTACTCAATTTATGTATTTACTTCATTTTAATAATTGAAATTAAGACTCAGACAAATTTCTGTCCTAAAATTTGGATTGCAGAAAGACTGATATATTTATATTTTATTTATAACTAAAGATTTCTTTAGATTTCCTTGTTAGCTGTCCTCTCTGCCACACATCTTTCTAACCTGCTCCATACAATAGATAAATATGTTTTCTTCATCATTATCCAGAAATAATATGAAAACTTTATGATCAAGAATCTGAAGTTTTATTTGCATACATTTTTATTAATTCTGGGAAGTCTTTCTTTTGTCATATTTTTTGATATCCCATGAAAATCCAGAGCATTTATCTAGTACCTAATGCTTTCTTCTTTAAACCTTCATAGAAAGTTTTGTTTGAAAATATTTATTTTACATGTCTAGTTTATCTTATATCATTGTTTGTCTTTGCATGTCTACATATATATATAATTAATGTAATTAATTTTTATGAACTCTGAATTGCCTGTATTTTACAGTCCCATTCATTTATTTCCAATCTACTGAAAACTCATGGAATTTGACCAGTTTGCTTTTTGTTTGCTGTTTTGTCAGGATAATATTAAAGATACTCATGGTGTTAGGTCACCAAACACTAATTGCCTTTACTAAACCGAATTTGATTCTTGTGATTTATGTATTTCTTTCCAAATGGATGTAGTAAAGGAGGAAACAGACAGAACAGTCTCCTTTTTGAAAGCAGGACTCCATCTTGGGCTGGACTGTGGACTTTGAGCTATATGCCCAGTATCTATGGAAACAACATATCAACTAGAAAACCAGACCCCTTCCCCTGCCCCCTCCCCCCCCCCTGCCCCCCACAGAAGGAAGAGTCCCAGGGCTCGTACCTAGACTCTCCATAGCCTAAAAGAATACCCTAATTATCTGTGTAACTGAATAGGAATCATAAATTCTATTTTGCTTATTGGGGTATCACCACAGGCCTATTGATAATTGTCCATGGTTAACTACCTAGGCTTAAGGCATATGAATCATAGGTTAACTTTGATTGTATCTTTCTTTTCCTTTGGTCAGACTAGTTTCAGGGAATTTGGGGAGGTGGGTTTGAGCATGTACACTTAGGCTATATAAGGTTTTCACAAAAACTGGTCGGGGTCTTTGGCTAAGAGGAGACTCTGCCTTGGGCCCCCCAGTGTAATAAATGACTCTACTATCTGCATTGTCCTTCAGAATGAGTTTGTTTCCTGGAATGTGTGGCTACAACAATAGGAATTTCATGTTGTATTCAGAAATAGCATGGAGTATGGAGAGAAAGCATAATTCTGAATTAGAGGTGCTGGCCCTTACAGAAGAGTTATTTATTTTTGTTTGCTTTAGCTGTGGAAAAATAGTTTTAACACTGAGGCTGGAAAAGCTAGGATTGTGAAAGTAGGAAGCTAGAATGCTTATGCATCAAGGTGCAAATAGTCATAAAGAGAGATAAAGTCCACCTTTTATATTAACATGTGAAATTTTACATGTACGTAGGTATAATAAGACTGAGCAATTCCTCCATGTATGCATATTTAATTGTCAAAGATGGGTATATGGCATATTTCCTTGCATTTACTTTAATTAACATGGACCACTTTTTTCATTGTCCCACAATCAATCTGATGAAATACACAGATTTTCCAGTTAGTTTTTAAGAGCATTTTGTTACCAGTTTGTCACTACATTATAGATAAGAATGATACCAAGTAAAATTATCACTGACTGAAATTCGAATTTTTAGCCAGTTGAGGACTGTAGACTGAAATACTCATTCCCATTTTCTTAGTAAAATGAATGAGAGGAAATGAAATCCAATGCTTACTGGATTTTTTTTTTCTTTGTTTCTGTATCCTTCTACTAGAAATTAGTCAACAAGCAAACTGTTTGTCAAAGATTGCTTGGAGTAAATTTTGCTCTGAGGCAGAGAATTGTCTACATGAGAGCCGTTAGAATTCTTGACAGATATGGACTCTGTCTGGAGAAACATCTTTGAACATGGAAGATCCTATTTATAAATATAAATCTTTTTCATATTTTTGTAAATATATCTTTTCTGCTTTTCTATTTCCCTTTGTGTTTAGAAGGTACTTTGTGCACTGATTTAAAAACAATCACAGACCCCACGTAGATTAATGAATAGGTGGAACCAAATATGTTGATGTCACAAAGACACTGATTGGCAGTGATTGTACTGGCAAAACACTTTCTTCTCTAAATTCTTTATCATACCATTTGCTGTTCAATTAGTCACATAACTGTGTGAAGGAAAAACCTTCTCAGTTTCTAATTGCACTTGCTGTTTACTGTAAATTACTCTTATGAAAATATTCCCATGTATTTGCCTGAGCAACTGTGCATGTAATTGTATTTTGGCAAAAGTGCAAAAATACATCAGCTTGGAAAATGAAGTCTAAGGGGTGCTTTATACAAATGATGACATTTTCAGCTTGACTCTTAGTTGAAATTTCTTTTGTACTCCTACAATTGACAAGCTGACAGTCTTGTCATCTCTACTTCTCTAGCCACAAGATAGGTATAAAGCAAATACTTCTAGGTTTTTTCTGACACTGAACCTTTCTTGGACATGCTACTTCTAAGGATAAAGGGAAATCTCTTGTAAGCTCTCACATTTTGCTGTGGGCGTGCTTATGTACCTCTCAAAGCCCATCAACCAACCCATCAGTATGCAAACATATTCCAAAAGGTGTCATTGCTGTTGTAATAGGGAGGTTACATCTTTTAGAACTGGAGGTTTGTCTAGAATAATGGTATAAAACTGAGCTGAAGGACTACTGTCTGCTTCCACTTATCCGTAACCTATCAAAAGATGATGACACTGCCAGTCAGCTCACTCATGAGCAGATGACAGCTGACTGAAATTTCATATCATAATTACCAAAAAGGAAAATTTATGAAGTTAAAAAGTAGGTTTTATAAATATATAGTCACCACAAGAGTACAAAAAAACAGTATCTTTCTATAAAAGTATCATTAACACACTAAACATGTTTCTTCTCAGAATAAGAAGTAACTATCATGAGGGCTTTGTATAATCTGTTTTCAGGTACTGATCATTAGGAATTTTAAGGTTTAAGCAAAATGACCTGACAATAGTAAATGGAAATAGTAGTGAAAGGAGAAAAATGGGAAAATTACGTGGTGTGTCTCCTTTTCTTCTTTCTTCCTTAATCTTCATCATGCTTTTGACACTCGTGAGCCCCTCACCCTCTACAATCCAATCCCAAATTATCTTGACAAATTTTTCCACCACAATGTTCTGATCTAGTCAAATATATTATAGATACAACTTTATTCTAAGTGTTTCTCTTTCTATTCTATGTGACTTTATTTATCTTGCACTCTCATAGCCCTTCTCATTGCATGAAAGTGGACTGTGAGTATCCGCAGTCACTCCTTCTTAGTGACTCTTGGTGCATTCTCAGTTTGTACTTATATCTGATTGACTGAACGTCTTTCACTCTCATCTAACAGTCCATAAGTAAACCACTCAAGCTTTTCAGGAGGTGGTTCCCAGACTTAAGCTTCTTTACATTCTCTATTATGCTTTGTACAAAAGAAGACATCCATATTTCTCAGTAAAGCATTCTATAATAGGTTACTGGCAGTGCGATTTAATAGGTAACTATTAGGAGGATTCTTCTATCTGATTAAAACTCATGGCCACCCATTATCACTGTCAAAGAGGGATTAAAATAAAAGGCTACACTTGCTGATGCTGGAAAAAGCAAGGCATTTGGGAGGAAATGATATGGGATAACTGTTTTAGCATATAGAATAGTGACATCATGGATCAGTTTAAGGGGTTCTGGCAACTAGGGCAGTAGTTATAAAAAGGGACAATCAGTTTCAGAATCAAAGTAGATATTATTTTAATGCACATGTCTTTTTCTCCTTGCAAATTTTTTTTCATATTGGGAAGAAGATTGGAGGTAAGTGGAGTAAGCATGTGCTATTGACAAATATCCTCAAATGATTTATAAATACCTGTTATATATTTTCTCCCACAGGTAAGACAGCAATAACATAAGGGTGTGAGTATGCATGCTCAGTTGCTCAGTTGTGTCCAATCCTTTGGAACCTCATGGACGGTAGCATGCTCACCAGGCTCCTCTGTCCATGTGATTTTCCAGGGAAAAATACTGGAGTGGGTTGCAGTTTCTTCCTCCAGGTGATCTTCCCAACCCAGAGATCAAATCTACATCTCCTTCGTCTCCTGCACTGGCAGGCAGTTCTTCACCACTGACTCACCTGGGAAGCCAGTATAAGGGTAGAGAGCCATAAAAGAACAGATACACACCCCAAACTTCATCTTTTTAGTTCCTGGGCTTAGCACAATGTATGTCATAGAATATTTGTATAGCATGTTTGTCTTGTTAAAAAGAAAGAGAGACACCTCTACTTCCACAGTGGCACTGTATACCTACAAATAGTTCTGTAGTCAGATGTGCTTGGAAATTGTAGATTAAATGAAGTTTGACCAAGTCATCCCTAAAATCTTCTCACAAATGTAAACATGTTTTGTATAATAAGTTTCAAAATATGTTACCCAAACTGACTTTACTAAAGGATCCTATCCTTATATTTTTCCAGAGTCTTTAATGAGGCTCTGATTCCATGGAATAAACCACTGGAAATACTGAATAATTTTTTAAAAATTTTAAAATATACATTGTTGTTCAGTCGCTAGGTCATCTCCAATGCTTGAGACTCCATGGACTGCAGCATGCCAGGCTTTCCTGTCCTTCACTATCTCCTAGAATTTGTTCAAACTCATGTTAATTGAGTTAATGATGCAATTCAACCATCTCATTCTCTGTTGCTCCCTTCTTCTCCTGCCCTCAATCTTTCCCAGCATCAGGGTCTTTTCCAATGAATCAAATCTTCACATCATGTGGTCAAAATATTGAAGCTTCAATTAATATAAAAAATGAAGTCAAGCCACTAGGTCATTTTTAGCATTCTTTTCTTTTTTTTGGGGGGGGGGGGCTTTTATTTATTTATTTTAATTGGAGGCTAATTACTTTACAATATTGTAGTGGTTTTGTCATGTGAATGAATCATTTTGACATGAATCAGCTATGGGTGTACATGTGTTCCTCATCCTGAACCCCACTCTCACCTCCCTTCCCATCCCATCCCTCTGGGTCATACCAGTGCACCATCCCTGAGCACCCTGTCTCATGCATTGAACCTGGACTGGTGATCTGTCTCACATATGATAATATACATGTTTCAGTGCTATTCTCTCAAATCATCCCACCCTTGCTTTCTCCCACAAGTCCAAAAGACTGTTCTATACATATGTGTTTCTTTTGCTGTCTCACATATAGGATTATCATTACTTACAGGTCTGTTTTCAGACAGAGCAATTCATTCCATTAAATTATGGAAAGAAGGATTTTTCAGCTATATGTATCAAAGAGGAGAGAAAAAATCCTGATAGACATTTTAATGCCTTGACAGACATTTTAATAGTTTCCTATAGAAACAAACCATTGCTTTGAAGTCCCAAAAGCTTATTGAATATTTAAATAATAGAATCTGTCAAAAATCAGATCTATGAAAATAGCTCTCTCTCTTCAAAAGAGACACATACACTTCACGTGGTTTTCCCTATTTTGAAAATCATTATGAATTCATGAATTTCTTAATGAAAAAAGGTAAATACATGAAAGTGAAGAGAACAGTAGAACACAGCTTCATGTACTGCAGACTTCACTTCATCAACACCAACACAAAGACGGTTCTGTACCACAAACATTATATCTTCCCACTACTGAATTATTTCTAAGAAGAAAATCTCAAACACCATATTTTATTCATAAATACTTTAGTACTTTATATACTTTCAAACAATATATGGGTTGAAATAAATACAATCAGTATTATCCTAATAGCATTATTTTCCTTTCTAGTTCAGTTCTAATGAGACCCTTGACCCTTGGCTGATTCCAGAGTCCTAAAATATCTCCTCTCTACTTTCTCCTAGGACATGTTATTTCCTATTAGAATGACAATTTCTTATTATCTTTGTCTTTTTAATTGAATTTTTTTGCACAGAAATTTCTCTAAGTTTTTTGGAAATGGAAAATATTATTATCTTTGTAGGCAGTCTGAGTAAGGAATGTATAGAAACCTCTGCTTACTCTTCTTCTTTGTACGAAATTCAGATCCTGATGGTTAAAAATGACTTGATTATCACTATCTTATATTTTATATTATTTGAACTAAATCAGTATGACAAAGGGTCCTGTGTTTGTTTTGAAAGTAGCTCTTGCACCAAGTCTTTAATCTGAGAGTTGGTTATTTAAGGATTTTTTCTGTCTTTTCTAGTAAAACCTATATCTCAAGGTAACCAAATAACATGTGATAAGAAAAAACTCTCTTTATAAAAGAACCCCATCTAATAAATACACAGTGGAATTTCTTTTTAACTCACCACTATTCTTACTAAATAATTTTCTCAAGCTAACACCATTATATTGAAAGAAAACATTTGCTTCCCTGGTGGCTCAGTGGTAAAGAATCTGACTGCCAAAGTATGAAATGTAGGTTCAAGCCCTGAGTCAGAAGATCCCCTGGAGAACGAAATGGAAACCCAGACCAACTTTCTTGCCTGAGAAATCCTATAAACAGAGGAGTCTGACAGGATACAGTCCAGCCCATGGGATCACAAAAGAGTTGGGAATAACTTGATGACTAAACAACACCACCATTATATTTTTTTAAAAAATGTTTATGAATCGATTATTTATAGTGTCCAAAGTGTCATCTAGAGTAATATAAGAATTTTCAATGGAAGAATTAAAGTATATTCCCATGAACTTAAAAGTTAATTTTCATCCAAACTAATAGAAAGATAAATAAGATACATGTGTGTTCTGATGTTAACCAGATGTAATATACAGCTTCATCTCTAAGGTATTCTTGTCTAATTTTTAAATCTGAATTTATGCAAGTCCATAGATGCAAAGTTCTCTTTGTAATAAATGTAGAGAATAGATATGTAAAAGAGATGATCAGGATGCATTAGATAAATGCTAGAAGAAAGCTGATTTTCTCCCAAGTTCATGGAATAAAATATAAAGGAAGATCTGTGGCATTTCTAGGTTTAAAGAGACATAAGAGACATAATATCCAACCCTCAACAATTCACTGTAGAAAGGTATTTCAGAGACAGTTAAGGAAATATGAGTATGAATCAAAAACCAGATGATACCAAGGCACTACTGTGATTTTGAGATATGATCATGATACTGCTGTGAGAGAAACTGGTAATGCCTTTGGAGATATACACTAAATCAGTGGTGAAATACAATATAAATAATTATAATTTATGTAATAAATGTATAAATAATTTTTGTTTACCTAATAAGTTGCCAGTACCCACTTTAAGTCAATCCATTCTTCCACAGAAACAACTTCCATTCTAATTCTTGTAATCATAGATAAAGTTTGCTTGTTCTTTGGATTCTTATAAGGGATGTCAAATATATGTAATCTTTGTATGTGGCTTCACTCAATATACTATTTTCTTTTTTATAGCTATGTTTCTTCATTTCTTGCCATATTCCATTGTATGACTATGCCAAAAATATTTTTCATTTGCTAAGAGATTTTATCTTGTAGGGAGGTAGATTTTATTATATGTATTTTATGCATCTGGTTAAATGATGTTTTTTCTTAAGATGTTGAATTATCATTCATCACCATCACTTTTCCCTTTCCTGCCTTTATTCTTTTTCATTCTGATAAAATGAGCTGGAAAATAGTCCTTCTTCTTCACTTTTATAGAACTGCTTGTATAGAATCAGTATTCTTTCTTTCTTAATTATTGATTGCATTTTCCAATGAGGGCATTTGTGCCAGGAATTTTCATTTTTAGGAAGATTTTTAACTATAAAGTCAATTTCTTTAGGACATAAAGGAATCTTCACATTATGAATTTTTCTTGATTGACTCTAGGTCTTTTGAATTTTCATATAAATTTTAGGATCAGCCTGACAGCTTCTACAAAACTCTACCTGAGGTTTTAAATGTGGTTTGATCAATTTGAAAAGAATTGACACCACAGTGTTGAGCCTTCTGATCCACAAACAAGATATATACTTCTCCATTCAGTGGCATTTTTAGTTGCTCCCAGCAACATTTTGTAGTTTTCAGCATACAGATACTTCATATCTTTTGTTAGGTTTATTTATAAACATTTCATATTTTGGTCGTGATATAATGTTTCATTTCAACTTAGATGGAAACAGTGTATTTTTTTATTTTCATGTTGTATCTTGCAATATTGGTAAACACCCTTATTATTTCTTGTAGCTATTTTATAGATTTTGTCTCATTTTCTTCACAAATTTTAGTGTCATCTATAGACAAAGACTATTTTACTCCTTGCTGTCCAATCATGATGTGTTTCATATAGTTTTCTACCTGATTGCATAGATTGGAAACTCGAGTAAAATGATGAGTACAAGTGGCAAGAATAGATATTCTTGTTTTGTTCTTGATCTTACAGGAAAATCACTGAGTTTTTCTATCACTATTATTTTAGTTAAAGGATTTTTAAAGATATCCATATTTCAGGTTGAGGAAGTTGCCTTCTATTCCTAAGTTGCTAAGAATAAGTTTTGTTTGTTTTATCACAAAGGAATGATGGATTTGCCTGAAGTTCAATCTGCATTTACCAAGTTAGTCTTATAATTATTTCTGGTTTGCTAATATGGTGAATTATCTGATTGATTTTTGAATATTAAAAAAATGTATAAAAAAAATTAAAAAATAAAAAAAAAGTATGTTCCTTGGTGAATCTTCCACTTGGAGATTTACTTATCACTCATGATACATTGTTCTTTTTAAATATTATCAATTTGTTCAAATGTTATTTTTTAATATTTTTATCTATGTTCATAAAAATATAAATTTGAACTTTTCCCTTTCCAGTATTTATTCTTTTTCAAATTGACAGAATGAGCTGGGAAACATTCCTTCTTCTTCCATTTTATAGAACTACTTGTAGAATCAGTACTCTTTCTTAAGTATTGATTGAATTTTCCAATGAAGGCATTTGTGTCAGGAATTTTTGTTTTAGGAATTTTTTTAACTATAAAATTAATTTCTATAGGATAAAGGAATCTTCACATTATGAATTTTTCTTGTGTGAACCTTGACACCTTGTGTCTTTAAAAAAAAAAAAACAAACTGTTCATTTCACCTAAGTCTTCAAATTTATTGACATAAAGTTGATCATTTTATTTATTTATTTTCTTTTTGATAATTGGTTACTGTCTCACCTTTTTCACCCCTGCTAATGGTGATCTGTGTCTTTTTTCTTTCTTTCTCTTTTTTCTTGTCTATCTGGCTTGATGTTTATAAACCAGTTTTTATGCTTTAACAATTTCTATTGATTCTGTTTTATATTTCATTAAATTTTTACCTAACTCATTTTTGTTGCTGTTCTTGCATAATTTGGTTTTATTTGCTCTTACAGAAGAGTTTCTTAAGGTAGAAGTGAAATTTATTGTTTTGAGATATTTCTTCCTTTCCAGTATTTAATACAATAGGCACAAACCTATAAATGTTCCCTAAGTACTACTCTAGTGGCAACACACAGATTTTCATATGGTATGTTTTATTTCCATTCAATTTAAAATATTTTCTAATTTCCTTCTGTATTTTTTTTTGACTGTGCTATTTTGAATGTTGCATTTTTTTCTAAATATTTGAGCATTTTCCACAGATATTTCTATTGATTTCCAATTTAATGTCATTGTTTTCAGAAACATAATTTTTATAGGTCAGGAATACTTTAAAATTGATTGAGATTTGTTTTATGGCCCAGAATACGTTCTGTATGTGTGTAGGAATTGCATTCTGCTGTTTGGGGGTCAGAACAGAATATAAAAATGTTAATATATCAGTATTTTTCTTAAAATCCTTATTGATTTTCTCCACAGTTTTCTGGGCCCCATAGTCTCTATAGTGTTTCTCTAGAAACATGGTGGTTTCTTATAACTACTTCTAAGGTGAAAGAAGAAAACAATAGAATGGGAAAGACTAGAGACCTCTTCAAGAAGATTAGAGAAACCAAGTGAACATTTCACTCAAAGATGGGCACAATAAAGGACAGAAACTTCAAGGACATAAGAGAAGTAGAAGAGATTGAGAAAAAGTGCCAAGAATACACAGAACTATGTGAAAAAGATCTTAATGACCCAAATAAACATGATGATGTGGTCACTTACATAGAGCCAGACACCCCCAAGTGTGAAGTCAAGTGGGCCTTAAGAATCATTACTCTGAACAAAGCTAGTGGAGGTGATGGGATTCCATGTGAGCTATTTCAAATCCTAAAAGATGATGCTGTTAAAGTGCTGCACTCAATATGTCAGCAAATTTGGAAAGCTCATCAGTGGCCATGGGACTGGAAAATGTCAATTTTCATTCCAATCCCAAAGGAAGGTAATGCCAAAGAATGACAAAACTACCATATAATTGTGCTCATTTAAAAGGCTAGCAAGGTAATGCTAAAAATCTTTCAAGCTAGGATTCAGCAATACACAAACTGAGAACTTCCAGATGTACAAATGGGTTAAAAAAGTAGAGGAACGAGAGATCAAATTGCCAAGATCCATTGGATCATAGAGAAAAACAAGGGAATTGCAGAAAAACATTTGCTTCATTGGCTACACTAAAGCCCTTACTGTGTGGATCACAACAAACTGGAAAACTCTTCAGGAGATGGGAATACCAAGCCACCTTTCCTGCCTCCAGAGAAACCTGTGTATAGGTCAAGAAGCAACAGAACCAGAAATGAAACAATGGACTGGTTTAAAATTAGGAAAGGAGTACATTAAATCTGTATATTGTCAACCTGCTTATTTAACATACATGCATAGCATATAATACAAAATGTCAGGCTGAATTAATCACAAACTGGAATCAAGATTGCCAGGAGAAATATCACCAACCTCAGACATGCAAATGATACAAACCTAATGGCAGAAAGCAAAGAGGAACTAAAGAGCCTCTTGATGAGGGTGAAAGAGCAGAGTGAAAAACTGGCTTAAAACTCAACATTTAAAAAAGTGAAGTCATGGCATCTGGTCCCATTACTTCATGGCAAACAGATGGGTAAAAAAATGGAAACAATGGCAGATTTTGCTTTCTTGGAATTGAAAAACATAGTGATCATTGACTGCAGTCATGAGATTAAAAGACCCTTGCTCCTTGGAAGAAAAACTATGACAAACCAGACACTGTAGTAAAAAGTAGAGACAGCATTTTGCCTACAAAGGTCCAGATAGTCAAAGCTATGTTTTTTCCAGTATCACATACAGGTGTGAGAGCTGGACTCTAAAGAAGGTTTAGCACCAAATAATTTATGCTTTTGTATTGTGATGCTGCAGAAGACTCTCGAGAGTCTCATGGACAGCAAGGAGATAAACCAGTCAGTCCTAAAGGAAATCAGCCCTGAATAGTCATTGGAAGGACTGATGCTGAAGCTGAAGCTCCAATACTTTGGCCACTTGATATGAAGAGCCAACTCATTGGAAGAGACCCTGATGCTGAGAAAGATTGAAGGCACGAGGAGAAGGGGATGACAGAAGATGAGATGATTGAGTGTCATCACTGACTCAATGAGCATGAATTTGAGCAACCTCTGAGAGATAGTGAAGGACATGGAAGCCTGGCACGCTGCAGTCCATGAGGACACAGAGAGTTGGACAGGACTTAGCAAAAGGCAAGTCACTATGTTTTCAGGAGTGAAGCAGCCCAATATCTGGTCTTCTTTCCCATATAATTCCAGGGATAGATGGTGTTTTGTTAAAAAAAATTATATATATATATATATATATATATAGTTTATAATTTTAGGGGCCAGTAGATCCTTAAGTCAGCAGATTTACTGCTCCTGAGGGACCTCCCACAGAGCTTCCCAAACAGCTGATAAACTTTAACGTTCCTCTTCTGCAGTGCATCATGCAGCAAATTCAGATCACATCGGGCCCACATCACCTCACTTTGTGTGGTTTTGGTCATGAAGAGCTCATGAAATATTCACAGGGAACATGAGAAACCCTCAGTGCACTCTTCTGACTGTTAGCAATAGACGACCTATTCTTCTGACCCAGGGACCTTTTGTATTCTGTCAGTATTCATTACCCTGCAAGTAAAGTAAAATGTCAGACCCTTCAATTTCTTATGTAAAGGAGTTTCTTATGTTAGGATTCCTAGAAATGAGTTTTGTTCATCAGTTAGTATGTTTTTCAAATGTTATTTCTTCTGATACTTTTCATTCTCTTCTAGGAGTCTAATCACAGGCACATTAGATCACTTTAACCTGATAATCGAATTTTTTATCATCATCATTATGCAATTCTATGTTCTCTATTTTATTTTGAATAATTTCTAACTGATTTTTTTTAAATTTACGTATCTCTTTTTCTGAAATGTCTATTCGTAAGTTAATCTTATCTAGTGTATCTTTTATCTCACACATTAGTTTTCACATTTACAACTTAAATTTTTGATCTGATGTATACAGTCTTTGGGGAGAGATAATTCTTTATGGACTGATTCTGTATATCTTGCTAGCAGAGGAACTGACTGTCATTATGTTTTCGAGGATGGTTGTAGAGCAGACAGCCTTAGAAAATAGAGATAGTGTCTCCCTCTGGAGTAAGAGTAGGATTACTTATTTTTAATATAGTAAACATAAGCTTTTTCCTCTGAGACAAAGGGGGAATATATTTGAACTTTATTTTAAAAGGTTTTAATTATATTTAAGGCTTCTCAGCTGTGATAAAACCCACCATAGGTATAGCATTCACCTAAGCTGAATAATACAGGTTTTGGGGTTTTTTTTCCTCGTTGGTTATATGTCCCAAATATATGCTCTTTTTCTGCAATAGTTACAAAAAAAGAAGAGATGAAGGAGGGCTATGCTATGGAAATTCTCTCCTTAAGCTTTCAAGAGATAATGGTAGGAACAGTTTTCTGTTGTATTAAATTTTCTTTAACAAAGAAATGGCAAATATTTTAATAAAACCAATCTGAACAACAACACCTATTGCTGATGTCAGAAACAATTTCACAGTAACAAATAAATTTCACTTAATTTTTTAGAAAAGATTTCATTTAGGTATTCAAATTGATTCTCTTATTTCTACTCTCTTTCTAGTATTTATCAGAAACAAAATAGAATCCAATAAATCATTGCTTTCAAAAGTTATGCAAATAAACACAAGAAAAAATATATTAAAAATATTAAAAATCACTGGTTTTTTGTTTTTTTTTTTTGCTTTTTTTTCAAGACACCAATCCTCCGTCTTCAATGAGACCTCTTTCTATATATATTTCCTTGAAATTTCCAGGCATTTTCAAAATCTTTCCTGCTAATATTTATGCATTTCTCTTTGAATGCTTTTTCAATTAATGAAACATGCACACAAAAATTAAACCAAAGTCATTTCTGTATTCTTCTACTGTTGAAGTAAATGTCAAACAAGGTTGTCACTATGTTTTTGGAATGATGCAATACTAAGGAAGCAAGCCAAGGTTTCTTCAATTGTATAAATTTGTTTTATAGTATTATAGTGTTTAACTGACATTATTATTCATCATTGTATTTAACATTAATTTTTTTCATTTAATTATTTTATTAGAGTAGAACAATTATATTTTTCTATAGTGCATGGCATTTTATTGCTTTGCATGTTATCAGGAAGGTGAGAGTTAAATTTTATTGAATTCTAAGATACATTTCTAAGAGGTAGAAGCATAGCATAAACACAAGAAAAGCTCAATATAGTAGGGTCTGTGCAGGATTTAATATGACCAGATCATAATTCCTGACTTCTCAATACTCATAATCCAATTCGAGTGAACAAATACTTGTATACATAATTTAATAGTAGGTCTATAAATGCTCAATAAAAGTGCATTTTCATTCAATAGAAGTTTGGAGTGATGGGGACAGTTTTGAGTCAAGGGGTCTAGAAGACTTCTCAAGGGAACTATAGATGTTCTTTCTCTGGAATTATAGATAAGAAATTTATAAGCAAAAAAAGTAGTCGAAAGAGATTGAGGAAGATTCTAAGCAGACTGAACCAATAAGCAGAGTAATCAAATAAACAATGTTTCTCTATATCAAATAGTATTTATTCATTTCCAACTGTGTATTTAAGATTTATTGCTTAACTTCTACGAGCTCCTCTAGGATTTTTCCTCCTATTACTTTGAGAGTAAAGGGTGATTTCACACAAAGTAGTTAGCACAGTGACTGGCATATGATCAGCACTCAATAAACATTTACTTGTATTTATCACGGCTATTATTTAGTTCAATTCAAAAATATAATAATGCCAAAACTTTGGGGCTTCTTTGGTGGCTCAGACAGTAAAGAATCTGTTTGCAATGCAGGAAACCCAGGTTCAATCCCTGGGTCAGGAAGATCTTATGGAGAAGGGAATGGCTACCCATTCCAGTGTTGTTGCCTAGAGAATACCATGAACAGAGGAGCCTGTTTTATGGAAGCAAATTCTATAAGGATTTTAATATTTGGTAGATTAAATTTTTAGCTAAACTTGTACTAATCTTATGTACATTATTACTTCTTTTTCTTTATTCAGTAAAATATGGTAGGTGACATATTTCTCTTATTGAGTTCTTCCTTTCTCAGTATTGAATATCCAACATTCTTACATAGTTTTAATTTTAATGCTAGTTTGCTAAGAAAGTATATTGAATCAGTGGGTTAGATAAGGAATTAATAAAAGCCAAAAATATGGTGTTTGAATAAGTTGTCATGGCATAGAACATATTTTTAAAATAAATCAATTATTAACCAAAAACATGCATCATAACATTGTTATACTGCATTATGGGGAACTTCTGTGTCTGAAATTGTACCAGGGGGTGAAAATGCCTAAGAATAATTTATGGGATAATTTAAATTGCCCAGGTTATGTTGATTATCTCTACAGTAGCAAAGTGAGGTACAGACTTCCAGTGCTCTTATTCATATCAGCCATCCCTGACTGGAAAGAAAATAATAAATTTCCTATATGTTTGCTGAAACAATCCTAAATTGTTTCTATTAAAGTCTCTTTCTAGAGAGATTAGGTAAGAGACAGTATTTATACAATTATTGTCATCTTTTATCAAGTGGGATTTGTTATAATAACTTGGACTGCTAGTTCATAAATTATCTCCTGAACTAGTGTTATCTTTGTCCTCTGTCTCTGCGAATGAAAACTCTTTTTACTTTGAAATCCTCTGGAGGGGGTAGGGATAAATTGTAAGATTGGAACTGACATGCACATGTCATTTTACATAAGATAGATTACTAATAAGGACCTACTTTATAGCCCAGAGAACTCAACACTCTGTAATGGCCTATAGGGGAAATAGTCTAAAAAAGAGTGGATATATGTATAATTAATTCACTTTGCTATACACCAGAAGCTAACACAATTTATACCTCAATAAAACGTTTTTAAAAAGAAACCCTCTGGAAATTGACATTAAATGAAATATGACAAAATCAATGTAATCTTGGAAACTTATTTACACATTCTCTGAAGTAGTAGCATTTATGATTTACGAGTCATTTGGCAATTTAGGCAGTATTACATTTATTGTGTTTTGCTCTGCATAGGTTATTAGCATTTCATATATAAAAATCCTTTCTCTCCAATCTAGAATAAATATACTAAGACAAGCGCAAGAAAAATATCAACATAGACAAAACCAATGGAGGGCAAAAACTATGCATTATTCTTTAGGTCACCTTTATAGGATGAATAACATCTTTATAGCTTAACATGCAGATATCAATTCAATGAACTCAGAGAGATAGTCATTATATTTACAAAGTTAGGATTATCACCCACATACACTTATCTCTTTCTATTCCAAAACAACTTGACACAATTTTGGGATATGACTTGATTTCTATGACAGTCCTATGATTATTGTTTGATAGTCATCACAAGTATACACTTTACTTTTATTTCCAAAGAGAAGCTGTGTTTAGGGCTATTACAGAGAACCTCACACAAACATCTAAATTGTTTTCCTTAACCTCCTCAAAAGCTCAAAACTGGGTTGCTTGCATATAACTGCCAGACTCTCTAACAAGAATTTTTGAAGCTGTTGACTCTTCTTTAGTACATGGATAATTGATATGATAAACCATAATAGCTCCAATTATATAAATGCATGTTTATGAACTTTTTAGAATGCATACTTTCTATACAATGTACTCTTAACAGCTCCTTCAAAGTTGTTAAGATCTACTGTTTTACAGACTATCTGAGGGTGCTTCCTAATACATAAATCTTCAACTCTTTAACATTGATATTAGAGACAAAAATGGAACATAAAGCTTTTTGTCATTGCAGTTATAGCTTATAATGAAAATAACTTATGTCTTACTTGCATATCACTAATTTGTGGCTTCTCTTTTGCAGTCTTTAAGTGTGTATGTATGTACACAGAGATTGAAGTGCCAGCAAGCAAAATAAAATTAAGCACCTATTCATAACTCTTAAGTAAGTATTGAACACATTTTTATTCAGTAGGATAGTTTAGCAATCTGGTTTAAGTTTACTTTAATCAAAGGCATATGACTTTTAATTTAAGCATAATAAAAGTATAATTATTTTAAAATATTTATATAGTTATTTGGCAGTAATATTGTTAAAAATGATTATATAATTTACATTATTTATGTAAAATTTAAGCCATCTGTAAAAGCACAGATGAAACAAAAGTTATGCTTGACAGATAGTTTAAGAAATGTACCTATATAGCAGTCAAATTCCAGATCCGCTTAAGAAGTTGTCATTGGACTGTCCTCATCTAGTGATTAGTTTTGTCACTTTAGTTGAACTCAACAGAGATTTGAGATATGAATCCACATTGCTTGTGGATCTTACTCTTAAACATAGCTGTTTACTTAATTTACAGAGATTCACATCATCTAGGAAATAGACTATCCATCAATTGTCTCGACATTTCATATGTTAGCCTGACAATAAGATGTTCTCCTTCCTAGCAAAGTGGTTGCACTTGCACTCTAAAGATGTTTAAATTGTTTTCTTAATTCCTTAATTATATTTCCTACCCTCTCTTCCCACCACCATTCCTTACCACTTGGAAACCAAAATATCCCCATTAATAGTATATTTGTCCTTTACCATATGCAGTTTATTTAACAGAACTTCTGTTTGACCCCCAAATCAAAAATTGTCTTGATGAGATTTCATTATTCAGCTACAAACTTGAGGGTTTCCCATGAACATAGTTCCAAAGAGGGGTTTTGTAAATTGACAAGCTTGGATTTTAATCTCAGTTCTGCCACAGAGAAGTTATTTACCTTTAAATTTACTGTTTGAATCTGTAAAATGTAGAAAATTTTACCTGCTATATCAAGAGGTTGTGAGAATTCACTGAAGTCACTTTACTGAATCCTAATCTTACTGAAATAAGTAAAACACCTAACTCTATGTTGCTATTTGTGGGAAAACATCCTCAATTGGGAAAACACCCCTTATATTTCACTTAAATTTTGGTATTTAGATATAACATTTCAAGCTACACTACTATGCAACTCCTGTATTTCTGGGTTTGTTTGCTTGTTCAAGGATGCCAAAGCATGTGCTTGCATAAACACTTTCCACAAGACAGCCTGCTTCATAGTAGCAGAAGATTTTTCTATTCCTCCCCAGAGACTTTCAGACATTTTTCCTTTTATTGAGGAATAAATCAATGATAATTAGAGTTTCATCAAAAAATAAGGCTTTCTTGTTAAAAATCTCTCATTTAGAGATTCAGTTCAGTTTAGTCACTCAGTCGTGTCCGACTCTTTGTGACCCCAGGAATTGCAGCACACCAGGCCTTCCTGTCCATCACCAAGTCCCGGAGTTCAACCAAACCCATGTCCATCAAGTCATCCAGCCATCTCATCCTCTGTCGTCCCCTTCTCCTCCTGCCCCCAATTCCTCCCAGCATCAGAGTCTTTTCCAATGAGCTAACTCTTCGCATGAGGTGGCCAAAGTACTGGAGTTTCAGCTTTACCATCAGTTCTTCCAAAGAACACCCAGGACTGATCTCCTTTAGAATGGACTGGTTGGATCTCCTTGCAGTCCAAGGGACTCTCAAGAGTCTTCTCCAACACCACAGTTCTAAAGCATCAATTCTTCGGCACTCAGCTCTCTTCACAGTCCAACTCTCACATCCATACATGACCACTGGAAAAACTGTACCCTTGACTCGATGGACCTTTGTTGGCAAAGTAATGTAGAGACATCACTTTTCAATATGATATCTAGGTTGGTCATAACTTTTCTTCCAAAGAGCAAGTGTCTTTTAATTTCATGGCTACAATCACCATCTGCAGTGATTTTGGAGCCCCCCAAAATAAAGTCTGACAGTGTTTCCAATGTTTCCCCATCTATTTCCCATGGAGTGATGGGACTAGATACCATGATGTTAGTTGTCTGAATGTTGAGCTTTAAGCCAACTTTTTCACTCTCCTCTTTCACTTTCATCAAGAGGCTTTTGAGTTCCTCTTCACTTTCTGCCATAAGGGTGGTGCCATTTGCATATCTGGGGTTATTGATATTTCTCCCAGCAATCTTGATTCCAGCTTGTGCTTCCTCCAGCCCAGCATTTCTCATGATATAAGATATACTCTGCATATAAGTTAAATAAGCAGGGTGACAATATGCAGCCTTGATGTCCTCCTTTTCCTCTTTGGAACCAGTCTGTGGTTCCATGTCCAGTTCTAACTGTTGCTTCCTGACCTGCATACAGATTTCTCAAGAGGCAGGTCAGGTGGTCTGCTATTCCCGTTTCTTTCAGAATTTTCCACAGTTTATTCTGATCCACACAGTCAAAGGCCTTGACATAGCCAATAAAGCAGAAATAAATGTATTTCTGGAAATCTCTTGCTTTTTCCATGATCCAGCGGACATTTGCAACTTGATCTCTGGTTCCTCTGCCTTTTCTAAAACCAGCTTGAACATCTGGAAGTTCACAGTTCACATATTGCTGAAGCCTGGGTTGGAGAATTTTGAGCATTACTTTACTAGCGTGTGAGATGAGTGCAATTGTGCGGTAGTTTGAGCATTCTTTGGAATTGCCTGTCTTTGTGTGTTAATTGGAATTTTGATTCCATTGACTCAAAAATCACAACACATTATTCTGTCATCCTACGACTGTTCTTTTGTTTCACAGCTTAATATCAGAGTAAGAAGGGCCCTTAAATACATAGCCCTGGATCCATATTTTGCAGGTGAGAAAAATTCAGAAAACTGGAAAGGGACATAATCTAAGCACACTGGAAGTATTATAAACAGATTTGAACTAGGTGATGCCTCATTTAATGCATTTTGTCAACCATACAACTTACTATCAGTGAAAACATTTTCTATTTAATGAACAAATGACCCCATCCCAAGCACAAGCATGCCCTACTCCATCCTCCTGCTAAGAAAAGAGCTTCTGAAACCCCAAGATCAAATGTATGAAAAGACAAAATAAACAAGCAAACAAAACCAAAAAAAAGGAAAGACATGCCATATATGTCTATTGCAGACTTTGTTGGCATTCCTTAGGATAAGATCTAGCCCAAGTGAAGAATGAATCCAACAGCCACAGTCAGTACAGGACCATAATCTCCTTTAATGGTTGAGGTATTTGAATGTCAATATAGCTGAACATTTTACTGCCAATATCCAGTCTCATGGTCACTAATATGGACAAATCATGATCGATGTCATTATGCTTCCAAATTGACAGTTTGGGAACCTTTCTCTTAAATGGAAACTTTAAGAAGGCTATTTATTTTCTCTCTGTTTCTATAAAAAACAAACACAACAACTTTGGAAATTTATAGTGACTTATAATAAGTTCTTTTTCTTCTGAAATTGTTACTTCCTTTCTGCCTAATGAATATTTACATGAATTAAAGGCAGCAGAAAACCAAAGACATAAAGTCTCTGCATCTCCCCCAGAATTATTAAGTTAGGGGGAAAACCAAGACTCCAGCATGGAGTACTATACTCTTTCTACAGAACTATACTTTCTAAACACCATTTTGGTTACTTTAATTTTCCATTAGAGACATTAATTGTACCCAAGTATACTTTTTTATGCTTAGTTGGAATGGTGATATTGGTTGGTCAGAACTGCATAATATCCCTCAAACAACTCATTTTTACTTATGTCTTCAAACAAGGTTGATGAACTTATTTAATGAAAGGCCAGGCAATAACTATTTTAAAGCTATGGATCATATGGTCTCTATCACAACTACTCAACTTAAGAGTTTTACCATAAAAATCATCAATAAACAATGTCTAATGTGGCTCAGGGCCTTCCCTGGTAGTTCAGATGGTAAAGAATCCACCTGCAATGTGGGAGACCTGGGTTGATCCCTTGGTTGGGAAGATCCCCTGGAGGAGGGCATGAAAACCTACTCCAGTATTCTTCTCTTGGAATCCCCATGGACAGAGGAGCCTGGCAGGCTGCAGTTCATAGTGTCGCAAAGAGTTGAACATGACTGAGCAAATAAGCATAATGTGGCTCAGACGGTAGAGAATCTTCCTGCAATTCAGGAGACCCAGGTTTGATCCCTGGGTTGGGAAGATCCCCTGGAGAAGGGAATAGACTCCAGTATTCTTGCCTGGAGGATAGCATGGACAGAGGAACTGGCACGCTACAGTCCCAAAGAGTTAGATATGACTGAGCCCTGAACACTTTTACTACCAATGAGCATTGTTATAAACCAAAGTCTTTATTTGTGAACAATCAAATTTAAATGTCACTTAATTTTCACATATCATGAAATATTCTTTTTTGGAATTATTTTATCACTTAGAATGTAAAAATGACTCTTAGCTTATGGACTGTACCCAAAAGTTGATGAATTTAATTTGGTCTACAGGCCATAGTCCATTCCTGCCTTAGAGCTGCTTAAGGAGCACCTATTGAATAAGGGAACATTTCTCAAAAGATTGCTTAACAACAATAGTGCCCTATCAGCTGTTATCTTACATTGCTCAAAAGAGATTTTGTCTGGGTAAATTATTTGAAGATTTCATCTACAATTTTATACTTTGATAAAGGTCTAGTATACTAGATACTCCAAATATATTCCAAGAAAATACAATTTTGATTTATAAACCATAAGTCATCCTTCAACATTTACTTATTCCGTATTTGTTCCTTACTTAATAAGTGCCAGACTAATTCTGGGATAAGCAAGTAACAAGAGAAAAACAACTGCTCTTGGGGGTATTGAAGTCTGCTGCTGCTGCTGCTAAGTCGTCTCAGTCGTGTCTGACTCTATGCAACCCCATAGATGGCAGCCCACCAGGCTCCCCCATACCTGGGATTATCCAGGCAAGAACACTGGAGTGGGTTGCCATTTCCTTCTGCAATGCATGAGAGTGAAATGTAAAAGTGAAGTCTACTGTTAGATAAATAAATACTTAATTGATTACAATTTCAATAAGAGTCATAAAGACAGGAGTAAGAAAGTGTTATAAGTGTATATAAAAAGTTGATCTAGGATAGTCTGGAGGGTCAGGAAAGCTTTCTGATATGGTAAGGAGTGATATTTAAAATAAATGCTAAGAATGAATATTCTATCAGACTAAGAGGAAGCAGAGAGTGCATGAGAGGAAATAGTTCATCAAATGGAAAAATATGAAATCACAAAGAAGTTTAGGAACTTTAAAAACTAGCCAAGCAGTATACCTATAAAACAAGGGGAAGTTTGGGCATAAAGTATTGAGCATATGGATAAGTTTAAAAAATGACAGCAAGATCACAAGGGGCAAGGGGAGGGTTGGAAATAGTCTGTTATTAGGTATATGTACTATACATGAAGTGTCACAGTATTTTTTGAAGATAGAATTAGATTATTTTTATTTTTATTATTATTTATTTTTTTAATCAGGGCCTTTTCAAGTCTATTCACCTTTTTTTTTTTCCCCTTATTTTTTTTTATTTTATTTTTTTTAGTGAAATCACTATTTTTTAAAAGGAATATAATTGATATACCAAGAGAGGAGATAAAATGGAATCACACAGAATGCTCAGTAAAACCAGAGAAAGCAGAAAAAGAAGCCTCTGGAAATAATATAAAACAGTTGCAAACATGGTTGATATTAACTTAAATACAGCAATAATAAATTTAAATGTGAATGGCCTAAAGAATCAATTAAAATACAAATTTTAGCAAAATACACTTTAAAAGGCCCAACTATACATTGTCTGGAGAAGGCAATGGCACCCCACTCCAGTACTCTTGCCTGGAAAATCCCATGGATGGAGGAGCCTGGTAGGCTGCAGTCCATGGGGTCGCCAAGAGTCGGACACGACTGAGCGACTTCACTTCCACTTTTCCCTTTCATGCATTGGAGAAGGAAATGGCAACCCACTCCAGTGTTCTTGCCTGGAGAACCCCAGGGACAAGGGAGCCTGGTGGGCTGCTGTCTATGGGGTCACACAGAGTCGGACACGACTGAATTGACTTAGCAGTAGCATACATTGTCTACAAGAAACTTAATTTAAATGTAAAGTCCCTGATACATAAAAATAACGAGATGGGAAGATATCACACTAACTGTAAACAAAAGCCAATGAAATAGCTTTATTAATTTCAGACAAAACATAATTCAGATTGAGTAAAATTATAAAGGAGAAAGAATGGTACTATTTTAAAGGACTCAGTTCTCAGACATAAACATCCATAACACAGGTGTACCTAATGATATGGTGTAAAAATGCATAAGGCAAAAACTGATAGATCTCTGAAGAAAAAAAGACAAATTCACTTTTATTAATCAATACATCAAGCAGGAAATAATTCAATAACCATAACATGACCTGATCAACAATAATAATCAAATTGATGTAATTATCATATATGTGCTAAGTTGCTTCAGTCCTGTCTGACTGTTTGCAACCCTTTGAACTGTAGCCTGCCAGGCTCCTCTGTCCATGGGGTTCTCCAGGCAAGAATACTGGAGTGGGTTGCCATGCCCTCCTCCAGGGAATCTCTCCAACCCAGAGACTGAACCCCCATCTTTTACATCTCCTGCATTGGCAGGCAGTTTCTTTACCATTAGTGCCACCTGGGAAGCCCCATCATGTATGGGGTACTCCGTCCAACTAAAGCAGGGTATACATTCTTCTGCAGCTTGTATGAAGCATTCACCGAGGCAGAACATATTCTGGGTCATAAGTCACAGATTCACATAAAAGAATATAAATAATGCAAAATGTATTCTCATACTATAGCTGAATTAAACTAAAAATCAATAACAGAAATAGAGCTGGGAAACTCCAAGTATTTGAAAATAAATGACACTCATCTAATCTGAACCAGTGGATAAAACAAATCTCAAGAAGTTTAAAAAGTATTTTGAATTAAATGCTTGCAGTATGATTCATCAAAATTTGTGGGATGAAGTAAAGGGAGTGCTGAGCTTCCCAGGTGGCTCAGTAGTAAAGTTTGACCCCTGGGTCAGGAAGAGTCCCTGCAGTAGGAAATGGCAACCCAATCCAGTATTCTTGTCTGAAAAATTTCATAGACAGAGGAGCATGGTGGGCTACAGTCGTTGGGGTTGTAGCACACATGAAATACATGTAATCTGATAATATACACAAAATAAAATAATATTTTGAAAAACACACCTAAATAATTTTATAATCTCCATATAAAAAATCATGATGTCCATAGGACTTTTATAACTGGTAAATTCTGTCAAACAATAAGGGAAGACATGAAGACATGATACCAAATCTTTCCATTTCTTCCATGACTGAGAAACTGAACATACACAGCACAAAAACAAGTTAATGTTTTCAGATATACAAATCAGAAATGACATAAAAATGAAATCAGTAATGAAAGTTTCTGCATTAAAAAACTAGAGAAAAAAGAGCAAATTAAGGAGAAAGGTAACACTATAGCAGAAATTATTGAAATTGGAAAAAAGAAAAAAATACAAAAATCATGACACCAAAATCCAGTTCTTTGAAAGAATTAACAAAGTTGAGATTTTTGCCAGGCTAAACATAGAAAAGAGAATACAGAAAAAATTAAAATATCAAAAATGAGAAAAGGGGCATTTTTATGTGCTATTCCAGTGGACATTAAAACAATAATGTGAATCATGAACAGTTTAAAGCCCACAAATCTGATAATACACATGAAGCAAAACAGCTTTTTGAAAGGCACACCTAAATAATTTTGTAATCTCCATATAAAAAATCATCATGTCCATATGACTTTTGTAACTGGTAAATTCTGTTAAACAAAAAAGGAAGACATGATACCAATTCTTCCCTTTCTTCCAAAAAAACAGAACCAGAGGTAGCACTTCCTAATTCATTCTACAAGTCCAGCATCACTCTACACCAGAGCCAGATAAAGATATTAAAAGAAAGGAAAATATAAAACCATAATAACAATCTGCAAATGTTTATGGCAGCTTCATATCACTGCAAACTGGAAGCAACAATATATTATTCTATAGTTCAATGTATGAGCCAAATGTGGCACATTCTTACAATAAAATATTATTCAATACTGAAAAGAAATGATGTATAACACCATAGGAAGACATGGATGAATAATGACAAGCACTTAAAATGTATTAAGGAAAGAAGACAGTATGAAAGGTCTACATAACGTACTGTTCAATTATGGAAAAGGCCAAACTGTATGGAACAATAAACAGGGAATATATGTGAAGAGAGGATTAAATCGGGAAGCACAGTGGATTATCTGTGAATAACCACATGCAGAAGAATGAAATCAAACCTTCATCTTACAACATACACAAAAATTAAATCAAGAAGTATTGAAGAATTGAACATAAGGCCTCAAACTATAAAAATCCTAGGATTTCTTCCAAGAATGTGATAAACTTCTTTATATTAGTCTTGACAAAGTTTTTTGGATTTGACACCCAAAGCAAAGTCAACAAAACCAAAAACAAACGTGGGACTTCATGAAATTAAGAAATTTCTACACAATAAAAGTAAACCATTAACAAAATAACAGACAACCTATGCAATGGAGAAATATTTGCAAATAATATAAGGGATTAACCAGTATAGAGGGTTCTCAAAAAAATTTAGAATTACCATAGGATTCAGTAATTCCACCTCTGGTTATGTATCCAAAAGAAATGAAGACAACATCTTGAAAAACCAACTGCACTCATATCTATTGCAGCATTTTTCATAATAGCCATGATATGGAAATAACCTAAATGCCTGTCAATAGACGAATGTATAAATTACCTGTCTAAATACCTAATATAAACACAGACATATATCTCACATATATTTAAATATTACAAATACTTAACCATGAGAAAGAAGGAAATCTTGTTATCTGCTGCAACCTGGATGAAACTTCAATTTCAGTTCAGTTGACTCAGTCATGTCCAACTCTTTGCATTCCCATCACCACAGTATGCCATGCCTCCCTGTCCATCACCAACTCCCAGAGTTTACTCAAACTCATTTCCATTGAGTCAATGATGCCGTCTAACCATCTCATCCTCTGTCGTCCCCTTCTCCTGCTGCCCTCAATTGTTGCCAGCATCAGGGTCTTTTCCAATGAATCAGGTCTTCGCATCAAGTGGCCAAAGTATTGGCTTCAGCTTCAACATCAGTCCTTCAAATGAACACTCAGGACTGATCTCCTTTAGGATGGACTGGTTGGATCTCCTTGCAGTCCAAGCAAGTCTCAAGAGTCTTCACCAACACCACAGTTCAAAAGCATCCATTCTTCGGTGCTCAGCTTTCTTTATAGTCCAAATTTTACATCCATACATGACTCTTGACTAGACGGACCTTTGTTGGCAAAGTAATGTCTCTGCTTTTTAATATGCTCTCTAGGTTGGTCATAACTTTTCTTCCAAGGGGTAATCATTTTTTAATTTCATGGCTGCAGTCACCATCTGCAGTGATTTTGGAGCCCCAAAAAAACAAAGCCAGCCACTGTTTCCCCATCTATTTGCCATGAAGTGATGGGACCAGACGCCATGATCTTAATTTTCTGAATGTTGAGCTTTAAGCCAACTTTTCACTCTCCTCTATCACTTTCATCAAGAGGCTCTTTAGTTCTTCACTTTCTGTCATAAGTGTGGTGTCATCTGCATATCTGAGGTTATTGATATTTCTCACAGCACTTTTGATTTCTGGAAGTGCTTCATTCAGCCAAGCATTTCTCATGATGTACCCTGAATGTAAATTAAAGAAGCAGGATGGCAATATTCAGCCTTGACAAACTTCTTTCCCTATTTGGAACCAGTCTGTTGTTCCATGTCAAGTTCTAACTGTTGCCTCCCAACTTGCATAGAGATTTCTCAAGAGGCAAGTCAGATGGGCTGGTATTCCCATCTCTTTCAGAATTTTCCAGTTTATTGTGATTGACACAGTCAAAGGCTTTGGCATACTCAATAAAACAGAAATAGATGTTTTTTCTGGAACTCTCTTGCTTTTTTGATGATCCAGCGGATGTTGGCAATTTGATCCCTGGTTCCTCTGCTTTTTGTGAAACCAGCTTGAACATCTGGAAGTTCACAGTTCACGTATTGCTGAAGACTGGCTTGGAGAATCTTGAGAATTACTTTACTAGCTTGTGAGATGAATGCAATTGTGTGGTAGTCTGAGCATTCTTTGGCATTGCTTTTCTTAGGGATTAAAATGAAAACTGACATTTTCCAGTCTTGTGGCCACTGCTGAGTTTTCCAAATTTGCTGGCATATAGAGTGTGGCACTTTCACAGCATCATCTTTTAGGATTTGAAATAGCTCAACTGGAATTCTATCACCTCTACTAGTTTTGTTCATGTGTTGCTTCCTAAAACCCAATTAACTTCACATTCCAGGATGTCTGGCTCTAGGTGAGTGAACACACCATCGTGATTATCTGGCTCATGAAGATCTTTTTTGTACAATTCTTCTATGTGTTCTTGCCACATCTTCTTAATATCTACTGCTTCTGCTAGGTCCATACCACTTCTGTCATTTATTGAGCCCATCTGTGCATGAAATGTTCCCTTGGTAACTCTAATTTTCTTGAAGAGATCTCTAGTCTTTCCCATTCTATTGTTTTCCTCTATTTCTTTGCACTGGTCATTGAGGAAGGCTTTCTTATCTCTCCTTGCTATTCTTTGGAACTCTGCATTTAAATGGGTATATCTTTCCTTTTCTCCTTTGCTTTTTGCTTCTCTTCTTTTCACAGCTATTTGTAAGGCCTCCTGAGACAGCCATTTCTCCTTTTTGCATTTCTTTTTCTTGGGTATGGTCTTGATCCCTGTCTGTTGTACAGTGTCACAAACCTCCATCCATAGTTCATCAGGCACACTGTCTATCAGGTCTAGCCCCTTAAATCTATTTCTCTCTTCCACTGTATAATCATAAGGGACTTGATTTAGATCATACCTGAATGGTATGCTAAGAGAAGTAAAACAGAGAAATTCTGCATGTCATCCCATACATATGAAATCTAATAATAAATTCGTAAAGACTAGAATGTTGGTTTTAGAGGCTAAGAAGATGAGGTTGACCAAAAGCTGTGAGTCTAAGAGTACAAACTCCTAGTATTGGATAAATTTCCGGGATCTAATGTGGAAACAGTGACAGATTTTATTTTCTTGGGCTCTAAAATCACTGAAGTGACTGAACTCACAAAATTAAAAGACACTTGCTCCTTGGAAGAAAAGCTATGACAAACCTAGATAGAGTATTAAAAAGCAGAGACATCACTTTGCTGACAAAAGTCCATATAGTCAAAGCTATGGTTTTTCCAGTAATCATCTTGGATGTGAGAGTTGGACCATAAAAATGGCTGAGGAACGAAGAATTGCTGCTTTTGAATTGTGTTGGAGAAGACTCTGGAGAGTCTCTTGGACAGCAAGGAGATCAAACCATTCAATCCTAAAAGAAATCAACCCTGAATATTTATTGGGAGGACTGACACTGAAGCTGCATTATTTTGGACTCCTGATATAAAGATCTGACTCATTGGAAAACACCCTGATGCTGGAAAAGATTGAGGGCAGGAGGAAAAGGAGATGGCAGAGGATGAGCTGGTTGGATAACATCACTGAATCAATGGACACGAGTTTGAGCTAACTTCAGGAGATAGTGAAAGACAGGGAAGCCTGGTATGCTGCAGTTCATGGGGTGGCAAAGAGTTAGTCATGACTTAGGGACTGAACAACAACCAATGTACAGCTTGATGATTACAGTTAATAATCTGTATTATATACTTGGATTTTGTTAAGAGAGTGAATCTTCAGTGTCCTCACTATACACACACACACACACACACACACACAGATTGGTAACTATGTGACATGTTGGAAATTTTAGCTAAAGCTAGCTATGGTTGTAATCATTTTGTAATATACAAGTGTATCAAATCAACACATTTTTCATCTTGTAAAATGTAATGTGTTATACAATGTTACATGTCAGTTATATCTCAATAAAGCTGGAAAAAAAAACAATTAGACTTTTCAGAACTTAACAATGCTGTGGGAAATAAGAGAAAAAGACATGTTAAGAAAAAGCATTCAGGTTCCTACCCTCTTGAAAAACTAGGATTCATTCCAAGGAACATATTTAAAGAGTTCTAGAGATGAGATGAATCATGGTCCTCTTTTGCTTACTTAATTTTCTATTCATAATATTTTGATACTGAGTATATTTATATTTATTAAAAACATTATATACTAAGCCCTTGAATTTGATATGAATATAATTCAGCAATTCTCAAATTATCAATATAGTTTCTCCCACTAAGTGCAGTATGAAAGCATTTAATTTAGTAGAATTAAAAATACCTCCTCAAGGAATTTCCTCATGGTCCATTTGCTAAGACTCTGGGCTTTCGCCTCAGAGGGCATGGGTTCAATACCTGGGAGGGGAACTAAAATCCCACAATCCTCATGGCATGGCCAAAAACAAAACTAAACAAAACAAAACAAAACAACAACAACAACCAAAAAAATACTAGCCATATTAATATGGGGATGCTAGGAAGGGACAAAACTGTACACAAAATTCATACCTGCACCTAAATAAAAGGAGAAGTTGATTCAGGTTCTACATTTTCAAATTTTCATGAAATAAAAATATCATCCAGCACAAATAGCCTTTGTAGCAGCTACATTTTGGAGAGGTAAACATTTAAACTAAGATATATTGGAATTGATTATGACCCCAAACTCTCAGTTGTTTAAAGATTGTAAGGAGGATTTAAACTTCCAATTTATGTGAATTATCATGACTTACTCTAAAATTTGGCAGGGTGGAGGTGGGGGGATGAACTGCGTTTCAATTTAAGTGCTGACTTACCTTTCTTCAATGAAGTATAAAATGGAATCGTAAAATACATTAACTTAGCTTTTAGTCTCTCAAAGGGTAATCAACTTAATTTATTCATTGACTCTTCTGTCAATATCTAAAGATACTGCTTCAGTGAATATTCCTTTCATCTATATGACTATTTGTGTTAGTGATTATTAAAGACCTAGAATGAGCAGAAATGTTGTGTTAAGTCTTGGAAAGAGATTTCTAATCCCACCATTTACTTTCTTTTAAGAAATGTCTTGAGAAATTCATGCCACTTGCCTGGAGGCAAGCATATCTCAGTCCTGGTGAATTAAGCTCTGAATGAATTGGCCCAATTCCATTATGTTAAGTCTGAGAAATGTTGCCTTTAACCACTGAAAGGTTTATAATTTATTAAAGCTGCATGATCATACAATTCAGCCCCTTGAAATGGATCTCAGCTTGATTAATTAATTTGGGAAAACATGCTTTCTTGTAGTTAAATAGAGAAAACACATTCTTTAAAATGCCTAAATTGCTGGTGTGTGTGTATTGTGGACATAAAAGAGATAAAATATTGAATATTCCAGTGATAAAGTACATCCTGAAAAATATTTTTATGCAGTCATCTGCACATAGAAAAATATTATTTGTGAAAATATAGGAAAATATAGTATGTGCATATACAAAGGAATGAGACCTTGAGAAAAACTGTAACCATAAAATGACAGTTCTTTGAATGACCCACTAGAATCACTCATGAAAAGGGCTATTTTCCCTGTAGCTCAAAAACTTCTAGTTTTATATCAGCCTGATTCTCTAGACCTAGGAAGGAAAAGATGGAAGACAAAGGAAGATGAATGTTGAGAAAAGGAGGGATTCTTTATAAGAAGGTTGGTGGCTTTACCCTCATTAAGTGAAATTGTACTGAGTTCAGGAATGTCTATTAGTTCCAGGACCACCACCATTGGACAAAGTTCAAATTGCTGATGCTTCAGAAAGTTAAATGAGGGGACTTCCTGGGTAGTCAGGTGTTTAAGAATCCACCTACCAATTCAGGGGACGCAAGTTCCATTCCTGGTCCTGGAAGATCCAACATGCAGGGGACAACTAAGCCCATGCATCCCAACTACTAAGCCCATGCTGTAGACACCATGCTCCACAACAAGAGAAGCCACCACAGTGAGACGCTCACACAGCAGTTAGAGAGTAGCCTCCACTCTCTGCAACTGGAGAAATCCTGCTGCACAGCAGTTAAGATCCAGCTCATTCAAAAAAAAGAAAGAGAGAGAAAAAGAAAATTGCATATAAAGTCAGAGTTATCAAATTGCTCTTGAAGTACATGAGAACTTTAATTGGCCTATAGAAATGCTATATACCCAAGAAGATTAAGTGAAGAGAAAATGAGATATTTTAGAAATGTTTCTGAGGGCCAGTCCTTTGCTACCTTGAGGTAGCAAAGGGAGGTTGTTTTTTGTTTTGTTTTTCACACTTTTAGTGTTGGGATCAAATTTCTTATGTTGCTGAGAAGGGACAGAGGAAAATGAGAAACTGATCCATAAGAACAAACACCAGTCTTCTCTAAAAAAGTCAAACTGAGCATCTCATCTAATTTCCCAGATTATTATCTCTGCTATCTCAACTTGCTATCTCCACCTCATCATAAACACTTTTCCCCCCATTACCCTGCATGTAAAACACACAAGTGCAGAAATCCAGAAGGGTGCAGTTTCCATTTTGGCTCCAGGGACTGTATAAGACTGTTTTAGAAATAAACATTCAGCAGAAGATAAATAGTCATAAATTAATAAATAAAGACAAGAAAGAATAACTGACAGGGCCTCCATGGAGGCTCGTGGTAGAAATGGCTCATTATGCTGACCTCGCAAACAAAGAATAAAAATCACAGTGATCCTTAAGACTGACCAAATTGCCCAGACGACATTCTGTTTTCTGTTGCCTACCTTCTCAAGGCTATGAAACCACCAGATTCCTGACCTCTGGCTACATGAACATGGGACTCAACTACAGGCTAAAATTTAACCATCCCTTCAGAAAATTTTTCATTGGCAGGGTATAAGAAAGACCCTGTCAGTAAGGGAGGACACTGGTTCTTCTTAAGGGCCAGTCACCCTCTCATTTCCCTCTAATAAATTTCCCTTTTCCTGACAGCCCAGCTCACTCTTTTTCTCTGCACTTGCCTCACAATAACATGAACACCTATTCTGTTTGTATTAGAACCTTAAGTAAGTCACTTAATTTCTGAGTCTATTTTTTTTTCTTTAAAACAATGTAAACTATATATTTGTTCAAATCTGATTCAAAAACACCTCCAGATTTTTCCATACATTTTACCCTTGTACCATTGCAAAGGAATCCAGTCATGATTTTTAAAAAAATCTAGTCATTGAATTAGAGTTTGCATTCTGTCTCAGCATGAAAATATGTGCACCACACTTTTCTCATTTTGCAACAAGCTCAAATATGCTTCTTTGTCAACACAGAAAACTCATTAAGAATAGAGGCAAATTGGAAGTTACTCTTCATTGTTTCTGAGTGAGAACACACAGACCCAATCCCTAGAAGAACCCCAAATTTACTTGCCAAAAAGTAAGACAATTTACTTGCCAAAAGTAAATTGTCATAAGTTGTGTGCTCACTTGCTATAAACTCATCTGAAGACTTTAAAACAATGAAATACATGAAGCATTTAATTTAAATGATACTTCATCTGTTAATGGTATTTGTGCCAATTTTCAATAGCTTTTGGTAGTGTTAATGTAATTTGATTTCTGAGCAATTAAGCAATGCATTTAGTACTTGCAAAATGATTAATTAGAAACTTTGGACAATATGCCAAAAAGTTAACTTTTCCTTCTTATGTAATTTATTTTCAAAGCATTACAGGAGACTAGTTTATTCAATTTCAGGCTTGGTATTGATCTTAGAGGTTATATAGTCCAACTGACAATTTGATACATAAACCAGGTCTACATTTTCCCAGGTTGCTAGGTGCCCAGTATATTACTGGAGATCAGTGGAGAAGCAACTCCAGAAAGAATGAAGAGACAGAGCCAAAGCAAAAATGACACCCAGTTGTGGATGTGACTGGTGATGGAAGGAAAGTCCAATGCTGTAAAGAGCAATATTATACAGGAACCTGCAGTGTTAGGTCCATGAAACAAGGCAAACTGGAAGTGGTCAAACAGGAGAAGGAAAGCGTGAACATTGACATTTTAGTAATCATTGAACTAAAATGGACTGGAATGGGTGAATTTAACAGACATGATCATTGTGTCTACTACTTTGGAAAGAATTCCTTAGAAGAAATGGAGTAGCCATTATAGTCAACAAAAGAGTCCAAAATGCAGTACTTGGATGCTATCTCAAAAATGACAAAATGATCTCTGTTCGTTTCCAAGGTAGACCATACAATATCACAGTAATCCAAGTCTATGCCTCGAGCAGTAATGCTGAAGAAGCTGAAGTTGAATGGTTCTATGAAGACCTACAGGACCTTATAGAACTAACACCCAAAAAAGATGTCCTTTTCATCATGGGGGACTGGAATGCAAAAGCAAGAAGTCAAAAGCTACCTGTATAACAGGCAAAATTGGCCATGGAGTACAAAACAAAGCAGGTCAAAGGCTAACAGAGTTTTGCCAAAAGAACCCACTGATCGTAGCAAACACAATCTTCCAACAACACAAGAGAGGACTCTACTAATAGACAGCACCAGATGGTCAATACTGAAATCAGATTGATTATATTCTTTGCAGCCAACAATGGAGAAGTCTACACAGTCAGCAAAAACAAGACCAGGAGCTGACTGTGGCTCAGATCGAGCTCCTTGTTGCCAAATTCGGACTTAAATTGAAGAAATTAGGGAAAACCACTAGACCCATCCAGGTATGAAGTAAATCAAATCCCTTACAATTATACAATAGAAGTGACAAAGATATTCAAGGGATTAGATCTCAAAGACTGCCTGAAGAACTATGGATGGAGGTTTGTGACATTGTATAGGAGGCAGTGATCAAGACCATCCCCCAAAAAAAGAAATACAAAAATGCAAAATGGTTGTCTTACAAGGCCTCACAAATAGCTGAGAAAAGAAGAGAAGCTAAAGGCAAAGGAGAAAAGGAAAGATATACCTATTTGAATGCAGAGATTCAAAGAATAGCAAGAAGAGATACGAAAGGCTTCCTCAGTGATCAATGCAAAGAAATAGAGGAAAACAATAGAATAGGAAAGACTAGAGATCTCTTCAGGAAGATTAGAGACAAGGGAACATTACATGAAAGATAAGCACAATAAAGGACAGAAATGGAATGGACCTAACAGAAGCAGAAGATATTAAGAAAAGGTGGCAAGAATACACAGAACTATGCAAAAAAGACCTTCATGACCCAGATAACCACGATGGTGTGTTCACTCACCTAGAACCAGATATCCTGAAATGCGAAGACAAGCAGGCCTTAAGAAGCATCACTATAAACAAAGCTAGTGTAGGGAACGGTATTCCAGTTGAGCTCTTTCAAATCCTAAAAGATGACGTTGTTAAAGTGCTAAACTCAATATGCCAGCAAATTTGTAAAACTCAGCAGTGGCCACAGGACTGGAAAATGTCATTTTTCATTCCAATCCCAAAGAAACATAATGCCAAAGAATGTTCAAACAACTGCATAATTGTACTCATCTCATAGGCTAGCAAGATAATTCTCAAAATTCTCCAAGCCAGGCTTCAACAGTATGTGAACTGTGAAATTCCAAAAGTTTAAACTGGATTTAGAAAAGGCAGAGGAACCAGAGATCAAATTGCTAACATCCACAGGATCATCGAAAAAGCAAGAGAGCTCCAGAAAAACATCTATGTTTACTTTATTGACTATGCCAAAGCCTTTGACTGTGTGGATCACAACAAACTGGAAAATTCTTCAAGAGATGGGAATACCATGCCACCTGACCTGCCTCTTGAGAAATATGTTTACAGGTCAGGAAGCAATAGTCAGAACTGGACATAGAACAACAAACTGGTTCCAAATAGGAAAAGGAGTACGACAAGACTGTATATTGTCACTCTGCTTATTTAACTTATATGCAGAGTACATCATGAGAAATGCCAGGCTGGACAAAGCACAAGCTGGAATCAAGATTGCCAAGAGAAATATCAGTAACCTCAGATACGCAGATAACATCACTCTTATTGCAGAAAGCGGAGAAGAACTAAAGGGCCTCTCTATGAAACTTAAAGAGGAAAGTGAAAAAATTGGCTTAAATCTCAACATTCAGAAAACGAAGATCATGGAAGCTGGCCCCATAACTTCATAGCAAATAGATGGGGAAACAGTGGGAACACTGACAGACTTTTTGGCCTCCAAAATCACTGCAGATGGTGACTGCAACCATGAAATTAAAAGCCACTTGCCTCTTGGAAGAAAAAGTATGACCAACCTAGATAGCATATTAAAAAGCAGAGACATTATTTTGCCAACAAAGGTCCATCTAGTCAAGGCTATGGTTTTTCCAGTCGTCATGTAGGGATGTGAGAGTTGGACTATAAAGAAAGGTGAGTGCCAAAGAATGGATGCTCTTGAACTGTGGTATTTGAGAAGACTCTTGAAAGTCCCTTGGATCACAAGGAGATCCAACCAGTCAATCCTAAAGGAAATCAGTCCTGAATATTCATTGGAAGGACTGATACTGTAGCTGAAACTCCAATATTTTGGCCAGCCGATGTGAAGAACCAATTCATTGGAAAAGACCCTGATGCTGGGAAAGATTGAAGGCAGGAGGAGAAGGGAACGACAGAGGATAAGATGGTTGGATGGCATCACCGACGCTATGCACATGGGTTTGAGTAATCTCCGGGGGTTGGTGTTGGACAGTGGAGCCTGGCGTGCTGCAGTCCATGGTTTTGCAAAGAGTCAGACACGACTGAATGACTGAACTGAACTGAACATTTTCCCAAGCAGTTGCTTAAAAAGTTTTACCTTCCAAAGAAGATTAGTCCATTGTTGAAGGGTCTGAACATTGAAACAAACAAACAAAGGAAAGCAACTAAGCCACTTACTTTATATATCACCTACAATATTGCAGAAACTATTTGATGCTGGAAATGCAATGTCGGTTTAGTCAAAGTTCCTGATCCCAGATAACTTGCAGTCAGTCAAGTAGGAGATTAACAGGTAAAACAGATAATCATGACTCCAGACACTAAATGTCTGATAGAGGTGTTTGCAGAACACAGTATGTAATATAGAGGAGGACGGTGAAGAAAGTTACAGGGTTGAATAACGGCTTGTCTGAGCGCTGAGGTCTGATCTGAATCTTGATGAAGGATGAATGTCTATTATAACCTAGCAGGACATTTGCAACAGATAATTGAGTAAATAGGCTGAAGTTGAAAGATCTAGAGATCTAAATCTGGGAGTCATTAGCACACAAACAGAGCTCAAAATCATAGAAGGGACTGAAACCGCTGCATGAATGTATAGAGAATGAAGAGGAGTACACCAAGAATGGGGAGACAGTGGACAGAAAAATGGCCTGTGAAGGAGAAGAAATTGTCAGAGGTCTTATCCCTGAAGCTACGTAACACAGAGACTCAGAAGTAGATACCTAAGTCAGCATTAGTCAGGGACCCTGAATGTTACTAAAAAAAAAAAAGTAAACCATCAAAAAACTAGATTAATTCAGGTTTAAAGTTTAAACTGCAAAAGCAAAATGAAAGAAAAAGCCAAAATTACATAGTAAATGTGGTTGTTAGTGGAACAGTAAGTGACAAGGCCGGTGGGTAGGGAGGATAAGCTTAAATTTCTGAGTTGAAAAGCATATCATTAATTCTAATGTATAGCATAACTACTATAGTTAATAACACAATATCATATGGTCAAAATTTGCTAAGAGAGTAGACTTTATGTTCTCACAAAAACAGAAAAAGTGACTGTGAGAGGTGATGGATGAGCTAATTAACTTGATTGCATGTAATCATTTGACAACGTATGTATGTATGTATGAAATCATCACAGTGTACATCTTAAAACATTCTGTTTTTATATAATTTATTGGCCATATTAGGGGCACAACCTGGGTGTAGTATAAACCTTAACGATTGAATTTTGTTTCTTTTTTTTTTTTTTCCGTAATGCAGTTACCTAAGTTAAGCTTTGATTACTGAGGCATTTACTTCAAAAAGGGCTCTCTGAATAAACAGGCTGTCAACCACATGGCTAGATAACCAGGAAATGCCCCCTGCACCGGAATCCTCCCTCCTCTTTACACACACCCAGTATATTTGGTTGTAGAGATCTTGTTTGATTTTAGCAACTGACCATTTGGGATTCTGGTCTTTCTCTAGGCTTTAAATTTCTACCCTCACGTGGGAATTATTCACCAATAAAAAGTGAACCCACAAAACCCTTATGAAACAAAGAAAAGAAAAAGAACATTGCTTATCAACTAGTTCTCAAGGATGATGTCATTAAGGAATTAAGAATGAAAACCAGGAGAGGCACTCTGTGCTTTGGAAAAACAGACCATTTGGATAGTTAGACACATATCTCAGGAAGAATTCTAATGAATCCAGACTTTTGCATCTCCCATATGTAGAAAAGCACTATTCTCATTAACTTGGAATATCCATTCTTTGTGACTAGCAATAATCTTTAAGTAAGATGTATGCTGAACTGAACTGAAGATGTATGCTGAATTACTCATATTACTTTACTAAAAATTATATTTATACTGGTTTCTCCTCTATTTCTTCCGAGGAATTTCCTCAGAGCTACTGAGAGGCTGTCTCCTGGGGTATCAGTTCAATTAGGTCAGTCGCTCAATCGTGTCTGACTCTTTGCGACCCCATGAATTGCAGCACGCCAGGCCTCCCTGTCCATCACCAACTCCCAGAGTTTACACAGACTCATCTCCATAGAGTGAGTGATGCCATCCAGCTGTCTCATCCTCGGTCGTCCCCTTCTCCTGCCCCCAATCCCTCCCAGCATCAGGGTCTTTTCCAATGAGTAAACTCTTTGCATGAGGTGGCCAAAGTACTGGAGTTTCAGCTTCAGCATCAATCCCTCCAATGAACACCCAGGACTGATCTCCTTTAGGATGGACTAGTTGGATCTCCTTGCAGTCCAAGGGGCTCTCAAGAGTCTTCTCCAACACCACAGTTCAAAAGCATCAATTCTTCGGCACTCACCTTTCTTTATAGTCCAACTCTCACATCCATACATGACCACTGGAAAAACCATAGCCTTGACTAGATGGACCTTTGTTGGCAAAGTAATGTCTCTGCTTTTTAAAATGCTCTGTAGGTTGGTCATAACTTTCCTTCCAAGGAGTAAGCGTCTTTTAATTTCATGGCTGCAATCGCCATCTACAGTGATTTGGGAGGCCCCCAAAATAAAATCTGACAGTTTTTCCACTGTTTCCCCTTATATTTCACATGAAGTGATGGGACCAGTTGCCATGATGTTAGTTTTCTGAATATTGAGCTTTAAGCCAACTTTTCCACTCTCCACTTTCATTTTCATCAAGAGGCTTTTTAGTTCCTCTCCACTTTCTGCCATAAGGGTGGTGTCATCTGCATATCTGAGGTTATTGATATTTTCCCCAGCAATCTTGATTCTAGCTTGTGCTTCCTCCAGCCCAGCATTTCTCATGATGTACTCTGCATATAAGTTAAATAAGCAGGGTGACAATAGACAGCCTTGATGTAGTCCTTTTCCTATTTGGAACCAGCCTGTTGTTCCATCTCCAGTTCTAACTGTTGCTTCCTGACCTGCATATAGGTTTCTCAAGCGGCAGGTCAGGTGGTCTGGTATTCCCATCTCTTTCAGAATTTTCCACAGTTGATTGTGATCCACACAGTCAAAGGCTTTGGCATAGTCAATAAAGCAGAAATAGATGTTTTTCTGGAACTCTCTTGCTTTTTCGATTATCCAGCGGATGTTGACAATTTGATCTCTGGTTCCTCTTCCTTTTCTAAAACCAGCTTGAACATCTGGAATGGTCTTAGGAAAAGCCCTGAATAAAACTTAGGTTGTCACAACTCGTATGTTGTGCATTTTGCTTTATGTTGGAGCCTGAGAATCAACCTTTGCTGGCCGTCATGACTTCAGTCAGTCAGAGCCTGGACTGTGTCAGCACAAAACGACCTTTGCCCTGATCCTATGATGAAATCTCCTTTTTATCATCAAAGCACACCTCTCTACAGGGAATAACTATACCTGCCCTTCACATATATGCATTCACCCTTAGGTAAAAGATCCCAAGTCTTGCTTTTTGGGGAGACTCTGCTTTGGGAAATGCTTACCTGGTAGCTAAACTGGTAAAGAATCCACCTGCAATGCGGGAGGCCTGGATTTAATCCCTGGGTTGGGAAGAGCCCCTGGAAGAGGTCATGACAACCCATTCCAGTATCTTGCCTAGAGATTCCCCATGGAGAGCGGAGCCTGGCGGGCTACAGTGCATGGAGTCGCAGGGTCAGACACGACTGAGTGACTGAGCACACACATCTCAGCCTTGGGATATGCCTCTCGAGTTCTCCTTACTTGTTGAAAGGAATAAAGTCCTCCCTTCTCTTGATCCTCAACTTGGTTGTGATCCATGACTAGATACTTGCCAAGAGCTAAACCCAGTTTTCAGGTAACAAAACCAGCACAAAACACCTGGGCCCCTAGTAACATGACTAAAAAAGGACCTAAATGTTAGTTATAACTAATGGCAGAGTTCTGGAACTGGTATAACCCTGCATCAGAACAAGATGTCTGTTTCTAAAGAAAGAACGTTTAGATTTTTAGTGTAGTAACATTCTAATTTGCATCTAAAACTTGCACTCTGAGGGGGTTAACCCTTTACCAATATTGGTCAAATAACTGGGTGATTCACCTGTTTTCGTGCATTTGTGTTTTGAGCCTTACAATGTAAACACTATTAGAAACTGGATTCCAGAATTCTTCTTAGGCAGGGTATTCTTTTTGCTTTCAGCAATTCATCAATGAGTGATTGATAGAAAACAAATGATACACTAATGCCTGAGGCATGGCTGCCAGTAAAGCATCAGAGAAGACAGTTGATAAATAAACAAAGAGGTGCACATTAGTTTTGCTGACTTTTTTTTTTTTTTCCTCCTAAGGGCGTGGGGTCGTGTCAAGATTAGAAAAGATGATAGAAAACAAGACATGATAGTGGGGATATGAAAGCACGTGCTATCGACTGATGAAGAGAGAAACCACTGGGTACATGTGAGTAAAGAGTACTTCACAGAACAGAAATTTCTAATAACTTTTTCTTTTTCTTTCCTATGCAATATGTGTTTTAAATCCTGACCAAACCATTAGCATTTATTTCCAGAGGCTAATGAAGGTGAAAAGACTAGGCATTTTATGTATTTCAGACATGGTATAGAAATCCACAAGGAAGGAACTGCTCAGGAGAGAAAAAAGCTTTGATGGGAAAATGCATAAATAGGGGTTAAGTGTCAGGCTACCACAAGACATGACATAGGTCAGAGTTATAGGTGAAAGTTTAAAGTTAACTTGATTTTACCAATAGCTGATAAAGGCTATTTTATCCTAGGGCTCATGGGCATTTTACATTATAAGAAAAGTACCACATATGACTAGTTTAAATATAGATTTCAATTATTGGCAAAAGACCAAAGAATTGTTAGGTTTTGACTGGTCAAATAAACTCTAAGTGTGATTGGTCCATGACAAGTGACACACATTTACCCGACTATCTTGCAGCAAAGTGTGGTTGTGCCAGTTTTATATTTTACAAAGTACAACTTACATTTTTTTCGTTTTGCTATATTTGCTTGAAACATTTCACAATATCGGTTTCAAAGACTTCTATAATTAAATTCCTCCAAGAAAAATGTCCCCAAGACTAATGGCTCAAAATATGTTTATTTATATCATATATATTATAAAAACTATACTGTGAAATGGAGCAAAAACATAGTCAATGTCAAATTCACAGTCTCTTATTAGACCAAGAATATATTGATCATGTATTTGGCTAATAGGATACCAAAGTTTCTAACACAATTCAAACCATCAGTTCAGTCACTCAGTTGTGCCCAACTCTTTATGATGCCAGGGACTGAAGCATGCCGGGCTTCCGTATCCATCATCAACTCCCAGAGTTTGCTCAAACTCCTGTCCATCGACTCGGTGATATCATCCAACCACCTCATCCTCTGTTGTCCCCTTCTCCTCCTGCCTTCGATCTTTCCTGCCATCAGGATCTTTCCAGTAAGTCAGTTCTTTGCATCAGGTGGCCAAAGTATCAGAGCTTCAGCTTCAACACCAGTCTTTCCAATGAACACCCAGGACTGATCTCCTTTAGGATGGACTGGTTGGATCTCCTTGCAGTCCAAGGGACTCTCAAGTCTTCTCCAACACCACCGTTCAAAAGCATCAATTCTTCGGCCCTCAGCTTTCTTTATAGTCCAACTCTCACATCCATACATGACTACTGGAAAAACCATAGCTTTGACTAGATGGACCTTTGTTGGGAGTGTAAGGCCTCTGCTTCTTAATATGCTGTCTAGCATATTAAGGTTGGTCATAGCTCTCCTTCGAAGGAACAAGAATATTTTAATTTCATGGTTGCAGTCACCATTTTCAGTGATTTTGGAGTCCAAATAAATAGTCTGTCACTGCTTCCATTGTTTCCCCATCTATTTGCCATGAAGTGATGGGACCAGATGCCATGATCTTAGTTTTTTGAATGTTGAGTTTTAAGTCAACTTTTTCACTCTCCTCGAGATGCTCTTTAGTTCTTCTCTTTCTGTCATAAGAATGGTATCATCTGCATATCTGAGGTTATTGATATTTCTCCTGGCAACTTGATTCCAGCTTGTGGTTCATCCAGTCCAGCATTTCACATGATATACTCTGCATATAAGTTAAATAAGTTAAATAAGGGTGACAATATACACCCTTGATGTACTCCTTTCCCAAATTAGAACCAATCTGTTGTTCCATGTCTGGTTCTAACTGTTGCTTTTTGACCTGTATATAGATTTCTTAGAAAGCAGGTCAGGTGGTCTGGTATTCCCATCTCTTTCAGAACCAATCTGTTGTTCCATGTCTGGTTCTAACTGTTGCTTTTTGACCTGTATACAGATTTCTTAGAAGGCAGGTCAGGTGGTCTGGTATTTCCCATCTCTTTGTTGTGATCCACACAGTCAAAGGCTTTCACGTAATCAATAAAGCAGAAGTAGATGCTTTTCTGGAACTCTCTTGTCTTCCCTATGATCCAATGCATGTTGGCAATATGGTCTCTGGTTCCTCGGCCTTTTCTAAATCTAGTTTGAACATCTGGAAGTTCACGGTTCATGTACTGTTGAAACCTGGCTTGGAGAATTTTGAGCATTATGTTGTTAGCGTGCAAAATGAGTCCAATTGCGTGGTAGTTTGAACAGTCTGGCATTGCCTTTCTTTGGGACTGGAATGAAAACTGACCTTTTCCAGTCCTGTGGCCACTGCTGAGTTTTACCAATTTGCTGGCATATTGAGCGCAGCACTGTAACAGCATCATCTTTTAAGATTTGAAAGAGTTCAACTGGAATTCCATTCCGTCTACTAGCTTTGTTTCTAGTGATGCTTCTTAAGGCCCACTTGACTTCACATTCCAGGATGTCTGGCCCTAGATGAGTGATCCCACTATCGTGGTAATCTGGGTCATGAAGATCTTTTTTGTATAGTTCTGTGTATTCTTGCAACCTCTTCCTAATGTCTTCTGCAAAGGCCAACATAGTTCTGCCAAGAGCAAACTTTAGCAGGGCAAAAGCTAACAGTTTCACTTAGAGAATGCACTGGTCATAGCAAATACCCTCTTCCAACAACACAAGAGTTGACTCTACACATGGATATCACTAGATGGTCAATACCAAAATCAGATTGATTATATTCTTTGCAGCCAAAGTTAATGAAGCTCTATACAATCAGCAAAAACGAGACTGGGAACTGACTGTGGCTCAGATCATGAACTCCTTATTGCAAAAAGTCAACCTTTAGTTCATGACTTCCATACCACACAGTTGCTTTTTGTCTTTTGAGCTATTTTTCAAAAGCATAACTTAAGAATTATATTCTTTGTCTTTTAGGTTTATATTTTACGAAGTCCTAACACTTCTCCAATATTTAAAGCAGAAATAATGAAGATATATCATAGTATTATTATTTTCATTAATAATTTTATTTCCAAGATGCTCCCTATATGAAATAAGCTCTCTGCACATAGCTTAATTATTGGGATTGGGTAGAGGCCAGTAATTTTTTCTAGGGATTTCTTGACAAGAAGGCAGTTAAGCTGAAAAATGACTGCAAAGCAATTTATCTGAACAAATATTTTGCTCATTTGGGAAAACAGCTTACTTTTCATAGAACATTTTACTTACATATATTCTTTTTAGGGTCTCAGTTTGCTGGTGTCTGAAATAATAAGTGAAAGTTTTAGTCTCTCAGTCCTGTCTGACTCTTTGCTACCCTATGGACTGTAGTCTGCTGGTTACCTCTGTCCATGGAATTCTCCTGACAAGAATACTGGAGTGGGTTGCCATTCGCTTCTTCAGGGGATCTTCTCAACCCAGGGATCAAACCCATGTCTTCCTCATTGCAGGCAGATTCTTGCTGTGCCTACCAACCCTAAATTATGACATTACAAATGTTCCCCAATTATGATGTTTTCTTCTCCTTTAAAAAAGCTAAGTTAAGTAAGAGTTAAATTTGATTAGTCAGTAGTTTACTGGTGGTCTTTTTTTTTTTTTTTTTGGAAGATGACAGTCATCAAACTCTAACTAGTTATTTACAGCACTATGCCTGTTACATTATTTGTAAATAGAAGTCAGTATGGTTTTAATGATTGCATGACATAGTTTAAGTAATAAATTAATGACAGTTCTAAGAATATCATGGCTACTCAATAAATATTGTTCATATTTAGTTAAAAATATTAAGAGAAATCTCTTGGGTCTTAGAAATACTTGGACACAAAATAAATTTAATTTCTTACAATAAAACACTGTTTCCCCTATAGAAAATTATGTTAAATGCAAATTATGTACAACTATTTCTTAACTTCTTTTACTTTAACTTAATTATTTAAACCAGATGAGGTGACTTGCTAATGTATTTTACTGAACACTAGGTGCTGTTTCTTCAGTTAGGTGATAAATTTTAGAAGGAGTAAAAAAATTAACAAATATACTTTCAACCATCTTTTATGTGAGATACTCAAATGAAAGGAATGTAAACATTTCTTGGAGAGAAATAAACCTATGAAAATATGAAAACACAAATCTTATTGAAGGACAATAATATCTAGAGCATGAGAAAATGGAGTGAGAAAGAGTAACTGATAATCACCCAAGGAAAATAGATTTATTTTTGCCCTGGTAAAATCCACCTATAAAATTAATGCAGCATTACCTTTTCATTGAACTGTTAAAATATGGCCAACATGTTTCTATTTCTTCATTAAAAGTACTTTTATTCACAGGTTGATAGAACAAAGCTGACACAACAGTAAACCTTTCACAAACACATTAGAGTTTGTCTAAATTTGGCCTCTTTTTTTTTTTTGCTTCAGTATGTTTTCACATCTGGTCAAATCGAAACCATCTTTAGGTTGTGAGGAACTACATTGCAAGAAACTAAATATGAAGTTATTTTACCTGCTAACTTCACATTCAAAAGAGAAAAATGTTTCATAAAATTCTCATAATGACCAATAGAGCAAACATCTTTATTCCTTAATCACATTAGTGAATTTATTGCCTAATGTGTCACAAACATTTCTGTAGAAGCCTTTGGTTCTCTTTTATTTAATTTTATTTTTTAAATAAGTTTATTTATTTTAATTGGAGTTTAATTACTTTACAATATTGATTTTGCCACACATCAACAAATGAATGGATAAGAAAGCTATGGTACATATACACCATGGAGTATTACTCAGCCATTAAAAGGAATACATTTGAATCAGTTCTAATGAGGTGGATGAAACTGGAGCTGATTATACAGAGCGAAGCAAGCCAGAAAGAAAAATGCCAATACAGTATTTAAAAGTTTTATTATGAGCCATATGAGAAACTTTCTCAAGTCCTATATTAACAAGTTACCTGAGTTTCCAACTTAGCTAAATTTCTATCCTCAATGTGATGGGAAATGTTTGCATTTTTCTGGAGATCTTACTTATACAATTTCATGAATCACATTTCTTCAGAACTGAGTGGTGTTTTTATTGATGTCACAGACATAGCAACAGGGACTGACTTTTCAATTCTTAAATTATTTAAAAGCAAAAAGCACACAGATGAAATATCTTTGGATGAGAATGGGTAAAGCATTTAATCAGCATTTGGCTTCTTCCTCTTCTTCTTTGTCTTCTTCCTTTTTCTCTTCCTTGCTTTCCACTTTTTTCCCCTGTTCTGTTGCCCCTTCTCCTTCATTTCTGTTATCAGCACAAGCAGCTATCCTCTTAGGGCCACATTTTGACAAAGAAACCTAGACCTTTCTTATCTTAGAGTTTTATAAGGTCAAATACTAATTTATGGAGACTAAAGCCATATTGAAATTTGTTTCTGCATAATTAGATAATTTCACTCATTAAGCTAGTGTTTATCAATCTCTGGGCTGTGATATTAGTATAAACAGCATTAAGTACAAAATAACTAGATTATATGCATCATGATAGGCAAATGGATCTATTTTAAAATATTAACAAACTTTAACTTGATTATCCATTGTGAACTCTCATCTCCATTCATGGGGATTCTGGAACTAAATTTTATAGAATCACTTCTACATAGTTTTCCTATTTAGAGCCTTCAATTAAGAAGCACTCAAGTGAGATTTGGAAGGTAGAAGGGACAGAAGGGCTTTCTGGTGACAGTTTATACAGACTCACTCATAGGCTGAAATAAATCTTTTGAGTACTATCTTGCTTTTAAGGATGTGGACAAATAAAATTGGTGGCAGTGACGGCCCCTTCTGAGTGCCCAGAGCTTCACATTGTTGAAACTGTGGGTAATTATTAGTCAAATTCACTTAACCTGGCTTCACTAATCAAGCTCGTTTTAATTATTGCTACAAAAGACTTGCAGGTCTTCTAAGAGGCAGGTGTCCTAAACGATAATGTCCTAAACGATAACCTGAGTTGTTTTTTTTAGAGATTTGGAGTCAGCAGTGTCTAGTCTGAGCTAAACTGGTTAAGATTGAAATTGAACATGCAGAAGCCTACAGATTAGTTATGTCTGTGCAGAGCCATGATTGCACACCTTTCCCAATCACCTTTCCCCATGGACCCCAAGTTTCCCACACTCCCTACGTATCATAAGCATTAGAACATCTTCCTTCTTATTCTTTATTTATAGATAGCCCTTTACCTTTGGGATGCCAGTTTTCAGGATCCTGTCTTGCTGTTTATTGGGCAAAAGGATCCTGGTTCAGTAATATCGTCTCTGAACCAGTGAGTAACACTAAGATTTACCAGCTTCATTCTGTCATAAAGTTGAGACTTTTGTCAGCCTTCAGTGTTTTCCTATAAAGCCTGAGACAAGTGATGACCTCTAGGTGAGTTCCAATGTGTTATAGCTTTTAAACTCTTCTTTGTTTTTTTTTTTTGTTTATTTTTTGTTTTTTGTTTGTTTTTTTTTTAATTCCACCAACACTTCCAAAGATATATATAAATCTAATGTTATGATTTCTCTGGTGAAAACACTTTACTAGCTTTTTTGTTCTATTTGTGTGTATGTGTGTGTTTGAGCTGTATGGTGGTGGTTGGGCTTCCCTGCTGGCTCAGTCAGTAACGAATCTGCCTGCAATGCAGGAGACCTGAGTTCAATCCCTGGGTTGGGAAGGTTCCCTGAAGAGTTGTATGAGCTGTTTGCATAATTTGGAAATGAAGGCTTTGTTGGTCACATTATTTGCAAATATTTTCTGTCAGTCTATAGGTTGTCTTTTCCTTTTGTTGATGGTTTTCTTTGCTGTACAAAAGCTTTTACGTTTGATTAGGTCCCATTTGTTTACTGTTGTTTTTATTCTGTTGCCTTGGGAGAATGACCTAAGAAAACATTGGTACAATTTATGTCAGAGGATATTTTGCCTATGTTCTCCTTTAGAAGTTTTATGGTGTTCTGTCTTATATTCAGGGCTCCTCTGATGGCTCAGATGGTGAAGAAGCTGTCTGCAGTGCAGAAGACTTGGGTTCAATCCCTGGGTCAGAAAGATCCTCTGGAGAAGGGAATGGCAGCCCACTCCAGTATTCTTGCCTGGAGAATCTTAAGGACAGAGGAGCCTTGTGGGCTAAGTCTTTAAACCATTTTGAACTTACTTTTGTGTATGGTGTAAGGGTGTGTTCTAGTCTTCATTGATTTGCATGAGACTATCCAACTTTACCAGTATCACTTGCTGAAGAGATTGTCTTTTCCCCATTGAATATCCTTTTCTCCACTGTCAAAGATTAATTGACCATAGGTTTGTGGGTTTATTTCTGGGCTCTCTATTCTGTTCCATTGATGCATATGTCTATTTTTGTGCCAATAACAAATGCTATTTTGATTGATATAGTTTGGCAATGTAGCTTTGCAATATTGCACCTCCAGGTTGCTATGGCAATTCTGGCTCTTCTGTAGTTCCATATACATTTTAGGATTATTCATTCTACTTCAGTGAAAAGTGTCTTGGGTAATTTGATAGGATTCACCTTAAATATGTACACTGCTATGAGAATTTTAGCCATTTTTAACAGCATTAAGTTTTCCAATCCAAAAGAGTGGGTATCTTTCCATTTCTTTGAAACATCTTCAATTTCCTTTATTAATGTTTCATAGTTCTCAGCATATAAGACTTTCACCTGCTTGATGAGGTTTAGTCCTAAGTAAGTTTTTTTCCTTGATGTGATTTAAAAAGGGATTGTTTGCATTTCTTTTTTTTTTCCTTTTTTTTTTTCAGATGGTGCACAGGGAATACACAAGGTTTTTGTAGTCTTTGTGTGTGTGTGTGTGTGTTTTAGTTGGAGGATAATTCGTTTGCAGTGTTGTTTGGTTTCTGCTGTACAACAACATGAATCAGCTATGCATATACATATATCCCATTCCACCCTTCTAGGTCATCACAGAGCACCAAGCAGTATTCCCTGTTCTATGTAGCTATTTCTCTCTAGCTATCCATTTTAACACATGGTAGTGTGTGTGTGTATATATATATACATTAATGCTTCTCTCTCAATTTGCCCCCCCTTTCCTTCCCCCACTGTGTCCACAAGTCCATTCTGTATGTTTCCATCTGAAGAGCCTAAGCCACCCCATTTTGCCAAAAAAAAAAAAGACTCCATTTTAGAGTTCTGAGGAAAGAGTCTTTGGAAATCCCCTGACCTCACCCCACCACCTGTGAGCCAATCAGATCCCAGATCAGGATCTCCTGACTTTACGTTCAGGACTTATGACCTGCCAGGGAAATTCGAATTAAGCCCGGGAAATGGGAACCAATCAGAACCCATGGCCAGCCCGGGAAATGAAAACCAATCAGACCTAACCCTTCCACAGAAGGTAACCAATTAGACGTCTCCCAACCTGGAAACTTCCGTTTTTCAAATTTTTCATGCAAGAATACACTATATAAGCAATGTAACCCAGAGTTTGGGGTTCCTCTCCTTAGCTGCTGCGTCGGTAAGCTGGCAGCCCCAGCTCGAGCTTGGTAATAAAAACTCTCTTGCTTTTGCATTGGATATTGGCTCCCTGGTGGTCATTGGGAGATTTCACGACTTGGGCATAACATTTGGGGGCTTGTCTGGGATCTCCCCTCGGCCCCGCAGGGAAACCGATCCAGAGAGTTATCCACAGCCGGTAAGCTCTTCTCTGTCTCTTTGTTTCTGATAAGGCCTATTTTCTGAAGCCGGTATATGACTCAGGTGGACACGCCAGCGGTTCACTGGTGCAGGTCGTTGGGAGACGTTCCCAGCCCCTTCGGAGGAGGCAGAGTGACCCTGTTCTCTATAGACGATAGCGGTTCGCTCCCACTGAACGGCCGGAGGCCGTCGTCTTACTTTCAGTTTTGTCTCCGGACTCCCGGAGGTCTGTATCTTCTGTCTCTGTCTGTCTGTGTGGCTATCTGTACTGTCTGTGTTAATTTACCAACATCTGACTGATCTAGGAACGGTGGGGCAAAGTCAATCTAACCCTACCCCTCTATCCCTGATCACTGACCATTTTAAGGAGGTCAAGATGCGCGCACATGACCTCAGTGTGGAAATTAAGAAAGATAAATTAATCACTTTTTGCAGTGCAGAATGGCCAACCTTCCACGTGGGATGGCCCCCAGAGGGCACCTTTGACTTGGAAACTGTGCACCGAGTCCGAGACATCATCTTTCGACCGCAGAGCAGACACCCTGACCAAGTTCCCTATGTCATGGTGTGGGAAGATCTCATATTGCGCCCCTCTCCATGGGTAAAACCTTTCTTGCCTCAACAGGGATTCTCCACCATGCAGGTGCTGGTGACATGTGTAGGAAAGAACCTGAAAGATCCCAAGGAACCTGAACCAATGGTGCCGCTGTACCCCATTTTACAAGGGGGAACAGAGGAAGAACTTCTCTTCCCACCCTCTTACCAACCCTCGAGCCACTGCAGGCCCCTGCTATCCCTCCACCTAGGGCTGACGCATCAGAAGGGGGCCCACACAAAATACTCGCCATAGGCAAGCCATGTCTCTGGTGGGGCCAGTAGACTCAACTGTTGCCCTCCCTTTACGAGTGGCTGGTCCCCCCCACGAGGAAGGGAACCAACCTCATCAATACTGGCCCTTCTCTACCAGTGACCTATATAACTGGAGGTCACAGAATGCTAAGTTCTCTGATAACCCTAGAGATCTAACTAACCTTCTAGAGACTGTGCTTTTTACTCATCAGCCCACCTGGGACAACTGTCAACAGCTGCTCCAGACTCTCTTCACCACGGAAGAGAGAGAGAGAATACAGAATGAGGCCCATAAAAGGGTCCCATGGGCAAATGGAGAACACACCACTAATATAGATTAAATTAAGACTTCTTTTCCTTTATTGCGACCTGACTGGGATTACAATATGGCACAAGGTAAGGAGAGGCTCAGAGTTTACCACCAGACTCTGTTGGGGGGGCTCAAGGCAGCTGCACAGAAACCCACTAACCTAGCTAGAGTAGGAGATGTTCAACAAGGCCCCACTGAGAGTCCAGCTGCTTATCTGGAAAGACTGATGGAGGCCTTTAGACAATACACCCCCAAGGACTCAGAAGCAGAAGGCACTCAGGCTGCTTTGATAATGCATTTTGTCAACCAGGCGGCTCCAGACATCAGGAAAAAGTTACAAAAACTAGAACGCCTGGGAGAAAAGAGTATCCAGGACTTAATAACAGTGGCAGAAAGGGTCTACAATACTCAAGAGACCCCAGAGGAAAAACAAGCTAAGGCAGCAGACCGCCAGACCCACAATATGGCGTGCATCCTGCTAGCGGCAACAGTTCCTGATTCGGGAGAAAGGGAGCGCCAGCTGCACCGCCTAGCGGCTGAAGGTAAGAGCCGCCCCCGTACGCAACCAGCATTAGGAAAGAACCAATGCACCTATTGTAAGGAGGAAGGACACTGGGCCAAAGAACGCCCTAAGAAAAAGAAGGGACCATGAAAGACCCCTATCCTGGCCGTTGATGAACTGAGCTACTAGGGGAGATGGGGTTCAGCTCCCCTCCCCAAACCCAGGGTAACCCTAAGAGTGGAGGGGACCCCAATTGACTTCCTTGTTGACACAGGGGCTCAATATTCGGTTTTGCTGGAGCCCCAAGGGAAACTGGCCAGAAAGACTTCATGGGTGCAGGGGGCCACTGGGATGAAACAATATCAATGGACTACCTGAAGATCGGTGGATTTGGGCATGCACTGGGTATCCCACTCCTTTATGGTCATCCCGGAATGCCCCTTCCCACTGTTGGGAAGAGACTTGTTAACCAAGATGGGAGCTCAAATTCACTTCCTCCCAGGAGAAACTAAAATACTTGATCAGGCGGGCAGGCCGATTCAAGTACTGACAATTCAATTAGAGGATGAATATAGGCTGCACCAAAAACCGACCCTTCCCCAAACGGACATCCAGGAGTGGCTAGATGAATTCCCTGAAGCGTGGGCCGAGACAGGGGGAACCAGCTTGGCTAGGCACCGCCCTCCTATATGTATAGATCTCAAGCCAGGAGCCAATCCCGTCGGAGTCAGACAATATCCTATGACCTTAGAGGCCCGACAGGGAATCATCCCCCACATCCTCAGGCTCCTAGCCCAGAAAATCTTGAGACTCTGTCAGTCAGCGTGGAACACTCCCCTGCTCTCTGTTAAAAAACCAAATTCTCATGACTATCAGACAGTACAGGACCTGCGGGAAGTTAACCACGGAGTTCTAGATATTTATTCTATGGTGCCAAACCCATACAACCTCGAGCTCGCTCCTGCCAGATCATCACTGGTATATGGTCCTAGATCTAAAAGACGCTTTCTTTAGTCTATCCCTGGTGCCCAAGAGCCAGGAGCTTTTCGCCTTTGAGTGGTCTGACCTGGAAGAGGGGATCAATGGACAGCTGACCTGGACGCGACTGCCACAGGGATTTAAAAATTCTCCCACCATCTTCGATGAGGCCCTCCATGAAGACCTGGGTGAGTTTAGACAACAGCACCCCCAACTAACCTTGTTGTAATACGTAGATGACCTGTTAATTGCAGCAAAAGACCAACAGACTAGCCTCATGGGCACCCGAGAACTATTGCAGACCCTTGGAAAATTAGGGTACCGAGCCTCAGCCAAAAAGGCTCAGATATGCCAACCAGAGGTCACCTACTTAGGGTATGTGTTAAAAGAAGGGCAGAGGTGGCTGTCAGAGGCACGAAAGGAGACGGTACTCAAAATACCAACCCCAGACTCACATCGAAGGGTGAGAGAATTCTTGGGGTCTGCCGGCTTCTGCCATCTTTGGATTCCAAACTATGCGGAATTGGCTAAACCCTTATATGAAGCCACCAAAACTACCACCCCTTTCAGCTGGACAGAACAGATGGAGGCCGCCTTCAAAACTATTAAAACAGCTCTGCTGTCAGCCCCCGCCCTAGGGTTGCCTGACGTCACAAAACCCTTTCTCCTGTATGTGGATGAAAAACAAGGAGTAGCAAAAGGGGTGCTGATGCAACATTTGGGACCTTGGAAACGGCCGTAACCACGGAAACGCAAATTGTGTGGGCGGAAGCACTACCTCCGGGTACTTAAGCTCAAAGGGCTGAACTAATCGCCCTAACAAAAGCCCTTCAGTTGGGAAAGGACAAAAAAACTTAACATCATCACCAATAGCCGATACGCCTTTGCTACTGCCCACATACACGGGGCCATCTACAGAGAGAGGGGACTCCTCACAGCTGAGGATAAGACGATTAAAAACAAAGAAGAAATAAAAGCTCTCCTCTCAGCATTATGGCTTCCTAAAAAACTAGCACAAGAGACTTAGACTGGATAAAAAGCCTGGCCGGGCGGGGGAGAGCAGCAGACAGCTCTCTAATCCTCCCAGAAGAACTAGGAAAACAAGTATTACTAAAAATGCATCGTGCCACTCACCTGGGAACCCACAAGATGCAAGACCTGATCAGACATGCCAAGATCACCGTGAAAGATGTCAGGACGATAATAGGAGACATCGTATCAAACTGCAAAGCCTGCCAGCTTGCGAACACTGTCCCTCATCCAGCCGACCAAGGAATTAGAGAACGGGGGACAAGACCAGAAGCTTACTGGGAGGTGGACTTCACTGAAGTAAAACCAGGTAAATATGGATACAAATACCTGTTGGTGTTCATAGATACCTTCTCAGGGTGGGTAGAAGCTTTCCCCACCAAGAGAGAAACAGCACAGGTGGCGGCCAAAAAGCTGATTGAAGACATCTTGCCACGGTTTGGGTTTCCGGCACAGATGGGGTCAGATAATGGGCCAGCCTTCATGTCTCAGGTAAGCCAGGGGGTAGCCTGGGCTTTGGGGGCTAGATGGAAGCTGCACTGTACCTAAAGGCCCCAGAGCTCAGGGCAAGTGGAAAGGATGAATAGGACGCTTAAAGAGACATTAACAAAACTAGTTGCTGAGACTGGGGATTGGGTGGCTCTCCTCCCCTTTGCCCTGTACTGGGTGTGGAACTCACCCTACCAACTGGGACTCACCCCTTTTGAAATCATGTATGGGATATCTCCCCCAATAATCCCTAACCTAAAGGCAGAAGTGTTAAAAGAAATAGATGATCAGAAGTTGCTTTTTTGTCTCCGGTCCTTACAATACTCCCACAGGGACACGTGGAAGAGGCTCAAAGTGCTATATGAATCAGGCCCTCCACCTGAACCTCACCGCTACCGGCCAGGAGACTGGGTATACGTGCGCCGTCATCACCAAGAGACCCTAGAGCCTAGGTGGAAGGGACCCTTCCTTGTCGTCTTGACAACACCAACTGCTCTCAAAGTTGACGGCATCTCTGCTTGGGTCCACTACACCCACACACGGCCTGCAGACCCATTCGCCTTATGAGAAGAGTTCCTCCCCCAGTGGAAGGCCGAATTGGACAAAACTAACCCGCTCAAGCTAAAACTGCGAAGACAACAAAATAGGTAAAATGGTAAAATGGCTACCTGGCTACTCCTGGTGCTCTCCCTCCTGGGCTGGAAGGCTTTAGGTGCGGCCCAGGACCAAAATCCACACCAACCTTTTAAAGTAACCTGGAAACTACGAAATGGAGAGACATACGAGGTGCTGAACCACATGACTGCCACACACCCTGTAAATACATGGTGGCCCGACTTATACTTCCACCTAAAAGAATTGATGGAGACTTCCTGGGCATGCACTTATCTGCGGAAAGTGGATTTCTATGCATGTCCAGGGCACAAAAGAGACCGGATAAAGAATTGTGGCGGCATGCAGAGTTGTCACTGTAAGGCATGGGAATATGTGACTTCAAATGATGGCTGGTGGAAATGGAGTGTGGCCAGGCCATCGGACCTGGTCACGATGACTTTTGTAAATCCTGTCACCTCAGACATGTGGAACAAGTGATTTACCGGTAATTGCCCTGATTGTGACCTCGTCAAAGTCTCCTTCACTTCTGAAGGACAGAGGGACATAAGATGGACACTGGGACTCGTCTGGGGTATACAGGGCCTCTGATTATCTTACTTTTGCTACTCACCTTTGGGCCGTGTTTATTGAACAAGTTAATGACCTTCATCAAGAGCCGCATCAACACTGTGCAGCTTATGGTGCTCAGGTCCCAATATACAGCTCTGCCAGCGGCCCCCTTAGCGGAAGAAAATATAGAGCTGGTTACAGACCCATGATTGGGTCTGTCCTGGGTCCTTGAGAAGGGGGGAATGAAGAGCTGAAGCCACCTCATTTTGCCAAAAAAAAAAAAAAAGACTCCATTTTAGAGTTCTGAGGAAAGAGTCTTTGGAAATCCCCTGACCTCACCCCACCACCTGCGAGCCAATCACATCCCAGATCAGGATCTTCTGACTTTACATTTGGGACTTATGACCTGCCCAGGAAATTCGAATTAAGCCCAGGAAATGGGAACCAAGCAGAACCCGTGGCCAGCCCGGGAAATGAAAACCAATCAGACCTAACCCTTCCACAGAAGGTAACCAATTAGATGTCTCTCAACCCGGAAACTCCAGTTTTTCGAATTTTTCACGTGAGAATACCCTATATAAGCAATGTAACCCAGAGTTCAGGGCTCCTCTCCTTAGCCACTGCGTCGGCAACAGTGGGAGCCCCAGCTCGAGCTTGGTAATAAAAACTCTCTTGCCTTTGCATCTGATATCGGCTCCCTGGTGGTCATCAGGAGATTTCACGACTTGGGCATAACACATCTCTATTACTGCCCTGCAAATAGGTTCATCAGTACCATTCTTCTAGATTCTGTATATATGAATTAATATATATTTGTTTTTCTCTTTCTGACTTCACTCTAAATAACAGACTCTAGGTTCATCCAGCTGACTACCAAGGACTCAAATTTATTCCTTTTTATGGATGCATAATATTCCACTGCATATATTTGTACCACAACTTGATCCATTCATCTGTTGATGGACATCTAGATTGCTTCCATATCCTGGCTATCGTAAAGACAGTGCTGCAATGAACATTGGGGTGCACATGTCCTTTTGAATTATGGTTTTCTCAGGGTATATGCCCAGTAGTGAGATTGCTGGGTCATATGGTAGTTTTCTTCCTAGCTTGTTAAGGAATCTCCATACTATTCTCCGTAGTAGCTGTATCAATTTATATTCCTACCAACAGTGCAAGAGAGTTCTCTTTTCTTTACGTCCTGTCTAGCATTTATTGTTTGTAGGTTTTTTGACAATAACCATTCTGACTAGTCTGAGGTGATACCTCATTGTAGTTTTGATTTGCATTTCTCTAGTAATGAGCAATGTTGAGCATATTTTCATGTATTCATTGGCCATCTGTACGTCTTCTTGGGAGAAATGTTTGTTTAGGTCTTCTGCCCATTTTTTTTAACTTTAAACTTTTTATTTTGTGTTGGGTATAGCCAGTTAACCGGAGAAGGCAATGGCACCCTACTCCAGTACTCTTGCCTGGAAAATCCCATGGATGGAGGAGCCTGGTGTGCTGCAGTCCATGGGGTGGCTGAGAGTCGGACACGACTGAGCGACTTCACTTTCACTTTTCACCTTCATGCATTGGATAAGGAAATGGCAACCCACTCCAGTGTTCTTGCCTGGAGAATCCCAGGGACAGGGAGCCTGGTGGGCTGCCGTCTGTGGGGTCACACAGAGTCGGACACGACTGAAGCAACTTAGCAGCAGCAGCATAGCCAGTTAACCATGTTGTGGCAGTTTCAAATGAACAGCACAGGGACTCAGCTATATATATATACATGTATCCATTCTTCTGCCGATTTTTTAACTGAGTTTCTTGTTTTACTGATATTGAGCTGCATGAGCAGCTTATATATTTTGGAGATTGCAGTCCATTTCTGATATTTCATGTTTCTGATATTGTCATGTTTCTTTGGTCTTTCCTAGTCTATGGCATTTCCTCTTTTTTATTCACGGCAAGAAAAATTTTTAAGAATATTGTCCAATTATTTTGTTGAATGTCCCACAATTTGGGTTTGACTGATATTTTTTTCATCTTGAAAAAATTAAGGTAATGTGTTTTTAGCAGAAATGCTACCATGTGATACTCTGAGGTATAACCTTCTCAGTACATCACACCGGAAGGCACATAACATTAATATGCATTATTATTGGTGATGAGAGCTTTAGTAATTTGGTTAAGGTGATGTGTGTCAATTTTCTCCTCTGTACAGTTACTATTTTTCCCTGTATTTTTAAGTATGTTGTGTGAAGATATTTCATGCCTATGCAAATATACTCCTATTATATTTTTTATCACCAATTTTAGAATACAGTGAAGATCTTGTCTTAAAAATAATTATTGCTGTGCATGCATGCATGCTAAGTCACTTCAGTCATGTCTGACTCTTTGTGACCCTATGGACTGAGGCCAACAAGCTCCTTACTTTTTCTATTTCTGATATTCTTTCTGTATTTGTGAAATCAAATTGTTACTAGTAAGAGTTTCATTATCTCAGCTTATTTATTCATACTAATATGGATATTTATTTTGTTCTATTTATATTAGAATGAAATCATGTGTATTTTGTTTACATTATCTCAGACTTGTCCATGGGAGGCCCCTTCAAATCGTTGCCTATTGGCATAATACCATATTCTGAGCATTTCTTACTTTCCATTACTACAAAATATTCCAGGATCATCTGTGTTTTCCCTGCCAAGCAATCTTTATATTTGTGTGTATGCTCTTAGTCATGTCTAACTCTTTGCTACCCTATGGACTATAGGCCACCAGGATCTTCTGTCCATGGGATTTTCCAGGCAAGAATACTGGAGTGAGTTTTCATTTCCTCCTCCAGCATATCTTCCCAACCCAGTGATTGAACCTGTGTCTCCTGGGGCTTCTGCATTGGCAGATGAATTCTTTACCACTGAGCTATCTGAGAAACCCAAATTAGTCAGTAATATTTAGAAAATAAGATATGAACATTAGATATTCTCATTACCTTCTGTGTATGTATGTTTTGCCTCTAAGCCCTCTAAGCAGATATGCATACATATAACTGAATCTATTTATATGTTTATCTGTATATATAAGGTCCTTCACTGATGGCTCAATGGTAAAGAGTCCCTGCCAGTTCAGGGGATGGGGGTTCAATCCCTGGTTCAGGAAGATCCCCTGGAGAAGGAAATGGCAACTCAATACATATGAACAGAGGAGCCTGGTGGGCTACATCCATGGGGTTGCAAAAGATTTGGACATGACTTAGAAACTAAACAACACATTATATACAAGGTATGATTTCACATCGTTATCTCTGAATCCAGTCTAATTCCATAGGGTTTATTCTAATCTCTATGTTTTAAATTCCTTCATGCAACATAAGAAACCTCTCATTTCTTCAGGTATTTCCTAATTTACTCAATCCTGGAAAACTTTATATTTTATGTTAAATGTCTTCGAAGTTGTTAGCATGTTTAATCTTTTGAAAAAGATATTTGCTAAATGTAGTATTTTTTACTTTTTGCTTTTAACTTTCCAGTATATAGTCAAAATTCCCTGTTCAAATTTACTTAGATGAGTCATTTTCTGTTTGATATTCTTAACTGTGATTATGTCAATGATTTTTAATGCAGTTGGGTTCATTTTTAGATGATGGAATCTAGAAAAAAAAGTCAGGGAAATAAGAAGAGAATAAATATTTTAGAAGATACTGTTTGAAAATTGTCCAAAATTAATGATAAATAGCAGACCACATATCAGAGGCACTCATAGGTCACCAGAATATGAAAAATGCTAACAAAAATGCAAACACACACACACATACACATACACACACATACCCTTTAACGTATATTATTGATGCTGATGAAAACCAGATATAAACAAAAAATTGTATCAATCAGAAAAAATGGCATATAAATAAAAAATAGTTATAATACGTGGCTAATAAAAAACCAGGGGCAAGCCTGAAGAAAATTAAATATTTAAAGTATTAAAAAAAGCAACTATCAATCAGAATTCCATAATAGTTGAAAATAACTTTAAAATAATAAAGGAGAAATGGGGATTTTTCATATAAAGAAAAATAGACAACTAACTGCCAATCAACCTCAACTAAAAAATGTTAAAGGATTCTTCAGGTGAAAGTAATATATTTAAAACAACTTGGATCTACCTAAGGAAATCAAGTTGTTTTAAATGGCATACTGCTGCTGCTGCTAAGTTGCTTCAGTCGTGTCCGACTCTGTGCGACCCCATAGATGGCAGCCCACTAGGCTCCCCCGTCCCTAGGATTCCCCAGGCAAGAACACTAGAGTGAGTTGCCATTTCCTTCTCCAATGAATGAAAGTGAAAAGTGAAAGTGAAGTCACTCAGTCATGTCCGACTCTTAACGACCCCATGGATTGCAGCCTACCAGGCTCCTCCATCCATGGGACTTTCCAGGCAAGAGTACTGGAGTGGGGTACCATTGCATTCTTCAAAAATGGCATCAGTTCAGTTCAGTTCAGCTCAGTCGCTCAGTCGTGTCTGACTGTTTGCGACCCCATAAATTGCAGCATGCCAGGCCTCCCTGTCCATTACCAACTCTCAGAGTTCACTCAGACTCAGGTCCATTGAGTCAGTGATGCCATCCAGCCATCCTCTGTCACCCCCTTCTCCTCCTGCCCCCAATCCCTCCCAGCATCAGGGTCTTTTCCAATGAGTCAACTCTTTGCATTAGGTGGCCAAAGTATTGGAGTTTTAGCTTTAGCATCATTCCTTCCAAAGAACACTCAGGACCGATCTTTAGAATGGACTGGTTGGATCTCCTTGCAGTCCAAGGGACTCTCAAGAATTTTCCAACACCACTGTTTAAAAGCATCAATTCTTTGGTGCTCAGCCTTCTTCACAGTTCAACTCTCACATCCATACATGACTACTGGAAAAACCATAACCTTAACTAGACAGACCTTTGTTGGCAAAGTAATGTCTCTGCTTTTGAATATGCCGTCTAGATTGGTCATAACTTTCCTTCCAAGGGGCAAGCGTCTTTTAATTTCATGGCTGCAATCACCATCTGCAGTGATTTTGGAGCCCAAAAAAATACAGTCTGACACTGTTTCCACTGTTTCCCCATCTATTTCCCATGAAGTGATGGGACCAGATGCCATGATCTTAGGAGATGAAGGTAAATAAATATTTACATTGTCCTTATATTTAATAGTTCTGAAAGATAACTATCTAAAGCAAAAATAATAGATATGAGCTCTGTTCTTACAGTATATGCAAAATTTAAAAGAATGTCCAAATGTCACAGTTAGTGGATAATTTTATCCTTAAAGATATTTCTGACATGGGGGATTTTATCTCTCTCCCTGCAATTTTTTTTCATTATTTTATTTGCTCACTTGTTATTTTTTGGTCATATCACAGGGCATGAGGTATCTTCGTTCCCATCCAGGATTCAAACCCATGCCCTATTTAGTGGAAATCTTAACTGTCTGATAACCATGAAAGTCCCTGCAGAATTTTAAATTATAGATACTAAGCATCTTACAGTATATGTGAAGGTTGAAATTGATTTATTAAATAAATATATTTTATTAGCACCTCCATTATTTTATTTATGTATTCACTTGCTCTCATTTCCACTTTCATTTTAGTCTTGGGTCTACACATATATGTTAAAGTGTTTACCATCAGTCTTTTTGCTGAAGGTTGAAGCTTTTTGGCGAAGCTCATCCTCTAGCAGCTTCTTTAAGAAAAATTCAGGGATGCAGAATTCTCCCAGTTCTTTTACATTTAAAACCATTTTTTCCAAAAGCTTAATTCATTGATTTAGCACCCTTGTAAAATGTTCAGAATGTATCAGACACGTAGGCAATATCTGAGATAGATTGGGAAATATTTGCTAAATGGGACAGGCAAGGATCTAGCAACCCCCAGCATCTACAGCTCTTCAGTAGAGTTGAATTAGTGAGACTGCTTTGGACTTGAAGCCAAGATGTAAGCATTCTACATTCCCTTCAAATGAAAACCAGGTCTATACATCCTGAAACACCTGCTTTATTTTATTATCACTAGAAAATGTGGAAAGTAGAAGGAAATAACTTAGTTTGCTTACCATAGGGAGAGAGGAAATGCAGGTGTTCATTGTGACTTGGTGCGGGCACACTCAAGGGACTGTACAGCCAAGGGATGGACTGTGTGTGCCCTTTTAATTAACCCTGTTGCTGGAGTTATTTTTTTGACCCCATGGACTATAGCCCACCAGGCTCCTCTATCCAGGCAAGAATGTTGGACTTGGTTGCCTTTTTCTTCTCCAGAGGATCTTCCGGACCCAGAGATCAAACCCAAGTCTCCAGCATTGGCAGGCAGATTCTTTACTGCTGAGCCAACAGGGAAACTCTCAGTTAATCCTGTGGGTGATGGTAATCAGTCACTCGGTAGTGTCCAACTCTTTGAGACCCCATGGACTGTAACCTGCCAGGCTCCTCTGTCTATTGGATTTCCTAGGTAAGAATACTTGAGTGGGTTGCCATTTCCTTACCCAGGGGATCTTCCTGACTCGGGGATTGAACACATGTCTCTTGTATTGCCTGCTTTGGCAGGTGGATTCATTCCCACTAGCGCCCCCTTGGATACCCCTAGTTAATTCTGCCAACCAGCAAAACAGGGCCTCAGTTCAGTTAGTTGCTCAGTGGTGTCCGACTCTTTGCGACCCCATGGACAGCAGCACGCCAGGCTTCCCTGTCCATCACCAACTCTGGGAGCTTGCTCAAACTCATGTCCATCCAGTCGGTCCATCCAATCATCTCATCCTCTGTCATCCCTTTTTCCTCCTTCCTTCAATCTTTCCCAGCATCAGGGTCTTTTCTAATAGCATCAAGATCTCTCAAATTATTTTAGCTACTCTTATTACCCAGAAGAGGGAAGAAAAGACCGTGTACTATACTAATTCCAGTATTCTCCCTTTCTGAGCAACCTTATTGAGTGCTTATTATGTGCTTCATTGTACTAAGCATTTAATATACACACCATCTCTTATTGTAATAACTTCATAAGCTAGAAACAATGACAATGAATATTATACATGAGCAAGACATTCTGATGAAAGATGCTAGAGATGTCTGTAGCAGAGCTTCTCAGAATTGAGTGTATTAGCACCATCCCGAAGATTAGTTAGAATAGAGATTTCTGGGTTCCAACGTTGTGACCTTGATTCTGTGAGTCTGGAGTGGGGGTTCCACATTTGAATTTCTAACAAGTTTTTGAATGATGGGATTTTGTTGCCTAGGGAACCACATCCTGAGAACTGCTGCTTGGTAGAAACATGAGGGTAAAAGTAGAATATCCATTCTTCACCCTCCAATAATCTCCATGTTTTTGTCTCTTTATCTCAATAGCCAAGTATGGTATTAATTATAAACTTGAGTCTCCATAAGGCCATTCCTGTGGTTTCTAACAATGGCCCTTGGGATTTCTCTGTGACAATTACTACAGAATTAGTTTATGCCCTAAGAAAGATCCAAATTCTGTCAACTTATATTGTATCACAGGTCAGTTATGTTTCAAATTATACCAACCCTGTTGTTCAGTGTAACTCACCAGAGATTATACAATGAACTCAAGTATATAATGAACAAAAGCTCAAATTTGAACACTATCAGACTCACATTATTCAATTTCCACAGAAAAAACAAAGTAAAATAACATACCCTTAAGCTAAAATTCAAAGATATTAAAAGCCAAACATTTTCCCTATTTGTTTGTTCAGTTCCCACCAATATATCTTAACAAATGAAGACTCAGCTCCTTGTTCCACTTTCCTGTATTTTCTTCCCAGTAGAATAAAGTTGGCTTCTATGAATGCTCCAGATTTGAATTAATCCAATTGTAACCCAATCCTGTCTTGTCTTCTTTTTCGAAACAGCCTATTAATGGATTTAACATTAAAAGAGGATAAAACCAGGATAAAACCAGGATTCTCAAGATGAATAAATTAAAGTTTTTATTTTATTCACACTGATGTGAGAACTGGTTAGTAATTGCAACTAGTCCAAAGGATAATCCAAAGAACAAATATGTTTATAGGTCAGAAATATTGAAATAAACACGTAAATGGATGTAAAAATGGCCTTTCAGGATGAGAAAAGGGTTTCCCACTGCCAATCAGGATACTTTTGAATACCTACAGACAAAATTAATTTTCCATTGCTATAACTTACCTGTGATTTAAACAATTGTGAAATAGCTCAGAGGAATTTAATGGCCAGAATGGATAACCTAGAAGGCTATACCCAGTAATGTATATTCTTTCTTTGGAGATACCTAGTAATCTTTCTGCTTATTCCAAATTTCCTTAAATCATCAGGAGTCATAAGTATGTCTACATGATTATCATAATACTACACACATCTATAATGTTCAAGTCATACAGTCATTCCAAGATAATTTTTCTTGAACTAAATATAGAATATAAGATAAATCTCCACTGTTTGCATATCCAGAATTATGGTAGAGTCTTGAAAAAGAAGCTAAAGAGGAAAAAAAAAAATTACTAAAGAGAGATCATTATCTTTTTCAGCTTCTTTATATGAAGACATTAATTGGGATACTAAGCTTGCCATGTGATTTTGGAGGAGATAGTTCTATATAAGCATATACCCTCTATTCTCAGATGGCAGCATTTGAAATCTTTTTGCAACATATACAAACTGGTGGCACCCACCTCCACCAGCTTCCCATTTTCTGGACTCCCCTTTTGCTTTAATACTCATCCCACATATTTATAACCACTTAACATATTACCTTTGAATCTGAATATTTGGATTTCTCTGTCTACAGGATGACATGGTTAGACAGCATCACCAATTCAATGAACATGAACTCGAACAAATTCCAGGAGATAGTGGAGGATGAGGAAGTCTGATGTACTGTATTCCCTGGGGTTGCTAAGAGTCGAACATGACTTAGCGACTGAACAACAGCAAATATATAGGGTTTGTCTCCTTTCCTCATTCCAAGTAGAATATTCAATATTTATAACAGAAAACACTGTAAGCAAAGTGTATTGTCATGCATTATGCACAGACATTATATCCTGTTCTCCTTTGTTCTCAGAGTAATCTTAATATGTTTTTAGTTGCTTGTCTTCATACTTGCAGATTCTGCTTTCTTTTCTGTAATTTTTCAAATGCATGAATTATTTTTGTCTCAATTGGAGGATCTCCACACAAATTGTTGAAATGAAACAACTAGTGATGTTACATTAATGTATACCACTAGAAGACAAATCATCTGTGACATGTCATCCCTCAAATTTGCTGTCCCTCAGCTGTTGAATTTTTTTAAGATTTTTTGACATGGATCATTTTTAAATACTTTATTGAATATTACAATATTGCTTCTGTTTTATGATTTTTTGGCTGCAAGTCTTGTGAGATCTTATCTCCCCAACTAGGTATTGACCCCACACCCCCTGCCTTGGAAAGTGAAGTCCTAACCACTAGATAGCCAGGGAAGTCCCAGCTATTGAATTTTCACCCAAAACATGGTTTCTTTATACATCTATTCCTCAAATAATTATCTATGATTATAATATTTACCCCCATCAGTTACTATAAATCCAACTATATGTTTATCATTTCAAACCGTTTCATATTTTAACCTTTCCTTACACATCCCACATACGCTTTTTACTGGATCTAGAGACCCTCCTTCTTTTGCTTTTATGTCCAATCTTTACCTTCTGTCTTCTCCAGATTCTGTCTTGCAGAGTCTACTGTCATGAGACATATAAAAATAATGAGCTTTGACTTTCTCAAAAACATATGTCATTAAAGTAAATTCAAATCATCTTCTCTCTCATGAACACTTGATTTTTATTTTTTTCTTTTTTCATATCTCTGTGCCTTTATTTTGGAGAAGGAAATAGTCACCCACTCCAGTGTTCTTGCCTGGGGAATCTCATGGACAGAGAAACCTGGCAGGCTATACAGTCCATGGGGTCACAAAAGAGTTGGACATGAATTTGTGACTAAACAACAACAACAACATGCCTTTGTTTACAATTTATTTAAATTTCCCTGGCCAGGCCTCATAGTAACTCTATTACTTTAATATGCATTTAATGATTCTAAAAGTATTACACACTAATTTTATCAGCTCTTCTTCGCTCAAACTCATCCAAATGTTGAATCATCTTGTAGCTAATTTAATCATTAAAATGTTTCTCAATTGCTTTTATAATTGATTTCTGATTGACAGCTTAAGAAAGAGTCCTTGTTATAGATCTGGGGAGTCCCAGTTCCTCTGGAGGCATTAATTGATTGGGCGTCTGAGATCACTTTGTTTTGTTTTTGTCCTTAGGTTTTTATTTATTTATTAGTTTCAGTGATCTTCCTAACAAGTAAGACTCAATTATTTCCTCTTTTTCCTAGTTCTATCTATAAAGTACACCTTCTTTTTCCATTGCATAGATGATAAATTGATCAATCAATTGATTAGTAGATTGGCAAATAGGTAAGTAGACTTAGAGCTTAGTCTCTGAGATCTCAATCTTTCTCAAAATAAAATAATTTCTTTCCATTTGTCAAGTCACATGTCTTCATGTCTTTCTTTTTGCCATGTTTCAATTTGAACTGCAAAATCATTTTGGATTTCAATTTATAACATTCATCCTTCTACTGAACAAAACTGACAACTAGAAGAGCTGGGTTTAAGTCTTTTTAATTTCCTTCCAACATTTTATTTTTGTAAAATTACATTAGATTATTCATCTCCCTCAATCTAAGAAAACAGTGTATCTCAACACAATAAGGATCCTCATTTTTATTTGTTATTTAGTGTTATAATTATCATTAATAATTATTTACAAATATAGTAAATTAATAGCATAATTAACCTACAAGCTATGTCTCTGAATTAAATAATATTTAGAGCTTACAAAACAGAACAAAATTTATACTGTGTACCTGTGATTGAAAATAAGCATCTGCATCTTGGTGAGGGCAAAATAAGAGTATGCAAAACAAAACAAACCTCCCTAATCAACTGAACTATGTTTAATTAACCTATATAGTGATGTTATCTTTTCTTTGAGGAGAGCCTTACCAGGACATTAGCAAATTTTCCTGATAATCTAGCATCCAGATCATTGAAGCATTTAATAATATCCATGTTCACAGAATAAGAAGCTACCGACTGGGCAGTTTATTTCTTGCTTGACCTAGGTCTGCTAAAGCTAGTTATAATGGTGTCACCTAAAGCCTAATTCACTATACAATACTTTTAATATTTTGATAAAACCTAAACCAGTGTTTCTGTTTTATTTATAAGGATTTATTTTTAATCCCTCAATGTTTGCAGTGGCGTGGGGAGATATAACAGTAAGCCTAATACTCATTCCCCCTTTCTTTGGATTATGACCCATGAAGAATAGGCCCAATGAACTAGGCCTGGAATGGGTTTAAATTGGGGGTTTAAATTGGGGATCAATGTGTTAACTTTTTTAACTAGTCAGACAAGTACCCAGCAGCATGCTAGTCTGAAAAAACAAGATCATCTAGTAAAATTAAGCTGGAGAATGCAGCTTGAATCAATGATCAAAGTGGAGGGCTCCTTACTATTTCTCCACATTTAGAACTCCATTATCATTGATGTAAAGAATTGGGTCTGCATAGATATTAGAGCTGATGACATTGATTTTAGATTTACTTTATCACATAATTGCAGGCAAGACACCAAACACAAAGTAAGGAGAAATGGGCCCATTCTATCTTAATGCAGCAATTCTCAAATCCTAGTATAAATGTTAGATGCTCAATAATAAATCTCTTATCTCCTCTAAGAAGAGTGAGTTAATTCGATGGAAAGAGAGGCTGAAAGCATTTATTCTGATAATACACCCTTGTGGAGAAAGAAAAGTCATATTTTAACAGAAACATAAACATGGCTTTAGATGGAGGGGTTGATGGTCTAAGCGTCGTGTTTTTAATGAACATCCACAATTAGCAAAATTGTCAAAAAATGAATATGTTAGAGAAGTAAAATATGATTCCAGTAATATTTTATAAAGATGTCAAGGAAATGGTATGATCAAAATAATTTAAATCAAGAGAAAGGATATGAGAAGAAAGAAGATGGAGGGAGGCTATAAGAATATGTTTGCATACAAAAAATAGTTGGAAAAACAATTGGGAGTAGAAATCACATGGCAAGTGAGGGACTAATGGAGACAAAGAAAGCACAGTTCAGTTCAGTTCAGTTCAGTTCAACTGATCAGTCGTGTATGACTTGTTGCGACCCCATGAACCACAGCATGCCAGACCCACTGTCCATCACCAACGGCTGGAGTCTAACCAAACCAATGTTCATTGAGTCAGTGATGCCATCCAAACATCTCATCCTCTGTCATCCCCTTCTCCTCCTGCCATCAATTTTTCCCAGCATCAGGGTCTTTTCAAATGAGTCAGCTCTTCCCATAAGGTGGCCAAAGTATTGGAGTTTCAGCTTCAACATCAGTCCCTCCAGTGAACACCCAGGACTGGTCCCCTTTAGGATGAACTGGTTGGATCTCCCTGCAGTCCAAGGGACTCTCAAGAGTCTTCTCCAACACCACAGTTCAAAAGCATCAATTCTTCAGTGCTCAGCTTTCTTTATACTCCAACTCTCACAACCACATGCTGCTGCTGCTACTGCTGCTAAGTCGCGTCAGTCGTGTCCGACTCTTTGCGACCCCATAGATGGAAGCCCACCAGATTCCGCCGTCCCTAGGATTCTCCAGGCAAGAACACTGGAGTGGGTTGCCATTTCCTTATCCAATGCATGAAGGTGAAAAGTGAAAGGGAAGTCGCTCAGTCATGTCCAACTCTTCGCGACCCCATGGACTGCAGCCTACCAGGCTTTTCCATCCATGCAATTTTCCAGGCAAGAGTACTGGAATGGAGTGCCATTGCCTTCTCTGTCACAACCATATATGACTACTAAAAAACCATAGCCTTCACTAGATGGACCTTTGTGGAAAAGTAATGTCTCTGCTTTTTAATATGCTGTCTAGGTTGCTCATAACTTTCCTTCCAAAGAGTAAGCATCTTTTAATTTCATGGCTGCAATCACCATCCGCAGTGATTTTAGAGCCCCCCAAAACAAAGTCAGCCACTGTTTCCCCATCTATTTGCCATGAAGTGATGTGACCAGATGCCATGACCTTAGTTTTCTGAATGTTGAGCTTTAAGCTGACTTTCACTCTCCTCTTTCATTTTCATCAAGAGACTTTTAGTACTTCTTCACTTTCTGCCATAGGGTGGTGTCACCTACATATCTGAGGTTGTTGATATTTCTCCCAGCAATCTTGATTCTAGCTTGTGCTTCCTCCAACCCAGCATTTCTCATGATGTACTCTGCATATAAGTTAAATAAGCAGGGTGACAATATACAGCCTTGATGTATGCCTTCTCCTATTTGGAACCAGTATGTTGTTTCATGTCCAGTTCTACCTGTTGCTTCCTGACCTGCATACAGGTTTCTCAAGAGGCAGGTCAGGTGGTCTGGTATTACAAACTCCTTCAGAATTTCTAGAGTTTATTGTGATCCACACAGTCCAAGGCTTTGGCATAGTCAACAACACAGAAATAGATGTTTTTCTGGAGCTCTGTTGCTTTTTCTATGATCCAGCGGATGTTGGAAATTTGATCGCTGGTTCTTCTACCTTTTCTAAAACCAGCTCCATCTTGAACATCTGGAAGTTCACGGTTCACATATTGTTGAAGCTTGGCCTGGAGAATTTTGAGCATTACTTTACTAGCCTGTGAGATAAGTGCAACAGTGCAGTAGTTTGAGCATTCTTTAGCATTGCCTTTCTTTGGGATTGTAATGAAAACTGACCTTTTCCAGTCCTGTGGCCACTGCTGAGATTTCCAAATTTGCTGGCTATGGAGTGCAGCACTATCACACCATCATCTTTCAGGATTTGAAATAGCTCAACTGGAATTCCAACACCTCCAGTAGCTTTGTTTGCAGTGATGCTTCCTAATGCCCACCTGACTGCACATCCCAGGATGTCTGGCTCTAGGTGAGTGAGAGTGATCACACCATCATGATTATTTGGGTGGTGAAGATCTTTTTTTGTACAGTTCTTCTGTTTATTCTTGCCACCTCTTCTCAATATCTTCTGCTTCTGTTAGGTCCATACCATTTCTGCCCTTTATTGAGCACATCTATGCATGAAATATTTCCTTGGTATCTCTAGTTTTCTTGAAGAGATCTCTAGTCTTTCCTATTCTATTGTTTTCCTCTATTTCTTTGCACTGATCACTGAGGAAGGCTTTCTTATCTCTCCTTGCTATTCTTTATATTTCTGCATTTAAATGGGTATATCTTTCCTTTTCTCCTTTGCTTTTTGCTTCTCTTCTTTTCACAGTTATTTGTAAGGCCTCCTCAGACAGCCATTTTGCTTTTTTGCATTTCTTTATCTTGGGGATGGTCTTGATTCCTGTCTCCTGTACAGTGTCACGAACCTTCATCCATAGTTCATCAGGCACTCTGTCTATCAGATCTAGTTTCTTAAATCTATTTCTCACGTCCACTGTATAATCATAAGGGATTTGATTTAGGTCATACCTGAATGGTCTAGTGGTTTTCCCCACTTTCTTCAATTTAAGTCTGAATTTGTCAATGAGGCATTCATGATCTGAGCCACAGTCAGGTCACAATCTTGTTTTGCTGACTGTATAGAGCTTCTCCATCTTTGGCTGCAAAGCATATAATCAATCTGATTTCGGTGTTGACCATCTGGTGATGTCCATGTGTTGAGTCTTCTCTTTTGTTGTTGGAAAAGGGTATTTGTTATGACCAGTGTGTTCTCTTGGGAGAACTCTATTAGCCTTTGCCCTATTTCATTCTGTACTTGAAGGCCAAATTTGCCTGTTACTCCAGGTGTTTCTTGACTTCCTATTTTTGCTTTCTTGTCCCCTATAATGAAAAGGACATCTTTCTGGGGTGTTAGTTCCAGAAGGTCTTGTAGGTCTTCATAGAACCATTCAACTTCAGCTTTTTCAACATTACTGGTCAGGGCATAGACTTGGATTACCAAGATATTGAATGGTTTGCCTTAGAAATGAACAGAGATCATTCTGTCATTTTTGTGATTGCATCCAAGTACTGCATTTTGGGCTCTTTTGTTCACTGTGATGCCTACTGCATTTCTTCTAAGGGAGTCTTGCCCACAATAGTAGATACAATGGTCATCTGAGTTAAATTCACCCATTCCAGTCCATCTTAGTTTGCTGATTCCTAGAATGTTGATGTTCACTCTTGCCATCTCCTGTTTGACCACTTCCAATTTGCCTTGATTCATAGGAACATTCCAGGTTCCTATGGAATATTGCTCTCTACAGCATCAGACTTTGCTTCTATCACCAGTCCCATCCACAACTGTGTGTTGTTTTTGCTTTGGCTCCATCCCTTCATTCCTTCTGGAGTTCTTTCTCCACTGATGTCCAGTAGCATATTGGGCACCTACCGACCTGGGAAATTCATCTTTCAGTGTCCTATCTTTTTGCCTTTTCATACTGTTCATGGGGTTCTCAAGGCAAGAATACTGAAGTGGTTTGCCATTCCCTACTCCAGTGGACCACATTCTGTCAGACCTCTCCACCATGAACTGTCTGTCTTGGTGGCCGCACACAGAATGACTTAGTTTCACTGAGTTAGACATGGCTGTGGTCCATGTGATCAGATTGGCTAGTTGTCTGTGATATAGTTTCAGTCCATCTGCCCTCTGATGCCCTCTCTTGGTGCCTACCCTATCACTTGGGTTTCTCTTACCTTGGACATGCGGTATCTCTTCACGGCTGCTCCAGGAAAGTACATCAGCTGCTCCTTACCTTGGATGTGGGGTAGCTCCTCTCAGCCACCGCCCCTGACCTTGCACTTGGGGTAGCTCCTCTCAGCCACTCCTGTGCCATCGCAGCCACCGCTCCTGCACACAGCCCTCATTTAAAAGTTTGATAGAGCACGGAAACGAGGGACATAGTGAAGCTGTTTACATGACTGGACAGAATCACACATGCTTACAAAGACAGAAGGATCAAGTAACGAATTATATGGGAAGACTTCCTAGGACCTGAAGAAAGGGTGAAAGGAGTACTTTCACCTTCACCTGAAGAAATGGTGAAAGTCAGAGGCGACTGAGTGACTAACACACACATACGCACACGCGCGCATACACACACACTTAACCTTATCAAAAATCTACCTGATTGTCCAATATTTGGTACAGAAAGTTAAAGCAGTTAATTGTGGAAATAGAAGTGCCAAGAAGGGATGGTGTTTGGGTACAGGAAATGCAGTAAGCTTTAGAGGGAATGAGAGAAGACCTTGTTAAACTTAAGGGATGTATGAGAAGATAGATTTAGAATTGTAGTTCTCAGTCTTTGGTGCACACAAAAATGATCTACAGAGGAACTTCCCTGGTGATCCAGTGATTAAGACTTCATGTTCCCAATGCAAAAGGCCTGAGTTTGATCCCTGGTCAGCAAACTAGATCCCACATGCAGTTAATGAAAATCCCCAGTACTGCAAATAAGACCTGGCACTGCCAAATAATTTTTTTAAAGGTTTTTTTTTTTTTTTTTTAAAGAATGATCTGCAGAGATTTTAAAAATTCTGATACTCAGGTCTCACATTACCCAACAACATCAGAACTTGTGGGAACAGGAATCAGTGTTTTTAAACTTACAAAGTGATCCTAATCAGTAGCCAAGTGAGAGCCACTAACATAAAGCATGTTTCCTTAACATTTCTGTGGAAGATTAATACACTGCTTGAAATAATTCACACATTGAAATGACTTGGGGAAATTGTCTCCTCTGTATTCTTTCTAATTCAAAATGTAGTGTAGAATTAAAAAAAAAAAAAAAAAAAAAAAAACCTGAGAAATCCCACAACTGAATTGAGAAGAGTCAATTTCTATTGTTAATTCAGCATTCCCCCAAATTATTCCCCACAGGACTGAGTTCAATAGATGTCATTTCAGAACTTACAGATGTAGGGGAAATAGGCTAACTAGAAATGAGATTATGTATGAGAATATATAGGTGACATTAATCTCTTTTCTTAAGTAAGCAGGGAAGACAAGAGGACAAGACATACTATGTACTAAACTAGCATGGGGTGCATGAGATTACTGACACAAAGCCTGGAAAAAAAAGGTTTCAAAGGGTGGATAGGGGAGTGTGATAGGGAATCAGAATAATGAAAGGGTGCTATGCAAGCATCTTATTCTCAGCTTTGCTGCAGAGGTAGTAGTCTTTTTCATCTTCATATACACAATAAGTCAAATTTCTAAGTGGATAAGCTGATGTGAGAGAAGTTATGTTAAATAAAGATCAATAGCAAATCTTCAGGAAATAAACAATTTTGTTTCATTTAAAATTCTCAAACTTAAAACTAGAATTTTAATCAAGACCTATTTTTAGATCCAAAAATTGTAGTAAAATTGTGAGGCTGTGATTATTATCAGTTGTTAGGTAAGAAATATGAGAATGATGTATTCTGTATTTATAAAGTTTGGCCATTAGTTTTAGGGCATAGAGTCAATGATTTGTAAAAGGACACAGGATTCTGCTATACTTATTTTATGTTGTATGAAATGACACAAGAACATTCAAAACAAGTTTTCCTAGCTTCACTGATAGTGCATTTATGCTGCTCTATATTTATAACCTGCCTAAGCACTGAGGTCCAGGGAAGCAATTCAATGATTATATTTCTTGAAATTTCAATACTAAAACAAAATTGAACTGAGCATATGCCCTTGTGATTTATTCACTAGGCTTTTGCCAATAAGATATTAAAGCAGTTTTTTTGGTCATGAAATTTTATACCCCCCAAACATATTTACCATGCTAAGGAAGATATCGGACAATCTCAATAGTATAATTTGCATGGATTCTTCATCCAAGAATTGTTCATTAATAGCAATTCTTAAATCTTTTGTCAAAAATTTTTTTCAATGATACAATACTCTCTTAACTTGCAATTGGAGAAGTGGAGGCAGGGGAGTCAGACTTTTCTCTGCTTATTCAAATATTGGATTTTTATCATGTATTGAGGGTCCATTTTTTAAAACTTAAGTGAAAGCAAAATGCATTGACATCACCTTAAACACAGTTTGTTCTCTTGGTAAATTGATAATTAACCCATTTGTGTCAGTTGTTTCAGGATTCGTTTCACTTTAGTTCAGTCGCTCAGTCATGTCTGACTCTTTGCAACCCCATGGACTGCAGCACAGCAGGCTTCCCAGTCCATCACCAACTCTTGGAGCTTACTCAAACTTGCCCATCAAGTTGGTGAACTATCCAGCCATCTCATCCTCTGTCATCCCCTTCTCCTCCCACCTTCAGTCTTTCCCAGCATCAGGGTCTTTTCAAATGAGTCAGTTCTTCGCGTCAGGTGACCAAAGTATTGGAGCTTCAGCTTCAGTATCAGTCCTTAAAAAGAATATTCAGGACTGATTTCCTTAGGATTTACTGGTTGGATCTCCATGCAGTCCAAGGGACTCTCAAGAGTCTTCTCCAACACCACAGTTCAAAATCATCAGTTCTTTGGTGCTCAGCTTTCTTTACAGTCCAACTCTCACATCCATACATGACTGCTGGAAAAACCATAGCTTTGACTAGATGCACTTTTGTTGCAAAGTAATGTCTCTCCTTTTTAATATTTTGTCTAGGTTGATCGTAGCGTTTCTTCCAAGGAGCAAACTTTTTTTTTTTTAAATTTCGTGGCCGCAGTTACCACCTGCACTGATTTTGGAGCCCCCCCAAATAATGTCTCTCACTCTTTCCAAATTTTTCCCATCTATTTGCTCTGAAGTGATGGGACCAGAGGCAATAATCTTAGTTTTCTGAATGTTGAGTTTTAAGCCAACATTTTCATTTTCATCAAGAGGCTCTTTCACTTCTTTGCTTTCTGCCATAAAGGTGACGTCATCTGTATATCTGAGGTTATTAATATTTCTCCAAGTAATCTTGATTCCAGCTTGTGCTTCATCCAGCCCAGCATTTCACATGAACTCTGCATATAAGTTAAATAAGCAGGGTGACAATACACAGCCTTGACATACTCCTTTTCTGATTTAGAACAAACCTGTTGTTCCATGTCCAGTTCTAACTGTTGTTTCTTGACCAGCATACAGATTTCTCAAGAGGCAGGTCAGGTGGTCTCGTATTCCCAACTCTTTAAGAATTTTCCAGTTTGTGGTGATAGACACAGTCAAAGGCTTTGGTGTAATCAATAAAGCAGAAATTGATGTTTTTTCTGGAACTCTCTTGCCTTCTCTATGATCCATTGGATGTTGGCAATTTGATCTCTGGTTCCTCTACCTTTTCTAAAACCAACTTGAACATCTGGAAGTTCATGGTTCACATACTGTTGAAGCCTGGCTTGGAGAATTTTGAGCAATACTTTACTAGAATGTGAGATGAGTGCAATTGTCCAGTAGTTTGAACATTCTTTGGCATTGCCTTTCTTTGGGATTGTAATGAAAACTGACCATTTCCAGTCCTATGGCCACTGCTGATTTTTTCCAAATTTACTGGCATATTGAGCATGGCACTTTCACAGCATCATCTTTTAGGATTTGAAATAGCTCAACTGGAATTCCATCACCTCCACTAGCTTTGTTCATAGTGATGCTTCCTCAGGCCCACTTGTCTTCACATTCCAGAATATCTGACTCTAGGTGAGTGAACACACCATCATGGTTATCTGGGTCATGAAGATCTTTTTTGTATAGTTCTTCTGTGTATTCTTGCCACCTCTTCTTAATATCTTCTGCTTCTGTTAGGTCCATACCATTTCTGTCCTTTATTGTGCCCATCTGCAAAGAAATGATCCCTTGGTATCTCTAATTTTCTTGAAGAGATCTCTAGTCTTTCCCATTCTATTATTTTCCTCTATTTCTTTACATTGATCACTGAGGAAGGCTTTCTTATCTCTCCTTGCTATTCTTTGTAACTGCATTTAAATGGGTATATCTTTCCTTTTCTCTTTTGCCTTTCACTTCTCTTCTTTTCTCCTCAGACTACCATTTTGCCTTTTTTCTTTCTTTGGTGGATAGTCAGGATTAAGGGTATAAAATTTTATCACACTGTAGAAGCTAGATAAGAATGATGGTGCTTGACAGAATCCTAGAAAAGGTTTTTTTTTTTTTTCCCCCACAGAAGATAAGGGTAAGGGGCCCTGTTTAACATCTTTTATCTGTAAAGTTATAAATTGCAGTGTGAATTACTTCATTGAATGATTTTTTAAGACTCCATATTTTAACAAATTTGCACTTTATTATTTACTGTTTAAATGCTAGGCATTTTTAAATCATATGGTTGGCTTTTTGGTATATCCTATTTGCTATGAATCTTGGTCATTAAAAATAAAATGATGAGATAAGTTTGAACAAAGTCATATCGTGAAGTTAAAGTATAGCCATTCCTGAGTGTCCTGGGGCCCTATCAGTAATGTATGGAAAAGATTTCTCTGTGAAACATACTCCCAACATGGCAAATCATAGCAGGCTTCTCTACCCATGGCCAGGGGTTATGGCTATATGAGTGTTTGCTGTCTTCTAGTTTGCCTGCATGAGTGCATGCTAAGTCACCTCATTTGTGTCTAACTCTGTAACCCTACGGACTGTAGCCTGCCAGGCTCTTCTGTCCATGGGATCCTCCAGGCAAGAGTACTGGAGTGTTTCCATGCCCTTCTCCAAGGGATCTTCTTGACCCAGGGATCAAATCCTCATCTCTTACATCTTCTGTATTGGCAAGTGGGTTCTTTAGCACTAACACCACCTTAGTTCACCTAAAGGGGAGCAAAATATTTTCTATGAATAATTCTTAAAAATTCCATTTAGGAACATTTCATATAAAATGACAACTTGCTTAAATTTAAAAGGAAGAATAAACATAGTGTCCCTTCTGTGGTTTTTCATAGCAAACTTCATGTTTCTAACCAATAGCAACTTTGAAAATTTTATGACAGGCAAGATCGAAAGAATTTATTCCTATAGACTATTTTTAACAAAACTCTTTGTAGAATTTTGTAGCTGAATATACTTTTTACATGTGACAGTTCTTTCACACTCTAAACAAGTGTCATTTTATTAAGTATGTGAATTTACAAAATGTGATATAAGCCTTAACATTTCTGCCACATTTACTTCTAAAAGATCATTGACAATTGAAAATCATTAAGTATGTTTAAGTCTTTCTAGGCAGTAATTTTGAGAGATTATGTTAGAGTGATGAAAAAGGGAACATAGGTGAGAGGTATACAACATTTAGTGTACACAGCCTCTCAGGAGGATAGGAAACCCTCTGGCCTCACAAAATACAGCCTGAAAAGAAGCCAAACAACTGTGCCATGGACCCTCATCTTTCTTTTCTTGATGATCTGCAGATATTGGTGATACAGAGAGAGTTTACAGTCATTTGTGTGAAATGTAGAGGTTGCTAAGTGCAAGGACAAAGCACTGGGAGAGAATGACACTTCAGGATTTCTCCATCATATCAATAAACAGGCCAGGTCTCTGCCTGAGTCTCTGTTTTATAATGAAGAGGCTTTATTTTATTTTATTTTTATTTTTTTAGCCTATTCAAGAGTTAGCATGAATATAAAGGCAGTGGCGGTGTTTAACATGATTTGTTAATTGATTTTCCTTCCATTACATTAACTATTTTTAAAGGCATTGATCTAGTCTATGAGAATACTTTTGCACTTATAGAATAGTTATGAGACTAGTAAAGAGAGTTCCCAAATAGCTGAACTTGGTTTTCCCTATTGTTAATATTGCTATGGTACATTTGTCACACTTAAAAAAAACATCCATTCTTTATTATTATATGAAGGGCCTTTATATGTCTTTGGCTTTTACACAAACCTGTGTCTCCTGAATACAGTAATTGTTTTTGTTGTTCAGTCACTGAGTCGTGTCTGTCTCTGCAACCCGATGAACTGCAGTATGTCAAGCTTCCGTTCACCATCTCCTGCAGCTTGGTCAAACCCATGTCCATTGAGCCAGTGATGCCATCCAACCATCTCATCCTGTGTCATCCCCTTCTCCTCCTGCCTTCAATCTTTCCCAGCATCAGTGTCTTTTCTAATGAGTCAGTTCTTTGCATCAGGTGGCCAGAGTATTGGCGCTTTAGCTTCAGCATCAGTCCTGCCAATGAATATCCAGGGTTGATTTCCTTTAGGATTGACTGGTTTGACCTCCTTGCTTTCCAAGGGACTCTCAAGAGTCTTCCTACTATCCCTTCTCATGTTCTAGAATCCCATCCAAGATACTACATTACTTGTGTCTCCTTAGTGTTCCCTAGACTTGACAACTGCTCAGAACGGCATTGTTCTTTATAACCTTGACAGTTTTGAGGAATACTTGTCAGATATTTTACTGAATGTTCCTCAATTTGATTTATTTGAAGTTTTTCTTATGGTTAGATGGTGTTTTGTAGTTTTTCAGAGGAAGAATACAGAGGTAAAGTATAATTTGCATTATATCAAAAGTATAAAGTATCATTGTGAACCATTACTCATCATGTTAACCTGGTTCACCTAGCTGAGGTAGTATTTGTCAGATTTCTCTGCTCTAAAGTTGTTTTCCTCTGTTCCATGTGACTTTAGAAAGAAGTCACAGTTTACAATGAACACTCCAGAATGGGGAGTAATTTGCCATATCTTTGAGGGAAAAGAATCTATATAAATTATTTGGTAATTTTCTGTATGAGAGATTTGATTTCTCTATTTATTATTTAAACAATTTATGTGTATCAAAATGGTCTCATAGATATTTATTTTGTACTTTGGACTATAATCTAATACTATGTTATTTACTTCATTGCTCAAATTCTTTGGCCCAAATGGGCTACTGTATTTTGTTTCTGTGCTCCTTTGACAGATCTCCACCATTTTTGTGTTTATAAGCACATCTTCATTTTCTGGCACTATAGGATAATTGAGACTCATTTTGTATATTCTCTGCCTCAACCCTAGAATTAGTAATTTCTCCAAGAAGCTTGGATTCCTTTTATTGGAAAATGGTATTAAAAGCCAAGATACAGGTGAGGGATATGTTTGTTGCTACCAGTGCATCATTGCTTCAAAACTCTCAGTGAGCAAAACTAGTGAAATATGAATATGTACCCACATGTGTATACATATGTATCTATAGTTATTTCCATATGTAACCATCTCAATATATTATGAAAGGAATACCAAAATGCAGCCACGTTTGCTAACAGCTCTCTAAAATGAAACCAGGAAATTTGAGGAAGTGTAACTTATACATGTCTTAGCCTGACTGGAATCTGATCTTTTAACCACTTCTTGGCTTAGCATAGGCATTAAGCACATCTGCCAAATATTCCAGAAACTCAAAATAATCACCAGGCTCTTTCCCTAAAATAACTCATGACAGCTTATCCCTGAAGGACAAATAGTCCCTTTTCTGTGCCAGAAACAATTATAATTCTGGCAGAGGACTTGGACAATGTTCGCCTTTATAAGTCCTTCACTGTCTTCCTGATAACTCTCTTTCGGTTTTACTGAATTGCAATTCTTAAGACCCCAAATGGGTTTCATTCCTATCTCAGATAGTAAAGAATCTGCCTGCAATGCAGGAGACCTGGGTTTGATCCCTTGGTCAGGAAGATCCCATAGAGAAGGGAATGGTTACCCACTCAAGGTTTTTAGCCTGGGAAACTCCATAGACAGAGGAGCCTGGAGGGCTACAGTCTGTGGGGTCACAAACAGCCAGAAACAACTGAGCAATTATCACTACTAATACTACTACTAAAGACCCAAAATAAAGCTTTCTTCTTTGCAGCTTTGATACTGATTGTGTGTGTGTGTGTATAAAGCTATCCAGGTATTCATACAGATGTTTCCAACTCTAATCCATTACCATATAGTTCTTTCTAGGTTTTACCCTCTGCTTCCATGTAATCCTCTGCTCCAAAATTGAGAAACCGACTTCTCATTAATCACCATCCAATCCCAGGATTGATGCAGAGTGATTTCAGGGTTGTATAACTATGTCCCCTGTCTTGGGCAGGGTGGAGAGAGTTTCTCAAGAGTGCAGTTCCTTTCATTTGTAATCTTATAGTTTCCAATTATTTTCAAAATTACTGAGGTCAGTATCATTTTTCTCTAATTCCCTTCAGTGAGATGATGTCAAAAATGTGTGATATAGTTAGATCCCTTTATCACAATCTACATTCCATCTTTGGGTTTCTCAGTCTCCTAACTTTTTTTCCCTAATTCAGTTCAGTCAGTTCAGTAGCTCAGTCATGTCTGGCTCTTTGTGACCCCATGTACTGCAGCACGCCAGGCCTCCCTGTCCATCACCAACTCCCAGAGTTCACTCAAACTCATGTCCATTGAGTTGGTGATGCCATCCAACCATTTCGTCCTCTGTCATCCCTTCTCCTCCTGCCTTTAATCTTTCCCAGCATCAGGGTCTTTTCCAATGAGTCACTTCTTTGCATCAGGTGGCCGAAGTATTGAAGTTTCAGCTTCAACATCAGTCCTTTCAATGAATATTCAGGACTGATTTCTTTTAGGATGGGCTGGTTGGATCTCCTTGCAGTCCAAGGGACTCTCGAGAGTCTTCTCCAACACCAATTTTCCCTAATTAGTATACATTAAAATTCACTCTTTAGACTGTAAAGTTCAATGTGTTTTGGAAAAACTCATAGTGTCATATATATACCATGGTAACATACAGAATAGTTTTACAACCCTAAAAATCTTCCGTGCTTCTCCAGTTCAACCTTCCCCAAATTCCCAGTCCCTGGCAACTACATACCTGTTTCCCATATCTGCAAGTTTTCCATTTTCAGCAGATAATGTAAATAAAATCATACAATATATAGTCTTTAACTTAGAACCACACATATAAGATTCATGTGTTGTTCTGTGTATTGAAAGCTGATTTCCTTTTAAAACTGAATAATATTCCAGTGTGTGGAGGTTCTACAGTGTTTTCCCTTTCAACTATTTAAGGACATTGTCATTGCTTCCATATTCTGGCAAGCCCTGATAGAGCTGATATAGATATTGGCATGCAGGTTTCCTGAGAACAATATTTTATTCAGATGAATAAATACCTAGGAGATGATTTTATGGTAAGACTGCTTATCATTGTAAGACACTCCCAAAATGTCTTTCAATATATTTGTACTATTTTTCATTTCCATGACCAATTAATGAAAATTTTGGTTTCTCTTTATCCTAGTTAACAACTGAATATGGTCAAAGTTTTAAATTTTAACAATTTATTCGGCTTGGTGTTATATTCATATTTTTCAACATGGAATTGGCTGGTTGGTATAATTTTAAATTTAACTATCATTGACTTACAATATTATATTAATGTCAAGTATATAACATAGTGATTTAATATTTTCAATGTAAAGATATTATGAACTATCAGCTATATCCCTATGCTATGCACCGTATCAGTATATCTTACTTATCATAGTATTTTGGATCTCTTTAATTTTTTGGCCATACCATGAGGCTTATAGAATCTTATTTCCACAATCATGGATCAAACCCAGGTCCTTTACAGTGAAAGAGTAGAGTCCTAACCACTGGACCACCAGTGAATTCCCTGGACCTCTTAATCTCATACCTTTGTCTTGCTCTATCTGCCTTTCCTCTCCCTACTAACTAGCACTAGTTTGTTGTCTATGTCTGTGAGTCTATTTTTGCTCTGTTTTATTCATTGTTTTGTTCTGCTTTTTATATTCCACATGTAAGTGATGATATAGGTATTTATCTTTCAGTGACCTATCTCACTACACATAATACTCTCTAGGTCCATTCATGTTGTTGAAAATGGCAACAATTCATTCTTTTTATGGCTGAGTAATATCCCATTGTGTGTGTGTGTGTGTGTGTGTGTGTGTGTGTGTGTGTTTGAGTATATACATACCACCACCTCTGTTTCCATTCATTTGTTGATAGACGCTTAGTTTGTGTCCATATCTTGGCTATTGTAAATCAATGTTGCTATGAACATTGGAGGGCATGAATCTTTTTGAATGTTTTTTCCTCTTCTTTGAATGTATATTCAGGAGTAAAATTAATGGATCATACGGTAGTTTTATATATGGTTTTTAAAGAAGTATCATACTGTTTTCCATAGTGATGGCACCAATTTACATTCCCACCAGTGGTGTATGCAAGTTCCCTTTTCTCCACATCCTCATCAACATTGTTTATGTGTCTTCTTTTTGATGATAGTGGTTCAGACAGGTATGAAGTGATATCTCACAGTTTTGATCTGCATTTTTCTGGTGATTAGCATGGTTGTGCACTTAACACCATGGTCCTATCAGCAATACAACCTATCCCTTCATTTGGGTTTTCTTCATTATCTGCAATCTCCCGGACCAAACAGACTAGGCAGCCGTAGGTTAACTGTGAAAACAGATGAAATATGAATTGTATGAGCCATGGTCTGTTTGTTTTATGCAATTAGGCATCAGCTGTTCTCCCAGAGAACTAACCCACAACCAAATAAAGAATGTGATGTTTTGAGTACAATTCATCTAAGAAGCACTATCTCCCTGATGGCACATCACAAACAGGTGGCACTCATTTTCCATTACCCTCCAGAAGTTAACAAAAGCATCATAACGTTTCATCTGAGATGCAGTTGAGAGTAAATGTCTACTTTATTATCTCTTTAAACATTAGTAGATGAGCAAGGGGAGGAGGATTTAACTGTCTGCTCTTTTCTACTTATAGCCATGGACAGAAGTAGAAACTTAGCCAACTAATGGATAGTAGCACAAAGGTCCACTACAGTTATATTGGAATGTGTGCATCTTATTATTCAAGTCCCATCTTGAACAGATGTCTCAGCATCTTCAATCAGGATTCAGAGAATTAGACAGCAGTGCAGCTGCCTAGATAAAGAAAGATCAGTGAGGGACCCAAAGATGTGTGAGTCAACCCAAGTGTTATCCCCAATTACCAATGTGCTGGCTAAAGTCATACTTTTATTATTGGTATTAGTCCTGAAAGTTACCAACAATTTACATAACCTAGGCAACAATCAAATTGTGTAACAATCTTTAGCCTAATATAGGGCAACAGTTGACTTTGCCAGAGTCTAGCAAACATAACGATGGGACAGAGGAAATGGTAGGAATAGTAATGAGGATAGAGGGGAAAATCCAGCGATCACTTTTTTATTACCATACCCCAATAACTACTTTATTTTCTTTTATATAAAGGAAAAAAAAACCCTGGCATCTGGTATGCCTTCCCACTCTGAGGAATTGTGCTCAGTTCTAGGCCTTTAGCATAATTAGATTGGTTGATTTAATTTGATTAATATTTTAAGATGAACCATCTTAAAATATTTAGAGTTTGACTTGGAGGAAGTTCCTTTAAAAATTTTTAATTGTGAACATTAACTATTGTAAAAGACCCTATCAACTATCCATCATTTAGAATCATTATTCTGAATGTTTCAGTTTTCTTGTTTTGTGTTAGAGAGTAAAAATAGTAAACACTCCTATTGTGATTGTTATTATTAAGTGACTATATTCATATAAAGTGCTTAGCACAGTAAGAGGCATATAAAAGTGCTATCATTATTATTGTTTCTAGTTTTGTGAAAATCCTATGCTTCTACAAAACATGATATTTAAACATCAAGGAATACAATATCTGGTGTCAATCAGAGTTATACCCAAAGATAGGCAATCTTTTCTGAATGTTATATTGTCCCTGTGGACATTCCAAAGTGTAATATACTAATTCTATTTTTTTTGAAAGTTTCTTAAGATTCTATGGTGCTTCCAGTGTGGTTAGAATTTTATAATTCAACATTGCAGTTATTGTCTCTAGCTTAATAAGCCTCCAAGGACATCCAAGATATCTGTAAGTGTTTATGTGAGGACGAGGAGGAGTAATAATTGCAATAGTGTTTCTCTGTTTATGCCCTGACTAGAAAAAAGGTGCCTCTACTATTTAGGAAAGCAAAAATGAATGAAAAACTCCACCATTATCAGTGGACTGGACTGAAGAAGACTATTATTACAAATGGAGTTTTGTGGACTACTCCTTTTAATGCAGAACGTTATTTACTGTAAAAAGCAATTTAAATTCATTGAGAAATTTCTAAAGCAAATTTGTGAATGATGCCATCTATAAACCCCCATATATGAAACCAAGCAAAATTTTAGGGTATTATGACTGTTTTTCCCCCTTTTCCATCTCAAAAAGTCACATTTGGTCTCTCCACAAAGACAATAGTAATGGTGGAAGGAATGCAAAGAGGGGAGAAGGAATTATCAGGGCAAAGGAGTATATATGTTTTATATATATAACTAGTGATTATATATATATCACTAGTCATGGGGAATTTAGCACCATACAGCTTATGGAACTGTTTAGAAGACTGAATGGTAGCTCAGAAGTTCCATTCACTTTATTTTGATGGCATTATTTTTATTATTTTTTGTTAACATCTCTAGTTGGGAATGAACACAAAATATGCCATTTTCATTATAAAGTGTTTAATAGTATTTTGAAACGTATTCAGAGTTACACTAAAGTGAGATAGAGCCTTTGCTTTTTTAATCTAATTTTCTTCTTTCTCTTTCTTCTTCCCACCCATACATTTAATTTCTTTTCCAACTCTCCAAATCTAATTGTTTTAATTTTTTTATAGTGGTAAGACAATGTGAGATCTACTCACTTAACAGTTTTAAGTGTCCAGCAGAGTATTATTAACTATAGGCAATAAGCTAAATCATAGATCTCTCCAACTTATTCATCTTGAATAGTTCAGTTCAGTCATTCAGTCCTGTCTGACTCTGTGACCCCATGAATCTCAGTATGCCAGGCACCCTGGTCCATCACCAACTCCCAGAGTTTACCCAAACTCATGTGCATCAGGTCGGTGATGCCATCCAGCCATCTCATCCTCTGTAGTTCCCTTCTCCTCCTGCCCCCAATCCCTCCCAGCATTGGGGTCTTTTCCAATGAGTTAACTCTTTGCAAGAGTTGGCCAAAGTATTGGAGTTTCAGCCTCAGCATCAGTCCTTCCAATGAACACTCAGGACTGGTCTCCTTTAGGATGGATTGGTTGGATCTCCTTGCAGTCCAAGGGACGCTCAAGAGTCTTCTCCAACACCACTATTCAAAAGTGTCAATTCTTCAGTGATCAGCTTTCTTCCCAGTCCAACTCTCACATCCATACATGACCACTGGAAAAACTATAGCCTTGACTAGATGGACATTTGTTGGCAAAGTAATATCTCTGCTTTTTAATATGCTATCTAGGTTGGTCATGGAGATGGCAACCCACTCCAGTATTTTTGCCTGGAAAATCCCATGGACAGAGGAGCCTGGTAGGCTATGGTCCATGGGGCCGCAAAGAGTCGGACACGACTGAGTGACTTCCCTTCACGAGGTTGGTCATAACTTTCCTTCCAAGGAGATCTTGCATAACTGAAGCTTTATATACCCATTGAGTAACAATTCCCATTTTTCTACCCCCTGCCCCAGCCACTGCTAACCACCATCCTATTCTCTGCTCCCATGTATTTGAGTATTTCCGATACTTCATATAAATGGAATGATTCGTTCTTCTATGATTAACTGATTATTCTTAGCAGTGTTGTCCAGGTACATCTATGTTTTTACATATGGAAGGATTTCCTTGTTTTAAAACCAATGGCCAAACAGTAGTCCATTCTGTATGTATACTCAGTTCAGTTCATTTCAGCCGCTCAGTCGTGTCCAACTCTTTGCAACCCCATGATGCAACATGCCAGGCCTCCCTGTCCATCACCAATTCCCTGAGTTCACTCAGACCCACGTCCATCGAGTCAGTGATGCCATCCAGCCATCTCATCCTCTGTCGTCCCCTTTTCCTCCTGTCCCCAATCCTACCTTTAAAAAAAAAAATGATGGCTATCCTAACAGATGTGATATATAATTTTGAAATGCATTTCCCTGATGATTAGTGATGTTGAGCATCTTTAATCGGCATCTTTGTCCTTTGTCTTCTTTGGAGAAATGTCTATTCAATTTCTTTGCTCATTTTTAAATTGGGCTATTTGTTTTCAGTATTGAATTCTATGGGCTTCCCAGATGGCTCAGCAGTAAAGAATTCATCTGCAATGAAGGAGATGCAGGAGACACTGGTTTGATTCCTGGGTCAGGAAGATCCCTGGAGGAGGAAATAGCAGCCCACTCCAATATTCTTGACTGGAAAATCCCATGAACAGCAAACCTTGGTGGGCTATAGGCCGTAGGATTGCAAAGGTCAGACTAAACTGAATACAGCATAGCACACTGAGTTCTATGAGGTCCTCATATTTTATATATTAAACACCTATCAGATACACGGTTTACAAATTCTTTCTCCCTTTCCACAGAGTGTGCTTTCAAGTTTGTTGCAGTTTCACTTGTTTGCTTTGCTTTTGTTGCCTGTGTTTTTGGTGTTTTATCCAAGGAATAATTATCAAGAAAAATGTCAAGATTTTCTTCCATGTTTCCTTCTAGAAGTTTTACCATTTAAAATCTTGAGTTTAAGGCTTAAAAAAAATAACAAAAATATATGGAATGGCTCATAAATTTGTGTGTTATCCTTTTGTAGGAGCCATGCTAATCTTCCCTGTATAGTTCCAATTTAATAAATGTGTTCCAAAGCAAGCAATTGAGTTTAAGTCATTAATCCTTTTTGAGTTGATTTTTGTGTACGGTATAAGATTAAGATCCAATTACAGTTTTTTGCACTTGGACATCACTTTTCCCAGAATCAATTGTTGAAGAGACTACCCTTTCCACGTTTTGTATTTTCAAAACGCTTGTCAAATATCAGTTGCTAAAATATGTCTGTAAATACATTTTAGTAATACCATTTCAATTCATGAACACAAATTATCTTTTAATTTATTTGTGTCTTCTTCATTGTCTTTCATCAGTGTTTTATAGCTTTTGGTATACAGATATTTCACTTCTTGGTTAAATTTATTCCTAAATATTTTATTCTTTCTGATGCTATTTTAAGAGGAATTGTTCTCTTAATTCCATTTATGGAGAGTTAGTTGTGAATGTATATAAATCCAGCTGGTTTTTATGTTTTTCTATCTTTTACTGAATTTGTTGATTTTATCCAACAGTTTATGTGGAGTATTAGGATTTTCTTTTACTTCTAAAATGCATCATCAGCAAAAATATAATTTTCCTTTCTTCAAATCAGATGTCTTGTCCATTTGCACTGGCTAGGACTTCCAAAATGGTGTTAAAGAGAAGGATGGGAGAGCATGGGCATCCCTGTTTTGTTCTTGATTTTAGCAAAACTTTCAATGTTTAACCACTGAGTATAATGTTAGCTATCAGCTTGCCATATAAGGCCTTTATTATGTTGAGGTACATTCCTTCTCTATCCAATTTCTTGAAAACTTTCATCATGAAAATGTACTAAATTTTATGAAATGCTTTGCTTGCATCTATTGAGATAATCATGTGATTTTTAACCTCTATTCTATTAATGTTCCACATTGCATTAATTGCTTTATATACATTGAACCATCCTTGAATTCCAGGCATAAATCCAACTTGATCATGTATTGGCATCTGATTCCATTTAGTTGTATTCTCTTATAGCTCACTGAACTTTTTTTAAGATAACTACTTTGAATTCCTTCTCAAACAATTCTTAGACCTCAATTTTTTAAGAATCATTTACTAGAGATTCTTTTTTCCCTTTCTGGGGTCATATTTCTTAAAACATCATGTTTCTGTAGCTTTTTATTGGCACTTGTGCATCTCTGAGTCTTTTCAGACTGGTTTTATACAAAAAAAAAAAAAAGACCTTCACCAATCAGACTGGCTAGAGATTCTGGCAAATTTGAAACTTTTCTATGACTGTACATGTTTTACTTCTCTCATTTCTTCCTGGAAGATAAAAGGTTGTGCAACTTTTCTCAGTCTCAGAGTTGTCCTGGCCACAGTAAGCCTCCTGTCCCTTTCCTGAGACAGTGCACTAAAAGACAGAAACACAGGATGCACACTCAGCTCCTGTCCCACCCTCCTTTCTTTCAATATTTATTTATTACGTTTTGGTTGCTCTTTGGCTTTGTTTTTGCTGTGCCCAGGTCTTCTTAGTTTTGGAGAGTGGGGACAACTCTCTAGTTGCAGTGTGTAGGCCTCTTACTGTGATGGTCTCTCCTGTACAGCACATGTTCTAGGTGCACAGGCTTCAGTAGTTGTGGTTTGTCAGTTCAATAGTCGTGGCTTCTGGGCTCTAGAGCACTGGCTCAGTAGTTGTGGCACACGGGCCTAGTTGCCCCATGACATGTGGGATCTTCCTGGACCAGAGATAGAACCAGTGTCCCCTGCAGTGCAAGGTGAATTCCTAACCACTGGACCACCAGGGAAGCCCCTCTCCCTCCCTCTTGATGAACAAGTCTCAGGATTGAGCATCTTCTCCCAATGTCCGCAGAGCCATACTGGTTGCTGAGTCATTCTGTCCTTTTCCCTAGGCCAGTGCACTGAAATTCTGGGCCTTGAGTGGAAGCTCCATTTCTCTTTCTCCTTTCTGAAGGAAAAGTCTCAATATTATGTCCCTTCTCTGAATTTTTCAGGGCCATGCCAGCTGTTGAGACTATGTCAATGCCTTCAGCATTGTGGGTGAGATTATATAGTAACAGGTCTCTCTGAAAGTGGCTTGAGGGTTGTTGCATAGTTAACTCTTTCCACTCATGGAGAAATTGATGGCTGAGGGGATTTCTCTTGCTCCTAAGTTATGCTGGTTTAGAAGGACTGACAGAGGTTAACTGAAATTGCTTTTACAAATTTCAGTGTGACTGTTCTCAGTTTTGAACTCATCTAGGGTACTGAAATTATTTAACTGGATTCTGGAGTTTTCATAAAGGTATTTTGGGCCTTAAAGTGTTATTAAATTAGTGCATTTGTTGGCCGATGACAGCTGCGATTTCCTATTGTGGCTTTTTATTGATATCACTGCTTCTAATCTTTTTTTTTTTTTTTCCAATTGGAGGCTAATGACAATATTGTGGTGGGCTTTGCCATACATTCTCATGAATCAGCCATGGGTGCACATGTGTTCTCCATCCTGACCCTTCCTCCCCCTTCCCTCCCATACCATTCCTCAGGGTCATCCCAGTGCACCAGCCCTGAGCATCCTGTCTCATGCATCGAGCCTGGACTGGCGATCTATTTACATAATAAAGTATACATGTTTCAGTGTTATTCTCTCAAATCATCCTACCCTCACCTTCTCCCACAGAGTCCAAAAGTCTGTTCTTTACATCTGTGTCTCTTTTGCTGTCTCACATATAGGGTCATCATTACCATCTTTCTAAATCCCGTATATATGTGTTAATATACTGTATTGGTGTTTTTCTTTCTGACTTACTTCGCTCTGTATAATAGGCTCCAGTTTCATCCACCTCATTAGAACTGATTCAAAGGCATTCTTTTTAATAGCTGAGTAATATTCCATTGTGTATATGTACCACAGCTTTCTTATCCATTCATCTGCTGATGGACATCTAGGTTGCTTTCATGTCCTGAATACTGTAAACAGTATAGCAATAAACATTGGGGTACATGTGTCTCTTTCAATTCTGGTTTCCTCAGTATGTATGCCCAGCTGTGAGATTGCTATGTCGTATGGCAGTTCTATTTCTAGTTTTTTAAAGAATTTCCACCCTGTCTCCATAGTGGCTCTACTAGTTTGCATTCCCACCAACAGGGTAAGAGGGTTTCTTTTTCTCCACACCCTCTCCAGCATTTATTGTTTGTAGACTTTTTGATAGCAGCCATTCTTACTGGCATGAGATGGTACCTCATTGTGTTTATGATTTGCATTTCCCTGATAATGAGTGATGGTGAGCATCCTTTCATGCGTTTGTTAGCCATCTGTACGTCTTTGGAAAAATGTCTGTTTAGTTCTTTAGCCCATTTTTTGATTGGGTCATTTATTTTTCTGGAATTGAGCTACGGGAGTTGCTTGTATATTTTTGAGATTAGTTGTTTGTCAGTTGCTTCATTTGCTGTTATTTTCTCCCCTTCTGAAGGCTGTCTTTTCACCTGGCTTATAGTTTCCTTCATTGTGCAAAAGCTTTTAAGTTTAATTAGGTCCCATTTGTTTATTTTTGCTTTTATTTCCATTACTCTGGGAAGTAGGTCATAGAGGATCCTGCTATGATGTATATCAGAGAGTGTTTTGCCTGTTTTCCTCTAGGAGTTTTATAGTTTCTGGTCTTACATTTAAATCTTTAATCCATTTTTTAGTTTATTTTTGTGTATGGTGTTAGAAAGTGTTCTAGTTTCATTCTTTTACAAGTGGTTGACCAGTTTTCTCAGCACCACTTGTTAAAGAGATTGTCTTTTCTCCATTGTATATTTTTTACTCCTTTGTCAAATATAAGGTGGCCATAGATGTATATATTTATCTCTGTGCTTTCTATTTTGTTTGATCTGTGTTTCTGTCTTTGTGCCAGTACCATACTCTCTTGATGACTGTTGCTTTGTAGTATAGCCTGAAGTCAGGCAGGTTGATTCCTCCAGTTCCATTCTTTCTCAAGATTGCTTTGGCTATTCGAGGTTTTTTGTATTTCCACACAAATTGTGAAATTATTTGTTCTAGTTCTCTGAAAAATACCGTTGGTAGCTTGATAGGGATTACATTGAATCTGTAGATTGCTTTGGGTAGTACACTCATTTTCACTATATTGATTCTTCTAATCCATGAACAAGGCATATTTCTCCATCTATTTGTATCATTTTTGATTTCTTTCATCAGTGTTTTATAGTTTTCTGTATATAAGTCTTTTGTTTCTTTAGGCAGATTTATTCCTAAGTATTTGATTCTTTCATTGAAATGGTGAATGGAATTGTTTCCTTAATTTCTGTTTTCTCATTGTTAGTGTATAGGAATACAAGGGATTTCTGTGTGTTAATTTTATATCCTACAACATTATTATATTCATTGATTAGCTCTAGTAATTTTCTGGTGGTGTCTTTCGGGTTTTCTATGTACAGGATAGTGTCATCTGCAAACAGTGAGAGTTTTACTTCTTTTCCAATCTGGATTCCTTTTATTTATTTTTCTTCTCTGATTGCTGTGGCTAAAACTTCCATAACTATATTGAGTAATAGTGGTGAGAGTGGGCATCCTTTTCTTGTTCCTGACTTTAGGGAAAATGCTTTCAGTTTTTCAACACTGAGGATAATGTTTGCTGTGGGCTTATCATATATGGCTTTTATTATGTTGAGGTATGTTTATAATCTCTAATCCAGATTTTTAAAGAGTCCTAACCAAAATTATGTCTACTCATCATTGGGATAAAACCTTTTTTAACCCCCAAACTCACTTTGTTGTAGGATAACACCTATAAAAATGTAATTACCAGATACCCTTTGTGAGTGAAAAAAAAAATTACCAACTCCTTTTTCACTAGTATATCTCAGTTGCATGACTACCTATATATCTGAAATGAGTTTATACACTTTATATTCCCTCTGAATATGCCAAAAGTTTACAACTGAAAAATCATATTGCTACTGTATCATCTAGGTCCACATAGATTATTTAAGAATCAGAACAGGATAGAATAAGTGTTCTAGTGCAATTACAATGATTCAAAGATTACAACAAGGGCTCAACCCACATGTTTTTGAAAATATAGAGGTGAAAATATTTGTATGATAGCTACCATTAAGGAAGAAAATTCATGAGGTCATATGGTCCTATATTTTCTTATATTTTCTGATCTTCAAGATGTAAAGGTTAATCATTAATGTTCTTTGTAAGGTGACCCACAGCTCTTGCAAATGAAGCAGATAGGCATTGTTATGGATCAGTATTTCCATAGAACAGCAGTCCCCTTCCTTTTTAGCACCAGGGACCAGTTCTGTGGAAGACAATTTTTCCACAGCTTAGGGAAGGGGGGAAGTTTTCAGGATGATTCAGACACATTACATTTATTGTGCACTTTATTTCTAATCTAAAGCTGCTGCTAATCTGACAGAAGGTATCTGTCTGTGGCCCAGAGGTGGAGGACCCCAGGCCATAATACCTGTGGTGATTCAGGCCACCACATTGTGGGGAAATTGGATTTAGGCTTCTATTATGGTGGGACCAACAGATGAATCAATTCCATATTTTTGAAGGCAGCTAGTTATTATTGAACAGAGTGTTCAGTGATTCTACTTAAGACAGCATTAAAAAGAGATGTCAAGGAAGAAATATTTTGGGAAGTAGAATCTTTTGTTGTTAAGTTGAATTATCACCAAGTTTTATGACCTTAATTCTGTTATTAAAGTCCATTTTTAACAGATTCAGTAATTGGAAAATTAAAGTTCAACCATAACCAGATTTAATAATTTATTCAGTTCAGATCTTAAATATTTTAATTATTCAATATGTTAAAACAGCTGTGCAAGAAAATGTCTTACAAGATATAAATCAAGAACTCTCTCTAAACTATATTTAAAAAGCTGTATCTTCTACCCACTCAACTGCCCATCCTTCTATTCCACACCAACTCACTACCTAACTCTGTCCACACCTATCTGATACTCTCCTCTGTCAAGTTTGTAAAACATATTATCTTCTGCACTGATAAATGTTAGGATTATGGATTATTTAAAAAAGAAAAATTTGTCCTTATATACACAAACAAAGGACTTTGCATGTTTACTCTTTTTACAAGAGAAACATTTCTGGGAGAGTCTCTAAATAATGTCTTTAACAATTTTTTTGTATCCTAAGAGTGGTTTCATCTGTGTGAAAGTTTGTGGCAGTCAAGTTGCACATTTATATTTATGAAGAATAAACAATAAAAATGAAACTGTTAGGGGAACACTAACTGCCCATTCTTATCCTGGTCAAGGTTCCCTATCTACAACATGTTGTTCAGCACAGTCTGGTTGAGAATTACAGAGTCATGATTGAGTTCTTGGCCTTTGTCGTCACTTTATTGATGGTGGTCTGGAATTCTCTAGGAAATCAATTCCTTCACCCTTTCTTCATTACTTTATATAGTTAAAATGTTACTAATTAGTCAATATACTTCTGAGAAATGGAAGTTCACCAATTTTTCCTTTTATTTTTTAATTTAATATTTATTTTATATTAGAGTATATTCATGTGGGTGTGAGTGGTCACTCAGTCACATCTGACTCTTTGTGACCTCGTGGACTGTAGCCCACCAGTCTTCTCTTTCCATAGAATTTTCCAGGCAAGAATCCTGGAGCAGGTGGCCATTTCTTACCAAGGGACCTTCCCTACCTAGGCATCAAACCGGCATCTCTTGCATATCCTGTACTGGCAGGTGGGCTCTTTACCATTGTCCCATCTGGAAGCCCCATATTAGAATATAGTTGATTCAAAATGCTGTGTTAGTAACAGGCATAAAGTGATTCAGTTATGCATATACATGTATCTATTTTTTTTCAGATTCTTTTCCCATATAGGGAAATATAGAATATCAAGTAGAGATCCATGTGCTATGTAATAGGTTTTTGTTGATTTTCTGTTTTATATATAGAAGTACATATATGTTAATCCCAAACTCCTAATTTATCCCTTCCCCCACCTCACCTTTCCCCTTTGCTAAACATATGTCAATTTTCAAAATCTGCAAGTGTTGTTCTGTTTTGTAAATAAGTTCACTTGTATATTCTTTTTTTTTTTAGATTTCACATATAAGTAATATCATATGATTTTTTCCTTCTCTATAAAATTTATTTCATTTAGAATGATAAACCTAGGTCCATCCATGTTTCTGCAAATTGCCTTATTTAATTCTTTTTATGGCTTAGTAAAATTCTCTTGTATATGTGTACCATACCTTCTTTTCCATTCCTCTGCTGATGGTCATTCATACTGGTTCCAAGTCTTGGCTGTTGTAAAGAATGATGAAAATAACACTGAGTTGCATTTTCACAGAGTTAGAACAAGATATTTTTTAAATTTGTATGGAAACATGAAAGACCCTGAGTAACCAAAGCAACCTTGAGAAAGAAAAATAGGGCTAGAGGAATCAGAATCCCTCACTTCAGACTATACTACAAAGCTACAGTCATCAAAGCAATGTAGTACTGGCACAAAAACAGAAATATACCTCAATGCAACAGGATAAAAAGCCCAGACATAAATAAACCCACATACCTATGGCCAATTAATCTATGACAAAGGAGTATATGAAGGAGAAAAGACAGTTCTTCAATAAGTGGTGCTGGAAAAACTGGACAGCCACATATAAAAGGATGAAATTAGATCACTCCCCTATACTATACACAAAAATAAACTCAAAATGGATTAAAGATCAAAATGTAAAACTTGGTACTACTAAACTCTTAAAGGAAAACAGTCAGAATACTCTTGGATATAAATCACAGGAATATCTTTTTTGATCCACCTACTAAAGTGATGGACATAAAAACGAACAAATGGGACCTAGTTAAACTTAAAAAAACTTTTGCATAGCAAAGGAAACCATGAACAAAATAAAAAGACAACACACAGAATGAAAGAAAACACTTTCAAGTGAAGCAACTGACAAGGAATTAATCTCCAAAATATACCATGCAGCTCATTAAAAACAACCGTATCAAAAAATGAGCAGAAGCTCTAAATAGACATTTCTCCAAAGACAAACAAATGACCAGAAAGCAAATGAAAAGATGTTCAACATGAATGGGTTGCCATTTCCTTCTCCATCAGTAATTATTAGAGAAATACAAATCAAATTTACAGTAAGGTATAACCTCACAGTGGAAGTTCATCATCTAATTTTGAAGTAATTGCTGGGAATAGAAGTGTTAAACTTATGGGAAAGGCAAACTTATAAATCTATATTTTTTTAACCTTTGAAAAGCAAATTGGAGATGCTATGGGTCAGAAAAGAAGCACCATTTCTTTCTATTTTAGTCTTCAGTTCAGTTCAGTTCAGTTCAGTTCCGTCGCTCAGTCGTGTCCCATTCTTTGCGACCCCATGAATCGCAACATACCAGGCCTCCATGTCCATCACCAACTCCTGGAGTTTACCCAAACTCATGTCCATAGAGTCGGTGATGCCATCCAGCCATCTCATCCTCTGTCGTCCCCTTCTCCTCCTGTCCCCAATCCCTCCCAGCATCAGGGTCTTTTCCAATGAGTCAACTCTTCGCATGAGGTAGCCAAAATATTGGAGTTTCAGCTTCAGCATCAGTCCTTCCCATGAACACCCAGGACTGATCTCCTTTGGGATGGACTGGTTGGATCTCCTTGCAGTCCAAGGGGCTCTCAAGAGTCTTCTCCAACACCACAGTTCAAAAGCATCAATTCTTAAAAGTAAACAAAAGGGCCTTAATATTCTGTTCAGCTTGAAAAAACTTTAGACAGCTTCCTTCCTGAGTATAAGCTCCTGATTTCCTTTTTCTTAGAGTATTTTCTTTAGAAAACTTATAAGTGTAAATCATTTCTTTGTCCATACAAGGTGTAAATATTCTCACACACATTTACAACCCAAGTATGCCTTGGTCAAGGTCCTACAAACCATACCTTTCAAATGTAATCATCAAGGAAAATAGAGTGCCTATCTTGGAATCTCCATAGAGGAGTAGGAGCCAATCTTAGATCAATACCAATTAGCCAGCAATCATATTGACCACCCCCACCTCAATTAACATCTTCCAGTATTTATCCACTAGCTCACCACAATATTTAACAACTCTCCCACTTTTTCTTTCAGAGCAATTGAGTTCATTCTTTCTCCTTTATATATTGAATATAGTTTTCCTTGACTATTTAACCTGTTTGGTACAGAGTGACCAAATAGAAAGTCCTAGAGAAAGTTTAGAAATTAGCAAAAGCAGAATATATAAGCATTGTTATGGTGGTAAGAATTTGGCAGTTTCTAGGATTTGGGTCAATGCTTTTTGTTTTTCTGAAAAAGGCACAAAATGCTGATGATTACAGCTAGAACAATTATATCCTTCAAGCAGCTATGAAGGAATTCTCTAATATGACAAGCGGAGAGGACATTTCAGCCTTTACACGTATTTTCCTTTAACATTCTTCTCTGTCCACCCTTATTTATTTCCTCTTGCAAGCCTGTTGTAAAATTCTTATACTATTTCAAGCTTCTTTGGCCTTTGCCTTCTATAAGATGTGTCTGTAATTTTTTTTTTAATTTGAAAAATCTAATAAGACATTTTTCATTTTATTACATAGGCTTTATTTTTTAAAATGCACTTTTAAATCCATCTCCATACCTCAGCTCATAACATATCCCTTTACTCTGGCCCTTTTTAAACAGAAGGTAGCATAAACATTTCTAAGGTTTGTCTTTTCTGGGGGACAAATTTTAGCACATGATTGCTGAAATACAGTCTTAGACAATTTACTGCTTAGAGTAAATTGTCTGAAGGAGTTTACATTTTGACTCCTTTCTAATACCATCCCAGCCTTAGGCGAATATTGTTTTCCTTTTCTCTGTTTTTTCAAATGGACAAAACACTAAATGTTCCTTCATTTTCCCTCCTCCAGTAAAACATGTATGTTCCATAGGAAACCAAAAGGGAAATTTGTAGCAACAAAAATTAAACAAGACACAGCCATTCAGTTTGCATTTTTCAAATTTGATTTTCATCAAAATTTATAAAATATATAGAAATGGATTACTCTCATTAAAGTCAAATTATCTAGACCTCTTCCTCCTTCTTGGTCTCCCTCCTGTTTCCTGTTTTCTGAGAATCTTTCATTAAACTTTAGATCTTTGAGAAACTCAAATTGAAAATTATGGATCTAGAAAATTGGAGTCAGTGTATACAAATCAATGGGAATCACTTGAAAACTGGAATAGACCATTATAAAAGGGGAGTACTGGGCCATATCTTATAGGCAGGGAAAATTAATGAGAAATTTTATTTTAAAAATTTGAGGAGGCTTAGGAAGAGCCTGGTAGGCTGCAGTCCATGGGGTCATGAAGAGTCGGACATGACTGAGCGACCTCCCTTTCACTTTTCACTTTTATGCATTGGAGAAGGAAATGGCCACCAATTCCAGTGTTCTTGCCTGGAGAGTCCCAGGGATGGGTGAGCCTGGTGGGCTTCTGTCTATGGGGTTGCACAGAGTCGGACACAACTGAAGTGACTTAGCAGCAGCAGTTTATCCCTATGGGGAAGCGGAGTGGGGAGGAGGGGGATGGTGATGGTAGTTTTAAAGTTAAAATTGACCAAGTGAAGGGAAAGGTAGACAGCTGCAAAAATTACTAATTAGTTAAATTACACTCTTAAAATGGTTAGCAATTCATCTTCAATTCTGGTATACAGTGTCTGTTTCTCATTTTGAGTTCCAGGGATCCTAGAGTGGTATCTTTTCTAACATTAAAAGTATTGCTTTGGAAATATAATTAAGACATCTAACAAGGAAAAACTATCCTTTATTCTACTTCTTGCCTTGTTTTCTGTGCTCAAAAAAAGAAAATGTTGACAGTTGGCTTGCCATCTGTTCTCATAGGGCCAAAGTCTAAAACTTTGAGATATTTTTCAATGGAGTCCTTGATTATAGATAACATATTATGTTCAGAATATATGTCTGTTGCTCATTAAAATATTAACCAACAAAGCAGTTGATCTGAAGAGAAACTTCAAGAACAAAGTTGACACACTTGTTCCCAAGGTATCCATGATTTTTTTCATATTAAAGCTACTTCAACTTATCTTTTATTTTATTTTTGATTGTGCTGGGTTTTCATTGCTGCACACAGATTTTTTTTTTTTTTCCCTAGTCGTGGGGGCAGGGGCTACTCTTTACTTGCAGTTTACAAGCTTCTCATTGTGATGGCTTCTCGTTGCAGAGCATGGGCTCTAGGTGCTTGGGTTTCAGTGGTTGTGGCACTCGGTCTCAGTATTCATAGTTTCAGCTTGCAGGTTCTGGAGTGAAGACTCAGTAGTTTGGAAGACAGGGTTACTTGCCCTGTGGCCTGTTGAATCTTCCTGGACAAAGGACGAAACCAACGTCCTCTGCATTTGCAGGAGGACTCTTAACCACTGGACCACCAGGAAAGTCCAAGTTACTTCAACTTGGAAACGTGTGCGATTAAAGTATAGGGATGGTGGATAGTACACATTTATAACTTTCTAATTCTTCATTGCTGACTGCATGGGATAAAGAATAACTGGCCATTTTTATTATATTATATTATTATACTGAATATCATATAATGGTGGAACAGTAACAACTGGCAAACTGTTATGGGGTAATTTCTTTGGTCATTCAATGAGAAAAATGGAAACTGTAATTGCTTCCAACATCATTCTGTAGCTAGTAGCAAGTACTTTTATTTTGAGCCTTCTGGAAAATTTGTGTAATGAATCTATAGCAGTTCACTTTCTAGATCACCAGTTTTCTCATCTGTAAAGTTGTTGTTGTTGTTCAGTTGCTAAGTCATGTAAACTCTTTGTACTTCCATGGACTGCAGCACACCAGGCTTCTCTGTCCTTCCCTATCTCCTGGAGTTTACTCAAACTCATGTCCATTGAGTCAGTGATGCCATCCTGCCATCCCATCCTCTGTCACCCCCTTCTCTTCCTGCCCTCAATCTTTCCCAGCATCAAGGTCTTTTCCAATGAGTCAGCTCTTCACATCAGGTAGCCAAATTATTGGAGCTTCAACATCAGTCCTTCCAGTGAATATTCAGGATTGATTTCCTTTAGGATTGGCTGGTTTTATTTCTTTGCTGTCCTAGGAACTCTCAAGAATCTTCAGCACCACAATTTGAAAACATCAATTATTTAGTTCTCAGCCTTCTTTATGGTCCAACTTGCACATCCATACATGACTACTGGAAATACCACACCTTTGACTAAACAGAACTTTGTCAGCAAAGTGATGCCTCTGCCTGTTAACATGTGGTCTATGTTTGTTATAACTTTTCTTCCAAGAAGCAAGTGTCTTTTAATTTCATGGCTGCAGTCACCATCTGCAATGATTTTGGATCCCAAGAAAATAAAATCTGCCACTGTTTCCACTTTTTTCCCATCTACTTGCCATGAAGTGAAGGGACCAGTTGCCATGATCTTAGTTTTTTGAATGTTGAGTTTTAAGCCAACTTTTTCTTGCTCCTCTTTCACCCTCATCAAGAGATTCTTTAGTTCCTCTTTGCTTTTTGCCATTAGGGTGGTATCATCTGAATATCTGAGGTTGTTGATATTTTCCCCTGCAATCTTGATTCCAGTTTGTGATTCATCCACCCCAACGCTTTGCATGATGTAGTCTGCACAGAAATTAAATTAGCAGTTTGACATTATACAGCCTTGCCACACTCTTTTCCCAGTCTTTAACAAGTCCTTTGTTCCATGTACAGTTCTAACTGTTGCTTCTTGACCTACATACAGTTATCTCAGGAGACAGGTAAGGTGCTCTAGTACTCCCATCTCTAAGAATTTTCCACAATTTCTTGTGAGCTACCAGTCATAGGCTTTAGTATAGTCAATGAGGCAGAGGAGATGGTTTTCTATAAAGTGTAAATCTGTAAAGTGTGAATACCATAAGCATCCTACCCTCCTAGGCACATTGTGCCTTCATACTACTATCAAGAGAGCTCAGTTAATCAACCTTACTGATTTTTCCCATAGACTCTGAGAAATATGACTCTTACCTGCAGTCAATGTACATGGTGAGAGGTGGTCCACAAAGTCATGTAGTAGTGGCCCTCAGTTGACTAGTCTTGTTCAGGTACAACTTATTTACATGTATCACAATGGAAAAACACTGAGAAAAGACTCCACAAATATTAATAGTTCTCAGCCCACTCCACCCATTTCTTCTCATAATTAGCTACTACTTTTCCATTTAGTTATTTTTGATATTAGTATCAAGTTATTGGAATGGTAGAACTTGGAGGAAAGAAATCCATCCTTTCTCTCCCAAACCATCCTAGACTGATGCATTCATTCAATTTTTCATGTCCTTGTACAATTTCACCAGTAACAAAATTTTTTCTCTTTTATGCAGATAAATTTTAAAACCATGGTCTATAGTCATAATTCTTTCTATTGGGTCTCCTATTACTCTGTTATAAGTACTGACAGTGGAAAATCTTCATTGCAAGTCTCCAAGTAAGATTTTAAAGTGGATCCCTTACCCTTAGTTAATTATAAAATAAGTACTTCTCTTCCTTTAAGTGTCCTCCTGTCCAGCAGGGATTGTGTTGGAGGAAACCTCAACTATGAAAACCTCTGTTCCCTCTCTGGGTAGTCTCCACTTATGTGAAGAACATCATTACTTTGCCCTTCAAGTTCCTTCTCTCCAGAATGAATAAACTCAATTTCTTTCATCTTTCCTCTAGGGCTTTCTTTTCCATGCCTTTGTCATTTTCTCCTTGTAGGAGACATCCAGAAATAACGATCTATGAGTGAACAAAGTTAAATGTTATAAATGTATAATTAATATATCCAATTTACTCCTTCATGGTATATGGGGAAAAGTAGTTTAAAAATGAACCTTTCATTTCATAATATTCAAACTCAAAAGTATTATATTTTTATTGTTTTTACATTAGTATTATTTTTGTCCTAACCAAAAATATCACTTGTTTTTAATTTCTTGCAGTGGATACTGTTTAAGGTGGAGCAGGATTGTTTAACTTCTATACCTCTCAACCTGCTGTATAATCTAATGGTTTAGTTACTGAACAGACAGGCCAGAGACATTTAGTCTTCATTACAGCATGTTAGCTTAACAAAAGTATAATAATAATCAAAAAGAAATCTGATAACAATGGAAGTGAAAAAAAGGAATAAAAATGTATTACTCTGTTAATGTGCTAGCACTGCCTAATGAAGACAAACTAAACTCTTCCTTGCCAGCTAAAGGTCAATGTTAACTTGAATCTCCTGTATTTACATATGGCCCTGATACCTCTGAAGAACTTGGGAGACTTGAAGGAGTAGCATGTGTGTTATTATACAGAATAAAGTCTAATAGCACTCTAAATCTTACTTCCAACCCTAAGTAACCAAGGAATGATTTGAAGATGCACTTAAAATTGTTTTCCTATTCACTGTCTACCAATACAGACCTGCTACATGTAACCAACCCCTCTAAAATATTTTAAACCTTCAAATGCCTGAAACAATAACCTTAAAAGTGTATTGAAACTAATATATGTACAGAAAGGTCCTTGCTGCTGCTGCTGCTACTGCTGCTACGTCTCTTCAGCCGTGTCCGACTCTGTGCGACCCCATAGACGGCAGCCCACCAGGCTCCCCTGTCCCTGGGATTCTCCAGGCAAGAACACTGGAGTGGGTTGCCATTTCCTTCTCCAGTGCATGAAGGTGAAAAGTGAAAGTGAAGTCGCTCAGTCGTGTCCGACTCTTCGCGATCCCATGGACTGCAGCCTACCAGGATCCTCCATCCATGGGATTTTCCAGGCAAGAGTACTGGAGTGGGGTGCCATTGCCTTCTCCGTTAAAAACAGAAGAGTAGAGTATGTCAGTAGGAAGAGGAGGATAGTGGTTGTATCTGATTAAAGAGGTATTTTAATTATTAAATATTTTAATATATTGGGGTTGTTTGATAGTGACGGTATATCATTGCATCATTTTGCATGATTTAAAAATAAAAAGCAATAACTTTGGAGAAATTAACATTCTCAAATAGTTCAAAAAACTTTGTAAGTTGATTAAAATTTTTACTTGAAATGTGGTACCTATTAATCCTAGATATTTTCTTTTCTTTTCTGACATACAATTATGTAAGTTGAAAGCTAACCAAAATAAAGCATTTGGATGTACCTGCATTTTCCAAAATGTCCAATACTAGGAATACATTCCTGGAAGTAACTAGAAAAAAAAATCATGATATATCCCAGATCAATTCAATCAACAGAAATAAAAAGTAAAATTTGTGGCTACATCATTTGATTATTCAATCTATTTGCATTAGCAACTGGCTTAATCTCAAGAATGAGTCTGTCAAATTCACATATTCTGTCTCATGGTATTTAGGTCTTTTCAAGAAAAGATTATTTATTAGATACTTAAAAATACTGCCTAATAAAAATAAATTTTGTTACTGTTTTCACACCATTTAACTGAGAGGTATGCCAATATGCCATCAAAGCAATAAACAAATTACTGCCTTTAATTCATACTGTTCCCTGATGTGGAACTCACTCAGTAAATGCTCCATAGAACACCGATGACATCCAATGGTCAAACTGATAATTTGCAGAGTTTCAGCTGCTCAGTATAGGGCCTTCCCTCAGGTGGTATCTATACCTCTTAGCACCACCCACCTATGGTATCTTCACCATAGGAAGAAGATTAAGTATAATTTATATGGAGAGAGGCATGAAGAAAACAAGGGGAAAAACAGTGGAAAATGGAGAGAGCCATCTTTAAAATATCTTGCAAAACCAGTCTCTGAGGAGAGATCATTTCTGTAGTGAAACCTCATTTATGTGCATGCTCTTACGCTTCAACTACGTTTGGTGTGAATATTGCATAAACAGTAATATTTTGGTGATAATTAGATTTTCTGAAATCAGAGGGTACCATACCACAAGTTAAAAATAATTGAGGAAATTGAAGACCCAAAGACACTATTGTAAAATACATCCATTCTTGTGGTGAATGAGTTCTGTTCCCTGATTTTGTTACAGTGACATCATGTCCATTGACACTAATAACACAATTGTTAACTTCCAGAATGACTGTTACTATATCATTTTTGTCTTGGTTAATAGCCTGCTTCATTACCATTAATTTAAAAGTGGCTTGTGACAAAATGAAGAATAAATCGACTGTGAAACAGAATGAAAAATGGGAACTGTTTCATGTAGCTCCTGTTCACCTGTTCTGTGACTATGTTGTGTGTTTTACTATCTTTGTCTTTGCTTACACTGATTCTTAAGACTGAGCTCAATTCTTTCTACTTCCAATAAGCTAAAGTCAGCTCATACTGTCATAATTATATATAAACATATTTTTCATGTCATTTTTATTGAAATATATTTGATTTATGATATTAATTTCAACATATAGCATAATGAGTCAATATTTTCATAGGTTATGATACATTTAAAATTACTGGAACCTGAATTGGAGCTTCAGGTTCAACATCAGTCTTTAAAGAATATTCAGGATTGATTTCCTTTATCTGTTTTATACATAGTAGCTTGTATCTCTTAGTCCATTATTCTTGTCTTTTCCCTCCCCACTTCTCTCCCGCAACTGGTAACCACTAGTTTGTGAATCTGTTTCTGTATTTATTTATACATTTATTTCCTTTTTTAGATTCCATATGTGAGTGATAACAGTAATTTTCTTTCTTTGTTGAACTTATTTTACTAGCATAATACTTTCCAGATGATCATGTTGTTGCAAATGACATGAATTCATTATTATTGTGACTGAGCAATATTTCATAAATGCCATAGCTTCTTTGTCCATTTATCTGTTGATGGACAGTAAGGTTTCTTCCATATTTAGGCTATTATAAGTAGTGTTATAACATTGGAGTGCATGAATCTTTTCAAATTAGTGTTTTTGTTTTTTTCAGTTACATACCTATAACTGGAGTAGAATGGCTGGATCATATAGTTATACTTTTAGTTTTTTTTAGAAATCTCTATACTGTTTTCCAGGGATTCCCTAGTAGCTCAAATGGCAAAGAATCTGTCTGCAATGTGGGAGACCTGGGTTAGATCCCTGGGTCAGGAAGATTCCCTGGAGAAGGAAAGGGCAACCCACTGCAGTATTCTTGCATGGAAAATTCCATGGACAGAGGAGCTTTGGCGGGTTATAGTCCATGGGGTTGCAACGAGTCAGACATGACTGAGCGACTAATACTTTCACTTTCATACTGTTTTCCACAGTGGCTACACCAAGGTGAATGTGTTGGACCTATAAACAGAGTGTGAGAGGTCCCTTTTCTCCACATTCTCACCAGCATTTGGCATTTGTGGTCGTTTTGATAACTGCCATTTTTACAGGTGAAAGGTAGTATCTCAGTGTGGTTTTGATTTGATTTCCCTGACAGTTAGTGATGTTGAGCATCTTTTCATGTACCTGATGGCCATCTGTATGTCTTCTTTTGAAAAATGTCTACTTAGGTCTTCTGCCTGTTTTTTATTTTTTTGTTATTTTTAAATATTGAATTATATGAGCTATTTATATTATTTGGATATGAACGCCTTAAGTTATATTATTTGCAAACATCTGTTTAGTACATTGTTGTTTAGTTTTGTTGATACTTTTCTTTGTTGTGCAAAAGCCTGTAGTTTTTAAAATTTTTAATTGGAAGATAATTGCTTTAGAATATTTCATTGGTTCCTGCCATACAAAAACTTGAATCAGCCATAAGTGTACATATGTCTGTGCTCAGTTGCTCAGTCATGGCCAACTCTTTGCAACTCCATGGACTGTAGCCTGACAGGCTCCTCTGTCCATGGAATTTTCCAGACAAGCATACTGGAGTGGGTGGCTATTTCCTTCTCCGATACATATGTCTGCTCCCTCTTAAACCTCCCTTCCATCCCCCACCACACCTTATCCCATCCCTCTGGGTTGTTATTGAGAACCAGGCTGAGCTCCCTATGTTATATGCCAGCTTCCCACTATCAGTTTTATATATGGTAATGTATGTGTTTGAATGCTACTCTTTCAATTCGTCCCACCCTCTCCTTTCCCCTCTGTGTCCACAGGTATCTTCTCTATGTCTATGTCTCTACTCCTGCCCTGCAAATAGGTTCATTGATACCATTTTCTAGATTCCATATACACATGTTAATATTTGTTTTCTCTCTTTCTAACTTACTTCACTCTGTATAACAGACTCTCGGTCATAAGCTTGTAAGTTTAATTAGGACCCATTAGTTTATTTTTACTTCTGTTTCTTTTGACTTGGAGAAAGACAAAAAAATATTGTTATGATTTGCATCAAAGAGTGGTGTGCTTATGTTCTCTTCTATGAATTTGATGGTTTCACATATTGCAGTTAGGTCTAGGTCTTTAAACCATTCTGAGTTTGTTTTATATATGGAGTGTGAAAGTGTTCTAAGCTCATTCTTTCACATATAACCGTCCAGTTATCTCAGCACCACTTACTAAAGAAACTGTCTTTTTCTTAATTGCCTATCCTTGCATCCTTTGTCATAGAGCAATCGACCTCTAAGTGCATGAGTTTATTTCTTGATTCTCTACTCTGTTCCCTTGCTGTATGTGTCTGTTTTCGTGCCAGTATCACACTGTTTTAATTTCTGAAGCATTGCAGTATAGTCTGATGTCAGGAAGCTTAGTACCTTCAGTTTTGTTCTCTTTCAAGATTGCTTTGTCTATTCAATGTATTTTGCGATTTCATAAACTTTAAGATTATTTGCTATCGTTTTGTGAAAAATATGGATATTTTAATAGATTTGTATTAAACTCATCAATAGATTTGGGTGGTAGGGACATTTTAATAATGCTAGTTCTTCCAATTCAAAAGTAAGAATATATCATTTCTTTGTTTCACCTTTAATTTCCTTTATCAAATTTTTTATAGTTTTCAGAGGATAAGTAACATCTCTTGGTTGAGTTTTTTCCTTAGGTATTATATATTTAGATGCAATTTCTGTTTCTGATAGTTTATTATTTGTTATAGAAAGACAACAGATTCCTGTATTTTATTTCTTGGAACTTTACTAAATTCATTTATTAGTACTAGTATTTTTCTAGGGGAGACTTTCATAGTTTTCTATATAAAGTATCATGCCATCTGCAAATACTGGCTTTACTTCTTCCCATTCAATTTGAATGTCTTTTACTTCTTTTGCTTGTCCAATTGCTATGGCCAGGACTTCCACTACCATGTTAAATAGAGTGGTGAGTGTGGGTATCTTTGTCTTCTTCCTGAAGTTTAGAGGGAAAGCTTTAAGTTTTTCCCTATTGAGTATGTTAATTGTGGATTTATCATTAATAGCCTTTATTATGCCGAGATATGTTCCCTCTCTAACCACTTTGATAAGACATTTTATCATAAATGATGTTGAATTTTATCAAGTGCTTTTCTGCATCTGCTGAGATGATCGTGTAATTTTTATCCTGCCTTTTTTTAAAGTGTGGTCTATTATATTACTTTTATGAATTTTGAACAATCCTTTGTCCTGGAATGAATCTACCTTGAATGAGTTGTATGATCCTTTTTATTAATATATATGTTGGAGTTGGTTTGCTAGCATTATGCTTAGAGTTTTTACATCTATATTAATCAGATAAATCAGCCTATATATATATTTTTTTTTAATTTTTTTTTTTTTTTTTTTTTTTTTGTAGTGTCTTCATTTGATTTTGGTTTCAGGGTAATTATATCCTCCTAGAATGAGCTTGGGAATGTTCCATCCATCTCAAATTTTTGGACTAGTTCAAGAAGGATATGTATTAGCTCTTTTTGATAAGTCTGCTAGAATCTGTGTAGCCATCTGATCTTAAACTATTGTTGGATCTTTAAAATTCAAGTTCAGGTTTGTTTCTAATGAACAATGTTTTCAAATTGTGTTTCCCTTCTTGATTCAGTCTTAGCAGTCTGTATGTTTCTAGAAATTTGTCCATTTCTTCTAGATTGACCATTTTTTTGGAATATAACTTTATAGTTTTATATTATGACTTTTTAAATATCTCTGTGATTTAAATATCTCCTTGCTCATTTCTTAATTTATTTGAATCTTCTCTCTCTTATTCTAGGTGCACCTGGGTAAAGATTAATTTATTTTGTTTATATTTTTGAAACTCCAGTTCTTTGTTTCTTTAATCTTTTCTTTTTTAAATCTCTATTTATTTCCTCTCTGGAATTTATTTCTTTCTACTGACTTCAGGCTTGCTTTGTTCTTTTTCTAACTTCTTTAGAAAGTAGTTTAGGCTGTTTATTTGAGGTTTTTATTTTTTCCTTAGATAGGCCTATATTGCCATGAATTTCCTTCTTAGAGCTGTTTCCACTGCATCTGATAGACTTTGAGAAGTTTTGTTTCCATTTTAATTTTTCACAAGGGATTTTCTGATCTCTGGTATGATTTAATCATTGACCCATTGCTTTTTTAGTAGCATGTTTAGACTCCACATGTTTGTTATTTTCCCATTTTTGTTGCTATGTTTGATTTCTAATTTCATACTTTTGTGGTCAGAAGAAAAAAAAATGCTTGACATAATATCTATCTCCTATAATTTATTGAGACTTGTGACCTAGTGTGTGATCTATCCTGGAGAACATTCCCTATACACTTGAAAAGAACGTGTGTTCTTCTGGTTTTGTATATCATGTGCTGTCAATATCAATTGTAGAGCAAGATCAATTGCTCTATGTCATTTAAGACCACTGATGATTTACCGATTTCCTGTGTGGATGATCAGTCCATTCATGTCAGTGGGATGTTAAAGTTTTAGTTGTTGTTCAGTCACTCAGTTGTGTCTGACTCTTTGTGGCCCCATAGATGTCAGCACGCCAGGTTTCCCTGTCCTTCACCATCTCCCAGAGTTTGCTCAAATTCATGTCCATTGAGTTGGTGATGCCATCCAACCGTTTCATTGTCTATTGCCCGCTTCTGCTCCTGCCCTCAGTCTTTCCTAGCATCAGGGTCTTTTCCAGTGAGTCAACTCTTCACATCAAATGCCGGAAGTATTCTCTTCTATTAGGTGTACATATATTGATAAGTATGATATCCTCTTCTTTGATTGATCCCGTTATAATTATATGTCACCCTTTGTTGTCATTTGTCATACTTTTGATTGTAGCATGTAGTTCACAGATAATTATCAATAGATATGCCTGCATTGCTATTCTACTATTTGTTTTTTTGTTGTTTTGATAGTTTTTCTCTATTCACTTCTTCTTTTCGTTTCTTCCATTGTGGTTTGATGATTTTCTTTAGTGGTACATGTGTCTTTTTTTTTCTAATTTTTATGTATCTGTTATAGGTTTTTGATTTGCATCTGCCATGGGATTTATATATGTTGACCTATAATTATATATATTTGTTTTAAACAGATCATCCTTAGATATCTGACATATTCTAAAAGATCTACATTTTTTACTCTCCGCTCCACATTTTAGGTATTGTATGTCATAATTTAGATCTTCATGCTTATTCCTCTCTGTTTATTGTAGTAATAGTCAGTTTTACTTTTGTTTGTTGATCTTTGTACTATGTTATTTTAACTGATTGATCCTCAGCCTTTACTGTATATTTGCCTTTACTAGTGGGATTTTTCCCTTCCTGTACATTATTTTGTCTTATTGTAGCCTTTCTGTTTTTTTTTTTTAACTTAAAGACACTTTGATATTTCTTTTAGGATAGGCTTACTATTGATGAGCTCTTATTGTTTTTCTTGTCTGAGAAGATATATTTTTTCTTCTTGAATTCTAAATGAAATTCCTGCTGGATTGAGCCTCATAGGTTGCAGTTTGTTTTTGTTTGTTTGTTTCTTTTTTTCTGCACTTTGCATATATCATAACATTCCCTTCTGTCCTGCAAAGTTTCTTCAGAAAAATCTACTGATGATCTTATGAGCATTTGTTTATATGACTCTTTGTTTTTCTCTTCATGCCTTCAGCATTATCTATTTAATTTTTGCCATTATAATTGTGATATGTCTTGGTGTGGATCTGTTTGATTTCATCTTTTTGTGGGACTCTCTTTGCTTTTTGTACCTGTACATCTATATCATTATTCAGGTTTGGGACATTTTCATCCATAATTTCATTAAGTACATTTTCAACTTCCTTCTCTCCCCACATCTTGGGACCCCTATAAAATATATTTTCTTATGCTGAATATTGTACTACAGGCCACTGAATCTATTCTCATTTTTAATATGTTTTTCTCTTGGCTGTTCTGACTGAGTGATATTCATTATTCTATCTTCTAGGTCACCTATACATTCCTCTGTATCACCTAGTCGGCTTTTAATTTCTTTTAGTGTTTTTCATTTCAGTTATGATATTATTTACTCCTGAATAGGTTTTTTATATATTCTAGTTCCTGGTTAACGTACCCCTGTGTTCATCTGTTCTTTAATCAACTAGCATTGTTATTACTGATGCTTTGAATTTTTTTATCTGATAACCCATTTATTTCTGCTTCATTAGTTATTTTTCCAGGATTTTCTCATGGTGTTTCATTTGAGACAAACCACATAAGGAAGTTTGTCCTCCCTGTGTTGGGCCCTAGCTCTGGGGAGCCCAATATGTGGCTTGAACCACTCACTCCCCAGGGAGATTCTCCACTCAAGTAACCTCCCTTTTCCTTTGTGACCCCTCACAGGACACATGTCCTTACCTAATTATTTCTCTTCCCTTCACACCGATTCTACATGGATCTGATAGGGACCAAATAAAGGGATAAAGTAGATGACAAAATACTTAATCCCACTAGGGACTGTAATTTAAAAATATGAGAGACTCCTGTATGTTAATACTTACTCAAGAGAGCAGGTTAGCTTAGCAATAAAATCATGCAAGAGAAGCAAAAGACATACCCTGAAACAACAAAGCAATAGTGGCATGAGACCTACATTCTATCTGGTGAGCTCAATAAGTTAATGATCCCTAGGCCATGTTCTCTGCACACATAAAAAAAGCAATAATTTGTGGGCCTAGCTTGACCATGTAGGGACAAGAAAACTTTCCTGCCCAACCTGGAAGAAGAACTAATGATGGAGGCATGACATCTACTAAAAAATAACAAAGAACATCTTCTCCCCCTTCCCACTTTTCATTTGATTATAAATCCAATTATAACCCCACTAACCCCATTTTTGGATGCAGTATCCTCTTGCCAGCCCACTTGTAAGCCTTACAAGCATCCTATTCTAATAAATCACATCTTATCTATTATTTTGCTTCTCACTGAATTCTTTCCATGCTAAGACATAAAGGACTGTGGTACCAGAGCTCCTTGAAGCTCCCAAAATGCTACCAAATGCTTTCATATCCTCCTTAGAGTCTTCATTATATGAGTCTTTTTTTTCTTTCCAATCTCCTGTTAGTTTTCAGTGACAATTGTTTCACATGTAAGATATATTTTTGATGTATTCATGGGGAAAGGCAAGTTCCTTGTCTTTATTTTCTGCCATCTTCATCCCTCCTGACAATTCAGTATTTTAAAATAGACTATCGAACCAATCTATTCGGAATTATGCATTTGGCACCCCACTCCAGTACTCTTGCCTGGAAAATCCCATGGACGGAGGAGCCTGGAAAGCTGTAGTCCATGGGGTCGCTGAGGGTCAGACACTACTGAGCGACTTCACTTTCACTTTTCACTTTCATGCATTGGAGAAGGAAATGGCAGCCCACTCCAGTATTCTTGCCTGGAGAATCCCAGGGATGGGGGAGCCTGGTGGGCTGCCGTCTATGGGGTCACACACAGTAGGACATGACTGATGCGACTTAGCAGCAGCAGCATTCTTTACTTGGTAGAGGTGCAGCTTTGTTTCTCGCTTTCAACTAGTTTCTGTCACATTTTACCCTTTGTATCAATTCCCAGCTCTCAATTTTGACATATTTGAGAGCAAGAACCAGGTATTAACCATGTCTGAGTCTTCTGTAGTAATTTAGCAAGTGCTCAGATCATGTTGGTTTTATTAATGTCTTCACATTATTACACTGTCTTACCTATTCTCAATAGTCATTTAAAAAATCTGTCAACAACACGAACACATTGTATTAATTTTCCCTGCTTGGGACACTTTGTTCATTTGATTTTCAGGACAACACAATTTCTTGTATTTCATTATTCTTCCTGGCCATAAATTTTATTATTCTGGTTTTGATCTATCTGTACAGCTTCCAAGGTGGTAGACTGAAGACTGAAAATTCTCTACTTACATTCATTTCCTTGGGAGATTGGTCCTATATTTTGATGAATATAAACTTTCTATTTCTAGCCCAAACTGTACTTCAAACCACAGATAATCATCTGAATTCCTGATCTTCAGTCTGAAGCATTCCTCTCCTATCGTCTTTTTGAAAGCAGCAACTGGGAGTTTTACCTTCCTGATCAGTTCAGTTCTGTTCAGTCACCCATTCATGCCCAACTCTTTGTGACCCCGTGGACTGCAGCATGCCAGCCTTCCCTGTCCATCACCCACTCCTGGAGCTTTCTCAAACTCATGTTCATTGAGTCAGTGATGCCATCTAACCATCTCATCTGCTATTATCCCCTTCTCCTCCTGCCTTCAATCTTTCCCAGAATCAGGGTATTTTCCTATGTGTCAGTCCTTCACATCAGGTGGCCAAAGTATTGGAGTTTATTTTCAGCATCAGTCCTTCCAATGAATATTCAGGACTGATTTCTTTTAGGATTGACTGGTTAGATCTCCTTGCAGTCCAAGGAACTCTCAAGAGTCCTCTCCAACACCACAGTTCAAAATCATCAATTCCTTGGCGTTCAGCTTTGTTTATAGTCCAACTCTCACATCCATACATGACTACTGGAAAAACCGTAGCTTTCAGTAAATGGACCTTTGTCAGCAAAATAATATCTCTGATTTTTAATATGCTGTCTAGGTTGGTCATAGTTTGTTTGTTTTTTTTTTTTCCAAGGAGCAAGTGTCTTTTAATTTCATGGCTGTAGTCACCACCTGCAGTGATTTTGGAGCCCAAGAAAAACATAGTTTGTCACTGTTTCCACTGTTTCCCCATCTATTTGCCATGAAGTGATGGGATCAGATGCCATGATCTTAGTTTTTTGAATGTTGAGTTTTAAGCCAGCTTTTTCACTCTCCTCTTTCACTTTCATCAAGAGGCTCTTTAGTTCCTCTTCCTTTTCTGCCATGAGGATAGTGTCATCTGCATATCTGAGGTTATTGATACTTCTCCCGGCAGCTTGATTCCAGTTTGTGCTTCATCCAGCCCCGTTTTTCATATAATGTACTCTGCATATATGTTAAATAAGCAAGGTGACAATATACAGCCTTGTCATATTCCTTTTCTAATTTGGAACCAGTCCATTGTTCCATGTCCAGTTTTAGCTGTTGCTTCTTGACCTGCATGCAGATTTCTCAGGAGGCAGGTAAGGTTCTGGTATTCCCATCTCGAAGAATTTTCCAATTTGTTGTGATCTACACAGTCAAAGGTTTTGGCATAATTAATAAAGTAGAAGTAGATGGTTTTTGTTTTTGTTTTTGTTTTCTGGAATTCTCTTGCTTTTTCTATGATCCAACAGATGTTGGCAATTTTATCTCACAAATTGTGGCAAATTGTGCTCCACACAGCCAAAGGCTTTTATGTAGTCAATAAAGCAGCTTAGACTTAAAAACCTTGAAATGATACTTATCATATGTGCCTCATTCACAATGTAATAGTGATTCATCATGAAATCCAGTCAACTCACCTTCTTTCTCACTTGTCCGAACAGTATAATTATTAATGTGCCTTTAGCAATAATCTTTCAACTTGTCTTTCCACTTCTGCTGTTGTCTTAATTGAGTCTATTTGCAGTGCAGGACTCAGATTATTTTAATATAAGCCAGATTAGATCATTTTTGGCTCAGAATCCTTCAATGAATTTTTTTTCTTCATCCAAAGACCTACAACAACCTGTAGTATAACCTCCTTGGCTTCATCTCCTTCTACTTTTCTCACTCACTCCACCTCAAATTTACTGATTCCATTTCAGATAAAGTCCCTACTTCAGAGTGTTCATATTGCTTTTCCATCTTCCTAGAACACTCTTCTCTCAGAGAGGCATAGCTATCTCCATTTATTTCTAGTCTTCCCTCCCAAATATCACCAATTACAATATTTGATATTCTCTGTCTCTCCCTGATCTTCACATGAAAACAAGCATTTTTCTTTATATTTTTTATTTATTGTAAAAAGATAATTATGTTTATTATCCAAACACTTACAATAGCACACAACAAACAGAAGTCACTCAACAAATGTTCCTTGAATGAAAGAATAAATGAATAAATGATTGAAGCAACATATTTGCTCAGTTTGTCATTGTGTTCCTAATACTAAGTAAAAGGAGAATCATGACTGAAAACTTTTCTAAATATATTCAGACAACTACTTTGAAAATCAATAGATGAATATATCTACCTCTTTGCATTTTAAAGTTAAGCATTTCTTTCCAAAACCCTAGGGCAAGACAATCTATAGATGATATTTTAAATATATTTAAATGTAACTTATGCAGTTATATACATTGATACTATAAATTTGCATTCAGTTCAGTTCAGTCACTCAATTGTGTCTGACTCTGTGATCCCATGAATCGCAGCACACCAGGCCTCCCTGTCCATCACCAACTCCCAGAGTTCACTCAGATTCATGTCCATGGAGTCAGTGATGCCATCCAGCCTTCTCATCCTCTGTCATCCCCTTTTCCTCCTGCAGCCAATCCCTCCTAGCATCAGAGTCTTTTCCAATGAGTCAACTCTTCGCATGAGGTGGCCAAAGTACTGGAGTTTCAATTTCAGCATTATTTCCTCCAAAGAAATCCCAGGGCTGATCTCCTTCAGAATGGACTGATTGGATCTCCTTGCAGTCCAAAGGACCCTCAAGAGTCTTCTCTGACACCACAGTTCAAAAGCATCAATTCTTCGGTGCTCAGCTTTCTTTATAGTCCAACTCTCACTTCCATACATGACCACTGGAAAAACCATAGCCTTGACTAGACGGACCTTTGTTGGCAAAGTAATGTCTCTGCTTTTCAATATGCTCTCTAGGTTGGTCATAACTTTCCTTCCAAGGTGTAAGTGTCTTTTAATTTCATGGCTGCAGTCACCATCTGCAGTGATTTTGGAGCCACAAAAAATAAAGTCTGACACTGTTTGCACTGTTTCCCCATCTATTTCCCATGAAGTGATGGGACCAGATGCCATGATCTTCGTTTTCTGAATGTTGAACTTTAAGCCAACTTTTTTACTCTCCACTTTCACTTTCATCAAGAGGCTTTTTATTTCCTCTTCACTTTCTGCCATAAGGGTGGTATCATCTGCATATCTGAGGTTATTGATTTTTCTCCCGGCAATCTTGATTCCAGCTTGTGTTTCTTCCAGCCCAGCATTTCTCATGATGTACTCTGCATATAAGTTAAATAAACAGGGTGACAATATATATTAAATATTGTCCATGATTTTTGTTATAGAAAAAGTGATGATTGTAAAAGATTATATGTAGCCATTTTTCTTTGAGAAGTGGAGTAGAATGAAGGAAAGAAATAAATAAACCGTTTGAAGAATATAGACCAACATGTTTTCAGAAGTTACCTATGAGTAAAATCATTTTCTCTTTTTTTCCCATTTTTTATACATTTTACAACTGAGCAATATTAATCAGGAAAATTATAGAAAAAAGAAAGCTTTATACTGATAGAGATCATGACTTGTGCTTGAGCTACCATTTTCCTTGTTTAAACTAAGTTGCTAATTGATAGGACCCTATTCTTAAACCGAAAAGAGACTCAATATTTTCTCCCTTCAGAATTCATGTTGGAACCTCACCTTCACCCACTTACACATTTTCTTCTACTTTCTGCTTTTGTTGAAAGTTGATACATTCTTCTTTAGGGATCTGAGATTTAAGACTTTCAGTCCTTCTCTCTATGTACTTCACTGTTATCAGTTGTGTTTCTTGTCCATTCCATAGTTTATCTCTCCAAGCAAACAAGCAAACATGCAAAAAAAACTCCCACACACAAAAAAAGGAAAAATACATTAATAAAGTCACAAATAGTTTTCTGAAAAACACTTTTTTAAAAAACCTCAATACTTGTCAAAGTAGAACCTGATTCATTTCTAAATAATTTTTGAGAACCCAGCTTGCTTGTACAGTAATAAAGAAAACAACTGTCATCACTTCTGTTCAAACAAATAGATTTGTTTAAATTCACTTTTCATTTTAAAACAGTATGAAAATAAATTTAATTGTCATTAGCATGGATATCAAATTAACTATTAAGCATTTTCTAGGTGGCATTATTTTCCTTTTTAAGCATTTTCTTTGTAATATTTACTTTCCTTCTCCATACTTTGCTCTTTGAATTTTGCCTCACAACTTTAACATCCTTATTTTTATGTCAATAACAAATTATTTTTTCAGTGGTTTTATTTGCTTGACTACACTTTTGACTTTCTTGAAGATTGAAGCACTGTGGTATTCATCACGTAAAACTGTATGGCCTAGTTAGGTAATAAATGAAGCTAAAATATCAGATTTACAATACTAAAGGATGATTTTTTGTTTAGAGTATTCTTTTGACTCTTGAACAATATGTACTTGAACTGTAGAGATCCACTCATGCGCATTTTTTTTGTTTTTGTTGTTCAATAAAATATGTACTACAGAACTACATGATCATCCCTGGTTGGTTGAATCCACAGATATGGAACTGTGGATATGGAAGGTCAACTGTAGAGGTATACACAGTTTTTGACTGCACAGAGGGTGGGTTCCCCTAATCCTGGTGTTATTCAAAAGTCAGCTTATGCATGTATATATATGTATACTGCTATATATTGTCTTCATTCCAGTATCCAACTTGAGGAAACAGCCTTTATCTGGAATATGGCTGAGCTTCTATAGGAATAAATATAGTGGGCAATCCCATGATGGTTCAGTGGTTAGGACTCTGCTTTCACTGCTGAGGGTGTGGGTTCAGTCCCTGGTTGGGAAACTAAGATCCCATCCCACAAGTTGTATGGCAAAGCAAAAAACAAAACAAAACAAAAAATAGGAAAGAAAGAAAACTGGTAAATCACAGCAGGCTTTTTCTTAAACTTCCTACCTGGAAATGACACATGTCGTTGGGACTCACATTCTATTACCAAGGTACATCAAATGACTACTTACAAGTTCATTAAGATGGGAATGCATAATACTTGTACAGAAAGAAACAAATTTTCCCTCCATAAAAAAATCAGAAATGGAGTTCTAGAGGAGGTGAGCTTGGAGTAGGGTTTTAAAGAAGAATCAGTAAGTTATGATACAAAGGGTCACATATGAAAGTGGGGAAGAGAAGTCATAGGAAGGAGGCCAAAGTACATAGGTTTACATGGCATGTGACTCTCTAGATTAACATTTAGGTGGCTAAATTTGTTAGTAAAGGAAATGGCACTGATAAGGACTTAAAGGTTAGCAGTACATTTCACACAGGGAGAGAGCAGACCACAATAATCTGTGTATTGAGCAGATGTAATTTTAAAATAACACTATGATGTAGACATCTAATATTGAGTGAATATAGGCAGTGAAGTTAGAGTACCATTTAGCAGCTGGAGACATTCAGCATGCTCTGTTTATCTTTGGATATGTGTACTTCTGCCCATGTGATGTATGATTACTTGAAGCTTTGCGATTGATAACTACCACTGAATGACTGCTATGTCTTTAAAAATACTATACCCATCCCAATTAAAAGGTTTCTCTCCATTTTAATGCATTTTTTCATATCTTTATGGAATTATTGTTGATTTACAATGTTATATTAGGTTCAGTGTAAACATCGTGATTCAATACTTCCATAGGTTAAAATCCATTTAAAATTATTTTAAGTCTGCCAGAATGACAAATACCCTGTGCTATCACTTAAATGGGGAATCTAAAAAATAAAACAAATACATGTATATGATGAAACAGAAACAGACTCACAGATATAGAGAACAAACTAGTGGTTAGTGATGGGAAAAGAGAAGGGGTTAGGGGCAAGATGGGGGTATGGGATTCAAATACAAATATTGTATAAAATAGACAAACAATTAGAATATATTGTACAACACAGAATTATAGCCATAGTTTATGTCAGAGTGTTCTGCTTATGTTCTCTTCTAGGAGTTTTATGACTTTGGGCTTTACATTTAGGTCTTTAATCCATTTAGAGTTTATTTTGTATATGTTACAAGGAAACGTTCTAAACTCATTGATAAACATGTAACTGTCTGGCTTTCCCAGCACCACTTCCTGAAGAGATGGTCTCTTCTCCGTTGTATATTCTTGCCTCCTTTTTCACAGATTAATTGACCATATTTCTGGTCTTTCTCTTCTGTTCCACTGAGCCACATCTGTTTTTTGTGCCAGTACCATACTGTTTTGATTACTGTAGCTTAGAAGTACATTTAGAAGTCGCAAAGTGTTATACGTCCAGCTTTGTTCCTTTTTTCTTAAGATTGCTTTGACAATTCAGGGTCTTTTGTCATTCCACACCAATTTTAAGATTATTCTTTTGCACTTATGTGAAAATTATTCTGGATATTTTGATAGGGATTGCATTACATCTGTAGACAGCTTTGGGGAGTATGGATACTTTAACAACATTAATTCTTCCAATCGAAGAGTAGAAAAACTTTTCAAATTCCTTCATCAGTACTTCATAGTTTTCAGAGTATGGATCTTTTACTTCTTTGATTAAATCTATTCCTAGATATTTTATTCTTTTTGATGCAATTTTATATTAGATTGTTTACTTGCATTCTCATTGTGACAGTTCATTATTAGTTACAGAATACAACAGACTTTGGTACATTAATCTTGTATCTTCAACTTGGCTGAATGCGTTTATTCAGGTGGTTTTCTCATAGTGACTTTAGGGTTTTCAATATAGAGTATCATGTCATCTGAAAATAGTGGCAGTTTTGTTTCATCCCTTCTAATTTTGATGCTATTTATTTCTTGTCTGTTTACTATAGCAAAGAAATACCATACTATGTTAAATGGAATGGAGAAAATGGACATATATGTCTTGTTCCTGATTTTAGAAGAAAGACTTTCTGCTTCTCACTGTTCAATATGATATGAACTGTGAGTTTGTCATACATGGTTTTTATTATATTGAGATGTTACCTCTATACTCATTTTGATGATAGTTTTAATTATGAATGTATGTTGAATTTTGACAAATGCTTTTTTGCATGTTTGTTGGGACAATGTAACTTTTTCTTAGTTTTGTTAATGTAGTGACTGATTTGTGAATGTTGGATCATCCTTGCACCCATGGAATAAATCCCACTTGAATATGATACTTTTATATAGCATTAGATTTGGTTTGCTAATATTTTGTTGAGGATTTTAGCATCTATATTCATAATTCATAATGATATTTGCCTGTCCTTTTTTTTTTTTTTTTTTGGTAGTGTCTTAATCTGACCTCATAATCAAGGTAATGTAGCCTCATAAACGGACTTCCCTGGTGGCTCAGAGGTTAAAGTGTCTGCCTGGAATGCAGGAGACCAGGGTTCGATCCCTGGGTCGGGAAGATCCCCTGGAGAAGGAAATGGCAACCCACTCCAGTACTCTTGCCTGGAGAATCCCATGGAGGGAGGAGCTTGGTAGGCTGCAGTCCATGGGGTTGCAAAGAGTCGGACGCGACTGAACGACTTCACTTTCACTTTCACTTTCAGCCTCATAAATTGAATTTGGGAGTGTTGTTCCATCCTCTTTAATTTTTTGTAATAGTTTGAGGATTAAAGTTATTAGTTCTTCTTTATAAGTTTGGTAGAATTTCTCTGGATTTTCATTTGCTGACAGTCTTTAAATTACTAATTCAATTTGATGTGCAGTTATCAGTCTGTTCATATTGTCTCTTCCTTATCCAGTCTTGGCAGATGGTACACTTCTAAAATTTGTTCATTTCTTCTAGATTGTCCAACTTGTTGGGATATAATTATTTGTAGTAATCCCTTGTATTTTTGGTAACCCTGTGGCTTTCGTTGTTATTTTTCCTCCTTTATTTCTCATTTTATCTGGATTTTTCTCTTTTCTTCTTTAACTAAATGTTTATTTTGTTTATCTTTTCAAGCAGTCTTTGTTTTATTGATTTCTTTTTTGTCTCTATTCTCTTCTGCTGCTAAGTCACTTCAGTCGTGTCCAACTCTGTGCAACCCCAGAGACAGCAGCCTACCAGGTTCCTCCATCCCTGGGATTCTCCAGTCAAGAACACTGGAGTTGGTTGCCATTTCCTTCTCCAAAGCATGAAAGTGAAAAGTGAAAGTGAAGTCTAGTCTTCATCATTTCTCCCTTCTCCTGTATTGGGATTTGTTTGCTCTTATTTTTCTAATTCTCTCAGATGACATGTAGACCTTCTATGTGATCTGTCCTGGAGAATGTCCATCTGCACTTGAAAAGAATGTGTATTCTGTTTTTGATGACCTATCCTCAGGTACTTATTCAGTCCAACTGCTCTATTATATCATCCAATGTGGAGGAGCTGGAGGGCTTTGAGCAAATACTGAAAATGTATTTGCTCCACTCATGACAAAGGTTGGAAGTCGGAAGGAGCATAACAAAGGGTTATGAGCGTTCACCAAGTGCCTGAGGCTGGGAACGGATAACGAAGTGTTATATGCCCAGCCTTGAGGTGTTCAAAGGCTTCCTTCTGACCACCTGTTTCTGGGAGCAAGGACTGTTGCTTCATGAGAAGACTCCCTTTAGAGTTTCGCCAAAGATATGTTATGTCTTGGGTGGTGGGAACTGTATTTTATGCTTGAATGCTTTGATGTTTATCGAGAAAGGCTACGTGCAAGTCTGCTTTATGCTCTGTTCCCTGAGACCATAAAACTGTGCAGCTGGATAATAAACTTCGTCAGTCCACTAGAGGCTGTCCCTGAGTGTTCCTTTCAGAGTGCAGTTCTCCGAGCCTTACAATCCAAGACTTCAGTTGCCTTTTTAAATTTCTGTCTGGATAATCTATCTATTGTTATCAGTGGGAGTATTGAATTTTCCCCCTCTTATTATATAACAGTTGTTGTTCAGTTACACATTTGTGTCCAACTCTTTGTAACCCTGTGGTCTGCAGCATGCCAGGCTTTCCTGTCCTTCACTATCACCTAGAGTTTGCTCAAACTCATGTCCATTGAGTCAGTGTTGCCATCCAACCATTTCATCCTCTGTTGTCCCCTTCTCCTCCTGCCTTCAATCTTTCCCACCATCAGAGTCTTTACCAATGAATTGACTCTTCTCATCAGGTTGCCAAAGTATTGGGGCTTCAACTTCAGTATCAGTCCTTGCAATAAATATTTACAATAGATTTCCTTTAGAATTGACTGCTTTGAGCTCCTTGCTGACCAAGGGACTCTCAAGACTCCTTCCACACCACATATCAAAAGCATCAATTTTCAGTGCTCAGCCTTTTTCATTGTCCAACTCTCATCCATACATGACTCTTGGAAAAAATCATATCTTTGGCTATACGGACCTTTGTTGGCAAAGTGATGTCTCTGCTTTTTAATATGCTGTCTAGGCTTGCCATAGCTTTTCTTCCAAGGAGCAAGCATCTTTTAATTTCATGGCTGCAGTCACCATCTGCAGTGATTTTGGAGCCTGAGAAAATAAAGTCTGTCACTGTTTCTATTTTTTTCCCTATCTATTTGCCATGAAGTGATAGGACCAGATGCCATGATCTTCATTTTTTGAATGTTAATTTTTAAGCCAGGTTTCCCACTCTCCTCCTTCACCTCCATCAAAAGCTCCTTAGTTCCATTTTTGCTTTCTGCTATTAGAGTGGTATCATTTGCATCTCTGATGGGTTTGATATTTTTCCTAGCAATCTTGATTCCAGTTTGTGATTCATCCAACCTGGCATTTCACATGATGTACTCAGCATATAAGTTAAATAAGCAGACACAGCCACAGCTGAGCATCATTTCCACTTTGGCCTGGACCCTTCATTCTTTCTTGAGTTATTTCTCCACTCTTCCCCAGTAAAATATTGGACAACAATCAACCTGGGTGGCTCATCTTCTGATATCATAGCTTTTTGCCTTTTCATGCTGTTCAAGGGATTTTTGAGGAATGACTACTGAAGTGGTTTGCCTTTCCCTTATCTGGTGGACCACATTTTGTCAAAACTCTCCACCATGGCCCATCTATCTTGGATGGACCTGTACAGCATGGTTCATAGCTTCATTCAGTTACACAAGGCTGTGATCCATGTGGTCATTTTGGTTAACTTTCTGTGAATGTAGTTTTTGTTCTGGAGACTATGGGATTGTAGTTCTTGCTTTTTATGTCTGCCCTCTGGTGGATGAGGATAAGAAGTTGTTCAGACTTCCTGATGGGAGGGACTGGCTCTGGGAAATCTGGGTCTTGCTCTGGTTGGCAGGACCATCCTCAGTAAATCTTTAATCCAATTGTCTCTAATGTGTGGGACTGTGTTCCCTCTACATTAGTTGTTTGGCCTGAGGCAACCCGTTCCTGCTTTTTGTTTTACCTGAGGCGACCCAGTCTGAGAGTCTGCAGGCTGTATGGTAGGAATACTGGTGACTTCAAAAGGACCTCTGCCAAAATGTGCCTTCTAGGACTGCTGCTGCCAGTGCCTGTCCCCGTGATAAGCCACTGCCGACCCATGCCTCCACCACAGACCTTCAAACACTCACAGGCAGATCTGACTCAGTCTCCTTTAACCTGGTTCATTGTACACACAAGGTTTTGTTGATGTCCTCCAAGAGTTTCTGTTTCCCCTTGTCGTGTGGAAGTTCTGTAATCAAATCCCGGTGTCCTTCAAAGTCAGATTTCCTGGGGATTCCCAGTTCCTTTGCTGGTTTCCCAAGTTGGGAAATCTGATGTGGGGGCTAGAACCTTCATAACAGTGTGAGGACTTCCTTGATATTATTGTTCTCCAGTTTGTGGGTCACCCATTCTATGGGTATGGGATTTGATTTTATCATGATTGCACCCCTCCTACCATCTAATTGCTGCTTCTCCCTTGTCCTTGGATGTGGGCTATCTTTCCTTGGTGGGTGCCAACATCCTCCTGTCAATGGCCGTTCAACAGCTGGTTGTGATTTCGGTGTTCTCACAGGAGAAGATGAGCTTATGTTCTTCCACTTCACCATATTTGGACTGAACTTACACACGACAATATTTGAAAACAGGGCTCTGTGCTTTAAAAGCACATTTACATTGTGAGGCTCTTTTATGCAGATTTTCAAGACTCTTTCGCTGGATTTATTTTAAGTGAAGACAACACTTTACTATTCCTAAAGCACTTCCACATACATTCTTTCAATGACCCTCTCAAGAACCTAGTGAGGAAAGTATGTCACTTGAGTATTGGTGATTAGAGTTACATATAATATTCAGTCAGTAGAATAAAACCTATCACCTCTTTTGAAAGGTGAAAGAGAGATAACTATTTTCTTCATAGTGGTTTTTGCTAAGTCTCTAACAGGCTCATTCTGACCGGGAAAAATGGATTTGGGTTGGGAAAACAAAATGTGAAGTCAAAGTGTTTCAGGAACATGAATTTTCACAGAGGCCTCTGAAATCACCATATGTCTAGCTACTAAAACCCATTGAAACTATTTTCTTGCTATAATGTTGTGATGTACAACTTGAGCATATTCTAGTAAATAGAGATGCTTCCATGATCCTTGCACTTCCCACCCATTCTGGCAGATCTAAGCACATCTGAGAATTATGACAGCTGATATTAAAAGATATAATGGTACATGGATTGTGTTTTCTCCTTATGACTTGATGTAACAGGGGAAAAAAATGTCTCTAGAGTTGGCTATTTCATTCTCATTTGCACCAATTATTTAAAAGTGTCATTTATATACAGACCCTACGGCAATATCAGTGCAGCTGGAGTTTAATTTAATCCATTTACTCATTTGTTCAATTAACACTCAGTGAACACTGAAAATATTGTGCCTTAACTGCAGGTGTTCTGAAGTAGTGGGAGAATTGAGATCATCCAACCAATCCCAGCAAGCAAACACAACATAAGTAATAAAGCATTAGAAAATGGGTAGATCAAATATGTCACTGCCACCTATAGTAATTTAATATCCAACACTACTGTTAAGATTCACAAAGAGTTTCTTGTCTTAAGAAACATACCTAGTAGAAATATAAATGTATATGAATATATATATATATATGTATATGTATATTTATGACCCCCACTATACACACACACACACACACACACACATATATGGCCTTACTTCAGCATTTGAGAGTTAAAATGCATACACTGGAATCTTGCTGCTACAACATCACTAGCCATAACCATATGGGGTGAGTTTGTTCTTTCTCTTAGGCTCAATTTTCTCACCATCTGGTGTGTCTAGGATGAGCTGCTTTATGGAAATTTTGTGAGGAGCAGGATGAAGCATGTAAAACATGCAGCGCAATGTCTGATGTAGTGGTGCAGGAATGATTTTGATGATGATGATAATGTTACTTACTATTGTTTTTCTGTTACCTGAATGTTAAAAGAAGACAACCAGCAGTGGCTGAAACAGAGAAGTAAGATACCAACTCTTCAATGGTAAAAACACAATTTTATCTACCAACTTCTCTTCAAGGATCACTTAAAACTTGGACTCCATTTTTGAGAGGTTTGGTTTGTGTAATAGTATCAGTAGATGATGTGCAAAGGGACACCAATCACAGTAATTGTAGAAGCCTCCTGAGACCTGAAGAACCAGGCTATTCTACTCAGGCTATATGAGATTTTGACAAAGTAGAAGAGGATGAAATAGGTTTACAATTCACATACCACCCCCAACACACATATGTCCAATATATTATAATATGTATTATATAATATTTGACAATCATTTTAATTGATTTTCATTGTGCACTTACTATGGACCAGGCACTACACTAAAAATTTATATGCATAATTATAATTAATCCTTAAAACAACCATTTGTTTTTGATGTTTTGTTTGTTGTGACCAATTCATTGTGACCCCCATGGACTGCAGCCTGCCAGGCTTCTCTGTCCATGGAATTTTCCCAGGCAAGAAAACTGGAGTGAGTTGCCATTTCCTACTCAGGGGACCTCCCTGACCCTGGGATTGAACCTGCATCTCCTGCTTGGCTGGCAGATTCTTTACCACTGAGCTATGAGATAGTTATTATTACCATCATTTTAGAGATGAAGAAAATGAGGATTGGAGGCATCAAGTAAAATTCCTGTCTCCACATTAATAATATGAGGAGGTTCTATTTGAACCCAGTTAACCTGACTCGGAGCACTTCATCATCATTACTACACAGTGTCTTTTAAAGGTACTATTCTGTCCAGATCTGTGTATAAAATCTAACTCTTCTGTCCCTTATCATTTGTCTTTCTTGAACAATTTATTTGAATTCTGAGCCTTAGTTTCCTCAGCTGTAGAATGAAGATAATAATACCCACTTTAAAGAGAGATTATCCAATGAAGTCTTGTTCATAAAAGCACCTAATTTAGTGGTTTGTATTTAGCGTACATGACCGCAAAATTTTCTAACCTGGGATATGCTAATTTAATAGTTTCTCTTCATTAATGTAGATTATTAGAAAACTGTGTTATAAAAATGAAACAAAACATCCTGTGGTTATATACCCAAAGATGACTTCCTTGTTGAGCCCATGGTATCTGTGGTAGAGTCATAATAATGGGAAAATTTAATGGATACAGAGAACTTTCTATATATAAGCACTGCTTTAAGTGCTTATACGTGTATGTGTGTGTGAATGTGTATAATTTAATTCTTTTACCAATATAGCCAATAGTAGTTTGTCACTCAGTTGTGTCCGACTCTTTGCGACCCCATGGGAGCCTACCAGGCTCCTCCCTCCATGGGATTCTCCAGGCAAGGGTACTGGAGTGGGTTGCCATTTCCTTCTCCAGGGGATCTTCCTGACCCAGGGATCAAACCTGGGTCTCTCGCATTGCAGGCAGACGCTTTAACCTCTGAGCCACCAGGGAAGCCAATAAGAACCCAGTTAACAGAGATATTGAATAACTCAAACTGGGGTTGTCACACTCAGAGTTCTCACTTCTAACCATTGTATCATCTGTCCTCAGAGTCCTTGTGGGAAAAGCATCTGCTGCATCTGATGGTCTTTCTGTCTACTTCAGTGAAGGCCCATCCAAGACTGACTGCTAACCAGGTACTAACCAGGTATCTATGAGCTATTTGGTATCTTCACTTTTATAATCAGTGCAGAATACATATACACCCAAACAGATATATATGTATTTGAGTGTATATATAAGCTGATGGAGATTTTAATATCTATATATGTTTATAGAAATGACATTATATAAATATGATGAGCATTATATATAGAAGGATTTGTTGTTGCTGCTGTTGTCTAGTTGCTAAGTCATGTCTGACTCTTTGTGACTCAGTGGACTGTAGCCCATCAAACTCCTCTGTCCATGGAATTTCCCAGACATGAATACTGGAGTGGTTTGCCATACCTTCCTCCAGGGAATCTTCTCAACCCAAGGATCAAACCCACGTTTCTTATGTCTCCTGCATTGACAGGCAGGTTCTTTACCACTAATGTCACATGGGAAGCTCAGTCTCATAGGCCACTTAAAAAATTATCCAGCTTCTATATTCTTCTTTTGGATGATACCTAATAGTGTCTTACTCTCTGATGGAAATACAAGAAAAACTTATATTGCTCAGGTCTGAGCATTGAAAACACTTGCCCTATCCCCACGATTTTGCTATATATATGTAACAAATTTCCTACATCTTCTCTTCATTCTTCTCTCTCTTCCCGTTTTCCCTAAAACACCTCATAATAAAGGACAAGGAGCTATTCCTTTTCAGTCTACCACTATAAATTCTTCCTAAGGTTGAACAAGTAGACCTCAGGTTCTTCCTGTAACATGTTATTTTCACAGGTAGACAGGAAGTCACATTTCCAACCTACCTGTGAGAGAAAGCACCTGTGTGCAGGGGTGAGCAGGAGAGATGGATTGGATAGGACAAGGCCCTCAGCAGAGAGAAGATCCCAGAACAAAGACTGTGACACTAGACAAATTGTAACTAAAGAGTTGCACCTTTTATTTAGTTTGAAATATTTCTATCGTATTCAATAAAAAGGATGGCAGAAATAGAAGCCCATGTATTGGGTTAGCCAGAAGGTTTGTTTGGGTTTTTCCTTACAATATTAGGGTTAGGGTTAAGGAAAAAACTAAATGAAACTTTTGGCCAATCCAATACTTTGTTAATTTACAAATATGCAACTTAGGGTCATTCTTTCCCTCCCAGGAGAAGAACGAGTCAGGCTATCATGAGGCCTAGAGGCTTGGTGTGGAGGAAGGGCTCTAAACAGTGGTTGAGCTTCCTTGAGGAGACTGCCTCTTTCCTGGCTTGCTCTTTGGGGAATCATGAGGGCAGGTTTAATCTTGCCCGTTCACTGGCTTCCCCACCAGTTCCAACTGGATCCGGGCTACATCTCTGACCTCCTCTCTTTCCAGATCAAACTTTACATTCTCCACTAGCCTTCTTTCACAAAACTTTGTGTGCAGGAAGGCCCTGGCTCACAGATAGGAGCTGTGCCCATACTATTACTTCTACTTACAGCTTTCTTCCCATCCCACTTCACCTGGGGAAATTACTCATTCCTCTGATTTCAGCATAAGCCTCACTTCCTCAGAACAGCCTTTCTAGTTTTTCCTAGTTCTCCCAAAGCCTTTCAGGTTAGGTGCATGGCACTTGAGCATCTCTCCTGTGGCCACTGTCAAAGAAACAAATTTGCACTTTCAGACTCTATGTAACTCACTATCTCCTCTGCTAGTCTTTGCATCCTTGAAGAAGAAAGATCATTTATACTCAGCATTATCTATACATCCATAGTACCTAAAAGAATACCCAACACATGGGTATTCAAAACAAATTGAGAGAATTTATATTCAATTCAGTTCGGTTCAGTCACTCAGTTGTGTCCAGCTCTTTGTGATCCCAAGAATTGCAACACACCAGGCCACCACGTCCATCACCAACTCCCGGAGTTCACTCAAACTCATGTGCATCGAGTCAGTGATGCCATCCAGCCATCTCATCCTCTGGTGTACCCTATTCCTCCTGTCCTCAATCCTTCCCAGCATCAGGGTCTTTTCCAATGAGTTAACTCTGCGCATGAGGTGGCCAAAGTATTGGAGTTTCAGCCTCAGCATCAGTCCTTCCAATGAACAACCAGGACTGGTCTCCTTTAGAATGGACTGGTTGGATCTCCTTGCAGTCCAAGGGACTCCCAAGAGTCTTCTCCAACACCATAGTTCAAAAGCATCAGTTCTTTGGTGCTCAGCATTCTTCACAGTCAAACTCTCATATCCATACATGACCACTGGAAAAACCATAGCCTTGACTAGATGGACCTTTGTTGGCAAAGTAATATCTCTGCTTTTGACTATGCTATCTAGGTTGGTCATAACGTTCCTTCCAAGGAGTAAGCGTCTTTTAATTTCATGGCTGCAATCACCATCTGTAGTGATTTTGGAGCCCCCAGAAATAAAGTCTGACACTGTTTCCACTGTTTCCCCATCTATTTCCCATAAAGTGATGTGACCAGATGCCATGATCTTCGTTTTCTGAATGTCGAGCTTTAAGCCAAATTTTTCACTCTCCTCTTTCACTTTCACAAAGAGATTATTTAGTTCCTCTTCACTTTCTGCCATAAAGGTGATGTCATCTGCATATCTGAGGTTATTGATATTTCTCCCAGCAATCTTGATTCCAGCTTGTGTTTCCTCCATCCCAGCGTTTCTCATGATGTACTCTGAATAGAAGTTAAATAAGCAGGGTGACAATATACAGCCTTGAAGTACTCCTTTTCCTATTTGGAACCAGTCTGTTGTTCCATATCCAGTTCTAACTGTTGCTTCCTGACCTGCATATAGGTTTCTAAAGAGGCAGGTCAAGTGGTCTGGTATTCCGATCTCTTTCAGAATTGTCCAGTTTATTGTGATCCACACAGTCAAAGGCTTTGGCATAGTCAATAAAGCAGAAATAGATGTTTTTCTGGAACTCTCTTGCTTTTTCAATGACCCAGCAGATGTTGGCAATTTGATCTCTGATTCCTCTGCCTTTTCAAAAACTAGCTTGAATATCTGGAAGTTCACAGTTCATGTACTGCTGAAGCCTGGCTTGGAGAATTTTGAGCATTACTTTACTAGCATGTGAGATGAGTGTAATTGTGTGGTAGTTCGAGCATTCTTTGGCATTGCCTTTCTTTGGGATTGGAATGAAAACTAAATTTTTCCAATCCTGTGGCCACTGCTGAGTTTTCCAAACTTGCTGGCATATTGAGCACAACACTTTCACAGCATCATCTTTCAGGATTTGAAATAGCTCAACTGGAATTCCATCACCTCCACTAGCTTTGTTGGTAGTGATGCTTTCTAAGGCCCATTTGACTTCACATTCCAGGATGTCTTGCTCTGGGTGGGTGATCACACCATCGTGATTATCTTGGTCATGAAAATCTATTTTGTACAGTTCTTCTGTGTATTCTTGCCACCTCTTCTTAATATCTTCTGCTTCTGCTAGGTCCATACCTTTTCTGCCCTTTATCGAGCCCACCTTTGCATAAAATGGTCCCTTGGTATCTCTAATTTTCTTGAAGAGATCTCTAGTCTTTCCCATTCTGATGTTTTTCTCTATTTCTTTGCATTTAATGCTGAGGAAGTCTTTCTTATCTCTCCTTGCTATTCTTTGTAACTCTGCATTCAAATGGGAATATCTTTCCTTTTTTCCTTTGCTTTTCATTTTTCTTCTTTTCACAACTATTTGTAAGGCCTCCTCAAACAGCCATTTTGCTTTTTTGCATTTTTTTCCATGGGGATGGTCTTAATCCCTGACTCCTGTACAATGTCATGAACCTCTGTCCATAGTTCATCAAGCACTCTGTCTATCAGATCTAGTCTCTTAAATCTATTTCTCACTTCCACTGTATAATAATAAGGGATTTGATTTAGGCCATACCTGAATGGTCTAGTGTTTTCCCTACTTTCTTCAATTTAAGTCTGAATTTGGCCGTAAGGAGCTCATGATCTGAGCCACAGTCAGCTCCTGGTCTTATTTTTGCTGACTGTATAGAGCTTCTCCATCTTTGGCTGCAAGAATATAATCAATCTGATTTCAGTGTTGACCATCTGGTGATGTCCATGTGTAGGGTCTTCTTTTCTGTTGTTGGAAGAGGGTTTTTGCTATGACCATTGTGTTCTTTTGGCAAAACTCTATTAGCCTTTGCCCTGCTTCATTCTGTATTCCAAGGCCAAATTTGCCTGTTACTCCAGGTATTTCTTGATCCTACTTTTGCATTCCAGTCCCCTATAATGAAAAGGACATCTTTAATTTTTGGGTGTTAGTTCAAAAAGGTCTTGTAGATCTTCATAGAACCGTTCAAATTTACCTTCTTCAGCGTTATTGGTTGGGGCATAGGCTTGGATCACCATGATATTGAATGGTTTGCCTTGGAAATGAACAGAGATCATTCTGTCATTTTTGAGATTGCATCCATGTACTGCATTTCAGCCTCTTTTATTGACCATGATGACTAGTCATTTCTCCTAAGGGATTCCTGCCCATAGTAGTAGATAGAACGGTCATCTGAGTTAAATTCACCCAGTCCAGTCCATTTTAGTTCACTGATTCCTAGAATGATGATGTTCACTCTTGCCATCTCCTGCTTGGCCACTTCCAATTTGCCTTGATTCATGGACCTAACATTCCAGGTCCCTATGCAATATTGCTCTTACAGCATCGGACCTTGCTTCTATCACCAGTTACATCCACAACTGGGTATTGTTTTTGCTTTGGCTCCATCCCTTCATTCTTTCTGGAGTTATTTCTCCACTGATCTCCTGTAGCATATTAAGCACCTACTGACCTGGGGAGTTCCTCTTTCAATATCCTATCATTTTGCCCTTTCATACCATTCATGGGGTTCTCAAGGCAAGAATACTGAAGTGGTTTACCATTTTCATTGAGTTAGACAAGGCTGTGGTCCATGTGATCAGATTGGCTAGTTTTCTGTGATTATGGTTTCAGTGTGTCTGCCCTCTGATGCCCTCTTGCAACATCTACCATCTTACTTGGGTTTCTCTTACCTTGGAGGTGTGGTATCTCTTCACAGCTGCTCCAGTAAAGTGCAGCTGTTGCTCCTTACCTTGGACGAGGTTGCCCCTCCTGACCTTTAACTTGGCGTAGCTCCTCTTGGCCCTCCTGTGCCCATGCAGCCACCGCTCCTTGAATGTGGGGTTGCTCCTCTCAGCCACCACCCCTAACCTCGGACATGAGGTAGCTGCTCTCATCTCAATATTCAATTAATTGACATCAATATTTAGTTACTCTCTGCCATTCCCTGGCATGCTCATACTTTCCTGCTCCAGGCATTTCTTTCTCCCTGTCTTCCTTTTCTCCTCCTGTAAAGAAACTTTCAGTAGTCTGTTTTGTATGTGTTTAATATTGAAGCCTATAAATTGTAAATATTAATATAATAATAATAACAGCTAAATTTTATATTGTGGTTACCTTGTCCCAGACATCCTTCAAAGTGTTTTACATACATTCATTCATTTAATACTCATAAAAATCCTATGTAGTAGGTTCTATCATCTCATTTCATTGACTATGGGGCACACTGATTGTAAAGTGCATTGTAATTATTTTTGTCAGTTGAACTCTGAAATATCATCTCTCTCTTACAAATGAGAATTTCAAGATAATGAGAGGTTTATCTTTTGACCTATGTTGGAGAAGACTCTTGAGAGTCCCTTGGATCTCAAGGAGTAAGGAGATCAGTAAGGAGATCCAACTAGTTTATCTTAAAGCAGATCAATCCTCAGCATTCATTGGAAGGACTGACGCTGAAGCTGAAACTCCAATACTTTGGCCAACTTTTGTGAAAAACTGACTCATTTGAAGAAAAGACCCTGAAGCTTGGAAAGATTGAAGGTGGGAGGAGAAGGGAACGACAGAGGATAAGATGGTTGGATGGCATCACCAACTCAATGGACATGAGTTTGAGTGGGTTCTTGGAGTTAGTGATGGACAGGGAAGCCTGGAGTGCTGCAGTCCATGGGGCTACAAAGAGTTGTACATGACTGAGTGACTGAACTGAACTGAGAGGTTTAGTAAATTGCCCAAGAAAGGCTGGTGCTAAAAATGATGGGGCCAGGATGCAGACTGGGCAAGTTATTGCCAGTGGCCATGCTTTTGAACATGGTGCTATCTTGCTACATGATGAGTCACATATCTGGGCTGTTTCTGTATTTCTCAAATCACAAACAGCTTTCCCAGTAGATCTCAAAGGAAGTCATAGGATAAACATGATGCCACCTATTTGACTATCGGTATTTGACAAGAAAGGATTAAACTGCCTTTCTACTATTAAATAGGAGATATATTAAATAGTAGAAGGCAAGATATATTCATGTTTTATGTAGAACTTAAGACTTGTGCTTGCTTATGTTTGATGTTTTATACACTATTTTGAAAACATTGTTTTAATTCTTAATCCTATCATTTAATCCAGACACTTGTTTATATCACACAGGATTATTACAACTGATTTTTCCCATTCACTTTTCTCATTCTGAATACCCTACCAACCCTGTGTCTCATTGTCTAACTAGTCATCTTATAGCTCTGATTGAATTAGAGAACTTATTTGCTAGGAGTTATTAGTAGTATTCCCATTTACAAGTGAAACCACAATCTTCTATTAAAACTTCTATTAAGGTTCTCCTTGAGTCCTGAAACTTGCATTGCTTTCTTTTACCTTGGGTGAGATTTCTGCAAGCTTCATTTTTATTTCCCTTCCTCTGCTATTCAATTAACCTGATGAGTTCACGTCTTGATTCCAAAATATTCATGATTCTTTCTATCACCCATAGCACCTTTGCATATAACAGTCCCTCAAGAAATACTTTCGACTGTTGAATAAACAAATGAGTGAAAAACAGCCCATGGCTTTTCCTCATCAGTGACTTACATTTATCTAAGGCAGCAGTGATGGTTTCGGAAGAGTGACAGACAGGGAGAATTAGGAGTTTTCAAATCCTGTCCCTGACACTAGTCTCCGTCTCTGTAAACTTGAGGATTATTGGACTCTCAGAATTTCAGATAAGATAGTTCAGAGAGGACCCACATTACAGATCAGTTCTGGATCGATTCATGTGAGATAAACTCATTCATGAGTTTCTCATTCTTTACCAAAATATCAGCTCCGCTGCTTCTATGCTAATCACCATGCTAGTGTAGGAGAAACAGAAATGAGCACAACATTATCGTCGCTCCCAAGAGTAGGGCGTATAACAGAGCTAAAGAGTGCTAACATTTCTCTGGTACTGGGGCCTAGTACACCATGTGCATCTTCCTCTTCCAAATTTAGCCCTCAGAGCAATAAACCTCAGAGCAACTGCTGCCTGAGGGATGGGCCTGGTGAATAGAGGATGCTGGGATGCTATAAGCCTTTAACAGAAGGATGGAGACATTCCAGAATCCAGTTGTGGATTTCCAGTGCTCTCGCAGAACCTTCCTCTGAAGTCAAATAAAAAGAAACAATAACAATCACCCCATTAGTTCTCCGCCCACACCTATGCTGAATCAGTGCCCACAGAAGGCACCCCACCCAGTGAGGGGTTTAGGTCTGTGTTCCGGGGACTGCTCACTTGTGGCCCTTGGAGTCTGTCCTTTCTGTGTTACAAAGGGCCACAATGTAGACTTAATCAGCACACCTAACATTCTGTCACCACCGCCAACGAGAAGGGATAATGAGAAGACAGGAAAGCAGCAACGGGGGGATTTCTTTCATCTGTGGCACTCAGAATGGCAGATTCTTGCTTCCAGGATCCTGGGGATGAAGGGCAGCCTGCTATGCACCTGGGTGTGATCCATTCTCCCTCTACCATCACCCTGGGCTGTGAACATGCTCTATTGATTCTGTAAGAACTCCTTTTCTGGGCCCACACCTCATGAATCACTTCCTTTCCAAAAACAGGAGACTGAGACACTATAGGGAGCCTGTTACTTGACAACAAGGTACAGCAGCTCTTCCCTTACCAGCCACAGGATATTGGACATGTGGTGTCTGGAAGTTACATCTGTGAGTTACTGCTCCTGGATGGAATGCTTAATGGTGTTGCCCAGGAAATGTCAGGGCATCAGCTCAGCCTCCAGGCAGAAACAGACTCTTCTTGCCAAGAGTGCTTTTAGTATCACTTCCACCCCCAGAGCCAGCACGACAACAGATCAAGGTGGAGAGAGTGCTGCTGCCATAGCAAATCTGGGCTCTGGGGGAAGAGTGACACAGAGAAACGGACATGGGAAGACAATCCCACACAGCATTTCATTAAAAGGAGGTGGCCGGCAGTTAGCAGAACTGAGTGAGAGGAGGCATGGTTTTTCATAGGAATTAAGTGACAGAAGACTTTAAATTTCAGACTGTGTTTTACGAAGGTACAGAAGCAGACTGAGATCTACCAAGAAGCACCTAAAGCCGTGGGACTCATGAAGGGACAAAATCATGTCCTAGAATAGACAACAACAGTGTGTAAATGCTGGAAGAGGATCCAGAGACTCTTGCCATGGGATTCACACTGAAGAGAGATTATCACCAGCACATAGGTGAGGAAGCTAAGATGGATATTCCGAATCTATTAATATTCAGATGCAGAAGTGTTGCTAGAGACAATCGTATTCCATAGAAGTATGTATTCAGACAGTCTCAGAAAAACTGGTTCTTTCCATCAAGTCCTAAATTTAGAAGTTTCTCAGCTACATATACATTCATTATTCAAGTCAAAGGCCTAATGTCCACAGTGAAAGTGAAGTCGCTCAGTCGTGTCTGACTCTTTGTGACCCCATGGCCTGTAGCTTACCAGGCTTCTCGGTCCATGGGATTTTCCAGGCAAGAATACTGGAGTGGGTTACCATTTTCTTCTCCAGGAGATCTTCCCGACCCAGGGACTGAACCTGGGTCTCCCGCATTGTAGGTAACGCTTTCCCATCTGAGCCAGACACACACACACACACAAAATGCCATTTAAACCAAAAGTTTAATTCTACTACATATTGTCTACATCACTTGTGTTCAACTGGTAGTTTGTAATAGAAACCCTCCCAATTTGTAGTCTGTGTAACTGAAGGAGAGTAGGAATGAAGGTCATACCTTGACTACTGGTTAGATTACTCAGCAATTTTGTCCCACTCATGACATATACCACCAAAGACAAATGCCAAATGCATAAACAATACTTTTCATTTTTATTGCTTTAACATATGTAGTTCCAGTTAAGCAAATTATTAATAAACTACACTGACATGAGTTAAATAATGTTTCAAATAATACTGCATAATTTCAAAACAAACCCAGTGTTACATGTGTGAAATAATTGAAATGCAATGAAAAAAAATTAGTTTGATTCAGTTTAGCACAAAAGACATGCAGAATCTCAAACAAGGAATATTTGGGCTTCTATGTCAATGTCATGAGGGTATTAAAGAGCTTTATCTGTTCCTGGATAAATAATTCATTTTTATTGACTGATGAAATTGACCTCAAAGATAAATAATGACCTGACAGCTCCACAAACACTTTTGCCAAAGTTTACCCATGGCCAAACCATAAAACTTCTCCAAGTTGGCTGTTACTATAGTGGATGGTTCACTCAGCGTCATTCTGCCTTCTGCATAGCAGAGTGAGGTATGGAAGCAAAGTAATTTGAAACCCCTCAAATGCCATTAAAGTTTAGTTCTCAAGATATTGCTATGATAAAGATGACTGTTATCAACTCCTTGCTTTTATTTGATCTCAGAGTGTCTTAATTTAAATTTGCCTTCATCCTGACTTACCATGTGCACATTACCTTCAGAAATGTCACTATGTTTGAACTATCACATTTGTTGTCTATAAAAGTACATACAGTAAAGTAAGTGACTGTTTTTGTCATTGTTGTGTTTGTTTTATTCTTGCCAGGTTGCTATGGAACCAAAAATAAAATAAAAATGGAAAGCACAGGCATCTGGAAATCTTTCACTGGAAGTTTTAATTTCTACTTAATCACCCAACAACTTGCCCAAGAAAATCTTGCTTTAGAGTCCCAACTATTAAGTACTAAATTGGGCATAGCATATGTCTACTTCTGTTTTCAGGGATGTGTTATTCATGGACATCAAAGAAAAATCTTTATGCTGTCGTTCAGATCCAATGAAATTTTCTTTGGAGGAATTTTACTGCACAAGGTCAGCTTTCAAAATCAGAAGCATAGCTTAACCCTCAAAGGCAATTGCTGAAATTCTCATATTTATATCTCATTGTATACTAGCAGACAAGAATAGAGGGCTATAATGGTATAAGATTTAGCAAGCAATGGAATACTATCTCTATGATATTTTCAAAATTAATTTTATGTTTAAAGCCTCAAGAAGACAAGTTCTTATTAACTGAGAGCATGAACTAAATGCCTAGACTTTCCCCTTTTGCTTCATGAATAAACATTCCAATCCAAATTTGATGTTAGAAACCCAGACCAAAGAAACTTGCCATTCTCAGGTAGACTACAAGTGAATATCACAGAGAGCTTCAGATAATTCATAAAGATTGGAAACTGCTGTGACATGTTGAGGGCTGGCCTGCTGCTGCTAAGTCACTTCAGTCGTGTCTGACTCTGTGCGACGCCATAGATGACAGCCTACCAGGCTCCCCTGTCCCTGGGATTCTCCAGGTAAGAACACTGGAGTGGGTTGCCATTTCCTCCTCCAATGCATGAAAGTGAAAAGTGAAAGTGAAGTCATTCAGTCGTGTCCGACCTTCAGCGATCCCATGGACTGCAGTCTTCCAGGCTCCTCTGTTCATGGGATTTTCCAGGCAAGAGTACTGGAGTGGGGTGGGCAAGTCCTACTCTGGAGGACTGGCCTAGGACTGCATAATACATGGCTGTCTGAATAGAAAAAAATACATATAACTTCAGGTTTTGAACTATTTATGTAATTATAAAAATGGGGCTTTAAAATGTTTAGAGATGCTACATATTTTAAGACCAAATACTCAGAACAAACAAATAAGCATTCTTCTCGAAGATGCAAAGGAAAGAAAACTTTTGAATTAAAAAAATATCTCATTTGGAATGAAAACAGAGGACATGAGCAGAATTAGTATTCTGCTAGTACCATTTAGATAGCTGCTGTAATATATGTCCTACATTGAAGAGATGTTTGGAGATGGTTGTTAGAAATCTGAGCCTCTTTTAAAAGAACTTCCTTCTGGAGCTTCCTTTTATGACAGTTGGGAACAGGCACCATCATTCTGAGGCACCAGGTACTCAAAAGTAAAGACCCCGAATAAATACATTCACACTTAAAGGAAACATTTCTGACTCCACTTTAAGAAAGACCAGGAAGTCAACTACCCCAGGCCTGAGAAGGAGAGGTATAGCAAGCAACAGGGGCAAGAGGGAGAGCCTAGCCTTCAATTGTCTCTAGGAAGAAGGATCATGTAAAGTCAAAGAATTGAATTTGCTTACAGTCAGGTACATATCGTATTCATTTTGTTACCTCTATAAAGAAGGAAACTTACATTTCCTATGGTTCAGTCAGTTTAGAATTCAAGGAAATTTTACCTTATTTCAGTAATCCTTGGCCAGTCCTCCCATGGGATCCATAACTTTAAACACATAAATACATATTAGCAGTAAAGAAGGAAAGAAATGGTGTCTACAAATATTTGTTACCAATTGATGCTAAAGATGGGTTTTAAACATACATCTCCATGGAAGATTTCACTTCTATGGAAGGTAATTTGGTGTTTTCATTTGCTTTCAGATCACATAGATGAGATATTCATTCCTTTTATACCTGATTGTCTTTGTTCAGTTATTAGCGGTGATAATATTCAGTTAATTACTTATATACCTATCAATGATGTGGGGGTGTATGTATGTATGTATGTATGTGTGTGTGTGTGTGCACAAAGTTTTGATCCCTTTGTTCTTACACAGGAACTCAGCCAGCATTTGAAATGTGTATCTCATTTTCACCTGAAAAATCCCATCTCATTTTCGAGGAAATCTGCTGTGATGGCTAAAAGTTCAGACTCTACATTGCAAACAAATTTTAAAGCCAGTGAGTTTTGTAGCAAGATCTATATCCTTACTTTCTTTATCCAAGGAATAGAACTGATAATGTTTATCACATAGGGTTATTTTAAAAAAATTAAGTAAGGTAATAGCATTTACCATAGACTTAGCTCATGGCAAGAATCACTGGTTTGTTATCTGATGTATCCTAAGAACCTAGGGCAGTGTTTGGAACATCAACATTGCTCAACAAATATTTGTTAAATATATAATATCTTGATTCACTCTGATACTGGTAAGAATTTCACCCATCATCAGCCTAGAAGATTGTCTGGATTTCTGCTTCTCATCTTGCAAACAATATCACTAAATGATCCTCAAAAGTTACACAATGTGCCCTCCTGCCCCGACCTGACTTCATTCCAAACCGCCAAAGACAAGTGCCCCGTCTTATCCTTAAAATCTTCCTCAGGAGGAGGTTGCCAAATCTTCACAGAACTCTTCCTCTCTCTGGTATAAAAGTTCACTGCTTCAGCGACTACCTTTCTTATTCCCTTCTCCACCTCTGTCATTTACCTACTTTCTTTTAACTGCTCTGTACTTACTGATTTTTTTCCTCCAACTTGTTCATTTTGAAGGTCAGTCCTTGGGTTTTGTTCTCATAAACCAGTGGGGGTTTTGGGTTCCTAAAAGCCAGCCTATAGCCATGAACATCTCATCCCACAAGCTACATAAAGGCCAGACCAAACCATCTACCATCTGAAGGTAAGACTGGGTTCTCTTTAGAAGTGGTTCTCTCAATTAGTATTATCTTCTTTAACAATGTTCAAGAATAGGTCCTCTCTATCTTGGTGGGGACGGAAATTCACATGTATAATGATGAACATGATGAACATAGGAAATTATTCTTTTGCTTTAATAGAAAATGTTTCTTGTTCATGTAAATTAGTTAAAATGGCAAAAAATACATTTAAAATTTTAATTCTTCTCTCTCATTTTTAGATATCTAGGATAGTATTAACACCTTGATTAGGACATCTTTAGTTGCTTAAACCTGGTTTTAACAACATCCATATTTTTCTATTCTAATAGACCCAAAGAACCAAAATGAAAACTTTAAACTACTTAGTGTGTAGACTTTTCTGTCATTAGGCCTGACTTGTTTATTTGGTAGTAAAACAATGCAAAATACTAATAATAAAGATATTCTAATGGTATGGGAAGGGGGTTATGAAAAAAATGCTATAGGGTTTTTGTCTGATTAAGTGTTGCTTTCTGGCATGTGATATATAAATGAAAAATTATATATAAATACACATTTTCCAGGTTGCACATTTTTGTCAACTTAAAAAGAATTATGAAAATAATATTCAAGTTATTTTCTTTTAACTGGATTCCCCTAAATTTTCTGACCAAGTCAAATAAAAATATTTCTGACCTTCCAAACAGAAAAATGGTTGTTTGCTACCTAAATATGCAATAGACAGACAATCTTAACAAAAGGCAGGCTGACAAAAGAAAGTATGGATTTCATTCAATTTCATATTCTGGTGCTTGCTTTGCTGACCTAGAAAATTACAGTGACAGTGAAACAGTTCTGCAGTGAGTTCACTAGAGAAGGCTAAATATGACCAGGAAAACTCTCCATCTCATTCTACTCATTCTACCACTATAAAAAGTGTGTATCCATGGGAACCACAATCACTAGCAGAGAAGTATGGATTTGACACCAAAAAAGGTAAGAATGTTTTTTGGAATAGGAAGAAAAAAAAAAGAAAAAGGATAATGCCATTGGGATTTTAAGCTAATAATTTTAACTAGAACGCTATTAATCAATTGATATATGGGATGGACTCCTAAAAGGTGATGAGAGATTTTTGGTGCACGGACTAAGAGGAAAGCACATTATTTGGGAGTAATTGACTGGGATGAGCATGCCTGACTGTCATTCTGGTAGCAAACTGTTAGCAGTTAATAGGAAGCTACAAGCTCAAGGATGATGAGATGCAAAGACCACCCTTAAAGTAAAGGTGTAGGAAGCCATTGGAAATACCTCTACTGTTAGATGTTAGTCTTTTCAGCTGCTCATTAAAATTTGAGGAGCACTAATTATTAGATTTGAGGCCCAAATTGGGTCCTTAACTGTGTGTTCCCAATTTTGTCTTGTTTTAATATGACTTGAAAACTGACCTCCTTTGAAGCTGTTAAGTGTGCAACAATGTCAGCCTGATGAAGCAGACCTTTCTGTTTTAGTCATGGGGGTACTTACCCTTCATATAGAAGGAATTTTATGGGGGAATATATATGTTAACATTGATAAATTAAGAGATTTGCAAAGAACAGAGGCAATTTTAAGAATATTGCATCTAATATATTCAGTTTTTATTAATGTCATAAGACAACTACAAAGGGAATAATTTAAAATTTTCCTTAGAAATTTAGTGTTTGAATTTTTTCCAGACTCATTTATTGAGTCCATTAGAAAGTAAGAAATATTTTAATTTATTAATTTCCACTTGTGATATGTATACTGGAAAGATTTATATTTATCATCTTTCTAATTTGATGAAAACCTTCCAGTTTTTCAACTAAAAATTTTTTTAGTAGATTATGATTTCAAAGACCTTTGCTACCTTGAGATTTCAGTTCAATGTTTGCCAGTGATGCTAGTGGCTAACCAGGTTGGAACTGTCATTCTAGGTAATATATACCTTCTCCTCCCTCTCAAAGATTTTTTTCATACATAAATTGATTTCACTAAAGGAAAAAGGTGAGTTTTGATTAGCAAGATAAAGCAAAGTATCATTAGAAGAAGCACAAATCTCTGTGATGTGATTTAAAAAGGTGCATAGATGGGCAATCACTATCATTAGGAAATTTCAGTCATTCCCCTACAGAAGCAGAGCTCAGTTATAAATATATACACCATCTTCATACATACTGATTAGATTCATTTAACTATGTTTTATAATGCAAGGATTTGTTAATGTATTTGCTGCTAATTTTGCTTATAAGTATTATACTATTAGCAGGCTTGAATTGAATTAGACTGTGAGATGCTGCACACTGCGGGAATTGAGTCAGGTGGACAGATGTCTTTCTCAGCCCTGCTTATCTTGTTCTTATTGCATCTTTGATTACTGCAACAGGCGTTACTCCTGGGACATTCTCCAAGGTAATTTTTTTTTTTTTTACTATTATTACGTTTTCCTTAATTATAGTTGTTTGCTTTAAGCTAAGCTGGCAACCATCTGTTTTGAAGAGGGGGACTTTTTCACATCTCATTTTGGGTAAAGAGTCATTTTTAAAAGATAGATACAGAGATTATTTGATAATCATACAATTTCAAGTTGTTTATATTGTTTTGGCATCCAATGCTGCCTCCTAAACTCAAAGCTGTGGAAGGCTGGTGTAGAAGCAGACAGATACTAGATTTTGTAAATGAGACTCATTATTCTTGAGTATATGGCTTAGAAGCTAAGATATACTAGTTTGATAATTCTTAAATAAATTATTTTCTCACTTCTGAGAGAGTGTGATAGATGTGACTCTTGTAACGTCCTCATAGAACAGAAAATGATGGGAACATTTCAACAAAGAAATCCCCTGTTTTGCCCCAGTTAGCTAGCTAGTTTTGGAAAACAATTATTTGGATTCTCTGATTCCTTTACGCACTGCTTTTTCATTCAGGGAGTAGACTCTGTTCAGAATAATTATTGTGGGCCAGTGCATACTCAGTTTTAACTATGCATACTATGCATACTTGCCCACAGGAAGAAGTTTATAGCTTTTGCTCTTAGAAAGTTTACTTACTTAGCCCAGGAAACTGAGCATTGTGGAAGAAAAATATAATACATTACAATGAAAAGTTTGCATTTTTCTCATAATTTATAATGAATGATTATAAATTATAATGAACGATTAAATGCGTTCCCATTTGCTCAACAGCATACACATCATGCTCTCAACTTTTATGCATCCTTGTGTTTCACACATTCTTTTACCCAAACCAGTCCTCCTATCATTAACTGAAGTTGTATGTTTAAACTGTACCTTGTCAAACTATGATGACATGGTTGTTGAAAAAATCCATTAATGGTGATTTATTACAAAGTGAAGTCATAATTTTGGTATAATTTTGATAGAGTAGAATAGGAAATGCATGTTTGAAATCCTAGGAATGGGAACTCTATGCATGAAAAAAAAAGTAAAACTGAAAGTTGACTCCTCCAAAGAGAGATGGGAGTAGAAAGAGAGAAGCATTGCACTAGTCTCTGAAACTGTTATAGCATCCATTATGAACTCAACTAGGAATGAGCAATGATGGTAGTTAAAAGTGACCTGAATGACTTTTATTGTAAAACATGTTATCAAAATCACTTCAGCTTCTTTAACTCTACTTCATAGTTCAGTGGTACAACTTGCTCATATTTTTTGTTATATTTTACTCAATATCAAAAGGTTTCTCAAATTGGTCTTTTCCTGTTAATTATACTTGCAAGCTGATACAAATAAAGTTTTAGAGTCATGCAGAACTCTTTGCACTTCTTGTATCATAACTTACTTGGGGATATAGTTAGATGCCCATATCCCCAATGGAGGATAACTCTTCCCCATATATTAATATGTATTCTGGTGAACCTTCTTAAACCCAAAACTCAGTGTGCACAACTGTTGAACACAATGGAACTCTGAAACACACACATTTGTGACATGAAAACTCATAACTTTTATAATGTTAATTGTTTCATAAATAATCAAGACAGACACTGAAAATCCAGAAGTAGCTTGACTGTTCATACCTGTTTAGTTTCTGATGGATATTAGCCCAATCAGTTGACAGTAGTTACAAATATCTACAGATTGATTTTTTTTTTCCCCTGTTGAAGGAATCACACATCTGCCAGGTTAGATGAGATAAATGAAGTATGTGGAGATTAAATTGGAAAGTATTTTTATGAAATATTTTGTTTGCATTGAAAACCAAGTCAAGAGCTCATGTCAATGTTTTAATTCAAATGGTGAATTTAACTGAAAAGGGTGAGTATACTTAACCTATTATGGATGAACAGGACTCACTTGAGAAATGAATATAAGATATTCTGTGCTGAGAAAGGCTGAATGACACCTGGAGATTTCATTCATTCAATAAGCATATGTTGGCCATACAGAAATGACAATGACAAGATCCCAAATATATGTTGCTTATGTGGGTTAGGGTTTCAATCTTTTACATTATCTGTGGGTTAAATTCTAAGTTAGTGAACTTACAGAACTAATCAAGTGTAAAAATAAAGGAGTGTGTGTTTAGCCAGGACTTTGTAATATACACACTAGAGTACAACAGTGGTTTCAGTAGACTTGTCTTCCTCTGAATTCACTCATGACTTGCACTGGGTGGATTTTTTTCTTTGCTGAGCCTCGTCTGACAGCTGCATAAGTTTCCTCTGGTTTCTCTCTTTTAATCAAGGGCTTTTTTGCAGGAGCCTTCATTCTCCACATCACAACTGGGTGCCGGGGCCCAGTGGGACTCTGAATTCGGATGATCTTGGTTGAGGCAATGTAAGACATTTTCACTGTTTGCACTACAGCATTCATTAAATTTTTGGCTGCTTGGATCAGGGAGGTGACACTGTCCAACTGTAGGGAGGGAAATAAAAGCTGTTACTTGAGAACATAATCAGGAATTTAAAGAGATTTAATGTTACAGAAAGTGAAATGTGCAGCACTTGTTTTTACCCCAGAAATGACAGTTATTTTATCTCAGAAATGAATGAGTTAATTCACATTTTACGTATCTATGTAAATTATCACATCAATCTAAGTTAATCATTTAGTTATTCATCTGATACATAAATAGATCCATATTCTATTTTCTAAGATGATATCTTAGGTTAATTTTTTTTCTTGGTTTTCAGTGAACTCTATTCTATAGCTTCTATATCATATCATAAGGACCAGATGGTTACAGCTTTGTTTGTAATGGATCTCCATATTTCCAGGGTTAATGTTGACCCCTTGTATAACAGATGACTACCTACAATAAAAGCTCTATCATGTAAAAGTACTTAGTAAGAACAACTGAAAAGTCTTAGGGAATTCATAGTCTAAGATAAATAATAGATACATATACGTACATGCATGTAAACCACTAATTTTCATGAATATTTCACAAATAATTCCACCTAAAAGAGTCTTTTAAACACAGAATGATTAACCTATCATGCAGAGTATTAAAATAGATAAAACTAAGGCCTTACAGTCAAATCTGGTTTAAATTCCAGGACTGCCATTTAATAATATAAATTAATCATTTAACTATCTTCATTCTAGTTTTCTCAGATATTAAATAGGAAAGGAATGTTTATTAAAGTCAAAATAACATATATAAATAGCCTTATAGAGTGATTGTCAGTTATGAAATATTTCCTTTGTTTCTTGTGAAGGTTGAGAAGATTGCTTAATCTTATACTAATGAAATTTCTAAAAGAAACCTTTTCCACATAACTTTATTTTGTAACTTTTGTTTTCTGGGTTGTTCACAAAAACAGTCTCTGGACAAAACGAGGTGATATTCCTAGAATCTTGAAAAATACTTTAGGGCTAGCCAAGCTGGTTCGTTTATATAACTAATGCTTCCTCCATTGTTTTAGTTGGCAGATTGTCACCCACAGCCAATTCACACAGGAAGATGTGTCTCTACTGTCACCTCTCTGTGATGCGTGCTGTCAGGGTTGAGGCTCAAACACTGGCTCTGCAGATACCGAAATCCATCAGCAGCTTCCTGGCCTAAGTACTCTACCTTCGCGGTTCAGGGAGGCTCATCTCACATACAGAATAAATGAGTGAAGGGAAGTAGTAAGCTGAGGTTATGTGCCTGGGGCAGTGGTCTAGCTGGCTGCCTTTCGTGGGAGAAAATTTAATTAGCTCCACTATATGCCCAGTCTGAAATCCTTGAAAAGGTAACACCAAACAATATGTAATTTGAGAGGCAGTGATACTTGGAAATTACACTCTAGGTCTTTTTACTTATTGAAACCAGGAATGTAAAATCTGTGCATGTGGCAGGAATGACTTATTTTTTTAACGAAAATTAAACACGATTTCATGAAGCACTCACACTCATATGTTTTTCTGTATTTCAGAAAACATTTAGAACTTCTGAATCTGTACACAACTTTAAATAAAAAACTAGACTTTGAATAGAATAACACACTTTGTTATTAAGGTTACTCTGTGGACACATTGCAGGCTAAAATCTGTTGTTTAATAATTAGCAATTTTCATCAAAGCCCTCCTGCAGCTAGTTAGATTCTGAAAGTCATTTTCAATCTCACCATAGGAAGAAAAAAGTTTTTCTAAATGACAAATGAACATGAATAGTAATGAAGATCCTTGGCAATTTTCTCCCTCAAACATGAAACTCTTTGGTTTATTCCAAGGGCTCTGTGCTATCATTAAGTCTTCCATAGAAGAAGGTCCTAGTGACCTGCTGTCATCCAAGATTTCACCAGGGGCTCTGGTCTTCCCACCCTAAAACTTATATTTTCTCCTTTTGACTCTGTAATCTTGTCATGTATAGACTGCATTTATTTTATTTTAATTTTTCCATATGAGTGGGTTTTTTTTATATAAACCTATTCTTGAAGGATGGTGAAATTAAATTTGTGCCTTAAAATGTGGAAATCAACTTGTCTTCTTCCCTCACTGATTCAGCAAAACTTTGTCTGTACCATTGTGATCTCTTATGCTGGCCTCTGACAATTTCTTTTATTTTAAAATCCTAAATGACTGTAGTAGGATTTCTCCTCCAGCAGACTGAAAAAGACACAGGGCAAATTATCCCCCTAGGAGAGCATGAAGACTAGTTTCGCAGACAGATTAGGACAACTGCTAAAAGAATACTGTTATTTCCTGAGGAAAGCTCATGAGACATTCTATGGGGATTTTTGATGTCCAAGAGCTATGTGCATTAAGATTCCTGCCTTTCTGCTATGAGTCAAATCATAGGGCACACAAGCAAGGGCACAGACCAGCCAAGCACATGGTAGGAAATTTTGTTTGAGACCCAAGGAGTGCCTCAGGCGTACTCATAGAGAATAACTGCACAACTTCATGTCTGCAAAAGAAAAAAGTATTATAAGCTCTCTGACCAGGCTTACTTTAATGAAAAATCCTCTAAGGGAAGAATTCAAAAGAATTCTCTTAATGAAAATAAGGCATATTTGAGTAGGGTAATGCATCACTTTGAGATTTCTGTGTTCAACTTAACAAAATTTTCTGAATTTCACAAATGTACCTGTGCAAATGAGAATGTTATTTTACTTTAAAAGCCTAGTGAAATAAACCAATCAGACTATAAAGCTCAGGTGCAAAAATTTTCTACCATTACAAATAACTTTCATCAACTGTAAAGACTTCTAGGCAAATGTAACCTAAAATATGTGCCATAAAAGAAACTATTTTTCCTAATATCTGGTAACACTCTTCTCTGGTCTAGATGAAGTGTTTTTGATCAAGGTATCAACTGAGAAACCAAACAGCTTCTAAGGCCCTCAAACCTCCTACTGTTATATGTAAGTATTTGCATCCAAGTACATATAAATAGGTTCCTGTTGCCTTCTTTCCATAAAAGTGGATGAAGTTAAAAAAAATAAGTTATCAAAGAGGAGTTTGACCTACATTAAAAGCCTCTGATCTATATAAATAGACATACCTATATTCCAACCAGAGTAAATAGGAACATAGCCACTTTTCCTATGGTAGTGACTTGTGCTTATTCTTACTACACTGGTCTGGGTTCAAAATAAATGCATTTAATTGATCTATTAATGTCACAATAAGATCCTCAATACTATGTCCAAAAGTAAACTGGACATAGTTCATAAATTGTGCCTTTTTTCTTTTTTTTTTATGATTTAGTTGAATAAAGAAATAGAGAAAAACAACAGAATGGGAAAGACTAGAGATCTCTTCAATAAAATTAGAGATACCAAGGGAACATTTCATGCAAAGATGGGCTCGATAAAGGACAGAAATGCTATGGACCTAACAGAAACAGAAGATATTAAGAAGAGGTGGCAAGAATACACAAAGAACCATACAAAAAAGGTCTTCATGACTCAGATAATCACAATGGTGTGATCACTCACCTAGAGCCAGACATCCTGGAATGCGAAGTCAAGTGGGTCTTAGAAAGCATCACTACGAACAGCTAGTGGAGGTGATGGAATTCCAGTTGAGCTATTTCAAATCCTGAAAGATGATGCTGTGAAAGTGCTGCACTCAATATGCCAGCAAATTTGGAAAACTCAGCAGTGGCCACAGGACTGGAAAAGGTCAGTTTTGATTCCAATCACAAAGAAAGGCAATGCCAAAGAATGCTCAAATTACCTCACAATTGCACTCATCTCACACGCTAGTAAAGTAATGCACAAAATTCTCCAAGCCAGGCTTCCGCAATACGTGAACCGTGAACTTCCTGATGTTCAAGCTAGTTTTAGAAAAGGCAGAGGAAGCAGAGATCAAATTTCCAATATCTGCTGGATCATCAAAAAAGCAAGAGAGTTCCAGAAAAACATCTATTTCTGCTTCATTGACTATGCCAAAGCCTTTGACTGTGTGGATCACAAGAAACTGTGGAAAATTCTGAAAGAGATGGGAATACCACACCACCTGACATGCCTCTTGAGAAACCTATATGCAAGTCAGGAAGCAACAGTTAGAACTGGATATGGAACAACAGACTGGTTCCAAATAGGAAAAGAAGTACGTCAAGGCTGTATGTATATTGTCACCCTGCTTATTTAACTTCTATGCAGAGTACATCATGAGAAATGCTGGGCTATAAGAAGCACGAGCTGGAATCAAGATTGCTGGGAGAAATATCAATAACTTCAGATATGCAGATGACACCACCCTTATGGCAGAAAGTGAAGAGGAACTCAAAAGCCTCTTGATGAAAGTGAAAGAGGAGAGTGAAAAAGTTGGCTTAAAGCTCAACATTCAGAAAATGAAGATCATGGCATCTGGTCCTATCATTTCATGGCATCTGGTCCTATCATTTCATGGCAAATAGATAGGGAAAAAAATAGAAAGAGTGATATACTTTATTTTTTAGGGCTCCAAAATCACTGCAGATGGTGATTGCAGCCATGAAATTAAAAGACGCCTCCTCCTTGGAAGGAAAGTTATGACCAACCTAGATAGCATATTCAAAAGCAGAGATATTACTTTGCCAACAAAGGTCCATCTACTCAAGGCTATGGTTTTTCCAGTGGTCATGTATGGATGTGAGAGTTGGACTGTGAAGAAAGCTGAGTACCGAAAAATTGATGCTTTTGAACTATGGTGTTGGAGAAGATTCTTGAGAGTCCCTTGGACTGCAGGGAGATCCAATCAGTCCATTCTAAAGGAGATGATTCTGGGTGTTCTTTGGAAGGACTGATGTTGAAGCTGAAACTCGAATCCTTTGGCCACCTCATGTGAAGAGTTGACTCACTGGAAAAGACTCTGTTTCTGGGAGGGATTGGGGGCAGGAGGAAAAGGGGACAACAGAGGATGAGATGGCTAGATGGCATCACCGACTCAATGAACGTGAGTTTGTGTGAACTCCAGGAGTTGGTGATGGACAGGCAGGCCTGGCGTGCTGCAATTCATGGAATCTCAAAGAGTCAGACACAACTGAGTGACTGAACTGAACTGAGTTGAATATGGAGATTATGACCAGTAGCAGCTTTACTGACTGCAAGGATGTATTTTGCAAATAATCAAAATTTTGAACATCTAAATAGAATCCTCAATATTATCATCCTGTAGGAATCTTAATTTTATTGTAATGTCTCTTTTGTGCTTTGTGCCATATACTCCATGAACTCAGGTAAACTACAGTACAATTCTGTCCAGTTTTAAGGATGTTTTCAGACAAAAGGCTTGGTAACTTAGAGATGTATCTGCAAGCCTTTGTTGTGGAAAAGGAGTTTAACAACAATATAAGGTATTTTCTTTTTCCTCATAGAAGTGACAACATTTTTTACAAAGCCCAAAGTTAAATAACTATAAATGTAAAGTCCTCCACAATCCATCAGGGTGGAATGTCTGTTGGCAAATCCTTGTTCATATCTTACTGTAATTATTGATAGTTAGGGGGAATATCCAAGAAAAATATGCTAGTTCCTCCTTCCTTCAATTGTGTGAGTTCCTCACTGATTTAGTCAGAGCAACAGAATGCACTGTATTTCACTGCTCTAACTCCCCACATTCTGGATACAAGGTCTTGATCAGAAATGTGTTTTGCCTGAGGTTTCTAAGCTGCACTCCACCGATGTGGAGCCCATCCCTTGCACCTGGGCTGTCACTTGGGGAAGGCATAGTTAGCTCCCCATCCCTTGTGTGAATTGCCATGGCAACTACTGCTGCTAGAATTCCTGTTGCTGCCTGGAAAATATATATTTCCTGTCCTATAAACCTTCTAGGTAAACTGGTACCAATGGTAGCCTATAAATTCTCATGAGTCTCAATGTTTACCTGAACTTATACACCCTCAGTAGATGTTGCACCTGTACCAAAGCAATCCTTGAAAGGCAAATGTGTGTGGTTTGGCTCCAAGTATAATAACAACTTATAATAATTGGTAATATCTATTGTGTGCTTCCTATGTGTTTGTGCAGGTCTAAATAGTTGACATAAATTAACTCAGTAATCCTATGAACTAAGTACCATAATTATCTCCATTTTAAAGAAGAGGAAACAAAGGAACTAGAAGGTTTCATAGCTTTCTCAAGGTGATACAACTATTAAATGAAAGACTTTGAATTTGAGCCAAGGCAGCCTTGTTCAAATACCTGGTACTTTTACCTATCATGCAACCCTGGCCCTTAGTAATATGTCACTTGCAATATGTATTTATTTTCAATATTGTATGGTTGAAGATGCTGTACCATTAATACAATGTATAAAATTTTGAAAAGTGCTAATAACTGTTTTCTAGAAAGGTTATAGAAAATTTGCAATTATAGAATTTATAGAATTTTGTTACTAAGAAAAATGAGAGTATAGTACTTGTAAGGTATTTTGTTAGGATGGTGGTTTGATTGTATTTGTGTTATCATTTTCCAAGCAGCATTTTCTTGAAATACCAAATAGAAATACTAAGCCATCCTCATAAGTTCCAAACAGTTTAAAGACTTTCAATGTAGATCTCAATAAACATATCAATAAGGCAAAGTTAAACCATAAACAAATCATATTATAGCTTCTAGGACATGGAATTATATAACATTCATTTCATATTTAAAATGTAAATACAAAACAAACTTTTTATCTGATTTTCAAAACAAAATTAAATTTGTTTGCCCTGATTTTGAAATAGAAACCGAGATCTGGTCCCCTGATCTTGGGGTTTCTATTTAACCCTTGAAAGTGAAAGTGAAGTCGCTCAGTAGTGTCCAACTCTTTGCGACCCAGTGGACTGTAGCCCACCAGGCTCCTCCGTCCATGAGATTCTCCAGGCAAGAATATTGGAGTGGGTTGCCATTTCCTTCTCAGTTACTTATTAAGTGCTCAATTCAACTATTTGGAAATAAAATCAGCATAGGTAGTATTAAAGAGTATTATGTATATGTGTTGGTAGATAATAAGAGATAGCTTAAATATTTCTTAAAAACAAACATCAATAGTCTGTCTAACTTATATCTAGTAATGGTAAGTGTATATCACAGGAAATGTTTAAATATGTATTTGTTGGCAAAAATGTTATGTTATAATTCAATATGCTTTTAGTATCTACCCTGAACTTTTCCTGACAACCTAATTTTATTCTAATACCTGCTTAACACATGTCTCTGAACAGATTTTTAGAAAAATGGCCTGAATTGGAAACATTCTCCTTTTTCAGATGCATTCAAAAATGCTAAATAGCCAGACTGGCTTAAGGGGAAAATCAAATAAGAGGCTTTGTTAAGGCCAGTCAAAGTGGGGTTAGACATACAAATTGAAATTGTCTACCTTATAATTAAATTGAGAAGGTGGTGCCTTCTTTGAAGATTAAAAATTATTCCAATGGGCCACTGATTGGATTCATCTTGTAAATGTGTCCTTTACCAATTCTCCATAAGAACCTGACATCAGAAGAAAACAACTTAAGTTGAAAGGGGAAAAATCAATGTGTGGAATAACTAAAGAAATTTAACACTACTGAGAGGGCCAGACATGAAATCAAATATAACATTTATTCAGTTATAATATGCTCCTGTCAAAAAGCATTTTCAAGTCTGTTTTCTAAAGCATATATTCCACACTAAAAACATGTTGCTTTAAAAGGAAATAATCACAAACCTAATACTAATTCAGGTGGCTACCTAGAATGCTGATTTAATTATATTTGAAATGGCCTATTATAAAAATATGATTGGTGATACTAGTAATTGGCTATTCAGCTGTGTGGCACTGGAATAGCAGCTGCATGGTGCTGGAGTGACTGGGAAGAGATACCCCACATCCAAGGGCAGAGAATCCCCAGCAAGATGGTAGGTGCAGGACCAACAGTTGTGCGGAGCTGGAGTGACTTTGAGGAGATACCCCACATGCCAGGGCAAATAAGAAGCCCCAGCAAGATGGTAGGAGGGGCAAAATGACATTAGAATCAAACCTCATACCCAACAGAGATGCTCAGAGGGCTCAAACATACCTTGGGCACACCAGGACCCAGAGACTCCAGAGAGACTGAGACAGAACTGTGTTTGAGTGTCTCCTGAGTAGGTATGGGTCAGAAGTGGACTGCTGCAGGCAAAGGGGCTGTGGGTGCAGTAGACCTGGATATGGTATAAACCGTCTTGGAGGACATTGCAATTAACCCCACCATAGAACTGCCAGAACTTATACAGAACTGGGGAAACAGACTCTCGGAGGGCACAAACAAAACCTTGTATGCACCAGGATCCAGGAAAAAGGAGCAGTGACCCCACAAGAGACTGACCCAGACTTTCCTGTTGAGTGTCCAGGAGTCTCCAGTGAAGGCATAGGCCAGCAGTAGCCTGCTGGACGGTTGGGGTGCTGAGTGTAGCAGTGTGGGCATGGGATCTTCTGAAGGAGTTCACCATTATCTTCATTATATCCACCACAGTTTGGTCTCATGTCAAATAGGGAGGGAACACAGCCCCACCCATCAAAAGAAAACAGGATTAAAGATTTACCAAACATGGTCTGCCTATCAGAACAAGACAAAGTTTCCACCTCAGTCAGTCTCTCCCATCAGGAAGCTCCCATAGGTCTCCTATCCTTCTCTATAAGAGGGCAGAAAGAGGGCAAACCACAATCACATAAAACTAACCAATCTGATCACATGGCCTTGCCTAACTCAATGAAAATATGAGCCATGCCATGCCACCCAAGAAGGACTGATCATGGTGGACAGATCTGACAAAACATGGGCCACTGAAGAGGGAATGGCAAACCACTTCAGTATTCTTGCCTTGAGAACCCCATGAACGGTATGAAAAGGCAGAAAGATATGACACTGAAAGATGAACTCCCCAGGTCGGTAGGTGCCCAATATGCTACTGGAGATCAGTGGATAAATAGAACTCCATGAAGAATGAAGAGATGGAGACAAAGCAAAACAAAACCCAGTTGTGGATGTGACCAGTGATGGAAGTAAAGTCCGATGCTATAAAGAGCAATATTGCATAGGAACCTGGAATGTTAGTTTCATGAATCAAGCCAAATTGGAAGTGGACAAACAGGAGATGGCAAGAGTGAACATTGACAGTTTAGGAATCAGCGAACTAAAATGGACTGGAATGGGTGAATTTAACTCACATGATCATTATATCCACTACTGTGGACAAGAATCCCTTAGAAGAAATGGAGTAGCCATCATAGTCAACAAAGAGTCTGAAATGCACTATTTGGATGCAGTCTCAAAAATGACAGAATGATCTCTGTTCGTTTCCAAGCCAAACCATTCAATATCACGGTAATCCAAGTCTATGCCCTGACCAGTAAGGCTGAGGAAGCTGAAGTTGAATGGTTCTATGAAGAACTACAAGACCTTCTAGAACTAACACCCAAAAAAGATGTCCTTTTCATTATAGGGGACTGGAATGCAAAAGTAGGAAGTCAAGAAATATCAGGAGTAATGGGCAAATTTGGCCTTGAAGTACAGAATGAAGCACAGCAAAGACTAATAGAGTTTTGCCAAGAGAATGCACTGGTCATAGCAAACGCCATCTTCCAAGAACACAAGAGAAGACTCAACACATCGACATCACCAGATGGTCAACACTGAAATCAGATTGATTATACTCTTTGCAGCCAAAGATGGAGAAGCTCTATACTGTCAGCAAAAAAACAAGACTGGGAGCTGACTGTGCTCAGAACATGAACTCCTTATTTTCAAGTTCAGATTTAAATTGAAGAAAGTAGGGAAAACCATTAGACCGTTCAGGTATGACCTAAATCAAATCCCTTACAGTGGAAGTAATAAATAGATTTAAGGGATTAGATCTGATAGACAGAATGCCTGAAGTAATATGGACAGAGGTTCCTGGCATTGTACAGGAGACAGTGATCAAGAGCATCCCCAAGAAAAAGAAATGCAAAAGGCAAAATTGTTGTCTGAGGAGGCCTTACAAATAGTGAGAAAAGAGAAGTCAAAGGCAAAGGAAAAAAGGAAAGATATATCCATTGGAATGCAGAGTTCCAAAGAACAGCAAGGAGAGGTAAGAAAGCCCTCCTAAGTGAGCAATGCAAAGAAATAGAGGAAAACACCAGAATGGGAAAGACTAGAGATCTCTTCAAGGAAATTAAAGATATCAAGAGAATATTTCATGCAAGATGGGTACAATAAAGGACAGAAATGATATGGACTTAACAAAATCAGAAGATATTAAGAAGAGGTGGCAAGAATACACAGAAGAACTATACAAAAAAGATCTTCATGACCCAGATAATCACAATGGTGTGATCACTCACCTAGAGCCAGACATCCTGGAATGCAAAGTCAAGTAGGTCTTAGGAATCATCACTACAAACCAAGCTAGTGGAGGTGATGGAATTCAGGCTGAAATATTTCAAACCCTAAAAGATGATGCTGTGAAAGTGCTGCACTCAATACGCCAGCAAATTTGGAAAACTCAGCAGTGGCCACAGGACTGAGAAAGGTCAGTTTTCATTCCAATCCCAAAGAAAGGCAATGCCAAGGAATGCTCTAACTATTGCACAATTGCACTCATCTCACACACTAGCAAAGTAATACTCCAAATTCTCCAAGCCAGGCTTCAACAGTATGTGAACTGTGAACTTCCAGATGGTCAAGCTGGATTTAGAAAAGGCAGAGGAACCAGAGATCAAATTGCCAAAATCTGCTGGATTATGGCAAAAGCGAGAGAGTTTCAGAAAAATATCCACTTCTGCTTTATTAACTATGCTAAAGCCTTTGGTTGTGTGGATCACAACAAACTGTGAAAAATTCTAAGAGATGGGAATACCAGATCCCCTAACTTGCATCCTGAGAATTCTGTATGCAGGTCAAGAAGCAACATTTAGAACTTGACGTGTAACAACAGACTGGTTCCAAATCAGAATGGGAGTATGTCAAAGATGTATACTGTCACCTTGCTTGTTTAACTTATATGCAGAGTACATCATGAGAAATGCTGAACTGTATGCAGCACAAGCTGGAATCAAGATTGCCGGGAGAAATATCAATACCCTCAGATATGCAGATGACTCCAGCCTTATGGCAAAAAGTGAAGAGGAGCTAAAGAGCCTCTTGATGAAAGTGAAAGAGGAGAGTGAAAAAGCTGGCTTAAAACTCAACATTCAGAAAACTAAGATCACTGCATCTGGCCCCATCACTTCATGGCAAATAGATGGGAAACAATGAAAATAGTGAGAGACTTTATTTTTCTGGGCTCCAAAATCACTGCAGATTGTGACTGCAGCCATGAAATTAAAAGATGTTTGCTCCTTGGAAGAAAAGTTATAACCAGCCTAGACAGGACATTAAAAAGCAGAGACATTACTGTGCCAGCAAATGTCAATCTAGTCAAAGCTATGCTTTTTCCATTAGTCATGTATGGGTGTGAGAGTTGGACTATAAAGAAAAGCTGAGTGCTGAAGAATTGATGCTTTTTAACTGTGATTTTGGAGAAGACTCTTGAGAGTCCCTTAGATAGTACTGAGTTTCAACTAGTCCATCCTAAAGGAAATCAGTCCTGAATATTCATTGGAAGGACAGATGCTGAAGCTGAAACTCCAATACTTGATGCGAAGAACTGACTCATTTTAAGAGACCTGGATGCTGGGAAAGATTGAAGGCAGGAAGAGAAGGGGACAACAGAAGATGAGATGGTTGGATGGCATCACCAACTCAATGGACATGAGTTTGAGTAAACTCTGGGAGTTCATGATGGACATGGAGGCCTGGTGTGCTGCAGTCCATGTGGTCTCAAAGAGTCATATACAACTGAGCAGCTTAACTGAACTGATTCTTTAATCATGATGGCTTAAATGCAAATGATTAACTGAGAAACTAATTTTCTGTAACATTTAAACCCCAGCTACTAGTTACACAGTTTTAGAGCAATTAGTACATTATTCATGAAGTAGTGCTAGCAGGAGTGGGCTGGGTTTGATATGCTTCTCTGACCATACATGTTTCAACCTGTGTTTTTCTTCTCTCCAGCATCAGACAGCATGCTGAGATATACCCTCTGAAGAGACATCTACTTACAATACTCAGCCTGACATCTTGATGACATCTGTGCTCCATGTAAGAAAGCTTTATTGTTGATCCTAGATCCTACACTCATCTCTTGCATGACCAAAGGTAAGGAAAAGCTAGATTGTGTGAAGCTAAAAATTCAAATGGCATCAGTTTCCAATCCCTGCAAGGATTTTCTATTTCATAGACCTCACATTTCTATCTTTACAGTTTGCCTTGTTCATCATCATTCTACCATTTTAACCCCTCTGTTAGCAATAGTAAACATTTCTTATCTTGCCTCTCTGCTACAAACATCCAGTAGAAGACAAGTGTCCGTGTTCCCAGCACTGATCTATAAGTTACTGTCTTAGAGAAGACCCTCATTGGACAGATGGGTTTCTAGATAAATTAATGGCCACCAATCTGAAGCAAACAGACAATGTTTTTGTATCTTTAGCCAATTGTTACACCTGTTCTATGCAAATACTATTTCAGTCTTCTACTCTGATCAAACTTTTGACACCTTACATTCTCATCTGTTCTACAGATTACTTCACTTAAATATAAAACAGGCAGCAAAGTAAACAAACAACAACAAAATAGTAACAAAACAGAAGCAGCAAAATGAAACTTTGAACTTGTCCTGAATTCTTATCTACTTTTATTAAAATTAAAGTTCTCTCTTTCTCTCTGTAATTGATATTTCTTAACTATACTCCAGATTCTATTCCTTCTCTTCCATCTGAGATTTTGCACAATTACTAATTCTTTTCTACCAATGCATCTTCATTCTTTTCCTTTCTTGTATCTCTTAATGACATACCCCTATCTTGTGCCTCCACACTAATTACTAGTTTATTCTCTATATCTGAGAGTCTGTTTCCTTTTTGTTATATTTATGTTTGTTGTATTTTTACACTCCACATATAAGTAAAACATACAATGTCTTTCTTTGACTTCACTAAGCATAATATCCTACAGGTCCATCCATGTTACAGCAAATGGCACAATTTCATTCTTTTATTTAATGACTAATGTTCTGTTCCCTTTGCACATACCACATCTGTTTTATTCATTTATCTTTTGATAGACATTTAGTCTGTTTCCATATCTTAGCTAATGTAAATAATGTCACTATGAACATTGGGTGTATGTATGTTTTCAAATTAATGTTTTCATTTTCTTTGGATATATACTCAGGAGTGAAACTGCTAGATCATGTAGTAGTTATATGTTTAATTTTTTGAGGAGCCTCCATACTGTCTTCCATAAGCCAATTCACATTCCCAACAACATTGAACTAAGGTTTCCTTTCTCTACATCCTCACCAACATTTATCATTTGTTGTCTTTGATAATAGCCATCCTAACAGATGTGAGGTGATCCCTCATTGTGGTCCTCCCAATTTACATTTTCCTGATGATCAGTAATGTTGAGCATCTTTTCATGTACCTGTCTGCCATTGGTATATCGTTGTAAAAATGTCTATTCAGATATTCTGCCCATTTTTTTTAATATGGATTGTTTTGGGATATTGAGTTCTAAAAGCTATTTATGCATTTTGGAAATTAACACCTATCCTTTTCAAACTCTTCCAAAAATTGCAAAATAACACCCCCGAGCTCATTCTACAAGGCCTCCATTACCCTGATACCAAAACCAAACAAAGATTTCACTGTAACACTTAAGTGTTCATGAAACCCTATCATAAAATACAGCCAGACTTTTTGAAAGATTTTCTATACTTGACAATATTTTTTTCACTTCTTGCTTACTTCTCAAGCAGTCACACTTTTACTTTCACATGTTTTCCTTTGTTTTTTCTGCTAGATATCAATATATATACATACATATATATATATACATACATATATATATATATATATATATATATCGATGCTCAGATGGTAAAGCGTCTGTCTACACTGTGGGAGACCTGGGTTCCATCCCTGGGTCGGGAAGATCTGCTGGAGAAGGAAATGGCAATCCACTCGAGTACTATTGCCTGGAAAACTCCATGGACAGAGGAGCTTAGTAGGCTACAGTCCATGGGGTCGCAAAGAGTCAGACACGACTGAGCGAATTCACTTTCACTTTCATATACATATTAAATATATATGGCTTAATATATAATTATCTAGCATATTAGACATGTGTTTAATATAGAACATTAATATGTAATCTTGTATTTTTGGTTTGTTTCAATCAAATTTCTTTTGAGAATCAAGATCTATTGATTCTCATTCTGGTATAATATAAAAAATATAGTTTATTTAGCCATTTTTCTGTTGATGGACTTTGACATATTTGGTGGCTCTTATGAAAAGAAATTTATAAATATTCCAGTATATATATTTTGGTGAACAAATATATGAAGTTTTGTTGGGTAGATACCTGAGAGTATAATTGCAGAGCAATAAAAATGCATATATTCAGTTGTATTGGACACTTCCACAAATTTCCAAAGTATTCTTGCAAATTTATATTCCTAGTAGCAATATATGAGAGTTCCAATTGTAACACATCTTTATCTGTGACTTCTTCCCCATATTTTTCACTTTAGCCATTTTGGTAGGATTATATTTAAAATTTTAATTGGCACTTCCTTGATAACTAATGAAGTTGAGTATATTTATATATTTATACTAACCTGCATCTAGAGACCTTGTAAAATTCACTTAATAATTCAGTTTCCCAGATTTTTTAATTAATTTCTAGTACACAAGCATGTCATGTATGAGTAATAACAATTATATTTCTTCATTTTTATTTTGTCTGTTTTCACCCTTGCATTATTACACTAGGTAGAACTGCTAGTATGGAAGTGGTGATACCAGGTATTTTTTACATACTCATTGAAATTTATATGTAAAACTTGAATTTTACATACTCATTTCAGTCTTTAAATGTTGTCATCCTGTATTTTAATTCTAAACGTATTGTGAACTCAGTGGGGCAATTGTAATATTATTTTATGTACAGTAAAATTACCTTGAACTCATGGTTCTCCTAAACCAATAACATTTAGCCAAGTCATCAAGGCCCTTTAGTAGAAAAGGAAGGTATTGAGAGGCTTAAACCATTACTACCCTAGAGCAGGTCATTACGTAACTTGGATAATTGCAATATGTTTTTGAACTCTACCTCTGCATTTTTACTCCCGTCTAGTCCATTCTCTACATTAACATTAAAAAATGATCTATAAATAAAAATCATTTCTTCTAAAACTCCTAGAGGAGAACATAGGCAAAACACTCTCCGACATAAATCACAGCAGGATCCTCTATGATCCACCTCCCAGAATTCTGGAAATAAAAGCAAAAATAAACAAATGGGATCTAATTAAAATTAAAAGCTAATGCACAACAAAGGAAAATATAAGCTAGGTGAAAAGACAGCCTTCTGAATGGGAGAAAATAATAGCAAATGAAGCAACTGACAAACAACTAATCTCAAAAATATACAAGCAACTTATGCAGCTCAATTCCAGAAAAATAAACGACCCAATCAAAAAATGGGCCAAAGAACTAAATAGACATTTCTCCAAAGAAGACATACGGATGGCTAACAAACACATGAAAAGATGCTCAACATCACTCATTATTAGAGAAATGCAAATCAAAACCACAATATGGCACCACTTCACACCAGTCAGAATGTCTGCTATCCAAAAATCTGCAAGCAATCAATGCTGGAGAGGGTGTGGAGAAAAGGGAACCCTCCTACACTGTTGGTGGGAATGCAAAGTAGTACAGCCACTATGGAGAACAGTGTGGAGATTCCTTAAAAAACTGCAAATAGAGCTGCCATATGACCCAGCAATCCCACTGCTGGGCATACACACCAAGGAAACCAGAATTAAAAGAGACACATGTACCCCAATGTTCATCATAGTACTGTTTATAATAGCCAGGACATGGAAACAACCTAGATGTCCATCTGCAGATGAATGGATAAGAAATCTGTGGTACATATACACAATGGAGTATTATTCAGCCATTAAAAAGAATACATTTGAATCAGTTCTGATGAGATGGATGAAACTGGAGCCGATTATACAGAGTGAAGTAAGCCAGAAAGAAAAACACCAATACAGTATACTAACACATATATATATGGAATTTAGAAAGATGGCAATGATGACCCTGTATGCAAGACAGCAAAAAAGACACAGATGTGTATAGCGGACTTTTGGACTCAGAGGGAGAGGGAGAGGGTGGGATGATTTGGGAGAATGGCATTGTAACATGTATACTATCATGTAAGAATCGAATCACCAGTCTATGTCCAATGCAGGATACAGCATACTTGGGGCTGGTGCATGGGGATGACCCAGAGGGATGTTGTGGGGAGGGAGGTGGGAGGGGGGTTCATGTTTGGGATTGCATGTACACCCGTGGTGGATTCATGTCAATGTATGGCAAAACCAATACAGTAAAAAAAAAAAAAAAAAAAAAATCATTTCTTTTACAGTACAGTGATGGATTTTATTAGACTTTAAAATTTATCTTCATTGTAAAATTTTGTTAGATTCCAAAAGCCTTAAGTTATCCTGTCTATCCTGCTTAACCAAATTTATCTATTGCTTTTACATTATGTACTCCAGCCTTACAACAAAACGAAACTAAACTAAAATATTTTAGTTTTTAAATGCACCACATATTTCTCCTCACTTCTAAGCCTTTTCATAAGTCTTTTTTTTTCTTTGCCTGTAAATCATCCCTCCCTTTTGATTAGAGATATTCTTTTTCTTCCCTTAATATCACTTTCTCAGGAAATCATTCCGTGATACCTAGATTATGATGGAAGAACTTGAACAACAAACAATTTAGGAGGCTTCTCTGGTGGCTCTGTCAGTAAAGAATCCACCTGCAATGTAGGAGACCCTGGTTCGATCCCTGGGTCAGGAAGATCTCCTGGAGAAGGAAATGGCAACCCACTGCACTATTCTTGCTTGGGAAATGCCATGGATGGAGGAACCTGGTAAACTAGAGTCCATGAGGTCTCAAGAGTTGGACATGACTTAGTGACTAAACCACCATAAAAAAAGCAATTCATATTTCATCTAACATTATAGTCATTTTAAGGCAGTAAGGTCTATGAAGAAGATATAATATTACCATTTTCACCCTGTTTGACACAAGTTAAAGGTTACAGGAGATATTTGACACAAGAATAAATTACTTGAATTATTTAGGAGTTTCCACGTGTTTCACCACAAGTTTGAGAAGGAAGTTTGGGTTTTGGAACACAATGATGCAAAACCTATGAGACACAAGAAAAGAAGTTTTAAGAGAAGTTGACAGCAATGCAATCTTACCTCAGGGAACAAGAAAAATCTTAAACAATCTAACCTTACGTCTAAAGCAACTAGAGAAAGAAGAACAAATAAAACCCAAAAAGTTAGTAGAAGAAAAGAAATCATAAAGATCAGAGCAGAATCAGAGATCAAAAAATAGCAATAGATTCCTAAATTTCTCTTTCTTATTTTTCATTGCTAGTATATAGAAATGCAAGTGCTTTCTGTGTATTGATTTTATATCCTGCAACTTTGCTAAATTCACTGATTAACTCTAGTAATTTTCTGATACTGTCTTTAGAGTTTTCTATGTACAGTATCATGTCATCTGCAAACAATGAGAGCTTTATTTCTTCTTTTCTGATCTGGATTCCTTTTACTTCTTTTTATTCTCTGATTGTTGAAGCTAGGATTTCCAGAACTATGCTGAATAGCAGTGGTAAAAGTGGACACCTTTGTCTTGTTCCTGATCTTAGGGTGAATGCTTTCAGTTTTCCACCATTGAGAATAAAGTTTGCTATAGTCTTATCATATATGGCTTTTACTATGCTGAGGTAGGTTCCTTCTATGCCCAGTTTTTGAGGAGTTTAATCATAAATGGTGCTGAATTTTGTCAAAGAGTTTTTCTGCATCTATTGAGATATTCATATGGTTTTTATCTTTCAATTTGTTAATATGGTGTATCACACTGAGTTGTATATATTGAAGAATCCTTGCATCCCTGGAATAAACCCAACTTGATCATAGTGTGTGAGATTTTTGGTGTGTTGCTGAATTCTGTTTGCTAAAATTTTGTCGAGTATTTTTGCATCTATGTACATCAGTGATATTGGCCTGTAGCTTTCTTTTGAGTGTATGTTGTCTTTGTTTGGTTTTGGTATCAGGTTGATGGTGGCTTTGTAGAATGAATTTGAATGTGTTCCTTTTTTTGAAAGAGCTTTAGAAGGATGCATTAGCTCTTCTGTAAATGTTTGATAGAGTTCTCCTGTGAAGCCATCTGGTCCTGGGCTTTTGTTTTTTGGGAGATTTTTTAGCACAGCATCAATTTCAGTGCTTGTAATTGGGTTGTTCATAATTTCTATTTCTTCCTGGTTCAGTCTTGGAAGATTGAATTTTTCTAAGAATCTGTCCATTTCTTCTAGGTTACCCATTTTATTGCCATGTAGTTGTTCATAATAGTCTCTTATACTCCTTTGTATTTCTCCACTGACTGTTGCAACCTCACCTCTTTCATTTTTAATTTTGTTGATTTCATTCTTTTTTTCTTGATGTGCCTGGCTAAAGGATTGTCAAGTTTGTTTATCTTCTCAAAGAACCAGCTTTTAGTTTTATTAATATTTACTACTGTTTCTTTCATTTCTTTGTCACTTATTTCTGCTCCTATCTTCATGGTTTATTTCTTCCAGGAATTTTGGGATGTTTTTGTTCTTCTTTTTCCAGTTGTTTCAGGTGTAAAATTATGTCGTCTATTCAATGTTTTTCTTGTTTCCTGATGTAAGATTGTATCGCTATGAACTTCCCTCTTAGACCTGCTTTTGATGCATCCCATAGGTTTTGAGTTATTGTTTTTCCATTGTCATTTGTTTCTAGAAATTTTTTGATTTCCCTTTTGATTTCTTCAGTAACCCATTGGTTCTTTTTTTTTTTTTAATGTAATGTTTAATCTCCATGTGTCTGGGTTTTTTATATTTTTTTCTTGTAATTGATATCTAGTTTCATAGTGTTGTGTTTGGAGAAGATGCATGATATGATATCAGTTTTCTTAAACTTAATGAGGTTTGATTTGTGACCCAAGATGTGGTCTATCCTGGAGAATGTTCCATGAGCGCTTGAGAAGAAGGTGTATTCTGCATTTGTATGGAAGGTCCTGAAGATATCAATGAGATCCATCTCATCTAATGTATCATTTAAGACTTGTGTTTTCTTATTAATTTTCTGTTTTGACTATCTGTCCATTGGTGTGTGGGGGGGGCACTGTTAAAGTCTCCTACTATTACTATGTTACTGTAAACTTCTCCTGTTATGTCTATTAGTGTTTGTCTTATATATTGAGGTGCTCCTATGTTGGCTGCATAGATATTTACAATTTCTATGTCTTCCTCTTGGATTGTTTCCTTGATCATTATGTAGTTCCCTTCCTTATCTCTTATAATCTTCTGTATAAGGTCTATTTTGTCTGATATGAGGATTGCTACTCCAGATTCCTTTTTGTTCCCATTTGCATGGACTATATTTTTCCATCCTCTCACTTTCAGTCTACATGTGTCTTCAGGTCTGAAGTAGGTTTCTTGTAGACAGCGTATATATAGGTCATGTTTTTGTTTCCATTCAGCCAGTCTGTGTCTTTTGATTGGAGCATTTAATCCATTTACATTTAAAGTAATTATTGATATATATGTTACTATTGCCATTTTCTTAATTGTTTGGGGTTTGTTTTATAGATCTTCCTTCTTCTGTTGTATTTCTTGATTATATAAGCCCTGTTAACATTTGTTGTAAAACTGGTTTGATGGTACTAAATTCTCTTAACTTTTGCTTATCTGAAAGCTTTTTATTTCTCCATCAATTTTGAATGAGATCCTTGCTGGGTACAGTAATCTTGGATGTAGCTTTTTCCTTTTCAGTACTTTAAATATATCCTGCCATTCCCTTCTGGCCTGAAGAGTTTTTGCTGAAAGATCAGCTGTTAAGCATATGGGGTTTCCCTTAGAGAAATGCAAATCAAAACTGCAGTGAGATATCACTTCACACCAGTCACAATGGCCGTCATCAAAAAGTCTGTAAACAATAAATGCTGGAAAGGGTGTGGAGAAAAGGGAATGCTCTTGCACTGTTGGTGGGAATGTAAATTGATACAGCCAGTATGGAAGACAGTATGGAGATTTCTTACTTAAAAACTAGGGATAAAACTACTATATGACCCTGCAATCCACTCCTAGGCATATACCATGTGGAAACCAAAACTGAAAAAGATGCATGTATCCCATTGTTCATTGCCATACTACTTACAATAGTTAGAAGATGCAAGCAACCTAAACATCATTGACAGATGGATGGATAAAGAAGTTGTGCTACATATACACAATGGAATATTACTCAGCCATAAAAAGGAACACATTGGAGTCAGTTCTAATGAGGTGGTTGAACCTACTAGAGACTATTATACAGAGTGAAGTGAGTTAGAAAGAGAAAGATAAATATTGTAGTCTAACACATATCTATGGAATCTAGAAAAATGGTATGGAATAATTTATTTGCAGGGCAGCAATGGAGAAACAGAGAATAGACTTATGGCCATGGGGAGAAGGGAGGAGAGGGTGAGATGTACGGAAAGAATAACATGGAAACTTATATTACCATATGTAAACAGATAGCCAATGGGAATTTGCTATATGACTCAGGAAATTCAAACAGGGTCTCTGTATCAATCTACAGGGGTTTGATGGAGAGGGAGATGAGAGGGAGTTTCAAAAGGGAGGGGATATATGTATACCATGGCATCCACTCCCATCACTTCATGGGAATCAGATGGGGAAACAGTGGAAACAGTGTCAGACTTTATTTTTGGGGGCTCCAAAATCACTGCAGATGGTGACTGCAGCCATGAAATTAAAAGACGCTTACTCCTTGGAAGAAAAGTTATGACTAACCTAGATAGCATATTCAAAAGCAGGGATATTACTTTGCTGACTAAGGTGCATCTAGTCAAGGCTATGGTTTTTCCTGTGGTCATGTATGGATGTGAGAGTTGGACTGTGAGGAAGGCTGAGCGCCGAAGAATTGACGCTTTTGAACTGTGGTGTTGGAGAAGACTCTTGAGAGTCCCTTGGACTGCAAGGAGATCCAACCAGCCCATTCTGAAGGAGATCAGCCCTGGGATTTCTTTGGAAGGAATGATGCTAAAGCTGAAACTCCAGTACTTTGGCCACCTCATGTGAAGAGTTGACTCATTAGAAAAGACTCTGATGTTGGGAGGGATTGGGGGCAGGAGGAGAAGGGGACGACAGAGGATGAGATGGCTGGATGGCATCACGGACTCGATGGACATGAGTCTGAGTGAACTCCGGGAGTTGGTGATGGACAGGGAGGCCTGGCATGTGTGATTCATGGGGTCGCAAAGAGTTGGACACTACTGAGCAACTGAACTGAACTGAACTGAACTGCTAGATGATTCATACTGAGGTTTGAGAAAAAAAACAACAAAATTCTATAAAGCAATTATCCTTCAATTAAAAAATAAGTAAAATTTTTAAAAAGCAATAGAAAAATCAATGAAAGTAAAAGCTGGTGCTTTATAAAAACAAAATTGATAATTAAGACTAATCAAGAAAAAGGGAAAAGTCTCACTAATTAGGAAAATTAAAAATGAAAAAAGTGAAATTACAGAGGATCACAAGAGATTACAACAAGCAACTATATGCCAATAATATGGACAACCTGGAAGAAGTGGACAAATTCTTAAAGATACAATCTCCCAAGACTGAGCAAGGAATAAACAGAAAACAAGAACAGACAAATCACAAGTACTGAAATTGAAACTGCAGGTAAAAAACTCTGACAGACAAAAGTCTAGGACCAGATGGCATCACAGGCAAGTTCTATCAAACATTGAGAGAAGAATTAACACTTATCCTCTGGAAGCTATTCTAAAAAACTGCAGATGAAGGAACATTCTCAAATTCATTCTATGAGGCACCATCACTCTGATGCCAAAATCAATGATACCACAAAAAAAAAGAAAAGAAAAGAAAATTACAGGCCAATATCACTGATGAACATAGACACAAAAATCCTCAACAAAATACTGGCAAGCAGAATCCAACAATGCATTAAAAGGATCATACAGCGTGATCAAGTTGGATTTATTCCAGAGATATAAGTACTCTTCTATATGCACAAGTCAATCAATGTTAACAAAGAATACAAACAATGCATGCAAAAAAACTTTTGACAAAGTTCAACACCCATTTATGAATACAAACAATGCATGCAAAAAAACTTTTGACAAAGTTCAACACCCATTTATGATAAAATCTCTCCAGAAAGTGGCACAGTGGGACTTTACCTCAACATAATAAAGGCCATATGTGACAAGCCTATAGGTAACATCATCTTCAACAATGAAAAGATGAAAGCATTTCCTCAAAGACAGGAACAAGGCAAAGATGTCCACTCTTGCCACTTTTATTTGACATGATCTTGGAAGGCCTAGCCATTGCAATCAGAGAATAAAAAGGAATAAAAGGAATCCAAGTTAACTTATATGCAGAGTACATCATGAGAAACGCTGGACTGAAAGAAGCAGAAGCTGGAATCAAGATTGCCAGGAGAAATATCAATAACCTCAAATATGCAGATAACACCACCCTTATGGCAGAAAGTGAAGAAGAACTAGAGAGCCTCTTGATGAAAGTGAAAGAGGAGAATAAAAAAGTTGGCTTAAAGCTCAACATTCAGAAAACTAAGATCATGGCATCCAGTCCCATCACTTCATGGCAAATAGATAGGGAAACACTGAAAACAGTGGCTGAATTTATTTTTCAAGGACTCCAAAACCACTGCAGATGGTGATTGCAGCCATGAAATTAAAAGACATTTACTCTTTTGAAGGAAAGTTATGACCAACCTAGACAGCATATTTAAAAAGCAGACACATTACTTTGTCAACAAAGGTCCATCTAGTCAAGGCTTTGGTTTTTCCAGTGGTCATGTATGGATGTGAGAGTTGGACTATAAAGAAAGCTGAGTGCTGAAGACTTGATGCTTTTGAACTGTGGTGTTGGAGAAGACTCTTGAGAGTCCCTTGGACTGCAAGGAGATTCAACCAGTCCATCCTAAAGGAGATCAGCCCTGGGTGTTCTTTAGAAGGACTGATGTTGAAGCTGAAACTCCAATACTTTGGCCACCTCATGCGAAGAGCTGACTCATTGGAAAAGACCTTGATGTTGGGAAAGATTGAGGGCAGGAGGAGAAGGAGATGACAGAGGATGAGATGGTTGGATGGCATCACTGACTCAATCAACATGGGTTCGGGTGGACTCTGGGAGTTGGTGATGGACAGGGAGGACTGGCTTGCTGTGGTTCATGGGGTCGCAAGGATTCTGACATTACTGAGTGACTGAACTGAATTGAAATTGGAGAAATAAGCAAAACTGTCACTGTTTGTAGAGGACATGGTATTATACATAAAAAATCCTAAAGATGTTACCAGAAATCTACAAGAGATCATCAATGAATTCAGTAGTTTCAGAGTACAAAATTAATAAATAGAAATGTGTTGTGTCTTATACACTAACAACAAAAGATCAAAATGAGAAAACACAGAATCTCATTACCATCACATCAAAAAGAACAAAATACCTTGGCATATACCGACCTAAGGAGGCAAAAGACCTGTACTCAGCAAAGTATCAGATACTAGTTAAAGAAATAAAGACAACAGAAACAGATGGAAAGTTATGGTGTTCTTGGACTGGAAGATTCATTGCAATCCCGCTCAAATTACAAATGTCATTTTTTTCTTGCACAGAATCAACAAAACTGTTACAATTTGTATGGAAACATGAAAGACCATGAACAGTCAAAGCAAAATGAAGCTGAAAGAATCAGAAAGAGAAAAACAAGTATTATATTTCTTATATGCAGAATCTAGGAAAAATGATACAGATGAACTTACTTGCAAAGCAGAAATTGAGACATAGATATCCAGAGTGGATATCTGGGTGCCAGTGGAGGAAGAGGGGTGGGATCAATTCGGAGAATGGGATTAACGTATATACATTGCCATGCACAAAGTAGATAAATAATGAGAACCTGCAGTAGAACAGAGAGAACGCTTCCCAATGCTTTGCCATGACCTACACAGGAAGAACATCCAAAAAAGGGGATATATGTATAAATATCACATTATATCACTTAGATATGGAATCTAAAAAAGATGCAAATGAATTTTTTTTTTTTTACCAAACAGACTCAGAGAATGAACTTGTTATCAGGTGTAAGTGTAGGGAGGAGTGATAGATGGGGAGTTTGCAATTGACATGTACACACTGCTATATTTAAAATGGATAACCAGCAAGGACCTATATATAGCACAGGGAACTCTGCTCAATATTCTGTAATAATCTATAAATGAGAGAAGAATATGAAAAACAATAGATATGTATAACTGAACCACTTTGTTATATAGCTGAAACTAACACATTATTAATCAATTATACTTCAATATAATACTTAAAAACAATTATTTGAAAGTTATATAAATTGTAGAATTATAAGTGCAGAAACCATATATAAAATATTTCCATGATAAATATTATTTCAATTGTTCTATTCTTCCCCTAAAGAATATTTCCCAGATATTTATGAGCCAAAGCTCATAAACCAAAGTTTTTGGTGTCTAAAATTGGCTTATAATTCCTCAATTAAGTGATGCTTTTCATTATTTGTCAGAAAACTCCAAATTCCTACATTTAGGTTAAGTATCACTCAGTGATTTAAATTTAATATATCAATAAGACATGTCTAATAGCCTAAGGGTAAAATTATTTTTGTAGTTGATAACCTATATTTGAGCCTCAATTCACAACATCCTAGATATGGAGTCTAGGAAGAAATTAATTAGCTTCCCTGAGCTTATGTTTCTTTTCAGGGTTCATAGTTAATGTTAAGTGTGATGGCATTAAGTTTATAAAGTCAGCTGGTAAATAATACATGACAGAATTTGGAGATTTTGATGGAATAAAACTAAGGACAATTTCTATCTAAGTTTAAAAAGCCAGGAAAAACACAAGAATATTTCCTGAGAATAAGAGGTGCAGAACCAAGTACTAAGACTCTCATCCCAACAAATTAGCATGAAACCAGTTCTGCTCATCACAAAGCTTTTAGTACATGTATCAGTCAGGGTCTAGTTTAGAAGATAGAAGCTACTCAGGTGTTTCAAACATAGAATTTAATACAGAAAATTGATTATTTGTGAGGCAGCTGTCAATTTACCATTGGTATGAACCATTCCTAGTACTGAATGAAGTGGAAAAGACGAAGTGTGACTAGCAGGTAATACACCAAAAGTAGATGACTGCTTGCCAGTGGATTGCCAGCTGTCTCCTGTCATTGAAACCTAGCTAAAAATTAGTAGCCAAAAACATCTTGGGAAAGGTTCTGGGAGCAAAAGTAATCATGACTAGCAAAGTAAGATTTTTGCCTGAGCAAGCACATCCCCTCAAGTTGAGTACCCCATAGTCTCATTCATAAAATCTCACAGAACTCACCTTTGCATGTCTTTAAGATGCTGTCAAACATGCCTAATCTTCTTTAGAAAATGTTTGCCATTTTGATGGGAAAATAGAGGCTACAGGAATAGGGCAGTACATAAATGAACTCTAAATTAGTATATACATAACCATGCTGCTATTTAGCCGCTTCAGTCATGTCCAACTTTGTAAGACCCCATGGACTGTATCCCTCCAGGCTCCTCTGTCCGTAGGATTCTCCAAGCAAGAAAACTAGAGTGAATTGCCATTCCCTTCTCCAGGGGATCTTCCCAACCTAGGGATTGAACCTGGGTCCCCTGGATTGCAGGCAGCTTCCTATACATAAGCATATACAATACATTTAACATACTTGTATGCAGGATGTGGTTTCCTGGTTTTAAATAAAATATCAACTTCCCTTTTCTTTTGACATACTTTGCACCTCATTTTGCAAATTTTTTGCAACCCAGCTTTTCCAGAGTCTTTAATTTGACCATGGTTTAAACATAAAACTATAAAATAATAGCATTAATTTTTATTTTTAAATTAAAAGCTGAATTTCACAATTACCTATAAAATAGAGCTATGCTGAAACCATAACTAGCTTTAGACAACTGCAACAACAAAATCTGAACTGCCAGTTTTCTGGACCCCTGTGTACATTTTTAATATTGTCTGCTTCCTGTGGTCTCATTTAAGTGGTAGGTCTGGGTGCCACTCCAGCCCCACGCCCACTATGGCCTATAGATTTCAGTCATATTTTTTGTCATTGGCTTGAATCTAGGATAAGAAGCAGCAGCATTAACACATCCCTTTAATGCTTCATCCGCACACTGGAAGGAAAGAGCAGCGGGTAACAAGACAGACCAGGGCTTCAGAAATCATTCCAGGAAAAACCTACAGCAACAAAATGCTGTTGTCTCAGAAGTGAAGCATGGGGTATATCAGGTGTAAAATCCACAACTTGAGGAAGACAAAGCGACTTGAAAATAACTGTCTTTCATTTGTCTGATACTGACAAACTTTGTATCTTTGTATCAGTAAATATCAGAGGTTAGAAAAGCATCCACAATGAGAAACTACTAAAAAGTTCTGTTCTGGAATTTAGTCTCTTTTTCAAATCAGAAATCGCTCTCATCCTGCCTAGAGTATCTTATAAAACAAACAAACAAAAAAACATCTTCCAGAGTCTTCCTATAGATAAGCACAGCTGTCTCTTAGTTGAAGGGATGGGATTCAAATGTATTTCAGAGCAGCTGGTTGTTATCCTTCCAGCTGCTTGGAAAATGGGAAACTTATTGGCAGCAAGCCCCCATCCAAAGCAGGGGGTATCTAAACCAACCCCCAGGCTCTGGAATTCAGGAGGCAGCAGAAGCATGAAGCCATGTGTGTTTTTTATTCACTGTGATCTTAGCCTTTGTGTGAATTTAAAGACTAAAGCCCATAGGTTGGGCTGGTGGTGTTTACTGAATAGGTGTGCAGGTGTGTGTAGGGAGAGTGAACGAAGGAAAGTGAATGGACTCTGGAGACAAACTACATAAATCCAAACATGTTCTTTGTCTCGGTCTCAGTTTTATCCTCTGTAAAATGGAAAACCAACAACATCTACCTTGTAGGATTACCTTAAGAACAGATTAAATATATAACATAAGGCAGAAGATGGAGAAACACTATACAGTCATCAAAAACAAGACCTGGAGTGGACTGTGGCTCAGATCATCAGCCTCTTATTGCAAAATTCAGGCTGAAGTTGAAGAAAGTAGGAAAAACCACCAGGCCATTCAGGTATGACCTAAATCAAATCCCATATGATTATACAGTGAAAGTGACAAATAGATTCAAGGGATTAGATCTGATTGACAGAGTGTCTAAAGAACTATGGATGGAGGTTTGTAACACTGTACAGGAGGCAGTGACTAAAACCATCCCAAAGGTAAAGAAATGCAAGAAGGCAGAATGGCTGTCTGAGGCGGCCTTACAAATAGCTGAAAAAATAAGAAAAGTTAAAAGGAAAGATAACCCATCTGAATGAAAGTTCCAAAGAATAGCAAGGAGAGATAACAAAGTCTTCTTAAGTGAACAATGGAAAGAAATAGAGGAAAACAATAGAACGGGAAAGACTAGAGATCTTTTCAAGAAAATTAGAGATACCAAGGAACATTTTATGCAAGATGGCACAGTAAAGGACACAAATACTAAGGACCTAACAGAAGCAGATTAAGATAAGATGGCAAGAGTACATAGTACTTCCCTGGTGGCTCAGACGGTAAAGCATCTACCTACAATGCCAGAGACCCAGGTTCAATCCCTGGGTTGGGAAGATCTCCTAGAGAAGGAAATAGCAACCCACTCCAGTATTCTTGCCTGGAAAATCCCATGAACAGAGAAGCCTGGTAGACTACAGTCCATGGGGTCACAAAGAGTTGGTCACAACTAAGCGACTTCACTTTCTTTAACAGAAGCAGATTAAGATAAGATGGTGAGAATACATAGAAGAGCTATACAAAAAAGGTCTTAATGACACAGATAATCATGATGTTGTGGTCCCTCACCTAGAACCAGATATCCTGGAGTGTGAAGTCAAGAAGGCCTTGGGAATCATTATTGTGAACAAATCTAGTGGAAGATGGAATTCCAGCTGAGCTATTTAAAGTCCTAAAAGATGATGCTGTTTAAGTGCTGCACTCAACATGGCAGAAAATTTGGAAAAGTTAGCTGTGGCCACAGGACCAGAAAGGGTCAGTTTTCGTTCCAATTGCAAAGAAAGGCAATGCCAAAGATGTTCAAACTACTGTACAATCGTGCTCATTTTACATTCTAGTAAGGTCATGCTCAAAATGCTTCCAGATGTAGAAGTTAGATTTAGAAAAGACAGAGAAACCAAAGATCAAATTGGCAACATCAGTTGGATCAGAGAGGAAGCAAGGCAATTCCTTGACTACACTAAAGCCTTTAACTGTGTGGATCACAACAAACTGTGGAAAATTCTTCAAGAGATGGAAATATCAGATCACCTTTCCTTCCTCCTGAGAAACTTGTATGCAGGTAAACAAGTAACTGTTAGAACCAGACCTGGAACAACAGTCTGGTCAAGGCACCGTATTGTCACCCCACTTATTTAACTTATATGCAGAGTACATCATGCGAAATGCCAGCTGGATGAATCACAAGCTTGGAATCAAGATTGGCAGGACGAATATCAATAACTTCAGATATTTACTGATACCACCCTAATGACAGAAAGCAAAGAGGAACTAAAGAGCCTCTTGATGAAGGTGAAAGAGGAGTGTGAAAAAGTTGACTTGAAATTCAACATTCAAAAAACTAAGATCATGGCATCCAGTACCATCACTTAATATCAAATAGATGGTGAAAAAATAGAAACTGGCAGATTTTATTTTCTGGGGTACAAAATGACTGTGGACAGTGGCTACAGCCATGAAATTAAAAGACGTTTGCTCCTTGGAAGAAAAACTGTGACAAATATAAGTAAGTAAGTGAGTAAGCAAAGTCACTCAGTCGTGTCTAACTCTTTGTGACCCCATGGACTGTAGCATACCATGCTCCTCCATCCATGGGATTTTGCAGGCAAGAGTACTAGAGTGGGTTGCCATTTCCTTCTCCAGAGAATCTTCCCAACCCAGGGATCGAACCCAGGTCTTCCTCATTGTAAGCAGACACTTTACTGTCTGAGCCACCAGAAAAGTCTAGACAGCATTTTAAAAAGCAGAGATATCACTTTGCTGACAAACGTCCATATAGTCAAAGCTATGGTTTTCCCAGTAGTCATGTATGGATGTGAGAGTTGGACCATAAAGAAGACTGACTGCCAAAGAACTGATGCTTTCAAGCTGCAGTGCTAGAGAAGAGTCTCAAGAGTCCCTTGGACAGCAAGGAGATCAAACCAGTCAAGCTTAAAAGAAATCAACCTTAAATATTCATTGGAAGGACTGATGCTGAATTCGTTGGCCATCTGATGCAAAGAGCCAACTCACTGGAAAAGACTCTGATGCTGGGAAAGATTGAGGGCAGAAGGAGAAGTGGGCCACAGAGGATGAGATGGTTGGGTGGCATCACCGAATCAATGGACATGAGTTTGAGCAAACTCCAAGATATAGTGAAAGACAGGGAAGCCTGGCCTGCTGCAGTCCGTGAAGTCACAAAGAGTCAGACAGGATTTAATGACTGAACAATGTACAACAACTGTATATACACTGATGCACCATCATTATTATGTTATCAAGGTTTTTTAAAACAATGCTCCATTTCCACTGTAAAAGAGTGAGGAAGGAGGAAATTGTAAAAATGACCCCCATTTGGTAAACATGTGTTAAGATCATATGCTTTAAATTAGTATCTATAGTCCTAATCCCTGGAAAAGGAAATGACAACCCACTCCAGTATTTTTGCCTGGAGAATCCCATGGACAGAGGAGCTTGGAGGGCTATAGTCCATGAGGTCGCAAAGAGTCGGATACGACTGAAATGACTTAGCACATAGTCCTAATAACAACCCTATGGGGTAGATATTTTTTTTTTTCCCATTGATCAGATAAGGTATCTGAGAATTATAAGTCAGAATTTCAATGCCTTGCCCCTGATAAGAGGTAAAGCTAGGATTAAACTCAAATGTATATATTCATAATTCCAAATGCCCTGCTTGCTCAACTACCTTTTACTACTCCTCTATCAAGAAAATGAAAATTTTTGTAATTGAGTGTCAAGTCTTATCTGGGACTGTTTTGCTCTGCTTGAGACCTCCCATCCTCCCTGCTCTACCTCAAGTGTTTTGCACTGACGTATTTCTTCTCTTCATCTGGAGAGTCTTTTTGTTTTAATCCCTGAACATTTAACTCTGTTAATCATCTCTACTCAGTTTCTCTGAATGGCACCACCCAGTCTAACTTCTGTCCTTCAGAAATATATACCAAAAGTGATTGCTCATAACTCTACTTCACCTTCCTTCCACCTTTTCAAGAGAATGACTGATTTCCCTAGTACAAGTTGTTTGAATTCATAGGTAGACCTCTATTTTTGTAGACCATGATTTTTGACTATTTACTGAATGCCTAACAGTGGGCTGATTGATGTATGTAAATGTGTCTATTTTCCCACCTCAGATGTCTAAGGTTTTCTCTTCTTTTTCTAACCTCACTATTCAACTCGAACCTCTACAGGTCCAAGAATTTTAACAATGCAATGATGATAGCAGAGTGATCACAAAGAAAGTAGAGGGTTGCCCTCTAGCTCAAAGCTTTTAACCCAGGGTTCAGACACACTGGTGCATTTCAATTACTAGTGCCATTTGCGACAGGATCCATAATTTGGTAGTGATAATAATAGTCAAATTCTGAAACTGGAGAATGATTTTCTGTTTTCCCACAAATTAGAATGGCTTCAAGGTTATCCTTCTAATTATATCCTTTCACTTACTTGCTTTCTAATACACTTCTTGAAAAGAACTAAAATATATTTCCTAATAATTAAGCTAGAAGCCCACTTTACCAATACCATACTCACTGAAGTGAGCCTGCTCATAAGAAATATATTCTGCATATGCGTGCACATCATGGGAGAAAAACAAAGTTAGAGATATTTTCCTCTGGAAATGGGAGGCTGAGATTAAACAGAATATTCCTCTTCAAAGATGTTTCCCATAACACCAATATGATCTAATAGAATGGGTATCTTCTCATTCGAGGTCTAATTTACTTTTAATAACCTCTGTTTCATACATTTATCAAGTTTTCAATTCATATTGATTCACACTCCATGGTGTTTTCTGTGGTAGACACTAGCTGCTAAGTATCCAATAGTCATTTCTCTTTTCTTCATTAATAACTAAATTTCTATCTGATTTTATTCAGGCTTTTCTCCCAGATCATTACTTAAGCATGACCACTTCATTGGCTATTCCTCACCTACAACTGGCTTCCTAGGTGCTTCTGTGGTAAAGAATCCTCCTGCCAATGCTGAAGACATGGGTTCGATGCCTGGATTGGGAAGATCCCCTGGAGAGGAATATGGCAACCTACTCCAGTATTCTTGCCAGGATAACCCCGTTGGAGTTGCAAAGAGTCAGACACGACTTAATGAGTGAACACGCACACATGAACACACCTACACCTACTTCGTTCTGCCTCACAATTTGAACCCAAAACTACTTTACCTATGGAACCACACCGCACTCACCTAGTTCATAACTATTTGCACCTCTAAAATCCAAAGTAATCTATTATTTCAATGAAAACATGGCTACAGGTGTGGAACCAATCAGCATGATATTGAAATCCTGCTCAACAATGATCTGAGAAAGAAAAACAAAAACACAGATAGAGAAGTTTCTGAAAGCAGAAGAGAACAAAATCCTTGGAGAATGGAAAGAGGTCAAAGTATACATGTTGCATCTAGGACAAAAGACAAGTTCACTTAGGAGTTAAAGATCTTCAAGTACGAGGAGGTCAGATTTTTCACCTTAAGTAAAAGTTGTTTGGGGACCTATAAAAGATAGTCTTTCATTTTAGGAAGCCAAAATAGTGTGGCTTTTTAGAGCAGAGCCTGCGGCCTAGCATTGCCAAATGGGAGATTTCACCACCTAATTGAACCTCAGAATCACTGGGAGACAAGGGCCTGCCGCTTACAAATATAAAAGCAGCAATGGCAGAAGTTGCACTTCTGAACACATATAAATACAGCTACAGTCAGAAGAGCTTTACAAGACAGTGAACTATGAGTTACTCCTATTGTATAACACTACATAACACTTGGGTTATGTAGACAATTTGAGGCTACAACACTAATCTTTTGTCCTAAGAATATATATTTGAACATATTAAATTCTTCAACAAAATCTACCATTCAAAGAAAGAACAGAATATTTGTTTTGCAAGGAGCTGATAAAATGCATTTTGCTAGGCTCCCTTTCCTTTCAGGATTCTTATGGATGGATCTACCAAGTCCATGAAGATAATTTGTATTAACTTGCATTTGTATTCTCTTTATTTTCCAGTTCTACTTATAATCATGTTCTGTTTTTGAATTGTTCTCTTTTGAGCTATCTGGTAATTATGGATGATTGTGTTGATTAGTTTGAATTAAGCAGACGAAGTGACAAAGTTACTTGTACTAGAACTTTGGCAAATTAAAAATGCTTGTTTTTCATTTTTTAAGAGTTCTTATTCAAACTTTGATAGCATGTAAGGAAAAGTCTTCCTTAGCAAATGGTAAGACATCAGTGAAAGCAATGATAAAATTACTTCATGCTAACATTTCACAGTTTTTAATTTTTTTCCTCTTAATTCCCCAGAATGGTTGGGTGCATCTCAGGCTCATAGGCAACATCCATTCCAGTTTATGGAAAAACTTTCCAGCTGAATGTAGAAGCCTACAGATATCTCCAGCGGATGAACTTTCATGGGTACCAATACAGAAAATTTGTAGCTCAACCTTCATGAATATATATTTTACTGAACTGAAAAAGAAGTGTGGTAGTCTATAGAAACAGACAGTCAAGAGTTTAGATAATGAAGTTTTACAACAGCATGGAAAATAAGCATCAATTTTGCTTCTTTATCCAGATACACATTGGCCCTGGGCCATATAATTTATTGTCCAAAATGTTCACTCACCAGGAGAGACAAATGACTATTTTAACTTATCTTGTAACAACAGTGAAACTTTATTTAGAGATTTAGAAGAGACTAGTCTGGTTGTTCCAACCTAGATTCCGTAGCTAAGTGTTGATTAGTATTTTCAATTTATTTGAATTAGCTTTTAGTATCTGGGATTAATGTAGTTAGAGTACATATACATATGTACTATATCTGTGTACTATATATATGTATAGTACATTTACATATGTATATATTAGCACATATAGTACTATATACCTATGTATTATATGTGTGTACTATATAGTACCTATATACACATATGTACTATATATGTGTACTATGTGTGTATATATATGTATAGTACATATACATATGTACTAGATGTGTGTACTGTATATATATATATATTTTTTTTTCCAAACACTGTTTCAAATATATACAAATCATGAAACCAAAACTTATTCATGGTACAATAAAGTAGCTGTAGTGAAGGGTCTACATCCAGAGATTGCTGTGTGATCAAACTATCTTTCCTGCTACATTTATTTGGGTCAACAGAAGTATGCATACTTTCTTGGACATATCTACGACTACAAGTAACTCTCATACACTGAAGCATTATACATCTCTATCTTCAACTTGACACCTATTGGGGGTTCCATTATCATATTTCCAATTACCTCTTAGATATTTACACATGGATGTGCTCTATGAACCTCAAACACAACCCTTTCCCAAATACCCATATGACACCCTAGGTCATATTTTCAGAAGTAAATGACCCATGCTCAAAACTTATCTCTGCCACTTGATTAACTGAGTGACCCTGGATGATTTATTTAATCTCTTTGTACATCGGTTTTCTCATCTGGAAAGGCACAATAATTATTTCTAATCAGGTTGACATGACAATTAAACACATTATAAGTTATAGATCTACTTGGCATATAGTATGCAATAAATACAAGAATGTTTAATTACCATTATCATTGCCTCCAAATCTGTGCCTATTCTACTCATCACCAAAATGTATTTATTCTATCTCCTAAATCTCTCTTAAATATAAACCCTCATTTAGATTTTACATTCACTTTACTAATTTGAGTCAATATCCCTTTTATCTGAACCATTGAAACAGTCTGTCATTAGTCTCTTAGAATTGTCCCCCTTCCTTTAATGCACCCTCCAAATGGTACATTAAAGAATTATCTTCGTAAAATGTAAACCTGATAATTACTTTTCTGTTTAACAAACTTAAATGTAGCATAAATAACCATAGAATCAAGTCATAAGTATTGGGTACATCCAGGATGGAAGCAACATAGATGGCTATAAACAGGTGAATGGATAAAGAAGATGTGGTGTGTATATATATATATATACACATATACATAATGGAATATTAGCCATTAAAAGGAATGAATTTGAGTTAATTGAAGTGAGGTGGATGAACTCAGAGCCTGTATATAGAGTGAAATAAGTCAGAAAGAGACAAACAATTATCACATATTAACATGCAGATGACACCACCCTTATGGCAGAAAGTGAAGAAGAACTAAAGAGCCTCTTGATGAAAGTGAAAGAGGAGAGTGAAAAAGTTGGCTTAAAGCTCAACATTCAGAAAACTAAGATCATGGCATCTGGTCCCATCACTTCGTGGCAAATAGATGGGGAAACACTGGAAACAGTGGCTGACTTTATTTTTCTGGGCTCCAAAACCACTGCAGATGGTGATTGCAGCCATGAAATTAAAAGATGCTTACTCCTTGGAAGGAAAGTGATGACCAACCTAGACAGCATATTAAAAAGCAGATACATTACTTTGACAACAAAGGTCCATCTAGTCAAGGCTATGGTTTTTCCAGAGGTCATGTATGGATGTGAGAGTTGGAGTATAAAGAAAGCTGAGCTCTGAAGAATTGATGCTTTTGAACTGTGGTGTTGGAGAAGACTCTTGAGAGTCCCTTGGACTGCAAGAAGATCCAACCAGTCCATTCTAAAGGAGATCAGTCCTGGGTGTTCATTTGAAGGACTGATGTTGAAGCTGAAACTCCAATACTTTGGCCACCTGAAAAGTCCCTGATGCTGGGAAAGATTAACGGCAGGAGGAGAAGGGAATGACATAGGATGAGATGGCTGATGGCATCACCGACTCAATTGACATGAGTTTGGGTGGACTCTGGGAGTTGGTGATGGACAGGGAGGCCTAGTGTGCGGCGGTTCATGGGGTCGCAAAGAGTCAGACATGACTGAGTGACTGAACTGAACACATTATATATGGAATCTAGAAAAATAGTGTTGATAAGCCTATTCTCAGTGCAGGAATAGAGACATAAAGATAAAGATTGGACTTGGAGACACAGCAGGGGAAGGAGAAGGTGGGACAAATTGAGAGTGTGGCACTGACAAATATATACTACCATGCATAAAATAGGAAGCTGCTGTATAACGCAGGGAGCTCAGCTCAGTGCTCTGTGAAGACCTAGCGGGCTGGGATGAAGGAGGGTTGTAGGGAGGCTCAAGAGAGAGGGGATATTTGTATTATTGTGGTTGATTCACATTGTTGTATGGTAGAAACCAACACAACATTGTAAAGCAATCGTCCTCCTATTAAAAATAAATTACAAAAAAAGAAAGTATTGGACATGTCATATTCTCAAATGACTTTGCAGCCTTATTTTTCACCAATGCAACTATTCATAGTTCATTTTTCATAGCACAGAATTAAAAGCATGTCTCCTTGCTTTTGTGGATGTTTGCCCCTATTTCAATAATTTTTCTTGAATTGATATTGATTTTTTAAGAATCAGTTGGATTACTCTTTAGTGTGATGGTCATGATTTCCCCTACTCTATTTTCCCTTTTCAGATAAGAGACCAACGTTAGCATCTTTGTGCTCCCCATTTTACTTTGCATATACTTCCACAGTAGCACTAATCACAATTAACTGCTATTTACTTTCCCTGATATTCACTGTGGGAAACAGATACAAAACTAAAAATGCAGGATAAACCAAACTATTTTTTTTTTTTTTGGTTGTTGGCTCACATTAAGTGGTGACTAACTTTCTTTTAAAAAAGCTCCTAGAGAGATGACTATCATTTTCTTTAATTTCATGGATTTAGTGAATCATGACAATTTGCAAGCATGTTTGCCACACAATAACAATCAAAATAGGAAGTTGTACAGAAATGCCAATTCATCAAGGCAGGTTCAGATTTACTGTTCTACCTCAGATACATGGTAGAAAGTGAAGGGGAACTAAAGAGACTATTGATAAAGGTAAAAGAGGAGAGTAAAAAGCTAGCTTAAAATTTAACATTCAAGAAACTAATATCATAGCATCCAGTCCCATAACTTTATGGCAAATAGATGGGAAACAATGGAAACAGTGGCAGATTTTATTTTCTTGTGTTCTAAAATCACTATGGACGGTGATTACAGCCACGAATATAAAAGATGCTTGCTCCTTGGAAGAAAAGTTATGACAAATCTATGTGGCATAATACAAAGCAGAGACATCACTTTGCTGACAAAAGTCTGTATAGTCAAAGCCGTCATTTTTTCATTAGTAATGTATAGATGTGAGACTTGGACCATAAAGAAGGCTGAGTGCTGAAGAATTGATGCTTTTAAACTAATGTTGGAGAAGACTCTTGAGAGTCCCTTGGACTACAAGAAGAACAAACCAGTCAATCCTAAAGGAAATCAACCTGAATATTCATTGGAAATATTGATGCTTATGCTGAAGCTCCAATACTTTGGCCACTTGATGCCAAGATACAACTCACTGGAAAAGACCCTGATGCTAGAAAAGATTGAAGGTGGGAGGAGAAGGGGGCAACAGAGGATGAGATGGTTGGATGGCATCACTGCCTCTTAAATCTGAGCAAGCCCCAGGAGATGGTAAAGGACAGAGAAGCCTGCTGTGCTGCAATCAATGGTGTTGCAAATTTGGACATGACTTAGCAACTGAACAACAATATTCAAAAAAAAATAAAAACAAAAAACCATATTTTTGTGCTCTTTTGATGTTGCCTTAATAGAAACCAAGCACATTTAAAAGAGGGGAGGCTGTTGAATAAAATGCCCCATCAAGGGGAAAAAAATATTTCTCAGGTGAACAATGGCTGTGAGCAGTCTCAGTAAGAATGCTGTAATTAAGGTAACAGTTATCTCTGGATTGAGTTTGAAAAATCAATGAACACTCTGAATTTAGCTGAATGTTATATTCTGGAATACTTGACTTCATTAAAACTGGAATATTAATTCTCTGTTCTACTTTCCCAACACTGATGCTTTCTCAAACCACACGAAACCAAAGCACGTAAGTCTGTATGTAATCTAACGGCACCAAGAAGAGAATACACAATTACCCCTCAGCAAAATGTGGGTCTATCTGCTATGTCAGCGGGATGATGTACCACAGATGGCTGATGTCATGAATTGACTGGTTACATATACAGTCTTGACACAGTTCATTGGAAGTTAGTAGGCAGCAATGATTGGAGGTTCAGAGGTTTGACAAGAAGAAATCTGACATAATTTTTCTCATCTATGAATTTTCAAAAGAATTTTATCAAATGTTCTTCCTGGATCCAAGACATGAATTTATTTAACTTTTGTGGCAATGTCCAGTTTTAACCACACCTTTTAGGTCTTCCTCACCACACACTTGGAACAAATACTTAACAAAAACAGGCTGATAAGGCATCATTACCAGGTAGCACTCTGGCTTGGCACTTAGTCTCTTTACCCGCTAGTATGCTATTTACTTGGCCCATTAGATTTCTTCCAACTGTGCTCTGACTTCTTATCTGTAACTGGAAGCCAATATAAAACAGCAGAAAGAACTATGAAACTACAAGTCAAGAGGCTGTTCAGTGTTCACTTTGACTACTGAATATTTCTATCCTAGTTATAAATATCTAACTTCTCTGAGCTCTGATTTTTTTGTGCAGTATATGGGTTAGGTTGAATGGTTTATAAGTTTTTATCAAGCTCAACATCATTGAATCTTAATAACTGCACTTCCCTCTAGGTACTCCCACGACACCTGAAAAATCTAACAGGTTATATCAAGGGTGACTATATTACTTTCCTTAAATTCTGTTCTGATACTAACTTCCTAGGTGGATTATCTGCCTACCCACATGCTATGGACTAAATTTTGTCCACTCAGAATCACGGGTTGAGTCTGTAAACCATAATGTGATTGTATCTGTATGTAGGGTTTCATGAGGTAATTAAGATTCGGTTCAGTTCAGTTCAGTCGCTCAGTCCTGTCCAACTCTTTGCAACCCCATGAATCACAGCATGCCAGGCCTCCCTGTCCATCACCAACTCCCGGAGTTCACTCAGACTCACGTCCATCAAGTTAGTGATGCCATCCAGCTATCTCATCCTCTGTTGTCCCCTTCTCTTCCTGCCCCCAATCCCTCCCAGCATCAGAGTCTTTTCCAATGAGTCAACTCTTTGCATGAGGTGGCCAAAATACTGAGTTTCAGCTTTAGCATCATTCCTTCCAAAGAAATCCCAGGGCTGATCTTCTTCAGAATGGACTGGTTGGATCTCCTTGCAGTCCAAGGGACTCTCAAGAGTCTTCTCCAACACCACAGTTCAAAAGCATCAATTCTTCGCCATTCAGCCTTCTTCACAGCCCAACTCTCACATCTATACATGACCATAGGAAAAAGCATAGCCTTGACTAGATGGACCTTAGTCGGCAAAATAATGTCTCTGCTTTTGAATATGCTATCTAGGTTGGTCATAACTTTTCTTCCAAGGAGTAAGTGTCTTTTAATTTCATGGCTGCAGTCACCATCTCCAGTGATTTTGGAGCCCCCAAAAATAAAGTCTGACCCTGTTTCCACTATTTCCCCATCTATTTCCCATGAAGTGATGGGATCGGATGCCATGATCTTTGTTTTCTGAATGTTGAGCTTTAGGCCAACTTTTTCACTCTCCACTTTCATTTTCATCAAGAGGCTTTTTAGTTCCTCTTCACTTTCTGCCATAAGGGTGGTGTCATCTGCATACATGAGGTTATTGATATTTCTCCCAGAAGTCTTCATTCCAGCTTGTGCTTCCTCCAGCCCAGCGTTTCTCAGGAAGTGCTCTGCATATAACTTAAATAAGCAGGGTGACAATATACAGCCTTGACCTCCTTTTCCTATTTGGTCCCAGTCTGTTGTTCCATGTCCAGTTCTAACTGTTGCTTCCTGACCTGCATACAGATTTCTCAAGAGGCAGGTCAGGTGGTCTGGTATTCCCATCTCTTTCAGAATTTTCCACAGTTTATTGTGATCCACACAGTCAAAGGCTTTGGCATAGTCAATAAAGCAGAAATAGATGATTTTCTGAAACTCTGTTGCTTTTTCCATCATCCAGCTATGTTGACAATTTGATCTCTGGTTCCTCTGCCTTTTCAAAAACCAGCTTGAACATCAGGATGTTCACGGTTCACGTATTGCTGAAGCCTGGCTTGCAGAATTTTGAGCATTACTTTACTAGCATGTGAGATGGCTGCAATTGTGTGGTAGTTTGAGCATTCTTTGGCATTGTCTTTCTTTGGGATTGGAATGAAAACTGACCTTTTCCAGTCCTGTGGCCACTGCTGAGTTTTCCAAATTTGCTGGCATGTTGAGTGCAATGCTTTCACAGCATCATCTTTCAGGATTTGAAATAGCTCAACTGGAATTCCATCACCTCCATTAGCTTTGATCTTAGTGATGCTTTCTAAGGCCCACTTGACTTCACATTCCAGGATGTCTGGCTCTAGGTAAGTGATTACTGCATCGTGATTATCTTGGTCATGAATATCGTTTTTGTACAGTTCTTCTGTGTATTCTTGCCACCTCTTCTTAATATCTTCTGCTTCTGTTAGGTTCATACCATTTCTGTCCTTTATCGAGCCCATCTTGGCATGAAATGTTCCCTTGGTATCTCTAATTTTCTTGAAGAGATCTCTAGTCTTTCCCATTCTGTTCTTTTCCTCTATTTCCTTGCATTGATCACTGAAGAAGGGTTTCTTATCTCTTCTTGCTATTCGTTGGAATTCTGCATGTAGATGCTTATATCTTTCCTTTTCTCCTTTGCTTTTCGCCTCTCTTCTTTTCACAGCTATTTGTAAGGCCTCCCCAGACAGCCATTTTGCTTTTTTGCATTTCTTTTTCTTGGGGATGGTTTTGATCCCTGTCTCCTGTACAATGTCACGAACCTCATTCCATAGTTCATCAGGCACTCTATCAGATCTAGGCCCTTAAATCTATTTCTCACTTCCACTGTATAATCATAAGGGATTTGTTTTAGGTCATACCAGAATGGTCTAGCGGTTTTCCCTACTTTCTTCTATTTAAGTCTGAATTTGATAATAAAGAGTTCATGATCTGAGCCACAGTCAGCTCCTGGTCTTGTTTTTGTTGACTGTATAGAGCTTCTCCATCTTTGGCTGCAAAGAATATAATCAATCTGATTTCAGTGTTGACCATCTAGTGATGTCCTTGTGTAGAGTCTTCTCTTGTGTTGTTGCAAGAGGGTGTTTGCTCTGACCACTGCATTTTCTTGGCAAAACTCTATTAGTCTTTGCCCTGCTTCATTCCACATTCCAAGGCCAAATTTGCCTGTTACTACAGGTGTTTCTTGACTTCCTATTTTTGCATTCCAATCCCTTATAATGAAAAGGACATCTTTTTTAGGTGTTAGTTCTAAAAGGTCTTGTAGGTCTTCATAGAACCATTCAACTTCAGAAGTGACAAAATAGATTCAAGGGATTAGATCTGATAGACAGAGTGCCTGAAGAACTATGAATGGGGGTTTCTGACATTGTATAGGAGCATGGGATCAAAGCACCTCACCCCCTCCCCCAACCCGCCCAAGAAAAAGAAATGCAAGAAGGCAAAATGGTAGTCTTAGGAGATGGTACAAATAGATGAGAAAAGAGGAGAAGTAAAAGGCAAAGGAGAAAAGGAAAGATCTATCCATACAAATGCAGAGTTCCAAAGAAGCAAGAAGAGATAAGAAAATCTCCTACATGATCATTGCAAAGAAATGGAGGAAAACAATAGAATGTGAAAGACTAGCAATCTCCTCAAGAAAATTAGAGATGCCAAGGGAACATTTCATGCAAAGATGGGCTCAGTAAAGGACAGAAATGGTATGGACCTAACAGAAGCAGAAAATAGTAAGAGGTGGCAAGAATACACAGAAGAACTATACAAAAGAGATGTTAATGATCCATATAACCACAATGGTGTGATCACTGGACTAGAGCCAGACATCCTGGAGTGTGAGGTCAAGTGGGCCTTAGAAATTATCACTACAAACAAAGCTAGTGGAGGTGATGGAATTACAGCAGAGCTATTTCAAATCCTAAGTGATAAAACTGTGAACTCAATATACCAGCAAATTTGGAAAACTCAGCAGTGGCCACAGGACTGGTAAAGGTAAGTTTCATTCCAATCCCAAAGAAGGGCAATGCCAAAGAATGTTCACTGCACATTTTCACTCATCTCACATGCTAGCAAAGTAATGCTCAAAATTCTCCAAGTTAGGCTTCTACAGTATGTGAACAGAGAACTTCCAGTATTCAAGCTCAATTTAGAAAAGACAAAGGAACCAGAGATCAAGTTGACAACGTCTGTTGGATCATAGAAAAAGCAAGAAAATTCCAGAAAAAAACATTTACTTCTGCTTCATTGACTATGCTAGAATCCTTGGTTGTGAGGATCACAACAAACTGTGGAAAATTCTTAGACAGGAAACCAGACCACCTTACCTGCCTCCTGAGAAACCTGTATGCAGGTCAAGAAGCAACAGTTAGAACCAATATGGAACAATGGACTGGTTCAAAATTGGGAAAGGAGTACTTCAAGGTTGTATATTGTCACCCTAATTATTTAATGTATATGTAGAGTACATCATGTGAAATGTCAGGCTTCATGAAGCACAAGCTCGCTGTTGGGAGAAATATCAAACCTCAGATATGTAGACGACACCACCCCAATGGCAGAAAGTGAAGAGGAACTGAAGACCTTCTTGAAAGTGAAAGAGGAGAGTGAAAAAGCTGACTTAAAAGCCAAAATTCAAAAAACAAAGATCATGGCATCCAGTCCCATCACTTTATGGCAAATAGATGGGGAAACAATGGAAACAGTGACAGACTTTCTTTTCTTGGGCTCCAAAATCACTGCAGATGATGACCTCAGCTGTGAATATAAAAGACTCCTGCTCCTTGGAAGAAAAGCTATGACCAACCTAGACAGCTTATTAAAAAGCAGAGACATTACTTTGCCGACAAAGGTCCGTCGTGTCAGAACTATGGTTTTTTTTCAGTAGTCATGTAGGGATGTGAGAGTTGGATCATAAAGAAAGCTGAGCACCAAAGAATTGATGCTTTTGAACTGTGGTATTGTAGAAGACTCTGGAGAGTCGTTTAGAATGCAGGAGATCAAGCTAGTCAATCCTAAAGGAAATCAGTCCGGAATATTCATTGAAAAGACTGATGCTGAAGCTGAAACTCCAATACTTTGGTCACCTACTGTGAAGACCCAGGTTCAATCCCTGGGTTGGGAAGATCCCCTGGAGAAGGAAATGGCAACCCACTCCACTACTCTTGCCTGGAAATTCTCATGGACGGAGAAGCCTGGTAGGCTACAGTCCATGGGGTCACAAAGAGTTGGACACAACTGAGCGACTTCACTCACTGTGAAGAACTGACTCATTGGAAAAGATCTTGATTCTGGGAAAGACTGAGGGCAGGAGGAGAAGGAGACTACAGAGGATGAGTTGGGTAGATGGCATGAATGGCTCAACTGACATCATTCTGAGCAAGCTCTGGGAGTTGGTGATGGACAGGGAAGCCTGGCGTGCTGCAGTTCATGGGGTTGCAAAGAGTCGAACAGGACTGAGAGACTGAACTGATTGAAAAGCCGTGTCTTCCTCCCCAGTGATCAAGGAAGCATGCAGACACAATCTCCTCATTCTGCCTGTAGCCTCTACAAATTGCTAGAGCCCCCCCAGCAGGAGCTAATACACATGTCTGGAACCTGGCTTTTGCATCTGACATTCAGGGGACATACCCCTGGATCACTAGGCTCTAATGGCCTGTGTTTGCCTCTTCCACACAACTACAGCATACAGAGAAAGAGTTTTTAACTAGCAATCTCTCCCCACCCTACCCCTAGGGGCTCATTACAGAGAGAACAGAGAAACTCTTATCTCTTAATCTTCACAAGAAAGAGGTCTACTTGCATAATTTAAAACTGCTGCCTGAGTGTACTGGCTTCCAATCAAGCTGCATCTACGCGAAGACCAGGATCTTCTTTGTTGAGAAAATGACAAAGCTTGTCCCCTTGAATCTTGGGAGCCACTAAGCAAAGAAGATGGCTTTAACAAACAAAAAGGTTTGTTTTTAAAATTATAGTCTTCTAAGAAGGCAATGGCACCCCACTCCAGTACTCTTGCCTGGGAAATCCCAGGGACGGAGGAGCCTGGTAGGCTGCAGTCCATGGGGTCGCTAAGAGTCGGACACGACTGAGCGACTTCACTTTCACTTTTCCCTTTCATGCATTTGAGAAGGAAATGGCAACCCACTCCAGTGTTTTTGCTTGGAGAATCCCAGGGTCTACGGAGCCTGGTGGGCTGCCGTCTATGGTGTCGCACAGAGTCGGACACAACTGAAGCAACTTAGCAGCAGTAAGCCACTAAAGCAAAGAAGATGGCTTTAACAAACAAAAAGGTTTGTTTTTAAAATTATAGTCTTTGGGGGTCTTCCCTGGTCCTTCAGCGGTAAGGAATCCAGCTGCCAGAGACATGGGTTCGATCTCTGATCCAGGAAGATCCCACATCGCAACTAAGCCTATGTGCCCCAACTACTGAAGCCCACATTCTCTAAAGACTGTGCTCTGCAGTAACAGAAGCTGCTGCAAAGAGAAGCCCACACTCTGAAGCAGCTTGAGATTAGCATCTGCTCACCACAACTAGAGAAATGCCCATGTAGCAATCAAGACCAGCACAAAATAAAAAATTATAGTCTTGGCAATTTCCTAGCAATCCAGTGATTAAGACATGGTGCTCTCACTCTCAGGGACCAGGGTTCAATACCTGACTGGGGAACTAAGATCCCAAAAGCTGTGAGGCATGGCTAAGAAAGAAATAAAATGATAGTCTCCTCAAAAAAATGTTTTGGGAAAACTAGACAGCCACATGCAAAAAAATGAAACTAGACTACCATCTTATACTATCCACAAAAATTAACTCAAAATGGATGAATACTTGAACATAAGGCCCTGAAATTATAGACTCAATGAAGAAAATAAGAAGGGTAAATTCCTTGATGTTAGTTTTGGCACTTTTTTTTTTTTGATTTGGCAATAAAAGCTAAGGCAGTAAAAGCAAATGAGACTACAAATGAGACTACATCTGTCTAAAAGGCAAGCTTCAGTACCTTAAATCATCAAAATATGAAAAGTCAATATATACAATAGGCAAAAATATTTGTAAATCATATCAGATAAGGGGTTATCATATAGAATATACAAGCAACTCAGTAGCAAAAAAGCAAAACAATACAATAAAAAATTGACAGGAAAATTGAACATACATTTTGCCAATGAAGGTATAAAAATGACCAACAGGTACATGAAAAGGTAGTCAACATCACTAATCATCAGGGGAATGTAAATCAAAACCACAATGAAATACGATTCCTCAACTCTTAGAGTGGTTATTATCAAAAGGACAAGAAATAGCAATTATTTGCAGGGATATAAAGAAAGGGAAACCTTGGGAACTAATGGAAATTTCAATTAGTTCAGCCACTATGGAAAATAGTTATGGAAGTTTTTTAAAACTCAAAGAATTACTGTATGATCAAGGAATCCAACTTCTGGGCATATATCCAAAGGAAATTAAAACAGGATATTGAATGTCTGATGCCCCATGTTCTTTGCAGCATTATTCACAATAGCCAAGATATAGAAAATATCTAAGTGTCCATCAATGGATGAAATAAATAAATAAATAAATAAAAAAAAAAAAATATATATATATATATATATATATATACAGTAATACAATGGACTACTACTCAGCCATGAGAAAGAAGGAAATTCTGACATTTATGACCACAGGAATGAATCTTGAAAGTATGATGCTAAGTAAAATGTCAGATTAAAAAAAAAAAAAACTGCATGGTATCGCTTATATTTAGAATCTTAAAAAATAAAGAAATTGTCAAATTCATAGAAAAAAAGAGTAGAAAAGTAGTTTATCAAGGGAATGATTTCAGTGAGCCCAGACTCTTTGCATCTTCCCATATATAGAAAAGCACTAAATTTATTAACTCAGTATATCTGGTTTTCTTTGATAAACAATAACCTCTGATGTTCAGATTACCTGCCCTTTGTTGCAAAATTCCTATGTATTCTGGGGCTCCCCACCCTCAGCTCCTCAGAGCAGGGTTACTTGAGATGAGACACTGCCTCCCACACTTGAAGTCCTAAAAATTACCACTGAATAAAACATAACTCTTAACCTTTAGGTTGTGTATATTTTTTTAAGTGGACATCTATCAATGGATGAACGTAGTAGTAGTTTGTATACAATGGATATTATTCAGCCATGAGAAAGAAGGAAATCCTGCCATTTATGTTAACATGTATGAACCTTGAAGGTACTATGCTATGTGAAATAAACCAGACAGAAAAAAGATAACTATGAGGAAGGCAATGGCACCCTACTCCAGTGTTCTTGCCTGGAGAATCCCAAGGACGGGGGAGCCTGGTGAGCTGCCGTCTATGGGGTCACATATAGTCGGACACGACTGAAGCGACTTAGCAGCAGCAGCAGCATTGCTTATATTTAGAATCTAAAAAAAAAAAAAAAATCATAGAAACAAAGAGTATAAAAGTGGTTTCCAGGGGCTGGCAGGTAGAGGAAATAAGGAGAGGCTGATAAAAGGGTACACGTTTTCAGGTACAAGAGAAATAAGTTTAGCCTAAGGAGGGTACAGTCCATAGGATCACAAAGAGTTGGGTATGACTGAAGCAACTTACCACACACATACCAAGGATATAATATAAAAGGCAGTGCCTATAGTTAGTAACACTGGATCATATAATTGAAATTTGCTAAGAGAGTAAACTGTAAATGCTTTCACCAGACAACAAAAATTGTGTGGGAATAGATTAGTTAACTAGATGGAGTGAAATTCTTTTACAATGGACATGTAGAGTAAATCATCACAATGTACACTTTTAATATGTAATAATTTTTCATTACATCTCAATAAAGCTAAAATTAAAAAAAAATATTCATAAGGATGGAGCTCCAGTTAAATAGGATTAGTATCTTTATAAGAAGGAGAAGAAATCTCACTCTCCCTTGCTCTCTCTCTTTCTCTCTCTACCATGTGAGGACATTGCAAGACAGCAGCTATCTGCAAGCTAGGAAGAGAACTCTTATCAGGAACCAGATCACCTGGAAATTTGATTAGGACACTCCAGTCTCAAGAACTGTGAGAAAATAAATTTCTATTGTTTAAACCACCTCATCCATGGTATTTTGTTATGGCAGCCCTAGCACACTAAGACATCACACACACCATTCCTGATTTACTAGAGATACTTGGAACATACTCTATACTCTACCGATATTTTACCACTCCTTATAACCTACTAGAAACTATACCCTAGCCAAGTGAAATTCACCCCCTAATGCTCGCATCCCTTGTGTATCCCTTCTAAATCTCAAATGAACAAATCAGTTAACAAAACACCATCTATTTGCATATATGTTAGATTCTCAAACTATTATTGTAGTGCAATTTTGTTAATATAAACAAGCAAGAATGTGCTGGAGTGTAACTATTTCATAAACTGGATAACTTAATTGATCTGTTCTGCTTTAGTAAAATTGCAACAAAACATGATATGGTGGTGTTCAGGGTAAAAGCAATTTGAACACCAAATCTTTCATCTTAATAAAGGCAAGCAACATGAAATATCCATTAGGGAATTGTGTATTGCTCATGGAAAAATAAGACAGTGTGAATTGGGCAACAGGTTTCTGTTGATTAAATAACACATGTGTGTACCTACTAACTGATAAAGTTAATAAGTAAAAGCATAGTCCAACCAAAAGACAGACCACCACTTCTAATTTGTAATTCAATTTCAGTTTGATGGAACTCAGTGTTTCCTTTAATGCATAAAAAGCATTTCTGACTCTGAAGAAGGACTTTAAATAATCAGTATGTTGTAAAAATCCAGACAGACTGCAATACTAAGCAGGGAATACACTTATTCTTTGCATTTCTAAATCAAAAGACATTGTAAAAGTTCTATTCAATATTATTTCATAATAATAGGGAACCTGGCAGCTAGTTATTGAGAGGGAATATATGATGATATCTAGCCTCATATTAGTCTAAAACATTAATAATGACAGTATGGCCAGTTACAGCTCTTGGCCTCATCCTACCATATCAGATAGCTAGCAAACTATATTATTTTACTGTTTTTATATATTTATGACCAATATACATTATGGTACCATGGATTTTGCTAGGCAACCTAAACTGCCTCTCTTAAAACATCATTGAGAAGAGGTTAGATGAGACTTGGGGCAAAGGAAGACTACAGAAATATTTATTTAGAAAACAGACCTTGCTTATATACAAGTGGGTTTTTAGCACAAAGCAGAATTTAGATTCATAAGTTCTATCCCTTTATTCTAACAAAATCTATATGACTTAAGGTTTTTAGTCTTCCAGTCTTATACCTGGCAAAATACTGACATTCACAGATTCCCAATCAAATTTCAGGATGATAGCTTATTCATAAATCAACTTGTAAATCCTGGGATGTTTTTCAAAACAAAATTAATATTACACATGGTGGTAGTATGCTTTCTCAGACTATTAAACTTGTTTAACTCATGTTATATATGAAAGTGAAAGTCGCTCTGTCATGTCCAACTCTGCAACCTCATGGACTATACAGTCCATAGAATTCTCCAGGCTAGAATAAAACTGGTGTGGGTAGCCTTTCCCTTCTCCAGGGGATCTTCCCAACCCAGGTATCCAACCCAGGTCTTCTGCATTGCAGGCACATTCTTTACCAGCTGAGCTGCAAGGCAAGCCCAAGAAAACTGGAGTGCATAGCCTTTCCCTTCTCCAGTCAATCTTCCTGACCCAGGAATCAAACAGGGGTCTCCCACATTGCAAGCAGATTCTTTACCAACTGAGCTATCAGGGAAACCCCTGATATATATAAAGCCCCTGATATATATAAAGTATGTAATTTATGGTTATCATGAATCTCAAGACAATAATCAGTATTTACTCATTCATTACAACAAAAATATTATACCCATTATTACATTTATTTCTACAGATGAACCAAAAAAACCCCTCAGTGGGATATGTGAGATTCAAACTCCCATTTTACATTAGGCGAAAAAAAGAAAAAGAGAGAGAGAGAGAGAGAAACATTTATCACAACAAACTGTGGAAAATTCTTAATGAAATGGGAGTACCAGACTACCTTACTGGTCTACTGAGATCCCTGTATGTGGGTCAAGAAGCAAAAGTCAGCATCAGATATGGAATAACTGACTGGTTTAAAACTGGGAAAGAAGTATGACAAGGCTGTATATTGTCACCTTGCTTATTTAACTTCTATGCAGAGTACATCACTCAGGATGCTGGGGTGGATGAATTACAAGCTGGAATCAAGATTGCTGGGAGAAATATCAACAGTCTTAGATATGCAGATGATATTCTCTAATGGCAGAAAAGGAAAAGGAACTGAAGAGCCTCTTGATGAGAGTGAAAGAGGAGAGTGGAAAAAGCTGGCTTAAAACTCAACATTCAAAAAAACAAAGATCATGGCATCTGGTCCCATCATATGGCAACCAGATGGGGAAAAAAAGGAAGCAGTGACATCTTTTATTTTCTTGGCCTCCAAAATAACTCTGGATAGTGACGGTAACCATGACATTAAAAGATGCTTGCTCCTTGGAAGGAAAGCTATGACAAACTTGGACAACCTATTCAAAAGCAGAGACATCATTTTGCCAATGAAGGTCCTTATATTCAAAGTTATGATTTTTCCAGTAGTCATGTATAGATGTTGAGAGTTGGACTATGAAAAAAGGTTGAGTGCCAAAGTATTGATGTCTTTGAATTGTGGTGCTGGAGAAGACTCTTGAGAGTCCCTTAGACTGTAAGATCAAACCAGTCAATCCTAAAAGAACTCAACCTTGAATGCTCATTGGAAGTATTGGTAATGAAGCTGAAGGTCTAATACTTTGGCCACCTGATATGCAGAGCCAACTTATTGGAAAAGACCCTGATGAGAAAGATTCAAGGCAAAAGGAGAAGGGGGCAGCAGAGGATAAGATGGTTAGATAGCATCACTGACTCAATGGAAATAAATTTGAGCAAACTCCATAGTGGAGAACAGAGTAGCTTGACTTGCTGCAGTCCATGGGGCTACAAAGAGTAGGACACAACTTAGCGATTGAAAAACAACAAAAAGAAGATTTATTACCTCTTCCAAGATCACAAATCTATTCAAAATTTATACAGTTTAAATGCACAGTGTGCAGCACTTGTTATATGCTAAGTATTATTAAAGAGCTTCCCTGGTATTTAAATAATTTAATCATCACTTTCCAATTTGGATTTAATATCTTTATTAAATTGATTCTAATGTTTACCTCTCAAATACAATTGTGGTTTGCTCTGCCTGATTAAAGCTAGTCAAAAACACAATCCTGAGATGTTCTAAAGATGTTGATGTTTTGCAATAATGGGGAGAAGTTAAGTGCGTACAAATCACATTTTGGAAAATTTCCACTCTTTTTTATGACTTAGGTGTTTCTGGATCACTCCATTTTAACATGGAATATTCATCTCATATAAATTCTTGCCCCAGATCCCCCATTACTTGTTTAGTTTATCTTACTGTCTATTTAGACAATCAGAAGAAAACACACACACATACTTGACATAGGTGAATCTACAAAAGTGTCGAATAGATTTTACCTAGATTTCAGAGAATAAAACTCTACTCATCTGTTCAGCTTTCATGAAAGGAAGCTGATCTTAATATCATTAAACTGCAGAGCAGGATGGAGGACAGGCTCCCTGGTGGTGTGGAGAACAGCTTGAGATGCGTAAGAGCTTGGGGATGATAGCAAGGAGAGTGCCACCGCTGAAGAGTCTAAGCTGTGAGACACATCCCTACAAATGTATATCTATTGTTTCTTTCCCTTCTACTTAGCAATATGTTTTTCTATCAAAACTTCTTATAGGGAGAAAGAGAGCATTAGAAATTAAAAGATATTTAGAACAGGAATTTTTTATCACCAAGCTAAAATATATTATTCATTTACTTGAAGAATATTTAGATTTGAAATATAGTGTAAGATAATGGTTAGGTGTGCAAGCTTTTGTGTCAAAAGGCCTAGATTTGAACTTTGGTTCTACCACAAACTAATTGTGTCATCTTGGGGGCCAGATACTTAATTTTTGCCTCAAGTTTTAATTTACTGGTTTAGTCACTAAGTCATGCTTGACTCTTGCGACCCCATGGACTGTAGCCTGCCAGGCTCCTCTGTCCATGGGATTCTCCAGGCAAGAATACTGGAGTGGGTTGCCATTTCCTTCCCCAGGGGAATCTTCCCAACCCAGAAATCGAACCCAGGTCTCCTGCATTGCAGATAGATTCTTTATCGACTGAGCTATGAGGGAAGCCCCCTAACTTGCAAAGTTGTAACAATAATATCAGAGATCTAATTAAATTATTTTAAAGATTAAATAAAATAACTCATCTAAGGACCTTAAAACACTCTCTGGCATATAGCAGGCCCCTCTAAAAGTTAACTATTGTCATTGATGCTATTGGTAATAATAATGTTATTTTTAAATATACATTGTGTTCTAGCTGCTAAGGTGATAGTTTTGAACAGAGATCTATACAAATTGCAACTGTGCAAATACTCTCCACTGTTACTGATGGGATATTCTAATGAGAAACAATACCATATTCTGAAATGACATAGGAAAATAATCTCCAGGTGACTTTGCATCAAACCCATTTGCTGCATGCAGCTATGAAGGTAAATGGTAGGGTGTCAAAGTGGACCTCTCATCAGCATTTCTATTCCATAGGCCTAAGGGTCCACAGATGTGAGCAATATAGGGTTCCTGGAAGGCTTAGGCATCATGAATAGGTCCCTAATTTCTGATTCAATCTCTTTAAAGAGCAAGAACCTTTTTAGAAGGTATATGTGTGAATGTTGGCGTCAGAAAGGCCTGAGTTCTCCTTGTGGCTTTATCTTACAATAAGTGGGTGAACTGGAACAAATTATTAAACTTCTATGAGACATAGACACAAAGTGGAGATGACACAACATACAAGCTAGGCAGATAATAACTAAAAAGGATGATGTATATTAGACATAGTAGCTTACAGGTTATTAGGCTTTAGCAAGTTAGCTATTCTTATATTATTGTATCTAAACTTTAAATTGGAAAATCAAGCATAAATTTATCTTTTTTTTTTTAAAAAAGCTAACTTTCGTATATGTGTACATATGTATGTATTTTCATATTTAGGTAAAACCCCTGGGTGTATGTTCCCAGAGATAATGGGTAAAACAAAACCATTTTTACTTGAGAAGCCCTTTAAATCTGTAAGGTAGACCAGAGCAGATTCTTAAGTCCTCTTGTTGAATTAACGGACCATCTTTCTCAGCTTTTAGATCACTTTTCTTAACATAGACCACAATCCAAATATTTATACTGACCCCTCTAAATCATGGGGCTTCCCAGGTGGTGCTAGTGGTGCTAGTTGTCCCAGGGATATAGAAGCTGTCTGTCAGTGAAGGATACACAAGAGACATGGGTTCAATCCCTCGGTCAGGAAGATCCCCTGGAGGAGGGCATGGCAACCCACTCCAGTATTCTTGCCTGGAGAATCCCATGGACAGAGCAGCCTGGAGGGCTACAGTCCACAGGGTTGCCAAGAATCTGACAGGACTGAAGTGACTAACCACACACACACGGTGAAGTATAAAAAAACTGTGGTTATTCTGAAACTTGGTTCATCACTTTCCCATTTCTTTTTCAGCTCACTCCCAGGCACTTAATGCTATTAGGCAAAAGTATGCTATGGATGGCGTTGCACCTGGTATGGCGGGTGCTCTCAGGTGGAGAAGCAGATGTATAATGGACCTATTTGAAAATGCTACATTAGAGAAATAGCTCTACAAACAAAATTAGTGAGATAGTGCTGAGGACTGTTCTTCCTTCTGTTCCTTTCTAATTCATCATCCAGAAAAAGGAATTGCCAGGTAAACCATGGAGGAGCACAACTAAGGTGGAAGGCGAAGTGAAGGAGTTTTATAGCAGCTGGCATCCCTTGAAATTTCACGGGGAGAGAGAATGCAAACTAAGGTAATCGGCTCACATGTCCGCGCAGAGTGAGTCATTTAGTCAGCGTATGGAACGTTTCAGGTTGTCCCAGGGATATAGACAAGGAACTAAATATTGACTCAGCAAGAGCTCAAATGAGAGGTCTAATTAAATCAAATGGTACAAAGGGGAGGCTTGTTTCATAGACTCCAGTAATTGCTTAAAACTCAAAAGAGACCAAGTAAAGGTCAAAAACGTGTCCTAACAACCAGCAGATATATATAGTGAGACATAGGGAAGGCAGGAACATACCAGTGAACATAAGTTCAAAGGCTATTGTTGGCTCTTTTGTGAAAAATGATTGAATTGTGTCATGGACATAAGTATCATCATTAGAGCCACCTTTTAAGTAAAGTCTGGCACCAGCTCATGCATCAGCATATGAGTCTTAATTTTACTCTAGTGACTGGCTCTGTGCAGAAACGTCTTAGGATAATGCTCTTGCCTTCAAAGAACTTGATGAAGAGCTAGTGAAGGAGAGGTGTAATACTCTGAGTTCTAAAAGTGCTGTGCTTCAAATTCCACTCCAGAAAGGAGAGTATGTAAAGGACCATGGGGGCTTCCCAGGTAGCACTAGTGGTCAAGTATCCACTGCCAATAAAGGAGATATAAGACATGCGAGTTCCATCCCTGGGTCAGGAAGATCCCCTGGAGAAGGGAATTGCTACCTGCTCCAGTATTCTCACCTTAAACAGAGGAGCCTGGTGGGCTACAGGCCATGGGGTTGCCAAAAGTTGGACACGACTAAGCAACTAAGCACACACACACACACACGACCATGAGGATGATTCTAGTGTCCTCATTGTTAGCTATTTCAGAATACAGTGTTGGAAATATGGTATAGCATGTGTTTAAACAGGCAGACAGATGAAGGATTCTAATTTTTAGCTCTGAGACCTGAAAGCTACCATCATTGGACACTGGCGGTGGCAGAGTTCCTCCTAAACCAGAGGATGGAGTGGAGAAGTTTAATTAGTTTCTTAGTTTCTCATTTCTAAAATGAAGGTAACAGTGGGACTGTCCTCAGAGCATTGCTTATATATAAAATAATTAATTTATGTAAGGGAATTTAAATTATCTGGTCATTATTGAGAGCTTGACAAATGTTAGGTATCATTGATATTACCATTATTCTTCTTATAATTAGCACAGAAGTGAAGAATAAGAACCTTGTCCTAAAAAAGTTCCCCATCTGCTCTAAGTTTAAAATAAAGAGCTTGACTCTGCTCACTTTCCCATTCAGTGTTGCTCTCCTGGGAAAATTACTATTGATATAACATATAAAAGTGTGAGAATCAGCAGATGAAGTTCTTCAGACTATGCAAATCATAGTATTTTCTTTACTACCAGTATTAGTCATTTATTGCTTAAAACAAGTATTTGTTTATTAATTTAGTGCTGTTCTTAAGCATTTCTATAACATATTGACCTGTTGTCCTCTGCTCCGCACCTTCAAATCCTATGCTATCAGAGATGTTAGTTTTGCCAAAATGATTCCCCAGAATTTTCCGGTGGCTTAAGTTCAACGAAGGTCCGTCTAGTGAAGGCTATGGTTTTTCCAGTGGTCATGTATGGATGTGAGAGTTGGACTGTGAAGAAGGCTGAGCACCAAATAATTGATACTTTTGAACTGTGGTGTTGGAGAAGACTCTTGAGAGCCCCTTGGACTGCAAGGAGATCCAACCAGTCCATTCTGAAGGAGATCAGCCCTGGGATTTCTTTGGAAGAAATGATGCTAAAGCTGAAACTCCAGTGCTTTGGCCACCTCATGTGAAGAGTTGACTCATTGGAAAAGACTCTGATGCTGGGAGGGATTGGGGGCAGGAGGAGCAGGGGGCGACAGAGGATGAGATGGCTGGATGGCATCACCGACTCAATGAATGTGAGTTTGAGTGAATTCCGGGAGATGGTGATGGACAGGGAGGCCTGGCGTGCTGTAATTCATGGGGTCTCAAAGAGTCGGACACGACTGAGTGACTGAACTGAACCGATGTCCTACTCTGTGAGGCAATTGAATATTTCTGAGCTATGACATTTGCATAAATATTCTAATGTTGAATAAACATATTTCTATGCCTTGTCTTTCTTCATTCTAAGAGTTAAATGTCTCCATTTGCATTAGCAACAAGTCCAAGTATCTATATGAAGACTGTTTACCTTACGCTGAATGCAGTTAAGGACAGCCCAAGACTTATCTTGTAGAATTCTTCTGTTACTCATCAGCCATGGATGGACCAGACTAACCCTGGCTCAGAAGCAAAGATAATTATTCTCTTTCAAAGCCCTTATCAAGTGTCACTGCTGAAAAAATGCGTGAGCAATAAGCAGTCTTATGATATACAAAGGAATTCTCTTACTAAAAGGAGAATATTTTCCTAGACTTCTCCTTAAATGTAATTTGAAATAAACATTTATAACAATTAGATGAATAATATCACATCATGAAAACTATATTAGCTAATACTATGATTACTACTGCTGCCGCTGCTGCTGCTGCTACTACCACCAGTTAATATTTAATGAGCACCTGCTATATATATATATATATGCCAGATATGATCTTAAGACCTTACAGGGTAATTTATTTTCCTCCTGAAAGTATTTATCAGCCACTGAGTAACATTTCTAGCCTTTTCTTTCCTGGTATAGAGATGTTGGAGGCTTCACAGTGAGATTTGAGGAAGTGCATAAACACTTGTTCTGAGTAACTATGTAAATAAAACCTCTCTAATAACTTGAATCAAACTTAAATGTGAGAACAAAGTGAAAACTTCACTTTAAGTCACTGAGAACTGGGAAGTGTTTGTTATGACAGAAGAATGTAACTTGACTAACTCAGTGTAGTTAGTGCTAGAAAAGCATTAAGTTTCTATTTTTCAATTATAGATATTCTTTTCTGTGCTCTGTGAAACAGAACCTGAGGCAAGACTTTAAAAAAATGATTTATTTTTGTGCAAAAGGGGCGTGAATTTATATTCTACGGGTGCTTGCAAACATAAGTAAATCTTCTAAATCATTCACAAAGGGATGTCAGTTTTGTCATTAGCAATATCATACATGTGAGCATGCATGTGTGTACACACATATACACAAACACAGTTCAATGTTTGCAGTGTATGAGTGACATCTAAACAATATGTGTCCTTCTGGAAAAACCACAGAGCCTTTGCATAAATTTGGCGATGAATTGCCTGTGACTCAGGGCTTCACCAAAGCCTTTCCTGAAACATTTAATATTGCAAAGAGATAATGCACTTGTTGTCCTTGGGTTGACAGAGCATTATTTTTGTCATCAGCTACATCATCAGAAAGCAGCATTTCTAGATCATATTTTCATAAATCCCTAAAGAAAAGCTTTGACTAAATTGAAGTTTAATGTTTAAGTTTTTTGAGGGTCAATGTAAGAAATGTTTATTTGAACATCTGTCTTTTATGAATCCCTAGTTCAGGACATGGGAGAAGGCAATGGCTACCCACTCCAGTACTCTTGCCTGGAAAATCCCATGGACAGAGGAGCCTGGTGGGCTGCAGTCCATGGGGTCCCTAGGAGTCAGGCACGACTGAGCGACTTCACTTTCACTTTTCACTTTCATGCATTGGAGAAGGAAATGGCAGCCCACTCCAGTGTTCTTGCCTGGAGAATCCTAGGGACAGAGGAGCCTGGTGGGATGCCGTCTATGGGTTCGCACAGAGACGGAAATGACTGAAGTGACTTAGCAGCAGCAGGAGCAGCAGGTTAGGACATTATTTATTGTGTTATCAATTGTTACTCAAATAGTGAACAAGCACAATAAATTTCTTTTTAAAATTTAAAGCCTGATAGCCTTTTTTCCTCTCTATGAAGAAATTTCTATGTTGCTTATCATCAAGCAATGCAAACTATATTATATAGTTACTTATTTATTTCCAGTTTAATATACTCAGCTAGAGCCATTTCCTCAGAAGCTTCATAATACACTTTTTTGTTGTTTTCTTAAAAAATATTCTTTATGGTCTAAGTTTTAGCCTCTAATTCTTATATATTTCTTGATTTATGAAATAAGTAAAGTTTTTCAGAAGCATAGTTCATAGTTCAGTCACTCAGTCATGTCCAACTCTTTGCGACCCCATGAATCACAGCACACCAGGTCTCCCTGTCAATCACCAACCCCCAGAGTTCACTCAGACTCACATCCATCGAGTCAGTGATGCCATCCAGCCATCTCATCCTCTGTCGTCCCCTTCTCCTCCTGCCCCCAATCCCTCCTAGCATCAGAGTCTTTTCCAATGAGTCAACTCTTTGCATGAGGTGGCCAAAGCACTGGAGTTTCAGCTTTAGCATCATTCCTTCCAAAGAAATCCCAGGGCTGATCTCCTTCAGAATGGACTGGTTGGATCTCCTTGCAGTCCAAGGGACTCTCAAGAGTCTTCTCCAACATCACAGTTCAAAAGCATCAATTCTTCAGCGCTCAGCCTTCTTCACAGCCCAACTCTCACATCCATACATGACCTCTGGAAAAACCATAGCCTTGACTAGATGGACCTTAGTCGGCAAAGTAATGTCTCTGCTTTTGAATATGCTATCTAGGTTGGTCATAACTTTTCTTCCAAGGAGTAAGCATCTTTTAATTTCATGGCTGCAATCACCATCTGCAATGATTTTGGAGCCCCAAAAAAATAAAGTCTGACACTGTTTCCACTGTTTCCCCATCTATTTCCCATGAAGTGATGGGACCGGATGCCATGATCTTCATTTTCTGAATGTTGAGTTTTTGATGCTTTTAGCTGTGGTGTTGGAGAAGACTCTTGAGAGTCCCTTGGACTGCAAGGAGATCCAACCAGTCCATTCTGAAGGAGATCAACCCTGGGATTTCTTTGGAAGGAATGATGCTAAAGCTGAAACTCCAGTACTCTGGCCACCTCATGCGAAGATTTGACTCATTGGAAAAGACTCTGATGCTGCGAGGGATTGGGGGCAGGAGAAGAAGGGGACGACAGAGGATGAGATGGCTGGATGGCATCACTGACTCGATGGGTGTGATTCTGAATAAACTCTGGGAGTTGGTGATGGACAGGGAGGCCTGGCGTGCTGCGATTCATGGAGTCGCAAAGAGTCAGACACGACTGTGCGACTGAACTGAACTGAACTGAAGCCAACTTTTTCACTCTCCTCTTTCACTTTCATCAAGAGGCTTTTTAGTTCCTCTTCACTTTCTGCCATAAGGGTGGTGTCATCTGCATATCTGAGGTTATTGATATTTCTCCCAGCAATCTTGATTCTAGCTTATGTTTCTTCCAGCCCAGCATTTCTCATGATGTACTCTGCATATAAGTTAAATAAGCAGGGTGACAATATATAGCCTTGACGTACTCCTTTTCCTATTTGGAACCAGTCTGTTGCTCCATGTCCAGTTCAAGCATGAGGGTTCACAAATAGAATTTGTGAATTAGCATTTCCTAAAATTAACCTTTTTTTCTTTTTTGCCTGTCCTTTCTCTCCAACTGAATTCTTTGAGAACTTTGGATTATTGACTGACCTCCATATTGTTTCAGGGCAGCAATGTGAGAATAAATGTATAGTCTATATTTGCAAGTGCAAAGGGACACAAAGAGCTCTGTAACCTGAGGCTGGATGCACATTTTCACTCCCATCACTTACTAACCATGTGACATTTGCAAGTTTACTTTTAGCATTGTTGGGAGAATAAGAGAATATATACAAATGCATCAGTAAGAGTGGTGTCTTCAGCAAATTCTCCCATCACCTCTTTTCTTTTTCTAAAGAAAGTGACAGTAAAGGACACAGCGATGCTATCATGTGTCTTCATAGTAGGTACCTACAGAGAGCTTGAAAGGAATTTATGCAGTTGGTTTACTGAAGGTCTGTTTTCAGGAAAAGAGTAGGAAAGAAAGAGGAATAGGGTGGGTGAGGGTGGAACTAAATAAGAACATGACTAGTCTCAACCAGAGGCCTGCTTTGGCATAACTGCCTAGTGAGCTGTGAAACTGCATAGCAAAACTGAGTCCACCTTGATACGAGGAGACCGGCCTTTTGCTTCCTCTTCTCAAGTCAGTCACTGGCTCTAGACTTCCAGGCATGCAGGCATGGGGGTACATAACCACCCAGGCAGAGTGATTCCTGTTTGGCTGAGAACAATTATCCAGAGAGGGGAGAAGCTGTGAGCTGTCAGTAGCCAGCACTTGTGCAGGTGGAAGATGGGAAAATGACCACATGAGGGGATCCTATCAGAAATAATGGCATCAGTAGCAACATTATCAGTTTTCTCTTAATTCTTACCTTCCCATAGACCAATAGTCCTCACCCAGAAACAATTTTGCATTTGGCAGTGTCTGAAGACATTTTTGCTTATCACAACTGAGTGAGGGGGTGTGGGTGGGTGCTGGCATCTAGTGGGCAGAGTGCCAGGATACTGCTAAATATTTCACAACGCACAGGACAATCCCCCAGAAAAAATAATTGCTGTTGTTTAGTTGCTTAGCCATGTCCTATTCTTTTGCAACCCCATAGACTGTAGCCAGCTGGACACCTCTCTCCATGGGATTCTCCAGGCAAGAATACTGCAGTGGGTTGCCACTTATCCAGGGGATCTTTCCAGCCAAGTGATTGAACTCGAGGCTTCTGCATTGGCAGGCAGATTCTTTACCACTGAGCCACCAGGGAAATCCTAGAATAAATAATTATCCAGACCCAAATCCCAAATGCCAAAAGTGCCAAACAAGAAATCCTAGAATAATCAGAAACATAGAAGTCAATATGTAATATTTACCACTAACAATTATTGATTTACTATTAGTATTAATATTATTCAGACTTTAGTAATCAAAAGGGGAAACTGTGGGGTTGTATTGATTTCGAACACATATACACAAACACATCCTCACAGGAACTTTTTCTGAATATAACTACTATTACTTCATAATCTACAACAATAAGCATAAATTCAGCATGAGATGAGTCAGACTTAAATGGCTGCTTCCACAAATGCCATCCACACTGCCTTGTGTGGTTTTTGCTTTTTTTTTTTCTTTCACATCTCTTTCAGTTTTGTCTTTGTCTATCTCTTTCTGCCCATGCCCTTATGGGTTTTGACACCAATACTTTGTTGTCCTAGAATCTTTTGCTCCTTGAATTTTTCTCCCCATTCTCCCCACCTTTTTTTTCCCCTGCACTTTTTTCTCCCTGGCTTGCAGATGAACTCAGGATGAACTGAACATCAGGATGTTTGCATCCAGTTCTGTTCTTTTCCTTCAGCTGCACTTTGTCTAATGGGGAATTTGGCACCATCCTAGAACTGTCACATCCATCATGCACAGTTTCAAGTCCTCTCTTCCCACCTCCTTGAAGTTCTGTGTTTCAGGTTGTTTAGCACAAAAGAGAAATCATGAATTCCTTCTCTTCTTCTCTAAGGAGTGTTAACAATTAACAAGCTAATTTTTTTTTCCCCTAAATCAGAAATAGTCTTTTCCATTAAGTTTTATATTGTTTAAATATTTTCCTTTTAACAATATCTAACTATCTGACATACAGTAAGAACATGGAAATAATTTTGAGAAGTAAATTTAACAATAAAGACTCTCACATCACATTTATATTTTTCTTTCTTTCCCCACTCTATTTCTCTTCCCGTTGCCTCCTGTTAGCTTCTCATGTTAAAGGTGAAGGTGAAAAGTGTGTTCTGATAAGGCTTTCTAAAGAATATGGGATCATTAAATTATTATTTTTATAAAGAATACTCTGTTCTAGTCAATGTTTTCTACATCTTTCAATTAAAACTATTCTTTATCTCTTGACATCCACAGCAACTATCCCAGCTGAGTATTCAAAGACCACCTCCTGTCATTCTGGCACTGACCCCACTGGGATGCTGAAGAGCTTACTTTCAGTAGTGATGGAGTAAAAAACATAAGTTAGATTCTAGTCCTGACTCTGTTGTTAGATACCATCATGCATTGAGACAAGTCATTGACAGTTCTTGACCTATTTTATAGTTTGTAAAATTGATTTGAATTGGGTACTTATAACATGAATAGATTATTTCTAAGATTCCTTCAAGTGCTATTACATATATCTGGATGCATTTGGAATATACAAACCAAGAAATATACAACCAAGAAAATATAACCTTTCTGATATCAGCTCAGCTAAACACCAAGAGAATTTCATAATCCACGTTACTACAATGCAAGGGGAAAAGAAAAAGAAAGAGAAACCAACAACCCCATATCCTTTTTAGTTTTTAAAATATATTCTTTTGGGAGTCTGGGATTGACAGGTTATCCTGTGCTGTGCTAAGTTGCCTCAATTACGTTGGACTCTTTGTGACCCCATGGACTGGAGCCCACCAGGCTCCTCTAGCCATGGGATTCTCCAGGCAAGAATATTGGAGTGGGTTGTCATGCCCTCCTCCAGGGGATCATCCCAACCCAGGGATGGAACCCATGCTTCTTGTGTATTGTAGGCAAATTCCTTACTGGGGAAGACCTTGACATGTAAAACTGGTATATTTAAGACAGATAACCAATAAGGACCTACTGTATAATGCAGGGAATATGGCTTAATATTCTGTAATAACCTAAATGGGAAAAGAATTTAAAAAAATAGATACATATATTTGTATATGTATGACTGAAAATTAAAAAAAAAAAAAGCCTTTGAGTTACTGATGGTTGTGGTTTAGTCACTAAGATGTGTTCGACTCTTGCGACCCCACGGACTATAGCCTGCCAGGCCCCTCTGTCCATGGAATTCTCCAGGTAAGAATACTGGAGTGGGTTGCCATTTATTTCTCCAGGGGATCTTCCTGACCCAGGAATTGAATCCAGATCTGCATTGCAGACAGATTCTTTACTGACTGAGCTACGAGGGAAGCCCACCAATAGATTTAACTCTCAGGAATTTGGGGAGTTTGCAGTTTGTTTTTAATGCTAGATAGGCAAATGGAAGTAATAGACCTTAGAAGGCTTCCCCTTAGGTCTTAGACTTCGTGACTAAACTACCAAATCTATTGGCAATGTCTTCTTCCTTCTCATTACATTTTCTCCTTGCCTTTCTCCTTATACCTCTCTGCTTCTTCATTTGTCTCATCTCTCCTCATTCCACTTCATACATCTCCTAGTCCTTTTTTAAAATCTCTAAATCCTTAAGTTGGTTTTCCAAATCTCTTCATTTTTCCAATGTTCTTGATGACTACCAAAGACTGCAGTGGGTTCAGAAAGCTTCTTAACTAACTCCCTTGATGTCTTAACATGGTAAGCACATTAACCCACTAAGTGATTCTGAATGTACTTCATTGCCAGGGTTCTGTAGGCCCTAGTGCTCTTTCGGTCAAAAAATGTATTGTTGGTCTTCCTTACCATTCCTAGTTGAATGCACACTGTCCCTTGATTTCAGCTAACGTTAAATTGCTCTTGTTTGGCAAATTTTTCCATCTTGCTGACCTTTCCCCCCTGACTGATTAGTTTTATTATTTATCCAATTTTTAAAACTGTGTCTTTGGCACACCTGCCTCTGGGTAGAGAGCACAATTAAACACATTAAGGGAAATGCACAAAACATGGTAATTATGTAATTAATCAGTTCTAGGTAATATAACAAATTGCTAGCCTAGAAGCATAACACTTAGAAAAAGGGCAATTTTAAGAATTTAAAATCATTTTAATTATTAGACTTTTTCCTTTGAATTTCCCATACATATATATACATGTATATTTGTGCTAGGATATGAAGGTATTTATTTCTTCATAGCAAGACTCCTTTCACAAAGTAAAACAGCTTCCCCACTTGGCACCATGCTTGAGGACACTAGAGAAACAACTGATGGAGAATTTATGGGAATGCCCTTAGGTAACTTAAGTACATTTTAATCTTCTTAGAGTTATATTTATAATGTATTCCTAATTAGTACATTAATAAGTCAAAGAAGCTATAGAAAATGATCTGCAACCATATATTTAATTACATGGTTTCATTGTGTTTTGCTATCATTTTTTTTTTTCAGTTAAGCTTTTATATACTCCCTCTTTTTATGTGAGAGAGGATAGCCATTGGAAAGCCACACCAGCTTCATTTTCATGTGACTGAAGGATAAAATGAAGCTATCAGTTTCCATAATCCACATAATGTCCTGAAGCTCAGCTCTGGCAGAAAAATGTCTAGCATACATCAGGTAGTATATCTGATTACTAGCTCAAACACTGCTGGAAAACCTAGTATAAGTTACCATCTTTTCTCTCTCACTGCATACTCAGTATTTAGTCCACTATGGCCTAAGTTTTGCTTTCATCTTATTGCATCTGTTTTAGAAAAGAAAAGATATCTTATAAATGTGAAAGCCAGTATGCACTTTAAGGTTCAGTTAACTTGAATTTTCTATGTTCGTAGACATTGACTACTGTATCATCAAGCATTGAAAAACATTCATGGACTTTAAAGGAAAGATTATATTAAAAACAGGTAATTAGAAAACATATGAATATTGCTGTGTTTTTGGTCATCACACAGGGTATGGTATATAATTGGTAGTTGTTACTCAGTATCTGTTCTCTTGGCATGGAAACGAAACTCTGATTTAGTTGGAGGAAGCAATGTGCCTAGATTAAAACACACAGAAACAAACAAATTTTACAATTTGCAGTGTCCTTTGCAGTTCCACATAGCCATATAACTAAAGTTTTGCCAATAATATATAAGTGAAGGCATTTGGAAGAGACTTAAAAAAAAAAAAAGATGTAAAGAATGTTTGCTTCTGTTTCTCTTAATTTTTATTGTCTGGAATATAAATGCCAGAGTTAGAGAAGGCATATTTTGATCTTGATAAAAATGAAAGCCAGAATCCAAGTATAATAAAGTAGAAAGACATAAGTGCTCAATTCCCTGATGACTCTGAAATTAACATTTGGGACTGCCCATTCTGATTTTTTGTTTGTTTGTGTTTTTAATGGAGATAGTAAAATCCCAAATCCTTTAAACTCTCACAGCCAAATCTCTGTATCTGATACGGGCATACCAGAATCACACGTTGAGGAAAAACATTCTTTCTGGATCTTTGTCTCAGCTATGTTTGGTCTTACTCAGCATACTTCCACTGACTGATTTATCCTTCATACCTCTCTCCTCAGTTCCAGAGCCATATGCCCAACTTCTCCTAGACTTCTGTCTTCTGATATCTCTTACTCACTTATGACTAAGTCACTTATGACTAAAGACTGAATGAGCTGTCTTACCCTTCCTGGTCTGCTCTTTTTTCTATATATAGTTTTTGTCTAATGATGACACTTTTAACTAAGAAAACTACCAAATCTTAAAAGATTGGGGGTAAGTCTTAATTCTTCCTACTTTATCCTTGATACTCAATAGATAACTGATTCTAATCATTTCTGCCTCAGAATTTTTTCTTGCAAGGAAAAAATTTCTCTACTCTCACTAATATTGCCTTAATTCAAGTTCTCACTGTTAATGATATTGAAGTATTTTTTAAAAATCTGAATAATCTTCTATCTTCCAGTTCCTCATCCTTCCATCTATCACCACCTTATCAGAATAAAGATGTGGCATACACACACACACACAAGCACACACACACACAGGAATGTTACTCATCAGTACAAAATAATGAAATTCTGTCATTTGCAAAAACATGAATGGACCAAGAAAGGCATTATGCTTAGTGAAATAAGTCAGATAGAGAAGGCAAATACTGTATGCTATTACTTATGTGTAGGAATCTAAAATAAATAAATAAATAAATAAATATAGCATAAAGAAATAGACTTGTAAAGACCAAACTAGAGGTTACCACTGGGGAGAGTGAAGGCGGTAGGAGCAAGATGGGGGTAAGGCGTTAAGAGGTACAAACGACTGTGTATAAAATTAATACAATTCAAGAAGCTTCCCAGGGTAATAGAAATAAAAACAAAAATAAGCAAATGGGACCTAATCAAATGTACAAGATTCTGTACAGCAAAGGAAAGATAAAAAAGACAACCTATGGAATGGGAGAAAATATTTGCTAATGATGAAACCAAAATTGTTTAATTTCCAAAATATACAAACAGTTCATACAACATAAAAACAAACAACCTAATCAAAAAATGGGCAGAAGACCTAAAACACATTTCTCCAAAGAAGACACAAAGATGGACAGTAGGCACAGGAAAAAATGCTCAATGTCACTAATTATTAGAGAAATGCAAGTCAAAACTACAAGGTACCACCTGACACTGATTAGAATGACACTTAATGACACTTTATTAAGAAGTCTACAAATACCAATGCTGGAGAGGATATGGAGAAAAGGAAACCCTTCTACATTGTTGGGAATATAAACTGGTATAGTCACTATGGAAAACAGTCTGGCGGTTCTTCAGAAAACTAAAAACAGAAGTACGTTATGATCCAGTAATCCTGTTACTGGCCATATACTTGGACAAAACTGAAACTCAAAACACATGCACCCCAATGTTCATTGAAGCACTATTTCATTGAGTCATTTAGTTGTACAGAGTCAGTCAGTCAGTTCAGTTGCTCAGTTGTGTCTGACTCTTTGCAACCCCATGAATCACAGCACCCCAGGCCTCCCTGTCCATCACCAACTCCCAGAGTTCACCCAGACTCATGTCCATCGAGTCAGTGATGCCATCCAGCCATCTCATCCTGGGTCATCCCCTTCTCCTCCTGCCCCCAATCCCTCCCAGAGTCTTTTCCAATGAGGTACAAAATTATAAATCAACTATGCCTCAGCTGAAAAAATGCAAGAATTATTTTGCAGCACATGGAAATATAACCATTACTCTATAAAAACTTTAAATAGAGTATAATCTATAAGAACATTGAACCAATATGTTATACACCTGAAATGAATATAATATTGTAAATCAGCTATGCTTTAATAGAAAATAAAAGGTTAGCAGTTATTTTTTAAAAAGGTAGCTTCAAATAATACATGTATTTTTTTATATCCATCTCAAACTTCAGCTTTTTCAATTATTCTCAGTTGCCTATACAATAAAGTTAAAATGCTATTAGTAATCCTGAAACAGCCTCAGTTTCTTTTAAAGCTCCTCTTCTATTTCCCATCCCTCATAACATATGCCAACTGTACCAAGTACAATTGTTTCTAATCAGTTTAGATTGTTTGCTATTTCCACATAAAACCTCTTCTTTCCCTATTTCTATCTTTATAATTCAGCTGTTCTATCTACCTCAAATCCTTGTCCTCTCCTTTCCTCATAAATATACAGTGGTTTATTTTTTGCCTGTTTCTTTTGCTTTTTACCTATTAATGAAGGATCAAATTAGAGTTGAACCACTTTTTGGAGCTGTCTCTTGTTCACTCACCACATCAGTGGAATTAATTATTCCTTCACCTCTTACCACTTTCACTTTCACCTCTTACCATGTGCTTTTGTGTATTTAACCATCTTATGGTGTGTCACATCTTTGTATATTTAGGTGTGTCTTATATTCCCTGATAGTTCAGTTGGTAAAGAATCTGCCTGCAATGCAGGAGACCCCGGTTCGATTCCTGGGTTGGAAGATCTGCTATAAAAAGTGATAGGCTGTGGTCATGTATGGTATGGATGTGAGAGTTGGACTGTGAAGAAGGCTGAGCACCGAAGAATTGATGCTTTTGAACTGTGGTGTTGGAGAAGACTCTTGAGGGTCCCTTGGACTGCAAGGAGATCCAACCAGTCCATTCTGAAGGAGATCAACCCTGGGATTTCTTTGGAAGGAATGATGCTAAAGCTGAAGCTCCAGTACTTTGGACACCTCATGCGAAGTATTGACTCATTGGAAAAGACTCTGATGCTGGGAGAGATTGGGGGCAGGAGGAGAAGGGGATGACCCAGGATGAGATGGCTGGATGGCATCACGGACTCGATGGACGTGAGTCTGAGTGAACTCCAGGAGATGGTGATGGACAGGGAGGCCTGGCGTGCTGGGATTCACGGGGTCGCAAAGAGTCAGACACGACTGAGTGACTGAACAGAACTGAACTGAACTCCAACTCCAGTATTCTTGGGCTTCCCTTGTGGCTCAGCTGGTAAAGAGTCTGCTTACAATGTGGGATTATAATGTGGGAGACCTGGGTTCCATCCCTGGGTTGGTAAGGGTCCCTGGGGAAGGGAAAGGCTACCTACTCCAGTATTCTGGCCTAGAGAATTACATGGACTGTAGTCCATGGGGTCACAAAGAGTCGGACACGACTCAGCCACTTTCACTTTCACTATGTACTTTAATTTTGCACGTTTGATCATCTTGAAGGAGGTATGATATATATTCATCTTTGCATCTCATGATGTTCTCAGATGCTGGGTACCGAGAAGATGCTCAATTCATTGTTGGGGTTTTGGACAAACTACACTTTGGTGTCCTTATAAATGAAATGTGCAACTTCAGGATAAATGCTTGAAATACACATAAGAATCATTAGAAAACAAGTTTAATTAAATAGACTATTATGAGAATGATTTAAAATGCTTTATGTTATGAACTTACTTTTTTTATCCTAAACTGTAATACTCCAGATCCAGAATACACTGTGTATTTACTCTAGAAATGTATTCTATATACTCCAGTAATACACTTTTTAACCAAATATATTTGTTAAAAGTAATGTTTCATAAACCTGATTTTGGAATGCAAACTTTGAAGGGTATAGTTTTGAATACCAAATTTCTGTAATTTTTAATGGGTTTCCCTGCTTTAGAGTCATGCTTATTACTTTTCAAAAGACATCAAAGGAAAACAATGACTTAGATTAGGACTGCTCAATTTAAAGAAGAAAGAAGACAAGATGGGAACTCAGGGTCACTGAGAAAATAAAGTAACTGGGCTTTGGCATACACAAATTAAAGGAATTTTAAAAGCTTTCCAGAACCTACCTGCAAGCAGATGGCAGTAAAACATGTAAAAAGGTGCATGACATGCTCCCTTTCTTCAGGTTTACTTTTTCTAATGGAAAATATTGGGTGCAATGAAGACAAAATAGAACTGCATTTGCAGTGCTATTCCTCATTTTATATAATGACTCAGCTTTTAAATTGTAAATCATGATTCTAAATGACTCATGCTTAATCTATCTGTAAAATATACAAAGTTCATGAATTTGAATCACCATACCAAACAGGAAGGATACCAACTCAATTTGTACATCTGGAGGAAATTATATTTGGAGGAACAATTAATGGTAATACATTTTAACATAATGTATAAACTTAACTTCTGTCAGCATTTTTGAAATCTTAGCTTTAGACAACATGAAGAAATACATATATAATTGGAAAATAAATTTCATATGTATTTAGACTTTGTGAATGATGGTGAGTGTATGAAATTGAGAAAAGTAAACAGAAGACAGGCTTGGGTCTAAAATATATTTTTTATACATTTAAAGTACTATAATGTTAAGTGAGAAAATGAAGACTGAGTGCCTAATAATCCAAAATGAAGATACATTTTTATGTGTATATATGTATACACACACTGTTTGTATACATACATATATATAGTCATGCATGTATCCATAAGCACACATTTCTGTGTTGACAGACAGTGAGAAATGGCAACCCACTTAAGTATTCTTGACTGGAGAATCCCATGGACAGAGGAGCCTGGGGGACTATAGTCCATGGGGTCGCAAAGAGTCAGATACGACTGAAGAAACTGAGCATGCAGTGACTACTTAAAATGCCTTTTCCTTTGAAAAGTAACAAAGTACCAATATAACACAGGCTATCTTGGTTGGTGTTACTGTTCTTGCAAAATTTGCATATCAAGGAAATTAATTTTTTATCTCTAATAATTACTTAGACTTAATTTCCAAATTATTCACTTTTGATTTTTGGTCTTCAGTTTATCACAGATTTAAGCATGTCCATATGAACAGAGGCTGCATAGACATTTGAAGGTAAACTGCAGTTTTGGTATTCACTAATATAAACCTAATGAACTTTTTTCAAGTGGGGCATTGTACTTGCACAGTTTTAGTTCCTTGATTAGGTATTGAACCTGGGCCTGGGGCACTGAAAGCACAAAGTCCTCACCGCTGGACCACCAGAGAATTACCTTTGCTTTTGTTTTTGCAGTTATGTTCTCTTTTTTCTTTTTAATGTTAGTTTAGGAACTTACCAGGTGGTCCAGTGGCTAAGACTCCAAACTCCCAATACAGGGGGTCTGGGTTTGATTCCTGGTCAAGGAACTAGATCCCACATGCCGCAGCTGAGTTCGCATGCCACACATAAAGATCCCACCTGCTGCAACTAAGACCCGGTACAGCCAAATAAACATTTAAAAACATTTAAAAACAAAATGTTAGCTCACTGGGGGAAAGTCCAAAGTCAGGCTAGAGAGCTCGTAGATGTACATATTTATATTTATGCTGTTATAATTTTTAAAAATCTGTCCTTATGAATTTAAGTTCCTAGAAGGTTTATGATATTTTGCTTTAACTTAAATTTATAATCTTGGTCCATGTCCTCAAAGTCACTGATAACTGAATCAAATATAGATTCAAATGTTATTTTATTACCATGCTCACTCAAAAAAATGATCTACCATTATTAAAAGATGAGTAGAAAAGGTAGACATTATTTCAACCATGGTCTTTAGAGCAGTTTGAAACTCAGGTTCACCAAATAATCTATGAAAGTTTCTCTATTTATGTTCTACCATAGTCCAGTGTCACAATTACATATGGAGATAACAGTTTCAAGACCTGAATTTCTATGATATAAAAATGACTGATGGGAAAATGAATATTACTTAACAGTGAGAAAGCAATTATTTCATGGATCTGCAATTCCACAGGAACTTATTTTTTTATAAAAATTAAAGGATTCAATTCAGAGTTGAATCTGTACACTTTCTGATATCTGGATACCATGCTCTAAATTAATGTTCAATCCTTACACAAGTGGCTTCCAGAACCTGATTCATTCTAAAATCTTTGAAGTAAATAAAGAGAAGCTGCACTGACTTAACATTTCTTTAAGAAATCTGACATGATTTCTTGCTATTCCAGTTTCATGAAATTTTATATACTCCAGTTGAATTTCTTCTAACCTACATGACCCTATAAGAATTGGTGGGGCAAGGTGGGTTGTAGCTGCTGTTTCAAGCGTCTTCCACATGTGATGTGTAAGTGTGGCACAGTACTCACTGCTGACATGATAAGCTCTCCCCCCAGGTTCTGAATCTCAGCTTTAACTTGACTGCAGATCTTCAGCTGGTGAGAGTAGAACTTAATCTGTTCCAGGTAGGCCAACAAGTCCTGTTTGCACGATGGATCTGGGCACTAAATACATATGAGAAATTAAGTGAAAATATCAAAACAAAGAATTAGATCAAAGTGAGTAAACACTGAGACTTCAAGTACCTTTAAGGCACCAACTTTATTTTCACTGAGTCCCATTACTTAGACCAAACCCATGTAGATGTTGATATGCTTTCCCCATTAGCAGAGTATATTCATGTTTCAACCTTAATTACTTCAGCATTCTAAGTCACTTCACTCATGTCTGACTCTTTGTGACCCCATGGACTATAGCCTGCCAGGCTCCTCTGTCCATGGAATTCTCCATGCAAAAATGCTGGAGTGGGTTGCCATGCCATCCTCTACTTCAGCATGGATAGAAGAAATAGTACATAAATTTCCAGACATGAAAAGGTACATAAAAATAATTGCCTTTAATTTATTGTAACATTAGAAGCTTTTAAAGTTCATTTTTAGGTAAATCTAAAGAAGTATTTAAAATGCAATGATTCCTTTCTTCTAAAGTTGCTATCAGAATACTCCTTGGGACTCATAGCTCTGCATTGTCTGTCCTGTGTAATTAATATTTATATGGGCATTAAAAAACATCTGTAACAGGACATATGTCCTATTACTTTCAGAAGTTAATGTTCTAATGATTTTAGACCAAAGAAATAATTTCTATAGTAGCTAACAGCTATGGATCTACTTGGAAACAAGAATCAGGCAGCATACATGTTTTAGAGATGTATGACTTTACCAAAAACAGTCTCCTACGTTGTTATCTTCTGTAAGGAGTTTCCTGGAGTAGAGCTTAATCACAACACAATAAATATCTGTGCTCAGTGTTTAATCTTTGTGTTCTTTCTCTTATACAATTAGATTTTTAAAAATCTCCAATAACTTAATTTACTTTAAATATAATACATATTCATAAGGATATGGAAATATAAATAGTAATTTATATGCAAAGATATTCACTATAGCATTACCTACAGTAGCAAAATTTGGAAATAAATGCCCTATAATAGTGAAAAGATTAAATTAGGATACATAGCTATATAATGTGACATTATATAGTCTCAAAAATAATATTTTCAAAGGAAAATGTTTTTGGAAAGAGAAAAAGCTCAATATTTAAAATTTCACATGCCATATCAATCAAACTGTTTAAAAAGTGTTTTTATGTTTGTGTTTAAAACACAGTGGAAAATAAATATGTGAACGTGAAAATGGTAAATAAAAGTGGTATCAGTATTTTTCACTTTTTTCATATTTTACATATCTTAATATTTATAGTCTTAAAATATATTGATGCTAGTCATTCAGTCATGTGAAACTCTTTGTGACCCCATAGACTGTAGCCTCCTCTGTCCATGGAATTTTCCAGAAAGGAATACTGGAGTGGGTTGCCATTCCTTTCTCCAGGGGATTTTTCCAACCTAGGGATCAAACTCAGGTCTCCTGAACTGCACGCAGATTCTTTACTGACTGAGCCACCAGGGAAGCCCTTAGAACATATTACTTCTAGAATAATAAAATGTTATTACTGAAATCATTTTTAATCTACTAACCAAAAATAAAAACTGAAAAGCAAAACGAAAGACAAGACAGCATTTCTGCTTTTGCATAATAATTCATAAGCTAGAGTGTTGCTGAAACATTTCTGAGAATTTTATTCTCTTTTATATTTGCTAAATAGACTAGTCTACATAGCTCCAAAATATGTTGACAAGATGAGAACGTGACCTTTAAGTGAAGTTATTCAACAAAGATAGCAAAGTTATAAATTCTACTGTAGAAATACTATCAATATTTAGATAGGAATGGACAGATGAGTGAATTTATGTGTACATGGTACCCAGTCAGAGAGACAATCAGATAAGATGACAGGGAAAACTTGAATTAAGGGTGTTTCTCAACTTCTAAGGGCTTCCCTGGTGGCTCGGCAGTAAAGAATCTGCCTGCAATGCAGGAGCCACAAGAGACAGGGGTTCAATCCCTGTATCAGGAAGATCCTCTGGAGAAGGAAATGGCTATCCACTCCAGTATCCTTTCCTGGAGAATCCCATTGACAGAGGAGCCTGGCAGACTATAATGCATAGAGTGGCAAAGAGTTAGGAGCAAGACTGAAGCAACTTCACACTCAAAAAAGGAGGAAGTAAACAAACAGAACCTTGTGCTCACCAGGACCCAGGAGAAAGGAGCAGTGACCCCACAAGAGGCTGACCCAGACTTGCCCGTGAGTGTTCAGGAATCTCCGGCAGAGGTGGGGTCAGCAGTGGCCGGATGCAGGACCACATACACGATGAGCGTAGCAGTGCCATGCATGGGACCTTTTGAAGGGGGTCACCATTCTCTTCAGTACCCCCATGTAGTTTGGCCTCAGGTCAAATAACAGAGAGGGAACACAGCCCCGCCCTTCAACAGAAAATTGGATTAAAGATTTACTGAGCATGGCCCTGCCCATCAGTATAAGACCCACTTTCACCCTTAGTCAGACTCTCCCATCAGGAAGCTTCAGTAAGCCTCCTATCCTTCTCCATCAGAGGGCAGATAGACTGAAAACAATAATCACAGAAAACCAACCAATCTGATCACATGGACCACACCTTGTCTAACTCAGTGAAACTATGAGCCATGCCATGTAGGGCCACCCAAGACAGACAGGTCATGGTGGAGAATTCTGACAAAATATGTTCCACCAGAGAAGGGAATGGCAAACCATTTCAGTATTATTGCCTTGAGAATCCCATGAACAGTATGAAAAGGCAAAAAGATAGGACACTGAAAGATGAATTTCCCAGGTGCCAAATATGCTACTGGAAAAGAGTGGAGAAATAACTACAGAAAGAATTAAGAGATGGAGTCAAAGCAAAAACAATACCCAGCTGTGGATGTGACCAGTGATGGAAGTAAAGTCCAATGCTATAAAGAAAAATACAGCATAGGAATCTGGAATGTTAGGTCCATGAATCAAGGCAAACTGGAAGTGGTCAAATAGGAGATGGCAAGAGTGAACGTGGACATTCTAGGAATCAGCAAACTAAAAAGGACTGGAATGGGTGAATTTAACTCAGATGACCATTATATCTATGACTATAGGCAAGAATCCCTTAGAAGAAATGGAGTAGCCATCATAGTCAACATGAGTTTGAAATGCAGTACTTGGATGCAATCTCAAAAACGAGAGAATGATCTCTGTTTCTAAGGTAAACCATTTAGTATCAAAGTAATCCAAGTCTATGCCCCAACAATAATGTTGAAGAAGCTGAGGTTGAATAGTTCTATGAAGACCTACAAGACCTTCTAGAACTAACACCCAAAAAAGATGTCCTTTTCATTATAGGGCACTGGAATTCAAAGTAGGAAATCAAAAAATACCTGGAGTAACGGGCAAATTTGTCCTTGGAGTACAGAATGAAGCAGGGCAAAGGCTAACAGAGTTTTGCAAAGAAGGCACTGATCATAGCAAGCACCCTCTTCTAATAACACAAGAGAAAATTCTACACATCGACATCACCAGATGGTCAATACTGAAGTCAGACTGACTATGTTCTTCGGAGCCAAAAGTGGAGAGTTCAGTTCAGTTCAGTTGTGTTCAAATCTCTGCGATTCCATGGACAGCAGCAAGCCAGGCCTCCCTGTCCATCACCAACTAATAGAATTTACTCAAACTCATGTCCATTGAGTCGGTGATGCCATCCATCCATCTCATCCTCTGTTGTCTCCTCCTCCCACCTTCAATCTTTCCCAGCATCAGGGTCTTTTCAAATGAGTCAGTACTTTTCATCAGGTGGCCAAAGTATTAGAGTATCAGCTTCAACATTAGTCTTTCCAATGAATATTCAGGACTGATTTCCTTTAGGATGGACTGGTTGGATCTCCTTGTGGTCCAAGGGACTCAAGAGTCTTCTCCAAACCACAGTTCAAAAGCATCAATTCTTCGGCACTCAACATTCTTTATAGTCCAACTCTCACATCCATATATGATTACTGGAAAAACCATAGCCTTGACTAGATGGACCTTTGTTGGCCAAGTAATGCAAAAAATGCAAAAAAGCAAAATGCTTGTCTGAATAGGCCTTAAAAATAGCGAAAAAAGAAGAGAAGCAGAAGGCAAAGGAGAAAAGGAAAGATATACCCATTTGAATGAAAAGTTCCAAAGAATAGCAAGGAGAGATATGAAAGCCTTTCTCAGTGATCAATACAAAGAAATAGAGGAAAACAATAGAATGGGAAAGACTAGAGGTCTCTTCAAGGACATTAGAGATACCAAGGGAACATTTCATGCAAAGATGGGCACAATAAAGGACAGAAATGGTATGGACCTAACAGAAGCAGAAGATGCTAAGAGGTGGCAAGAATACACAGAAGAACTATACAAAAATGATCTTCAGAAAGATGGCAATGACGACCCTGTATGCAAGACAGCAAAAAAGACACAGATGTGTATAACTGACTTTTGGACTCAGAGGGAGAGGGAGAGGGTGGGATGATTTGGGAGAATGGCATTGAAACATGTATACTATCATGTAAGAATCGAATCGCCAGTCTATGTCCGACGCAGGATACAGCATGCTTGGGGCTGGTGCACGGGGATGACTCAGAGAGATGTTATGGGGAGGGAGGTGGGAGGGGGGTTCATGTTTGGGAACATATGTAAAAAAAATAAAATAAAATAAAAAAATAAATAAAATGAAATGTACCACGTCCTACAAAACAAAAAACAAAACAAAAAAAACCAAAATGATCTTCACAACACAGATAATCACGATGCTGTTATCACTCACCTAGAGCCAGACATCCTGGAATGTGAAGTCAAGTGGGCCTTAGCAAGCATCACTACGAACAAAGCTAGTGGAGGTGATGGAATTCAGGCTGAGCTGTTTCAAATCCTAAAAGATGATGCTGTGAAAGTGCTACACCCAATATGCCAGCAAATTTGGAAAACTCAGCAGTGGCCACAGGACTGGAAAAGGTCAGTTTTCATTCCAATCCCAAAGAAAAGAAATGTCAAAGAATGCTCAAACTACTGCACAATTGCACTCATCTCACACGCTAGCAAAGAAATGCTCAAAATTCTCCAAGCCAGGCTTCAACAGTACATGAACCGTGAAATTCCAGATGTTCAAGCTGGTTTTAGAAAAGGCAGAGGAACCAGAGATCAAATTGCCAACATCCATTGGATCATCAAAAAAGTGAGAGAGTTTTGGAAAAACATCTACGCCTGCTTTATTGACTATGTCAAAGCCTCTGACTGTTTGGATCACAAAAAACTGTGGAAAATTCTGAAAGAGATGGGAATACCAGACCACCTGACCTGCCTCTTGAGAAATCTGCATGCAGGTCTAGAAGCAACAGTTAGAACTGGACATGGAGCAACAGACTGGTTCTAAATGGTGAAAGGAGTTAGTCAAGGCTGTATATTGTCACCCTGTTTATTTAACTTGTATGCACAGTACTTCTTGAGAAATGCTGGGCTGGAGGAAGCACAAGCTGGAACGAAGACTTCTGGGAGAAATATCAATAACCTCACATATGCAGATGATACCACCCTTATGGCAGAAAGTGAAGAAGAATTTAAGAGCCCCTTGATGAAAGTAAAAGAGCAGAGTGAAAAAGTTGGCTTAAAACTCAACATTTAGAAAACTAAGATCATGGCATTTGGTCCCATTACTTCATGGCAGATAGATGGGGAAACAGTGGAAACAGTGACAGACTTTTTTGGGGGGTGTTCCAAAATCACTGGAGATGGTGACTGCAGCCACGAAATTAAAAGACTCTTGCTCCTTGGAAGAAAAGCAATGACTAACCTAGACAGTTTATTAAAAAGCAGAGACATTACTTTGCTAACCAAAGTCCATCTAGTCAAAGTTATGGTTTTTCCAGTATCATGTATGGATTTGAGAGTTGGACTATAAAGAAAACTGAGCACCAAAGTATTGATGCTCTTGAACTGTGGTATTGGAGAAGACTCTTGAGAGTCCCTTGGAATGCAAGGAGATCAAACCAGTTAATACTAAAGGAAATCAGTCCTGAATATTCATTGGAAGGATGAAACTGAACCTTCAAAACTCTGGTCACCTAATGCGAAGTACTGACTCATTTGAAAAGATCCTGTTGCTGGGAAAGATTGAAGGTGGGAGGAGAAGAGGATGACTGAGGATGAGATATTTGAATGGCATCACTGACTCAATAATCACAGTACCTATAGCACAGACGGTAAAGCTTCTGCCTACAATGAAGGAGACCCAGATTCAATCCTTGGGTCAGGAAATCCCCTGGAGAAGGAAATGGCAACCCACTCCTGTACTCTTTCCTAGAAAATCCCATGCACCGAGGAACCTGGTAGGCTACCACCCATGGGGTAGCAAAGAGTTGGATAGACTAAGCGACTTCACTTCACTTCACTTCACTTCATTTCACCGACTCAATGGACATGAGTTTGAGTAAACCCTGGGAGTTGGTGATGGACAGGGAGGCCTGGTGTGCTGCATTCCATGGGGTTGCAAAGAGTCGGACATGATCGAATGACTGAACTGAACTGAAAGGATAATCCCACAATTCTCATCAGGAGGATTAAATTGAAACTAACTAAAAAGAAAGAGGAGACAAATGTAAAGGAGAAGGGCAGAGAGAGGGAGAGAAAAGGTAATAGGGGAGGAAGAAAAGAAAGGGATTTCCTCCCTGGTGGCTCAGATGGTCATGGATCTGCCTAAATACAGCAGATCTGAGTTCAATCCCTGGGTGGGGAAGATCCCCTGGAGAAGGGAACAGCTACCCACTCCAGTATTCATGCCTAGAGAATTCCATGGACAGAGGAGCCTGCTGGACTACAGTCTATGGGGTTGAAAAGAGTCGGACACGACTGAGCGACTAACACTTTCCTTTCACTTTCCGCAATTTCCAAATGAGAAATGAGAAAATCATAATAACTTTAGAAAGCATAATTTTCCCAGAATGGAGGAGTTTTATGATAGAGCCAGTATTTGAATCCATATCCACTTGCTTTCAAATCTATTTTCAGTCACAGAACTTAAGAGAATTTGGAGTGATTTTTTTTTTCTTCAAATCACAGATTACTGTGGTTTACATGGTTCCAAGAAAAAAGAAGTTTTATGGTAACATTATGTCTATTTTGAAGTAAAGATTACTTAGATTTTTATTAAATTCAAAGATTAACTATCTAGAATTACCTATAACAATGAAAGGCAAGACAATTTATTTATTTATTTTTTCACCATGACAGGAAGTGGGTCTTTATTAGGTGCTTCATCTGTGTGAATGGCACAGGTGCTATGCGATGGCCTGTACATGCGTACCATACTATTCACAGTGCCATTCCACTTAGAGCTAATTACTATCATATTGTCATTTGCAAGACAGAGTATATGACTTGTGTAAAAAACTGAACTGAGTTTTCTCTGTTTCATTCACTACACAATGATCTCTTCTATATGAAATTCATTCAAAACATTGTTTTGGCTATCCTGAGTAATAAAGGCTCTTATCTACTCTTTGTTCTTATGGATGGACTCCATAATAACCTTTGACACATACAGTGTTTTATTTGTCACATGTTATTCCAGGTTCTTTATCTATATTAGCTCTCACACAACTTCATTATCTCCATTTACCAAAGGAGTGAAGTGAGTCATAGAGAAGCTAAGTTATTTGCCCAATTAATAAATGATGAAGTTGGTATCCAAACTCACATGATCTGGCCTCACTCCCTACTTGTAAGGTCTCCAAACAATATCAGTCTTCCTGCTAGTTTTATCTTATATAGTAAATAGTAAATTGTCACTCTGGTTTGTAAATTGGTTTCTAAAACTGACACTTTACCTGTATATTATAAATAGGATTACTGTGAATTTGTTCCTTAAGACAAACACTGTATAACTTCTGCCCTGGAGAAGGAAATGACAACTCATTCCAGTATTCTTGACTGGAGAATTCCATGGACAGAGGACCCTGGCCAGGCTACAGTCCATGCGGTCGCAAAGAGTTGGAAACGACTGAGGGACTCTCATTCACTCACTCATATAACTTCTGATAAAACCAAACTTGCAAATTAATAGTTAGATTCTTAACTGATAAACAATGTTGCAATCACCCAAGCTTAAGAAAAATCTAGTCTCTCTGGAGAGACTTTCATACCATGCTAGCAGAATAATTCTGTTTAGGAAATAATGATGCAAATGAGTAGAAAATTTGAACTTTTGAAATTAAAAGTTTAAAAGTTACTTGACTCTGATTTACCCTTCATTCCCAGAATTGATGAGAAACTTGGTTACACCTAAAGAGGGTAGTCAGTTTTATAATTAAAGTATTTTAAAAAATGTAAATTCCATACTATAAAATTTGTTAAAAGTCTTCTTTTCTATTGACATTTGCAAAGTCTTACTGAGTCAGTTTCAACAGCCTAGAAGCAGAGTCAGGAGAATGCATCATCTCTACTTTAAGAACCTGTTGTTTTACTATTTGCCCAACCTCCATTATTAAAATCAAATTACGTTTTCCCCAGATTTTATATATTTGCATAAAACTAGTTGCAAAAGTTTGGGACTTAGATGTGTAGAACATTCTTATCCTTTAGTTTAAAAAAAAATTTTTTTTTCATAAAAATACTTGGAATACTGCTAGAGATTTTCAGGCAAACTGAGTGGTAGAATGTCATCATACACTTTGGTTATTATTTCCCAGTTTATTAAGATAGGAGATGTTAACTAGGACATCTGGTTTGTGTTTCAATGCATGGATTTTTTGTTTAAATTAAGTTTTATAACCACCAGGACACTCACTACAGACAAGAAGATGATATGTCAATTTAAGTGGTTTTGTCACATTAAACTGGCTTTCATTCTTCTAGTTAAGATGTTTTGTACGAATGCAGAATATATCATTTAGTAACAAGAGGAAAAGTGAAGAATATTTATTACCTTTCAGTTTGAATTTTAAGGATAAATTAGCAAAATGAATACTTTTAAAGACCTTTATTCTATAAGTGTAGCTTCTTCTTCTTCTTTTTTTTTTTTTTTTTTGCCCATAATAGAGTATAAACTTTATTTAAGACATATTTAAAATGATTTTTGAAATTACAGACAATAGTTTAAATTCTGCTAGCTGGCAAAGTTTGTTAAGGGAAAGTATCAGTTGTCACTGTGAATTTCTAGAATAGTTATTTTAAGCAATTAGTGATAGCAGAAAGCACTTTGTGTCCATGACCTTTCTTTCCACAGGGTTCATTTCTCCACCTATACTCCAGCCCAGAGGCTGTCTCATTTCACTTCCTCAGAGTCACAGATCATCAGTGATCCCATCTTTTTCTGTACTTTTAATGTCTTCTATCCTTGAATCTGTCAACAGAAAGTCCCTCAAAACAAAATCCATCCCTCAGCCCTGTAATTCCATCTTTCTCTCTTCATGAACATTTTTTTGTTGTTGTTTATTTTATTTTTTTTTAATTTTCAATGCCACCCCTATTGGTGTCCTGAGTTTCCATTCTTAGGCATCTTTTCACTCTCAGCCTCTACTTGGATAATAGTATATGCCACTTTGGCTTCCCCTATCACTTATAAAATAAACATGACTAAATCTCTATCATCCAGCCATGTCTTCGGAAAATCCATGTACATATTGCATTTACCCAGCCCATTTCATGGTCTTATCAACATTTCACTCTCAACACGTATAGCCCTCAACTATCTCATACTCCATGTTGCCTACCATTTTTCCTATTCTATTAACTATCCAAATTAAGGGTGCTTCCTCTGTCTCACTCATCTATTGAATTTGATCAGTCATTAATTTGAGATGATTATACATCCAGAAATCTCACTATACTTGGAACATTTCTCTTCTTCGTTACACCTATCATTGCTGCTCTTTAGTAAACTAAGGTTTCTAAAACACAAAAGTGAAGGGTATGGTAAAACAAACAACAAACAAACAAAACAAAACAAAACAAAAAACAGTGGAACACTTTTAGGATGTGCTGGAGGAGAACATTACATGGTCTAGATTGGGGGTGCTGACTTGTGAGAGTTTTATTTGGGAAATTATAGTTTGGCATTTTTCCATGCATAAATGTTTTACCAGAACTTATGTATGCTGCTTAGATTTTGTCATATACCCTTTTCCAATAGTCATGTATGGATGTGAGAGTTGGACTACAAAGAAAGTGATAGCTGAAGAATTGATGCTTTCGAACTGTGGTGTTGGAGAAGACACTTGAGAGTCCCTTGCACTGCAGGGAGATCCAATCAGTCCATCCTAAAGGAGATAAGTCCTGGGTATTCATTGGAAGGACTGATGTTGAAGCTGAAACTCCAATACTTTGGCCACCTGATTCGAAGAGCTGACTCATTTGAAAAGACCCTGATGCTGGGAAAGATTGAGGGCAGGAGGAGAAAGGGACGACAGAGGATGAGATGGCTGGATGGTATCACTGACTCAATGGACATGGGTTTGGGTGGACTCTGGGAGTTGGTGATGGACAGGGCGGCCTGGTGTGCTGTGGTTCATGGGGTTGCAAAATGTCGGACACGACTGAGCAACTCAACTGAACTGAACTTATTTAGACTTAAATGGTCTTGAGGTTAAGGCTGCTTTAAATCCATTTTTAGTTTCAACTAGGTTTGAGCATACAATCATTGAGAAAATGCTATCAGCAATATATATTTTGAATACTAATAACAATGAAAAACAAAGATGTTTCCCATCTTCATCAAAGCTCCTTTCCTTTAGTATTAATAGGTATAAAGTTTTGGCATAACCTACTTTTAGCATTCTGCTGACTTCCATGAGAAATTCTCAGGACTGACTTCCCTATGTATTAGATTACAACCCGAAAACATCATGTCTCTCCCTGAAGCCTGAAACTTGAACTCAAGTGCTACTTGGATAGAAATAAACTTAGAAGAGTGTTTTATCCTTTATAAAGAATATGCATGTGGAAAGAATGGTGGACCCATGGGGGATTCATGTTGATGTATGGAGAAACCAACACAATATTGTAAAGTAATTAGCCTCCAATTAAAATAAATAAATTTATATTAAAAAAAAGAAAAAGAAAAAAAAAGAATAAAAGAATGGTGGAAAGAATGGTAGAAAGGTAATGCAGACAAATTTTGATTTGGGGGGAAGTTTTGGTTAACTCAGCCAGCCCTTTGTAAGAGGAAACATTCCTCTTTTTCTTATTCTCCTCTTACACCCAATAGCTCCCTCCTCCTAGACCCTGAAAATACCTTATTTTTGGTAGTTAGGGCTATAGTTTTGCATACCTGAAGTAAAACTTGATATATAATCACCTTCAAAGCATTTAAGAATTTGTTTTAATGAGAAAGCCTCTGCCTTCAATGCAGAAGACCCAGGTTTGATCCCTGGGTCAGGATGATCCCCTGGAGAAGGAATTGGCAACCCACTCCAGTACTCTTACATGGAAAATTCCATGGGCTACAATCCTTGGGGTCACAAAGAGTCGGACATGACTGAGCAACTTCATTCACTTTAATGAGAAAATTACAAAGATCTAAAAAAGAGTAAAGCAGCACACCTGCTAACAGGAGACTATTACTTCAAGGATGCAAACAGATAAAATATTTCAGTATTTGTCTATTCCTGTTTAATCCTGAGAACTTGCTATGCATTCATTTTTATAAAGTAGAGATTCATTAACCTGGAGAACAAATTGAGGCATTAACTTTTCTTCTCAAAATAAATTTCAGGCAAATAACAGTGTCAAAATACAAATACTGCCACAAGATGCACCTGGGAGTTTTATCCTTAACAGACATGTTAGAATGACATAATGAATGTTTCAGAAGCTTCTTTTTAGTGTAGTTTTATTACATATTTTAACTCTCAAAATATCAGTAGGAAACAATTCAAATGAGGCTAGTCACCAACAATACTTTGTCAAAATATTAACATAAATTATACGTGTAGACTGTTTTGTTCATAGGTGAGTGTATCAGGTATAATTTGCCTTGCAATTTTTCATTTTGTTTTTTTTTTAATGTCACTTTCTTAACTTAGCATTGGTTTTAAATATATTTAACACTGAAAATTCATTTTAATTGTGTCTAGTTATGATTAGGTGGGAGTACCCAGTCAATAATTTGTATATCATTGCATTGGAAATTTTACATTGAAGGAGTATTAGGTTTCAGACACAATATTCAGGAGTTACAAAGTCCAATTTTGTCCTCTTCCTGTGCAAGACAATTTAGCAGATGTTCATTTTTATTGTGTTTCCTATTCATCACTTTCCTGTCTGTGATAGGTTGCTTTTGTAACTGAGATCTTTCAATGTATTCTTCCTACCTTGTGAGGCATTACCCAGTTCATCTAATTTAGAATATCTGCTAACATGAATTACAGTGAAGAGTCAAAGAATAGAAAAAGATATGTACCAATAGTTTGGAATCCTAGATTTCTAAGAAGGCTACTTCTTCAATTTGCCATCCTCTTTATTCATGAGGAAAATGTTTAATAATTGTGATAAGTAACTTAAAGCTCAACATTCAGAAAATGAAGATCATGGCATCCAGTCCCATCACTTCATGGGAAATAGATGGGGAAACAGTGGAAACAGTGTCAGACTTTATTTTGGGGGGGCTCCAAAATCACTGCAGATGGTGACTGCAGGCATGAAATTAAAAGACGCTTACTCCTTGGAAGGAAAGTGATGACTAACCTAGACAGCATATTGAAAAGCAGAGACATTACTTTGCCAACAAGGGTCCGTCTAGTCAAGGCTATGGTTTTTCCAGTGGTCATGTATGGATGTGAGAGTTGGACTGTGAAGAAGGCTGAGCGCCGAAGAATTGATGCTTTTGAACTGTGGTGTTGGAGAAGACTCTTGAGAGTCCCTTGGACTGCAAGGAGATTCAATCAGTCCATTCTAAAGATCAGTCAGATAAATGGATTAAAGATATATTTAGCATGGCCCTACCCACCAGAGCAAGCCAGTACCTCCCATCAAGAAGCTTAAACAAGCCTCTTATCCTCATCCATCTGAGGGTAGACAGGGGAAGCGAGAACTACAATCCCACCACCTCCAGAACAAAAATCACAATTACAGAAAGCTAACCAAAATGATCACTTGGATCATAGCCTTGTGTAACTCAATGAAGCTATGAGCCTTGCCGTGCAGGGTCATCCAAGATGGACAGGTTATGGTGGAGAATTCTGACAAAATGTGGTCCACTGGAGATGGGAATAGAAAACCACTTCAGTAATTCTTGTCTTGAAAACCCAATGAACAGTATGAAAAGGCAGAAAGATATGACACTGGAAGATGAGCCCTGCAGGATGGAAGGTGTCCATTACGTTACTGGGGAAGACTTGAGAAACAGCTCCAGAAAGAATGAAGTGGCTGGCCCAAAGTAGAAACTATGCTCAGTTGTGGATGTGTCTGGTGGTGAAAGTAGAGTCTGATGTGGTAAAGAAGAATATTGCATAGGAACTTGGAATGTTAGGTCCATGAATCATGGTAAATTAAGCATGGTTAAGAAGATGACAACAGTGAACATCAACAGTTTAGGAATCAGTGAATGAGAGAGGACAGGATTGGATGAATTTAACTCAGACTATCATTATATCATTCATTATATATATCTACTACTGTGGGCAAGAATCCCTCAGAAGAAATGGAGTATCCCTCATAGCCAAAAAAGAGTCTGAAATGCAGTTCTTAGGTGCAATCTCAAAAATGACAGAATGATCTCGATTCAATTCCAGGGCAAACCATTCAACATCAGAGTAATCCTCAACCTCTAGTGCCTAAGAAGCTGAAGTCAAATAATGTTATGAAGTTCTATAAGACCTTCTAGAACTAATACCAAAAAAGATGTCCTTGGAATGCAAAAAATAGGAAGTCAAGGGATATCTGGAAGAACAGCCAAGTTTGGACTTGGAGTACAAAATGAAAGGGCAAAGGCTAACAGTTTTGTCAAGAAAACATACTGGTCACAGCAAACTACCTCCTCCAATAACATAAGAGATGCTCTACACACAGACATCACCAGATGGCCAATATTGAAATAGACTGATTAAAATATTTGCTGCCAAAGATGGAGAAGCTCTATACAGTCAGCAAAATAGATATGAGCTGACTATGGCTCAGATCATGAGCTCCTTATTGCAAAATTCAGGCTTAAACTGAAGAAAGTAGAGAAAACTACTAAGCCATTCAGATTATGACTTAGATCGAATACCTTATGATTATACAGTGGAGGTGACAAATAGATTCAAATGATTCGATGTGGTAGAGTACCTGAAAACTATGGATGGAGGTTTGTAATACTATACAGGAGTGGCCAAAACCATCCCCAAGTAAACGAAATGAAAGAAGGCAAAGTGGTTTTCTGAGGAGGCTTTACAAATAGCTGAGAAAATAAGAGAAGTGAAAGGCAAAGGAGAAAGGGAAAAATATACTCATCTGAATGCAGAGTTTCAAAGAATTGCAAGGAGAGAAAAAAAAGCCTTCTTAAGTGAACAATGCAAAGAAATAGAGGAAAACAATAGAATGGGAAAGACTAGTGATCTCTTCAAGGACATTAGAGATACCAAGGGAATATTTCATGCAAAGATGGGTATGAAAAAGATCAGAAACACCAAAGAACTAACAGAAGCAGAAGAGATTAAGAAGAGGTGGCAAGTATACACAGAAGAACTATACAAAAAAGGTCTTAATGACCCAGATAATCATGATGGTGTGATCATTCACCTAGAGCCAGGCATCCTGCAGTGTGAAATTTAGTGGATCTAAGGAAGCATTACTATGAACAAAGCTAGTGGAGGTAATGGCAATCCAGCCGAGCTATTTAAAATCCTAAAAGATGACACTGTTAAAGCACTGCACTCAGCATGTCTGCAAATTTGGAAAGCTTGGTAGTGGTCATGACTGGAAAAGTCAATTATCATTCTAATCCCAAAGAAGGTCAAAGCCAAAGAATGTTCAAACTACAGTACAATTGTGCTCATTTCACACACAAGAAAGCTAATGCTCAAAATCCTCCTCAACATGCTCAAAATCAAGCTAGGCTTCAGCAGTCCATGAATGGAGAACTTTCAGACATACATGATGGATTCAGAAAAGATAGAGGAATCAGAGATCAAATTGCCAACATTTACTGGATCACAGATAAAGCAGGGGAATTCCAGAAAAACATCCACTTCTGCTTCATTGACTATGCTAAATCCTTTGACTATGTGGATCACAAGAAAATTTTTAAAGAAATGGGAATACCAGACCGCCTAACCTGTCTCCTGAGAAATCCGTGTGCAGGTCAAGAGGCAACAGTTAGAACTGGACATGGAACAATGAACTGGTTCACATTGGGAAAGGAGTATGTCAAGGCTGTATATTGTCACATGCTTACTTAACTTACAAGCAGAGTACATCATACAAAATGCCAGACTGGAAAAAGCACAAGCTGGAATCAAGATTGCTGGGAGAAATATCAATAACATCAGATATGCAGATGATACCACCCCTATGGAAGAAAGCAAAAAAGAACTACAGAGCCTCTTGATGAAGGTGAAAGAGGAGAGTGAAAAAGTTGGCTTAAAGCTCAACATTCAGAAAATGAAGATTATGGCATCCTGTCCCATCACTTCATGGCAAATAGATGGGGAAACAATGGAAGCAGTGTCAGACTTTATTTTCTTGGGCTCCAAAATCACTGCAGATGGTGACTGCAGCCATGAAATCAAAAGACGCTTGCTCCTTGGAAGCAAAGCTATGGCAAACCTAGACAGCATATTGAAAAGCAGAGACATTACTTGCCAACAAAGGTCCATCTAGTCAGAGCTATGGTTTTTCCAGTAGTCATGAACGGATGTGAGAGTTGGACAATAAAGAACTGAAGAACTGATGCTTTCATACTGTGGTGTTGGAGAAGATTCCTGAGAGTCCCTTGGTTAGCAAGGAGATCACTACAGTCAATCCTAAAGGAAATCAACCCTGAATATTAATTGGAAGGACTGGTGCTGAAGCTGAAGTTCCAATACTTTGGACTCCTAATGTGAGGGGCCACCTCATTTTAAAAGTCTCTGATGCTAGAAAAGATTGAGGGCAGGAGGAGAAGGGGGTGACAGAAGATGAAATGATTGGATGGCATCACTGACTCAATGGACATGAGTTTGAACAACATCTGGGAGATGGTGAAGGACAAGGAAGTCTGGCATGCTACAGTCCATGTGATTGTAAAGTCTGAGATGACTTAGTGCTTGAACAACAACAATAAACACAATAAACTTATATTTAGGGGAATAAGGCAGAGATGAAATATTTTTAAAAAATCCAGGAAGGCTGAATATAAGCCTCCATAAATCTGATTTCATTCTATTCTACATATGAACTTTAAAACAATAGAATGAAATGAAATTGGGCCAACTATATACTATATATATATATGTATATATATATGTCACAAGTTCATGTTGGATGGAATGGGAAACTGATGAATGTTTGACCTTCTGACACTCTAGCAAAATGCAGACTGTAAAGTATCATAAAATTTTTAAAATTTTTTGAGCTATTAGATTGTTCAAAATTAAAAGTAAGCAATGTTCTGGCTTTCCTGGTGGCTCAATTGGTAAAGAATCTGCGTGCAATGCAGGAGACCCAGGTTCAGTTCCTGGGTTGGGGAGATCTCCTGGAGAAGGGAATGGCAACCCACTTTAGTACCCTTGCCTGGGGAATTCCATGGACAGAGGATCCTGGTGTGCTGTAGTCCATGGAATCACAGAGTCAGACATGACTGAGCAACTAAGCACACACAGCATATTCTGGAAGATTTTTTTCCTAATACCATTAACAATGTAAAAATTACCTTGCTGATGTATATTATTAAGTTTTATTCCACAAATAATTTCAATAATTATTTTTGTCTAAAGTTTTGTTATTCTATCATATAATATCTGAAGCATAATCATAATCTTCCCAGATAATCACTATAATGAGTCAGTTTCCTTTCTTTCAATTCTGTTTCTTCACAACCCTATTTATTTTGAACAAAATTGTATCATATGAAACTACTTTATTATATGAAATGGAAAAGGCCAGAGAGAGTCATCTATAATTCTTCTTAGTCAGTGACTCCTTCTGTAAGCTTCTTTTAAAATGTCAAATTTATATGGAAGTGAGACAATACTTTTGCTTTCTTCCATGCAATTTGAATAATGCTAAAAAACAATAGCATAATTTAATATAGCTATAATTTTATACAGCTACATAATGTAATACAGTAGTATCTACAAAGTGACCTAATCCAATTAAAAAGACTGCTTAAGAAAAAAAGAACTTCAAAGTGACACAATTATTTGAACTTTGAAAATTGTGTGTTCTAAAATAAACAGAAGCACACAGGTAAAAATCATTAAGTATTTAAAAAGTTATGAGAACAAATAAATCTGTTTAATATATTATGGTTTCATTTATTCTGCTACTATTAATACTTTATCTCATAAAAGTGAATGCAATGATTCTAAAATATGGAAACCATGGGCAGATCTGGGCTTCAGTCATTTATTCATAATAGATCATGAATTATGTTACAATAGAGTTTGTTTTTAACTGTAAAGGCTGAATATTAAAAGGGTTAATAAAATGCTCACAATGTTTAAAGTAGCAAGATACTGAAAAATATATATACTACATATATGAAAATATATCTTCACAAATGCTTTAAAATACTTGTCTGTTATTATTTTTCTTTATTTTTCCTCCTTTATATCCCAAAATATAATATCTAAGAAGAGAACATTCAAGTTCCAAGAAAAGGAGGATAAAAAGACTAAATAATAAGAAGCAGCCTGAAAAAGTTTCTCTTATAGTTTATATGCAAGAAAAATATGAAATAGTTTCAGATTTTAAAAGAAGTGCTTTTTTCATCAAAGGGGCATAAATATGTATTGTGCTGTGCTTAGTCCCTCAGTTGTGTCTGACTGTTTTTGACCCTATGGACTGTAGCCCGCCAGGCTTTTCTATCCATGGGGATTCTCCAAGCAAGAATACTGGAGTGGTTTGCCATGCCCTCCTCCGGAGATCATCCCAACCCAGGGATCAAACCCAGGTCTCCCACACTGCAGGTGCATTCTTTACCATCTGAGCCACCAAGGAAGCCAAAAACACTGGAGTGGGTAGCCTATCCCTTCTCCAGGGGATCTTCCTGACCCAGGAATTGAACCAGGAATTGAACCAGGGTCTTCTGCATTGCAGGAGGATTCTTTACCACCTGAATTACCAGGGAAGCCCTTAAACATGTATTATAGGGTTGAATAATATAAAACCTAATGAGGAATATTATATCTCAGTCTGAAATATTAACTGAGTATCTAAATACATTAACTAAAGAAACTGACAGATTTTTCAATTAAAGTTAAGCAAAAGGTACCTAAGCAAAAGGTACTCTAATGATGTAGCTGCATCTTAGAATAGAGACATGAGAAATCTAAAGAAAACAAAGTATTGGGAGCACCTGTAAGGATTATACACTTCCTACATTTTATATATTCACTTCATTATTTTACTAATTACAATTTGCTTTGTAGTTTTATATAGAATATCAGAACATATTGCTAACACAGAAAACCCAAGATAATTTTGAAAAGTACTGATTTTTAAAGAGCAAAAATAAGAAATCTAAAGTATTAAGGAAAAAAATACTAACATTGGGTATTACAGCCAACTAAAATAATTTGAGTATATTTGAAACTCAAAAGGTGATAATTTAGAATAATTTGAATATATTTAAAGCTCAAAAAATGTTTGACTAATCAAGCCATAAATAATAATAGATGTTGATAATGATAATAATAATAATAGAGCCTCAATAAAGAATTATCTCAATAAATTTTCCATTAGTTGTATATTAATTATGCAAAAAACAATTCAATAATAGTTTAGGAAAAACCAGTCTAACAGAGTAAAAATTCAAATTTGTTCTAATCAATATCAAATGACAGACAGCAACTAGCATGGACTTTCATTACATTCGTTTACAGAGAACTCACCTGGTTGGCAATCTGCCGAGCAAGGGCATCCATCCTTGATCCTGATTCTGATATCATTTTAGCTGCATAGATCACATCAGTTGTATGCTTCAGTGGTCCTTTGCCCCTTAAAGTAAAAGAATCCATGTTTGTTGCTGTGGTTCATGCTAAGACACAAATACACACCCAGATTTGCACCTCAAAGTATAACCCATTGGCTTTCCATATTTCAGTTTTAAACAGGCCATGATTAGATTTCAATATGATTTTTTTGTTTAATGAAGACCTATTGTGTTAAGACTCAGGATGTTCTTCCAAGAAGATGGACTCCATTTGATCTTTAGTCACATGAACTTCTTACCATAAACCTCAGCCTAAAGATACTTTTGGTGGATGCAAATCTCATAAGACAAAGATATTTTCCTCATTCTAGGAGTAAACATGAGATTTTGAACAATTTATATGTTTAACAGTACATTTTGATTTGCAGGTATGCTTTTAATGCTCCTCTTTTTAATCCTTTTTTAATGGTCTTTAGGTTAAGTGCTCTTTATCAAATTTACTCTCCTCCACAATTAGTTCAAAGTAAAATCATAGTTGCTGTTGTTGTTCAGTCATTAAATTGTGTTCAACTCTTTGTGACCCCATGGACTATACCACACCAGGCTTACCTGTGCTTCACTGTCTCCCAGAGTTTGCTCAAATTCATGTTTATTGAGTTACTGATACTATCTAACCATCTCATTCTCTGGCACACTCTTCTTTTGTCTTCAATCTTTCTCAGCATCAGAGTCTTTTCCAGTGAGTCAGCTCTTTGCATCAGGTGGCCAAAGTATTGGAAGTTCAGAATCAGTTCTTCCAATGAAAATTCAGGGTTGATTTACAGCTGACTGGTTTGATCTCCTTGCTGTCCAAGGGACTCTCAAGAGTCTTCTCCAGCATAACAATTCGAAAGCATCACTTCTTTGGTGATTGGCCTTCAATTGGTCCAATTCTTACATCTGTATATGATTACTGGAAAAACCATAGCTTTGACTATATGGACCTTTGTCAGCAAAGTGGAGTCACATTACCTTGTACTGTTTCCCCACAACAGGCTGCTTCTTACTATTTGTGAGTCAAGCAAGATAAATATCCACTTCATATCTTAGTTTCCTTGGTGATACATAATAGGAGCACCCACCACATGGAGTAATTCTAGGGACCACACAAGTTAATTTCTACAAAGTGCTCAAAAAATAGCTTTAAATGAAGCAAGCATTTTAATGAGTTTTTATTTTTGTCATTGTTATTTTAAGATAGTTTTGTTTTCTAATGCCATGCAATGAAAGTTGGGTTTATTTAGGGATGTGCAGCATAGTTAAGAAGAAGTGCACTTCTTAAATAGTTGGAATGGAATAAGGAGATATCTTTCTGTCTTTTCATCCCTCAAAAATAAATGAATCACTGACCTGAATGAATATCACTGTCCCATCCACCTAAAACTATTCCTATTATTTCCAATTTCTAATCATCTACTGAATGCCAACATACTGGCATTTCCAATTATGTGGTTTATGCTCCTTGTTCCTAGCAAAGAATAGGACCCTGAAGAAATCACTCACTAATGCAATTGTTTTGATGCTTTCCCAGGGACAAGAAGAGTGAAGAAGGTGGGAGGAAGGAATAAGCTGGTCAGGGTGAGGAAAGGAAGATTCTGAGAGGCCAGAATACAATGGAGTTGAAAAGAAGCAGAGTAAAAACTATTTGTCCAATATTTTATTTACATCTTGGACCTATCTTGAGGGTAGATGCCCTGATGCTAAACCTAATAAGATGTGTTGTTAGAGAAAAATCCCTGTTCACTTAAGAGACCATTCTATACTAATACAAGATAGAGGGATTCATGCAAAGGAAAATGATCAGAGTATTGTACACCAGAAAACCTGAACATCAAATCAATAGTAACTGGTATTTCCAAAAGACCCTTTTCACTGTACTATTTTTCATACTGCCTCTCAAATTCATTATAAGCAAGTTTTCCTGTAAAAATGGAACACCATGGTTAAGATGATGAAAACCTGGCCTCAGTACATGGTTATCATCATATTTCTCCTCTTTGAATCTGCCAATACAGGCTGCTTTGAATTTTTTCTAAAAAAAAATCACCATTCATTGTTATAATTTTTTTGCATTGCTCTTATCAAATTCACTTTATACATCAGTCAGGATTAGATGTTATGTACACGGTTATGTTCAAGAAAGGCACTGCATTTCATTATCCCTATGCATCTCCAGAGAAAGTTAAACTTACATAAAGCTGTCTAAGTTCCCGAAAGGCAGTGCATCAATTTTCAAGGTCTTAAACAATGGACAAAGGTTGTTTCTAAGAAGAGCGGCTAATGCTCACTTAGCTTAAGCAATGGACAGAGCATCCTAAGGGATGTAGCTAATGTACCCTTCCCCTCAAAATAATAAATTTCCCCATATAAAACCCTAGGCTGATGAAAAGGAAATAACCTCAAACTTTAAATACACACCTTGTTATGAGACCACTATCTTAAACACATGTAGAACTTTAAAGTAACAATAATGTATTATGACAGACTACAATTATTCTCTTCCTCATGCTCCTAATTAAATGTATTGCCTGGCAAGCTTTCTACTGATTGCCAAAAAAAATATACATTTTACAAATGATTCCACATTATGCCAAGTTCCAGAGGAAGCAGCAATTACTGAAACTATGATAAATTTTTAACATTCTCAGCCTGAAATGTGCTATGTAATGAAGGCTTTTTAAATTAGAAAATACATTCAAAGGTTGTTTTCTGCCTTCATTTTCATAATGGGTTCTCAGGATCTCCTGTCAGCAAATTATGTCTTAAATCATTGAGCTTGGATCGTACAAGGAAAGATACTCAGAGGAGGAGTGGGTAGGCTTCGGAGATATTTAAGGAAACCAGAGGCCAGAAATCTTTCATAAATAGTGGTTACAATAAAAATCTATCTCTTCAAAAAGGAGGGCAGATCAAGCTCTGGAGTAGACAGTTTGCCAGTTAATCATTAAATTATATGTTAGAAGGTATAATGAGAAAGTCTGCAATAATCCAGTGATGTTGAGGCCACTGACAATTTTGTTAATGCAAGTGAAAGGGATACCTTTTGAAACTTGATTTATTGGTGCAACACAAACCTCTCAGGCATTTTAGATTTGGCCTCAACCTTGAGTCTCACTCCTCTCCTTGTCCTCGCTCAGGTTTTGACATCTATCCTCCTCTCCTTTTCTTTATCTTGATTAGTATGAGAAGCAAGAAGATGATATAGCTCATCAGTAACAGTTCAATTAACTAGAAATCTGGTTTAATTACAGAACCATATCATAGAAATTTTGAGGACTTATTTTGTCTTTTTTAGGGACAGAATGTCTTTGAAATGACTTGCATTTTCTGCTACTGATTAAAAATAAAACAAAAGGGTTAATTATATCTTTTGCACTTTGTAGTCCCTAAATCTCTGAAGCTCCAATACTTTGGCCACCTGATGTGAAGAGCCGACTCACTGGAAAAGATTTTGATGCTGGGAAAGGTTGAGAGCAGTAGGAGAAGGTGGTGACAGAGGATGAGATGGTTAGATGACATCACTGATTCAATATACTTGAGTTTGAGCAATATCTGGAAGTCAGAGGAGCCTGGCATTGTGCAGTTCATGGGGTAACAGATAGTCAGACACCACTTAGAGAGTGAATAGCAATAACACATTTTTGGAAACATAGTATCATTTCCTCTATGAAGGCTGACAACTTCACCTTTAATTCTTTTTTCCTCTATCTTTATATAAAATAAAACTCATGACATTGTGGTTAACTTAAGAGATGGAAACAATGATATATGATGATATACTATATATTATGATCCATAATAGTAGTTAATACATTTAGTATTTTTTATGTACTAGGTACTATCAGAGGAGAGTGAAAAAGCTGGCTTAAAACTCAACATTCACAAAACTATGATCATGGCATCTGGACTCATTGGAAAAGACCCTGATGCTGGGAAAGATTGAAGACAGGAGGAGAAGGGGACAACAGAGGATAAGATGGTTTGATGGTATCACCGACTCAATGCACATGAGTTTGAACAAGCTCCAGCAGTTGGTGATGGACTGCAAAGCCTGGCATGCTGCAATCCATGGGGTCGTGCAGAGTCGGACATGACGGAGGGACTGAACTGAACTCAGCTGAAGATACTATCCCAAGGGAAGCCCATGGCTCAGCAGTAAAGAATCCACTGGAGATGCAGGAGATAGTTTGATCCCTGGGTTGAGAATAACCCCTCAAGGAGGAAATGGCAATCCAGTATTCTTGCCAGGAAAATCTAATGGACAGAGGAGTCGGGCAGGCTGCAGTCCAAAGGGTCAACTGAACATACACACAAGCACTATCCCATACAAAGACTAATTTTTTAAAATATAAATTTATTTATTTTAATTGGAGGTTAATTACTTTACAATATTATATTGGTTTTGCCATACATCAACATGAATCTGCCACAGGTATACACATGTTCCCCATCCTGAAACCCCCTCCCACCTCCCTCCCCGTACCATCCCTCTGGGTCATCTCAGTGCACCAGCCCCAAGCATCCAGTATCATGCATCAAACCTGGACTGGTGATTTGTTTCATATATGATATTATACATGTTTCAATGCCATTCTCCCAAATCATCCCACTCTCACCCTCTCCCACAGAGTCCACAAGACTCTTCTATACATCTGTGTTTCTTTTGCTGTCTCGCATACAGGGTTATCATTACTATCTTTCTAAATTTAATATATATGTGTTAGTATACTATATTGGTGTTTTTCTTTCTGGCTTACTTCACTCTGTATAATCGGCTCCAGTTTCATCCACCTCATTAGAACTGATTCAAATGTATTCTTTTTAATGGCTGAGTAATACTCCATTGTGTATATGTACCACCGCTTTCTTATCCATTCATCTGCTGATGGACATCTAGGTTGCTTCCATGTCCTGGCTATTATAAACAGTGCTGTAATGAACATTGGGGTACACATGTCTCTTTCAATTCTGGTTTCCTCGGTGTGTATGCCCAGCAGTGGGATTGCTGGATCATAAGGCAGTTCTATTTCCAATTTTTTAAGGAATCTCCACACTGTTCTCTATAGTGGCTGTGCTAGTTTGCATTCCCACCAACAGTGTAAGAGGGTTCCCTTTTCTCCACACCCTCTCCAGCATTTATTGCTTGTAGACTTTTGGATTGCAGCCATTCTGACTGGCCTGAAATGGTACCTCATTGTGGTTTTGATTTGCATTTCTCTGATAATGAGTGATGTTGAGTATCTTTTCATGTATTTGTTAGCCATCTGTATGTCTTCTTTGGAGAAATGTGTATTTAGTTCTTTGGCCCATTTTTTAATTGGGTCTTTTTTTTTCTGGAATTGAGCTGCATAAGTTGCTTGTATATTTTTGAGATTAGTTGTTTGTCAGTTGCTTCATTTGCTATTATTTTCTCCCATTCTGAAGACTAATTTTTATAATAATTCTATAAGTTTAGAGTTATCCTTATCCTTATCTTACAGATGAGACATTTGAGGGATGGAGACATTAAATATATATTTTATCAAGTTTCACAGCTAATAGGTATTGGAGACAGGATCTGAACTCATGCACTCTGCCCATAGGATCTTTTGTAATGACCAGCCTACCCTATTTCCAGTGAAATATGCTAAGATGACACTAAAATATTTTAAAAGGTCTCCTTAGACATTGGTACAAGTTACCAAGATCGAAACAGAGAGCAAGTGGCAAGGTGGCTCCCCAACAGTGATTTACTCCTACACAGCAACCTCAAGGAACACAAAACAAATCTGTGTCCCAGTCCCAATTAAATAAAAATGAACTAAATAACATAGGCTTTTTGAGTTTTATCAAATTGTTGAAATAGCACCAGTAGTCTACAGTCTTGATATTTCTTCCTTGAGATATTACAACTTTTATTACTGATCTTAGTACCCTCTCTCTTTCTCCCTGGATTCTAATCACTAAATTCAAACCTCAATTATTATAAATGCCATACTAGACAAGAGACTGAATGCTGATTTTATTTATAACAAATAGATTTCTATATTATAAATCATTTTCTTACCTGAGAATCTCAGTTTTAGACATAGTTATTTAGACTTAGTTTAGACATGGTTATTTCATTCTAACACTGAAATTTAGTGCTGCAATAAAGTAGAGTGAAATTAATATAGACTTGAGAAATACATTTTGTCTTCATCCTAATACTTATTAGATATGAAGCTTTAGGTAAATACTTTGTTGCTCTCAGCTTATTGTATCTTTGTTAAAGTAATGATGGTGTTACTTGCCACACAGTCAGGATGCATAAAATTATTTATTTTATACAATACTGGGCACTCATTAAGTGCTCAGCCAATTTTACTTTTTATTTTTCTAATGCCTTTACAAAGGATATTTTATTAAAATGTACCCTTTTTATTTTCAGAATTATAGCAATTGACACACAGTACAAACTGACTTGAGTTTCTTGCTGACAATGTAACTCTGTATACCCTTGTCCATAATATTTCACTAATAGAAAAACAATACAAATATAAACCTGTAAGTTTTGTCTGTGTATACTTGTTATTGTTGTTCAAGGTTGACCTTAAACTCCATATAGAGAGTTGAATTACATTTAATGATAGATCTTTTGGTGCTATAAATGTCCCAAGATTAACGATTTAGCTCTACAACGGTACTGGCAGAATTCTCTTACTTGTAACTCTGACTTCAGATACAAAAGAAAAAAGTAATTATCATGGAAGCAGCTGAAAATGATGAGATAAAGAGAGGTACCAGACTCAAACAAGGACATACTGTTCCTCTACTATTCAAATATGAAACTTTAATTAGTCAACTCTCTCCCTCTGGATGTTACTTTCCCTTGTAAAGTGTCATTCTCAAGTTTTGAGGACCCTGTAAAAGTCCTTGAAAATAAGCTAGTGAATTATCAGCTAGCAATCATCCTGAGTAATTAGTATCCTGAGGAATCTTTGAGATTCAAGTCTGAAAAAGGTGTTGCCCCATGAAAGAAGGAAAATACTGTCTGAACATTGCATATGTATATGTATATTTTTTCATTTTTGCTCCTCTCATTCCATATTATTCAGAAGAGCCTGGCTGCTATCAGAACAACATAAAAGTATCTTAAGGGCTTAACACAATAAAGGTTATTCCTCTAGCATATCACAGTCAAGGTGGATTGTGGGGTGATGGTTCATGTTCCACATAGTCATTTAAGAACTCAGACTCCTTCTCATAATAAAGATAACCTAACATCTAAGGCTGCATAGCCCTCAGAAGAATTCATTGGAACCAGACATCTGACATGGAAAATGAGTTGAGGGTTTCATGGGAAATCTTAGATATAAGGATAAAAATTAGAACATATCACTACTACCTGTGTTCTATAATCAAGACACATAGATAACTGCAGATAAAGCTGGAAAAAGCATTCTATTTGGATACAGGAAAAAAAGAAAACAGGGTTTTATGAACTCACAGCATTTCCTCTATATATAGTCCCAGGGGTGCTAAAATCTGCTATCTTCTTTTGTCACTTTTACAACAGAAGTCCATGCTCCCTGTGAAGGTAATTTTGGATGTCACCAAGTAGGTGGGGAAAAAAAAATTGGGAAAATCCCAAGTGTCTTCACCAATACAGCTGAAATTATAAGAGATATACTTTGCCTGGGCAGAGGACCAAATCTATTTTTTGTTTTGCAAATGTCACAGTGTAGATGGTATATTATTAACAATAAAAATTACATAAGTTTAACTTTATGCATGGTGATAATCAGTTCAGTTTAGTTCAGTCGCTCAGTCGTGTCTGACTCTTTGTGACCCCATGAATTGCAGCATACCAGGCCTCCCTGTCCATCACCAACTCCCGGAGTTCACCCAAACTCATGTCCATCGAGTCAGTGATGCCATCCAGTCATCTCATCCTCTGTCATCCCCTTCTCCTCCTGCCCACAATCCTTCCCAACATCAGAGTCTTTTCCAATGAGTCAGCTTTTCACATGAGGTGGCCAAAGTACTGGAGTTTCAGCTTTAGCATCATTCCTTCCAAAGAACACCCAGGACTGATCTCCTTTAGAATGGACTGGTTGGATTTCCTTGCAGTCCAAGGTGATAATAGCTTTTTGTATTCAATGTTGTATTTATTAATGAAACAAAAATAAGGCTCATTTTAGAGATCTTTTTGGGCATTGGCCTAGGGAGAATACTTCTAAAGTTATTAGTACTATTTTAATATTATTGTTGCTACTGCAGTTGTTGTTGTTTGTATGTATATAGACTCTGTGTGTGTGTTTGAAGTAGGAATACCCTTCCTCATATGCAAAAATTAATTAAAAAAAAACTTGAGACATAAATCTTTTATCTATTCTGAGCTTTTATTTTTCTAATTTACTCTTCACCTAGCAGTGTTGTTTCAAGTCCTAGACAGACTTACAAGTCAGAGGAGACTTCATGGCATACCCTTAAAGGACCAAAACCACTAAACATCTAGGTAGATGCAGAAGAAGAATTAGAATTCTTTAATTACAATTCTATATAGATATAATTTATTTATTTGTAGCAAAGAAGAGGTCACCTGGAAAGATATTTTTATTTTTGTGTTTAGTAATTCAGGTAGACAACCTTCTTCAGTTCTTCCTGTGAAGATTTTACTATTTTCTTGTGTAATTTTTTTACTGAAAGCATATATAACCAAACTTTTATGTGCTTACTATGTTCCAAACACTGTTAAGTTAGTCAGTTTTCCGCATCCAGCACTGCTGCATAATATTGTGCAGAATGTTCACTGTGCAAATTTAAGAGTTGCCATTCCTATCATGAATACTCCCATAATTGTGCATATACTAATTTATGCAGCCTTACATACTCATTCTGCTCCTAGAATCCATTCTATCTTCTAATCAAGAAACAAAAGTTTAGAAGTTCAAAGTCCCTTAAATTTTCTCCAAGTTAATATGTGAATATCAGTTGGTCTAAATTTAAAAGCAAGGAATTCAGAGCCAATTAAAAATAAATCATGTAGGTGGAAACATCATCATAAGTTTTCTGTTAGCATGTATCTTGAAGCATGGAATTCAATGGATGGTTCTGAATTGAGGGAATGATTCATAAGCTGCAAAAAATATACAAGGATAGAGATTCTCAGCTGTTATTCTGAATGGGGTCTTATTAAAGCATCATTATCTATCTATCTGAACATTCCCAAGGATTCTGAACTAAACAATTTCTTCTCAATTCATTTTTTATCAGTAATCTAACATTTATCTTTCTCTCCGCACCCCCCCCTTTTTTTTTCACTCTACTTGAGGCTAAAAGCAGATATATTGAGGGGAAAAGAAAGTCGCAATTGTCGGGGTTTTTTTTTTTCCCCCCCTTCTCAATTGTACTTTTGAGTTTTGGTTTGGAGAGAGATGTAATCTAGTGGTGGGAGCCCATAATTGACCATCAGAAGTTTTCTAGAACCTACAGTAGAGCCATTAATATTCATTTAAAACCACAGCACTGCTGAAAACTGTGGTATAAGTATTAGCTTTTTCTAGTGACCTCAGCCCAATTTTTGGTTTATTAATTTAATATTCCACCTAAAGATCATAGACATCTAAGAAACTTTGCTACTATCCATCATTTTTCTGATGACAAGGACATTCTTGTATCAGCCTAAAGAGGAAACAACAGTTGGTAGTTTCATGGCTGCTGATTCTCACTGCTCCCTCTTTACCCACACCTGGCATCACTCTTTTATCAAATATTCTCTTAATCTTTCTTCAAGCAGAGTCTTTGTATTCATTTCCTGTTGCTGCTGAATGAATTGTCACAAACTCAGTGGGCTTCCCTCACAGCTCAGAGGTAAAGAATCTGCCTGCAATGCCGAAGACCTGCGTTTGATCCCTCGGTTGGGAAGATCCCCTGGAGGAGGGCATGGCAACCCACTCTAGTGCTCTTTCCTGGAGAATCCCATGGACAGAGGAGCCTGTTGGGCTACAGTTCATAGGGTCACACAGAGTCGGACGTGACTAAAGCGACTAATCAGCAGCAGCAGTGATTTAAGACCACACAAATGGTGTTGTACAGTTGCAGAAGTCAGAAGTTCTAAAGAACTTTCACTAAAGTCATGGGGTTGGCAGGGCAGGACCTTTCTGGAGGCTGTAAGGGGAGAATCCGTTCCTTTGCCTTTTTCAACTTCTAGTGGCCCTGAGCTGTGGCTCCTTCCTCCATCTTCTGAGCACATCACTGCAGTTGCTATTTCTGTCTTTGCTTTGATGACCTTCTCTTTTCTGGTTTCTTGTTTCTTCTAGTAAGGACCTCTGTGATTACATCAGGTTGACCCAGATAATCCAGGATAATTTTCACATCTCAGTATCCCTAATGTAATTACATAGACAAAGTCCCTATTGCCACTGAAGGTAACAATCGCCGGTTCTGAGGATTAGAAGGGGGACACCCCAGAGGACCATTATTTAGGCTGCTGCAGTCCTCAAGATTCATGACCAAGTAGTCAGACTTGGCTCCTATGAGGATTTCCCTGGACTTAGACAAATCAGCGTCAACAAATTAAAAGAGATCTGGCAGTTGCTTCTCCAGCTTGCAAGTTCTTTCTTTTTACAACTGCCAGTGAAACGTTCAGGTTCTTGGTTCTTAATTCCTTGCTTGCTCTATATTCCCCTTCTTATAATTCATATCAAAAGGTGGGGACTGAAGAAATTCAAAGATCTGGGAAAACCAGTTACCCAGAGAGACTATTTTTCTTCCTGGTGCTGCTCCTTCCTCATTCAGGACACAGTAATTTTAGTGAACTCTCTCTCCTCTTGGGGCTGTCCATGAAGACACACACATCCATTGCCTGAAAGTACGTCAAGTCTACCATGGAGTGAAATAAGTGGAGAAGTCCTAGTCTGTGGGAGATAGGGAACATTTCTCAGGTGATTATTATAAATATTCATTTTTTCTTTCAGACCTACAGGTCTTGAAAATTCTGAAACATATTTTCATAAGATATTCAGAAACTGTACCTGCTGCTTATGTTAAGGGGTCATTTTGGGACATTAGATTGAAATCATGTAAGAAACCTCTTTGAAGCAATCAGTTAAGAAACTGAAATAAGGGATACATTTCTCAGTGGTGGTTCTCCAGACTCACATGGGTGGTGGAAACTGACAAGGAAATCCATTTGCATGTGTCCTCATGCATGGGAAAGTAACCCCTGCAGCAGCAGCAACCCCTGCATCACCACCAAAAACTAGGACTGTTAAGTCATTTTTCATCGATACTTTGTTAGGACATAATGGGAAATCTGTACTCAGCACCAGCATTTGAAAACAGGTCTTTTTCTCTCCTTCTACACATTACTTCTCTGAGTGCACACATTAATCAAAGCCAATGTACTGTAAATACAATCACACTCTCCAACTGTGGGAGTCCCTCTTTTTCCTGTTGGCAGTGGCCTCGGCATTAATCATGTACACAATCTCTTACAGAGCCTGGGCACTTTTTCCAGCTTCCCCTTAAACCACTGTGATATAAGGACTGCTCCTATTCCTTTAATATTGGACCAAATGTTATGCGTTTCATTTTCAATTTATGGAAATAATACTATTTAGCTTTTAATATTTCACATTTGACCTTCTTAAAACCAATATACCAACTCACTTTTTAATCTGGTCATGGCCTGATGTTATCCTAGGGTCCAGTTGAAGAAGCATAGAGAGGGTAAAAAGGCCACTAATTTAGTAAAGACTTCCCTCATAGCTCAGTTGGTAAAGAATCTGCCTACTATGCAGGAGACTCTGATTCAATTCCTGGGTTGGGAAGATCCCCTGGAGAAGGGATAGGCTACCCACTCCAGTATTCTGGCCTGGAGAATTCCATGGCTGTATAATCCATGGGGTTGCAAAGATTCAGACACGACTGAGCGCCTTTCACTTCTATTTTCATCCCAGTTAACAGATTTGAGTATAGAGGGGGCTCAAGAGTCTGGCTTGCCACCAGTATATGGCCTTGATGCTTTGGAGATGATAAAAACTGACAGTAAGGGACTTCCCTCATGGTTCAGGGGCTAGGACTCTGTGCTTCTCAAAGCAGGGGGCCCAGTTTCAATCTCTGGTTAGGGAACTAGACCCCATATGCCAAAACTAAAAGTTCAGATGCTGCAACGAGGTTAGAAGATCAAGTGTGCCGCAAGTAAGATCTGGTACAGTTAAAAAAAAAAAAAAAAAACCTGCCAGTTAATCTTTGGCATCCTCTCCCAGCTCTATTCTAGTCAGATATAGCTGCATTTTATTAAATTTTAGAACACTACAAGGCCTACCATTGGCCTTGGGCTTATTTGGCTTATTCACACTGAGTGTGACTTGAGATCTACTGGTTTATGTAGCTAATCTTCTTGCTAATGTGCCATTGTTGCTGCTCTCCATTGATTTACATGCCATATTACATTATTTTATTATAAAGTAACCCCAAAATTGTTTTTATTTAAGTAAAGGGTATGACTTAAAAACTTGAATGAAATAGCCAGCTCTAGTTTAGAAAAATATAGTATTTTTTACTTTTTCCCCCTGTCAGGTGTAATATTCAACTATTTAACTAACGCTATGTGAGACAACAGGCTTAATGTCTTTTGAAGTAAAAGTTAAAACAATATTATTGTCAAACAGTAGTCATCCAGTACCATGTTCAGCTGTGTGATCCTTCTCTTGTCTGTAGGTGATCGCCTTTGCCCAAAAATTGTCTCTTGCCATGGGGATAAAATAAACGCATGCCATAGCCAGGAATTTGAATCTGTTTTTTTACTGGATGGCTCCATGGAGAAAGTCACATGGTCATATCAGATGGAACCGTATTATAAGGACTATAACCTAGTTTAGAACTGTATACTTAATGACTTATTTCTTTTTAAACCAAAATTACAGTAGAAACACATAGAAAAGTCCGAGCTGAGACCTCCATACCTCCATTCCTTTTTCTCTATAACTTTCTAGATCCTGTTGCTCTTTTTTCAGAGTGAGTGCTTTGGTGCTGCCCCCGTGGGGTGCCTTGGGTCATGGTGTCAGGATGTATCCTACCACACATCTCCTCTACCCTTTTCTGCATGGGGTCTATTCCATTCAAGGCCTGCCAGTTCTCTCTTTCTGAAAATAGGCCTCAAAGGTTTCCAAAAATTCTTTTGAAAACTTTAATTGTGGCATGTGAGCATATTGAACTTGACTGCAATAGTTGTCTTTCTCTCCAGCTTAGAACTCCTCTCCAAACCTATGTTTCTTTTTTGAAAATGTTCTCTGAAATGTGAGACACTGGGATTCCAATTAAGTGGGGGTTATTTAGGAAGGGAAAAATAGGAAATGAGGAAGTCAATGGCCACAATAGTTCAGTTACTCTGAATAAAATCCAAATTTGCAGCTCTCGAGAGGAAGCTCATAGAATGTATTTCTGTGGTTTAGACTCTGGTGCTGAATACCTTTTTTCTCCTCCCTCAATAGGGAAAAAGTGACATTTTTCCCAGAGGCTAAAATCATTAAGATTGTGTCTGCTCCATGGGATTAGCTCCAAGAAAGCTAATATGCTTACGCTAGGAGCTGGCATTTTCAAGACATCCCCTCTTCATATTGAAGTTATGGTGCTTTATTCAGCAAAACATTCATAGTTATAACCAAGTAGGTTGCTTTGCGCCTTTATAAATCCTGCTCTGTCAAGCACAGAATGAGATAACACATGTTTTACCTCCACTTCCTATATATGCATATTTATTTATGTTACATGTATACTATAGTGCTAATAAATTATGTCTATTACAAAACATATACAGAAATTTAAATTATAAAGAGATCAATTACAGATAAAAGAAATTGTTTTAAATATCTTGCTAATGATAATGTCACTAAAACAATCTCAAGATGTAATATTCCCTTTAGGAGAAATTTAACATGAATATTGCTACTGCAAAGTCAATTCAGTCATGTCTGACTCTGTGTGACCCCATAGATGGCCGCCCACCAGGCTCCCACGTCCCTGGGATTCTCCAGGCAAGAACACTGGAATGGGTTGCCATTTCCTTCTCCAATGCAGGAAGGTGAAAAGTGAAAGTGAAGTCGCTTAGTTGTGTCCGACCCTCAGAGACCCCATGGACTGCAGCCTACCAGGCTCCTCTGTCCATGGGATTTTCCAGGCAAGAGTACTGGAGTGGGTTGCCATTGCCTTCTCCAAACACGAATATTAGGGAAGTATATTCATAGTTCAAACAGTCTTCTTAATAATTAATTTTATTGAGCCAGTTATTATCAATTTTGATTAGATCACCAGTGATTTTTCTTTGTAATGTGGCTCACCAATATCTCCTAGGAATAAGAGAATTGTCAACTCTGACATCCTGTTTTCTGTTTGAGCTTGTCTTCTAATGATCCTCAATGTTTTCATTGATTTTGTTTGTTTTATCTGAAAAATTTTTAAAAATGTATCCTATTTAGTGAAGGTTAGCTTCACTAAAACTAGATAATGCAATTCATAAACCCAGTTAACCAGGGATAAATTGTGACATGTTGAAAGCTACTGAACAAGTGAAGGCACCATAATCAGTCCTTTTATGCTGTAGAAAGCTCTTGCAGGGGACCAGTCAATCATTTTTTTAATATCATTAAGGATACAATTCTTATGTTTTGATAATAAAAAAATAAAATAAAATTGCAAATATTTTATTTTCCCTGTCCAGTAGAGTATCTCATGGCCCAAATTTACTATTTAAAGGTGTAGCTCAAATGATATTTTTTTCCATAAAACCTTTCATTTTGACCAAAGCAGGAGATAAATATTTGATTCCTATGAGCATTCCTACCCTCTTGCCTGTACATCTTTTAGGATTGATTCCAGGGCAATTCATGTTTGGGTTTCCTAGAGCATCTGCATGCAGGGAGAACAGTAAGGAAACCAGTCATGGACATACATATCATTTGTTGTTTAGTTGCTAAGTCATGTCTGGCTCTTTGCCACCCCATGGACTGTAGCCCACCAACCTCCTTTGTCCATGGCATTTCCCAGGCAAGAATACTGGAGTGGGTTGCCATTTACTTCTCCAGGGGATCTTCCTGACCCAGGGATCTAACTCATGTCTCCTGCAGGGGCAGGTGGATTCTTTCCCACTAAGCCACATGGGAAGTCATTATATATCATAGTTCTTCCAAAAATACATGTCTGAAGAGATAAGTGAATCAATCCCTCTACCCTAGTTGCAAATAAACTTTATAATTTTGACTTTTATATTCTTGCCTCTATTAAGTGTTATCAAATGATAGATTATTAGAAGACATGCAAAGAGGAGCTAAAAGTGAGAAAAGGGTTATTTCTTAAAAGATTCAAAATAAATATCAAATTCACAGTGGATAACCATCTTTGAATAACTGTAATTAGGCAATGGGTGATTATCCTAAGATAGTTTTTATTCTAAAATTTTTAATGTGCATACATGTACAATTCAACATATTTTACTCATCTATATATAATATATCTTCCTTCTCCTTTTCTAAATTAGTTCCAGATATAAACTATGCATGACCAGAAGGATATGTTTTTATTTCTCATTTTAGATACTGGATATTGGGAAAGAAATCATTATGGTCGTTACAGAACAACTAAAAATGTTTATTCCTGTGAGAACAGATGCTATAGTAAAGACAACAGGAATTATTTTTAGGGTTTTTTTTTTAGAGCAGCAAAGAACTAAAGGTGAAGGGTGAATTCAAACTGAAGACTGACAAACATTATTGCAGATTAAAAAAAAAAAAAAAGAAGTTCAAGGAACAAAAGACCAAACTTACTTTTAAATACAGCTACTATTTCTGGAAGCATGGTAAATACTTCAAGGGTTGAAAACTCCAGGTTTTGCTCTGTTGTCTGAGAGTTGATCATGGGCATCCTTTATATTTTCCCACATACTCAGATGACTCCCAAGGATCACCAAAGTGAGATTAATGATTTAATTTTCTTTTCAAAGGTTATGTTCTCTTCCTTAAGCCATACACATAACTAACTGTGGGAAAAGTGTACCAGGTCAGACTGGTAGAATTGCAAAGGTTTCCACTGGATTTAATGGGAAAAAAGTAAAGGGGAATCAAATCATTTAAACTGCTGCTTATACTAAGGATTCTGAAGGCCATGCCCACTACCAGAAGCGGGTCTCCTGCTATAGTCTGTCTCTTGGAAATAAAATTTTGTATCAACGACCTGAGAAGAGTTTCTTAGTAAGCACTAACATATATCTTTGCTACAGTTTCTATATTAACAATGATTAGATTCAGAACATAATGTCTCTGACTGTTGGACTAGCTTACCATTTGCATGAGATGACACTTTGTTTCAGCTAATCCTCTGTTGGATAGAAACATACATCTCTATTTCACCTCTGACTTCATACAGTCTATGAAATAACAATAATCTCAGATACGCAGATGACACCACCCTTCTGGCAGAAAATGAAGAGGAACTAAAGAGCCTCTTGATGAAAGTGAAAAGGAGAGTGAGAAAGCTGGCTCAAAACTCAACTTTCAGAAAACTAAGATCATGGCATTTGGTCCCATCACTTCATAGCAAATAGATGGGGAAGAAATGGAAATAGTGACAGACTTTATTTTCTTGGACCCCCAAAATCACTGTAGATGGTGACTGAAGCCATGAAATTAAAAGACGCTTACTCCTTGGAAGAAAAGCTATGACCAACCTAGACAGCATATTAAAAAGCAGAGATATTACTTTGCCAGCAAAGGTCAGTTTAGTCAAACCTGTGGTTTTTCAAGTAGTCAAGTTTGGATGTGGGAGCTGGTCTATAAAGAAAGTTGAGTGCCAAAGAATTGATGCTTTTGAACTGTGGTTTGGAGAAGACTCTTGAGAGTCCCTTAGACTGCAAGGAAATCAAACCAGTCAATCCTAAAGAAAATCAGTCCTGAATATTCATTGGAAGGACTGATGCTGAAGCTGAAATTCCAATACTTTGACCACCTGATGTGAAGAGCTGACTCTTTCGAAAAGACCAGGATGCTGGGAAATATTGAAGGCAGGAGGAGAAGGGGACAACAGAGGATGAGATGGTTGGATGTCATCACTGACTCGATGGACATGAATTTGAGCAAGCTCCAGGAGTTGGTGATATACAGGGAAGCCTGGTGTGCTGCAGTCCATGGAGTCACAAAGAGTCAGACAAGACTGAGTGACTGAAGTGAACTGAAAACTTTGAAATGGATGAAGCCCCAATTTAGGAATCTCAGACTACCTTATCACCATAGGTTCCACTTACAAATTTCCATAGGGACAACTGATTTCTCTCTTACTTGTTCTTTTTAAAAATATATATATATAGTTGATTTATAGTATTATATTAATATAGTATTATAGTAGTTATAGTATAGTAATTATAATTATATAAATATAATTATATATATATAATTATATAATACTATAAATCAACAAAGATCATGGCATCTGGTCCCATCACTTCATGGGAAATAGATGGGGAAACAGTGGAAACAGTGTCAGAATGTATTTTTTTGAGCTCCAAAATCACTGCAGATGGTGACTGCAGCCACGAAATTAAAAGACGCTTACTCCTTGGAAGAAAAGTTATGACCAACCTAGATAGCATATTCAAAAGCAGAGACATTACTTTGCCAACTAAGGTCCGTCTAGTCAAGGCTATGGTTTTTCCTGTGGTCATGTATGGATGTGAGAGTTGGGCTGTGAAGAAGGCTGAGCGCCAAAGAATTGATGCTTTTGAACTGTGGTGTTGGAGAAGACTCTTGAGGGTCCCTTGGACTGCAAGGAGATCCAACCAGTCCATTCTGAAGGAGATCAGCCCTGGGATTTCTTTGGAAGGAATGATGCTAAAGCTGAAACTCCAGTACTTTGGCCACCTCATGCGAAGAGTTGACTCATTGGAAAAGACTCTGATGCTGGGAGGGATTGGGGTCAGGAGGAGAAGGGGATGACAGAGGATGAGATAGCTGGATGGCATCACTGACTTGATGGACGTGAGTCTGAGTGAACTCCGGGAGTTGGTGATGGACAGGGAGGCCTGACGTGCTGCAATACATGGGGTCACAAAGAGTCGGACACGACTGAGTGACTGAGCTGAACTGAACTGAACTGAATTATAGTGTTAATATAGTATTATATTCAGGCATATAACATAGCTATTCAATACTTCTATGGATTAAACTCCACTTATAGTTATAACAAAAAAAAATGGCTATATTTCCATTTACAAATACAAACAGTATTTGTCTTTTTCTGTCTCTGTATATGTGTATACATATATATATATATATATATATACACACACGCACACACATACCTCATTTTCTTTAACTAGTCATATGTTGATGGACACTTAGGTTGCTTCTATATATTGGCTTTTGTACATAATAATGTTGCTCTAAACAGCAGGGTGCATCTTTTTAAATTACATTTTTTCATTTTCTTTCAATATATACCCAGGAGTAAAACTGCTGGATTATATAGTAGCTCTATTTTTAGTTTTTCAAGGGAACTTCAAACCATTTTCCATAGCGGGTGCAACAATTCACGTTTCTACCAACAATTTAATAAGGTTCCCTTTGTCCACATCCTCTCCAACATTTGTTATCTGTAGACTTTTTGATGACAGCTACTTTGACAGGTGTGAGATGATACCTCATTGTGGTTTTGATTTGCACATCTTTGATAATTAGAGATGTGGAGATATTTATATGTGTCTGTTAGCTATCTGTACATGTTCTTCAGAAAAATGTCTATTCTGGGCTTCTGTTCATTTTACAATCAGATGGTTCATTTTTTATACTGATTTGTATGTGTTGTTTATATCTTTTGGATACTAGCTCCTTATCCTTCATATTATTTGCAAATATTTTCTCCAATTCAGTTGTCTTTTCATTTTGTTCATGCTTTCCTTTGCTGTGCAAATGAAAAGTTTAATTAGGTCTCCTTTATTTTTGTTTCTTTTGTCTTAGGAGACAGAACCAAAAAAAAAAAAAAAAAAAACCCAAATGAACAAACATTGCTACAATTTATGTCAACATGTTCTATCTATTCTTTCCTGAGAGTTTTATAGCTTCAGGTCTTACATTTTTGTCTTCGATACATTTTGAGTTTATTTTGTTACATGCTTTGATAGTATGCTATAATTTTATTCTTTTACATGTAGCTGTCCAATTTTCTAAGAAACATTTATTAAGATAATTTTTCTCCACTGCATACTCTTGCTCCAACTATTGTAGAGTAATTGAACATAAATATGTAAGTTTATTTCTGGCTTCTCTATTCTATTCTATTGATTGATATGACTGCTTTTGTGCCAGTACCATGCTATTTGATTACTATAACTTTGCAGTTTAGTCTGATATCAGCGAGTGTGATACCTCCAGATTTTTTCTTTGTTTTCTTAAGATTGCTTTGACAATTTGGAGTCTTTTGTGGTTCCACATACATTTTAGAATTATTTTTTCTAATTCTATGAAAGATGTGCTGGGTATTTTGAGAGAGATTGTATTAAATCTGTAGATGGCTTTGGGTACTACTGACTTTTTAACAATATTGTTTGTTTCCAATCTATAAGCATGAGATATCTTTCCATTTCTCTATATCATCTTCAAGTTCCTTCCTCAATGTTTAAAATTTTCAGAGTATAGGTCTTTCACCTCCTTGTTTGAGTTTATTTCCAGGTATTTTATTCTCTTTGATGCAATTCTAAATGATTGTTTTTCTGCTTTCTCTTTCTGATAGTTCATTATTAGTGTACTTTCTCTTTTATTTTGCCTCCCCATTTCCTTGTTAGTTAAATCTGAATGCGTCTGTTAATTTTACTTGTTGATTAAACAGATTGCTCATCCTTAATATCACAGAAGTTTTAATGTTACCCATACTAGTAAATTTCAACTGTATGGCATTTTATAAATTAAAAAGCGCATTCCTGCAGGTTTTTTAATTTTAATATGTGGAACAAACTTGCAGTATAGTAATGACAATGTTTATCAGACCCAATTATGAAAGAAAATACTGATGTTTATATAAGCTAGTGTCTCAGTCAAGCTTCATATTCCAGAATTGGCAAAACAGGGGTTAGCCAACCCGATGCTTCTGATTCTTTCTCTATGCTTAGGCTATCCAAGGTTGCCAGTTTTTTTAAAAAAATTCTCTTTGAGGGCAGAAAAGAAATACAGGTCCTCTTTCTCCTGTGTCAAATAATTAAATATTCCAGCTTTCCTAAGACTTCTTATGAAAAGCTATTTCAGTTCCATGAAGGTTGTTAGTTAGTGATGTGTTTGACAAATAATTATTGATTATGTGTGAAGTACTTTCCTAGGCAATATGACAGATAGATTAAACTGGTATAGCCCCTGTTCTATGATATAGAGTGACGGAATGGAAATGTCACTCTAGTGGAAGGACCATTTCAACAAGGCTGTCTTCTCTGTTTTCTTTCAAGCTTTATAAATGTAAAACTAGAAAAAATAGTCCATTTAGTCATTTGTTCATTCTGAATTTATTCAGTAAATATAACTACTGACCAGAATTTTTCCTGGGCATTGGATTCTTGAAGCTTGAAATCTAATAGGAGATGTAGTTAACTGAAGAAATAAATAAAACCGAGAAATATGATAAAATACTTGATCGGAACGCAGGGAATATTAGTTGAAGAAGTAATCTGTACTAAGACAGGTATAAGTATATAACAAAAGTTGAATATAGGAAAGAAAAAAGATAACTTTTACATTTTAAAGTCTAGCTGAAGTTACATAAGTGATTCACAGAATATTTTAAAAATAGCTAATTTCTGTCTTCAGTAAGTACTATAAACCACACATAATGATATTAAAGGATAAAACGAAGTAAAATGAGGCCAGTGAATGAAAAATAGATAATCAGAGTGGACATGAATCATGATACTTCATAATTACAAATGCCTTTGAAATATACAATTATAGAAACTAATAGATGAAAGGGAACTAGATGACTAATTAGTCTGGGTTCTCTCAACTGTGGAAATAATTCCTACAATCACCATGACTAATAGTTATCTACTTTCTGACCTCATATTTCCACATAGGGCCCATAACTACAAAAGACGGAGGTTTTTGGTGAGATTGGCAGCTTTAACTATTAGCTATTTATTTAAATTGAACAAAAATCTTCTTAATTCTTCACACTAGCCCTAGATCTTCTGTCTGGGTTTGTCATACAGCAGGCATGTCCTACAAGAATGAAGTATTAGGCTTAGATATTTGGCATGTTTGTTAAGACATCATTGCTTGTTCTGGTAAATACATTATAGAATGTGGAGGAAGAAAAAGAACACTTAAAAAACTGAACACAATAAACAAAGAAAATAAAGAAACTTTTCTTCATATAAAAGAGGAATAATAATGTTGATAATCAAACCCAAACTAGGGAGGAAGAAAAGAAGTAAGTGGAAAAATGCCTGATGCTACAGTGATGAGTGAGGCAGATCTGGAAGCACATGTTCCATAGTGTTCGTGTCAAAACTCACCTCAACCGCTGAGAGAAGACAGCATAAGTGTTGGAAGAACAAACTGAGCCCTCTCAGATAATTACAGTGACAGACAGCAGCTAACAAAGGAAGAAATTGTAAAAGGCTTAAGGTTGAGTTTCTGTGAAGAGCTGAGGTGTCAGAATTGACACTGTGCAAAAGAAGCTGCGGAAGTCTGGTAGCTTTGTGGAAAGAGAAGTAAGGAGGAAGAGAGAAGAGGAATGAGGAAGAGAAACAGTAATTTTTGTATTTCAACCTTCAGTCAAAAATAAATTTATAGTAAATCTATTGCTTTAATATAGAACTCAATGTTTTAGGATTTAACCATTAGTATGGATAAAAATCCACAGCTAATACATAGACATAGGTATCAATTTTATGGCCTTATCATTTTTTAAACTTTTACTATGGTTAATTTTCCATCATCTACAAGTATGTGTATATATGTGAGTGTGTGTGTCTATCTATTTCTGACTCTTTTCTCTGTTAACAAATTTTCCCTCCTGACAGACAATATTCAGGCTATATCGAGCCTATGTAGCACTCCGAACGTTTCTCCCTCAGTTGTTTGTTTTTGACACCATCCATGAATTTTTATACTGCTCCATTTAATGAGTGGTTTTTACCTCTGCCAAAATTGATGCTGTCAACACCAGGAATCTGGATACCCACGTCAGTTTGCTGTAATCATGAGAGGTGACATGGGGACAGGAACCACCTATAATGTCTCTCCTTAACCTCTGAAAGTACCAGATTTCACCTCTTTAAAAAGAGCATAGGATGTCATTCTTACCCATCTCATGGAAGGAAGAATTTCTAGAGTTTAATGGGTTAATGAATGTGAAAGTACTTTGTGTAATTCAAATTTCTGTACAGATATATAAATACTATTATTAATAATATCTGCAATTACATTGGAATTTTAGGGGACAAATACTTTAATAATCCATCGAAGTTAACTGACAGAAATTCTCTTGAATTGATACTTGCCTAATCCTCTTGATGAAAGTGAAAGAGGAAAGTGAAAAAGTTGGCTTAAAGCTCAACATTGAGAAAACCAAGATCATGATATCCAGTCTCATCACTTCATGTAAATAGATGGAGAAACAGTGGAAACAGTGGCAGACTTTATTTTGGGGGGCTCCAAAATCACTGCAGATGGTGATTGCAGCCATGAAATTAAAAGACACTTACTCCTTGGAAGGAAAGTTATGACCAACCTAGAAAGCATATTAAAAAGCAGAGACATCACTTTGCCAACAAAGGTCCATCTAGTCAAGGCTATGGTTTTTCCAGTGGTCATGCATGGATGTGAGAGTTGGACTGTAAAGAAAGCTGAGTGCCGAAGAATTGATGCTTTTGAACTGTGTTGTTGGAGAAGACTCTGAGAGTCCCTTGGACTACAAGGAGATCCAACCAGTCTATCCTAAAGGAGATCAGTCCTGGGTGTTCATTGGAAGAACTGATGTTGAAACTGAAATTGAATACTTTGGCCACCTGATGCGAAGAGCTGACTCATTTGAAAAGACCCTGATGCTGGGAAAGATTGAAGGCAAGAGGAGAAGGGGACCACAGAGGATGAGATGGTTTGATGACATCACTGACTCAATGCACATGAGTTTGAGTAAACTCTGGGAGCTGGTGATGAACAGGAAGGCCTGGCATGCTGCAGTCCATGGGGATGCAAAGAGCTGGACACGACTGGGCGACTGAACTGAACTGAACTGAATATATAAATGTACATAGGCAATTTTCTATATCTGGAGTTATACTAAGAAAAATAACCACATATATGCAATAAAATAACCTCTCACTCAACTGTGGATAGAGAATATATTTGGTCTTTTACATGCATTTTATTTCTTTATAATATACACTACTTACTAAATTTATTCAAATAGTCAATACTACTGTATACACACTATTTATATACATTATTTTCATGAAATAGGCTCCCACAATGAAGAGAATACATTAGTTTCAATGTTTTAGTAAAGTATAAAACCATTTTGTTGAGTGAACAAGTATTCAACATAAGCCTTTTGTCAAAAACTATTAATTTATGTAACTTATATAGATTACAGTGTCCATTAAAATTACATGTATTAGTATCCATTAAAATTGCATGTACCACCACAAATCTTAAAACAGTGTATTGAGATATTATTTCAACAATTGCTTTTTAGTAAAACAAATAAGTTGTGAAATTTAAGTGTCACATTGCAGAGGAATATGGCCAAAATTTTTAAATTCACATTCTGGGTTAGCTATGTTTCTAGAACATCTGTTATGCTATTATGACAGGTGTTTATTAATATGGATGTCTAATCAGATCTCTTGGTTGCTAATAGCTTGGCAATTCAACATCTAAATATTGTCAAAAATCCTTGATTATATGTTGAAAACCATAGATAATTGATTCAAGGCTGTTTCCCTTGACTAGATTAAAAAAATTAAAACCTGTCCTGTGTACTTTCCTTTAGAATCTCAGTGTTTTTCTGAAATTTCTCAAATATTTCAGTAATCAGAATTTCTGAAAAATTAAAAAACTTGTACAAGCCAAGATGTGTCTTGATTCAGATCTCTTTAGTGTACTCATTATATAAACACAAAAAAATTATTTGTAATATCCTAGGGAAAATTACAAAGTAATTCAGTTCATACAGACAAACACACATACACAAATAAAGAGAAAAGCCTATAGAATAGCCCTCCTCCTTTTCGGTGCATGAAAGCTCAGATTTTTTAATTTTCTTAAAAGTATTTAATAAATTCTAAGTAACAGAAGTCAAAAAGAAGTAACTTGATTGAACCGCTTCCATGGGTGGCATTTACATGATAGACTTCAGAGAGAATTTTTCCTTGAATACAAAGAGTATGATGCAAATTTCTAGGAAATTTCTGTGGAAATACTATCATATGGAAATCTTTGCTAGTCTGAAAAAGAATAACTATAGATTCTGAAAGTTTAAAATATATGTCCTTTTCAGTTCAGTCACTCAGTTGCGTCCAACTCTTTGTGACCCCATGAGCTGCAGCACACCAGGCCTCGCTGTCCAACACCAACTCCCAGAGCCCACCCAAACTCATGTCCATTGAGTCGGTGATGCCATCCAACCATTTCATACTCTGTTGTCCCCTTCTCCTTCTGCCCCTCAATCTTTCCCAGCATCAGGGTCTTTTCAAATGAGTCAGCTCTTCACATGAGGTGGCCAAAGTATTGGATTTTCAGCTTCAATATCAGACCTTCCAATGAACACCCAGGACTGATCTCCTTTAGGATGGACTGGTTGGATCTCCTTGCAGTCCAAGGGACTCTCAGAGTCTTCTCCAGCACCACAGTCAAAAGCATCAATTCTTCGGTGCTCAGCTTTCTTAATAGTCCAACTCTCACATCCATACATGAGTTACTGGAGAAACCACAGCCTTGACTAGACAGACCTTTGTTAACAAAGTAATGTCTCTGCTTTTGAATATGCTTTCTAGGTTGGTCATAACTTTCCTTCCAAGGAGTAAGCGTCTTTCAATTTCATGGCTGCAATCACCATCTGCACTTATTTTGGAGCCCCCCCAAAATAAAATCTCTCACTGTTTCCATTGTTTCCCCATCTATTTGCCATGAAGTGATGGGACCAGATGCCATGATCTTAGTTTTCTGAATTAATTCTGAGTTAATTCTATCATTTATATGAGAATGCTTGCTTTTTTATCTCTAATGGTTATTATACATGTTTTTGGTCTAATATCAGCACTGCCCAACAGAACATTGTACAAAAATGGACATGTCCCTGTTCTATTGAATATGGTAACCACTAGGATCAATTGAAATATGTTGTGTACAACTGATGAAACTGAATTTTAATTGTATTAATTTTAATTAAATATTGCATAGTCACACTTGGCTAAGAACTACTGTGTGGGACAGTGCAATGATTTAATAAAATTTGCTTATTTACAGTTCAGAATAATGCTAAATTATTGACATAGATACTTCTACTAGAATTCCATGACTATGTATGAGAAGGAAAAAATATGAGTATTTGGTAGACTAGTGTTCTTTCTAGATATTGTTTTGCTGTGGTAGAAATGAAGGCAGAATAACAAAAACATAGTTTATTAGAGTGTGAATATATTCAGAATTTTTTCCACATGACCTAGATCAGGAGTTGACACTCTGGTTTACAGGCCAAGTTCAGCCTACAACCTGTTTTTATGGGAACCAACACACACTCATTCACTTATATTGTTAATGGCTACTTGTGTGTTCAAACTGCAGAGTTCAGTAGTTAAGAATGAGACCATATGACCTGCAAAGTCGAAAATATTTGCCACTTGGCACTGTAAAGAAAGTTTTCCAGCCTCTATTATAGATAAACAATTATGTGATAAATGATAGGATAAGGTCTCCTCTCTGATGGAGAAATAAACATAATGTACATTTATATGTAATATATGTAAAGTATAAATATATATCATAATCTATATAGCCTAAGAAGTTGTGAGATGCCTAAGGACACACAGAGAAAAAGAATCTGCCTGCCAGTACAGGAGACTCAAGAGACACCAATTCTATCTCTGGGTCATGAAGATCCCCTGGAGGAGGGCTTGGCAACCTGTTCCAGTATTCTTGCCTGGAAAAGTCCATGGACAGAAGAGCCTAGTGAGCTACAGTCCATGGGATTGCAAAGAATCAGACATGACTGAGCATGTACACGCACATGTGTGCACACACAGATGCACACGCGCACACATACACATTGTAAGACCACACAGGTAAGCCTATGTGCTCTGTAGAAATCAGAAACATAGTACTTTAAGAGCTCTGGATACAGCCTGGGTGGAAAATGCTGTGCATGGTCATGCAGCGCATGACATATGCTCTCATCTCAATCCAATAGAGAAGAAAGACAGTCTTCAAATTAGATTCCCATCTTGGTTTCCGTAGTGGATATATTCCATGCCATCAATTGCTATTAGGACACAGAGGAAAGAGGTATGCACAAGGGAACACATATGGTCTATTATTTAGAAACAGAAAGAGTTGGCAATCACAGATGACTTTTTGAGCCCAGAGTTCAGACTCTAATTGCTCAATTTAAGCACTCAGATATTTGATTTCACTTTATTCATAAATAATTTTGAGTTAAATTTGAAGATTTATGCCAAAATAGAAACAAAGCTTTCTTGGATTAGATTACAGTTGTCTGAAAAGCAAATCTAATTTCACTGGAATTTAAATAATTCCACCCATTGTTAGAGAAAAAATTCCTTAAATTAAAATTCATTTTCTGATCTTAGTACAACTGGTATGTATTATTTCTATCTTTTAATAGGAAATGTATCATAAAGAGATATACTTTCATAAATTTATTTGTTGCTGTTGTTCATCTGCTCAGTCATGTCCAATTCTTTGTGACCCCATGGACTGCAGCACACCAAGCTTCTCTGTCCTTCACCAACTGCCAGAGTTTGCTTAAACTCATGTCCTTTGAGTTAGTGATGCCATCCTACCATCTCAGCCTCTGTCGCCCCCTTTTCCTCCTGCCTTCGACCTTTCCCACCATCAGGGTCTATCCTAATGAGTCAGCTCTTTGCATCAGGTGGCCAAAGTATTGGAGCTTTAGTTTCAGCATCAGTCCTTCCAATGAATATTCACGATTAATTCCTTTAGGATTGACTGGTTTGATCTCCTTTCAGTCCAAGGGACTCTCAAGAGTCTTCTCCAGCACCACAGTTCAAAGGCATCAGTTCTTCGGTGCTCAACTTTCTTTATGGTCCAGCTGTCACATCCATACATGACTACTGGAAAAACCACAGCTTTGACTATATGGACCTTGTTGGCAAACTGGTGTCTCTGCTTTTTAATACACTGTCTAGGTTGGTCATATCTTTTCTTCCAAGGAGCAAGTGTCTTTGAATTTCATGGCTGCAGTCATCATCTGCAGTGACTTTGGAGAGCAAGAAAAGAAAGTCTGCCACTATTTCCAGTTTTTCCCCATCTATTTGCCATGAAGTGATGGGACCAGATGCCATGATTTTCATTTTTTGAATGTTGAAGTTTAAGCCGGCTTTTTTGCTCTCCTCTTTCACTTTCATCAAGAGGCTAGTTAGTTTCTCTTCACTTTTTGCCATAAGGGTGGTGTTATCTGCTTATCTGAGGTTATTGATATTTCTGCTGGCAATCTTGATTTCAGCTTGTACTTCATCCAGCCCAGTATTTCACATGATGTACTCTGCATGTAAGTTAAATAAGCAGGGTGAGAATATACAGCCTTGATGCACTCCTTTCCCAATTGTGAACCAGTCCATTTGTTCCATGTCCTATTCTAACTGTTGCTTCTTGACCTGCATACAGGTTTCTCAGGAGACAGGTAGGGTGCTCTGGTATTTCTGTCTCTTTAATAATTTTGTTTTAATCCACATAGTCTAAGGATTTAGCATAGTCAATGAAGCAGAAGTAGATGTTTTTCTCTGGAATTCTCTTGCTTTTTTTCTCATCCTACAGAGGCTGGCAATTTGATTTCTGATTCTTCTGCCTTTTCTAAATCCAGCTTGAATATCTGGTAGTTCTCAGCCCATGTACTGTTGAAGCCTAATTTGGAGAATTTTCAGCATTTCTTTGCTAGCATGTCAAATAAGTGCAATTGTTTGAATATTCTTTGACAGCCTTTCTTTGGGATTGGAATGAAAACTGACCTTTTCCACTCCTGTGACCACTCTGGAGTTTTCCCAGCTTTGAGTGCAGCACTTTCACAGCATCATCCTTTAGGATTTGAAATAGCTCAGCTGGAACTCCATCTTAGTGATGGAGTTCTTAGTGATGCTTCCGAAGGCCCACTTGACTTCGCATTAGAAGGTGTCTGGCTCTAGGTGAGTGATCACACTGTTGTGGTTATCTGGGTCTTTAAGATCTTTTTTTATATAGTTTTTCTGTGTATTCTTGCCACCTTTTTTTAATATCTTCTGCTTCTGTTAGGTCCATACTGTTTCTGTTCTTTATTTTGCCCATCTTTGCATGAACTGCTCCCTGGTATCTCTAATTTTCTTGATGAGATCTCTAGTCTTTCACATTCTATTGTTTTCCTCTATTTCTGTGTATTGTTCACTTAGCAAGGCTTTTCAAATATAATCTGAAATATTTATTTGGTATAAATTTTAAGTTAAAATATAATGGCTTTGCTTTAATTACGTTCATTAAATTTATCATATGAGTTTCTGGAAGGTGTGAAAGAATGCAGTTACAAATTCAAATTAATGTGTAATGATAAAAGTGGGTATTTCAAATTCTGCATTGGTAGAGCCTTTAGTTTTACTGAGTCAATGGACATGAGTTTGAGCAAACTCCAAGAGACACTGAAGGACAGGGAAGCCTGGCATGCTGTAGTCCATGGGGTCACAAAGAGTTGAACATGACAGCGACGGAACAACAACAAGAGCTTTTGATCTTTACCAGAGTAATTTTCATTAATCAGATGTTTAAATAAAAATTAATATCTCAACTTAGAACCTTTTTGCCTCTTATTTCAGTCTAACAGTATAGATCTTGGGTACATAATATAATTAAAGTGCATAATACAACCTAACTTTATGGATGCCTGAACTATGTTTTTCCTTTTCAGCACTGGGTATGAATTTAGACCTTTGCTTGCATTGTGAGATGCAGAGGTTCTCAACAACAGATCCAACTGGTCATTCCAATTATACTACATTGTACAACTAAGTATACTTTATAGTATGCTTAAACTTTTCAGAATCATTGTTCTTATTCCAGTGTAATGCCTTATTAGTCTTAGGAAATCAGCCAGGTGGGGGTAAAGTTGACAAAAAAAAAAAAAAAAACACCTCTATCTATGTCATTATTTCAGAGTTAGCTCTGACCACAACCAAGGGAGAGGTTCCAAATAAAGTCCCAGAGAGCAATAGCAAGACTTCACACATTATCTCTGGCATTTCTGTTGGAAGAGATAACCAAAAATATACCTAGATTGAAATATCACTGAAGAAGGTTTATTTGAATTGTTAGAAAAGGTAAAGCAAAGTCACTGCAGGTGGTGGTAGAGCTGTGAAAATTTAGCCGTCTTACACCATGACAATGGGTTGATGAATTAGGACTAGTGACTTCCAGAGATGAGAGAACTTTTAAAACCTTTATGAGTGAACAGGCACATAGAGAGAAAACAGTGTGAACCATCCTAAATATCCCTTAATTATAGCGCCAAACAGAACAGTTGTTGTGGATCAAATTTTGGGTTTGATAACCGAGAAAATGGGTTTTGTTTGTGGCTGCAGGTTAAAATGACATATACATAAAAACTGGGATTTACAGTCTAGTAATGACTTGTTTTGGACCAGTTCTCTGAAGAATAATTCAATTTATCCCAAAGATACTTCTTGTGATTTCTTCTTGTGTCGTCTATGCCCTTATTTTTATTGTACTGACATTATTGTGGCTAGATATGTGAAAACATATTTGCTTGGGATAATCTTTTGTATCATCCTAACTCCTTGATCTCAAGAGAGGATGATTGGTCCCTCAGAGATCTTTTAAATTCTATCCCAGAAACGTGATTTGACCCAATATCTGTCATATTACCTACAAATTGCAAAAGACATAAACATCCCTAGTTCTGGGGCTCCAGTGCTTATCTAACTACATTGGGAGATAAAGTCAATTAAAACACACATAAGTAAAATAAAATACACATGCATACACCCATTGTTATACTGATTGACAAAGAATGAATGTGAAATGCTCAGTATATAAAATAGCCTATTCTGAATCAGCAGAAGTATTTTTATTCACAACTTTTAAGTTTTATTCAATAAAGCACTATACTACTTAATTACTTTGCAAAGGTTACATAAAAACACACTTCATGCAAGTGTGAATATTGTCTAGGTGGGTAATGTAGAAGACAGGATTTTGTCCTAATATATCATCAGTATTATTTTGAAAGAAAATAATCAGTCACACACAGCTAAACATTCAGATTGCTTAATGAGCACAATTATGACATCTATTTCACCAAAGTCATTCTTTATGGGCACTCACAACTCATGTAGGGCAATTATACTGCAATATGCTTTCCTTATTACATAGTCAACACTTCTGTTTTATATGAAATGTCACATTAAATCTAAAACCCTGAATTCAGTGGCCTTCAGAGAGATATCAACCATTTCTCAAATCATTTACCCAAGAAGGGATATTGAATTTTTAAAAAACTGGAATTATCTTTCCTCTCTATAAAATGAGAAGGTTGGAAAAGATAATCTTACAGGGCACTTTCAGGTCTTAGATCTTATAATTTTATGCCTTTCAATAAATGGTCTCTCAAAATTTAAGTAGACTACACCTTTGGGTTAAAAAAGTATTATTTATAGTGAGGAAAATCAATTATATTTATATTGATAAATGAAGGTATTTATTTTCTATATTAGTTTTAAAGCAAACTTGTTTACATTTTCAGTTATCTGAAACAAGTTAGGAAGGCAGCCACATAGATGATCAACCATATGGGATTAATAAATGTATAACCAAGACAGGCATGAAATATTTTGTATTTTAACCAAACTACTAAACTAACTCATGAAAATGCAATATATTACCTATATAGCTGAGAGTTTCTTTGGGAGGAATGATGCTAAAGCTGAAACTTCAGTACTTTGGCCACCTCATGCGAAGAGTTGACTCACTGGAAAAGACTCTGATGCTGGGAGGGATTGGGGGCAGGAGGAGAAGGGGACGACAGAGGATGAGATAGCTGGATGGCATCACTGACTCGATGGACGTGAGTCTGAGTGAACTCCGGGAGTTGGTGATGGACAGGGAGGCCTGGCGTGCTGTGATTCATGGGGTCGCACAGAGTCGGACACGACTGAAAGACTGAACTGAACTGAACTGTGTCATAATTTACAATTAACACAAACCAACAATTCTATGATTACTTCTTAAAATTTTAAAAAAGATGAATTATCTTTCATCCACATTCAGTTACAGCTCCATACATTTTATATGTAGAAATATATAAATATCTATAATTGCAAGAAAATGACTCAACCACCTCTGAGTAGTATTTACATGGAGAGTATGATAGGCAATATAATCACCAGCATTAAATACATGGAATTTTTAGGTAGATCAATGATGTTTAAATTATTTTTCACTGAGAGGTCCAAGGATATAAACAGCAGAAGTGAAAAACTAGGAAGGATGCTGAATTGGAAGATCTTATGCCTCTCCCTAATAGAATCTCCAACTTTATCTTTTTCTGTTTGTACTTATTTGAAGTAGTTATATCTATGGTGCTGATTTTTGAAAAGATTTCAAATCCATTAAAAAATTTAAAAAAATATATGTTTGTGAAATATTTTAATACTATATTAAGGGATCTATTAATAAACACAGGACTGTAGGGAAAAAATAAATGAGAAAAAACAGAGTAACTGATAAAAGCCAAGGGGAAATAGACATTAAAAGAAAAGAAGCAGGCATAATAAATATCTTTAAAAATTTGTTAGTATAATTTGATGACACTGTACTTCCCATGTCTATAAAATGAATAAGGTAGGATAGGAACTTTGATAATTTCATTATATGCCTGCCTGGAAATGGAAATATTTTAGCATAATTAGTCCATTAGTGTTTCCTCCATTTTATCTCTGTAGTATTGTAATTAACACAATATTACATTCACTATGGATCTGAAAGCGACTTATTTTCCTTAGGGGAGATACAATGGAAATAAAGTGTGTTATCCAATCATACCAGGTTTCAAGTATTCCAAATTTAATAAAGATAAGACATTTACTTCAGAACTACTCTTTCCTCCATGGAAAAATACTCAACAGCAAAGTAGTTGAACATGACTTTATATATTTCAATTGTGTCAACAAAAATGGCAAATGACACTAAAACAAACAAATCCCACTATAATTTTAAAGCTTATAAGACCAGTTTTTATTTGGAAGAAAGGCATAGTCTGCAAACATTTATCCCAGAGGGCTTAGTGCAAAATTTTATAGACTAGAGCTAAAAGGAAATGGAGAAATGCTTTGTGAAATGGAAAGGAGGAGTAGGCTGATACATGCTAGTTACTAAGTTTCTCTGGGACAAGTCATCTAATTTGACCAGACCAGAGAACTTCCACAGAGAGTGCTGAAGGAAGAAATAGGAGAATGTGTAAGGACCAGATCTGGAAAGTTTGGAATGCTGATATGTTTGGGGCATCTCTATTTTTGTCATTCTTCACAAAAAATAAACATGTCTGCAGAGTAAAGAAGTGGTGTTAAACATGTAAACAGCATTAACTAATTCAATATAGCAAGTAAACTCTCTGATGCTCAAAGAGCACTGGCTGGCCTCAGGGATAATTTGCCAGTTGACTGGGTTTTTCATATGCTGTCAGGAATTTGGTTCCTAAGTTTAAACAGTTGATGATGATCTGACTTTTACTCATGGTTGATCACTGACTCCTGCTTGACCCTCTGCCTGACCACCAACAGCTCTTAAGTCTCTCCTTTCTCTGACCATTTAATCTTCACGTTCTTAAAAAATTTTCTGGTTGTGAGCTATTCCTCTGTTTGTGATGGACATTACTTAAAGATAGAAAGTCTTTAGTTCAGTTCAGTTCAGTAGCTCAGTCGTGTCCGACTCTTTGCGACCCCATGAATCACAGCACGCCAGGCCTCCCTGTCCATCACCAACTCCTGGAGTTCACTCAGACTCACATCCATTGAGTCAGTGATGCCATCCAGCCATCTCATCCTCTGTCATCCCCTTCTCCTCCTGCCCCCAATCTCTCCCAGCATCAGAGTCTTTACCAATGAGTCAACTCTTCGCATGAGGTGTCCAAAGTACTGGAGCTTCAGCTTTAGCATCATTCCTTCCAAAGAAATCCCAGGGTTCATCCTCTTCAGAATGGACTGGTTGGATATCCTTGCAGTCCAAGGGACCCTCAAGAGTCTTCTCCAACACCACAGTTCATAGCCTTGACTAGGCAGACCTTAGTCGGCAAAGTAATGTCTCTGCTTTTGAATATACTATCTAGGTTGGTCATAACTTTTCTCCCAAGGAGTAAGCGTCTTTTAATCTCATGGCTGCAGTCACCATCTGCAGTGATTTTTCAGCCCCCAAAAATAAAGTCTGACACTGTTTATGCTGTTTCCCCATCTATTTCCCATGAAGTGATGGGACCAGATGCCATGATATTTGTTTTCTGAATGTTGAGCTTTAAGCCAACTTTTTCACTCTCCTCTTTCACTTTCATCAAGAGGCTTTTTAGGTCCTCTTCACTTTCTGCCATAAGGGTGGTGTCATCTGCATATCTGAGGTTATTGATATTTCTCCTGGCAATCTTGATTCCAGCTTGTGTTTCTTCCAGTCCAGCGTTTCTCATGATGTACTCTGCATATAAGTTAAATAAGCAGGGTGATAATATACAGCCTTGATGTACTCCTTTTCCTATTTGGAACCAGTCTGTTGTTTCATGTCCAGTTCTAACTGTTGCTTCCTGGCCTGCAAACAGATTTCTCAAGAGGCAGGTTAGGTGGTCTGGTATTCCCATCTCTTTCAGAATTTTCCAGTTTATTGTGATTCACACAGTCAAAGGCTTTGGCATAGTCAACAAAGCAGAAATAGATGTTTTTCTGGAACTCTCTTGCTTTTTCCATGATCCAGCGGATGTTGGCAATTTGACCTCTGGTTCCTCTGTCTTTTCTAAAACCAGCTTGAACATCAGGGAGTTCATGGTTCACATCTGGTCTACATATTTTTTGCATAGTTCCAAACACAAGGATGGTGAATGTGCAAACACTGTTAATAATTATGATTATACCAAATCTACTGAAAGAAAAGGCTGAATTTCCCTGCTCTCTGTACGCTGGAAATTCAGTGTTACTAAGGAAAATATGTGGATTCATTTCTTATAAGAGGATTGCCAAACTAGAGATAATTGCAACAATTATCTACAGGCAGTTTATGTTTGACATTACTCTGTGTAAATTAAAATGTGAATATTGCCTAAGTACTCATAATAGTAGTTTGAAAAGAGTTTGCATTAAACTAACTTGAGAAATTTGTAAATAGCACTATGCTGAAAACAAGCAGTGAACTTTGGCAGAAATCTTACTTACTGATTCATTCATATTTGCATTATTTATAAGATGCTAATTGGACTCTAAAAGAGACTCTAAATATGGTACTCCACAAGAGCTCTAATTTAATAATAACCCAATAACAAATATTCATAGAACCCTCAAATGCTGAAAATTCCATGCTTGATAAATCACAATATTAATTACCAAAATTGAGAAAAATAAAATATTAAACAAAACTAAAAATATTTTAGCTTGGCTGAATGACTACTTTAACTGACATGTTTTCCTCAAAATAATCGAGAAATTATTACAACTTTGCATTTAAAAAGCATTTTTGCCAAATATAGAAAGTCTCTAACTTGATATTTCATTAGCATTCACAATTGATGAGTTTAAAGTAGCAAGTAGACAGATGATATCTAAAGCGGATGTTGACTCATACTGACATTAGCAAATTTTGACTTACTCACCAGGCTTCTCTATTTCCAGTAATGAAAGAGATAGAGGTGATACATATCACTTTCTTATTACATAAATAAAAGTATGAGACAAATTAAAATATAATTATGAATGCTATAACAAATTCTACTTTTAAAATGCCAGTACAACTGCTGCTTGAATAAAGAATCTAAGTTCTCCACAGACAGGGTATCAAATTGCCTCCTGAAGACTTTCTGTGTGTCACTTCCTTGCCTGTAAAATGAAAAGAGGGACTACAGGAGCTCTTAGTAGGTCTCTTACATTTCTGAAATCTAATACTTGATAAATAAGATAACCTATACGATAGCTGCATTGGTAAATCACTGCTGCAGCCTTCAAAAAGCCATCTTTCAGAAAAAAAACATAAGTATTTATGTAATCAGAAAAACTTCCTGACACTACATGTACCTTGTTCCACTATATTTTAATCAAGTCAAGTTCATGGTGACTACTGAGAAATATTTCTTCTCACAAATTGAATATAATTGGATTGCTTTTCAGTAGCATAATTCGAGTCAATAAAAATCAAAGATATGCACCTGTTCTAATCATTTGAAAAACTGATAGATGCAAAGGTTACAAAAGAGAAAAACATTGCCCAAAGCTATTGAGACACAGTGGACAGTGACTGCAGCCACGTAGAAGACGTTCCTTAGAAAAAAAGCCATGACAAACCTAGACAGTGTATTAAAAAGCAGAGACATTAATTTGCCTACAAAGGTCCATATAGTCAAACTATGGTTTTTCCCAGACTGATAAATGGTATGAAAATACCCATACTTTGGTGTATAAGCCTTTTAACAAAATGATTCCATCCTCGGTAAAGATGGGCTCTATCAATGCATAGTTCATAAAATCTATGTGTCACCATATTCTTTCACTAACAAGCCAAAGTAAGGAACTATTATCAAACTCTATTTCCAAGGCAACATATTAGTGCAACACTAAGCTATTTGATAATGTAAACAAAGGCCAAATTAAGAAGTGGAACATATGCTTGCCAAGATGAGTAGCAGATTTGGGGGAACTAATTAAAGACTGATTCACATGATGAAACTAATCTATTACTAGCCTGAGACAGACTCAGACACATTTCATGAATGAATAAAAGTAGCACAAGTTAGGTGACTTAAGATCCAGTGTTCCAGAGAGCAGCCAACTATATTCTCTGTAGCAGCATCTGACTTGATAGTGCATCATGGCCTGAGGAAAGAGACTGCTGATTTCTCACAGATATCCACTTCTACACCATAGACCTGGTAATATTCCTAACATTAACGGCATCATCATCTATGTTTTTTGTTTTGCATTTTTCTTTTAATTTTTGTTGGAGTATAGTTGATTGTCAACATTGTGTTAGTTTCTGCTATAAAACCAAGTGAGTTTGTATACATACACATATATCCACTCTTTCTAGATTACATTCCCATATAAGTCATTACAGAATACTGCATAGAGTTCTTATCAATTACCTATTCTATATGTAGTAATATGTATATTTCAGTCCCAATCTCCCAATTCATCCCTTCACTTCCTTCCAGTCTCTTATGCTTTTAAGTGCTAAATCTAGTAGTGACAGTGTTGTATTAGTTGAATGCTTTGTTTCATATGAAAAATGCTGCCAATGTCCATCATGTTAAATACCTTGTTTTGGTTTGCCTGCTGTTGTGAACTGGAGATGTTAGCTCAGCTGGCTAGAGCACTGGGTTAATGAGGACAGGGTCATAGATTTTATCCCCATTCAGCCCAGTTAACTTGGCAGAAAAAAAGCTTGCTACACATGCTACAGCTGTTATTTCAGCAAGCCCAGCTGTAAATGTGTAATGTGGGTCATGGCGGAGGGGATCAAAACGACTCACCCATCCAGTCTCTTGGAAAACAATTCCAAATGTCCATGGTTCAAGTCAGCAAAGGTGTATTTTCTTTAAATGGCACCATTACTTGTTTTTCAGATTTTGCTAAGCTCTGAACACTGATGGAAGACATAAGTTCAAGACAACTTGTTTTACATCATTTAATGTGTTTTGCACACGATCTATTGTCTGTTTCAAGTAGTTTGTCCACCTGTAATGATGGAATAATTCATACATCTTAAGCTGCAGAACTCAACATCAGGCAGAAACGGTGATTTCCAAGGGGATAATTATGTAAAATGGAATACATTTTCTGAACCTAAGATTTTGAGGAGGATTTTCAGCAGTAGAATATGTTGAACCACGCTAATAACAGGAGTTTTGCTACCTAAGCATTATGAGTAGGAGATGTCCATTTCATAAAAGAATCATGATTTTAAACTGAGTCTATGTGGCAGATTAGTAAGTCAGTTGTACAAAAAGATTCTGCACAACTACACCAAAGATTAGAAGCAACACACACTGGACAGTAGTACATGTGTGTGCCAGGACACACAGACATACATACACACTCATCAGAATTCAAAATGTGAGTTTCATCATCTAATGATAATCTTATATGATGTCTCCCTTATGATGAACCTCCTAACAAATCCACGAGACCATCAGCAAAGACCTTTAAAACTCAATGGAATCAAGTATTGAAAGCAAAGTAAACTAACTCCTTCTTGTTTCTAGTTCTACTGCTAAATTTCTGTGTAATCCTACTTACATGTGCTTTATATGAAAGACTGTGTCATCTGTTTCATGTAGGATAAAATAGAAAGAATTGGCTCAACATACAAGTCATTATACAGATCCCCATATGTAATCCCCGATGTTTTGAAAAGACTTTTCATATTAACTTTTACTTTGGTAAAGGTATTTAATCAATATTTTCACTGAGTTAAGTTCTATTATTCACAAACATTGTGCCTTGCTCTTATAGCTAGTTTCAATTGATTTTTAGAGAACAGAAAAGGAAAGGCACACATTCAAAATTCTATCCAAACAAAACAATAGATCAGAATCCTTAGACTCCAGGAATATCATCAGAATGATAAAAGTCAGGAAGATTCTTCATGTTCTAGCTATTTTAAATGGTGCTGGGGTACATGTGTCTCTTTAAATTATGGTTTCCTCAGGGTACAAGCCCAGTAGTAGGATTACTGGGTCATATGGTAGTTCTATTTTTGTTTTTTTAAGGAACCTCCATACTGTTCTCCTTAGTGGCTATACATAATTTACATCCCCACCAACAGTGTAGGAGGGTTCCTTTCTCTTCACATCCTCTCCAGCATTTACTGTTTGCAGATTTTTTGATGATGATAATTCTGACTGGTGTGAGGTGAAACTTTATCAGAGTTTTGATTTGCATTTCTCTAATAATTAGTGATGTTGCACATCTGTTCCTGTTCCTCTTGGCCATCTGTATGTCTCCTTTGCATAAAAACCTATTTAGGTCTTCTGCAAGGTTTTTTTTTTCCTTTTTTGACTGGTTTTTTTTTTTTTTTTGATACTGAGCTGTATGATAGGTGGGATGGGGGGGTGGGAGGAAGGTTCAATTCACTTCATTGTACAGCAGGAACTAATACAACATAGTAAAGCAATTATACTCCAGTAAGGGAAAAAAAAAAAAAAAGACTTCTTCAGAAAAAAACATGACAGTGTTAAAAATTCAGAATTCTATGAGATCTTGTTTGATTGATAAGTACTTTCCCCTCTCTGTCTGCATCCTACAAGGCAGAACAGCAACCTCTGTCTAAAGTTTCTCCATTTTAATATTCTTGTTACTTTCATCTTGCTCATTTGTTTACTAATTTCACAAGTTAATTTGTATTAGGTTGGTGCAAAAGTAACTGTAGTTTTGCATTGTTGATCTTTGCCTTTTGATACTGGAATGCATTCTTAAACAAAGGTGGTTATGTTTTATACCATTTAAATGCTCATTTCTCACTTCATGTTTTTTGTTAATAACATTACTTGCTGTTTATTTTCTATTTATTTTAGATTATTGAAATGATGTTAGGTAAAAAGCAAATACGAGCAATTTTTAATTTTTTTTTTAAATTCAAGTTCAAATGGGTTGTAAAGCAGTGGACACAATTCACATTATCAGCAACACATTTGGCCCATGAACTGCTCATAAACATACAGTGCAGCGGTGGCTCAAGAAGTTTGGCAAAGGAGACGAGAGCCTTGAAGACAAGGATCACAGTGGCTGGCGACCAGAAGCTGACAACAAACAACTGAGAGCAATCCTTGAAGCTGATACTCTTGCAACTACATGAGAAGTTGCCAGAGAACTCAATGTCAACCATTCTATAGTCATTTGACATTTGGAACAAATTGGAAGGAGAAAAAGCTTGATAAGTGGGTGCCACATGAGATGACTGAAAATCAAAAAGTTGTCATTTTGAAGTGTCCTCATCTCTTATTCTACCCAACAACAGTGAAGCTTTTGTCAACTGGACTGTGACATGCAATGAAAAGTGGATTTTATATGACAACCAGCATTGACTGAGTAGAAGCTCCAAAGCATTTCCCAAAGCCAAACTTACACCAAAAACAGGTCACGGTCACTGTTTGGTGGTCTGCTGCTGGTCTGATCCACTATACCTTTCTGATTCCCAGTGAAACCATTACATCTGAGAAGTGTGCTCAGCAAATCAATGAGCTGCATCAAAAACTGAAGGCCTGCAGCTGGCACTGGTCAACAGAATGGACCCAATTCTTCTCCATGGCAATGCCCAACCACATGTCACACAACCAATGCTTCAAAAGTTGAATGAATTGGGCTACAAAGTTTTTCCTCATCTGCCATATTCATTTGACCTCTTACCAACTGACTATTGCTTCTTCAAGCACCTTGACAAATTTTGCAGGGAAAATGCTTTCACAACTAGCAGAAGGTAGAAAATGCTTTCCAATCACTCCTCAAGTCCCAAAGCACAGATTTTTATGTTACAGAAATAAATGTTGGCAAAAATGTGTTGATTGTAATGGTTCCTATTTTGTCTGATAAAGATGTGTTTGAGCCTACTTATAATGGCTTAAAATTTACTGCCCCAAACTACATTTACTTTTGTGCTAACCTAATATACCTTGTTAGCAATGCAGACATAAGATCTGAAAGTCATACATTAAGTCAGAAGAGAGTCTTGTTAACAGCTTTGATTGTTGGGATCAGGATATTAGAGTTAACATGATACTATAAGAAAAAGGGACTTATTGGTGCTATTGTAAATTTCTAACAATAATATTTACTCTTTATTAACATTACTATGTATTTTTCTTTGTGTTTACTTCAGTTTTGTTTTGTTATTCTAAATACTGATACATATTAAATAAGTTAAGAAAAGTAAAAATACGTATTATGAAGATTAATGAAAAAACAACTTAAAAGGGGGTTGGGAGTCTGGGATGGGGAGCTCTCATGCAGTACCATTTGATGTCAATTGCAGGAGTTATTGATGTCAATTACAGAAAGAATTGTTAATTAAAGACCCCAACAGAAGAATCATTAACAGCAAAGGCTCATCAATTACAGAAAATAATTAAATAAAAAATGTGTACATTGCATCTCCTTCAAGAAAGTGACTCTTGCTGCAACTCAAACAGTGAGAAACTGTTACCACATTGAACTCTAACTTTTCTCCAGCAGACTTCCATTCTTTCAAAACAACCTCTCTCAACTTCCTCCTTTTACTCTATAATATAGCATTCCTCTCCTTTGTTTGTTAGACTTGCCTATGATGTTTTGTTGTGGTTCACTTGTTCCAAATTGCAATTCTCTGCTATTTCCAAATAAATCAATTTTTTTCTGGTAAAAGAAGTTTTTATTTTGGAGGTCAGCAGTATGTAAGTCCATAGTTAAAGGCTATCCTACTAAGCATCATAGTTTCCTCTTTTTTTAATTGAAATACAATTGATTTTCAATATTAGTCTTAGGTATACAACATAGTGATTCAAAATTGTATAGATTATACTCCATTTAACTTACTATAAAATATTGGCTATATTCCTGGTGCTGTACAACATATCCTTGTAGCTTGCTCATTTTTTAAAATGCAGCTTGTGTTAAGTGTGGTTTTATTTCACCAGGCATTATGGAGCTGAGAGCTGTAATGTAAAAATGAAATAACAACAAAACAAAAAGTTTAAATGTGTATTTACACTATGCTCCCTCTTAAAATAAAACCTTTGAGATGCTATGCTAGAAATATGGTTTGTTTTGTTTTTTTACCGTTTTTACCTTGCTAACTCCTCCTCATTATACTCAGATCTCTTCATAATTGTCAATTCCTTAGGGAAGTCTTCTCAACCTCACTAAGTCAAGTACCTTTTTACATTTTTAAAAGAAAATAAGAGCATTTACTGCTTATGAAATGTATTTTCTCATGCTTTACAGTAAAGAAAGGCTCAGCTTAGGATTGTGTGCCCAAGCAACAGACTTGGCAACACCAGTTATAGCAAACAATGAGGTTGAAATTCTTTTTGCAAATGCTCAATCATTCTCTATCCCCAACAAGTCTCATCTACCCTGACTCATAGGTGACTGACAGTCAAATATTTCTCTTGTAGGCCAAAAGATGGAGACTATTTTTCTAAAAGAAGTATAGAAAGTATATTCTTAGTCCTCTGACTTGTAATAAAAATATTGAAATCTTAATTCAAAGTGTTTAGAATCCTCCAGCTTAAAGGCAAGATATCCAACCAGTCCATTCTAAAGGAGATCAAACTTGGGATTTCTTTGGAAGGAATGATGCTAAAGCTGAAACTCCAGTACTTTGGCCACCTCATGCGAAGAGTTGACTCATTGGAGAAGACTTTGATGCTGGGAGGGACTGGGGGCAGGAGAAGAAGGGGACGACCCAGGATGAGATGGCTGGATGGCATCACTGACTCGATGGACGCGACTCTGAGTGAACTCCAGGAGTTGGTGATGGACAGGGAGGCCTGGCGTGCTGCGATTCATGGGGTCGCAAAGAGTCAGACACGACTGAGCTACTGAACTGAACTGAACTGAACTGATTCTTCATCAAGTGAGACCAAGTACCATTTAAGGTCAAGTCTCACCTGAGTTCACAAATGTACAAGTTTGCTTTTCTTTGAATTATTCTTTAAATATAAGCAGAGATCCAAGAATTACCATATATTTAAGAACAGTTGTTGACATTGAAAAGAAATAGTAAGGTAAACAGGGGAGAAATGACCATTAAGGAGGCCAGATTATTTAAGAAAAATAAGCAAAATGAAATTAAAATGAATTAATCAAAATAAAATACTCAATACTAACTAAAGGATTTATGAATGGTATATGCATACCACAATAATAGGATAATAAGAAAACAAAATCATTTAAATAACAGGTAAATTAATTCTAATGAAAGAACTAGAAAATAAAATTAAGAATAAGAGGCAGAGCTTTGGAGAGAAAAAATAAGAAATATAGAATCAATAGAGAAAATCCAATATACAATAAATAGGAGTTCTTGAGAAATAGGATATAGGAAAGTGATGGAAATTTAACAGATATAACAGATATGGAATTCTCAGAGGTGGAGGGCACATTATATTTTTCCTCAGTTCTTTTTTAAAAAATCATTTCTACATATATTACTTTTTGTTTGTTTTTGGTCTCTTTCCTTTTATTTTAGCTTCTTACATTTTTTTTTTCCTCAACACAGGAATCATCCTTTTAAAATGTACTACAAAGCAGTGAACATCTTTACTCAAATCTCCAAAATGCACCATTATATTCAGGGAAAAAGCCAAAGGTCTCATATGATCTAACTTGCACTCCCTAACACATCTCTGACCTTTTCTAACACCATTTAGCCCAGGCTTAAAGATCAGGCATGCTTGCCAACAAGGGTTTTCTCTAACCTAAACTTCTGCCTCAAAATTTTTCTTCGATAGTGGCATGCTTACTTCCCCATTTCCTTTGCCTTATGCATAAATGAGGCTTATTCCGATCACAACAGTTCAAACCATTACTCCAAACTAGCAATACTGGTCTTCCTCACTCTTCATGTTTTCATTTCCCTATACCTTTAAAAAATGCAATCAGATTTGCTTACTTATTATGTCCACCCTTTACTGTCAATGTTTATTTAGTCAGTGAGATATAAGCTCCATGAGATCAAGTACTTTTGTAGCTTTTGGTCATTATTGTATTGCAACAGCCTACAACAGTGCCTGGCATACAGAAGATGCCCTATAACTACTTAAGTGAATAAATAAACAAACACGGAATTTCTCCACTAAGTGGCACAAAACATGAAATAATGGCATTGTAAAAAAGAAACTCCAATGTGAACATACCACTCATTGTGATAAATAACATACAGTCCACAGGGTCACACAGAGTCAGACACAACTGAAGTGACTTAGCAAGCACACACATGCACGCATAGCTTGAATAAGACAGAAATTTCTTGGTTTTTAAGCATATAAAACCATCCAATAGGTGCCACATAAGTGTTATAATGCTGGTTATAAAGTAACATTGCCAAGTGAAAATCAAGGTACCCTCACAAAATTCGGCAAGTTACAAATGTGGCAGGATAGATAGAAAAAAAGTTAAGATAGTTACTATCCTTGTCATACAAACTGGGACTCCAGATAAACTCTGTTCTTATCATGGAAAGCTGATAATTGGTTAACAAAATAGTTATTAGAGTCTGATTCTTGAATTTATAGAGACAGCCACTAACAGAACTAAAAGCAAATGCTGGTATAAATTTATAGGGAGTCAAAACAATGATCATGGCTGATAAAGTATAAAATAGCAATATAATCATTTAGTGAAACCTGGATAACTAAAAAGAAAAACTAATTATCAAAGTAGCTAAAAGTGCTTATATCTTAGAATTTACATAAGAAGAGGGGAGGTGTATGTAAGAGGGGACTTTTTAAAAAAATGTGTTCTTATGTACTATTAGATCTTTTAGTGCACAATATTTCTTTAATAAATTGTTTAAATATTTGAAAATAAACAAAAAGCAGCCTGGAGAATACATATTAATAATTACTAACCAGTCAACATTATTTTCATTCTATCTGTGAAAAATGAATGATTTTACTATGGAGATGTACTTTAAGGTGTAACACAACAAATCATGGCTACAAAACAAAAAAGGCAAATAATACAATTAAAATTAGAACCCTGCTACTAAATGTTCATTCTGAGACCAAGGCCAGAATAAAAGGCCAACATAAAATAATACCATATATGTTTCCACAATCAGAGGTTGAAGTCATAGTCTCTTTAAGGTGGAACGATAAAAGTACTGGTAAAAATCAAAACTTGGCATTCCCTTACTTATACAATTCACTTATTTATTTTTTTCATTCATACATCAAATGTATATTGTGCTCCTATTAGTTTCTAAGCATTGTGCAACATTTTATGAGAGAAAATTCATGCAGCCCCTTTCTCATTTCCCATTCCTAAGTATTGTTATCTCACTTCTGAGCATTATTTTGCCATGACAGAAATTTGATAAGCAATAGCCACCACTTGGAATCATGTATTAACTAAACTATAAACATAAATACATTAATTTTACATATCAAGTTATATTTTATAAAATATATTCATGTAAAATAATTACTTTCTTTCATAAGAGTCCTGTGGGGCTAGTACTTCTCTCTTCCTAATTAACAAACGAGTAAGCTCAGGGAAGGCCAGGGACTTGCCAAAGATCACATATTTGAGAAGAGGTGAGGCAAATACCCAAATTCACTATATTTTCCATCATATTTCCCCTACTTTTGCATCATGGTAATGCTTAGGCTGGACATGTTTGTGCAATCCTGGTTATTCTAAAGACAGATCAAGTGCTCCTCTCTGGAAGCTAGTGATTCAGTTCAGGCACAGTAACTGCTGCTTTTTTTGTTGTACTCATACTTCATCATATCTGACTCTTAGCTTCTTTATTGAGATTCTAAACCTTGTATTCTTGTGTGCATGCATGCGTGCGTGCGTGTGTGTGTGTGTGTGTGTGTGTGTGTAGTATTTATCCTATTGTTTCAATGCCCTTCCATATTTTTTGGACAAAACATGTCATGTGATGCCTGCTAGCTTGTGTATGCTGCCTCATGGAAATGCACTCATTATGCAGGCTTAGTATAGGAGAACTTTAACTTATGATTTTGACTGATTTAAAAAGCATAAAAGCTGTATTTCATAAAACTTCATACCTAAACAAATGACTTCTCTTATAGTTCTGTACGTAACATAGAGACATGTATTAGGAATCAGAGAATTGCATGATAGACTTGCTTCTACCACCTACTGTGCAATATGTGAGGAAAGAGTGGGGGCTGACTCTGGAGTCAAATGGGTTGGAGTCAAATCCCATCTTCAGCATTCACCAGCTGCGGGCCTTGGGCTGTTATATTCTCTCCATGCCTCAATGTATTCATCAACAAGATAAAAGCAGTATATACATCACAGGATTGTTTAGAAGGCTAAATCAGTTAATTGAATAGTTTACAATAGTGTCTGAAACACAATGGCACTTAATAAATTATTATTAGTTATTTTATCTTCCTTACAGGTGATATGGGTAATCAAATTAGATGGTACATGTGAAAAAGATTTGAAAATTCTCTCACTATTTCTCTAAATCATGTATTTATGGTGAACAAAAAATGAAATTCACAAATTTGAAATGTGTTAAGTGACTCACTATTAATCTTAAGCATTACATGAAAATAATTAAATGCTATCTAGTAAGGACTGATTTATTGTGAAATCCTCAGAGTACTTCCCCACAATTCAGTTATCAGTGATTTCTGATTCATTCCACCATAAAATTCTGAGAAAGGAAAACAAAAGAGGGCATTTGCTGTTGCCCTTCTGGGGTTCATACATTCCAGACTCACCCTCTCCAGACTGATTCGTCACAATTTTCACCTAACTTCAGAGCAGCACAGTGCTCATTGATGGGGAAATCCATTTATTTAGGTAATTTGAAGAAATAGCTCTACTTCTTAACTTCATTTGCATAATCTCAAACTGAATATGATTTTGACTATTTACTAGCTTTTCATCATTTATAAAACAGTAATTTATACACTGTGAGTATTCCAGAGAACTCCTTTAATAACCACTTACTTTCAATTTCCTGTGGCCCACACATCATTCATTTGAATGAGAAGGGATCCATCTGTGTTAGCAAATTAAAGCTCATGAAAGGAAAACAGACACTACCCATAAGGAGGACCCTGAACCTTGGGTTAAGAATACAAAATGTATTGGGTACCTGCAATTCAGAAACTGTGGCACTTTTCCTGAACCTTCAACTATATTTTAAAATCAATGTTATTATTTTCAGTCACTCTCTCTTGGTAGCCCAAGATTGTAGAATAATACAAGAACAAAGCAGCTTATAGTACTATGGAAAAAGCACAGAATTAAAAACAAAAGATTGGGAGGAAATAGGTCAATATGACACATAGGGAAGATATAGAGAAAGCAAATGAGAATATAGTAGCAATAGAAGGATGCACCATATATTTTCGAATGTACTCTTTGTAATAAACATATTAGATTCCTAGTAGAAATTTCTGTCTCAAACCTTTTTAGATGAGTTATTTGGAAATGAGTTTATATTACATGAATTTCTTTTTCTATTTACATTTCTACTGCCAATATTTGAGGTTAGCAACTACAGGTCACTTGACTTAAATTCCCAAAGTTTAGCATAGGACATGGCTCATAGGAGAACCTTATAAATATTTGATTATGTTGCAGAAATTAGGGATGAAGTAGAGATGAAGAATGGGTAAGATTGCCTATTGTGCAGATTAATTGATGATTTTAACATATTAAAAACTGAATTAAAGAAAATTGTAATTTACCTGGTATCCAAATTAATGCAACAAAATGTATGCTTTTTTATGTCTTTTGATTTTATCCACACTGTGCCCTCATCCCCCATACATCCATACCCCCTTCCACATACATACACTTTTGTAACCTAGAAACTTGTGAAAAATTGTTTCAAACGAATTAAATGGGTAAATTTTATAGAGTAAAATAAATATCTCTTTCACCTCTGCTTGGTGAAATACAAGCACATAAGTGTATATTTACATAAGTAAATATAATATATTTACATATATTAAAGTATATATAATATATTTACATAAGTAAATATACACTTATGCATTAAACAGGTGTATTAACACACACGGATGGCATCATTTTACACAAACAGTGGTATACATCATTATTTCCTCAAGACTACTGTGAATAATATTAACCATGCATTTTAAGTCAATATTTTTTAAAATAGTCCACAGCAGAATAAACTAGGAAGCTAAAAACATTCTCACTCACTGTCCCCTGACATTTAGACTCAGTAAGTCTATAGAAGGGACAAAAATTATATACATTTAAAAAGCTCCCCAGAGATTTCTGATCACAGTTTGAGAACAACTGTTCTAACAGGAATTACTTCTGCTAGAAATATGCACATAGGCATAGCTGAATTCACCTAGGAGGTTAGAAAAGAGAATTGTTTGTTTGGATTTATGTCATGGAGACTTATCATAGCGATGCACAGAATTTGTACAGTAGTTCAAAACTTTAAAATGATTCAGATTTGAATCAGGTCATAAAAAGTATATATCTTTATAGAAAAACATTGCTTGATAAACTCACTTTTCCAGAATATTATGCCCTCCTGGTTCAAGGTAATGCAGAAATAAATCTGGTTAAAAGAATAAACACTAGGTTAATGCAAGCAATACTCAGATTAATTCTGATCTAACTTTCCCTTGCAATCCAAAATTTTATACTGCTAAGTATAATTTGACAGGTCCCTTCAATTAGTTTATGAAGCTAGGTCATAGCCAGACTTCTCACAGGAATCATATGCAGTCTGTTTTGTCTTCCTTATTTGCCTACTGAACAAATAACAAGTTCATATCATGAATCCTCATCTGAAACCTAAGCCTTAAATCTAAATATAACTTTAATAGTATTGGGGATGGAGTACCAGGATTAAATTTATTCAAGGACTCTCATCATTGCCCACTACCTAGACACACACAGTAAATAAAGTGTGATGTGATGACACATTGATGTAGCAAAGTGGACTCAGCTCCTGGTAAAGTGCCTCCCTCCTACCTAAGCTCCTTCCCCAATTTGAAATGGACATGAGGGCAGTGCAGAAAAGTCCTTTGTTATCATCAGCCTTCCCTGTGTTGTTACTGCAACTAGAAATGCAATTTTGCTAGTTCTCAGCTGGACTGTGAGAACATAGAAGCTCCTATTTTATACCAACCACTCGCACATTGCTTTGAAAATGTCTGTGTCTGTATTCCAACTCCACAGGAATACAAAACAAATGTGAAGCAAATGTAGAAAGATTATTAGAATGAATGTAAGAGTCATTAATTAAGTCTTAAACTTACACATAACACATATAAAACATAATTATGCAAAGTATTGTGTGTTTATGACCTTTTCACTTATTAAGGGTGAATTCTAAGCCATTTGGTAGCCTCCTTTTACTTGGTGTCCCTTCAAGTGATGGCAAATTTCTATGTAGGAGGAACTGAATGCTAAGCATTGCTGTGACACAGTCTTGGGTTAAGGGTGCATCTAATGAGGATCATCTTTCAACTTGCTCATGTTTGTGAAGGCAGTACCTTCACGGCTTCATCACCCATGTCTACATTCCACCAGCCTAACTGCCAGAACAGGATCTTAAGATTCCTAACTAAAAACATTTTGAGCATTTAAATAATCTATTGTCACTAGGATGCTGAAGCTGAAGCTCCACGTGATGGGAAGAGATGACACATTGGAAAAGACCCTGATGCTGGGAAAGACTGAAGGCAAAAGGAGAAGCAGGAAGTGGGGAATGAGATGGTTAGATGGCATCATCGACTCAATGGGCATGAGTTTGAGCAAACTCCAGGAGAGAGTGAAGGACAAGGAAACTTGGCATGCTGCAGTTCAAGGGGTTGCAAAGAATTGTACATGACTTAGCAACTGAACAACAACAATAGGCTATACATGAGACATAAGGCTTTTCGGTGCTCTTGTCTGAAAATTGTGGATATTACCTGCTCAATTTCAGAGGAGTCTCATGAGGATTAAGTAACAGATGGATTACTTTAAAAATAAAGCTTTAAAAATTTATGGTATACTTTATAAAAAAAATGTAAGTTCTCAATTTTGTTGGAAGACTCATTAGGGAGGGAGAACAAAGGATAAGCTGGCTCTTCTGCCATGTTCCTTCTCTCTTAACTTTTGATGTCATTTACCACCTAGCTACTACATGTCAATTCCAAGAATCATCCTTACTTTTATTTTGCATGCTCAGTCATGTTCAACTCTTTGTGATCCTATGGACTATAGCCTGCCAGGCTCCTCAGTCCATGGAATTTTCCAGGCAAAGATACTGAAGTAGGGTTGCTGTTTCCTTCTCCAGGGGATCTTCCCAACCCAGGGATCGAACCCACGTGTCTGGCATCTCTTGCATTGATAAGTGGGTTCTTTACCACTGAGCCACCTGGGAGGTCCTTTCCTTTATTACCTATATTCAATCAGCAATTAATTTCTACCAATTAAAACAAAATTTTCACATAAATAATTCTTGAATCTGCTCTCTCTGGTATTTTTCTATTGCTATCCCTGATCCAGATTCTCATAAAAGAGTCTTCAGGAGGTATCACTAACATTATTCATATATCCCTCAAATCTATTTTCTAAATAGCTGAACAAATATGCGATCAAAATGAACTATTTCCCGTTTCAAATGCATCCAAAGCTTCTGTTCATGCTCATGCTTCTCAGTTTGACAAATCACTCCCTCTACAGAAAGACCATTTCCTGTCTGCAAGCTTCCTTTCTACATTCTCTACCTTCCATTTCACTCTGGCAGTGCCAGTTTACTTACCACTCATCTCTCAAGACTTGGCCAAGGTAACACATCATCCAGGAAATTTTTCTTGATGCCACTCTCTCCTGACCCATAGCACATTTCCTACGGCTTCTATAAATCCTGTATCTATTTGCATCACTGCATTTTCTACATCTTTTGTCTTATCTTGTTGATTTATATGTCTGTCTCTTCTGAAGGGGGAATGCCTTGACAGCAAGGTCTGTGTCATAATGTCTAAAGGTTCTTATATTGTAGGCACATAATGAGCCTCAATAAACAGCTGTTTCTAAGTGTAAACAAAGAAAGTAGTAGTAAAAATAATTATATGGAAATAATTATATAAGGAGAAAGAGCTGGCAGAGAAATATTACAAGTACAATCACTGGTAAGAAAGAGGCAAAAAAATAAAGGGAAATAACTGATGAAATATGGATAAAGGAGAAATAAGAGAAGGTGGAAAAATAACAAGAGTTGGTTCATGGAGAATAGGGTTATCACAGGACAAGATAAGAGAAGCAGCCTGCAGAAAGAAAAGGCAAAATTGACAAATAAAAACCAATTTTGTTGAGCTCAGATAAACAGAAGAGAAGAAATAAAAAAATGTATTGATAGGCAATAACGAGGGAAAATAGCATCCATAAGGTAGCCATCTGGGTAGTAGAAGAAAAAGAGAGCCCAGAATAATTGAAGATAATTAATTCAATGTCAATGTGAAAGAAAGAACATCTAAGGAAAACAGACAAACACAGGAAAGAAACAGTAAGAAATTATGATGTGGAAATATATTAGAGACTGTCTTTTAAATACTGAGCCATTTGTTTGTTTGTTAGAATAAGTCATTTGCTAAAAACATAATGTAAATGTATCTTTCTTTTTTAAAAACAAGGGACAAATATCAAACCCAAAGTCAGCAATTTCAATGGAAATGCTGTCATTAAGAGAGTACTATACAGCTACTCTGACCTTTTTTAGGTTAATTTTTCCCATGTAGTCATATTAAATGGGCTTTGCTTTCATCAAGAGCAATTGCAATTCAGCAGTTTCTCTTAGCTATAACAAATTATTCAGATTTGAAATATAAAATATTCTTTTCTATCAGTATACTGTAAAAGACTACCAGTCCCCACTGACATCTTCAAGTTATTTCATTAGTCAAGGAGAAAATTGGAAGAAAACCACCATGGGCAGTTGTCCTGTATGCTGTCAGAGCAGGTGACATTTATGTGATGTGACTCACCTTGACATCTCGGTATTCCATTACAAATTGGAGAGACTGTGTTTTCACCTGTGAGTTGCAATTGCCTCAGGTACCCTCATACTATCTATGTTCCTTGGCAGGGGTCAGTCATACTCATTGTTAAACACCAGTCTAACACATGGTGACTGCTGGCAAATTGACAGTCCAGTGCTTGAATCTGCTCTTTCTAATTTAGTATCTTGTAGGAGGCAGACCTCAAGGGATATCATGATGTTAGTTATGGTGTGCCTAGAAATGTAATGAGACTATTTTTTTTAAACTGTAGAGTTTTATGGCTTTATAATCACATTATTAGGAAAATTAAGTATATACTAAGCCAAATTTCATAGTTATTTTCAAAAATACTCTTCCATAGTTTCTATTTTGAAATTTGTTAGAAATGACTACCTGAGGAACTTTTATCTTCTCATTTCTGGAAATACAGAATGTAACCTATTCTTCTCCCTACCACACTTCATTGTTTGGCTCTCCTTTAATATTATTAACCACGGATTAGTAGCCATGACCATTGATCCATGCCATTTTATGGCCAAAATATTTCAACCTCACTTTGTTGTCAGCTGTTGACTATAAATGTTCTCATTTTCCAACCATGCATTATGTTTCTGTGTCCCATATTCTAAATTTTGTTGGATTCTGTAATAAACTTAAAAACTCTTGAGAGTCCCTTGGACTGCAAGGAGATCCAACCAGTCCATCCTAAAAGAAATCAGTCCTGAATATTCATTGGAAGGACTGATGCTGAAGCCGAAACTCCAATACTTTGGCCAAACAGATATGAAGAGCTGACTCATCTGAAAAGCCCCTGATGCTGGGAACGATTGAGCGCAGGAGGAGAAGGGGATGACAGAGGATGAGATGGTTGGATGGCATCACTGACTCAATGGACATGGGTTTGGGTGGACTCCGGGAGTTGGTGATAGACAGGGAGGCCTGGTGTACTGCGGTTCATGGGGTTGCAAAGAGTCAGACATGACTGAGCGACTGTACTGACTGAACTGACTGACACCCACTCTTTCCTGGGGCTTTTTAGTGCCTATTCACTTGATATTTCAAAGAATTTAAAATCATTTGAAAATAATATATAGCATCTATAATGTCCCTACTAGACAACTCAGTAGTTTTTATACATGTTGTTTATATAGTTATCATAGCAAGCTTATTAGGTGGATTTTGCTTTCCTCATTTTACTGATAAAAAGGAAAAAAAAAATAAAACCTGAGTCTGGAGAGTGCAAGTGATGTATCCACATCAAAAAGCATTTAGTAACCAAGTCAGGATTTAAACCTTGTGTATTGGATTCTAAAGCCAGGATTTATCATTAAATACCAGGCCGACAAATGATAACCTCTTGGCATTTTTCATATGCACCTGGCAAAATTCAACAAGAAAGATAATCTGCTGCAAAAACAAACAAAATCTAACCCTAAAAAAGCATTTTAAATGCCAAAGTGCTCCATATTGGGAGGAAATGACAGTCACCTCTAACCTGCACTCATGAGGCAATGCCAGGTTTCATCTACCTAAACCCCAATCTGTTGTGGCTCCCTTTGCTTTCTGCTCAGAAAGGTGCATTTGAAAATCTGCTGTGGCACTGCAACCCCAGCTCCTAAATCACCCTCCAAAGGCAGAGGATAAGGTAAAAGATATTAAACAAAAATATTACTAATCATTATAACATTAAAATATTCTATGTAGAGTACATTTAAATATTTACTTATTAGTTTGGTATTTCTAATGACATCTTTCTAAAACATTCTTCTTATAAGTTTCTCTAAGCTTCAACTTAAAGATAGAATGAAAAAGAAAGTGTTCATTACTTGAACTCTGTTGCTATTATGTATCTCTACCCCAGGCATGTGAGAGTATTGCCACCCAGATTCAAAGGGAAATTTCCATTTTTGTTGTTGTTGTTGTTGTTACACTGAAGAACTACTGAAAGTACAAGTATATCTTCTTCTAGACTACTAAACTCCAATCTGAAAAAAGAAAATGAGGAAAGGACAGCTCTTTTTCCCACTGAGACATAACCAGTGGATCTGAAAAGGATCCATGAGACATCTAAAATATTCTCATTCTGGGCCCATTAAGCTGGTACTTTACCACATGTACAAGGACTTTTTAATAATTTAGAAAGAAAGCCAGGCTAATGAGTATGTGGTATAATATTTTAAATTTTTGAATATATTTTATTTTATTTACCTATGTTTTTATCATTTTTCATTTTGGCCACACCAAGTGCAGCTTGTGAGATCTTTGTTTCCCAAAGAGAAATCAAACCTGTGCCTCTGTAGTGGAAGCATGGAGTCCTAACCACTGGACCACTAGGGAATTCCCTTGAATAGATTTTACTGCCCTGACTAAAGTTTTTGTTTCTCCTTTTTTCATATAATTCTACCTTGAGAAACTCATTAAATCTTACAGCTTTAACAACAGTGTCTTTGAGAATAATTCCCTAATTTATATCTATATCCAGTATTATTCTAATGTCTTGTTCCACTTTCCAATAGGAAATGAGATATTTTCACTTGCATGTTTTATCTGAAATTTAAAATACCTGTATTTGAACTTAATATTCTCAAAATTATCTTTTCCATTTTTGAAACTCAAATTGCGATAATAAAAAAAAGCACCTTTATTTCCCTTATTTTTCATACTCAACACATCAGAATCCTCTTAGACACGTGGTATATCCAGATTTTTATAAATTGAAATACCAGTTCCAAGCCCTTCATGATGTTGCTCCCAACTCACACCAGTACATCTTTTGCTTCACTTCCATCTAACCATACCCTACATTTCACATTCCTTCTTTTAAGTGCTTTTCTTCCTCTTCCCCTGAAAAGTTCCCACTCATTCATTAAAACTGAGCTCAAATAGTTCTTCTTCGGTAAAGTATTAATTCTCAGTGCATAGCTGGTCACTTCCTGGGTTTCTAATACTTACATTTATTCCTCCCCTAATTTTAAAAACCCTTGAAGGCAGAATTGAATCCATATCTAGATTTTGCTTTCTATATGAAGAATAGAACTCCCTGAATAATAAGTATTCACTAAATATTTTTAAATGCTTGTATAAATGAATGAGTGAGTACATGAACGAACAAATAGTTCAATGAATCTTTGGCTTCCCTTAGTATCTTTGTGGACTTTATATCACTGCATTTTGTTCTTCCTTTATTTACTTGAAAAATAACTCCTTAGGTAGTTAATATACGCTTAAGTAAAAAGTGAAAATTTCCATTAAATATAACTCAGCTTTTTCCCCCAAAGTTATAATATGTTGACAAACTTTAAAACCATGTTGTAGGTCCCAAATAGTTAAGATAAATTATTCATAAGACAACTGTTCATGGGGTTCTCAAGGCAAGAATGCTGAAGTGGCTTGCCATTCCCTTCTCTAGTGGACCACATTCTGTCAGGCCTCTCCACCATGACCCGCCCATCTTGGGTTGCCCCACAGGCATGGCTTGGTTTCATTGAGTTAGACAAGGCTGTGGTCCTAAAGCAAGAGAGTTCCAGAAAAACATCGATTTCTGCTTTATTGACTATGCCAAAGCCTTTGACTCTGTGGATCACAATGAACTGTGGAAAATTCTGAAACAGATGGGAATACCAGACCACCTAACCTGCCTCTTGAGAAATCTGTATGCAGGTCAGGAAGCAACAGTTAGAACTGGACATGGAACAACAGACTGGTTCCAAATAGGAAAAGGAGTACGTCAAGGCTGTATATTGTCACCCTGCTTATTTAACTTATATGCAGAGTACATCATGAGAAACGCTGGACTGGAAGAAACATAAGCTGGAATCAAGATTGCTGGGAGAAATATCAATAACCTCAGATATGCAGATGACACCACCCTTATGGCAGAAAGTGAGGAGGAGCTAAAAAGCCTCTTGATGAAAGTGGAAGAGGAGAGAGAAAAAGTTGGCTTAAAGCTCAACATTCAGAAAACTAAGATCATGGCATCTGGTCCCATCACTTCATGGGAAACAGATGGGGAAACAGAAACAGTGTCAGACTTTATTTTGGGGGGCTCCAGAATCACTGCAGATGGTGACTGAAGCCATGAAATTAAAAGACGCTTACTCCTTTGAAGAAAAGTTGTGACCAACCTAGATAGCATATTCAAAAGCAGAGACATTACTTTGCCAACTAAGGTCCGCCTAGTAAAGGCTATGGTTTTTCCTGTGGTCATGTATGGATGTGAGAGTTGGACTGTGAAGGAAGCTGAGTGCCGAAGAATTGATGCGTTTGAACTGTGGTGTTGGAGAAGACTCTTGAGGGTCCCTTGGACTGCAAGGAGATCCAACCAGTCCATTCTGAAGGAGATCAGCCCTGGGATTTCTTTGGAAGGAATGATGCTAAAGCTGAAGCTCCAGTACTTTGGACACCTCATGCGAAGAGTTGACTCATTGGTAAAGACTCTGATGCTGGGAGAGATTGGGGGCAGGAGGAGAAGGGGATGACAGAGGATGAGATGGCTGGATGGCATCACGAACTCAATGGACATGAGTCTGAGTGAACTCCGGGAGATGGTGATGGACAGGGAGGCCTGGCGTGCTGTGATTCATGGGGTCACAAAGACTGAGCGACTGAACTGAACTGAACTGAAGACAACTGTGAATATGTTCTTTACATATGTGAAATTATGATAAACAATCACAACAAAATGTTTTCAACAACATTCAAAGGGAAAAAATAATATATTTAATGTTTTATTTCTACAGATCATTTTTCTTTCATTTTTATTTCTATTTTCCCACATCCTATAAATTCCATCAGATCAGAAATATAATGGAAACCCTTCCAAAAGTTTTAAGATTTTTCGTGTAAGACATAAGGAAATATTATCTGCAAGTAATGATGTAATTTGAGGGGTAAATGTTGCTTTCCTAAGGAAAACCTGAAGTACAGTACTTCCTAAAATATTTAATTCCCAAGAATACCTAATTTAAAACTCTGGATGTTTTAGTCTCAATAATAATGGAATTATGATGTTCTTTATTTTTTCTCACTCTTGTTCCTACAGACAGACGAAAACATTTAATCCAATAAAAACCCATGAATAAATATTTGTAAAATAATTCCTATGTTTATAGTAAAAATAGAGTCTAACGGAATACACATAAAACCTTGAAAGCAGAGTGTAAGCTTCCATGGAGAAATCAAATTACTAAACAGTCACTCAGACATTATAAGAGCAAAGGAAGGAAGGCTTACATTTTAAGTGTCATGATAATACAGTTGCATACTATTGACCAGTGCAATTTTTTTCAAGACAAAGCAGAAAGGACCTAGCTAATGAGTCTGTGACCACCAAAGTGAAGGCACTGAGATCAATTCTTAACCCACAATCAGGGAATAAGGTCACAAAATGTAAATAACAAAGACTACATTCAAGTGAAGGATGGCACAAATAGAAGAAATTACCTATAATCAAGGTAGAGTGCTCAACAGAACCTAAATTCTTATAGAAGGTAAGAATTGGTCCCAAATTAAAAATGACAAGCAACTAAATACCAGAGTAGTAAGAATTTAGTGTCTCTTTGAGGCTCCCTCTTTCTCTAACATCTCCTGGTACAAATATATCCCTGATCATAAGGAAAGAATGGGTGAAATTCACAATCTGCAGACCAAGCAAAGGACAGAAGGAGGCAGCACTTGGGTTGAAGCAAGGTTGAGTTTTTGTGTGCCATGTGGTCACCAGAGACAAGGAGATCAAGAGAGTGGTTGTTACCGGAGGCCAAGTGGACTAGGCTGTGTAAGCAAAGAAAGAGAAAGTAAAATGACTAGAAGTGGATGAAATGAAAGGATCTGAGGCAAGAGAACATGACGCTGAGGATAAGGCATTATAACTTTTAGGAGTGAGAGAGTTAGAGGAGTGGGAATTTAAATTATTGGCAGTGAAAAAATAGCCTATTTGTAGCCTAGACTCGTCAAAATACTGTAGAAGGGAAAGTTAACTCCAAACTCCACTAATTAAGGGTTCATGAAACACAGCAGGAATAAGACTGATAAAAGTAATTATATTTATGAAGATACATCTACTGGAATATATCAGTGTTTTTCCTTTTCCTTTTCTTTTAAACAGTTACTTTTAAACTCATTGGATCATCAATTTAGAATACAGGTGATCACAGAATGCTTTTTTTCTATGAAATATTTTGTTTTTAAATATAAAATTAATTTAGCATCGCTTATATAATTGCCTATACATCATGATCTTCAATAAATGATTATCGGTTAAATTTCTGAGAGACTAAATAAACAAAAAGACAGTGATCAAACTAAACATGACAACAGAGCTTTACTTCACAGCTTCTGCAGCAACAACATCAAGAAAGAAAGCTACAATCTCTGTAGCAGTTGGTCCAGAATGTCCAAGACCTGAGCAACAACTACCAGCCTACACCTATTTGCCCCTGCTTTCAATTCAGTAACCATCAGAGAAAGCAAAATGTGCTACCCAAACCAATTCCTAAGACGCCCTGGCTTCCTCCCTGTGTAAGTAATCTCCAATCAGAGATACTAGAAATCTTCCCTTTTTTTTTCTTTTTTTCCACTTTAAAGCTTTCCCTGTTCCATGACTGCCTTTTTGTCTCTGCCAAAAGCAAGCAATGGCAACTCATTTTGCAGTGGTGAGATCTGCATTGTTTCTGTATGTTTTCCTTTGGGTGGTCTTTGTTTACTCCCATATTTCTAACAGTTTAGGCTCCAATGTTCTAAAACCATTCATAATTTAATTCTATTCTCCTGATCTCTGCAGATTCATACAATATAGAACTATTTGGCCACCTGGAAACTGGCATAGTCTGTTCACCAAATTCTCTGATAAATTCCCTACAGCCATACATTGAAATATCAGATTTCAGGTAAAAGTGCCCTTTTACTCTAATTTTATTAATAATAGACAATTACTAAGATGTTATATAAGCTGAATTTACGCCCATTACTTATCATATTAGGATGCATGCAGATTTTATCATGTAAAAATAACTGACAGAATTACTCTCCTTTATATTAAAGTATTTCTCATTGGCATTACTGAAAAATGTTTCCAGTGATGCAAGGCTCCACAAAGTAAAATAAACTGATTACTTACAGGGAGCATATTCTTGCAAAAGGCAATAATAACAGCCTAGAATTACCCTAACACAATGTCTAAGAGAGAAAAAAAGAACCATCATTTTAGATCATAGAAAAATAACTCTTTCTCCCTGATATAATATTTATTTCAGATATAAAACAAATGTCTTCTTAAAGTTATAGGTTGAAAAGCCAGAAGCACTTTTGCAAAATCTGACATGATCTATGAATCTCATAATTTATATTTTCAATTATATGCTATATATTTATGTGTATTTTAATACATAAGAGAAAGAGAATTAAGTAGTCCTATCGAGTAAAACAAAAATTACCTTTTACTGCTCTTATAGTTTAAACCATCAGACTGCCTTTAGAAAGAAGAAACATAAAACTTACCAATGTTTTTTATTACCATTTCTGTGTGGGCTAAACATTTAGATTGCTATCATTAACACATTGTGTTAGAATATGAAAACTTCACCTCAGAAAGCAAGATGCCACTTGCAAAGAGATTTTGTATTTAGCAAACAAAAGGATGCTGAAGCGCAGAACAAATGAATTTGATACATTTCAACTATGCTTCCAAAAAGGCTTAAAGTCTCAAGTTCTAGCTGAACAGAGGAAGGATGAGTTTCTACCCTTCCCTCTGCTCATGTACTATTTCAACTCTCAGGATTGTATCTTGGAAAGTGAAAAGCAGGTGTTAGTCACTCAGTCATGTCTGACTCTTTGCAACCCTGTGGACTGTAGACCACCAGGCTCCTCTGTCCATGGGATTCTGCAGGCAAGAATACTGGAGTGGGTTGCCATGCCCTCCCAACCCAGGGATGGAAACCTAGTCTCCCACAATGTAGGCAGATTCTTTACCATGTGAACCACTAGGGAAGCTCCACGTTGAAAAAGGAAGGTGGGGCAAAAAGTTTTCTTAAATACCAGCTTGTGTCCAGTGGGAAGTACCCACAGAGTGAGAACAAATGTACTCCCACTTCTGAATCTCATTCCTCATGTGCCATCACTCTATAGCTGCCTTATCCAGAGATACCCTTTCTACAGAGGAGTGCAACATGATTTCTGAGCATTCATGAGTGCTCTTCTCTTTTTCCTTCACTTGGGCAGCCTTTAAAGAACTTCCTCCCATTGCCCAGGCATTACATAGGATATCCTGGATATAAGGAAAGCTGGGAGCTCAGTGCTTTACTGCAAACTCCTTTACATCCACACATTCCTCTATATTTTAGATTAACTCCTTTTAAAATTCAATTTCTGTATTTTCTCTTTTCTTCAAATGTTACTGAAGTATAGTTAGGATAATTCTTGAGTGAAGCAGGCCATGCTTAAAATGGTTAAAATTATAAAATGTCTGAGAAAACTGGCCCATTTGCAGACAAGTCAGTTTAGCTTGCCAAACTGGTCAAGATTCTGAGAATATACTTAGGGACTGTGTAGAAATATAAAACCAGAACTGCTTATTGTTGTATTAACTATATAGGATAATCCAGTTCCAGCCCTTTTTCTATTTATATCTTGACTCTTAGCAAGCTTCTTCAGTTTTTCTCAGAGCTGAATTTATGCTGTCACCATGACCACGCCTACTTTATTAAATCATTCCTTCAGATCTTTGTCTTTCATCTCTCTGCACTGCTGCCCGTCTTCCCGTTCTCTTCATCTCTTCTTCAGAAGTCGCTCAGTCATGTCCGACTCTTTGCAACCCCATGGACTGTAGCCTACCAGGTTCCTCTGTCCATGGGATTTTCCAGGCAATAGTACTGGAGTGGATTGCCATTTCCTTCTCTAGGGATCTTCCCAACCCAGAGATTGAACCCAGGTCTCCTGCATTGTAGACAGATGCTTTAACATCTGAGCCACCAGGAAAGTCCTTATCTTATGCTAGCCTAGTTCAAAATTCTCCACTGTAGGTATTGATGGTATTGATATATCCTTCATACCAAGCACAGTGCCTGATATTTTATAGATGTTCAGTAAATGAACCAAAAAAAAAAAAAAAGAGTTATAGAAAACCCTACAATTTAATACATCATTTTTCCCATGTGAAAGTTGACACTGCATTGCATCTTAAAATATAAAGTCTGATGAGGATAGGTAAATCATTCTGGTATATTTTTGAATATACTTGAAAAATTTTCCATTTTTAACTGTGTTAATAGTAATATTAGTGTTGGTACACACTTACAAATCATTATTTTTGACAATGATGAGTATGTTTTGTATTTCTTATTTGTAGAACAATTATCATTTTTGTCTTTTTCCCATATATGTTCAACAAGTTTTAAAAATTCCTCTTAAGTGACCATAAAAGATATAATTATCTAGAAAGTTTTACGTAGAGCTTGTTCCCTGTTTAGACGAAGGAAAAGTATTAGATGTTATCAAGTGTTATATAAACCATCAAATGTAGAAACTAAGTTCAATCAAGATACTGCTCAGATAGAATTTACCTGAGGTGAGAAAAGGCATAATTCATAAATAAAACATTAAATATTCTAACATCTAAATATCATGAAGAGAAACATTTCACAACCATAGTAAATTCTAGTGGGTTTTCAGTTTAAGACAGTAAATTGTCACGTATGTACAATTCCTTTTCTTTTCCAAATACCACTGAAACTATAGATGAACTGGGTTTTAGTTACTGTTTTTTTTGTTTTCTTCTTCTTCTAAGAAACCTAAACCCATTAGGATGGAGAGGACAAAATGAGAGAAGAGGCAACAGCAAAAAATATTAGGAAACTTGGAAGCAGATGGCAAGTGGGAAATAATACAGTCAAACTGAGAAAGCCAGAGCCCAGGTCAACAGTGGGAAAACTAAGGAACTAATTTAAGCAGAAAGATCCATTTATGAAATCTGGGGAGAAAGGAGAGACTGAAAGAAGCAGTTTGATTTCCTCCCCGTTCTACACCATTGAAATCTGCTTCTTTCTCATCCCAGAATAAGTCTGGAGATAATTCTTAGAGGAGAATAAGATAGTCTTTGCATCAGAGGATTTTAGACTTATTTAAAGGATATAGCACTTTTTATGTCAACAAGGGTATTAAGTGAATTTGTGAATGTGCGTGTTTGCTTAGTCTCTCAGTCCTGTCCGACTCTCTGCGACCCCATAGACTGTATGTAGCCCAGCAGGCTCCTCTGTCCATGGAATTCTCCAGGCAAGAATATGGGAGTGGGTTGCTGTTCCCTTCTCCAGTGGATCTTCCCAACTCAGGACTGAACCCAGGTCTTCTACATTGCAGGTGGATTCTTTACCATCTGAACCACCAGGAACATGTGGATACTTAATACTAAATGTACAGACTACTAGTCAATCCACCCCCCACATCACTGTTCCCAGAAAATTTACATTTCAAGCAGGAATTTGGAAGATGCTTCCCTGAGAAATGAATCAGTGGAAGAGAGAAAGGCTGGCTTTCCTCTAGCAAGCCTTAAGTCTGATTCTAAAAAGTCCCAGAGGCTGAAGAAAAGGAATGTTGAATTTTTGGAAGGTACCACAGGCTCAGTGTAATATTGTAACACAGCTTATATGACTGTGCTGATGGTCCTTCCTATGTTTAAAACATTAAAGCCTGACTTTTCTGCCCTGGAATGAGTGTATCACTGTGGTAGTGACAGAAATACATGAAGAACCAGTGTAAAACCTGCTTTGTGTCTCCCTTTTGGAAGAAGTACTAAACATGTGCCAAGGGGCTTGTGTCAAGGCTCAGAAGTGGTTATACCAAGTTTTACAGAAGTAATCTTTCCAGTTCCAGGTACAGTACTATCTAGAAATTTATCAAGGTTCTTTTAGCCTCTATCAGAACAGTCTAAGACTTCCTTGGTGGCTCAGATGGTAAAGAATCTGCCTGCAATGCAGGAGACCAGAGTTTGATCCCTGGGTTGGGACGATTCCCTGGAGAAGGGAATGACAACCCACTCCAGTATTCTTGCCTGGAGACCCCCATGGACAGAGGAGCCTGGCAGGATACAGTCTATGAGGTCGCAAAGAGTTGGACACAACTGAGCGACTAAGCACACACACAGAACTGCCAAAGTCTGTCTAATTATTTGGGCCTTTTAACTGTAGCTGAACTCCCGAAGAGTTGAGTCTCTTCTGGCAGTGCCATCCAAAAGCGTCTGTCAGTCTTATCACACATCATACTAACATTTTCTTTCCCTCATGCCATCATCATAATTCTAAGCTAGCTCCCTATTTTCCACTTCATTACAAAAACAAACAAAAAACTCCTATTCATTTTCTAACATGTTTTATAATCTATCGCTTTCTTCATGTTCATCTTCTTCCTTTATTATGCAGTTTTCTGAGAGTCCCCAAATGGATCTGTCTCATTTCTACATTGCAGACTCCACCCTGTGGGTTTTATCTCTTATGTTATCTCACCCTATAATGCAATCCTCATATGGCAAAGTCTAATATAAACTTCACCTGTTCAGGTTTTCATTTTATGCTTATTCCTAGTCTCCATTGCTAATCCCTTTCTTCTGAAATCCTAACATGTTTACAGCTAGAAGCATACATTACACAATTATTGTTATTTTTAATGTGTCATCTTTGTTTCTCTTTACAGAAAGAACTGGTTTTGCTCCTGTGTTTAGCACAAGGGTAAAAACTTGTATCACACTGATAAGGTACCCAGATTCTGAAAGTGGACCAAATCCAATCCAAATTCATTCATGTGTCCTTGAGCAGTTTACCTGACCATTATGAATCCCAGGTTCTTTAACAATAAATTAGAGGATATAATAATCAAGCTGTTCTGAATATAAAAATGAGAAAACATATATATTCATCATAATGCAGAACGTAGTAGACATTCAATGTTTACTATTATTATGCCTTTTATTAATAATAAAATCATAAAGAAAATGAGAAAACAGAGCATTTAGTGGTATTTTAGAAAATATAATTTATTTTTCTCTTATTATTTACAAAATATACAGCTACTTAAAATCTATATGTGAGGCTGAGGGTGTACTCCTACCAAATGATTGACTACTTGCTGATAAATACTGTACTGGAAGCAATGGCATACATTCTCAGAGGTCCCACTACAAACACGCTAAAAGCCCTGCAACGAAATAAGTGTGATGTGGGTGGAACTAAAGAATAACTTATATATAAAACTGCTAAACTTTACCCTCAGTAAAACACTGTAGTGTCTGAGAAAAGCTCTGAAAGCTGAATTGGAAGTGTAAATAAGAATAAGGTTTCCTACATTTTAAAATAATTGGAGGTTTATCACAGTTTGTATGAACTGAAATTAAACTGAACATAGATGCAGTTCAAGTGTAAGAGATTGTCAGAATTTGAAACTCAGCTTTCCTACCCTACCTTTACTACAACTTGAACACACAATATTCCTGTTCTATGGCAGTCTTTGGCAGCAACACCTATCGATTCTGAGAATGTTGGATGGTTTAGCTGTGGCAAAACATGAAATGGGTCTACTTCCAGATGAGTTACCACCCTGTGGAGCTGTGAATCTCCTTCTAACACCCTAGGTACCAAATGTGACACCCTCCAAGCCTCTGAGCATCCTTTCCATAGTCATATTTTTGGCGTCCTTTTCCAACTCGATTCAAAATATGTCAACAGTAAAACATTACGCCTCTGAGAGGGGAACAGATGCAGAGCAGGAAGAACTGCACTGTAGTCTGTATCTTGATCAACTGCTGGTGACATATCCTTACCTTTCCACCTCTTGTTCTAGTTTCCAACCTTATTTCCCTTCTGTCCTAGTCTGGGCCCAGTCAGTTATTTCAGTATATTCTCTCTAGTAGTTTCACTTCTCTCAGTCCCTGGAATTCTACTGAAAATTCTTTTACATCCTAGGACTGCAGGTAAATCTAATTCACTAGTTCTCTCAGAACAGGTGGAGAGAATCTATTCATTCTACTAATAAATGTATTAGGTTTTGAATTGTGTGACAGACCATAAGTAAATGACTTACTGCATATCTTTCAGATTGACTACTTTTTAAATTCCCAGATTTTGTCCTGTTTTTCTACTCAAACTCTCACTCCACGTTTACCTTTTCAAGGCTCCACATATTCCACATCACTCAGCAAATAGAAGTCATCAGGATTTACTTACTCATATTCCCTCCACTTATTCATACATCTCTTTCCTCTTTTAGAAAGAGATATTTCCTCCTTTCGCCCAGGATTCCTAGAAAAAGGATTCTTATATGCCTCTGTTAAATGATAACTTTTCTTTTTTCTCTTTATACTTATGCTAGTATTATATTTTTTAAAGTAAGCTTGCTACATTTACATATTAGAAATAATGATATACCTAGCATATTTTACAAAATGATTGTATTTTTATATTCACACCACGTTTTCCTCATTTTCTAACTTCTAGCTCTCCATATTAATTTAATCTACTAATATGAAAATTTTATTTTAGAGATCCCTTAGAAGTTTTAAAAGGCACTATATGCATTCTTCATGTAGCAAAGTATACTATTAACACTTCTAAATTCTCCCTGAGTACAAAGAAAGACCATTTTAAATTTCATCTCAAACACTTACATGTTCCCTGTGTAATGCTGCTATTTCAAATAGTATATTTTATTGTCTTGTTCTGCCAAAGCTTATTTGAATATACCAACATGTTTTCTGACTTCTTTGCTCATCATTGCTTCTTGCATCTTAATTCTTCTTTAATGGTACCATTTTTTTGGATATGTAAATTGAAATTCATCAGTTTAATAGGCTATAGATGACATCACTATCTCTTAAAGAGCTTTATTTGACCCAAGACTCCCAGGAAAATTATTTTCTCTGATGCTCCCTCAAGCTGGTGCATGGAAATATTCCTGGTTTCCCTTTTAGAGTCAGAGCTCTAGGCTTTTTCAAGTATCTCATCTGTAGCTCCTCTGTCTGTCTCCTCTTAATGCCAAATGGGCATTAAAGTTACAATCTGAGAGAATAAGATGGCGGAGGAGTAGGTGGAAGTGTTCATCTCTCTCCACAGATATATCAGGAATACACCTTCAGACACAGAAGTGCACCCAGAACACCAGCTGAGAGTGGACAGGAGTACCTGATGAGTGGAAAAGAATATATAGACTCACGCAAAACTCACTAGGATGAAGGAACTAGGGGGAAAAACAGGAGTGTTAGTAGGACTGGACCTGTCCTCAGCGGGTGGGGAAACTGAAGCAGGGGTCCGATCCCCACATTGGGGCAATTGTCTGAGTCAGAGGAGAAACATTTAAGGCTCAGAGTGAAACAGCTGATCTGTGGCAGCCTAAATGGAACGAGAATCAGACAATCCTTGCTGCAGCTATACATACCCTGGACAGGGATGCAAGTCTCCTGGAAAACACAGTAGCTGGGAGCTGGAGTTTAGGTATTGTGGAACAATCTCAGGGTGAGGGCTGCTGTTGACTGCGGAGAGATGGATGGAGGGGATGTGAGGGAGAAAATTGTGGTAAGAAATGCCTGTGGAGGAAAGCTGGGCAGCCATGGAAATAAGGCGATACTGCTGAGTCACATGTAGTGGGTGAAGCCATCACCATAGTCTCTCTTCCCCGACATGCCAGCACTGGCAGCTGAAGAATAGAGAGGCTGGCCCATCAAACGCCTGATGCACTGAACTACAGAGTAGGACCCCACCCAGGGTGCCCCTTTAAGTGCTTGATGCACCCATCTACAGAGTAGGACTCCATCCAAGGGGGCCCCTCTACGTACCTGACACACTGAACAACAGAGAAGGATCCCAGGCAAGGGAGCCCTCTAAGTGCCTGAATGGGTGGAGCTATGGAGAAAGACTGGCCAAAAAGGCCTTCTACTCGCCAGTTACAAGAAGCTTGACAAAAGCCTCTGATAGGGCCATAACTCCTGTGGCAGAGGCGGTGCATGTCCCTGCACACTTTTTGCCACCAGGGTCCCTGCAAGTCAAGCCACTGCACCACCTTCACACTCAACTCTCACTGGGTCAGAACTGCCACAGCAGGGAAAAAAAATTCTTGGGTTTGTGCACACAGGGTCACTTTGGTAGTGTTCGACACTTTGTGACCCTGTAGCCTGTGACCTACCAGGCCTCTCTATCAGGGAGGGGAGTTCTCTAGGCAAGAATACTGGAGTGTATTGGCCAATACTGGTTGCCATACCCTTCTAGAGCAGTATATATCTTGCTACCCTAGCTGCCAACTTCCCTGAGTACCTGGTGCTGCCAGAACCCCTGCAACCCAAGCAGCTACATCACCTCCACACCTGGCCCTGCAGGGGCACACCCAAGTCTTCCAGGCCAGTCTCAGGAGCAAACCCCAGTGGATGACCCACATGTAAAGGTGGAAATAAAATCAAAATTGAAACCCAGGGGCAGTGTAACTAAGGAAGAAGACCCAAAACCTCCCCACTAGCTGTACAAGATGCAGATTAAATCCACACAATCAACTAGGCAGACTCTGCGTCCATGGAATATATAAAAGGTCACTGAGATCTCCCACAAAAGAAAAACGCACTAGTTCTGATAGCTTTGGACATTGGAGGCAAGAACACATTGGAGTAGCACCAGATTAGAATCTGAGCTGCCCCCATAGCAGGTCCAAAACTCAGCACAGTGTTGGAGGGCATCCCAGGGAGGTGAGGTAGACTGTGACTCCCAGCGAGGGAAAGGACTCTGACAACAATGACACAAGAAAAACATTTATTATTCTTATGTTTTGCCTTGTTCTGTAGATTCTTTTGGATTTTTTTCTTTTTTCTCCCCTCTGTTGTAGTTGTCCTTTTATTGTCACCATGAAATCTAATTAAGCTTTTGAGCTTTTTCTTCTTTTTTTTCTCAGTCACATTTTTTACTGTTGTTATAACCTCTACCTCTATGTTGGGCTTTTGCAGTTCTGCAGAGTTTTCCTTTTCCTCTTTATTTTTTCTTTTCTCTTTTTTTAATTTTAATTAAAAAAATTTTAAACCTATTATTATTTTTTCTACATTTATTCCTTTGCTTGCTTTTCTTACTGTTCTTTTCCCCTTGCATTTAATCTTTAATATATAGAGACGGCAACCCACCAGGCTCCCCCATCCCTGGGATTCTCCAGGCAAGAACAATGGAGGGGGTTGCCATTTCCTTCTTCAATGCATGAAAGTGAAAAGTGAAAGTGAAGTCACTCAGTCATATCCAACTCGTAGCGAACCCATGGACTGCAGTCTACCAGGCTCCTCCGTCCATAGGATTTTCCAGGCAAGAGTACTGCAGTGGGGTGCCATTGCTTTCTCCATATAAATCTTCTTAATCTATCTCTATTTAACTTTGCATTACTATTCTTTCTTTTCTTTCTTTCCTTTCCTCTCAACATATTTATTTGTTTTATTTTCATTGCTTGATTATCCAACTGTCACCTTGCTTTAGTTTTGTCTTCTAGGTTTGTGCTTTAGTTAGTTTTGCCTGGTTGATATAATTTTTGATTTCCTTTTTTCACCAGGTGGATCTATTGTACTTTATTTTTGTTGGACTGTTTTGATTTTGCTGATGGGTGTATAAATATATGTCTATATTCAATAACAATTTTTTACTGTTGTTATAAACTTCTGCATATCCATTGGGCTTTCACACCTCTGTGGAGTTTTCCTTTTTTTTTTTTTTAATTTTTTCTTTCTGTTTTTTTCTCTCATTTTATAATTTTGTTTTAAAATTATAAACCTATATATTTTTTAAATTATAAACCTATATATTTTTTAAACCTATTATATTTTTTCTACATTTATTCCTTTATTTTCCTTTCTGCTGTTCTTTTCCCCCTTGCAATTAATCTTTAATGTATATAAATCTTCTTATCTACCTGTATTTAACTTTGCATAGCTATTCGTTTTTTCTTTCCTTTCTTCTCAACGTATTTGTTAGTTTTATTTTCATTGCTTTGTTCTCCACTTGGCACCTTTCTTTAGTTTTGCTTTCCAGTTTGTGCTTTCGTTAGTTTTGTTCTTCAGTTCAGTTCAGTCGCTCAGTAGTATCCAAGTCTTAGCAACCCCATGAATTGCAGCACGCCAGGCCTCCCTGTCCATCACCAACTCCCGGAGTTTACCCAAACTCATGTCCATCGAGTCAGTGATGCTATCCAGCCATCTCATCCTCTGTCGTCCCCTTCTCCTCTTGCCCCCAGTCCCTCCCAGCATCAGGGTCTCTTCCAATGAGGCAACTCTTCGCATGAGGTGGCCTAATATTGGAGTTTCAGCCCCATCATCAGTCCTTCCAATGAACACCCAGGACTGAAGTTTTGTTCTTAACTGCTAAATATAATTTTTCATTTTCTTTGTTTCCTCAGTCAATCTATTGTACTTTGTTTTTGTTGGACTGTTTTGACTTTGCTAATGAGTGTATATGTACATGTGTATATTCCATTATTTTCGTTATTATTTGCCTGATTTTGTAACTGCCATTTGTCTGGGCTTCATCTTTGGTTTCTCATTTTCAGATATTTGTTTTAATCTCACTTAATGCCATAACAAACCACTTGTTGATGCTTCATTCTTCACTAGAGATCAAACCCTGAGCCTTTGGAGTTGGAACACTGACTCCAAGGCCCTAGACTACATGAGAACTAACCCTAGGGAGTATCAAATAGTGAGAACTCACATAAAGGAAACTACTTGAGTACAAGACCCAGCATCACCTAACCACCAGTAGCACCCTGTGCAAGACACTTCATCTAAACAACAAAGAAAACAAAAATACCAACTCAATCATCAGCAGACAGCATTACCACCTCACTCAGCCTTGCCCATCAGAACAAAAACAAACAAAAAAAGAAACAAAAACTCAGCATAAATTTCACCATATACAAAGCTCACATAAACCACTGGACCAAACTTAGAAGGGCAGAAACCAAAAGGAAGAAAGAATTCAACCTTGAAGCCCAGGAAAAGGAGACCTCAAATACAATAAGTTAAAAAAAAAAATGAAAAGGCAGAGAAATACTACAAAAAAGAAGGAACAAACTAGAAACACAGAAGTCCAAATAAATGAAGAGGAAACAGCTAAACTACCTGAAAAAGAATTCAGAATAATGATAATAAAGATGATCAAAAACCTTGAAAACAAAATGGAGAAAATGCAAGAATCAATTAATAAAAACCTAGAAGAATTAAAGAATAAATATACAGACACAAAAAACACAATTACTTAAATTAAAAAATACTCTGGAAGGAATCAATAGCAGAGTATCTGAAGCAGAGAAATGAATCCATTAGCTGAAAGATAAAATGGTGGAAATAACTTCTGAAGAGCAGAATAAAGTAAAAAGGATGAAAAGAACTGAAGATAGTCTCAGAAACCTCTGGAACAATATCAAACACACCAACGTTCAAATTATAGGGGTCTCAGAAGAAGAGAAGAAAAAGAAAGTGTATGAGAAAAATTTTGAAGAGATTATACTTGAAAATTTCTCCAACATGGAAAAGGAAATAGTTAATTAAGTTCAAGAGGCACAAAGTGTCCCATACAGGATAAACCCAAGGAGAAACATGCCAAGACACATACTAATCAAACTAACAAAGACTAAACACAAAGAAAGAATATCAAAAGCAGCAAGGGAGAAGCAACAAGCAATATACAGGGGAAACCTCATATGCTTAACAGCTAATCTTTCAGCAGAAACTCTGCAGGCCAGAAAGAAATGACAGGGTATATTTAAAGTACTGAAAGGGAAAAATCTACATCCAAGATTACTGTACCCAGCAAGATCTCATTCAAAATTGATGGAGAAATAAAAAGCTTTTCAAACAAGCAAAAGTTAAGAGAATTTAGTACCACTAAACGAGCTTTACAATGAATGTTAAAGGGACTTATATAGTCAAGAAATACAACAGAAGAAAAAAGATCTACAAAATCAACTCCAAACAATTAAGAAAATGGATATAGGAACATATATATAATTACTTTAAATGTATGGAGGCAAGAACACACAGGAATAGGACCAGATTTTAATATAAGCTGCCCCACCGCAGGTCCAGAGATCAGCACAGTATTGGAGGGCATCCTAGGGAGGTGAGGTTGACTGTGACTCCCAGCAAGGGAAAGAACTCTCAGAGCAGTAACTTATGGACATGGGGAGAGGGAAGGAGAGGGTGAGGTGTATGAAAAAAATAACATGGAAACTTACATTGTAAGTAAGTAAGTGAAAATCCCTCAGCCATGTCCAGCTGTTTGCGACCCTATGGAGTATACAGTCCATGGAATTCTCCAGGCCATAATACTGGAGTGGGTAGCCTTTCCCTTCTCCAAGGGATCTTTCCAACCCAGAAATTGAACCTAGGTCTCCCGAATTGCAAGCAGATTCTTTACCAGCTGAGTCACAAGGGAAAGCCCAAAACTTACATGACCACATATAAAATAGATAGCTAACAGGAATTTGCTGTATGGCTCAGGAAACTCAAACAGGGGCTCTGTATCAACCTAGAGGGGTGGGATGGGAAGGGAGATGGGAGGGAAGTTCACAAAGGAGGAGATATATGTATACCTATGACTGATTCATGTTGAGGTTTGACAGAAAGCAACAAAATTGTGTAAAGCAATTATCTTTCAATAAAAAAATAAATTTAAAAAAATGAACTGAAAGCTAATGATACAAGATACAATGAAAATCATAGAAATTAATAATATATGTTGGTAAACTAATTATGTAGAGTTAAAACAAATAATTGTACTGTTGTATTCTGAAAATTTCTGATATTAAAATTTTAAACAAAATTTTAAAAAGTTATAATCTTTGTGTTCAACACATATGATCTATGTATAGGTTAAGGAATAAACAAAATGAGTGAGTTTCAAGAGCTTAAATTTATGTTATTCTATTATTTTTTTGTTTGGGTAATGTTGATTCCTGCTTTCTTCTGAGTTCAACTTGAGTTATTTCTTTTAAATTAATTGATTTAAATAGTTAGATATCCTAATTCATTCAACAATTAATATTATATACTATACATACATATGCATATGGATATACAATACATATATATGTATATGTTCACTGTGGTATATACAATTATATATGCATTCTATTTAGACTATTATAAGTTCTGGGTATAAAACAATAAACAAGTCAGATTTCTTACTTTCTGTTAGGGATATTGAGGCAGAGCACATATAAACAAATGAACTAGGTAATCCAAAAGCACTAATTATAACCTGGAAAGTAAGAGAGTCTTGTGATATAGATAAACAGGTTATAAGAAGTCTTTACAACAGATGGCCAAGAACTTCTCTGATGGATATCCTAAGACTAGAAGAAACAGCCAATGCAAACTCATGCACGTTAACCCTTATACCTGTTTTTATTTCTTTTCCTTTGTTTCAGTGTTTATGTTCTACCCTCTTTGCTACATATTTGGCTATAGTTATTCATCTTTTACAATTTCATTCTATCCCTAACCAATTCCCCATTCCCTTCAATGTAGAATATACTCTAGTTATTTAGAAATCTCTAGATTATGTGCTGATCAGCTGCCTTCTTTAATTTACTACTTTGATTATCTTTGTTTTATTATCTACTCTTATCTCATCTACCTTGTAATGAATTAAGAAGGCTGTTTTCTCTGTCACCACTTATTGAAGCCACTTAGACAAAAGTAACCATAAATTTAGAATTGCCAAAACTATACTATCTTTTCAATCTTCACTTTAACTAAGACTCCTTCATGCTAAATAATTAATTGATCATTCACTGAAACTTAACTATGACTACTATGACTCAAGAATCCTTCTCTGTATATAACAAAATTTCTTATTATGCCTTCCTTGAGTGCTTTGTCTTTATGAGATTCTATTTCTTCTTCTCACTTCTTAAAAGCTTTTTAAAATCTCTTGACTTTGTCCTTGATCGCTTTTATTCTAATTTTAGATTCTGCTTGTATACATACCCTTTATACTAGAGAACTCTCATTGACACACTTATCAAGCTGATATGAAATATTTCTTAGTTCAAGTTTCTTTCCATGATGTGTTGTTTCCCATGTAAAATGTATGAACACTCTTACATGCAGCTCAATAAAAAAAGAAAAGAAAAAATGAATCAAAGACTTGGCAGAAAACTTAAATAGAAATTCCTCCAAAGAAGACACACAGATGGCCAAGAGACACATAAACAGATACTCAATATCAGTAATTAGAGAAATGTAAATCAAAACTATGATGAGGTACCATCTCACACTGGTCAGAATGGCCTTTATCCAAAAATCTACAAACAATAAATGCCAGATAAAAAGAATCTTCCTATACTGTTGGAGAAGGAAATGGCAAACCACTCCAGTACTCTTGCCTGGAAAATCCCATGGATGGAGGAGCCTGATAGGCTACAGTCCATGGGGTCTCAAAGAGTCGGACACCACTGAGCAACTTCACTTTCACACACTGGAGAAGGAAATGGCAACCCACTCTTGTATTCTTGCCTGGAGAATCCCAGGGACAGAGCCTGGTGGGCTGCTGTCTGTGGGGTTGCACAGAGTTGGACACGACTGAAGCGACTTAGCAGCAGCAGCATACTGTTGGTGGGAATGTAAATTGGTATAACCACTATGGAGAATAGTATGGAGGCTTCTTAAAGAACTAAAACTAGAACTACCAAATGACCCAGCAACCCAACTCCTAGGCATATATCGCAGAAAATCATAGTTCAAAAGGGTGTATGCACCCTGATGTTCATTGCAGCCCTATTTACAATAACCAGGACATAGAAGCCACCTAAATGTCCATCAACAGAGGAATGGATTAAGATGTGGTGCATAATGCAATGGACTAGTACTCAGCCATGAAAAGGAAAGAAATACTGCCATTTGCAGAGACATGGGTGGACCCAGAGGTGGTCTTACGCAGTGAATTAAGCCTGAAAGACAAAAACAAATATATAATATCACTTATATGTGGAATCTAGAAAAATGGTAGAGGTGAACTATTTGCAAAGCAGAAATAGAGTCACAGATGTAGAGATGAAACTTCTGGTTACTAAGGGAAGATGGGGGGTAGGAATGAATTAGGAGACTGGGATTGACATATACACACTGCTGCTGCTGCTGCTGCTGCTGCTGCTAAGTCACTGCAGTCGTGTCTGACTCTGAGACCCCAGGACAGCAGCCCACCAGGCTCCCCCGACCCTGGGATTCTCCAGGCAAGAACACTGGAGTGGGTTGCCATTTCCTTCTCCAAAGCATGAAAGTGAAAAGTGAAAGAAAAATCTCTCAGTCATGTGCAGCTTTTAGTGACCCCATGGACAGCAGCCTACCAGGCTTCTCTGTCCATGAGATTTTCCAGGCAAGAGTACTAGACTGGGTTGCCATTACCTTTTCTGATATACATGCAACTATATATAAAACAAATAACTAATGAGAACCTACTATATAGCACAGAGAGTTCTACCCAATACTCTGTGATGAGCTAAATGGTAAGGAAATCTAAAAAAGAGGGGAATATATGCATATGTATGACTGATTCACTTTGTTGTACAGTAAATACTAACACAACATTTTAAAGCAAATATATTCCAATAAAAAGAAAAAAATAAATGTGTGAACTCTTTATGCCTAAACTCAAATTTAATTTTTACTAGAAATATGTTTCTTTCATGCATATTTTCTATCTAGGTTAATTATATAAGTAGCATAATAACAAACATTTATTAATCTTCACTTTCGGAATAAAACATTAGAATAAACATGAGTGATTTAATTGTTTAGAAAAATGCAAATATTATATCAATTATCTTAATATAAGAAGTATAGTCGAAAGAAGTTGGCTTATAAATAAAATGTAGGACAGAAGCAATAAGAGGCAGAAGAAAGGATAAGAGTGGGTATTTCTTCATCATACAGAGTGAGAAGTTGAGATATAACTAATATACATATAACAATATACTTTTATAGATAAGAAATGTTATTAAGGTCTATAAATATAAACAATAAAATAATAAATACATAAAACCAGGAAAACACAGAAGAAAAAATAATATAAATGCCCTATATTTTCTTTTGCAGGAAAAGCCAATAAATCGTATATGATAAAGTATATTGCTTAGAGACATAGAGATAATCACAAGAATTATATCAGATAAAGTTAAAAGTATCTACCTGCCTCTCCTTTGTGGAGGTAAGGATTGTTCTTCATAATTTTTAAATTACTCAGTGGGTTTTAGTTTGCTGTTTCCCTATTTTACGCACACACACACACACACAGAGATATGTAGAATATAGTACATGTCAGTTGTAATATATTAGTATTTTTATATATGAGGAAAACATACATGTGTATGTGTTAATGTTATCTGAATTAAGTTTTCTAGGAATACTGTAGTATCTTTCAACATGTAAATTTAAGTTTAGTATTATATATGGAAAATGTTTTTGATTTAGACTTAAATATTAGTTGTTGTATTATTTCCTAATTCTTCAAAGGGAGTCCTGTCTCCATTTCAAGCTTTTCTTCCTCTAAGTATTTTCTTTTTTCTTAAAAATCTTTATCTCATAGTCATTCTCTTGGTTAATTTCCTGCTTGTCTTCCCCTTATGGAATTTTTATTTGAATCTATTTTCCTTTGGGCACTAAAAATTTTCAACTTTCAGACATTTTTATTGCTTAATTTCCTCCCTAAGTCGTATTAACTCATTGCATTTCTCATTTCCCTATTCTCTTTTAAAATTTATCTTAGTTTTTGATTTTATGAATCCAAGTTTTAAAATATGCATCTCCAACTCTTTAGTTTTTGAATTTCACTTTAGTTTGCAGTATTGTGTTGCAGTTTTATTTGTGTTTTGTATTTGTTTTCTAGATGTGAGGTTTCTATCAGCTAAATTGTTCTGATGCTGTTTTTTTCAGCTTTATTGAAGCATAATTGACAAAAATGCATTTATAGGGTACAATGTAATGATTTAATATATCTATACTCTGTGAAATGATTATGACAACCAACTTAATTAGCACATCCATTACCTTACATGATTACCTTTTTTTTTTTTTTTTGGCATGGGAACTCTTAAGATTCACTCTCAGCAAATTTCTGTTATCAATATTTATGATCAACATGCTATATATTAGATCTTCAGAAATCATTCATCTTACAACTGAAAGTTGTAATCATTGACCAACATCTCTCCATTTCTCCCACTCCTCAGACCCCACCATTCCACTCTCTGACTTATTTTTTTTAAGATTCTACATACAAATTTATAAATTATAATAGTATTTATCTTTCACTGTGTGACTTATTTTACTTAACATATGCCCCCCAGGGTCATCCATGTGTCCCAAATGGCAGGGGTAGGGTTTCTTTTATTATAACTGAAATAATTTACACATATCATTTATTTAAATGTATCATGGCATCTGGTCCCATCACTTCATGGGAAATAGATGGGGAAACAGTAGAAATAGTGTCAGACTTTATTTTTGGGGGGCACCAAAATCACTGCAGATGGTGATTGCAGCCATGAAATTAAAAGACGCTTACTCCTTGGAAGGAAAGTTATGAGCAACCTAGATAGCATAATCAAAAGCAGAGACATTACTTTTCCGACTAAGGTCCGTCTAGTCAAGGCTATGGTTTTTCCAGTGGTCACGTATGGAAGTGAGAGTTGGACTGTGAAGAAAGCTGAGCGCCGAAGAATTGATGCCTTTGAACTGTGTTGTTGGAGAAGACTCTTTAGAGTCCCTTGGACTGCAAGGAGATCCAACCAGTCCATCCTAAAGGAGATCAGTCCTGAGTATTCATTGGAGGGACTGATGATGAAGCTGAAACTCCAATAATTTGGCCACCTCATGCAAAGAGTTGACTCATTGGAAAAGACTCTGATGCTGGGAGGGATTGGGGGCAGGAGGAGAAGGGGATGACAGAGCATGAGATGGCTGGATGGCATTACCAACTCAATGGACATGAGTTTGAGTGAACTCTGGGTGTTGGTGATGGACAGGGAGGCCTGGCGTGCTGTGATTCATGGGGTCGCAGAGAGTCAGACACAACTAAGCAACTGGACTCAACTGAAGTGAATAATATATACAAATTTATTTTTGTATACCATGTTTTCTCTATCTATTCATTCATTGATGGACACTAAGATTGTTTCCATTTCTTGGCTATTGTGAATAATGAATGCTACAGTGAACACTGGAACAACAGTATCTCCTAAAAGTAATTAGTTCATTTCCTTTGTATGTGTACCCAGAAGTATGCTCATTTTCTATGTTCCATTACTTGGCTTTTTTTGTCATTGATCTGAATCTTCTCCATTTTAGGCAGAGCTCTTAGATAACAGCACTATCTTTAAATCAATACTGTGAAGTATATTCTATCCTAGGACTTTACTAGTGACTCAGAAGGTAAAGAATCCACCTCCAATGCAGTAGACTTGGGTTCGATCCCAGGGTTGCAAAGATCCCCTGGAGGAGGGCATGGCAACCCACTCTAGTATTCTTGCGTAGAGAATAGCCATGGACAGAGGTACCTGGCAGGCTATAGTCCATGAGGTTGCAAAGAGTCGGACACAACTGAGTGACTAGCACAGATACTTTCCTTAGTGGGCAACATTAAGGTGGTAGTGTGGGGAAGGGGAAAGGCTGGTTGACATATAATGTGATTCTTTCATTTCTCTAGGCTATTTCCTATTTATGTCCAGATATGTGTATGTATATATATATATAATTTGTCCATTCTTCTACTAGGACACTTAAAATTTTTTAATATCTGTAAGAATTCATCATATATAAATGACATCAAAATTTTGTTATTTTCTGTTAAAGATGTTTACTCAATTCTTCATTTATATTTCAGTATGATTTAGGACATTCTATTGATACTTAGAGCCTTTAATATTATTCAATTTCATGATCCATTTTTATGAGGTCTTTGTGCATAATGCTTAGAAAACTTTTCTCAGACTTAACTTGAGTGAAATATTCATCAATATTTTCCATTGATTATTATTTTTAAATTACATTTATGTCATTCTTCCATCTAAAAGTTATTTTTATGTTTAATGTATGCAGTATAAATGAATAGTTTTATAAGTATACTAGGTCTGCTTCAGAATATTCTGTTCTGTGGCTTTTATAATTACATCAAAACTAAATTATTTTAATTGTACTTTTGTTCACTTAGTAACTGGTAAGGCAAGCACGCTATACATTACAGTTCTTTGGCTAGTTCTATAAAATAATATTTTGAAGTTACAGTCACCCTGCTTATTTAACTTATATGCAGAGTACATCATGTAAAGAGCCCGGCTAGATGAATCGCAAACTGGAATCAAGATTGCTGGGAGAAATATCAACAACCTCAGATACACACATGACACCACTCCAATGACAGAAAGGAAGGAGGAACTAAAGGCACTAAAGACACTCTTGATGAGGGTGAAAGAAGGGAGTGAAAAAGCCGGCTTTAACTCAACATTCAAAAACTAAGATCATGGCATTGGGTCCCATCACTTCATGGCCAATAGATAGGGAAAAAGTAGAAGCATTGATAGATTTTATTTTCTTGGGCTCCAGAATCACTGCAGATGGTGACTGCAGCCATGAAATAAAAAGATGCTTGCTCCTTGGAAGGAAAGCTATGAAAAATCTTGACAGAATATTAAAAAGAAGAGACATCACGTTGCCAACAAATGTCCATACAATGAAAGCTATGGTTTTTCCAGTAGCTTTTGAAGCTGAAGCTTCAAAACTTTGGCCACCTGATGCAAAGACCTGAACCACTGGAAAATACCCTGATACTGGGAAAGACTGAAGACAGGAGGAGAAGGGGGCAACAGAAGATGAAATGGTTAGATGGTATCACTGACTCAACAGACATGAGTTTGAACAAACTCTGGGAGATAGTGAGGTACAGACAAGCCTGACATGCTGCCATCCATGAGGTTGCAAAAAGTCAGACATCACTTAGTGACTGAACAATGACAATAAGAACATGTTCATTATTTCTAGAATATACACACAATGAACAATTCCTTCGAGCACATCATTTAGTCTTTGTAATTTCAAATATATCTGGTTGATATCTCCATATGTAGCTATGAAAATCAATCATTCAGAGAGCTCCAATAGAAATCATAATTTGATTTACCATTTTTTTTTTTTAAAGCTAGTATAATACACAGAGGAGGTTCTTGAAAGTGAAGGCATTAAGTGGCTTCTAAAATTGTTCCTCAGGTGTTTATGAGAAACTCTGCCTCATTTATTTACCAAAACCTCTGCTGCTGCTGCTGTTGCTAAGTCGCTTCAGTCATGTCTGACTCTGTGCAACCCCATAGACAGCAGCTCACCAGGCTCCCCAGTCCTTGGGATTCTCCAGGCAAGAACACTGGAGTGGGTTGCCATTTCCTTCTCCAATGCATGAAAATGAAAAGTGAAAGTGAAATCACTCAGTCATGTCCGACTCTTAGCGACCCCATGGAATGCAGCCTACCAGGCTCCTCCATCCATGGGATTTTCCAGACAAGAGTCCTGGAGTGGGGTGCCATTGCCTCTCCGCAAAACCTCTAGAAACTACCTAAAACTTTCTAATTCTTTAGCATTTACTTTTCCCATACCACTTAACTTTTAGCACCCGATACTCGGAGAAACTCAAAGGTTCACTAATTTGACAAATGTTCCTAATATGATAAATATTACACACCAATTCCCACATAATTACCTTGTGAAGTCTGTCATCTCCATCATGATCATACACATCTTCTTGGCCAGAACAATGATATCATTGCTCGTATCATCCCATATCTCAATTTCAGCATCCAGCTTGCTCTTCACTTTCTTGAAGTCAGCAACTTGCTCAGCAATCTTTTCTTTTTCTGCTTCAGGCAATTGAGTCATCTTAGCCTAAAACAGGTGATAATTCAATTTATAATCATTCCATTATGTCAAATACATTTTACAATGAAGTGATTATTATCAGATGTTTATAAAACTTGTTCCTTTAAGAATAGAGACATAATGCTTTTCTGTTTTAAATTTATTTTCAATAGAAGATAATTGCTTTACAACACTGTGTCAGCTTTTGCCATACATCAGTATGAGTCAGCCATAAAGTCATATAACAAAACTATTCAGGTTTAACTTTTTGTATAAAAATCTATTGAATCATAATTGTTTGCAACAATGTTAGAATGTAAAATTACAGTATTAGTTAGAACCACAACATTAAATCTATGAATATCAAAATATAATTTAATATATGACATATTTAAATCTATTCTTTAATACAAATGTAGGACTTCCCAAAATTTGAATGTATTATAAATTAATTCAAACATAATTTAATGCCTCACATGTTAGATAAGTATATACCTCTTTAAATTGTACTAACAGTATGCCTCAAAAGGTACAAATATAAAAAAAAATATTGAAATGAGACTATTTATACCTATGTATATATTTACATTAATAGATGGAATTAATTACAAACACTGAATACACATTGGTAAACAGTACAGTACATATTTATAAATCATATGTATATAGATAAGTACATTTATAAAATTCCAAAGATTAATGTGTATATGGTGCATGTAAACATATTCAGGTGTGTGTGTGTACACAAACTATCTGAGGGAAAAATAAAAATGTTATAGGCAAAGTTTGCTAAGGCAGCCCTCCCTAATTAGCATCCTGAGATTTGAGGTGTAAACTCTTATGCACAGTGAACTTAATGCACTGGCGTAGTACTATTCTTTGTATATATCATATTTTGAACAGTATGCAGACTTGCCTCTTGCATTTGAAACCATCTGCACTATTGTGATGTGCGCTTAGTCACCCAGTTGTGTCTGACTCTTTGTGACTCCATGGACTATAGTCTGCCAGACTCCTCTGTCCATGGGGAGTCTCCAGGCAAGAGTACTGGAGCGAGTTGCCATGCCCTCCTCCAGGGTATCTCCCCAATCCAGTGATCAAACCCAGGTCTCCCGCTTTGCAGGTAAAATCTTTACCATCTGAGCCACCAGGGAAGCCCACCATACCACCACACTACCATATAAACAATTATAGCACCTGAAGCCTATGACTTTTTATCAAATAAAAAAGAACTCTGAAATGAAAGTGATTTGATAATATTAATCAAGGTCATAAAATTTCATGAGATTGTCTACTCAATCATCTTGTCAAAAAAGAAATTCATACATAATCAAAAAGTAGAACAAGCACATAGGTTTGAGATGGAACATTTATAAATGATAAATCCTATATAAGTGGAACTTTATTTGATCATTCACGGGAAATATATGATAGCTACAATTCCTATGCATTTCCAGATGTTAATTTCTAGTTTACCTATCAATGGCAAAATTGGAAGATATAATCTAGAAAGCTTTGCAAAAGTATGATTGCTAGATTCAGAATACTGAAAACACATTTTATTGAGGCAATAGTGTACAAGAACAATGAAACTAAAATGTATTAGTGGAAAGAATTACAAGAATGATCAATGGAAAATCTAACCAAAAAATAAAAATCACAGAGCTAATGTCAATTATCTGTCATTTATTACCAATCAGAGGCCTAATTCAGGGTCTAAAATAACTTGGTATTTTTAAATGTTCAGGATTATTCATCCATACTTCAGTTAGCACAAGGCTTGATACATATTGAGTGTACAGTAAATGATAGTTTCTTCTTTATTTCTTTTATCTTTTAACCATACCACACGGCATGTGGAATCTTAGTTTACTGAAAAGGGACTGAACCCACTACTACCATGGAAGTTCAGAGATGTCACCAGTGGATGGCCGGGGAAGTCCAATAGTTATTTCTTATTCCATGAAAATATCAAAATATAATCACATTTATAGCACTTAAATTTGCTTTGTTTTCCTTATTTATTTCAAGAACTAAATTAAGCTAGGAGACTAAACTTTTGATTGATGAATGTATAAATGATTCTTCCTTAGGAGGTAAAAATAAATTGTAATTTCTTTTCTCAGGAAACATGGCCTACGTGATAAGCTTATAAGAAGAGCAAGTTTTACTGCTGCTGGTATGTGGCAAAGCATGTACATAAAGACATAGCTACCTTTTAAATCAATAGTATACAAGCCATTAATAAAGCTGTAAGGTACTAATCCACTAAACTAGCTGAAAAATATAAATTAATTTTCCTTTCTTCACTACTAGTCATTATCATTTTCTCCATTTTCATAAAAAGGTAATTAAAGTTGCAAATAATAAAGCCATAGATCAGTTTATTTGGGGCCGCTTTTTATAGTCTTTATCTGAGATAATAAATGTATGATTCTGGATCTAAGAAATAATTTTGAAGTGTATCCTGGAATATTGTGGAAACATTTTCACTGTCTTCATGATAAAGTTCAAACTATTCTAGAGGCGATCTGATTAAGTGTATTCCAAGTTCTGTTCCTTGGAATGTCACTGATTTCCAATATGATCTTGAGGAAGTCACTTAACTCTCCTGTCTACATTTCCCCAGACACGAAACAACAATAATTGCAACTGCTATCCACCTGTCAGGCAAAAACAGAGTCAATTATTCAATAGCATTGAGACTGACCCTGTCCTGGACAAGAATTTCACGGATTGCACTCAATTTCTTTAATAACATCTCAACTCACATGGTGAATTACAATTGGCAGATATTTACTCCTGACAAGATAAAGGCCAAAAGTCAGGCAATAGTTTATAAAATTAAAAGTTCTGGAGAATTCTGACCTTTTTTATTACATGAGGAAAAACAAGAACAAACAAGTATTAAATTACTGAGTGACACCTTTACTGAAGATTTTAGTGCTTCTGTGAATGACTTATTATATGCCACCAATCAATTTCAATTATTATGAAAATATCAAAACAGAACTTCAGAGAATATTTGATATTTAGGAATTATAGGTGAAAGTTCCTTATTGGATTATATTTTTGCAGGATAAGCAAAGAACTGAGGTATGAACTTCAAGATAAATCAAGTAAGTAGAATTTCTAACATTATTACTGGCTGGTTAAGTGGTTCTACTCCTGCTCAAATATATAGAATACAACTCTGATATAAAGAGCTATTAAAGGCTTTTTGAATCCCTGCCATCAAAATGAAATTACATTGTACGTTAAGTGATTAAAATATTTATTCCAAAAGACAATGAAAACAACATTTATATATGCTAAATACTCTTCTAGGCAAGTTAACATATATTTAAAATTTAATCATCATAGCAGCCCTATGAGGTAAGAATATTCTCACTCTAATATTATGGATTATGAAACTGAGTCTCTAAAAGGTTAAATGATTTACTCAAGATTGTAGTGTTAGTAAATGATAGAACCAGGATGAAAACTCAGAAACTCTAGCTCCAGAGTTTTCATTCTATCACCGTGCCTGCAAATGAAAGGAATACCACCCCCCAAATACCAAAATATCTACCTTCTCCTCAATGATATTTCTCTATCACCTTCTATTTTTGAAATGCTTATTGTCCATAATATGTCTCATATATTTTAAAATTCAAGTTTTCTTATTTGCAAACTAGAAAAAATGATATTGACTGAACAGATTGTTTTAGAGATCAAATGAATATGAATACAGCTTTTAAAGTTCTTAAGTGCTATTAAATGCTAATGGTTACTCATACTAAGAGAGTCAGTTCTTCACTCGATACAGTTAGTGATCCTCAGAATTCTAAGGTTATTCTCCTCTCTTCAACAAAAGCTCCCATTAGCCTATAAGACATTTTCAAGTAATACATATATAATTTATAATTTTAGCTCTAAAATAGAGATTACCAGAATTTTTCAAGAAACTAAGATAGTACATCTTTACTAGAATATATTTTACAATAAGTCTATTACTTTATTTAACTGTTGCTGCTATAATGCAAAAGCAGTAGTAGACCCTATGCAAACAAATGAGCATGACCATGTTCCAATACAAATTTATATGGACATTTTAATTTGAACTGCATAAAAGTTTCACATGTCAAAAATGTTATTCTGATTACAGCTATCCTGAATTTCTTTAACCATTTACAGATGTAAAACAAACAAACAGAACATTTCTATCTCATGGGCTAAACAAAAACAGTCAATGGGCCAGATTTGCCCTGCTGACTGGTTTGCCAACACTTGCCAAATCCTTTATCTTTTCAAGTTTGTCAGCAGTACTGCCTGCCTCTCAGGCTTGTAATCTTACTTTTTTTATTTTTTAAAGTCCTCTCCTTTTATCTATCCTATTCTGTTAGGCACAATGTTTGTCCATTTTATCACCAGTGCTTTTATCACATTCACCTCTTTCTTTGTATTTCAATTACTATTATACAAGCTCAGATCTTAATTTTCTCTTTCATTTTCAATCCTTCTGTCTTGCTACCACTTGATTCAATCTGAATTTGATAAGATTGTGCAGTTCTTCAGCCTAAAACATACTGTTCATGTCTTCTTACTGAATAAAGGATATAAATTCCTCAAATATCACTATTAAATTTAAAGTAGAAAATTCACATAGAAAATTTCCCAAACCATAAATGTACAATTGAACAACTTTTATAAATTGAGTGAATCCATGTATTCAACACCCAAATTTAAGAAACACAAAAATTAGCAGCATCCCAGAAGCCTCATGTGTCCTGTTATAGCCACTATCTCTCAAGAACAATTGCATCATCCCCTGTACTTCTAAAGCTACAGATTTTCCAGTTTCTGAACCTTATAAAAATGGAATAATAACAATACTCTTGTACCTGGCTTCTTATGTCAAGCTTTTACGTATTTGAAATATATCTATAATTGATGCATGTAGTTATAGTCTGTTTATTCTCATTGCTCTATACAGACAGCATTCCACTTCGTGAAACATAAAACCATTTACTTCTCTGTAATTCTATTAATGACCTTTTGGGAAGCATTCTATTTTTGATTGTTATGAATAATGAATATTCTTATATTTTTCTTTTTGTGCACATACCGTTGCATTCTTGAGACTATATCTAGGAGTGAAATTACTATGACACAGGCATCACTATGACCTTTGTCTCTAAGAGCTTTTAAATGTTATTTCTCCTTCCTTTCAGGCACTTTACACTCAAACTAAATCAAGCTATTTGTTGTTGCAGGTAAATACCTTAAGGTGTTGCCCACTAATTATTTTGCTCATCTTCTTTCCACATCTCATCTTTGTTGGTCCAAACAATTATATTCCAAGCCAGATGCATTGAGTATATCTTTCTTCTCCAGCTATATGTAATTATTCCTTTGAAAATCTCAGAACATGTTATGAAATCTTCTCTCAGGATATTTATATTGTTCTCTGTTGTAGCCTAGTTGTTTGTGAATGTGAATATCTTATCTTACTAGTTGAAAGGTCTTTGAAAGCATTAATCATCTTTCAGAATAACGGTGAATCTAGTTGTTGCTGTTGTTGTTTTGGTCTTCTGCTCCCAGACAACTTGCTATTGTTTAATCACCAAGTTCTATCTGACTCTCTTGCAACCCCATGGACTGTAACCCACCAGGCTCCTCTGTCCATGGGATTTCCCAGACAAGGATACTGGAGCAGATTGCCATGGCCTTTTCCAGCTCCTAGACTGAATGTTTCCTCAAAGTAGGGACATATATATGATAAATGTTTGTTTCAAGTTGTTAATAGAAACTGTCAACACGTAAAGAAAAACAGGAGTGTAGGATCAAAAATTTTATAGCACTGATCTTGTATTTTCTTGGTCACTTACATTTACACATTTCCTAAGCTCCTACCTCTAAAAGGGAGAAAATTAATTTCCCTTATTTTATCTGTTCATTTCTGTTTTCATTTTTTAAAATTTAATTTTGTCTTATATTTGAGTATAGTTGATTTACAACATTGTGTTAGTTTCAGGTGTCAGTTCAGTTCAGTCGTGTCCGACTCTTTGCAACCACATGTATCACAGCACGCCAGGCTTCCCTGTCCATCACCAACTCCTGAGTTCACTCAGACTCACATCCATCAAGTCAGTGATGCCATCCGGCCATCTCATCCTCTGTCATCCTCTTCTCCTCCTGCCCCCAATCCCTCCCAGCATCAGAGTCTTTTCCAATGAGTCAACTCTTCACATGAGGTGGCCAAAGTACTGGAGTTTCAGCTTTAGCATCATTCCTTCCAAAGAAATCCAAGGGTTGATCTCTTTCAGAATGGACTGGTTGGATCTCCTCGCAGTCCAAGGGACTCTCAAGAGTCTTCTCCAACACCACAGTTCAAAAGCATCAATTCTTCGGTGCTCAGCCTTCTTCACAGTCCCAACTCTCACATTCATACATGATCGCAGGAAAAACCATAGCCTTGACTAGACAGACCTTTGCTAGCAAAGTAATGTCTCTGCTTTTGAATATGCTATCTAAGTTGGTCATAACTTTTCTTCCAAGGAGTAAGCGTCTTTTAATTTCATGGCTGAAGTGAACATCTGCAGTGATTTTGGAGCCCCCCAAAAATAAACTCTGACACTGTTTCCACTGTTTCCCCATCTATTTCCCATGAAGTGATGGGACCGGATGCCATGATCTTCATTTTCTGAATGTTGAGCTTTAGGCCAACTTTTTCACTCTCCACTTTCACTTTCATCAAGAGGTTTTTTAGTTCTTCTTCACTTTCTACCATAAGGGTGGTGTCATTTTCATATCTGAGGTTATTGATATTTCTCCCGGCAATCTTGATTCCAGCTTGTTTCTCTCCCAGTCCAGCGTTTCTCATGATGTACTCTGCATATAAGTTAAATAAGCAGGGTGAAAATATACAGCCTTGATGTACTCCTTTTCCTATTTGGAACCAGTCTGTTGTTTCCTATCCAGCTCTAACTGTTGCTTCTTGATCTGCATACAGATTTACAGGAAAGCAATTCAGTTATACATATACCCATTCTTTTTCAGATTTTCTATTCCCATGTAGATTATTACAGAATATTGAGTAGAGTTCCCTGTGCTATAGGGTAGGTCCTTGATGATCATCTATTTTATATATAGCAGTGTGTACATGTTAATCTCAAGTTCCTAATACCCTACTTTCAAACAGAATTTTGTTATTCCTCTATTAGTCAGTTCAGTTCAGTCACTCAGTCATGTCCGACTCTTTGGAACCCCACAGTCTGTGGCACACCAGGCTTCCCTGTCCATCACCAACTCCTGGAGGCTATTCAAACTCATGTCCATTGAATCAGAGATGACATCCAACCATCTCATCCTCTGTGATCCCCTTCTCCTCCTGCCCCCAATCTTTCCCAGATCAGGGTCTTTGGAAATGAGTTAACTCTTTACATCAGGTGGTCAAATTATTGGAGTTTCAGCTTCAGCATCAGTCCTTCCAATGAATATTCAGGACTGATTTCCTTTAGGATTGACTAGTTGGATCTCCCTGCAGTCCAAGGAACTCTCAAGAGTCTTCTCTAAGATCACAGGTCAAAAGCATCAATGCTTTGGTGCTCAGCTTTCTTTATAGTCCATCTTTCACATCCATACATGACTACTGGAAAAACCATAGCTTTGTCTAGATGGACATTTGTTGGCAAAGTAATGTCTCTGCTTTTTAATATGCTGTCTAGGTTGTTCATAGCTTTACTTCCAAAGAGCAAGCATCTTTTAATTTATGGCTATAGTCACCATCTGCAGTGATTTTGGAGCCCAAAGAAATAAAGTCTCTCACTGTTTCTATTGTTTCCCAATCTATTTGCCATGAAGTAATGGGACCAGATGCCATAATCTTAGTTTTCTGAATGTTGAACTTTTAGCCAACTTTTTCACTTTCATCAAGAGGCTCTTTAGTTCTTTGCTTTCTGCCGTAAGGGTGCTGTCATTTTCATATCTGAGGTTATTGATAATTCTCCCAGCAATCTTGATTCCAGCTTGTGATTCATCCAGCCCAGCGTTTCTCATGATGTACTCTGCATATAAGTTAAATAAGCAGGGTGAAAATATATAGACTTGACATACTCCTTTCCTGATTTGGAACCAGTCTGTTGTTCCATGTCCAGTTCTAACTGTTGCTTCTTGACCTGTATACAGATTTCTCAGGAGGCAGGTCAGGTGGTCTGGTATTCTCATCTCTTGAAGAATTTACCACAGTATGTTGTGATCCACACAGTCAAAGGTTTTGGCATAGTCAATAAAACAGAAATAGATGTTTTTCTGGAACTCTCTTACTCTTTCGATGTTCCAGTGGAGGTTTGCAAATTGATATCTGGTCCCTCTACTTTTCTAAATCCAGCTTGAACATCTGGAAGTTATTTCTCTAACACTACACTAATTGCACAATTGATCTATTTTTTTACCTACTTTTAAATTTCACTAAGCTCATCACCACTACCTAAAATAGTGATATGCTTATATTAGGTTTTTTTTTTTTTTTTTTTTTTTTTACTTAAAACATCAAATGATTTTCATTACCGTTTTTAAAAAGATAGGGAAAAATTGATAATAGGAAAAAGGCAAAAGAAAACAAATGTTGTCATACAGAGGTTCATGCAAATGCCAGCTCTGTCAAATACTAGCTTTGAAGATAGTAACTTAACTACCAGCAGTTTCATGACATGTCAAATAATAATAATCTTATTAGGGGTTTTCAGACCACTGGATTATGCCTGTAAACAGTGGTACCTAGAATATATTAGAGTCTTAGTCAATGGTGATTACAATTAATGTATATAACTACAAGAGCATGGCCTCCAAGAGTTTCTAAAATATTATGGAAGTGAAAGTCTCTGTCATGTCTAACTTTTTGTGACCCCATGGATTACAGCTTGCCAGGCTTCTGTGTCCATGAAATTTTCCAGGACAGAATACTGGAGTGGATAGCCTTTCCTTTCTCCAGGGGACCTTCCCAACCCAGGAATTAAACCTAGGTTTCCCACAATGCAGGCCGTTTCTTTACAATCTGAGCCACCAAAGAAGCCCATTATGGAAAAGGGCACTTAAAAATATTCACATAGCTATCTCATAGAGTTGAAGAAGTGATCAAGTAATATACTGAGTAAATATATTCCATACGCAAAAAACTATATAGTAGAGAAGCTCACCATAATTCTCTTATTTTCAAAAGTTCTAGAATCTAAATTGCTTATTTTGTAGATAAAGAAACTGAGTTCTAGGAAAAAAGGGTCTTGAAAAATGTTATCCAGCTAGTTAATGACATATTTGTTACATAAATCTACCTGTTGCCATTATTAATATTTTTTTCCATAAAATCACTTTGCTTTCAGTTCAGTTCAGTTGCTCAGTCGTGTCCAACTCTTTGCAACCCCATGAATCGCAGCACACCAGGCCTCCTTGTCCATCACCATCTCCCGGAGTTCACTCAAACTCACGTCCATTGAGTCGGTGACGCCATCCCACCATCTCATCCTCTGTCATCCCCTTCTCCTCCTGCCCCCAATCCCTTTCAGCATTAGAGTCTTTTCCAATGAGTCAACTCTTCACATGAGGTGGCCAAAGTACTGGAGTTTCAGCTTTAGCATCATTCCTTCCAAAGAAATCCCAGGGTTGATCTCCTTTAGAATGGATTGTTTGGATCTCCTTGCAGTCCAAGGGACTCTCAAGAGTCTTCCCCACCACTTTGCTTTACTTAGCTATAAATTTTATGTGAAAATTGAATTCTTAAGCAAATCATATGATTCTGCTTCCTTTCCTATCCATAAACCAGGATAGAATAGAGAAACAATATTTAATTAAATAAGTAATCTATGATTACTATTTTTATAAATATTAGGAAGTTTCTAGTTGATTAACATTATTCATGTGGGTGGGTAACTAGAACTCAACATTCAAAATAAAATGTTTTTTAAATATTAAAAATATGCCTGATGTATGCATATTAGATAAATATTTCTGAAAGAAGAATTCCTATTCTTACTTCCAGAGTTTATTGAACAGTAGAATTTATAATTTTTTAATAAGCCCAGAGGCATTTGGTTATGATGTTTTTAATATATCAAAAATATAAGCAATAGAATGTTTCTAAATTGGAGTTTAGAAAATCTAAAGTACTGCCAGCAGAAATTCAACTTAATTAAAATTTGGAGGAAAAATTCATTAAAAAAGTGTTTTTGGATTGATTTTTTAAGCATACTAAATTGTAATTTCAAACATATTCTTGAGAATTCATTAAAGAAAATTTTCCATAATATTGTAAAATGATATTTATGGATTGAAATTGGACTCTGCTTTAAGGAATAATATGCATTTCTATATTTTTATACATAGTCTTTTACATCAAATTTATAAATATATTAGCTTTACAAAGTTCTCCATTTCCTCATCTGTCAAAAAAAATAGTACTCTTAAAATCTTGTGGGGTATATTCACAGATTCCTACTAAAGAAAACCTATCTCATTTTATTATAAAACATTATACTCTTCAGGGTCTCGGTTGAAACAGAGTTAAGTATTAAATCATCAGGCTTAACTTGATTGATTGCCTACCTTCTAACATTAATTATAATAATGGAAATTGACATTTGTTCATGCTTCCCACATGTCAGTCACTTTGCTAAGCACTTTTGCAAAATTACACTATTTGAATAATAATATTCTAAGGTTCATATTGTTAATATCTACCTTTTACAATCATGGAAACAAGGCCTGTAGGGGACATATACATATTACCTATAAATGAAGAAATATTTCCAAGGTATTTTTGTTGTTTTTTCCTTTTATGCTATCAGTTCAGTTGCTCAGTCATGTCCGACCCTAAGCAACCCCATGGATTGCAGCACGCCAGGCTTCGCTGTCCATCACCAACTCCCAGAGCTTACTCAAACTCATGTACATAGAGTCGGTGATGCCATCCAATCATCACATCCTCTGTCATTCCCTTCTCCTCCCGCCTCAATCTTTCCCAGCATCAAGGTCTTTTCCAAAGAGTCAATTCTTCGTATCAGGTGGCCATACCTCTTTCTTTATGGCTTCATTTGCAGCATAGATTTTAGCACTAGGAGTTAAATGTTCAGTTCAGTTCAGTTCAGTCACTAAGTCGTGTCCGACTCTTTGTGACCCCATGAATTGCAGCACGCCAGGCCTTCCTGTCCATCACCAACTCCTGGATTTCACTCAGACTCACGTCCATCGAGTCAGTGATGCCTTCCAGCCATCTCATCCTCTGTCATCCCCTTCTCCTCATGCCCCCAATCCCTCCCAGCATCAGAGTCTTTTCCAATGAGTCAACGCTTCACATGAGATGGTCAAAGTACTGGAGTTTCAGCTTTAGCATCATTCCATCCAAAGAAATCCCAGGGCTGATCTCCTTCAGAATGGACTGGTTGGATCTCCTTGCAGTCCAAGGGGCTCTCAAGAGTCTTCTCCAACACCACATTTCAAAAGCACCAATTCTTTGGTGCTCAGCTTTCTTTACAGTCCAACTCTCACATCCATACATGACCACAGGAAAAACCATGCCTTGACTAGATGGACCTTAGTCAGCAAAGTAATAGATTGTTAGGAAGTATTAAAAGTGATTATTAATATTCCTGTGAATGATAACAATATTGTAGTTATATAAGAGAATACAAATTATTTTAGGAGATACTGAAATATTTAGGCATAAAATGTTATGATGTTGCAAACTTCTTTGAAGTGGTTTAGAAATACAAAGCAACTATGACTCTAGAAGTATGTTAAAAGTACTGTATCTAGATCATGGAAATATGTGTGTACATTACAGAAGGGTTACATTTTTCCATACATTTAATGGAAAAATAAAATCAGTAAATAAACTTTAAATATAATTAAACTAAAATTTTGAAAGAATTATTTTAAAAAAATTAAAACCTTGGAAAACAGATATATTCTATTTTCTTATTTTGTCAAGGTATTAGGGATTTTCATAGGCCATATAATTTATTCTTTTATCCTAAAATACAATTTTAGGATTGTATCAGTGTCATATCACTGATCAAAGATCTTCAACCTCTCTTTGGACATACCTGAAGCCTCAATTCTGAGTTCTCTGGTACTAAGAGATAAGTAAGGTTTACTAATAAAAAGTGAAAGAAAGTGCAAGTTGCTCATTCATGGCTGATTCTTTGATACCCCACAATCCATGGAATTCCCCAGACCAGAATATTGGAGTGGGTAGCCTATCCCTTCTACAGAGGATCTTCCCAACCCAGGAATCCAACCTGAGTACCAACTGAGCTATAAGGGAAGCCCCCATCAGTAAAAACAAAAATTGAATGAGATTCATGACCTACAAAAGTAATCCTCACATAGTTAAATATGATGGATGTGAGAGTTGGACTGTGAAGAAAGCTGAGCACGAAAGAATTGATGCTTTTGAACTGTGGTGTTGGAGAAGACTCTTGAAAGTCCCTTGTACCACAAGGAGATCAAATCAACCAACCCTAAAGGAAATAAATCCTGAATATTCATTGGAGGGACTGATGCTGAGGCTGAAGCTCTAATACTTTGGCCACCTGATACGAAGAGCTGACTCATTGGAAATAAGACCCTGATGCTGGGTAAGATTGAAGGCAGGAGGAGAAGGGGATGACAGAGAATGAGATGGTTGGATAGCATCACCGACGTGATGGACATGAGTTTGAGCAAGCTCCAGGAGATGGTAAAGGACAGTGAAGCCTGGCGTGCTGCTGTCCATGGGGTTGCAAAGAGTCAGACATGACTGAGGGACTGAACAACAAAAATGAGTATTCTTATCTTTATGGTCCTCTATTTTTTTTTAATATGAACATTACGAGGATTTAGACTAATTTATATTCAATTGCATCATTTTTTTCTTTAGATCTTCATTCTGTGTTTCTGTAATACTTTTTGTCTCAGGTCTTGCCAAGGCTGAAAAAGTAGAAATCCTCAGGCTTTGAAGCTACGCTGCTACACATAAATAAGGAACAATTCAATAAGTAAATATTATATAGAGGCTGTGAGAAATCCAATCAAGTCTTAAAAAGCCCATTCATTTTATTCACAAGACTGCCTCTAGGATGTGACTCAGACCTTAGCAAATTATACTTTGCACACAATTTAAGGAAGTTTAGTTACCTGAATTCCATGCCCCAGTTTACAGTAAATTGGCAGTAGACAGGAAGAATGTTAGTCTGACCCCAGGAAAGGAAAATAAAATCTATCAAAGAAGTGACAGAAAGCTCAGATAACTCGGGGTCTTTCAGTTTATGAATAAACTTTCCTATGCAAATCAGGACACCTCCATCCTATCAGTGTATTATAGCATAGTCCAACTATGTTTGGTCATAATAATGACAATGAGTCATCTATTGCATCATCACCTAGCATTTACTGCATAGGAGTTATATGGCACCATTGCTGCTCTCAAAAAATTTAAAATCCCTCTGCCCAGAAAATATCAAATTACATTTGGAATATTTTGGTTGGTAAGTTAATCATATAGAATACAATTTGAAGACCAATTTCAGTAGTTTTTTTTAAGTTTTAAAATGTGTATCTTCATCCAAGATAACTTGTTCTAGAACCGTCCCTGAAAAGCAAGTGTTTTACTAACTAAGGTTTTCAAATATCTATGATGATGGGATATTTAATGTCTGCTTACAACTAATTAAAATACTTTTCAAAGATAAAATTTTGACAAGTTACATGAATAGAGCACCACTAAAACAGATATAACTTGAGAAAAAATTTTACATCTCTACCGATAGTATAGCTCTTTCTTAACTGCACTTTGTAATGAATATAATTTATAATATTTATACATGTATGAAATGTATAATTGAATAAAATATAATTAATTTTTAATTATAATAAAATATAATTATGATTTCCTCCCAAGAGTTTATGGGAATTTGAACACTTTATCTTACTAATAACATTTTCTCAATAAAATAACAATCTGAGAAAAATAGCACAGAATTGAAAATAATTATCCATATATTATCCTTATATACATATCTATATTATGATTTAATATAGTACCATGTTTACAATCTATATACATATGCTGATAACACCTGTCACCACATATATGTGATGAATTAAAAAGCTCATTAGGTTAATTTCAGTTGAATACAGTATATGTAATCCCCAAAGAAAAGTGAATAGTCATAGTTTTTTGTAACCTGATTACCACTTGCTAGGTATTTTAAAAAAGAATTTAGAAAATTCACAAATATTATTTTGTGACTATATCACTGGGTAGTTGTCTTTTTTTTTTTCCCTATTCTGGTCCATATTTAACTAAAATTTCCACATTAAAAAAAATTGTCAAACTCCTTATCACATTCTTTGATAATAATCCATATACATCATTTGTGTACAATAAAAATACGAACATGTTTGGGGGTAATATGGGAATTTCACAAAGTGGGAATGGAAATATTTTAAAGCTACAATCTATCTGTTTTTTAACTGAGTATTTACAAAATTGGAGTAAACATTGCATCCACATTAAAAAGAACAAGTCAGAAAATTTAAAAGTTCATGACCTTTTTTTCTCAGCCCATCAGAGATGTCAATGAAAAATTGCACTGGCTAAATTAAACATTCAGGGGAAAATTATTTCAAGTGTATTGCAATAGGGGAGAGAACTCAACTTTGCTAAACAAAAGTTGAAAGAGATTTAAGCACTGGAATGAGCTAGTGGAAAAGTAGTAGAAGACATTAAAGAGGAGGTTGGTCAATGTGATTAGATGGTCTATGTTTGGTAATGGTGCTTATTTAAGTCTGGCTCCTACTATCCAGCAGAGGCTGGTAGACAACAGATACTATCTTTCTTAATTATTATATTTCAAAGGGGTAGCTTCCAGGTCCTTGCAAAAAGTATTGCTGAACTGTAAGCCTTGCAAGAGGCTGGGAGATATTTGCATCTCAAAGGAACAGGGAAAGTTAAGTTTTCTAAAGTAAATGCTCTTTAAAAAAAAGAAAAAAAAAAAAAAAGGAAAGTCAGTGACCTATAGTCAGGAATAAACCTGTCTAAAGTTTAGTCAATCTGGAGTGAACTAAAAATAGGTCATCTTGTTTAGAGATCACAAGGCAACCAATTAATCTGAAGTCTAGGGGCAGGCAGGTGCTCACTGGAGGAAGTAATGTGCAAAGGCTTACTTGTCAGTTGCCATCTGATATTGGTAAGATGAATTTAGTTAAAAGAGTTGATAAACTTATTGAACTTGGATCATCTTACAATGCAAAAAATAAGCAATTCCTTAAAAAATATCAGAGAGGAAATATTAAAAAGATATAGGAGCCTGCCGGGGTGTGAGGAATCCCGCCCGTGACAAGGTCATGAGGAAGGAAGCTGACATACGCAAGGCGTGCTCAGACTTCAGGGGCCCCTCTGGAAATTCCTAAGCATGTACCCCAACAAAAATCTGCAGGTTTTTGTGCTCTGCTTTTTCACTCTTCTGACATTCTCTGGAAAAAGTCAATTCAGGGCTTTAGTCTTCTGCATTTGAAAGAGTGTTTCAATCCAAAAACCCCTCTGATGGCTTTCTAGCCTGCCTGCAGGACTCCTACAGCTGCGCGTGTGATTGTTTGAGGCCTCCTGACCGCAGGAGGCACAGGAAGCTTAAAACATCCTGGGAATGCAGGGGCTTCTGAGGAGTCAAAATCTTTAGAATAGGACTGATTAAAGGTTTCATTTGTTGAGTCAATGCTTGCTGCTGAATTTTCATATCCTTTATTTTTAGATCAGTTGGTATATAGAAAAACAAGTAGTAGACCTTGTATTAGCAACATTAGATCTTTGAGTTAAGTACCTTCTTTGTTATAATCCACTGCACCTTTGTTCTATAGAGATGTAACTTTAGCGCTTTAAGGAGATGTAGATGAAAGAAAAACACTTCAGGGGAAACAAAATTAACATTCATTAAGGAAGAGAGCCAAAAAGTGTTAACAAGCCTCTTGGCCAGAAGATAATGTAAATCACCTGAGACCTTTTGTATACAAAATGATATACGGAAAGAGTCTGGGTTGCAAATGCTACATAATTTTGTGTTACCCATTGATCTCCATGTTTTATCAAAAGTATAAAAGGCCTTCTGAACAATAAAGGATGGGACCAGTTTCTCGGACTAGTCTCTCGGCCTGGTTTCTTGAGAATCTGGCTCCCCCCGTGTCTCTGTCTCTCTTCTTCTCTCCCTTTCCCTCCCTCTGCTCTTTACTTTAATTTCAGGCTGAATTTCCACCTGGGGCGCGGAGGCCCGCCAAGTCTACTTACTTGCCCTGGCTGTTAAGACCCGCGCGAAAGGGAGCCTAACGTGAGGCACCCTTAGATATTCAAGCGAGCGCCAGTGGCCCAACGTAGATGGTGCAAATTTCTTGTCTGGAATTTTATTGGTCTTCCGCGTAAACCAAGCTATTCAGCCCTCTTCCTCCACTTAATTCTCCTACTAAACTATTTCTTCCTAATCTAATCTTATATCAATCAATAAATAAGTTTTTCTCACGCCAACGCCGTCCACCCTTCAAATTCCCTGGATCCACCAGGGCTGGACCCCCGCAGGAGCCAAACTCTAAAAGCTTCCGATGGCAAAATTGGGACAACTAATCAATGAAACAGAACAACAAAATCCATAGAATACAATAAATATGCATGAGCCCATCATGATATAAACAAACTGAGCAAATCATGTGAGACAAGGGACAGCTTTCTTTTAATTATGATTAATAAATTCATAAGAAATAAGGGATATAAAATGATTGTTAGGCAAATATCTGGTAATATCTGTGGCAAGATAAAGCAATGAACATTAAAATTAGTAGATAAACACTTGAGAAGAAGTAAAACTTGAATAGCATTAAATCATTTTCTCCAAGATACTAATTACAACAAAAAAATAAACATAATTTTACAGTGGAGAAAGCCAATAACCAACACTTTAGCCAAGTAATCAAGGCCAACATCATGAGAAATGTGACATATTGTCATCTTATACCACCTGAGTTGATGGACTGAGAACATCAACATAATCATGAGAAAAACATCCGATAAATCCAAATCAATGGATAGTCTATAAAATATCTGATCTGTACTCTTCAAAAGTATCAGGGTCATAAATGACAAAGAAAGTTAAGGACTGGTCACAGTTTATAGATGACTAGGAGATCTGACAACCAAATGCAGTGTTGATCTTGGCTTTGATTCTGCAACAAAAATGAATGAATAATAGTGGAAAAATTGATGAAGTCTGTAGTTTATCTACTAGTATAATACCTATGTACATTTCTTATTTTGACAAGCAGACCTTATTTATACCATAAGGCAACATTAGGAGAAACTGAATGAAGGTATGAGAACTCTCTGTAGTATAATTTTAATGTTCCTATAATTCTAAAATTGATTCAAAAGAAACAATACAGTATTGTAAAGTAAAATAAAGTAAAAATAAAAATTAAAAAAAAAGAAACAGTAAAAACAACAAAACATACACATCCTAATCTTCAAACAAACTTCAGAAAGCACATGAGAATTTATTTCTTAGGTGTCACCTTTCTTTTAAAGGTTATCTTTTTACTTTGTCCTTTTCTCTGCTACATGTTCTACTATTAAAAAAAATACTGTACTTTTTAAGCACACTTTTAAAGTACTGAAAGTGACAGTTGTTCAGTTGTGTCTGACTCTTTGCGACCCCATGGACTGTAGCCTGCCACGTTCCTCTGTCCATGGAGTTTTTCCAGGCAAGAATACTGGAGTGGTTTGCTATTCCCTGGCCTGATATCTACACATTCATCAGAACCTCATCATCCATCCCTGCACAGTTTTTATTCCTGAAGAATGAATCTGTCCCTAAAAGAAAGTCTGAAATTATTAAAATATTCTGTTTTTCTTTTACAGTAAAAAGTAAAAAGAAGAGCAAAAATAAACATGAAATTATTAATACAAATAAGAATTTATCCCAAGGATGTAAGGATAGTTCAACATCCTCAAAGCAGTCAATGTGAAACACCACCACATTAACAAAATGAACAATAAAAATGTGTATTATCATCTCAGTAGATGTAGAAAAAAGTTTTGGCAAAATTCAACATTCATTTAAGGTTAAAACTCTTAATCAGGTTTGCATAGAGGAAACATAACCCAACATAATAAAACTCGTATCAGACAAGCCTATGGTTAAAATCACATTGAATTGTGAAAAGCTGAAAGCTTTTTCTCTAAGATCAGGAAAAAGACAACGACTACTTTTATTCAAGGTAGCTTTGGAAGTCCTACCTGGAGTAGTTAGGCAAGAAAACGAAAGAAAAGACATTCAAATTGGAATGAAAAAAAAACAACTGTCACTATTTACAGATGACGTATTAGATATAGAAACCCTTAAGACTCCATAGAAAAACTATTAGACTAACAAATTCAGTAAAGTTGTAAGGTAAAAAAATTAACTATATCTGTTGCATTTATATACAGAAAGAGAAAAAAAGAAGACAATCTTATTTACAACTGCATCAAATATAATAAAATACCTAGTAATAAACTGACTGAGGGAGCGAAGTAACTAAATATTTAAATTACAAGATACTAATGAAAGATCTTAAAGAAGACACTAATAAATGGCAAGAAATTTCATGCTCATGAATTAGAAGGTTTGATATTGTTAAAGTTATAATACTTTTTAAAATATTATGCAGGTTCATTAAAACCCTTATGAAAATTCCAATGGGATTTTTCACCAAAATAGAATATATAACCCTAAAATTTATATGAAATCCTATAGTAACAATCTTGAGGAAGAACAACAAAACTGAAGGCATCATGCTCCCTGATTTCAAACTATATTACAAAGCTATAGTACCTAAAACAGTATGGTATTGACATAAAAGCAGACATGCAGTTGAATGGAACAGAATAGAGAGAGAGCAGAAATCCATGCATTTACAATAAATCAACTTAAACAAAGGAGCTAAGAATATACAATGGGGGAAGAGCAGTCTCTTCCGTAGATGGTTCTAGGGAAGTTGGATAACTACAAACAAAAGAATGAAAATGGAACACTATCTTACACTATATACAAAAGTTAACTTAGAATGAATTATAGACTTGAAATAAGGCCTGAAAACATAAGTCTCCTAGAAGAAAACAAAAGCAGTAACCTTCTGAACATAGGCCCTGAAATGATATTTTTAAATCTGACACAAAAGCAAAGGCAACAAAATTAAAAATAAACAAATGAGGCTACATCAAACTAAAAAGCTTCTGCACAGCAAAGGAAACTATCAACAAGATGAAATGGCAACCTGCAGAAAGGGAGAAAATATTTGCAAATCATTTATCTGGTAAGGGGCTAACATCCAAAACATATGGAGAACTCAAAGAAGTCAATAGTAAAAATATAAATAATACAGGTAAAAACGAAGCAGAAGATCTGAATAGATATTTTTTTTCCAAAGAAGTCATACAGATAGATAAGAGATATATGAAAATATGTTGTACATATTTAAAAATCAGGGAAATTCAAATGAAAATCTTAATCAGTATCACCTCAAAACTGTTAGAATGGCTATTATCAAGAAGACCAGAAATAACAAGTGTTAATGAGGAGATACAGAAAAGGGAAAGTCTGTGCACTCTTGGTGGGAATGCAGATTGGTGCAGCCACTTTAAAAAACTCTATTAAGAGGCCTTATGTAATTGAAAGCAAAACATCCATATAGTTCAGCAATTCCACTTTGGAAGAAAACAATAATGCTAACTCAAAAGGTACATGCACTATTTACAATAGCCAAGATATGGAAATGTATTCATTGAAGGTTGAATGAATAAAGAAAATGTGGCGGGTGTGTGTGTGTATAGGAAATGGATCTTTTCCAATCATAAAAAAAGAAGGAAATTCTGCCATTTGAAGCAACATGGATAGACATTGAGGACAATACACTTAATGAAATAAGACAAAGAAAGACAAATACCACATGATCTCTTTTATATGTGAAATTTAGAAATTTTTAAAAAAGCCTCAAAGATGCAGATAACATCTGATGGCTGCCAGAGGCAGGGAGCAGGGGAGATATAAGTTGCTTTCTTTTTAAATACATTGATTTTAAAAAAGAAATTATCCTAAGATTCCAGATACCCACCAAAGCAAACCATAACATGTACTTATAAACTGAGAACTGTAAGTCCACCTATTTTTGGATATCATCATTTCTTAAGGAATTTTTTTTGAAATCTTGAAGCTAGAATAGCATCATTAAATGACAACTAACTTGTGATTTAGAATGTTTAAATGAGTGTTCATTCCATAATAAAAAAAAATAAGTACAGATTGTTTCTACTATGAGGAACTCCAAGAGAGTATAGCAGCTGGACAAAGCAACCTGTGCTACTCTTCCTTAGATTCACACTCTGCCCCATTGGGATTTTTTTTCCTAGATAACACTACCACCATTCTTTGGTTTCACTTGAGGGTCAAAGGGCCTCTTCCTATATACTTCCTACTGGTATCATTGTAAATAAAATTTACGTGGACAAATAAAATTGTCCTTAACTACCTGTGACCAGCTAACATGAGACAGTATTAAATATATAGCAACATTAGACAAAATATTAGATTAAAAATGACAGATTAAGAGTAATACAATCTTGATAAAGAGACATCTAAAAATGGCTTAATATTCTATCTCAGTTATTACTCCTCCATACTGAGAAAATCATTTTAGTATCCATTGCTGAGCATCCAGGCACCTAATTGAACATTACTATGCCCCAAATGTAATTGTAGATGACCAAGTCCCAGAGGGATAGAGTTTTTCTATTCCAGCTCCCTGAGCACCCAGGTTTTCTCAAATTGACTGACATTAGGAATGGTAGTAAGTCTTCAGAAAAGAGCAAATGCACTTTCCTTTTATGTTCATTTGTTAGTTTTCTTCCAATTGTATTGATATACAATTCACATAAAGCACTGTACAAGTTTGAAGTATAAAACATAATGACTGATTTACATATATCATAAAATGATGCCCATAAGTTTAGTGAACATCCATTATCTCATATAGATAAAAAATGAAAATAAATATTTTTTCTTTACGATGAGAATTCTTAGGACTTACTGTCTTAACTTTCATATATAACATCCAAGATGTTAATAATATTAATCATGTTGTATGTTACATCCCTAGTGCTTCTTTTTCTTTCAAATGGAAGTTTGTACCTTTTGACCACCTTCATCCAATTCCCCTTCTCTTACCTCCTGCCTCTTGTAACCACAAATCTGACTTCTTCTATAAGTTTGTTTGCTTTTTGAAGTGTAATTGACTTATAGCACTATGTCAGTGGTACAGAACATAATGATTCAACATTTCTAGACATCATTCATCCCCCTCCCCAGTACCCTCTGGAAACCATCAGAACCTGCTTCTGATATCTGTTATCTGCTCTCTGTTCTCTGTATCTATGACTTTGTTTCCATTTTGCTGTGTTTATTCATTTAGTTTGGAGTTTCAGTTCAGTTCAATTCATTTCAGTCGCTCAGTCCTGTCCGACTCTTTGTGACCCCATGAATCGCAGCACGCCAGGCCTCTCTGTCCATCACCAACTCCTGGAGTTCACTCAGACTCAGGTCCATCGAGTCAGTGATGCCTTCCAGCCATCTCATCCTCTGTCATCCTTTTCTCCTCCTGCCCCCAATCCCTCCCAGCATCAGAGCCTTTTCCAATGAGTCAACTCTTTGCATGAGTTGGCCAAAGTACTGGAGATTCAGCTTTAGCATCATTCCTTCCAAAGAACACCCAGGGCTGATCTCCTTCAGAATGGATTGGTTGGATCTCCTTGCAGTCCAAGGGACTCTCAAGAGTCTTCTCCAACACCACAGTTCAAAAGCATCAATTCTTTGGTGGTCTTCTACAAATAATATATATACTCCTATGATCATTACTGCATTATTCACAATAGCCAAGATATAGAAGCAAGCTAAGGGTCTGTCAACAGATGAGTGGATAAAGAAGATCTGATATATAGACATATATATGTGTATGAGTATGTGTGTGTATATGATTGATTATGATCAACCACAAAAAAATAATGAAACCATAGCATTTAGAACAACAAAGATGGACATAGAGGGTATGTGAAAGTGAAAGTGTTAGTTGCTCAGTAGTGTCTGACTCTTTGTGATCCCATGGACTGTAACCTGCCAGGCTCCTCTGTCAATGGAATTCTCCAGACAAGAATACTGGAGTGGGTAGGCATTCCCTTCTCCAGGAGAACTTCCCAACCTAGGCTTTGAACCCAGGTCTCCTGCATTGCAGACTCTTTGCCATCCAAGAAGTAAAATGTCAGACAGAAAGAAAATATCATATGATTTCACTTATATATGGAGTCTGAAAAACCAAATGTACTTTCAAGAAGCATACTTACAAGGCTACAAATGTGTGCCTCATCAAAATGTTATATAAAACACTATACAATACTGGACTATTCCCATAAGTATAGGTCTTCTATTACAACTATATATTCAGTTTAGACCCTCTTGCCAACTTCATTGACTTGAAATTTATTAGAAACTGAGTATGATTTTTAAAATTCTAGACTATTTAGAGAAAAGTAGGTATATTTATTAAGTAAATAAATGTAATAGGTTGAAAGTTTCCTAAATAAACATTTTTTTCAAAGAATGCTTGGGATTAAGAAAAAGATCATTCTTAGAAAAAGAATTCCACCTTGATGAGCTGAATGCTTTATTAGTATGCATACTACACATTTCTATTTTCTTTAATCCTCCTTAAGCTTTAGATTAATTTTTATAAATCCCAAGTGAATTATGAATTGTTTTCTCAGACACAGGATCCTGTAATTTAAAAAATGCTCAGGATAATTTATAAGATGCAAGTTTCAAAGGCATGTTTCACTATTATATATCTATCATCTAAGTATATATTGATTTATATTCATATATATTATATATTTATTTTTGTATTTATATATATTTGTATATATATACACAAATCCACTTATATATTTATTTGTGTATTTACTTATTTAAGATTATGTGTAACAATAGAACCAAACTTACTTGGAATCATATAAGACAGAACACTGAGACACTAATTAGAAACTGTTTTACATAAACAAAGACTTTCTGGATTCTCCTGACAAGATAAGAATTATCAAATATTATTAAAGCAGAAAGTGATAAAGCTTTCCTGTGCTGCTTGTGAGAATTTACAGACCAGTGCAATATGTTAAAAATCAAGATAGAAGAACTTCCAAAAGAATTCCTTCTAACTAGCTCCTCTTTCCAAGACTGAACCTTATAATATTAATGTATGTATATATGTATATATATTTATATACATATAATTTATATATACATATTTATATATGTATTATATATGTATATGTATATTATATAATACATGTATATATACATAATTTTATATACATATAATTTATATATACATATAAATATATACATATATTTCATTTCAAAAGTGAAATAAAATATTCATTTCAAAACTTTAAAGTCATATTTTAGCTTAGTATTAGCAACAAAATGACTGTGTTGGTGAGAAATACATCACTGGGGAAAATCAATGGTGAGGAAGGGAAGATTGATCATGATAGGCAGGGGAAATGTGACAACAGAGAAAACATTTAGGTGGGTCTCTCATTAACTTGTTGATCTTTGGACAAATCATTTAGTTTCAACATGAGCTTTCCATGTTAGAAACTGAGGCTTATGTCTGTTGTTGTAATTTAACCAGCTGTTATCCAATTACTTGGATCATAGTAATTCTCAGTTTTTTGTTCAAGTACAGCTTACCTGTGTAATGAGTTAATAATGTAACCTTTGAATAATCTGTTTCTTTACTATAGGATAACATTGTTATTTACTTTTTTTTAATTTTACTATTAAGGGGAAAAAAAAGAGTATGGAAGGGTGTTCTGAGAGACTCATAATATTGGTATGTTATTCCAGCAATTCCAAAAGAATTTAAGTGTGCCATAAATTTAGATTTCTTGGTAACTGATTGAATCTAAGTTTAAGTGCTAAAAACAGCATGTTTGTTTTTTTATATTTAGTCTTATCATTACAGTATCTATAATGTTCATAATTCTTCAAATGAATAACACAATGCTCAATATATCCACTTCCTGTATTACATTGTGTTAGTCACTTAGTTGTGTCTGATTCTTTGTAACCCCGTGGTCTGTAGCCCTCCAGACACACCTATTCATGGAATTCTCCAGGCAAGAATACTGGAGTGGGTTGCCATTTCCTTCTCTAGGGATCTTCCTCACCCAGGGATCAAACCTAGGTATCCTTCATTGCAGGCAGATTCTTTTTGAGCCACCAAGGAATGTTAGATATCAATTAAAGACCTCTTGTCCCTATACAAAATGTAGGTAATTCAATTCCTTTCTTTCATGCAGTTCCAAAAAAATTATTTTATATGTCTAAGATTCACTTTCTTGATGAAAGTGAAAGTGGAGAGTGAAAAAGTTGGCTTAAAGCTCAACGTTCAGAAAACTAAGATCATGGCATCTCGTCCCATCACTTCATGGGAAACAGATGGGGAAACAGTGGAAACAGTGTCAGACTTTATTTTGGGGGGGCTCCAAAATCACTGCAGATGGTGACTGCAGCCATGAAATTCAAAGACACTTACTCCTTGGAAGAAAAGTTATGACCAACCTAGATAGCATATTCAAAAGCAGAGACATTGGTTTGCCAACAAAGGTCCATCTAGTGAAGGCTATGGTTTTTCCTGTGGTCAGGTATGGATGTGAGAGTTGGACTGTAAAGAAAGCTGAGTGCCGAAGAATTGATGCTTTTGAACTGTGGTATTGGAGAAGACTCTTGAGAGTCCCTTGAACTGCAAAGAGATCCAACCAGTCCATTCTGAAGGAGATCAGCCCTGGGATTTCTTTGGAAGGAATGATGCTAAAGCTGAAACTCCAGTATTTTGGTAACCTCATGTGAAGAGCTGACTCACTGGAAAAGACTCTGAAGCTGGGAGGGATTGGGGGCAGGAGGAGAAGGGGATAACAGAGGATGAGATGACTGGATGGCATCACTGACTCCATGGAAGTGAGTCTGAGTGAACTCCGGGAGTTGGTGATGGACAGGGAGGCCTGGCGTGCTGCCATTCATTGGGGTTGCAAAGAGTCAGACACGATTGGGCGACTGAACTGAACATTCAAAATGGTTAATACTCCTTTGATGTTGCGATAACGAAAACACAGGGTTAATTGTAACACCTATTTCATGTCAGCAGCTAACAATACACTGAAGGCCTATAAGCTAAATCCAAATGGTCAGAACACATACTAAAGTTAAACAAACAAAACTTAATTCCTCTTGTCTTCCGAAAGTGAATTTGGAGAGGCAAATATCTGGATTAGTAATGCACTTAGCAGCATACAAGGTTTTTCCAAGTAAAATTCCATTCAGGAACTAGAAATGAAACACTCTACTCAAGAGGCAGTAGCTGACGTGTGAGCCTAACTTAGCATCAAGACCGGATGCAGATGAAGCAGTGCCTACGGATGAGCAAAAGCAAACAATAAAATCAAGGGCTCAGTGAGTCAGGCTTTCAAAGGTAAAACCCCAGGGTATTTGGAAGAAATATTTCTACAGCAGCCTCAATATAAACAGCTCACAAACAAGATCTGTAATATTTAGAAACATTTTCAAAGTAAAAGATGAAACAGAATGCTTTTTGCCAAAGACTCTCAAGTATGCAATTGCACAGGCTGGTAAATTTATTTAAGTTGGGAAAAAACATATTGCAAATTATTCTATTATTCCAAGTAAGATCATAAAATACACATATCTGCATATATACACATTCAAAAATAAATAAATGATGATGGGGGAAAAATATAAACACAAAAGAATTACCATCCACTATCACTATTATTGGGGCTTCCCTGGTGGCCTAGACAGTAAAGAATCTGCCTGCAATGCAGGAGACCCAGGTTTGATCCCTGGGTTGGGAAGCTTCCCTGAAGAAGGGAATGAAAACCCACTCCAGTATTCTTGCCTAGAGAATTCAATGGAGAGATGAGTCTTGAGCTACAGTTCTTGGGGTCACAAAGAGTTGGGCATGACTGAGCAACTTTCACTTTCCTCACTGTTATTTTATTTAAAAACAAAGAATATTTGACATAAAAAAAATTCAGAAGGACCAAATTGAAAAAGTCAAACTTTACTAAGAAAGAATAGCTGGTACCAGGGTTGGTGTTACCTTTCTTCTAACTCACCGTATTGTCATTTGGTAATTTCTTGGGATGCTTTTGGTTGTCACAACTAAGGTGGGGTGCTACTGGCATTAACTGGATAGAAGCCAGAGATGCTGCTAAACATCCTATAGCACATAGGACAGTCCCCCACAACAAGGAAGTGTCTGATCCCCTCCCAGTGTGTCAGTATAATATTTTAGAGTTCTGCCTAACACTAATGTTTTGGCCAAGGATCAGTGGATACCAGCTCGGACTCAATCTGATGTGTTGGTCAGACTGCAGAGCCAGTGATATCTGGGGAGCTTGTATACCTTTCAATGTACATTTTATATATAATCATTCTTAATAATAATAATTTAGCAGTAGAACTGCAGTGGTGAAATTCTACCAGTCAGGACCAGACTGAAACATTGATCACTAAACTGCAGTTCTATCACTTTGACAGATTCCAGGTGCTTATTAGCTGGTATTTGAACATCAACACATTAGAGCCAATTAGGAGGTGGTGCTATTTTTTTAATGAAAGGTAAAAGGCTATTTTTCCAGTTTGAGTACAGAATCAGCACTCTATATCAAAAGGTAGAAAATAGAAATCTCTTACATTAGGTTTTAATAACACATGCTTCCTTAAGTGTTCAATAAAAGAGCATATACTTTTTTATCAATATAACCACTTGAAGACTGGAAAAATAGAATGAATTTATAACCATGATTTTCTCTAGTTAAGAAAATGGTTGGTATTAATAGTTTTAGGTTTACTTGGACATTATATAGATATATAAAATTATGAAAAATATGTCAGCAGTATCGTGGACTTTTTTGTCTGTGTACTGTCATGCATAGTACTTGTGTATTCATAAGATACTGTTTCATATACCAAAGATTTTGAAGGTGAGATTTCAGTGGCTCTACTTGAATATTACATATATATGTGATTACTTTTGAAAGTTACATTATAAAATGGAATCTTACTATATATACTTTCCTGTTATTTATAACATTTTTATATAAACTACTTAAAAATCTCTAAAATGTAACTTCATTATAATTTTAAATCTCTTATCCATCATGTAGATTTAATATCATCTATTTATAAGTTTGCAACCATTATCCATCCTAAAGGAAATCAGTCCTGAATATTCATTGGAAAGACTGATGTTGGAGCCGAAACTCTAATACTTTGGCCACCTGATGTGAAGAACTGACTCATTGGAAAAGACCCTGATGCCGGGAAAGATTGAAGACAGGAGAAGAAGGCACTACAGAGGATGAGATGGTTGGATGGCATCATTGACTCTATGGACATGAGTTTGAGTAAGCTCCAGGAATTGGTGATGGATAGGGAAGGCTGGCATGCTGCAGTTCATGGGGTCGCAGAGATTTGGACACAACTGAGTGACTGAACTGACTGTAAATCTGTATGTATATATATGTATTTAGTAGGTTGTGATAGATATCTTTCTGCATGTATGCTAAGTTGTTTGAATCATATGTGACTTTTTGCAACCCTATGGACGGTAGTCTGGCAGTCTCCACTCTCCATGGGATTCTCCAGGCAAGAATACTGGAGAGGGTTGCCATTTCCTACTCCAGGGGATCTTCCTGACTCAGGGATGTAACCTGCATCACTTATGTCTCCCGCATAGGGAGGTGGGTTCTTTACCACCACCTGGGAAGCCCAGATTTCTTTCCACATTTATCTAAATGTAACTGGAATAAAAATTTTAGAAGACAGAAAAAGCAATTTTATAAAATGTTTCAATATAACATTTCCAAATTCCCTCCAGCAAGTTTATCTTCATTAATAGCTAATTAAGTATATTCTTTCTAAGTCACCTATCAGATAATGGATATCAACAATTTTTCTTTTATTTTTAATTTATGCAAATTTGACAAAGAGTATTTCATGTTTGTTTTCACTAGTGTTTCTGCATTTTCTGATGGGACAGAACAACTGTTTGCATGCTTATTCAAAACATGTATGAATTCTTTATGAATATCCTGTTCGGGACCTCTGCCCAATTTTCTGTTTTGGAGGGTGAGGGATGGGGAAAGAAGAGACATTTTTCTTATTAATTGGTTAGAATCTATTTACATACAAACACTTTCTTTATAAATTGCTATTATCTCCCAAAATTCATGTTTCTCTTTTGTTTTTCAGATTTCATTGTTTTGTTTGTTCTGGTTTATTCTACTCTACTTTGTGTTTTCAGGTGTAAAGTGTACCTGCTTTTTCCTTTGTCTTTTTTTTTTTTTTTTTTTTTGCTTATCTAGGTATCATAGTTATGCCTGGACAATCCCAGGGACGGGGAAGCCTGGTGGGCTGCCATCTGTGGGGTCGCACAGAGTCAGACACGACTGAAGTGACTTAGCAGCAGCAGCAGCAGCAGGTAACATAGTTAGAAAGTCCTTTATCATCCAAGGTCACAAAAATAAATATTTACTTTTCTTTTATCTTGTACAGATTGTGTTAGTCATATTCTGCAGTACATTGCACACTGTCACTGTTAGTAAATAGGGTGCTTTCCGTACCCCAAGATAATTCCTTCTCTCCTTCCTTCCTTTCCTCTTCCCTGGCTTCCCTCCTTTGTTACTCCCTGCCTTCTATTTATTCCTATTCCTTATGCCTATTTCTCTATTTCTTCCCTGAAAATTCAAACTGTTGTTTTATTAACCTACTATGGTTTACCTTGACTTGAGGGCTGTTTTTAATTCACTGTACTCATAACTCAGTGAGTAAAGAACCTGCCTGCAATTCAGGAGACCCCAGTTCGATTCCTGGGTTGGGACAATCTGCTGGAGAAGGGATAGGCTATCCACTCCAGTGTTCTTGGCCTTCCCTTGTGGCTCGGCTGGAAAAGAATCTGCCTGCAATATGGGAGACCTGGGTTCAGTCCCTGGGTTGGGAAGATTCCCTGGAGAAGGGAAAGGCTACCCACTCCAGTATTCTGGCCTGGATAATTCCATAGACTATATAGTCCACAGGGTCACAAAGAGTCGGACACGACTGAGCAGCTTTCATGTCACTTCACAGATATATGAGTGCCTTTTGATTAGGTATCTCTGAATTTCATAAACACTATATTTTAATAAAACCGATCCTGTGTTAGGCACATACTCATTCTATCACAGCACCGGATCCTTTACAAACATTCTTTCTTATTACAATAATTCAAGATAGGTATTGTCTGAATTGAAATATCAGGAATCAGAATCTCAGAGAAATAAATTTACTCAGAATCATACAGTCACTAACAAAAGAAACCAAGATCCACCATAGCAAAAGTGATTCCAAAGCCAGAGCTCTTTGGTTTACCTCTTAGTAACTCATAAAAATGAAAGCAAATGGAACCAAGTTTCTGCATATTTTCAGAAACTATTCTTTGCAAATAAAATCCCTTTTCTCTATCACATCATTTTATATAATTTTAAGGAAATTTCAGTAACAGTGGTTTTTAACTTCATCTTTTCACAGAACTACACTAATTTAATGCTGCATTCATGGCTATAAAGTTGCAAGCAAATGGATGTGGGCAGCAGGTGTAATAACAGCCCTGGCTCTGCTTCTATGCAGCTTGATTTCAAAATGTAGATTCCTTCCATTTTGAATGAGATTTTAGGCCAAACTTGCAACTGGTACATCAGTCATGGTTTCCCATAAATCTAGCACTTCTTGCCAGGTGTATGGAGACAGGTTTTATTCTCTGTCTGGGGACAGTCTCAGCTATGTCACTTCATACTACATAATACTAGGTACTGGCACAAACTCTCTGTGTCTCTATTCTGTTTTTGAAGTGGAGATAGTAATATCCACTTCAAAGGTAGTTGTGGAGAAAATTTAACAAAGTGCCTGCTATATATTAAGCATTAATTTAATGTGTTAATTTAATAAGTATTTAATAATTGTCATTTTTACTGCTATCATCATCATCAGAATAAGCAGCTGATATTTATCTAGAGTATACTCATGAATTTTACAGATGAAAGCATAATTTGATTTTTAAAAATTGGACATTTTTTTAAACTGGAAGGATATTTTCTTGTCATATCGGATCCTCCATGGAAGACTGTGTTAATTCCAACTTCTCTCAAAGTATACTTCAAGTGCAAATCCTATGATCTTGATCTCCTGAAAGTTACAGTTATCTAATTTCAAGTATATCATTTTTCTTAATTTAAAGGCAATAGATGGCATGTTTACTCAAAAACACATAGCTATGAAAGAGGATAGGCATGTAATTTTAGTATATAATAGGAGATTGGGGGAATTGTTTAAATTCTCTTTACTAAATTCACTGTTAGTAATGTGTAAAACTTCAAAGTTCCATCAGAATGCCAGTAAAGATCAATGTCATTCACAATTTTAAAAAGGACTATTAGAAAGGTAAATATGCTTTGCTGCTAATTTTAGAAGGCTTTCCTTTCTTTTAAAATCTTAACCTTGAAGCCAATTGTTTCAGCTTAGGTTCTTTACTCTTCTCTGTATCCAGGATTTTGCTTGTAGAAGGATTTGGACCTCTTATCTCTAGTTAAACTTAAGAACTAGGAGCTCTGTCACTTTAAATTTCACAGGTGGGCTAATAGTAGCTGGAGAGCAGAGATATCAAAAAGTTCCAAATTGTTGCTTTGGAAATACATGATTTACACTTTACATGACAATCTCTTGGACTGAAGAGGAAAATTTTGAATACCTCACCGTGTCTACCTAGCCTAGACAGAAAGTTGCATATTCTCAAGTCATAGACTTCTAGAACCCATTCAAATTCCATGCTTGGACAATGCACTTGTAGGTATTAGTGTGGAAGGCGAGTATTTTGTTTGCCAGGTGGTAATGTCTTCACTCGATTCTGCTGACTATATAGCCCCTGTACACATTTCAATTGCTATGTCTTAGATAGAAAGTGCCAAGTGACCCAGGTCCATGAATCATACAGGCAAGTGTTTTGTGAACATTTCTTGGATGCAGATGACTCTTGCCTTCCTTGGCAACAGTCTGGCATTGATTTTTTGTTGTATTATATTTTGTGTGCCTATCTTAACATCAATGCACCCAATATCAATTTAGAGCCTGATTTCCTCCTAAATAATTTTCCACCCAAAGAACCAACATAGACTTTATTTTATTTTCATCTAAAGCTTGAAACTAGGCCAGGGTAGGTCATCTACCCTGATTCCATGGCTACCTATCTGTAAATTAACTACAAATCCATGAAAGGATATCATGCAAAGGGATATAGGAGGGACCTTATTTAGCTTAGCTGCTGATCAAGCTGGTTTTCTCCACAAGTAGTTCTAGAAAAGGTGAAGAGGACTAATCAGTAAAGTGAATATTGTTAACCTGCAGAATTAGCAAAGGTGTCATGAATGTGAATCCTTTCAACAAATGATGATGATGATAGCAGTATTGGTAATGATGATTGATCATAATGATGGTCACAAGTTTGACCACTTAACCATTTACTGCTTTGTATAAATATTAACTTAAATGCTTCACAGTAACCCTCAGATGTAAGCAGGTCCATTTAAAAATAAGCAAACAGACATAGGTGAGTTATATAACTTGCTGAATATCAACAGTTATAAGTGATGGAACCAGGTGTTCTCTTTCTTTAAATTGTATTAGAATCAGAAAGGTGGAGACGTGTCTGGGGATGACATTTTAAAAAGCCTTGTTTCTCATAAGTACGAGTTTTATAGAGTTGATGACTCTACACTGGGGAATTATTTGTGTCCTATGTCCATTCGTATTTATGTGGGATTTTAACCAAGCCATATATTTATGCTTTAAAAAAATAAATATAGGTTCATAATCACTTGCTGATTAAAAATATGCATATAAAAACCCAAGATTTAGATTGTGGTTCTTTAATATGCAAAGGTAATTTTTAAAAAGTCAGATTTGCTTTTGAGCTCTTTTACTACCTTGACCATTGTTTTAAATGGGGAAACACATTTAAACACATTGCTTTTAACAGGGAAAGAAGTTATAAGCACATATTTCATATTTTACCAGAGACTAAAATTCAGAAGTATTTAATTTATGTATGTTAAATTTTCAAAGTAAGAGAAATAGGACTTTTTCAATGACAACAATGCAACAATGAAAGGAATGAGACAAAGGACAACAATTTGTAATCAAATGTCCATCACAAACAGCTCTCAACTCCAGAAGAGAAGACAAAGAATCACCTAAACACTTCAACTTCAGATAATTTTTCCAAATAACTACTGCTTGTGTAACTATCTTTTAAAACATTAATTTTGAAAAATAAGAATTATTGTATTTATTTTTTAGACAAACTATTTATTGACTGGATATGAATGTTTTATCTGTAATGATTCCTCTCCTCTCCAATTTTCTGCATATATTTTTTCCAAAAACACACTTTTGGTCAATATCATTCATCCATTCATTTATTCAATAAATATTTATAGTATATTTATTATGTGTCCAGCACTTAAATTTGAGGGATATATCACTGGGAGAAAAAAATATTAAAATCACTGACTTCATTGAATTTATTGTATAGTTGACAAACAAATCAAATAAAGATGTAGTATGTCAGACAGTGAAAGGAAGTATTATGGAGAGAAACAGAGAAGAAAAGAGGTTTATATGGGGGTGGAATAGGGCTACAGTTTTAACAAAGGTGGTCAGTAGCGGTCATCCAAAAAAGGTAATATTCAGAAAAGCAACTGTATCAGAAAAGAGAAGATTTGCGAGAGATGAAGTCTAAAAATAGAAGGAAACTAGACCTAACACTATCTTTTTTTTTTTTTTGAGGGAAAAAATGGTCACCCTGTAATATATAAACTTCACTCTAAGTTGAGAAGGTTGTAAAATTGTAATATAAAGCTACGCATGTGAAATGAATTTCAGTCTAGTTTGTAAATTTCAAATCTGCCTATTTGATATCCTCAGTTGTTTGTCTTATAGAATTTCTAGACTCAGTTCAGTCCATTTCAGTCACTCAGTCGTGTCCAACTCTGCAACCCCATGAACTGCAGCACGTCAGGCCTCCCTGTCCATCACCAACTCCCGGAGTTGACTGAGACTCAGGTCCATCGATGCCATCCAGCCATCTCATCCTCTGTCATCCCCTTCTCCTCCTGCCCTCAATCTTTCCCAGCATCAAAGTGTCTTCCAGTGAGTCAGCCCTTTTCATCAGGTGGCCAAAGTATTGGAGTTTCAGCTTCAACATCAGTCCTACCAATGAACACCCAGGACTGATCTCCTTTAGGATGGACTGGTTGGATCTCCTTGCAGTCCAAGGGACTCTCAAGAGTCTTCTCCAACACCACAGTTCAAAACCATCAATTCTTTGGCGCTCAGCTTTCTTCATAGTCCAACTCTCACATCCATACATGACCACTGGACATATCCAAAATTAATTTCTCATCTTCCACCACCTCTAATCTGCTCAATTCTGTCTCCCTCATAACACTATAAATGGTAAGTACACATTCCCAGTTCTCAAGGGAAAAACCTTGAGTTGTCCTTGACTCCCTTCTGATAGTATCTAATCTTCAGTGAATTCATTGATTCACCCATTGCTATATATACTCAATTGAAAACTTTTAATCTCTCTAGTTTTAAAACTAGTCTTAGCTTCCATCATTTCTGACGTGGAAACTAGCAATAGTTTTCTAATTTCCTGCCTTCTATTGTACCACTACTCAGAGTGTTCAACACAATATTCAGAATGACTCTTTTAAAATAGGCCATATGTCATTCTGACTCAAAGTTATCCAACAGCTTCTCACCTTATTCAAGCTAAAAGCTAACTGTCTTACAATGGCTTACATGCCCTACAAGATCAGGCCTCATTTTTAGTCTTAGACCCCCCTCACTTCACTAATGCTTGCTTCCAAAAGCTTTCCTTCCTTAAGGCTTTTCTATTTGCTTTTTCCTCTGCCCTGAAGGCACTGATAAGTAGAAAACACTCTGTTGAATAAGACAATCAATTAGAAACAAGAGACAAATATGCCAGGCATTAAAGGTTAGTTGCTGTTACTGCTGCTAAGTCGCTTCAGTTGTGTCTGACTCCATGCGACCCCATAGACGGCAGCCCACCAGGCTCCCCCATCCCTGGGATTCTCCAGGCAAGAATACTGGAGTGGGTTGCCATTTCCTTCTCCAAAGCACGAAAGTGAAAAGTGAAAGTGAAGTCGCTCAGTCGTGTCCAACTCTTCGCGACCCCATGGACTGCAGCCCACCAGGCTCCTCCGTCCATGGGATTTTCCAGGCAAGAGTACTGGAGTGGGGTGCCGTTGCCTTCTCCAAAAGGTTAGTTACTAAGCACTAATTTTAACTGAGAACTTCTCAAAAGTCAAGGTAGGGTGAAATGTGTATATTTTAACATAGTTCCATTGTCTGATAAGTGAGAATATATTAAGATATTTGGCAACTATCTTTCCTGCATTGACATTTTAAGAACTCTTTATGGAAATAACTCCAATATATATATTTTTTTTAGGTAAAATAATAACAATGCTTTGAACTTTAATTTTCTCTGCCTAAATTTCTACACAGTCAGAGGAATGACACTGAATTTCAATTTGGGTAAAGAATTGTATGAAACAAAGTTGACACTTCCAAGTACCATACTTCACTGTGGATAGAGAAAGATAGATCCTAGTAGCCCAGGCATGTAAAAATTAAAAACGAATAAGTGCAGTGCCCTTTAGACTGCTGCTCAACAGAAGTTTTTATATCATTAAATCAACAATGTCTAAGAATAAATAAAACCTCTTTTAAATAAAAGGAATTGTGCTCATCTTAAAGAACTTTTGCATTTGACAGAGGACAAAAGGTAGACCATTTGGACATGGGGAAAAAGCATAGTCTTAAGGATACTCCTAACTACCAGGAACACAAGAGTCATTTTAGCAAATAAAGAGAGTTTTTGGATTTGTATGCCTAGAGGACTAGGAATAAGGAGGCATTTTGAAGAACTTTGGCAAGAAGCAGGCAATTAATATTTATACTAGCAGGTACTGGGTAGTAGGGAGCCATAGAGTATTTCAGGGTAGTGACCTAACAATTTATAGTAAGATTTATCAATCTTAAGTACGTATGACTGTTGGAAGGGAGAAAGATCAGGAAAGAAATTTATGTAATCAACTAGGCTTAATATATTGAGGACCTAGTATCCTTTGAGGCAAGATGTCTTACAGAAGGAAGGTAATACTTACCTTTTTGCATCATCTATATCTAAATCTATATCTAGATCTGTACCAGGAAGTGTGTGAGGCTCTATAAATATAACACTAAATGAGACAAATCGTGCTCTTTGTACTAATGAGGTTTAGTTAGATTTAATGAATGGAGGGGGGAAAAAGCCATCATACAGGAAATTATATGGACAAAAATGAATATCATGATGTGGGACTCTCCATATATTACAGATGGATGTTGGGGAAAATTATACTTGGACTTGTGTTTCAGAAGTCTAAGCTATTTTGAAATCCTAATGATGAACAGGTATTTATTGATGAAGGGGAGGACATAACTGTGGAAGTGGAGGAAATAACTGTGTTCCTCAAAGAGAGATGTACGCGGAGAGCCTCTGCCTTGTAGGAAGAATGATTTCCATACAAAAGGTCACATTTGGAGGGAAAGTGGTGAAATTTGAGGCAAAAGAGGAGCAGGGAGTAGATCCTGAAGCTCTGTAGGTACATAGGACATTGAGGAGTTGGATGAGGAGACACTGAGACCTACATGCATGGTGACGGGGTTTAATGCATGGTGACAGATGAGAGATTTGCACTTTAGAAACATATGAGTTCAAGTGAGGGAATGAAAGTTTACAAATCTAGAGACAAGTGACAATTTAAGAGTCTGCTATAGGTAATCAAGCAAGAGCTGCCAGTGTCTGAATGAAGGTGCTGACCAAGACAACCTTAACACTCCCCTCAGCTTAACTGGTCTCTCAGACTGTAAAGAATTTGCCTGCAATGTGGGAGACCCAGGTTAGACCCCTTGGGAAGATCCCTTGGAGGAAGGCATGGCAACCCATTCCAGTATTCTTGGAATGCCTAGAAAGTCCCTATGGACAGAGGAGCCTGGCGGGCTACAGTCCATGGGGTCGCAGAGTCAGACACGATTGAGCAACCAAGCACAGCACACACAGCATACCGTGACTAGGCATTACACAGCCTTCTTCCAGACTCTCAGCCCCTGACCTCCCCTTTCTTAGACCATGCACTTCATTAAACTGACAATAACTTCTTTGTATCTTTGAGATGTGAATATTTTCCATGCTTCTTGCCAGTTTTACAACCCAGGACTGTCTTTCTCAGGGACCTAGGAGCCATCCCTATGAAATGTAATCATCAAGGAAGATGGAGCCTTAACTTCCAGTCTCTGTGGAAGCGGAGGAGCTTAACTTTAGAGGGCACCTTGCTGCACATTATAAAAGTATATTACCTCCTATCATGAACATAGAGAAAGTTCACTTTTCTTTTGGTTAAAGCCAGTTAGCAAACATAGATGGCCTCCAATTCCCCTTGCCTCATTTCTGAAATTCACCTCCTTGTTTCAGCAAATTTGAACTCAGCCTGAGTTCAGGTCTCTCTCTCCTATTGTTACAGTCTTGAGTAAAGTCTTCCTCTTTCCTTTATAACCTTGTCCTGTGCACATTTTCTTTGAAAGTGGTATAGTGGAGGTGGTGAAAAAATTGATTAGTTCAGAAAATATGTAAAAGATAAAATCAGAACATATTGTACGATTAGCTGTAGGAAGGAGTAAAAATAATAACTCACAGGTTCAGACTTGTGCATGAATGTACAGCAGCATCGTAAGAAATATGGGAGTCAGGTTAGATTTGTGGGTAAAATGATGCATTCAGGCTTGGAAACATTGAATTTCACAGGTACCTGAGAGCTACATGAGGCAAGGAAGCCTACAGGCCTGCTAGCATATGCAGCCAGAGTTCAGGAGACAGGAGTTGGCCACTTTCTATATGACATCTGAAGTCTTGGACTGAAAGAGCATATCCAAGAAAAGTGGAAAAAACTTGAGGACTCCAGATCTTCCATCAGAACTGTAGTGAACCCTCATGCATAGGAATAGACAGAGGAAGATGAAACAATAAAGCACCGAGAATGATCACTCAGAAAGGTAGGAAAGCAGAGGTATCACCAAATACAGAACAGAAATTGTAAAAACAAATGGTGATAATGTGCACTGCCTAGTATAGCGCTGCTGAGTAATGTCATTTTATTCAGGCTTACCAGACTTGTGCTTTTCATAGCAACCTAAACCAAACTATAAAACAAGGTAATGAGGTCATATCTTCATCATATTCTGCATGGTAATTCAGTATAAATTTGAATTACGGATAGTGTATTCTGATAATAGGACTATTAAAATGTTTCCCATTTTTAAAATACACCAGTCATTCATGGTGATATTTTGTTCTCATGGTGGAAGATATTCAGTGGACTGCATGTTAAAAAGCAACAATGAGCGTGTTCTACCTATCACCAACGTGAAGTTTGAGGCACTTTTTTTTTTTTTGAGGAACTTTTTAATACCAAGAATCATCTCCAGTATTTTAAGATTTGATATGCTCCAATTCATTTGCCGCTGTTGACGTTTTGAGGTTGTTCCAGTAACCTAGGCAACTGTTCTTATTTCTGTCCTAATTTACTTCTATTTATAAAAGTACATATAAATTTAATGGTCGCAATGGTATTCTTTAAGGCAGGATAGGTTTACAAACTATATATTCTTCAGTGGGTATAATATTTAAGATAGGACAAATATTAGTTATCAAACTGACAACAAATTACAATTTCTTTCACTTTGGATAATCTATAAATATGATGAATAATGTATCTTTAAAAAAGTATAACTTTATCATATTGAAATAAATGTCTATAGTTGAAATTATAAAATTTTAATTGTTTATTTTAATGCTATATTTATTCAGTTGGATTTTAGCAATTAGAGACTACAACTTCAAATACCTTCAAAGAAAAACCTAGCCTTAGTCAACAATGTTAAATGAGTTCCCTTTCTCATTCCTTATCTATAAGAAATAATCATTGTTTCAATTGTTTAAGGCAGAACAATTTTTTTAAATTTTGTCTTTAGATCTTACTGGCTTTCCAGCTGTTTTCTCAAAGGGAAGACACTAGAACATCAGTCCTTTGTGAACAGAGGTAGAGAAAGAGTAGGTGATTTTAAATGGCTACTTGCAAAACAGTCACCAACATACATCCTATAAAATACCAGGATGACTGTGTTTTTTTTTCTTTTTTATGAGTATGTACCATAAAACTAGGAAATTAAGCCCTATATATCTTAGTGAAGGTAACTGAGGACTCTGGAGAAAGACGGAAACTAATAGATCACCAAGCTACCACAATTCCGCAAAAAAGAAAAGCTCCCTGTGAGGAGCCAGGCATTCCACAATCATCGAAGGAAATAAGAAATTGGCAATTATGGGGTAAAGTGTTTTGTTCCTACTATCAAAAGTTGCTTTTTCTGATCATTATTTCAGATCCACATTATTTACATGAATAAAAAAGTACATAAAAGTGTTGCATCATTAATAATCACATTAATATCATCTCCCTTTTAACCACTTAAAGCACTTTCTGAAAAGTCCCCTTCCTGGGTGGGGGGGGACTCAAAAAAATTTTGATAATAGATTGCTAAGTGTTGAGCCCCACAAAACCAGATGACCAAAGTAATCTTCTATTGAAAGACTGAGAGATCTGTATTTACAAAGCTCTTTGAAATAAGGAAATGAAGTGTAACATTAGCACACACAAGTCTGTGCACATATTGACATTCACAATTGTAAAAATAAAAATTATTGAGTATTTCCTTTGCATGAGAAATGAATTTATTTTTCATACATCTCATCTTCAAAAACAGTATAAAATAGATACTACCATTTTCTTCATTCTGAGCATTTTTGACTCCCTTTACTCATTTCTTCCACTTAATCTATTAGTAATAATAGATATTATTATTATCATAATTTTACAGATGAGGAAACTGAAAGAAATATAAACTAACTTTCCCAGGGTCATATGGGTACAAATTGGTAGAACCCTATTTTGAACCAAAGTTTGTGTGTATCCAACCAAAGTCCACACATTTAATGTCTACATTATATTTCCAAAGCAGAGCCAAAAAAGGCAAGCCACTTGCTCAACCATTCTATTCACAAAACTCTTTCAACTCATTTTACTGAGTCTTTCTAAACCCACAATTGTCCCTTAGGTAGACTTGAGGAATATATTTTTAGCTACCACCCTCCTGCCACTTGCAATTTCCTGAGTATCCATGGTTACTGCTGCCTATATTGCAGACAATAACCTAGGGAAACTTTCTAGAAATTAGGATGTTCCCTTCATTGAAATATCAAAGAGACCAAGTGATAAGAGGCTGAATGAGGAGTAACTGCCTCTGTCTCTGGGTTCTATGCTTGGAGACCTCAGAGTGTTGCCCAAAAAGGTCCTCCATGGTATGATTCTACTTAAGTAGAATCCATGTCATCAACACAAAGTAATTCACTAGGGAGATTTTAAGGTTCTAAGCATCACTATGTAGTTTTAAAATAGTAACCAACCATCTGATTTTGTTATTGATGGAAAACTGTAGTATTGGGACATTTGAAAATGTGTAAGGCTTAAATAGATCTGATACTAAGCCTTATGGTCTTAAGTTTCGTGACTCATCTTCTATTAGAGGAATTATAATATCAACACCTTAACACTGACTGTGGCAATAGTTGGGCAAATAGATCTTAAGGGATGCTGAAATTTGACCCACATTTACAAGCATGCTGTATGAGAATGTGTGTGGCTAGTGCCAGACAACCTGGAGCTTGCTTCTGTTTCTATAGGACTTGCCTAAACTACTGAAATTCTTTTGAGTCTAATTAGATGGGGAAACAGTGGAAACAATGGCTGACTATTTTTCTGGGCTCCAAAATCACTGCAGATGGTGATTGCAGCCACGAAATTAAAAGATGCTTACTCCTTGGAAGGAAAGTTATGACCAGCCTAGATAGCATATTGAAAAGCAGAGACATTACTTTGCCAACAAAGGTCCATCTAGTCAAGGCTATGGTTTTTCCAGTGGTCATGTATGGATGTGAGAGTTGGACTAAAGAAAGCTGAGTGCCAAAGAACTGATGCTTTAGAACTGTGGTGTTGGAGAAGACTCTTTTGAGAGTCCCTTGGACTGCGAGGAGATCCAACCAGTCCATTCTAAAGAGATCAGTCCTGGGTGTTCATTGGAAGGACTGATGCTGAAGCTGAAACCCCAGTACTTTGGCCACCTCATGCGAAGAGTTGACTCACTGGAAAAGACCCTGATGCTGGGAGGGATTGTGGGCAGGAGGAGAAGGGGACGACAGAGGATGAGATGGCTGGATGGCATCACCGACTTGATGCACATGATTTTGGGTGAACTCCGGGAGTTGGTGATGGACAGGGAGGACTGGTGTGCTGCAATTTATGGGGTCGCAAAGAGTCAGACACGATTGAGTGACTGAACTGAACTGAGAATTATAAGTTACTATCTCATCTCTCTTTGCTCGGTTCTCTAAGTTCAGAACACCCTTTTAAGAACACTGTTTTTTTTCCCATAGGAAACTATTTGCAGTTTCTGAAGACTTCAGTGATTTAAAAATACTTCATATGCACAAGGTCAGAGCATTTTTCCATGCATAAATATTGTTTTACCAGAACTCATATATGCTGCTTACATTTTGTCATATGTCTTTTTCCAATAGTCATATATGGATGTGAGAGTTGGAATATAATTCTGGGTGTTCATTGGAAGGACTGATGTTGAAACTGAAACTCTAATACTTTGGCCACCTGATGCGAAGAGCTGGCTCACTTGAAAAGACCCTGATGTTGGGAAAGATTGAGGGCAGGAGGGGAAGGGGATGACAGAGGATGAGGTGTTGGATGGCATCACTGACTCGATGGGCATGGGTTTGGGTGGACTCCTGGAGTTGGTTATGGAAAGGGAGGCCTGGCGTGCTGCAGTTTATGGGGTCACAGAGTCAGACACGACTGAGCAACTGAACTGAGTTCCCTGATTACTAAAATCAAGGGGAAAAATAAAAACCTTCAGGGCTTCTCTTAGATAAAACACCAACTTGGAAACTTTTCATGGGGAAAGATAGAGGGCAGGAGGAGAAGGGGATGACAGAGGATGAGATGGTTGGATGGCAGCACTGGCTCAATGGACATGAGTTTGGGCAAACTCCAGGAGATAGTGAAGGACAGGGAAGCCTGGTGTGCTGCAGTCCACAGTGTCACAAAGAGTTGGACATAACTTAATGACTAAACAAAAACAACAATTTGGGAACATTCTCTAAAGTGTTAATGATAACTGGCACAGCTCTGTTTAAAAAGAAAATGTACCTTAGCTTATATTTAATAAAATCTTTAAGAAGATTTTTTTAGGACTTACAAAAAATATTATTATCAAGTTTAAGAATTTTATTATCTTAGGAGTCTATTTTAATCTCTCTCCAATTTGAGTTTTTAAAATAAAAGATGCCTATTTCATCCTTGCTAAGGGCATGAACTGAATAAACAATAACTCTGAAGAATGGTCTATAAACCTATAGCAAACCCACTCTTCTGTGTCACTCTGGGATGCCTGATCATTGGTTAGAACCAGGTGTTGGTCCAGTGAGTATCTATGTTTGACAATTAAGATAATCACTAATTTCCACTGCTGTTCCTTTGCCATCTCATAAGGCATGCACTATTGGTCTCTTAGTATTTTGCAGTCTCGTTGAGTGTGGAACGTAAATCATTGTTTGTTGGTTACAGACCTTACAATGCCCAGTGGCATTTGCCACCAATGACAGCAGTAACAAATGATGTTGAGCCAAAGCTACTGGAAGTGCAATGCATAAAGTAAAATGATAATAAACAATTGTCACTCCATTACTAAACAATGCCCGAAATTGGTTCTAGTACATGTTTGATATAGCAGAGTCTGCATAATCCAAGAACCAAACAAGCATTTTTTCCTTCATAATGGCAGCAAACAAAAAGGAATCAAACACTTGTCTTATTCAGTGACCAGGAATTCTTCATTGAACATGGCATGAGTATTCAAATACTTATTGACAGATTCTGACTTTGAAATCTTATGATATCTTTCCAAATTAATGATTCTTGGGAAATATGTCAAAAGATATACACAGTCCACTGGACCAAAGTTCAGGAAATGCTATATTGAATGCAGAGACAAAGTTTCAAATAGTCATAAGACTGAATTTATTAATATATTCAAAGCATAAGGATGTAACTATAAGAAATATGGGACTATTAGGGATATAAGATGCCTGGGAGAGAACATATCTAAATATGATCTTAGCTCTGGTCAGATAATACAAGTAGAGGACAGATTTAAGCCATTCTCCTTCACTAGTCATATAAACTTCAGGTACATACATCTTAGCACATACATCTATCTTGTGGGACCTTGGTTCCCCGACCAGGGATCAACCTCATGCTCTTTGCAACGGAAGCACAGCGTTCTAACCACTGGACCTCCAGGGAATTCCCAACATGGGATGTCCTTAAATGTATCTGTTTCATACATCTCCAAATTTTATGACACTGAATTTAATAATAGTAATAATGATAATGATGATAATTGCCATAGTGATAATAATGACCCTGTTGCTACCTAGTAAGTTCTCAATAACAGTACGTAATGACTGAGAACTTACTATGAGCTGGGCACTAGGTTAAGAATGCTTTTCATTAATTTGGTTGATTCCCACAGCAGTCTTCATGTAGAGAATCCTGTTATGACCCTCACTTTACAAACTGAGGGACAGAGGTAAAGAAAGGCTAAGTGAGTTCCCCAGGAACCCAGCGAGGAAGTGGCTGATTCAGATGCGTTCCCAGGCAGTCTCAGACACCATGCTATACTACCTGGCTTTAGACCTGCCTGCTGTATAGTCCGTTCTGCAGTCGTAAGTTATTAGTGGCTAGGAAATCAAGGCTCCACGAATTCCCAAACAAAGTAGATGTTCTGAGCATTTCAAAAATTGATTAACATGTTTGGAGGGACGTGTGTGTGTGTGTGTGTGTGTGTGTGTGTGTGTGTGTATTTTGAGGTGGGCAGAAGGAAGCATTATAGAAAGGGAGAAAATAGAGGCATATTGCCTCAGAATTTGATTATTTTCCCCTAGAACTTCAGAGTACATTTACAACTTCATGGATTCTCTTTTTCACTCTGAACAAACAGGTACACATTTCACTTTGATATTCCCATGACTACTATAACAACCGCAAGTGGCATGGGGGGAGTCACTGCCTAATGAGAAATGGCTTCACTGACAGCTCTCAAGGTGGAAGAAATCATTCCCCTCACAATGCTGCCCAGCATCCTGAGACTCCTGTCTCTGGGCTTTACAGAAGTAGTTCTAGATCCAGGGGTCCCCCCTGGGAGACACTTCCTGGAGTGATAAGGAAAGGGTCTAGCACACAGCTCTCCCCTCAGGGAAGTGACTTACTCGGTCAGTTTTCCCTTCAGTCTGAATGCTGGTGTGACTGCGGACCTCATGATCCTCTTCCAGGTCAGAAACATCCTCTAGTTCTTCTGGAGTCTATAAAAAGAAAGCAAAACACTGTTGTTGGAAATGAAAACTGGTAGTCTGGCAGTACTTCAGCAAGCACAGAGTTAGTTACCAATATGACCCAGCAACTCCTCTCCTAGGTACTTATGTAAGCAGTTCTTTGCAGGAAACTGCCCTCAGCAGGAGGTCTTCACTGATGGCTCAGATGGTAAAGAATCTGCCTGTACCCTGTACCCAGGCACAATCCCTGGATCAGGAAGATCCCTTGGAGAAGGGAATGGGAACCCACTCCAGTATTCTTGCCTGGAGAATTCCATGGACAGAGAAGCTCCTTTCCTTGTCACTTTAGCAAAGCCATACTGTAACTAAAATTTAAGCCAGGGACTCCCATGCTCTACTCATCTCCCCGCCAAGCACACCTTTCAGATCTTTTAATCAAATGATATCTTGCCTAACTTGTCAGGTCTTTCCATAGATTATAGCAGTAGAAATGAAGAATAAGCATGACCAAATATTTTCCCTAGTTTTCTATCCAATAATCTCATGACCAAACTGTGTGAATAAGGTAGCACCTAGAGGAATATCACAAGAATTCACTGAGCCTGCATAGAGGGGGATGGTGATGACCTTGACCCCCATCTCAATGATTAATTGAGATTACGTCCCTTCTTTCCTTTAAATGTTTTTATAATCTAGCAGAATTTTTGGACATGGTATTTGGGGGACGTTGAGTCAACTATCTCCCTAGATTGCCAGCAATTTGATTAAACGAGACTTTTCTTTCTATAGGGCTTTCCTGGTGGCTCAGACGTTAAAGAATCTGAGTATTGATTTTGTAAGCAGTGGGAAGTAGGACCCAATTCACTCAACAGTACATACCCAGGAGAAATGGAAAACATATGTCTACACAAAAATCTGTAAACAAGTATTCATAGCAACAGCAATCATAATGACCAAGAAACATAGCTAGTGATGAATGAAAAACCATGGTAAATCCCTACAAAGGAATATTACTTGAATATTATAAAAAGGAATGAAGTACTAATATATACTGCAACATGGTAAACTTTGAAAATATTATGCTAAGTGAAACAAGTCAATCACAAAATGTCACATATTATATGGTTCTATTTATTTGGAATTCAAGAATAGCCATATGTATAGAGACAGAGATTTGATTAGTGGTTCCTAAAGCAGAGAGTGGAAGAGGGGGTTGGGAGCCATGACTGTTAATGGGTATGTGGTTTCATGCCCACTGGGGTATAAAATGGCATGGCATTTCATGGGATGGCATTGATATGAAATGGAATGGCAACAATGTTCTACAATCAGAAGTAGTAATGATCACACACTCTTGTGAATATTTAAAATATTTTCAATGGTGATGTTTATAGTATATTAATTATGTCCCAATAAATTCTGATAGAAAAAGAAAGCAAAAATGATCAGAAGGATGTTTTTCTCAGAGTAGCAATTTGGCTAACCACTATGTGGCTACCACAAATCAAGGTGTTTACATATGACAAATAAATGGAATAACTATTATTAAAACCATATGATATCAAAACACAAAAAATTGAGAAATTAAATTTTCTTAGAACATACTAATTTAACATGAACTTTAGGGTTTAGTCTACATAGTTAACCTACTTCCATTGCTTTTTTTTTTTTTTTTTCAATTTCAGCTTAAACATCTTTTATTCAGGGGGGTGTCTTGCTTACAAATCCCCTAGATTGGCTTGAGTTCCTCTTCCAAGCATTTCCTGATGCCCTCTACTTTCACTATATAGTGTTCATCATACTTTATTTTAGCACTGGTTGTTGAATTGGGAAGTAAACTGTTGAACTATCTGTTCTTTGAGGTAAGGACTCAATCTGCTCTGCTTACTACCATCTCACCACAACCTAGCACATACATGGTTTTAAATGGATGAAGAAAAATTGTCAGTGATAGCCCAAAACCTAGCTGGATATGAGCAAAACAAAACATATCAACAGCAACAACAAACAGCTGTCCTCACTGTATCTCTATTGTGCTGCTATCTTCCTGTATTTCAAACTAATTTTTTAAACTGTTTTTTGTTGTTTTTCTCAGTTCCAGGTTACCATTCCCTTAGTCCCTCTGAGGCAATAATTTAATGATACCAGTCATTAATGCGAATATAAGTACTGTGCAGCAAAATCGTTATTACAAAGTATTTAATGAGAATTAATTTAGTATTATAGTTTACACAGTCTGAATTTTAAACTATGATTCCTTTGCTACAAGGCTCTGGTGAGAAATCCAAAATATAAACATTTAGGTGTCATGACAAACATCCAAAAGTGAAAATGGAAGGTCTCCTGTATATACATCTAGCTGTTGAAGACTGGAAAGGGTCAGGACCTACCTCCTCAGAATAGCTCTGGTTTCCCTCAAACCTTGCTCTACACACAGGCCCTTCATTTACTTTCAGCGTTGTGAAGAGCATTCATTCCATTGGGGCCACTCCAGGCAGGGGAACTTGAAATGATTAGCTCATACTGTGGAGCAAAACTACCAATCTCCTAAACACTTATGGCATCAGATTCTTTCTCAGTTCACAGATCTTTCACCAGAACTTTGTTGTTGTTCTCCAATATTTGCACTGAGCATCTCCTATCACTCTGCATTAATTTCAACTGACTCTTATTAGATATTAATATCTTCCCCCTCACCAAAGCCCCCGGGGTGCTGAGTAGTTATATGTTGATCTCTACATGCAGTCCTTCTTTGCTGCAACTACCTGCAGCTATGATCACAGGAAATTTATCTTTCTTCTTAAGTCATAGTAGCATGAGTTCACCATGCTGCTGCTGCTGCTAAGTTGCTTCAGTCGTGCCTGACTCTGTGCAACCCCATAGACGGCAGCCTGCCAGGCTCCTCCATCCCTGGGATTCTCCAGGCAAGAACACTGGAGTGGGTTGCCATTTCCTTCTCCAATGCATGAAAGTGAAAAGTCAAAGTGAAGTCGCTCAGTCGTGTCCAACTCTCAGCGACCCCATGGACTGCAGCCTACCAGGCTCTTCCATCCATGGGATTTTCCAGGCAAGAGTACTGGAGTGGGGTGCCATTGCCTTCTCTGGAGTTCACCATGAGGGAATTTCTATACAATCACATATTTCATTATTAGCTAATTTTTGTGTATTCTTCCCAAGTATTCTTCAGAAAGGCTTTTTATATTTTTTTCTCTTGATTTATCACCAGCCCCTGTAATATCTGAATAAACTCAACTGATCAAATTCCCTTTCTTGAGCCCTGTTATTTTGCAACTGCAAGCTGTCTGGGATCCCTACTGTGATATTTCTTATAAATGTCTTTGCTTATTACTTGCGTTATATTCTATCATACAACCCAAGTTCTGTGGTGAGACAGAGCTTCATCACCAATCCCAGCACTTTGTACAGTTCAAAAATAAAGTGACCTAACAGAAATTAAGAGCAACTGCTCCTCAGAAATCACAAGTATCATTTTTGTTAGTGATACTGCAGGAAATGACATCCCTACCATTTATGCCCACATACGTGTATACTTTTCTTTAACAGGGGACTGATAGTGTTCTTGCAAAACCACCACAACTGACTTCTCCTTATCATGAAAAAAATAATAATAATAACATAGGGCAGTGTTCAAAACACCTGCTGGTAGCATTTTGCATTCTGTAAGGCAAGCAGCTGGATGGTATTTTAAAAATGAACAGTTACATACACAGTGTTATAGTTTAAATGGAAACTAAGAAAGAAGTAGCAGTACTTAATCATTTTGGGGATATATATTAACTTCAGTTTGAAGACAAATAATAATAGAAAGAGTAAACATTTAAAAAAGGAACGATGGAGGTTTGGCAGCCCCATATTGTACATTCCTGGAAACAGCTTGCTTTGTTTTTACTTATTTAGTCACTTTGGAAGTTTAAACTTCTGGAAGGTTTGTGTATGTGTCTGTGTGTGTAACTTGTGTATGTTTCCAGTCAATTTCCATCCTGTCTAAAGGGAAACCAACTATCTTAGATCAGTGTCAAGTAGGAGAAAGACCATAAACTGTTGAGCAATGCAGACCTGAATTTGAATTCTGCCTCTCCAGTTAGCTTGTTGGGGAATACGGATAATGAGACATAATCCTGAAGATTGTTGTGAGATTCAGTTGTACTAGGATGTTTAAACAAGTGCTTAGCTCACAGACATAGCTGGGGTGCAACAAAGGTTGCTTCTTTTTGTCTACTGTTCCCTTCTTTCTTCACTAACTTATCCCTCGTCCTATCACAACCCTTTATAGTTTTTGATAAAACTTCTGTGGCACTTTGGATACCTCCATTTTACTTCACATCTGTTGCTCTGGATTGACACAATACTTATCGCTAACTCTAGTTACATTTTCCTGATTTTGAATATAAAACATCATTGCGTTAATAGGGTTTAGTATAATTAAATATACACTGCTTTCTTCTAGATTTCAAGTAAAGATCACGTTTGATCCGATTTTAATCATGTGTAAGAGTAAGATACTCTCTTAAACTGGCCCTAGCAAAGATAACACTCTTCACATTCTCAAGGATGATAGAAATGACTTTCCTTTCCTAAGCTGAACTGTCTTTAAACCAGACCCATAGGAAGATACTCTCTTTTATTGTGGAAAAAGTGATAATAAATTCTATTACTCATTTATTTCTCTTATTAGAATTCAGGATATCTATTCTTTATTTTTCCAATGCTTGCTTATTGTGAACCCTTCCTTAGGCAACCCAAAGTGACTTGAAATAAGCTAAATTTTCCTCATCTTAAAGTGGAAAAAAATATTATCTAATTCTTAGGGCTATTGTGAAGATAAAATGACATGATGGACTAGAACATTATTCAGTTTCTAGAAAATACTGAATGTTCAGTATTGTTTATGATTATTATAAATTATTATTGTAGTACTTTAAGATCTCGCTTTATTTATATAAAGGAATCCAAAAACAAGCATAGTCAGACTTGAAAATAGGCTGAGGTTTTCATACAGAAACTAAGTCTGCAATAAACAGTAGTGGTACATTAAACTTCAAGGACACAATCAATTAGTGGTGTGAGTGTATGTGAATATATATACATGCACACACACATATATATATATAAGCTTAAATATGTATTTATTTATTGAGATACATAATGACTGCATTCATTTTCTTCCTCCTCCTCCACAGCAAGGAGCTCAGTGCTTACTAAAGGCTTATAAATTCTTTCAGCATCCTTAGTGAAACAAGTAGGCGGTATTATTATACATTAAAATTCACTTGCTCAAGGCTATAAATGCTTAATCCTGAAATATAAAAAAAATAAATTTGTGGTCACTAAAACAACAAAAATAAGAGAAGGATGAAAGCAAGGGCAAGAGGAAGATGTGGGCTGGAAGAGAAAGAAGTTAAGAAAAAGAAAAAAAAGTCTAGGAAACCGGACTCATGCTCAGTATTTTCCTAAGATTTAAGGCTGAATTCTAAATCATATAGAGGACTTGATGGCAATTCATACTTCTCTGACTACCCCTCAAGGCCTTACTACAATCAAGTAACTGGCAGAGCAATGTCAGCAGTGGTCTGACACTCAGAGAAGGAATGATGCTGCGGACAGTATTCTGAAAGAAGAAGCTGCAACAGCATGCTCAGTGAGATTATCTTAGCTGAGCTGATAACACAGAAGGGGAGCGAACAGAATTCAAATACATTTTAAAAAGAGGAAAAGATATAACAATAACACAATTCAAATTATGGAAAGCTAAAATGAGTGCACACATGCACACACTCACATATGCACGTATCCCGCCCCCCACTCAATCCAAGAAATCAATACTCTGTTCTTGGCATTATTGACAAGGTTTTTGATCCATTTTCTGAGCCTTCTTTTTTCTAGTTTCTAGGTCCTATAAATTATTTAAAGAGTCACATTTTAGAAAAATGTAACAATCACATTTAACTGTCAGACATTTCAAAGTATTTCCAGAAAATGAAGTAAACAACATGTTGTGTATTACAGACTTTTTTTTAAATGACAGACCCCTGGAATCAATCTTTGAGGGAGAGGCCCACTAACTTATAGCTTTATAAAGTTGTACAACTGATTCTGATATGCAGTTCTTCATGAGAACTACTGGTCTGACATTAAATTTAATTTTTTGATTAGTTTAGGCTTTCGTTAAGTGTCACTGTAATATGAGTTGCAAGATGGCAGCATCAATAGTTTATCAGGGATTTTCCCTGTCACCTGAAATGCAGGCATTTTACTTTTTAAGTATGCCTTCCATCGCTTGTCAGTTGGAGGGTTAATTTATCACATACTTGGACAGATAATATGTAGGTGGCCAGAAGCCATTTTGACTATTCAGCTGAATGATACAATCGGCTGGAGTTGCCAGAGTTGTCAGAGATAAAGGGCTTTACTGCTCCTGGCAAGCATGATGGATTCACAACACCTGGACTTTATTCTACTCTCCAAATATGCCCCAATCATTAGTTCATGGCACATCAAGACCTTTGGCTCCAAGCATGTACTGCTTTCTTGCCTGACATACATTCCTCCTTCAGCTTTCACACTGCTGGACCTTTCTACTATGGGAGTTCAGATGGCTATGTTTAACGCTATAGAGTTTCCCCTGGTCAGGCCATCTGAAGTTAACCCTTTTTCCTACTTCATTTATTAACTGTATCACCCTTTTCTCTCTTTTCTTAGCCCTCTTGCTATGATCATATGAAATTATATTTTTCTTTTTTTTCGAGAGGAGGAGATACGTTTTGGTCTTGCCCCAGAATATAACACCCATGAGAACAGGGATGCTTTCTGTCTTACTTATCATTCTGAGCACCCCAAACTCCATATACTACTTACTCAGTAACGATATCATAACTGAATAATGAAATGAATAATTTAATGACCATTCAATCCCTGGGTCAGGAAGATCCCCTGAGGAAGGAAATGGCAATCCACTCCAGTATTCTTGCCTGGAAAGTCCCATGGATGGAGGAGCCTGGTGGGCTACAGTCCACAGGGTCGCAAAGAGTCGGACACAACTGAGCAACTAACACACACAGGCTTTGGCATGAATGTCAGAAGAAAGTCTTAGGAACATTGTGGAACTATGGAGTAAGGCTTTCCTTTCTCCCTTCAATAGGTGTTGGTTTAATAATACCTTTCCCAAGGGAAAGTTTGAAGAAAAGATTACTGGTTTTTTTTAAAGAAAGGCTGTGAAAGTGCTGCACTCAATATGCCAGCAAATTTGGAAAACTCAGCAGTGACCACAGGACTGGAAAAGGTCAGTTTTCATTCCAATTCCAAAGAAAGGCAATGCCAAAGAATGCTCAAACTACCACACAATTGCACTCATCTCACATGCTAGTAAAGTAATGCTCAAAATTCTCCAAGCCAGGCTTCAGCAATACATGAACCGCGAACTCCCTGATGTTCAAGCTGGTTTTAGAAAAGGCAGAGGAACCAGAGATCAAATTGCCAACATCTGCTGGATCATGGAAAAAGCAAGAGAGTTCCAGAAAAACATCTATTTCTGCTTTATTGACTATGCCAAAGCCTTTGACTGTGTGGATCACAATAAACTGTAGAAAATTCTGAGAGAGATAGGAATACCAGACCACCTAACCTGCCTCTTGAGAAATCTGTATGCAGGTCAGGAAGCAACAGTTAGAACTGGACATGGAACAACAGACTGGTTCCAAATAGGAAAAGGAGTACGTCAAGGCTGTATATTGTCACCCTGCTTATTTAACTTATATGCAGAGTACATCATGAGAAACGCTGGACTGGAAGAAGCACAAGCTGGAATCAAGATTGCTGGGAGAATGTCAATAACCTCAGATATGCAGATGACACCACCCTTATGGCAGAAAGTGAAGAGAAGCTAAAAAGCCTTTTGATGAAAATGAAAGAAGAGAGTGAAAAAATTGGCTTAAAGCTCAACATTCAGAAAACGAAGATCATGGCATCTGGTCCCATCACTTCATGGGAAATAGATGGGGAAACAGTAGAAACAGTGTCAGACTTTATTTTGGGGGGCTGCAAAATCACTGCAGATGGTGATTGCAGCCATGAAATTAAAAGACGCTTACTCCTTGGAAGAAAAGTTATGACCAACCTAGATAGTATATTCAAAAGCAGAGACATTACTTTGCCGACTAAGGTCTGCCTAGTCAAGGCTATGGTTTTTCCTGTGGTCATGTATGGATGTGAGAGTTGGACTGTGAAGAAGGCTGAGCACCGAAGAATTGATGCTTGGAACTGTGGTATTGGAGAAGACTCTTTAGAGTCCCTTGGACTGCAAGGAGATCGAACCAGTCCATTCTGAAGGAGATCAGCCCTGGGATTTCTTTGGAAGGAATGATGCTAAAGCTGAAACTCCAGTACTTTGGCCACCTTATCCAGAGAATTGACTCATTGGAAAAGACTCTGATGCTGGGAGGGATTGGGGGCAGGAGGAGAAGGGGACGACCGAGGATGAGATGGCTGGATGGCATCAGTGACTCAATGGACATGAGTCTGAGTGAACTCCAGGAGTTGGTGATGGACAGGGAGGCCTGGCATGCTGTGATTCATGGGGTCGCAAAGAGTCGGACACGACTGAGCGACTAAACTGAACTGAACTGATGGAAATTAGTGATAATAGATTTTGCACCTAGAGAAATTGTCTACAATTTCAAAATTTTCAAACTTGGAAGACCAGAAGATGTGTAGGTATGCCATTAGCAGTGCAGTGTGGATATACTAAGACTTGAGAGAAAAATGTCATCTTTTAATCTCACACTAGATGTTCAAGTCTCACGAGAGTTCTGTGCCACAAACCTGTCATGGAAACAGAAAGCAGTAAACCTGAAGGAGTTAAATGGACTAGGACAATGGACATTTCATTTCTAGCCAATGTGGGAAAATCACAAGAGACTTCTGGGTGTCTCTGAGGCCCTGATATAGCCTAAGTTTCTAGAAAAGAATTTCCCAGGGTAGCTGGAAAGATATTTCGTGTATTGTCAGAATGCTGCTAGACTTATGGTAGTAGACTGATGAAGTTACCTGGGTTTTCATTCTAAATTTGATGCCAACTCAGTGTATGTTATTAGGCAAATCTCATCAGTTTCCTCTGCTTCAATTTATTCACCTTTAAAATAGGAATGGAAATTAAGTAAAACTTGATAATTTCTGCAAGTGCTTTGAGTGTTAAGATTTTTGGAGTTTATGCTTAAACTGAAAGCATAACATTTACATTAATCTGGATGAAATGTTTCCTCTGCGCTGAAAAGATCTTGATGCTGGCAAAGATTGAAGGCAAAAGGAGAAGGGGGTGGCAGAGGATGAGATGGTAAGATAGCATCACCAACTCAATGGACATGAATTTGAGCAAACTGCAGGAGATAGTGGAGGACAGAGGAATCCGGCATGCTGTAGTCCATGGGGTCGCAAAAAGTCAGACATGATTTAGTGACTAAACAGCAATAGCAAGGAGTACTCAATGGTAGGAGAGATTTGGAAAATTGGTCAAGTTCGGTTGATTCAAATATTTTTGTTGTTTAGTCACTAAGTTGTGTCTGGCTCTTTTGTGACCCGGTAGACTATAGCCTGCCAGGCTCTTCCATCCATGGGATTTCCCAGGCAAGAATACTGGAGTAGGCTGGCATTTCCTTCTCCAGGGGATTTTAACCCAAGTATTGTACCCATGTCTTCTGCATTGGCAGGTGGGTTCTTTACTGAGCCACTGAGCCACTCCAATTCATCATAGCAATTAGAAACATGGTCAACCTGATGTATCTTCTCATTTTAACATAGAGTGAGAAGGCATCTAGCATCGTTCTCAATTTTATAACCTGAATCTCTCACATAGTAAAATAATAGGTGTGTGGAAAATATGTTTTTTAATGAATGAATACATGGAAGAAAATTATAGGTAATAAAGAAGGATGAAAATAAAGATGTATTTCTCTATTTTTCCCAATAGAGCATTGGTGAATTTTTTCCTTTTAATCTTTTGAAAAATAATTCAAAACTGCCTTTAGGTACCATTATTATCCCTCTTTGTTTCACAAGCTATGTCCCTTTTTTTTCTTTCTTTCTTTCTTTTCCAGATGTTTAGAATATACCACTCTTATGAATTATTTCATATGATGAAACTAAGATGCTTGGATATTATACCCCTTAGTTCAGTTCAGTTCAGTCACTCAGTCATGTCTTACTCTTTGCAACCCCATGGACTCCATGAAGCACGCCAGGCTTCCTTGTTTATCACTAACTCCTGGAGTTTGCTCAAACTCATGTCCATCAAGTTGGTGATGCCATCCAACCATCTCATCCTCTGTCATGCCTTCTCCTCTTGCCTTCAATCTTTCCCAGCATCAGGGTCTTTTCCAATGAGTCAGTTCTTCTCATCAGGTGGACGAAGTACTGGAGCTTCAGCTTTAGCATCAGTCCTTCCAATGAATATTCAAGACTGATTTCCTTTAGGATTGACTTGTTTGAGTCTCCTTGCAGTCCAAGGGACTCTCAAGAGTCTTCTCCAACATATACCCCTTAAAGCTACAACAATTAAAATACAGCTTGAGAAAGCGAAGACAGAATACAAAATATATACCCTAATGTAAGATAAAAAGAGTACATCTATAATGTATAAGAAAATCTGATCAAACATATAGTCACATAGGACATCTTAGGTGATAAATCTTGAATATGAAGAAAATTGCTGTCTCAGGGGAGACACAGTCCTGAGCTTAAGTTGTTCATCTATTTCAAATGAATTAAGTCTCTATTTGTTCACTACTTAAACCAGACCAGCATTCATCAAACAGCCAATCATTTGATACTTTACACTTGAGTCTGGATTATGACAATTTTTTCAAAGGCGGTGATCATTGTAATCACTTAAGTTTTTACAAAGCCTTTCAAAGAACTTAGGTGGTGAAGTCGCTCAGTCATGTCCAACTCTTTGTGACCCCGTGGACTGTAGCCCACCAGGCTCCTCTGTCCATGGGATTCTCCAGGCAAGAATACTGGAGTGGGTTGCCATTTCCTTCTCCAGGGGAATCTTCCCGACCCAGGGATCGAACCCAGGTCTCCCGCATTGCAGGCAGATGCTTTAACCTCTGAGCCACCAGGGAAGCCCTTAAGGGATAATAAAATCACATAGGATAAATCACACTTTAAGCTCAACCCCTCCTTTTACCTAAAAGATTGTGGGAATCAACTCTTTGATCCTAAGACACTAAAGAGGCTAACAGCTGTAGAAAAGCACCCAGCAAATCAGCAATGTGGTCATAAGTGAAAATGGCCTCATCGATATCACTGTACTTTTTCAACCACCACATAAGTTGGTGATCCAGATCTGATTTCAGGACTGTATGTCTAAATCATGAAAACTATCAGAAGAAATCATAAGATGCTTTCCAGCTTGAAGTTTAAATAAAAATCTCAGAGACTAATGAAGCCACAATGAATGTGATTTGGATGAAAACATATTTTTGGAAAGTGAAAATATTAGAAATATCTGGACTCAAATCAAGACCCTTGAATTGTTCTCTTTGAGAACAGAAAAGTAAGATAATCATTTTTAATCAAGGTCTTAATATGATTCATTAATAACACTCTGCTGGGTTCTTCCACATTTCTTTTCTTATTTCATCTTAACAATAAACCTAAAGAAGCAAGGTTACCATTTTAATACCACAGTTGAGGAAACTGCACCTTAGAGTTAACAGAATTCATCCAATACCACACAGTTAATAAAGGGCTGTTACAAAGTAGCTTCCAGTGCTCATTTTATGAGCCATTTGGCTTGGTAGCCACAAGTGCATAGTAAATATGGGAGCTGAGTAGTTAAAACTTACAAGTCTAGAAAATGAACTTCAAATAGTATGAATATACTGCTCACAGAGCAAGGCAGGCCAAATAGTTTAGGGTTTTGATCAGCTTATTTAATCTCTTCCTTCCTCCCCAAGATAGACTGTCTGGACCTCAGTAGACTTAATGTCTGCAGCTAATAGATGATTCAGCCTTTCGGCACTGCTTCAGTATCACCTATGTTGAACCATATACTGTCTTTGAAAAAAGTCAACTGAAAGAAAATCCTTCTTGTTTGTCAGGCTGGAACCCTGGCTTTAAGTATACTAGGATTGAAATCAGTTCAATTTTGGCCCATATCATGAGCAAAATTGTGCCAATGGATCTGTTGTTGTCATTTTAAGTTCTAAATGAATTAGACTGTACTAACTAGCAAAACTACTAACTGTGTATGTGTTTTGGATAGAACTTTTATATCTTCTTTCCAGATTATAAACAGAAAACCTACTTTAACCTGCCAAAGTTCTTACAGTAAGGCAGTGACTGTGATAGAACACAATATAAAGACTGAGTATCTGGATTTAGTTAATGCTGCTTTTAATAGCTTGTGATCGCAGGAAAAAAAAAATACTTATGTTGAAAACTAAGCTTTTTCAGAAGTAAATGAAAGGACTGAACTAAATGATTGATAAAATCTTATTCAGTTCATTCTGTAAGTCTACTGCAGGCTTGGTGACAATGTTATCAGGAAAGATAATTTTTTTAAAGAAAATTCTGAATTAGCATGATACCTTTCTTTTGAAATGCTAAGCGCAACTGTAGATTACAGGTCCCTTTGGATGTGTTGCCTTCCCTGCTGGCTCAGACAATAAAGAATCTGCCTGCAATGTGGGAGACCTGGGTTCGATCCCTGGTTTGGGAAGATTGCCTGGAGAAGGGAATGGCAACCCAATCCAATATACTTGACTGGAGAATTTCATGCACAGAAGAGCTTGGCAGGCTACAGTCCATGGGATTGCAGAGAGTCACACACAATTGAACTACTAACACTTTGATGTATTTACCTCTCAGGAGGTTAAAAACAAGTTTTATCCTTACTTTGTCCACGACAACATAGGACAATGTTAGGGTTCTTGATGGGCAATAATTGATGATACCATGGATAATTGTGGCAGTAAAATTACTCCTCTTGCTCTGTAAATGGGAAGTGTGCTGTTGTTGGAAACAATGCAGTAATAAAAATTAAAAAGTGGTGGTGATGGTAGTAGTGACACTGGCAGTAGATGACTAGTAACACAGTCAAACCTTTAACTCTTGGGTATAAACACTGTTACCATGACAATCAGACACATTCTTTGGTATTTGAGTAAGAAAAATCTCAACTTTTCATCAAATACTAAGGCAAACAGATTGTTTATGTGAATATGTGTGTTCTTATCCCTAGAACAGACAGCTGAAGAGAGGTTATCTAACTAAAAATTACTATTTTTTTTTCAAAAAACTATCCTACAGATGTTAAAAGGAGTTTCAGAGAATATCTAATGCAAAGAAAAATCACCTAATACTCTTTTAAGACTCTCCATTGAGTGTATAAATAAATATATTCTAATTATATAAAACATATTACATATATATATGAGAGTATTACAGTGTTATCTGTCACTTTCTTTATAATTGATTTGTTTCTAAATTTTTAATACATAGATTTATCATCAGGGAAAAAAACAAGCAATGAGTGTTACAAGAAAATCTCCTTAAGGTTGAATGTGACACTTCAAGGATGTACCAGCAAGGAAAAAAGAGCAAGATTGCAAAACTCATTGCACAGGAACAAGTTGGCCTTGTCAATTCAAATAGGTCTAAACGTGGCACGGTATTTGAAGCTGACGTGGACACAGACAAAAGCTTTCAATAGATGAGATGAAAATTGCAGCATATGTCTTCATTATTGGAGCAAACAGTAAAGAAGATTGAGAGCAGATAGAGAAATATAGGTCTCTCCAGGGCCCTATGCTGTTCCCCCGTATTACCATGGTTTCCTTCTTGGCTCTGTGGATCCATGAAAGCTGTGGTTTCCTTATTTCATGTAAGGAAATTTTCACATTTCCAGGGTCCTGGGCACTGATTTTACAAAAGCATTCTGTAATGAAGATATCGTGGGAAACAAGTTGTGATTTAACTTCCCAGAGGGGTTTATGGCCTATTGTATATAGGATTTTTAACCTATAGGGAGTCTTTTACTTCTAGAAAACTTCTAGAAATGGTTAGGCGGCCAGGTATTATATCAGTGGTCCTAAACACATTCATCTATCCAGATTTTCAAAGTCATCCCAGGCACAGTAATAAAGCAAAAGCCTGCCTGCTGTGTTCTAGCCATGGATATTATGTAAGGCTAAATAGGATGTCCACACCTGACTCTTCTATTTCACACTGAATTAAAAAATGGAAAAATATGAAAGAAGTTCCATATTGCAGAGGAGATGCTGCTCGATAATACAGTAATTCAGATCCATATAAGACTTTTGTAGCTATTATTCAGGGTTATTGGATTGAAGTTTGCTTTATGGGACGTAAGAATTCCCTACGCTAGTAGAATAAAGTTGCCAAAGTTGGCAGCTTATATATGAAATAGTACACTAGAATGCAGCAAAATAAATATTTGGACAACCCCTAAGGAAGAATTATGTTCTCTCTAAAAGGGATTTTTAAGTCTCCAAACTAAAAGGCCTACTTGTAGAAGTGAGTGAATACATCATTGTTGAAGATGTAGGCAGATGTAAGTGGCTATGAAACCAGCTCATGTGCTGTTTCTACGCAGTCTGTCCTGATCTATGGAATTAAGAAAAGAGGTAGAAGCAAACTAGCAGGGAAATTAGATTTAAAAACTGCTTGTGTTCCTTAACGTGTTAAACTTCCATGAAAGTGAAAGTCGTTCAGTCGTATCCGACTCTTTGTGACCCCATGGACTATACAGTCCCTGGAATTCTTCAGGCCAGAATACCAGAGTAGGTAGCCTTTCCCTTCTCCAGGGGATCTTCCCAACAGAGGGATTGAACCCAGGTCTCCCACATTGCAGGCAATTCTCTACCAGCTGACCCACAAGGGAAACCCAATAGAACACCATAGATTCCAGTCATTTCACCCTGTTTACTCAAGATGGACTAAAAAAAACATTCACAAAAGGACTTGTACACAACTATTTATAGCAACTTGTTTTGAAATAGCCAAGAGGCAGAAATGACAGGTGTTCAGCAAACAAATGCTGTAACAAATTATATGATCTTTCAATAGACTATCACTCAATTAGAAAAGAGAATGATTACTGATACAAGTAATGACCTGGCTAGATCTCAAAATAATTATGCCATGTGAAGGAAGCAAAACAAGAGTACACCTAGTATTATCCTATTTATGCAGCATTCTAGAAATTAAACTCCAGTATTCTTGCCTGGAAAATTCCATGGACAGAGGAAGCTGGTGGACTACAGTCCATGGAGCATGCAAAGAGACATGACTAAGTGCATATACACAGAGACACTAGAAATGACAAGTCAGTCTACAGTAATACATTAGATTGATCTGTGGGATCATGTGGGGTCTGCAGAAAGGAATGATTAGATTACCAAGGAGCATGTGTAAGTTTTAGGCTTTGATGTATATATTCCTTAACTTGACTGTGGCGATAGCTTCAGGGTTAAATACGTATGTCTAAACACATATCAAATGGTATGCTTTAATATGCACAGTTTTTTTAATGTCAGTTATACATCAATAATGGTGCCAAAATTTGCATCTACTTATTCAAACGTCTATCTAGATACATACTACATAAAGTAACAATTGTTTGCTTAGCCCAAGACTGTAATTACAACTGGGACCATGAAATGTGACATTCCGTTGAATAATTACATAAAAAGAGTAATACTGAAAATTCAGTTTTATGCAATTAATGCCTCTGTTTTTTTTGCTATTTAATAAAGTGGGACTTCAATTTGTACTAAGGGATCACATACTTAATTAAAAATGTTAAATTATGTTATTAATGTTAAATGTTCACTTTATAGACACCTATCCACAGGTCATTATCACTAAGGGGTACTTAGAAATAAGAAACATCATAGCTTTAGTAAGAATAATATCATCTGCAGACTTTCATAATGGACTCTGAGTGTGAAAAGACCACTGATAAGAATGGTAAGATATTATGGAAGCAGTGATTTTTCTATCATTAACTGTATTTGTAAAATATCAAACCAAGTTTTATAGCTTTTTTTCACTTAGTTCAACACAATAATTAAAAAAAAAACCTTAGGATTAAAATTCCTTTCTTAAATGAAAGTAGAGAATACTAATATCAAGTGAAACTGAAAGTGTTAGTTACTCAGTCATGTCTGACTCTTTGCAACTATGAAATTACCAAGGCAAGAATTCTGGAGTGGGTTGCCATTCCCATACTAACAATACAAAAAGGTAGCATGTAATGATTTTGACTAAAGCATACAGCAGTGAAGCAGATGAAGGTGTGTGTGTTTGTGTATGTGTGTGTGAGTATGTGTGTAGTTAGGCTTGTTCTTCTTTTACTGCTTCCCGGGAAACTGTTTTCTGGGAAGCAGTTCTTCTCATACCAACGACCCACAGAACTTAGCTTAAGTGCCACTATGTTTTCACCTTAGGGAGTCTATCATGAGACTTCTGGTTAAATGTGAAGCATTAATGCTAATTATATACCTATACTTCCTCTTGTATATGTTTAATATGACTATATATTTAGCTAATTTAAAAGTATAACAGTAAAATAATAAAACAGTAATTACAAATGCTCATTGCAATAAATACAGGTGGCAACTACTATATTTCATCTACTTTATTCATGTGTTTCTCCCTGTGGATTTCTCTGGAAGTAGTCTTAAATGTCACCAGGCTTATGGTGTACATGCGTGGATAAAAATAATATTTTGAAAAACCCACTCAGGCTGTCTTTGAACAAACAATCTTAAAGTGTCATCTATTTACAAAACTGAAGTTACGTGCTAAATAAAACTAACAATAGCATATGCTATATATGAAACCAATAACTTTTTATAGCCTGATGAAAATAAATTCTAAGTACTCTTCAGCTAAATTATCTTTTCTTACTTTTCAACTCTCACCTTTTAGTCTTATCTTTCCACCTCTTTGAAATAATTTAGTATGCCCATCATTTTTTTTTTCTAACATTGTTCTATCTTAAAACTCCTTTTTCTGGCTAATCTTATCTACTATTCAGAAACCAGAAATGCTATTTGGTATCCAGAACAGAGAAATTTTTTTCAAAATAGTTTTGCAATGAGAGAGAGAATTTACTTTGGAACAGGATCCAGGCTATCAATGTGGCAAGATGAAAAAGTATGCTATGTTCTATCTCAGAAAATTTGTTAGGCTTAATTTAATTACACTTAGTGGCTGCAGGGGTAGGGTGTGGATATGGGTGTGTATGTGTGTTTGGTTTATGTATGATGCTAGTCTTTTTAAATAAAAAGTATCAGGGGATTCCCTGGTGGTCCAGTGGTTAAGACACTGTGTTTTCACTGCTGAGTGCAAGGGTGAAAGCCCTGTTCTCAAAACTAAAATCTCACAAACCATGAAGTTTGGCCAAACAAAAAGGGAAAAGTTATTAAACATTACTTTTTGTTATAATTTAAAAGGAGAAAAAAATACAGACTTTATTCACAAGATATTTATGAATTGCTCTGTGTGCAGCAGAGTTATGTGTTATAAATTTGCCATAAATTATATGAGGTCACAATCATTTTTTAACAACCATTCCCTGAGGCATGTGGGATCTTAGTCCCCTGACCATGGAGCAAATCCATGGCGCCTGCATTGGAAGCAGAGTCTTAACCACTGGGTCACCAGGGAAATCCCTAAGTCACCATCTTTATGAAACTAATGCAACATTATCCAAGTTCTGTTTACCAAGTTTTACTCAAAATTTCATAAATATAGAAATATGTTATTCACATTCTCCTATGAACATACACCTTTATTTGCACAATGAAAAACTTTGATTTGTACAAAATGTCTTATTTAACTTGTTTTGTTAGACTCTCCAAGCTGCTCACTAATATGTATAAATTGTTTTAACTTCATGCTAAAGTACATAGTGCAGTGATCATCAAGATTTTCCATGATCTAACGGATGGGGTAGTTTTTTAATTCCTCATGCTGTTTAACTATCTTTTGATCCTACTAAGAAATTAGATGATCTAAGCACGGCTTTCACCTGAGATCTCAACTCTGGAATTTTTGTGTAATTAAAATAATAACAACTTGAGTATTATATTTTAAACTAAATAAGAAACAAGTTTAGTATTTGGGAGAATGAAGTCAGAAAAACTAGATTCTCATTTTTGCTTTTCATTCATTCATTCACTTAATAATTTAGTAAGTATTCACTAAAACACAGAATTAACAAAATTTAATATTGTATCAAAAGAGATTCCTGTCTAATGAGATAATAACACTTATTCATTCTGTGACCCTAGAAAGTTATTGGGTTTTGGTTTAATGAAATGTAAAAGAAAGATTGATGTTTTTGCCTTCTTCATAATTCTACATTTCACCTCTTCCTCATCAAATGTTATTGTGGGCAACTCTAGGTATCACTATGCAGTTACAGGAGAAGGCAATGGCAACCCACTCCAGTACTCTTGCCTGGAAAATCCCATGGACGGAGGAGCCTGGTAGGCTGCAGTCCACGGGGTCACACAGAGTCAGACATGACTGAAGCGACTTAGCAGTAGCAGCTAGGTGATGAATATAGATTTAACTTTGTGTATATAATATAAGATAGTCTTTTCATTTTTATGTGATATAGCTTTATAAAGCCAGTTTCTCAGGGTAGGGGAACATGGTATTTTCTCACTAAAATTTTCTTTCTTCTTCATGTCCTGAGATGCAATATAGAAGATAAATTAAGACTCTGCACATTGGAATGAAAAAAATTAAATTACAGTCCTGACACACCGCAGGTTAGTGGTGGGCATTTGGGAAGTATACCAAGCTCTTTCAATTTTGAGGTATCTATCTTATAAGACTGTTAAAAAAATACATAAGAAAAATAATATGAAGTATTCAGTCTAGTGTCAAGCACACAATAAGCAAAGTAATATTAGCTACCATGTCATTCTAACTTGTGTCAAGAAACATTAGCTATTATGTCTAATTAATATTCTTCAGTTTGGCTATTCAGTTGTGTGTCTCTTTACAACCCCAACGGACTGCAGAACAACAGGCTTCCCTGTCCGTCACCAACTCCCAGAGCTAGCTCAAACTCATGTCCATCATGTCAGTGATGACATCCAACCATCTCATCCCTTGTTGTCCCCTTCTCCTCCTGCCTTCAATCTTTCCCAACATCAGGGTGCATTCTAAGGGGTCAGTTCTTCGCATCATGTGGCCAAAGTATTGGAGTTTGAGCTTCAGCATCAGTCCTTCCAATGAATATTCAAGACTGATTTCCTTTAGGATTGACTGGTTTGGTCTCCTCACAGTCCAAGGGACTCTCAACAGTCTTTTCAATACCACAGTTCAAAAGCATAAATTCTTTGGCACTCAGCTTTCTTTATGGTCCAACTCAGATCCACACATGACTACTGCAAAAACCATAACTTTGACTAGATGGACCTTTTCTGGCAACATAATGTCTCTGCTTTTTAATATGCTGTCTAGGTTGGTCATTGCTTTTCTTCCAAGGAGCTAATGTCTTCTAGATTTCATGGCTGAAGTCACAATCTGCAATGATTTTGGAGCCCCCCAAAATAAAGTCTCTCACTGTTTTCATTGTTTCCCCATCTAATTGCCATGAAGAGATGGGACCAGATGCCATAATTTTAGTTTCTTGAATGTTGAGTTTTATGCCAGCTTTTCACTATTTTCACTTTCATCAAGAGGCTCATTAGTTCCTCTTTGCTTTCTGCCATAAGGGTGTGTCCTCTGCATATCTGAGGTTATTGATATTTCTCCTGGAAACCTTGATTCCAGCTAGTGCTTCATCCAGACCAGCATTTTAAATGATATACTCTGCATATAAGTTAAATAAGCAAGCTGATGATATACAGCCTTGATGTACTCCTTTCCCAATTTGGAACCAGTTTGTTGTTCCATCTCCAGTTCTAACTGTTGCTTTCTGACTTGCATACAGATTTCTCAAGAGGCAGGTCAGGTGGTCTGGTATTCCCATCTCTAGAAGAATTTACACAGTTCATTGTGATCCACACAGTCAAAAGTTTTGGCATACTCAATAAATCAGAAGTAGATGTTATCCTGGAAATCTTCTCTTTTTGTGATCCAAGGATGTTGGAAATTTGATCTCTGGTTCCTCTGTCTTTTCTTAATTCAGCTTGAACTTCTGGAAGTTCTCAGTTCACATATTGTTGAGCCTCTCTTGGGGAATTTTGAGCATTACTTTGCTAGTGTGTAGGGTGAGTGCAATTGTGCGGTAGTTTGAACATTCTTTGGCATTGCTTTTCTTTGGGATTGGAATGAAAACTGACTTTTCCAGTCCTACAGCCACTGCTGAGCTTTCCAAATTTGCTGGCATATTGAGTGCTGCACTTTCACAGCATCATCTTTTAGGATTCGAATTAGCTCAACTGGAATTCCATCACCTCCACTAGCTTTGTTCCTAGCAATTCTTCCTAAGGCCCTCTTGTCTTCACATTCTAGGGTGTCTGGCTCTAGGTGAGTGATCACACTATCGTGGTTATCTGGGTCATTAAGATATTTTTAAAAAATAATTCTTCTGTGTATTCTTGCCAATTCTTCTTAAACTCTTCTGTTTCGGTTAGGCCCATACCACTTCTGTCCTTTATTGAGCCCATCTTTGCATGAAATGCTCCCTTGGTATTTCTAATTTTCTTGAAGAGATCTCTAGTCATTCTCATTCTATTGTTTCTTCTAATTCTTTGCATTGATCACCTTAGAAAGGCTTTCTTATCTCTCCTTGCTATTCTTTGGAAGTCTGCATTCAGATGGATGTACCTTTCCTTTTCTCTTTTTGCCTTTCTCATGACACTGGAAGATAAACTCCCCAGGTTGGTACATGCCCAATATACTACTGGAGAAGAGTGGAGAAATAGCTTCAGAAAGAATGAAAAGGCTGAGCAAAAGCAAAAACAATGCCCAATTATGGATGTGACTGGTAATGGAAGTAAAGTTTGATGCTGTAAAGAACAACATTTCATAAGAAGGTGCAATGTTAGGTCCATTAATTAAGGTAAATTGAATGTGGTCAAACAGGAGATGGCAAGAGTGAACATTGACATTTTAGCAATCAGTGAACTAAAACGGACCGGAATGGGCAAATTTAATTCAGATGACAATTATATCTACTACTGTGTCCAAATATCCCTTAGAAGCAATGGAGTAGCCCTCATAGTCAACAAAAGAGTCTGAAATGCAGTAGTTGGGTCCAGTCTCAAAAATGACAGAATGATCTCTGTTTCCAAGACAAACCATTCAATATCACATTAATTCAAGTCTATGCCCCAACCAGCAATACCAAAGAAGCTGAAGTTGAATGGTTCTATGAAGACCTACAAGACCTACTAGAACTAACACCAAAAATAGATGTCCTTTTCATCATATTGGACCAGAATGCAAAAGTAGAAAGTCAAGAGATGCCTGGAATAACAGGCAAGTTTGACCTTGGAGTACAAAATGAAGCAGGACAAAGGCTAACAGAGTTTTGCCAAAGAACACATTGGTCATAGCAAACACCCTCTTCCAACAACATAAGAGATGACTCTACACATAGACATCACCAGATGGTCAATAGTGAAATCAGGTTTATTATACTCTTTGTAGCCAAAGATAGAGACATTCTATACAGTCAGAAAAACAAGACTGGGAGCTGACTGTGGCTCAGATTATGAACTCTTTATCGCAAAATTCATACTTAAATTGAAAACAGTAAGGAAAACCACTAGATCATTCAGGTATAACCTAAATCAAATCCCTTATGATTATACAGTGGACATGACAAATAGATTCAGTTAATTAGGTCTGATAAAGTGCCTGAAGAACTATGGATGGAGGTTCATGACACTGTACAGAAGGCAGTGATCAAAACCTTCCCCACATAAAAGAAATGTAATTAATATTGTATTGAAATGTTAAATAAAGAATATTAGACCAGGAGTTAGAAGATTGTTGCTGGCTCAATCACTTACTAATTTGATAATATCAACCATGTTATTTTTAAATTTTAGATTTTAAATCCTTTAGTCTATAAAATGGGATTCATTATATCTGAAAGGGCTTGAGATTCTAAATGAGTAAGGTATATTAAAGTGTAGTATAAATGTCAATTAGAAAACAGCTGTGAATATTACTAAGTTACATCACCTTTTACTTTTACCCACAGTTCATTAGATAATTGAAGAGAGTCAGGAAAAATCAACTCTTAAAGATGCTTAGTTTGCACTCAGAGAAAATTTGAGGTAATTAAAGAACTGAAAGCTTCCTCTCTTTAAAAGACATATTGAAAGTTAAAAAAGAGATTCAGAAGAGGGCAAGAAAGCAGCAGAGACCTGAAATTATGTGAAAAGTGGTTCAGAATAGGAGGAACTGCAAACTGCTTGTGATCACCTAGTGCTAATGAAATAGAGACTGGGAATACAATAGAGACTGGGAAAAGAACCCAAGTGAAAAGGCCAGTGGCTTTCATACATCTGGTGCTTCTCTCTATGTAGTACATTTTTCCATGTAAAATCTAACTCAGATATCATATATACATACATGACATCACATGCAGACATGATTCAAATGAAGTTAGAAAACCAGAAACCCTCTCCACAAAGCCAACACAGAGGCCCCTGATTTATTTCTTTGGAAGATTCAGTAAAATACAGCAGTTCAAAAAGTAGAGGTCAACAGTTAAAATTATGTCAGGTTTCTTATTTGAACGAAGATCTTTATTAGCCTTTGGCCTAATTTTGGTAATTCATAGTTACAGGGTGGAAATTAAAAATCACTGAACAAAAAGTTGACTTAAAGCTCAACATTCAGAAAACAAAGATCATGGCATCTGGTCCCATCAGTCCATGGCAAATAGATCAGGAAACAGTGGAAACAGTGGCTGAATTTATTTTTGCGGGCTCCAAAATCACTGCAGATGGTGATTGCAGCCATGAAGGAAAGTTATGACCAATCTAGACAGCATATTCAAAAGCAGAGACATTACTTTGCCAACAAAGGTCTATCTAGTCAAGGCTACGGTTTTTCCAGTGGTCGTGTATGGATGTGAGAGTTGGACTATAAAGAAAGCTGAGCCCTGAAGAATTGATACTTTTGAACTGTGGTATTGGAGAAGACTCTTGAGAATCCCTTGGACTGCAAGGAGATCCATCCAGTCCATCTTAATGGAAATTAGTCCTGGGTGTTCATTGTAAGGACCGATGTTAAAGCTGAAACTCCAATATTTTGACCACCTGATGCAAAGAGCTGACTCATTTGAAAAGACCCTGATGTTAGGAAAGATTGAAGGCAGAAGGAGAAGGGGATAAAAGGGGTGAAATCGTTAGATGGCATCACCAACTTAATGGACATGAGTTTAGTTAAACTCCGGGAGTTGGTGATGGACAGGGAGGCCTGGCGTGATGTGCTTCATGGGGTCGGTGGCAAAGAGTTGGATACAACTGAGTGACTGAACTGAACTGAAACATTATTACTTACAGATCTCCACACCTGATTTAAAACACTGCTAGTTTCACCTTGAGGAATCTATTTATTTCAGTTCTCCATGATTTAAAAAACAAACAAACAAAAAAAAAAAACCCTGCAAAATGCTTTGATTACATGTCTTTCCCAATATTTCATCAGTTTTTATTATGCATTACATATATGTACATATATGTGTATATATACACACAAACATACACATATACTACATTAAATATACTAGCTTAATATGACTTTGTACTTCAGAAAAGATCAATACTCTTGGGATGATCATGTGAAAAAAAAAAATTGTTGAGGTTTAGTAACTGAAATATTTGCTCTAAGATAGCCAGGGAAACTGTGCTACAAAAGATTTTCATGGTCATTTTTAACCTCATTACCAATTAGAATCTATTATACATTGTAGCTTTTTTTTTAAATTGAGCACATAAACAACATTATTGAGTTTAATATTTTTGTTGCAACAAGTGCCCATGAATGAGATGGTGAATTAATTTTAAATAGGGTACTATCTCTCTTTCTGTGCCAACAACCTAAATCCAATTTTTATTCCAGTCAGAGCATCTGTTCCATATGGCATATCCCCAAGGAGTTCTGATTCCTTTAAATGACTTCTGGTATTTAAAAATCAAGAACAGGAACTAGGTATGCTCATTCTAGCTAAGGCATCATGGTTCTAAGGCCTTTTAGTAAATGGAGATAGAAAGTTATTTTTGAAGATTATGACTCTACACTTACAAATAACAACAGTACATAAAAAATATAACGTGGCAAATAGGGATTTACTCCAGAAATGCAAGAATGCTTCACTATTAGGAATTCCAATATAATTCACATTACTATATATAAAAGTATAAAAGTAAAAAAAAAAAAAAAGTATGATTCCACCAGATATACCAAAAAGGCTTTGACAAAATTCAATCTTTCCCTATTTAAAAAATTCAATAAAATAGCAAGTCACTGTTACTCCCTTAATATGCTATATGTATATCAGCTCTAAAGCTGGCATGCCATGTAAAAATACCACAGGTATTCCCCCTAAGATTAGAAACAAGGTGAAATGCCAAATGTTTCTATTATTTAACATTGAGAAAGTAATCATAATTGACTGGGAAGACTAAAAGCTTAATATAAAACCTCACATTAAAGAACTATTTACTTTAATCCCTATTACCCATGTCCAGCTTTAAATCCAAAGTTACAAGACTCAGTAAAAGGCAAACCATAAATATAATCTGAAAAGTAAAAGCAAATACCACAACGAGATTCAGATATGACACAGCTTTTAAAAGTACAGATAGAGAAGAAAAAATGAAAATGCAAAGAGAAAAAAGAAAAGAATGGGAGAGAGAAATACAAAACATCCAAGAACTATGGGATCATTAGAAAAGGTGTAAAAGTGTCAGTGAAAGTGTCAGTCACTCAGTTGGGTCCAACTCTTTGCAACCCCATGAACTATAGCAAACAGGCTTTTCTTTCCATGGAATCCTCCAGGCAAGAATATTCTACTGGGTTGCCATTCTCTTCTCCAGGGAATCTGCCCCATCCAGGGATGGAACCCATGTCTCCTGCATTGCAGGCGCATTCTTTACCATCTGAGCCACCAGGGAAGCCCAGAAAAGGTACAATAAGCAGATCATTAGAGAAAGAGAAGAGAAAACAGAGCAGACGAAATACCCTGAGAATGGCTGATAATTTTCAAAAAGTAATGACAAACCGAAAACCAAAATTTTCAGAGACTATCAGGAAGGACAAACAACACATAACTAAACCTAGGTATATCACACTCAGCAGCAGAAAGCTAAAGCTGAAGAACAAACTGTCAAAGAAGTTAGAAAGATGAAGCCCTTTATCTTTGGAGGAAAAAGAATAAGAATTTCAAGTTACTTCTTACCAGAAACCATGCAAGGAGAAGCAGAGGGAAATATTAAAAGTGCTTACAGAAAAAATGAAAAATAAAGCATCAGCTGAGAAGGCTATCTACAAAAAAAGTATCCTTTGAAAGTAAAGGAGAAAAAGTTTCTTCATTTTGGCAAAAGTACCATAATAATATAAAATGTTCATAAGAAAGGAAACTGGGTATGAGCTATGTGGGAACTCTTAAGGCAGAAAAAAATAATTGGAGGCTTATTTATGACAATTCTTTATGTAGTTTGCCCATGTAGTAATCAAAAGCCTCATTTCCATGACTGACGTACAAGGATAAAATATCTGAATCTTTACATATTACTCTGACTCAATGAAAGTAATTTAAAATAAATCTTCACTTGTTTATAAATTCAAATTTCTCAACTAAACAACCAGCAAAGCCAAAGTTACTCCAGGCTTTCTGCTCTTACTGTTTTCCTCTGCCCTGTGTGATTTTCTCCCTTACTGACTCAAAGAAAGGGATTCTAAAATCTGACAGATTAACAATGAAATCTTTTATACCATTTCCTGAGATTCATCTCAGATTTATGGCTGCACACTTAGAGATATCATGATGCAGAAATGTTGGGCAAGAAATAAAACTATTTTCCCCTTTCTTACTTCAGTGGAGTACAATTTCCATTTATTCACACTGTATTTCCTCACACAATATGTTTTTCAGACCAAAGGCTATAAATCTGAAAATATCTATAGGCAAGACTACTCCTGACACCACTTATACTTTGCTGGCATTTTGTTGCAGCTCCAGAGTGTCACTCATATCTCATATGAATGGCTCACAACATGTACTGAGTTAGAATTTCCTCTGTAAATTGAAAGATCCTCCATTGACTACAATACTCTTACTATGATTTATTGTAAACAACAAAACTTGTTAATGAGTTAAGAGAAAATCTTTTATGAGTATTCGGAGTTTGCCCAGCTGGTTTTCCCAGGTTTTACAATTAGTTTTAAATTTTGAGAGTGATCAGCTCCTCCTTTTTCCTATCTATTTTTCTATGAAGATTATGTAAAACATTTAAATTACAACATTTCTCATACTTTAATAGAGAAGCACAATGAACTCTCTCATTGTGGTTTAGTTTAGTTCAGTCGCTCAGTCATGTCCAACTCTTTGCGAACCCATGAATCGCAGCATGCCAGGCCTCCCTGTCCATCACCAACTCCTGGAGTTCACTCAGACTCACGTCCATCGAGTCAATAATGCCATCCAGCCATCTCATCCTCTGTTATCCCCTTCTCCTCCTGCCCCCAATCCCTCCCAGCATCAGAGTCTTTTCCAATGAGTTAACTCTTCACACGAGGTGGCCAAAGTACTGGAGTTTCAGCTTTAGCATCCTTCCTTCCAAAGAAATCCCAGGGCTGATCTTCTTCAGAATGGACTGGTTGGATCTCCTTGCAGTCCAAGGGACCCTCAAGAGTCTTCTCCAACACCACCATTCAAAACCATCAGTTCTTTGGTGCTCAGCCTTCTTCACAGTCCAACTCTCACTTCCATACATGACCACTGGAAAAACCATAGCCTTGACTAGACGGACCTTAGTCGGAAAAGTAATGTCTCTGCTTTTGAATATGCTATCTAGGTTGGTCATAACTTTTCTTCCAAGGAGTAAGCGTCTTTTAATTTCATGGCTGTAATCACCATCTGCAGTGATTTTGCAACCCCCCAAAATAAAGTCTGACACTGTTTCCACTGTTTCCCCATCTATCTGCCATGAAGTGATGGGACCAGATGCCGTGATCCTCGTTTTCTGAATGTTGAGCTTTAAGTCAACTTTTTCACTCTCCACTTTCACTTTCATCAAGAGGCTTTTTAGTTCCTCTTCACTTTCTGCCATAAGGATGGTGTCATCTGCATATCTGAGGTTATTGATATTTCTCCTGGCAATCTTGTGGTAATTTATGTGTCAAAAGAAGGGCATGCAGAGACACTGCAAGCATCATGCAGCTCCAGATGGAACTCATGGGCAGCAGGTCCAGTCTTGAGTTGTCCCTGAGATGATGTGTGGGTCAGACAAGCATGGAATATTCTGGGAATGGCATTCTGTCTTCTTGTTCTTTTTCCTAGCAATTTAATGAAGGACCAAGAAGTTCAAAGAGGCATGCTGCAATAGGAGTTTATGTGATTGTGAAAGGAGCCTTATTAGTAAATACAAGGATCTAGCAATTGCATGATGTTCAGGGTATTTGCTAACCATGCTGAAAGCACTGTAGACCTTTACTAGAAGTTGATGTATTGAGCAATCACTACTTTGTGTGCAGGATACAGACCAATATTCCAGCTAATTCACTGTCAGACAACACAAAGAGACCCAGGACATTTGAAAGAAAGAGAGCCTACTTGTTATTCCTCATCTTTCAAATTTTTATACCAAAGTCAGAGCTAGAGGTACTAACAAGATTTTTTTTTTTTTTGGCTTGAATATATAAATCCTGCCTCTTGAAGGGGTTTCAACCACATGACCCTCTTTTGATAATGTTGTGCTTTTCTCCTCTGACTTCTTTCAGATACATATAAACCACACTACGTGAAATAAGTTACTTTTTAAAAAACAGTCCAGTACACTAAAAATCTTGTTCATGCAACTTTCTAAACACTTTGCTCTCTCTACCAAAGCTTAGCAGTGCCTATTTAGTTCTGTGCCCAGATTAACAAACATCATGTATACAATCTAAAAACCTTTAGACAGTTATCCATTCATTAATCTGTTGAGAAGAGCGGGAAACAATTCTGTTAGTTAGCTATCCTGTACCAGTCATTGATTGCATTTTCTCCATTTTACAGAGTCCCAAGAAGCTGAAGATCAGAAAATCTATCCTATGTCATTCTGCTAAGAAGGGCTTCCTGGTGGCTCAAAGAGTAGAGCGTCTGCCTGCAATGCAGGAGCCCTGGGTTTGATCCCTGGGTTGGGAAGATCCCCTGGAGAAGGAAATGGCAAACCACTCTAATATTCTTGTCTGAAAAATCCCACGGACTGAGAAGCCTGGTAGGGTACAGTCCATGGGGTCAAAAGAATCGGGCACAACTAGGAACTTCACTTTCAGGCATTTTCTCCACTTTCAGTTCAGTTCAGTCTTTGTGACCCCATTAATTGCAGCAACCAGGCTTCCCTGTTCATCATCAACTCCGGGAGTTGACACAAATTCACGTCCATCGAGTTGGTGATGCCATCCAGCCATCTCATCCTCTGTCATCCCCTTCTCCTCCTGCCCCCAATCCCTCCCAGCATCAGGGTCTTTTCCAATGAGTCAACTCTTTGCATCAGGTGGCAAAAGTATTGGAGTTTCAGCTTCAAAATCAGTCCTTCCAATGAACAGCCAGGACTGATCTCCTTTAGAATGGACTGGTTCGGTCTCCTTGCAGTCCAAGGGACTCTAAAGAGTCTTCTCCAACACCACAGTTCAAAAACATCAATTTTTCAGCACTCAGCTTTCTTCACAGTCCAACTCTCACATCCATACATGACCACTGGAAAAACCATAGCCTTGACTAAACAGACCTTTGTTGGCAAGTAATGTCTCTGCTTTTTAATATACTACCTAGGTTGGTCATAACTTTCCTTCCAAGGAGTAAGCATCTTTTAATTTCATGGCTGCAGTCACCATCTGCAGTGATTTTGGAGCCCAAAAAGATAAAGTCTGACACTGTTTCCACTGTTTCCCCATCTATTTCCCATAAAGTGATGGGACCAGATGCCATGATCTTCGTTTTCTGAATGTTGAGCTTTAAGCCAACTTTTTCACTCTCCTCTTTCACTTTCATCAAGAGGCTTTTCAGTTCCTCTTCACTTTCTGCCATAAGGGTGGTGTCATCTGCATATCTGAGGTTATTGATATTTCTCCTGGCAACCTTGATTCCAGCTTGTGTTTCTTCCAGTCCAGCGTTTCTCATGATGTACTCTGCATATAAGTTAAATAAGCAGGGTGACAATATACAGCCTTGATGTACTCCTTTTCCCATTTGCAACCAGCCTGTTGTTCCATGTCCAGTTCTAACTGTTGCTTCCTGATCTGCATATAGGTTTCTCAAGAGGCATGTCAGGTGGTGTGGTATTCCCATCTCTTTCAGAATTTTCCAGTTTACTGTGATCCACACAGTCAAAGGCTTTGGCATAGTCAATAAAGCAGAAATATATGTTTTTCTGGAACTTTTTTCCTTTTTGATGATCCAGCATTTTGACTATGCCAAAGCCTTTGACTGTGTGGATCACAATAAACTGTGGAAAATTCTGAAAGAGATGGGGATACCACACCACCTGACATGCCTCTTGAGAAATCTGTATGCAGGTCAGGAAGCAACAGTTAGAACTGGACATGGAACAACAGACAGGTTCCAAACAGGAAAAGGAGTACGTCAAGGCTGTATATTGTCACCCTGCTTATTTAACTTCTTTTTTTTTTTTTTTTTTCTTTTTTTTTTAATTTTTATTTCTTATTTAACTTCTATGCAGAGTACATCATGAGAAATGTTGGGCTGGAAGAAGCACAAGCTGGAATTAAGATTGCTGGGAGAATATCAATAACCTCAGATATGCAGATGACACCATCCTTATGGCAGAAAGCTAAGAGGAACTAAAGAGCCTCTTGATGAAAGTGAAAGAGGAGAGTGAAAAAGTTGGCTTAAAGCTCAACATTCAGAAAACGAAGATCATGGCATCTGGTCCCATCACTTCTTGGGAAATAGATGGGGAAACAGTGGAAACAGTGTCAGACTTTATTTTATTGGGCTCCAAAATCACTGCAGATGGTGACTGCAGCCATGAAATTAAAAGACGCTTACTCCTTGGAAGAAAAGTTATGACCAACCTAGATAGTATATTCAAAAGCAGAGATATTACTTTGCCGACTAAGGTCCATCTAGTCAAGGCTATGGTTTTTCCTGCGGTCATGTATGGATGTGAGAGTTGGACTGTGAAGAAGGCTGAGTGCGGAAGAATTGATGCTTTTGAACTGTGGTGTTGGAGAAGACTCTTGAGAGTCCCTTGGACAGCAAGGAGATCCAACCAGTCCATTCTGAAGGAGATCAGCCCTGGGATTTCTTTGGAAGGAAGGATGCTAAAGCTGAAGCTCCAGTACTTTGGCCACCTCGTGTGAAGAGTTAACTCATTGGAAAAGACTCTGATGCTGGGAGGGATTGGGGGCAGGAGGAGAAGGGGATAACAGAGGATGAGATGGCTGGATGGCATTATTGACTCGATGGACGTGAGTCTGAGTGAACTCCAGGAGTTGGTGATGGACAGGGAGGCCTGGCATGCTGCGATTCATGGGGTTGCAAAGAGTCAGACATGACTGAGGGACTGAAATAAACTGAACTGAACTGAGCAGATGTTGGCAATTTGATATCTGGTTCCTCTGCCTTTTTGAATACCAGCTTGAACATCTGGAAGTTCACGGTTCACGTATTGATGAAGCCTGGCTTGGAGAATTTTGAGCATTACTAGCATGTGAGATGAGTGCAATTGTGCAGTAGTTTGAGCATTCTTTGGCATTGCCTTTCTGTACTTTAAAGACTCCTACAAAGCTGAAGATCAGAAAATCTATCCTATGTCACTCTGCTAAGAAGTAGAAGAGCCAATTATAAGCCAGGATTTATACCAGATCTGCCTGACTCCGCCATGAAATTCTTTCTATGACACTTGTGATAGTAACTTGACTATCATAAGTAAATGGTAGAGAATGATACACTATAATGATTAAGGAAGATCCCCTGGAGAAGGGAAAGTCTACCCATTCCAGTATTCTGGCTTATAGAATTCCATGGACTGTATAGGCCATGGGGTTGAAAAGAGATATGAGTGAGTGACTTTCACTTTCACATTTTTTCAAGGATTAAGGATCTTACAACAGTATGTAACACATATTTTGTTCTATTTTCCCAAAATTAAAAAAAAAAATTATTGGATTATAGTTGATTTTACAATGTTGTGTTAATTTCAGGTGAACAACCAAGAAAGTCAGTTATACATATATGTGCCCACTCTTTTTTAGATTCTTTTCCCATATAGGCCATTACAGAGTATTGAGTAGAGTTTCCTGTTCTATACTTATTAGTTATCTATTTTATATATAGTAGTATACTCATTTAATTCTAATACTATAGATAATACTGGCAGACAGTGTTTAGAAAAAAGAGGAAGTATATTAAAAATAGTAAATAAAAAGGAACCATATGGAAACAAAAGCTGAATAGCAGAAGAGGGAAAGTTAGAAGAATTTCTTTTCTAAATAGTGATAACACTTAGTAAATTCTTTCAAGTCTGTCTGCTTAATGGCTTTATTGCCAGAATAGCAAGCCAAGTTAAGTACTTAAACAATCTGAATTTCTGATAATGTAACATATTATTATATCGAGTATTTTTGAAACTATTTTAATATTTAAGTGCTTTTCTCCCTAATAGAAATACCACATATCAGTAACATGGAATTCAATTACAAAATATTAATCACTTAACATAAATTTGCTATCCTGAAAACTGGAATATATATGCATTCTTGATTGAAATATGTACAGTATCAAAAATGCATGGAGTTTCTTCAGTGGTTTAAAAGCACAATATAAAGATGTCAAGTAATAGCTACTGAAATACAAGGGGGTTTGGGAGCATTACAACTGTGCTTTCTATATTGTTCAGAGAGCTAAGGTCCATGATTTTTAAAAACTTCTTTCTGAAAAGTTGAAATAAGGCCCAGGATAAGAACTTAGATCACTGATAAAGTAAAACTGTCACTTTTCTATTTGGTCATTAAATATATCTTCCCTCTGTCTACTAAGAACAGCAGTTCTGTCACAAATCTTGTTTCTTACTTACAATTAATTAAGTGAAACTAAAAAGTTTAAAGCTACAACAAATCAAATTTAATTTAAATGGCTATAATAACTTAAACAAAGATAAAAGGAATGGCTTTCTGATGCTTCATTACTTCCTCTAATTCCTTTTAAAACATTTCTATAGGTAAAGTCAAAGGATGGGGAGGGAAGGGTTGACCACCAGGATCCCAATGAAACTATCAACATAGTACCTCAACCTCCAGTGGCTCCAGAATCAGTTCTTTCTACTTATTCCATTCCCTTTGTCATCTCAACTTTGCAACATGAATTTTAAACATATATATGATATAATTGTTACAGTCTAATTTATCTTGAACTTTAAACCATATGTCAGTTCTAATGTGGAAATGTAATGTTGATTTAGGAGTCTAATTAAAAACATGGCTAAATAATCAATTAATTACTTAATTACAAGCTTAAAATATGTCATATAGTATATTCCAAGATTAAAGTGTTTAACCACTCCAGGGCATTTAAATGCATAAAAAATTCTATATCCTGATAAAATCCTATTTTCTTTTTTTTTTTTTTTTTTGCTAAGGCAAATTATTTTCATTATGTCATGAATTCATTGCATTACTATGATTTCTTTTTTTAATATAACATCCTTAAAACCTCTATTTATAGTTTATGCATAGAACTGAGAGTAAAATGGAATTTATTACAAGTAGGCCAACCAATCAAAAAAAATTGGGATCAGGTCATATAATGTTTCTGTTTTGTTTCCATGGTTATGCAAGAAAATAAATTTTCAGTCAGTTATACACTTTTATGCAGGGCTTCAGTTCAGTTCAGTCACTCAATCATGTCTGACTCTGCGACTCCATGGACAGTAGCACACCAGGCTTCCCTGTCCATCACCAACTCCTGGAGCTTGCTCAAATGCATGTCCGTTGAGTCAGTGATGCCATCCAACCATCTCATCCTCTGTTGTCCCCTTCTCCTCCTGCCTTCAACCATTCCCAGCATTAGCGTCTTTTCCAATGAATCAGTTCTTCACATCAGGTGGCCAAAGCATTGGAGCTTCAGCTTCAGCATCAGTCCTTCCAATGAATATTCAGGATTGATTTCCTTTATGACTGACTGGTTTGATCTCCTTGCTGTCCAAGAGACTCTCAAGAGTCTTCTCCAACACCACAGCAGGGCTTATATTTGATTATTTAATTTTATATTTTTTATAGTTTATCCAACTGAACATTTTAGAATAACATACTGCTGAATTCTAAAAATGTTGAGAATTTAGTTATCTCTTTAGCCAAGAATATCACATGAAATGGAAAATGTGCTGTGTGGTGGTTAGCTATTAATGTTTTAGTAGGTCAAATTCTCAAATAATTTAACAGCTGAAGCTACACTGAAGAGTGTACATAGGGAAATCTCATTACCACTGTCGATACACACTCCAACCTTTATCATGCATATACTTTTAGGGAACTCAATCTCTTAGTTTATTTTTTTGAGTATTTCTTTTAGGAAAATGCTAGATAATGATATATGTGCCACTTCCTCACTTCTTTTATAAAAGGTAGTGATAGACGCTGTTCTCTTCCTCACTTTTTTCACCCAGTATGTCCTTGTGAACACCCTGTGTCAGTATATAGGTGTCTTCCTCATTAATAAAGGGGAACCAGTTGACTACTTGTTACCGGGAATAAAAACAATAGCCTTTTAGCCTTCTTCCTGCTGTCTGTCCACATGTTGTTGAAAATCTAACATCAGTAAGTTCTGTTTTACAGCTCTAGCACTTGACTTCTCTTTTGAAAGCCACTTGCCACACAGAGACAAAAAGCAATACAGATTATAACCACACCGTACAGATACGAAAGCAGTAGAGAGAGACATATCCCTTATGCTACAGAGAGATCTGCCTGGTGAGATGGGAATAGTTGCGTTATACACACCACTGAGAGGTCCCCTAAAAGAGACCCTCTCCCACAAATGGTCCTATATATTATTTATAGGAAAAATGGGGCAGGAGTTCTCAAATGACTACATGAAAATAGTCACTTGGTGGAGGAAACAGTCTTATAGAAACAGGTAAACTCTGGGTCTCATAGGTGCTTAGCAGCAAATTTTTGTTGTGCTAACTCAGATCTCCTGACTCAGCTTATTGCTAAACTACTAAAAGAGGGAAGGGAATGAGTCTCCATGGCCACCTGAGTTTGTCTGCCTTCATGGGGTGCTTTTATTCGCTCATGAGAATTAAGGCTTATTCACAGATATGTGGAGTAACAAAGAGTCAAAATGAAGCTAAGTTCACTCACTAAGTGGCTCTTTCTTGTATCCAGGCTACATAATGAGATCCAAATTTGGGTCTCAGTAAAATTAAACATACTGGCCTTTCTGCTGCTGCTGCTAAGTCGCTTCAGTCGTGTCCGACTCTGTGCAACCCCATAGACGGGAGCCCATCAGGCTTCCCCGTCCCGGGGATTCTCCAGGCAAGAACACTGAAGTGGGTTGCCATTTCCTCCTCCAATGCATGAAAGTGAAAAGTCAAAGTGAAGTCGCTCAGTCGTGTCCGACTCTTCTCGACCCCATGGACTGCAGCCTACCAGGCTCCTCCGCCCATGGGATTTTCTAGGCAAGAGTACTGGAGTGGGGTGCCATTGGCATTTGCAATGTTAAAGCAGGATAGCAACATTTTCTACTGAATAAAATTGAACAGTATAAATTTAAAGTAATAAAATGAAATACATCTACTTAAGGAAAACATCAACTGATTTACAGTGAATTACAGGCACTTGTGTAAAGGAAGGACTGCAGTGTTTCGTGGAGGTATTTATTAAATCTCTCCCACTCTGTTGACACCACTTAGAACCTCAAGGAATATCAACTGGGGTTCAGTCATGGAGAAGATTTTAGACACTAGGATAAGACAAAGAACACACATTATAAATGAATCACGTTAGATTTTTTTCTAATAAGTACATTAAAAAATTTAATGCTTAGGAAATCTAATGGAGGCAGAAGCAGTGAAGGGTAGTTTTATGGAAATAATGCCAGATTTTCTGTAGAACACAGATTTTGACTGGTTAGAAATCTAAAGAAGAACGCTTTTGCTCTGAAGATATAAACATCTTATAAACTGAGTTGTTATTGGAAGTTAGAAAATTTTTGTTGCTGTGTTGTTGCCTTATGTTTTCATGATTATCCTACTTGCATCTCCCTTGTTAAATCTGTGGTTTGGGGTAGAGCGCCATTACTGGAAATGGTTTTCACCTAAATATTATTATATACTCTCTATACTAGTGTATTAGCTGTATTATGATTCAGGGACAATCATTCTATGAAATGAAATTAAAGACACAATACAATTTTTCTTTAAAGTTTCCATAATTAGATTTGTAAAGTATAGCTATAACTCATATTCTTTGAAACAAGTGAAAATTAAAAAGATTAATTTAAAAGTTAATAGTTTACCACTTGCCCTCCTTTCCTACTCCCTGAAGCTACTAGCATGATGTGTAGCTTTCTCATTTTAAATAGGTGTTTGTACATCTGTAGTATGTCTCTCTTTGTAGAAAAACAGATGGAAATTTCACTCTTTTTATAGGCTCCATATTAGTCCATAGTTCCATGTTTTTCAGACTTAGCCATTTCATGGACACTTGGGTTGTTTTCCATTTTATTTTGTTGTTCTGGTAATTTATTTAACAGAAGAAAAAAATATTTTTAACACACATCAATTTGAAGTGCTTTTATTTCTATAAAATGTTAAAAACTGGAATTATGGGTTAAATTTTAATTTTAATAGTAATTTCAAGTTTATTTTCTATCACAATCTATACTTCCATATATACAATAAAATGATTCTATAACTTGTTTTTCCCTGGAAAACCATCATCTCAAGGGTGATACAGGCAGTCTATTGTTTTATTTCATATACCCATGATGATAAATGAGGTACAAAGTCATAGTTTTATTGCCCAAGTGTTCTTCTTTCTTTTGATTAGACTATTTTACTGAGGAATTATTTATTTTTTGAATTATTTTTAAGAACTCTTCATATATACTAAGAATATTAATACTTTCTAGCTAATAATCAAAATATTTTTCTTAAAATTCATTTTACTTTGTTTATGGTATATTATGGTGTATATTTTAACTTATATTTTAATGTAATCAAATGCATCTAATTTTACCTGTGTCTCTTATTTCCTTGCCTTGGTTAAGACCATAAAACCAAAACTATGTTGAAAAAATATTATCAGCTAGCATTTGAAAATAAATACACATGTGTGCCTATATATACATATATGGGTGTGTGTGTATGTAAAAACATTTAGATCATGTGTGTGACAAAATGGAGAAGGGAATGGCAAACCACTTCAGTATTCTTGCCTTGAGAACCCCATGAATATTATGATAAGTCAAAAAGATAGGACACTGAAAGATGAACTGCCCAGGTTGATAGCTGCCCAATGTTACTGGAGATCAGTGGAGAAATAACTCCAGAAAGAATAAAGAGATGGAGCCAAAGCAAAAACAACACCCAGTTGTGGATGTGACTGGTGATAGAAGCAAAGTCCAATGCTGTAAAAGCAATATTGCATAGGAACCAAGAATGTTAGGTCCATGAATCAAGGCAAATTGGAAGTGGACAAACAGGAGACGGCAAGAGTGAGTGTTGAATTTTAGGAATCAGCGAACTAAAATGGACTGGAATGGGTGAATTTAACTCAGATGATCATTATATCTACTACAGTGGGTAAGAATCCCTTAGAAGAAATTGAGTAGCCATCATAGTAAACAAAAGAGTCCAAAATGTAGTGCTTGGATGCAGTCTCAAAAAGGACAGAATCTCTGTTCGTTTCCAAGGCAAACCATCCAATATCATGGTAATCCAAGTCTATGCCTTTTCCAGTAATGCTGAAGAAGCTGAAGTTCAATGGTTCTATGAATAACTACAGGGCTTTCTAAAACTAACACCCCCAAAAGATGTCTTTTTCATTATAGGATACTGGAATGCAAAAGTAGGAAGTCAAGAAATACCTGGAGTAATGGGCAAATTCAGAGAAGGTAATGGCAATCCTCTCCAGTACTCTTGCCTGGAAAATCCCATGGATGGAGGAGCTTGGTAGGCTGTAATCCATGGGGTTGCTAAGAGTCGGACATGACTGAATGACTTCACTTTCATTTTTCACTTTCATGCATCAGAGAAGGAAATGGCAACCAACTCCAGTGTGCTTGCCTGGAAAATCCCAGGGATGTGGGAGCCTAGTGGGCTGCTGTCTATGGGGTCACAAAGAGTTGGACACAACTGTAGTGAATTAGCAGCAGCAGCAGGAGAATGGGAAAATTTGGCCTTGGAGTACAGAATGAAGCAGGACGAGGCTAATAGAGTTTGGCCAAGAGAATGGACTGGTCATAGCAAACACTCTCTTCCAACAACACAAGAGAAGACTCTACACATGGACATCACCAAATGGTCAACACCAAAATCAGATTGATTATATTCCTTGCAGCTAAAGGTGGAGAAGCTCTATATAGTCAGCAAAACAAGACTGGCAGCTGACTGTGGCTCAGATCATGAACTCCTTATTGGCAAATTCAGACTTAAATTGAAGAAAGTAGGGAAAACCACTAGACCATTCAAGTACGACCTAAATAAAATTCTTTATGATTATACAGTGGACATGAGAAGTAGATTTAAGGGGACTAGGTCTGATAGAGTGCCTGATGAACTATGGACAGAGATTCATGACAATGTACAGGAGACAGGGACCAAGACCATTCCCAAGAAAAAGAAATGCAAAAAAGTAAAATGGCTGTCTGGGGAGGTCTTACAAATAGGTGTGAAAACAGAAGTGAAAAGCAAAGGGGAAAATATAAACCATCCAATATCATGGTTTGAATGCAGAGTTCCAAAGAATAGCAAGGAGAGATAAGAAAGCCTTCCTCAGTGATCAGTGCAAATAGATAGAGGAAAACAACAGAATGGGAAAGACTAGAGATCTCTTTGAGAAAACTAGATACCAAAGGAACTTTTCATGCAAAGATGAGCACAATAAAGGACATAAATGGTATGGACCTAACAGAAGCGAAAGATATTAAGAAGAAGTGGCAAGAATACACAGAAGAACTATACAAAAAAGATCTTCACGATGCAGATAATCATGATGGTGTGATCACTCACCTAGAGCCAGACATCCTGAAATGTGAAGTCAAGTGGGCCTTAGGAAGCTTCGATATGAACAAAGCTAGTGGAAGTGATGGAATTCTAGCAGAGCTATTTCAAATCCTGAAAGATGATGGTGCGAAAGTGCTGCATTCAATATGCCAGCAAATTTGGAAAATTCAGCAGTGGCCTCAGGACTGGAAAAGGTCAGTTTTCATTTCAATCCCCCCTCAAAAGGCAATGCCAAATAATGCTCAAACTAGTGTACAATTGCACTCATCTCACATGCAAGTAAAGTCATGCTCAAAGTTCTCCAAGCCAGGCTTCAGCAATACGTGAACTTAGAACTTTCAGATGTTCAAGCTGGATTTAGAAAAGGCACAGGAACCAAAGATCAAAGGTCCAACATCTGCTGGATCATCAAAAAAGCAAAAGAGTTCCAGAAAAACATCTATTTCTGCTTTATTGACTATGCCAAAGCCTTTGACTGTGTGGATCACAATAAACCGGGGAAATTCTAAAAGAGATGGGAATAGCAGACCACCTGACCTGCCCCTTGAGAAATGTGTATGCAGGTCAGGCAGCAACAGTTAGAACTAGACATGGAACAACAGGCTGGTTCCAAATAGGAAAAGGAGTTTGTCAAGGCTGTATATTGTCAAGCTGCTTATTTAACTTATATGTAGAGTACATCATGAGAAATCCTGGACAGGATGAAGCACAAGCTGGAATCAAGTTTGCAGGGAGAAATATCAATAACCTCAGATATGCAGATGACACCACCCTTATGGCAGAAAGTGAAGAAGAACTAAAGAGCCTCCTGGTGAAAGTGAAAGAGGAAAGTAAAAAAGTTGGCTTAAAAGTCAACATTCAGAAAACTAAGATCATGGCATCTGGTCCCAACATTTCATGGCAAATAGATGGGGAAACAGTGAAAACAATGGCAGGCTTCATATTTGGGGAGCTCCAAAGTCACTGCAGATGGTGACTGAAGCCATGAAATTAAAATACACTTACTCCTTGGAAGAAAAGTTATGACCAACCTAGAAAAGTAAAACTGAAGTTGCTCAGTCGTGTCCGACTCTTTGCGATCCCATGGACTGTAATCTACCAGGCTTCTCCATCCATGGGATTTTCCAAGCAAGAGTACTGGAGTGGGTTGCCATTTCCTTCTCCAGGGGATCTTCCTGACCCAGGGATCCAACCCCAGTCTCCTGCATTGCAGGCAGACACTTTACCCTCTGAGCCACCAGGGAAGCCCATGACCAACCTAGATGGCATATTAAAAAGCAGAGACATTACTTTGCTAACAAAGGTCCATCTAGTCAGGGCTATGGTTTTTCCAGTGGTCATGTATGGATGTGAGAGTTGGACTGTGAAGAAAGCTGAGCACCGAAGAATTGATGCTTTTGAACTGCGGTGTTGGAGAAGATTCTTGAGAGTCCCTTGTACTGCAAGGAAATCAAAAAAGCCCATCCTAAAGGAAATCAGTCCTGAATATTCACTGGAAGGACTGACACTGAAGCTGAAACTTCAATACTTTGGCCACGTGAAGCTAAGAGCTGACTCATTTGAAAAGTCTCTGATGCTGGGAAAGATTGAAGATGGGAGGAGAGGGGGATGACAAAGGATGAGATGGTTGGATGTCATCACCGACTTGATGGACATGAGTTTAAGTAAACTCCGAGAGTTGGTGATGGACAGGGAGGCCTGGTGCACTGCAGTCCATGGGGTCACAAAGACTTGGACACAGCTAGAGCAACTTAGCATGTTTAACATTTTTAGTGATGAATAACTTTATAACACATAATTCACCACTGTTGTTTAGTTGCTAAGTCATGTCCAACTCTTTTGCCAGGTTCCTCTGTCCAAAGGATTTCTCAGGTGAGCATTCTGGATTGGGTTGCTGTTTCCTTTTTCCAAGGGATCTTCCCAACCCAGGAATTGAACCTGTGTCTCCCATGTTGGCAGGAGGATTCTTTATCACTGACCTCTACTGATTTTACATGCCAATCCTCATACAAATGTCCACTATCTTCAATACATTATTTTGATTTCAAGTGGTATATTTTTCAAGTGACTTTGTTTTCCTTTCAGAATATTATTTGACTTGAAGCTAATTTTTAAATATTTCTTTTTATAAAACTTATTCCTAAATTATTTTTATCAATAATCCTATAATTAATCCTTAGAGTACATTTTTTCTGTGTGCATAAGGTCTTGCAATTAGGGATTATAATGTTCATCATAGTTTATATAATGTACAGTTTTTTATTTTATCTTTTCTGATCCTGGAAGAATCTTTATAAATAGTTCTCAATTCCTAAACAGCTTATTTCATTATTATCTTCATATATATTTTATTTTATTCACAAAATATTCTATAAAGTTTCTTGTTAGAAAATTTTAAAAACATTTTCTGGGCACTAATGGGTGTGTACATGATTATCTGTTCGCAATTTATATTTAAGAAATACAAAGTTCCTTGCTTGTAGTTCATGAAAGCCAATGTTTTTTATATATTGTTTCCAGGGTAGTTAGCCAAAACTATTAAAATTTGTAGAAAAAAATTTAATCTTAAAATTTCATGATTAATAACTTGAAGTGTTGGGATTAAAACCCATGTGATAGAAAAACAAATATCCTGTTATTACCATGTAGTTCTTATATTTAAAGTCTGCATTCTTTGTTTTCATAAGATTTAGAGATTCTTCTGTCAGTTACTGTCAATGTTCAAAATCTCCCAATCAACATCTCCACATTGCTTCATATCCTACTGCAATGTAAAATTTTCAATCAAATTGCATGTGATTGTTTATTATGGGTCTTATCAAATTTTTATTTTCTATATTTAAATTATTGCTAACTCTACCAATATACTTATGCTATTTGTTATTTATATAATATAAACTTATTTATATTTTGTCAAAAAATGCTACATACTTTTCCTAATATATTTTGATAAGGGAAGACATTTGTAGTCTAAAATTTAAAACTATTCTATTACTATGCCTTTGTCTAATTAGGATAGTTGCATTTTTTCTAATTTAAGAAATTTTTAAAAAATTATGAAATTAATTTATGTATTCAACAAATGTTTATTATTCCTTTACTAGACGTCAAAATTGTTTTCAGTTCAGTTCAGTCGCTCAGTCGTGTCCGACTCTTCATGACCCCATGAATCGCAGCACGCCAGGCTTCCCTGCCCATCACCAACTCCTGGAGTTCACTCAGACTCACATCCATCGAGTCAGTGATGCCATCCAGCCATCTCATCCTCTGTTGTCCCCTTCTCCTCCTGCCCCCAATCCCTCTCAGCATCAGAGTCTTTTCCAATGAGTCAACCCTTCTCATGAGGTGGCCAAAGTACTGGAGTTTCAGCTTTAGCATCATTCCTTTCAAAGAAATCCCAGGGCTGATCTCCTTCAGAATGGACTGGTTGGATCTCCTTGCAGTCCAAGGGACTCTCAAGAGTTAAGATTCAGTAATAGAAAAGTGAAAATGGCATCCTCCCCTATTTAAGTATGTACTCAATTTAGCAACAGAAATCAACAGGAAAATAATTACTTGTAATTCAAGAGGGCAAGTAACTGAATTGCTATTTAGATAAAGTAACGTGAGGACAAGTTATGAAGGAGTGACCACTTCTAACTTGGGAAAAGTAGGTAAGAGGGTTGCTATGTATAAATAAATTTTCACAGAGTAGGTCACATGTGACATGGTTTTCAGGAACTTATTCCAAAGAGAAAAAGAAGGGGAAAATATTTTAACTAAAAAAATGATAATTAATACACGTATTTATGCCAAGAGTTACAACCATACATGGAACATTCATAGAATTTTGAGGATGTTTATTTCTCTCTCTCTCTCTCTCTTTTTTTTTTCCTACTCTGTGGTGTATGTGGAAAACTGAAAGTGAAAGTGAAGATCGCTCGGTCATGTCGGACTCTTTGCGACCCCATGGATTATACAGTCTGTGGAATTCTCCAGGCCAGAATACTGGAGTTGATAGCCTTTCCCTTCTCCAGCGGATCTTCCCAACCCAGGGATTAAACCCAGGTTTTCCACATTGCAGATGTATTCTTTACCAGCTGAGCTACAAGTTAACCAACCAGAGATGGAAACTACACCGCCTCCAATGGAAGGGTAGGTCTTAATTACTGGACTACCGAGAAAGTCCCCGGGATGCTCTGATGCTCTTCACTTTGTTTCTTAGATTTGAAAACATGAAACTCAAAAAGACAAAATTTAAAAGTTTCATAATAAAAAAAATAAGTCAAATGTGACACTTCTGCAAAGAAGAATTTCTTGATTTACCAATTCTTGGCTTTTGATTATATACAAAAGATAGAAGTACCTCCTGTAAAATCTAGTGAAAAAAAAATATCTCCCTCTGCTCTTCAGCTGCTAAAGGGAAACAAGAAGTACAGGCTCATCCTACAGATGATATCAATCACCTTCCTAATACTTTAAATGTCTTAACACATTAAAGTTTGAATTGAGTTACACAGAATGAAAAGCATTAATCAGATCTTCAGTCACTTTCCATACATATATATTTTTAATTAGATTGAATTAAGTCATATCTTAATTATGTTTTTAACAAGAAATGACAACCATCTGGTACATACTAGGATAGGACCATACAGACTGAATGCTACATAAGTACAATTTATGTAACTTCATTTCCATCAGAGAATTTAAGAAGTTCTATAAATCACTATTTCTGATAGTCAATAATGCAGAACATGGAAGTCATACTATATCTATGACTATGCTTGTTTACATAGCCATGACAAATTATTTTTACATAACTGGCATAGAATAATTTCATTCCTGCTGCAATAGGAGGAAAAATAGTACCATTCAAAGACATTTGACCAAACTTGACCGAAACGTTAAGACAGTAGAAGATTTCTTCAAGAAACGAAATTATGAAAAACCAGAATCCTAGCCATGAAAGTCAGTACACATTTAATTTTAAAAGTAATCAGAAAAAAACTAGGAAATAGAAATAGTTTGTGGAAACTATAAACCACAAAGTTACTTTATTAGTGAGAACTATTTATCATTCTCTCTTTTTTTTTTAATCCCCTGGAGGAGAGCATCATGACCCACTCGGGTATTCTTGCCTGGAGAATCCCCATGGACAGAGGTGCCTAGAGGGCTATAGTCCATGGGGTGCCAAAGAGCTGGACATGAATGATTAACTAACAACAGCACATTTTTTTTTAATGGGAATGATCACACAGAGCATATTCTACTTTCTATTCTACATTTACACCTTTGGGGAACTTCCTTCTCCCTGTTAGTCTGATGGCAATAAAATCATAGTTTGACAAAGTATCCTATTCTCTTGGCTAAAATGATTGATTCATGAATCAATCATTGGATAGGACAGTATTCAAAAGGATGGGACAAATTATCCAAAAGGATAACCCAATTTGGATAGGACAGTATCCAAAAAGAGTCAATTAGTGTTTCTTCTTGAAATTAGGTGCATAGATGCTGGTTTTCCAAGGCTCCCTATCTTTCTCTCAGATCCACTGTTACAAGGACCAAGTGAACAACATGCAGAGAATCTAAGAATTAAGTTAAATAGATACAAACTGAGCTAGGAAAAAGAGATTCCTTACACATATCCTTTAACTAGGGAACAACTGATAAAATGAGTCAGAATTTTGTTGTGCTTTATTTGAAATTTACATCTTTATTCTTGGTATAATAATATCAATTAATCAAATTTGTCATACTGAAACATAACTGCAGTCAGCCTTCAAATCCTGGTCTTTTTTTATGAAATTGCATTATTTTCAGTTCAGTTCAGTTCAGTCACTCAGTCATGTCCGACTCTTTGCAACCCCGTGAACTGCAGCACGGCAGGCCTCCATGTCTATCACCAACTACCGGAGTTCACTCAAACTCACGTCCATCGAGTCCGTGATGCCATCCAGCCATCTCATCCTCTGTCATCCCCTTCTCCTCCTGCCCCAATCCCTCCCAGCAAAAGAGTCTTTTCCAATGAGTCAACTCTTCACATGGGGTGGCCAGAGTACTGGAGTTTCAGCTTTAGCATCATTCCTTCCAAAGTAATCCCAGGGTTGATCTCCTTCAGAAAGGACTGGTTGGATCTCCTTGCAGTCCAAGGGACTCTCAAGAGTCTTCTCCAACACCACAGTTCAAAAGCATCAATTCTTCGGTGCTCAGCTTTTTTCACAGTCCAACTCTCACATTCATACATGACCACTGGAAAAACCATAGCCTTGACTAGAAAGACCTTTGTTGGCAAAACAATGTCTCTGCTTTTGAATACGCTATCTAGGTTGATCATAACTTTCCTTCCAAGGATTAAGCGTCTTTTAATTTTATGGCTGCAATCACCATCTGCAGTGATTTTGGAGCCCAAAAAAATAAAGTCTGACACTGTTTCCACTGTTTCCCCATCTATTTCCCATGAAGTGATGGGACCAGATGCCATGATCTTCATTTTTTGAATGTTGAGCTTTAAGCCAACTTTTTCATTCTCCTCTTTCACTTTCACCAAGAGGCTTTTTAGTTCCTCTTCACTTTCTGCCATAAGGGTGGTGTCATCTGCATATCTGAGGTTATTGATATTTCAGAAAAGGACAAATGTGATTTGCCGTTTTTGTATAAATATTCTGTGGATCACATTTGATTCAGAGGAGTTTCTAATTTATTTTTCATTAAATAAAAGAAAGGCAAAGGGGGAAATATCTGTCTCTATATGGTATCTGTCATATGAGTCAAGATCAAATACAGAATTTAATGCTATAAGTGAAAAATAGGCACTAAATATTTATATGGTATTAAGTCATGATAATTTTTAAGAACCTGAAAAACTACAAATCCAGTCTTTTAAAAAACTCATGTATAGAAGGAAAACGATGAAAAATATGTCACTTATTTTTAAAGAGAAAATGCTATAGGAAATGTTTATATGACTTATCTCATCTGAACTGCAAACAAATCCTAAAAGGAAGTAACTCTATTATTTTTTAAGAAGATAAGAGATTAAGTAATATATCTAAGGTCAAACAACTGGTAAGTAATAGAAGGAGAAACTATTCCCAGTTCCAATGTTTTCTAATCTCTAATATTCAGATACTCCTAAACTTATACATCCATGATGTGTGAGGTGTGGCCAGAACATGAAAACATGAAATAATTCATAAACCAGTGAAATCAGTTTATGATATATTATATCACTACATTAATAAAACATAACAATGTTGTCATATTACTAGAATATTACAGTAAGAATATATAATATACTTTATAACAAAGAAAGTAAAGTAAATAGACAAAGTGGAAGATTAAATGAAGGTAAGCAGGGAGAGAGTTGTTTCTATAAAATGATAAGAACATGAACTCTGTCCTAAATGACACATGAAATGTGAACACATGTGGGTAAAGTTAATAAAATGCTAAAGGGCATTCCCACCCTCATGGATCACAACCTTGTTAGGTTGAAAGTGAAAGTGAAGTCGCTCAATCGTGTCCGACTCTCTGTGACCCCATGGACTGTAGCCTACCAGGCTCCTCCGTCCATGGGATTTTTCAGGCAAGAGTGCTGGAGTGGATTGCCATTTCCTTCTCCAGGGGATCTTCCTGACCCAGGAATTGAACCTGGGTCTCCCGCATCAGTGAAGCTATGAGTCATGCCCTGTAGGGCCACTGAAGACAGACAGGTCATAGTGGAGAATTCTGGTAAAACAAGTCCACTGAAAGGCAAAAAGATGACACCAGCAGATGAGGCTCCCAGATCAGAAGGTGTCCAGTATACCACTGAGAACAGTAGATGGAAATTACTAATAGCTAAGGAAAGAAGGAAGCCGTTGGGTTTGGTTGGGTCAAAGAGAAAATGATGCTCAGTTGTGGATATATCTGCTGGTGAAAGTAAAGTCTGATGCTGTAACCAAAAGAAAGATGTCCAAAGAAACACCAAAAGAAAGATGTCCTTCTTATCACAGGGGATTGAAATGCAAAACTAGAAAGGTAATATAACAATACTGCATAGCAACCTGGAATGTTAGGTTCATGAAACAAGGTAAATGGACATGGTCAAGCAAGAAACGGCAGGAGCGAACATCAATATCTTAGGAATCAGTGAAATAAAATGGGCAGGAATGGGCAACTTTAATTCAGATGACTATTACATCTAGTACTATTACCTCTAGTACAATTCCTAACAGGAAATGGAGTAGCCCTCATAGCCAACAAAGGAGTCCAAAATGTAATACTTGCATGCAGTCTCAAAAATGACAGAAAGATCCTGGTTTATTTCCAAAACAAATCACTCAGCATCACAATAATTCAAGTTTATGCCCCAACTGCTGATGCTGAAGAAGCTGAAGTTTAATGAAGACCTAAAACACCTTGTAGAACTAACACCAAAAGAAAGATGTCCTTCTTATCACAGGGGATTGAAATGCAAAAGTAGGAAGGTAAGAGGTACCTAAATAACAGATCAGTTTGGCGTATAAAGTGAAGCAAGGCAAAGACTAATAGAGTTTTGTCAAGAGAATATGCTAGTCATAGCAAACACCCTCTTCCAACAACACAAGGGACGACTCTATACATGGACCTCACCAGATGATCATTACTGAAACCAGATTGATTATATTCTTTGCAGCTGAAGATGGAGAAGTTCTATACAGTCAGTAAAAACAAGACCTGGAGCTGACTGTGGCTCAGATTATGAACTTCTTAATGCAAAATTCAGGCTTAAATTGAAGAAAGTAGGGAAAACCACTAGGCCATTCAGGTGTGACATAAATCCCTTATGAATATAGTGGAGTTGTCAAATAGATTCAAGGGATTAGATTTGGTAGACAGAGTGCTGGAACAAATATGGATGGAAGTTCATGACATTCTATAGGAGGCAGTGACTGAAACCACCCCAAAGAAAAGGAAATGAAGAAGCCCAGATGGTTGTCTGAGGCTTTATAAAGAGCTGAGAAAAGAAGGGGAGTGAAAGGCAAGGGAGAAAGGGAAAGGAATGCCTAACAAAATGCAGAGTTCCAGAGGATAGCAAGGAGAGATAAGGCTTTTTAAAATGAACAATTCAAAGAAATAGAGGAAACCAACAGAATGGGAAAGAGATCTCTCCAAGAAAATTGGAGATATCAAGGGAACATTTCAGGCAAGGATGGGCATGACAAAGGGCAGAAATGGAAAGGACCTAAGAGAAGCAGAAGAGATAAAGACGAGGTGGCAAGAATACACAGAAGAACTATACAAAAAAGGTCTTAATGACCCAGATAACCACGATGGTATGGTCACTCACCTAGAGCCAGATATCTTGGAGTGTGAAGTCAAGTGGGCCTTAGGAATCATTACTCTGAGCAAAGCTAGTAGAGGTGATGGAATTCAAGATGAGACATTTCAAATCCTAAAAGATGATGCTGTTACAGTACTGCATTTAATATGCCAGCAAATTTGGAAAATGCAGCAGTGGCCACAGGATTGAAAATGGTCAGTTTTCATTTTAATGCCATAGAGAGGCAATGACAAGGAATATTCAAATTTCTGGACAGTTGCACTCATTTCACATGCTGCTGCTGCTGCTGCTGCTGCTAAGTTGCTTCAGTCGTGCCCGACTCTGTTCCACCCCAGAGACAGCAGCCCACCAGGCTCCCCCGTCCCTGGGATTCTCCAGGCAAGAATACTGGAGTGGGTTGCCATTTCCTTCTCCAATGCATGAAAGTGAAAAGTGAAAGTGCAGTTGCTCAGTCGTGTCCGACTCTTAGCGACCCCATGGACTGCAGCCTACCAGGCTCCTCCATCCATGGGATTTTCCAGGCAAGAGTACTGGAGTGGTGTGCCATTGCCTTCTCTGGTTTCACATGCTAGAAAGGTTATACTCAAAATATTTCAAAGTAGGCTTTAGCAATACATGAACTGATCAATTCCAGATGTAAAAGCTGAGCTCAGAAAAGCCAGAGGAACCAGAGATCAAATTGCCAACATTCATTGGATCATAGAGAAAGCAAAGGAATTCCAGAAAACATCTACTTCAGCTTCATTGACTATGCTAAATACTGACTCTGTGGATCACAACAAACTGTGGAAAATTCTTAAAGAGATGAGAGTATCAGACCACCTTACCTTTCTCCTGAGAAACCTGTATGTGGGTCAAGAAGCAATAGGTCGAATCAGACACAGAACAACAGACTGGTTCAAAACTGGGACAGGAGTATGACAGGACTGTATACTGTCATCCTGCTTATTTAACATATGCAGAATATATCATTCAAAATGCCAGGCTGGATGAATCACAAACTTCATTACAATCAAGGTTGCCAGGAGAAATAACAACAACCTCAGATATGCAGATGACACCACCCTTAAGGCAGAAAGCAAAGAGGAACTAAACAGCCTCTTGATCAAAGTGAAAAGGCTGGCTTAAAACTCAACATTCAAAGAAACTAAGATCATGGCATCTGGTCCCATCACTTCAAGGCAAAGAGATGGGGAAACAATGGCAACAGTGACAGACTTTATTTTCTTGGGCTCCAAAATCACTGCAGATGGTGATTGCAGCCATGAAATTAAAAGACATGTGCTCCTTGGAAGAAATGCTATGACAAACCTAGAGAATGTATTAAAAAGCAGTGGTATCACTTTGCCAACAAAGGTCCATCTAGTCAATGCTATGGTTTTTCCAGTAGTCATGTATGGTTGTGAGTCGGCTGAGTGTCAAAGAATTGATGCTTTCAAACTGTGATGCTGGAGGAAACTCTTAAGTGGCCCTTGGACAGCAAGGAGATCAAATCAGTCACTCCTAAAGGAAGTCAACCCTGACTATTCATTGGAAAGACTGATGCTGAAGTTGAAACTCCAATACTTTGGCTATCTGATATGAAAGAACTGACTCATTGGAAAAGACCATGATGCTGGGAAAGATTGAAGGCAAAAGAAGAATGGGGTAACAGAGGATAAGATAATTAGACAGCATCACTAACTCAACGTACATGCATTTGATCAAACTTAGGGAGATAGTGGAGGAGAGAGGAAACTGTGGTGCTCTAGTCCATGGGTTACCAAGCAGTCAGACATGACTTTGCACCTCCACAACAAAATGGGCACTCCCCAAAATGTTGGGTATGGTGCCTGTGCTGATGGGAACAGAGGAAAAGAATCTGAGAGGACATTCAGAAGCACAATAGAAGTTAAGAGGGTATGAAAAAAAGAAGGGTAGCTTCACTAAAAAAAAAAAAAAAAAAAAACTTCACAAGGCAGGTAGAGGAGTTTAGATCTGATAAAAAGCAATTTGCTTATAAAAATTTAATACATTTTGGCATACACAAGGTGGTCACATGTCTGTTAGAAAAAATACTATGAATTTAGAGAAAGAGACATAAAACTGTGTCATATGCAAAAGAAAATACAGATTAAATCTGACAAAGTTTCTATTTTTAAAGTGAAATATACCACCATCATTCCAATATTATTATTCTGAAGAGGAAGTTAAGAAAAAAAAAAACTGTTCTCTATTTCAAATTACTAAAGAAGTCCACAATCATAGATAAAATTACAGTATCTGAATTTTAAGATTTATAATAGAAATTCTATAAGAACCTAGTTAGAGAAATAGAATAGTTTACAAATGCAACAGCCAAATTAAGCTTCCTATGGGACTGTGAAGTGTCTTTGCATCTGCCCTAGAGGTCACTGTGGTTTAAATGACCATCAAATGTGAAAGAATAGCTTTTAAAAAAATTTTATATAGGAAATTTAAGTGACTAATTGTGTTATGAATAAGAATGTTTATGACATTAATTTAGTTTAAGTCTTGGCAAGACAGGAGAACTGAGGTGTCAAAAGCAAATTGACCTACTTTACCACTTTGTGAGTCTGGGTCCTTTGAGAATCAGACACTTAAATGGGATTAAATGTGCAAGGATTTATAAGAGAAACGTCTGTGAGAGAAAAATAGGAGGAAGCTGGAAAAGGCTGAGAGAGTCATGAGACCAATCCAAGTATGACTCTGGGTGAAGGGGTCAAGGAAGAAAGGAAGTGAAAATTTTCCAGACTTATGTGCATTTTAAGGAAGGAAGGCAAAGCCACTGGAGAGTCTTCAAGCCAGAATTAGTCATCAGAGGTATCCAGTGTCTCCAGGAATGCACCTGCCTTAGAATCTCAGACACAATGCCTGTGTCAGGCATTGGCCAGGCACAGCCCATAGGGTACCCAGACATAGTCTTAGCAGTGAAGCAGCAGAGCACAGCAGCTGGAAGCCTTGGTCAATTCCCCTCCTTGCTGGTGGAGGTCTGAGAAGGTCATTCCAATTGAATGCCATCATCACTTTGCTTAAGGCTGGTCATGGGTCTCATATGACAATAAGAGTTTCTTGGGATTTTATTTTTGATGGAAAACATATAACTGCAAGCTTTCAGCTTTACCAGAATCTAGTGATTTGGTCACATTGTGAAGACTCCTCATGCCATATTGTCAAAGTACATTTTGAAAAACAGTGAGATCCATTGCTGTAGGCAGGGGACCACTACTTCTGGCAGGCGACTGCTTCATCTATCCATCCATTCGTTCACTCTATCCACTTATTTAAACATAAAACACATGTTCTGCCATATTTTTCAACTTCATCCCCACTCTATGCTCATTACCTGTTATACTCTATTGTGCACTGAGCTTTTTCTAGTATCGTACAATCTAAACCCTTGCCAACCTCAGAATATTAGCACTTGTGGTCCCTTTTGCATGGAATGTTCTTCAATTTTCACATAAATTAAATCTTCATTTTCCGAGGCTTTCAGCTCTTTATGGTATCCTGTTAGAAATGCTTCTAGAAAAATTATCCTTTGGTTAGGCTCACTAGGGTTGGGCTGGCTTATCATAGAAGAAAGCTAGTTTATTACAGTCTCAAATGATTGAATTAGCTGAATCGTGGAGACATGATTTTGCAGGTGGTGTGATGGAGAATGGCAGGCCCTGCATATAATGAAAATATAATTACATACTTAATACAATTAAAGCATGAAATCATGAGGGAACATAGAAATGAAAAATATATAATGTATCATGTTTGGTAGCTGGAAACATTTTCACATTAGAGAACTAACTTCTATTATCAAAGTCAATATCTATATCATGCTCTAATATTTCATATGAATCCCACTAATGAAATTAGGAACACAATCAGGTGTCAAAGAGTAGAAAGCTCCCTTAATAATAAAATGTATTGGCAGTGTTTGCACTTCTCTCCACAAAGGAGGAGAATTTGCTTATCCTTGACTGGTCTGAATTATATGCATCTCTTCTGAGAGGGAAAGCTAATTTATATGATTAATGTTATATGCTTCCTGAAAGTTAAAAGATATGACCAAACAGGGAAAAGCAGCAAAGCACACAATTGTCCTTTATCATAATTGTGAAAGAAATGATTAAAAATTGAGTTGGAGTCCCTATATTTGGTACAGAGTACACATTTATGCAATAATCACTCCATGAGTTTAGCAAAATCTTTGTTTTTCTGCCATACACTTATAACTCCAAAACCTAATTTAGTATTTGGCTCAATTAATTCTTTTACTGTCAATTCTGACACGTTTAGAGTATGAGTAGTTGCACATGTTTTACATTATGCCAAATAGTTGTTTATCCTAAATTTTGTATTAACAATCTTATTTTTTCTATATTCAAACATTCATACATATATGTATGGATATTAAATATACTTTTTGTCTTGAATATTTTACCTAGACATTTTTTATGTTTTATATTTTGATATTGATGACCAATTTTAAGAGAAAAATTCAATAATTTTAATTTTTAATTCATTATATATATGCTAAATAAATGACATTTCTTTGGGAAAGAAAAATCATTTCAGCAAAGGAAACAATAAACAAAAGACAACCCAAAGATTGGGAAATAATATTTGCAAATAATGTGACCAATAAAGGATTATTCTCCAAAATTTACAAACAGCTTATGACACTTAACATCATCAAAACAAACAATCCACTCAAAAAATGGGCAGAAGACCTGAATAGACATTTCTCAAAAGAGGACATAGAGATGGCATATAGACACATGATAAAATGCTCAACATCACCAGTTATTAGAGAAATGCAAGTCAAAATTATAATGTGGTATCACTTTACACCAGCCAGAATGGCTGTCATCAAAATATCCACAAACAATAAATGCTGGAGAGGGTGTGGCAAGAAGGGAACCTTTAAACACTGTTGGAAATGTAACTTGGTCCAGCCACTATGGAGAAAACAGCATGGAGGTCCTTTAAAAAACTAAAATTGAGCTACCATATAACCCTGAAATCCCACTCCTAGGCATATATCTGGAAAAGAAACATGATCCAGAAGGATACATACACCCCAATATTCATTGCAGTACTGTTTATAATAGCCAAAACTCAGAAGCAACCTAAATGTCCATCAACAGAAGTGGATAAAGAAGACGTGGTACATATATGCAATGGAATATTGCTCAGCCACTAAAAACAATGAAATAATGTCATTTGAAGCAACATGGATGGACCTAGAGAATGTCCTACTGAGTGAAGTAAGTCAGACAGAGAATGAGAAATATCATAAGACATTCCTTATATGTAGAATCTCAAAAGAAATGTTACAAAGGAACTCACAAAACAGAAAGAGACTCATAGACTTAGAAAATGAACTTATGGTTGCCTGGGGCAGGGATAGTTGGGGAGTTTGAGATCGACATGGATGCACTGCTATGTTTAAAAGGAATAACCGACAAGGACCCAGTGTAGAGCACAGGGAACTCTGCTCAATGTTATGTGGCAGCCTGGATGGGAGGGAAGTTTAGGGTAGAATGGATACATGTATGTGTGGCTGAGTCCCTTTGCTGTTCACCTGAAACTACCACCATATTGTTAATGAACTATAACCCAATACAAAATAAACAGTTTAAAGTTTGAATAAAAAAGAAAGAAAGAAAAACACGTTTAATCAAGCCAGCAACTTCAGCAAAATTCACACAGAGTCAAGGGGAAGGAAAGGATCACCTGTGTCAAGAGTTGGACCTACTCTGGAGCTTTCTGCTGCAATCTGATTGTCCTCATATGCATATTTAAACTCTGACTTAGTAGAGGACTTCATTATTTAATCAGATGACTTATCAAAACAAAGAGATGTAAACAAAGAGTAAACAACAACAACAAAAATTTGATACCTAATTTAGAGGAGACAGTATAATAGTCATCTTCAGGTATACAAAGATATATAAAAAAAAATCTCAGCCCTAAGATAATGCACTTTTTAAAGACGAGTAAAAACTTACACATAACCAATGTAGTCTACAATGTGGGTCTGAAGAGAGAATACACAAAAGACTAGAAATTCAGAGGTAGTGACAGGGCAGTCACTTCTGGTTTAAAAGAAATAAGAGAAATTTTATGAAAAAGCATAACATCATTTCAGATGCATCTCAAATTAGAAGGGCTTTACTAAATGAATAGAGCTTTCCGGGTGGCTCAGTGATAAAGAATCTGCCTGCCAGTGCAGGAACCACAGGAGATGGATGTTCAACGTCTGGGTCGGGAAGATCTTCTGGAGGAGGAAACGGCAACCCACTCCAATACTCTTGCTGGGAAAATTATATGGACAGAGGAGCCTGGCAGACTACAATCCCTAGAGCCTCAAACAGTCAGAAATGACTGAGCATGCACCCATCCTTTCTCTCCATATGAAAAGCTAATTTCTCCTACCTGGTTCAACAAAACTCAAACTATCCCACAGGGTAGAACTTTATATAAAAGGACTCAAACTGAATATATCATTTAAAGACTTGTTTTTACACTTAACATTAAGTTTCTGAGATTTATTGATGTTGCTCCCTACAAATTTGGTTTATTAATTTGAACTGTTATCGAGTATTTTGCTATGTGAATAAACTACAATATATCACTTGTACTGCTTAATGGATATTTGGGTCAAGTTTAATGCTTTGATTTTTGCTCAGTCCTATTTCTATTAATGTTCATGTACATGTAGTTGATAAAAGTTTTGTATCTAGAATATATAAAGGACACAATGTGCTGTGGTGTGCTAAGTCACATCAATCGTGTCTGACTCTTTGTGATCCCATGGACTATAGTCTACCAGACTCCTCTATTCATGGGATTCTCCAGGCAAGAATACTGGAGTGAGTTGCCATGCCCTTCCCCAGGGAATTTTCTCGAACGAGGGATCGAATCCACATCTTTTACATCTCATTATTCAACTATAAAAAACAAACAACCTTTGTAATAAACGAGCAAAAGCTCCACAGAGACAGCTCAGATAATAAGACATATGGATGGGCAAATGATCAAATGAAAAGACAGTGTAAGTCACTATGAATATGTAAGTTAAAGCAACAAGGAATAGGGAAGAGGTCAAGACCTGGCTGGCTCAGGGGTAAAGAATCCATCCGCAATGCAGGAGATCCAGGTTTGACCTTACATCAGGAAGATCCCTGGAGGAGGAAATAGCAACCCACGCCAGTATTCTTGCCTGGAGAATCCTATGGACAGAGGAGCCTGGTGGGCTACAGTTGATGGAGTCACATAGAGTCAGACGTGACTGAGCACAAAGACAATTAAATGAATAAAGATATTACTAATTTCAAATTCAACATGATAACTTAATTGTAGAATCATGGGGGAACATCTATGTATGTGTTCAGGAAAAATAGGGGACAGAAACAGAAACAGTAGATTATGAGATATTTAGCAGAAAACCAAGAAATAACATAGATATCGAAACCTATTGATAAGAGTTCAATGGAGAAATCGATGGCTACGAATGTCACACGTTCAGGGATTCAATGTCACAACACAGATTCAAATGATAGATATAATGTGGTGACAAATATTGAATGACCTCCAAGAATTTTTCAGGGATGTTAAGGGAACAGGTGTAATAGAATGGTTTAGAAATTTGGAAATGTTGGGTACATGTATTAAAGTTAATGTTTAAATAATAACACAATCACAAATATTATTAATTCATGCGCTGAATTATTATTTATACTTATACAATATGAGCATATAATATACATATTACAGTACTTATAATATACTATAGTATTATATAACATATATTACTTATATATAACAAGTACATAATATAAAATATACTATAATTACAATAATTATAATTACTACTCAACTATAATTCATGTACTACTATTAATTGGGCAACTGCTATGTTTTGAGTACTCTTATAAGAGTTGAATATATAAGGAAATGAAACTGAGGTAGAGATAACTTAGTAACTTGCTCAGCTAGTAAGCAAAAATGCCAGGATTGAAAGTTCAAGACTCTGACTCCAGAATCTATGCTTCTATCCACAATAAAATATGGCTTCTTTTACTCTGTACCAGGCACTCTACTAAGTATTTTATTCAATTTTCACTACAGCCTGTGATGTGTTGTTTTGATATTCAACGTTTAGATAAATAAACTGGGGTTTAAGCAGGTTACATAGCTTGCCAAAGTCACACAGCTAGCAAAAGGTGTTTAGTCATTAAGTTTTGTCCAACTCTTTTGTGACCTTATGGATTGTACTCCTTCAGGCTTTTCTGTGCATGCAATTTCCCACGGAAAAAATAGTGGAGTGGGCTGCAGAAGCAACATTTTAGCCCAAAGGAACATTATCCCAGAGTCCAGGTTGTAATTCATTATATTAAACTACACAGAGATATTTTGGAGAAATGTAAGAAATAGTAAAATATAAAGTATAACATACTTCTACTCAGAGCTACCATTAGTATTTCAGCATATTTCCTTGCAATATTATTGTAGATTTTACATTATTGAAAATTTGAAATATATGTAACTTGAGAATATATACTTTTTCATTGGGTCTTTAATATGTTTGCATCACTTTAAATATTCTTAGTAAACATAGTTATTGGACAAAAGCTTATTTCCTGGTTGTATCAACCTTCATTTACTCTCCCTAAATATATTAGCCGTATAACTTGTGACTTTTGATTATTAAATACAATGTGGTAAATTATAAAACTTATTTTAATTTTTTAAAACCCTTGCAATATATTGGTAAATTGTCCTACAGAAGATCTGTAGCAATTACAATTCAAAAGCAATTTGTAAGACTGTTCATTTCACTATATCTGTACCAGCACTGTTTATTATTGAGTCATTTTTAATTTTACAGGTAAGAATTTATATCTCACCTAGAATGGAAATTTTTTAATATAAATTTCTCTATTTTAACTGGAGGTTAATCACTTTACAATATTGTATTGGTTTTGCCATACATCAACATGAATCCACCACAGGTATACACATGTTCCCCATCCTGAACTGCCCTCCCTACTTCCTCCCTGTACCATCCCTCTGGGTCGTCCCAGTGCACCAGCCCCAAGCATCCAGTATCATGCATCAAACCTGGACTGGCGATTTGTTTCATATATTATACATGTTTCAATGCCATTCTCCCAAATCATCCCACCCTCACCCTCTACCACAGAGTCCAAAAGACTGTTCTATGCATCTGTGTCTCTTTTGCTGTCTCACATACAGGGTTATCATTACCATCTTTCTAAATTCCATATATATGCGTTAGTATACTGTACTGGTGTTTTTCTTTCTGGCTTACTTCACTTTGTATAATAGGCTTCAGTTTCATCCACCTCATTAGAACTGATTCAAATGTATTCTTTTTAATGGCTGAGTAATACTCCATTGTGTATATGTACCCCAGCTTTCTTATCCATTCATCTGCTGATGGACATCTAGTTTGCTTCCATATCCTGGCTATTATAAACAGTGCTGCGATGAACACTGGGGTACACGTGTCTCTTTCAATTCTGGTTTCCTCGGTGTGTATGCCCAGCACTGGGATTACTGGGTCATAAGGCAGTTCTATTTCCAGTGTTTTAAGGAATCAACCACTTGTAAAAGAATGAAACTAGATCACTTTCTAACACCATACACAAAAATAAACTCAAAATGGATTAAAGATCTAAACGTATGACCAGAAACTATAAAACTCCTAGGGGAGAACATAAGCAAAACTCTCTCTGACATAAATCACAGCAGGATCCTCTATGACCTACCTCCCAGAATATTGGAAATAAAAGCAAAAATAAACAAATGGGACCTAATTAAACTTAAAAGCTTCTTCACAACAAAGGAAACTATAAGCAAGGTGAAAAGACAGCCTTCAGAATGGGAGAAAATAATAGCAAATGAAGCAACTGACAAACAACTAATCTCAAAAATATACAAGCAACTTATGCAGCTCAATTCCAGAAAAATAAACGACCCAATCAAAAAATGGGCCAAAGAACTAAACAGACATTTCTCCAAAGAAGACATAAGGATGGCTAACAAACACATGAAAAGATGCTCAACATCACTCATTATCAGAGAAATGCAAATCAAAACCACAATGAGGTACCATTTTATGCCAGTCAGAATGGCTGTGATCCAGAAGTCTACAAACAATAAATGCTGGAGAGGGTGTGGAGAAAAGGGAACCCTCTTACACTGTTGGTGGGAATGCAAACTAGTATAGCCACTATAGAATGGAAATTTTATGATGAGATTTTTTTCTCTTCAGCAAATGGTGCTGGGAAAACTGGACAGCTACACATTAAAAATAAATAAATTATATTATTCTTTAATACTGTAAACAAAAATAAGCTTAAAATGGATTAAAGATCTGAATATGAGATAGGAAACTATAAAACTCCTAAAGGAAAATACAGGAAGAACATTCTCTGATATTAATCACAACAACATACTTTCAATCATTTATTTCAATTATTTCCAGAATAATAGAAATTAAAAAAATAAACAAATGGGACCTGTTTTCACTGAAAGGTTTTTCCCTAGCAAAGGGAAAAATAAACAAAATGAAAAGATAACCCATAGATTGGGAGAAAATATTTGTAAATGATGTGACAGATGAGAGATTAGTCTCCAAAATTTACAAATAGCACATGAAGTTTAACATCAGCAAAATAAACAATCCAATCAAAAAATGGGCAAAGACCTAAACAGACATTTCTCCAAAGAAGACATACAGATGGCCCACAGATACATGAAAAGATGTTCAATGTCACTAATTATTAGAGAAATGCAAATTAAAACTGTAATGAGGTATCAACTCACAGTAGTTCAAATGGCTATCATAAAAAAAAAATCAAGAAACAATAAATGCTGGAGAGAATGTGGAGAGAAGGGACCCCTTCTACACTGTTGGTGGGTATGGATATTGGTGTAGCCCCTATGGAGAACAGTATGGGGGTTCCTTATAAAACTAAAAACAGAGCTAACTTATGACCTTGCAATCCCACTCCTAAGCGTATACCAGAGAAGAATATGGCCCCAAAGGATACATGCACCCCAATATTCACTGAGCACTGTTTATAATAGCCAAGACAATGAAGCAATCTACATGTCCATCGACAGAGGAATGGATACAGAATATGTGGTATGTGCATGCGTGCTAAGTTGCTTCAGTCATGTCTGACTCTTTGCGACCCCATGGACGACCGCCTGCCAGGTTTCTATGTCCATGGGATTCTCCAGGCAAGAATACTGGAGTAGGTTGCCATGCCCTCCTCCATGGGATCTTCCAGATTCAGGGATCAAACCTGTGGCTCTTAAGTCTCCTGTTTTGGCAGGCAGGTTCTTTACCATTAGCACCACTTGGGAAGCCCAAAGAAAATGTGGTAAATGTATACATGAAATATTACTCAGCCATTTAAAAGAATGAAATAATGCCATTTGCAGCAACATGGATGGGCCCAGAGATTGTCATACGGAGTGAAGTAAGTCAGACAGAGAAGGAGAAATATTGTATGACACCCATTATATGTGGAAATTTAAAAAGAAATAATACAAATGAACTTATTTACAAAGCAGAAACAGACTCACAGACTTAGAGAACAAATTTATGGTTGCCAGAGGGGAAGGGTGAGATGGAGGGACAGTTAGAGTTTGGAAAGGTCATGTACACATCGCTACATTTAAAATAGATAACCAGCAAGCTTCTTCTGTATAGTACAGGGAACTATGCTCAGTGTTATCTGGCAGCCTGGATGAAGGGAGTCTGGGGAGAACATATACCTGTATGTATATGTCTGAGTTCCTTTGCTGTCCACTTGAAACTATCACACCATTGTTAATCAACTGTACTCCAATATAAATTTAAAATTTAAAAAATAAAAAATAAAGTAAAAAATTAGAAAAAAAAGAAATGGTATCTCACCTAGAATGGAAATATTATGATGAGTTTTTCTTTTTCCCCTAGTAATTGTGCCTGACACATTTATTGAGGGTGTTTAATAAACATTTATTGATTCAATTATTTCTTTTCTAAATATGACTACAATATTTGAAAATTTTGATACCTAAGAAGATGCAATTACAAGGTTCATACATCTGTTTACCTACCACGCTAAGAATGAGAAACCACCAAGGAATATATACATGGAGATCTGATTGGGCAACATTCACCAGGAAGAATTCACAGAAACAAAACAACCTGCTGATCTGTAGAACCCCTGTTACCCACTGCCTTCTAGGGCTTCACTGAGATCTGGAATTGCTGGAAAGGAGTCTGAGTCTTAGACTATGGTGATTTTAAGTAGTACAGTTAGGGGAGCACCAGGAAGAATGCAATAGTGACAAGACAGAGTAGAACCCAGCCCTATGCTGGAGGATCAGCATTTGTGCTTGGTATTAGGGGACAATTCTCCATGGATCACCCACATTTCTGCACATCTTGCTAGTGAGGTACTGATTGCCCTTTGTTCCAGACTAACTTTTCAAGGATGTCTGTATATCAAACTGCCTTGTGAGACAGAGATAGTGTCCCTTTAGAGCAAAGAGCATTTTGCTCACAGCCTTAGAAAACAGTGTCTCATTCTGAAACAAAAAGCAGGCCTGTTTACTGCTCATTATAATAAGCATGATATCTTCCTCTTGAGGAAAGCATGTGCATGCTAATCTTTCATTATAAAAGATTCAGTTTTCCTAAGCTCAGGGTTTCTCTTATGTAGCCTGACTTATTAAATGTGCAGACTTCGTCCAGCCCTCTTTATGTTCCACTGTAAGCAATGAAACTTGGGTACAGGGTGCAAAATTGCTGATATTTTGGCTGCTACTATTGCTATAAGTAAAACACAAAACAAAACAAAAACAGCCCTTGCATCTGACCTAGAAGTCTCATGTCATTTCCTAGCACCCATGAAATTGTGGTAACCACACTGCTAGCCTACATGTATGATAAAACATCAGAACCTTCAGAATTTTTGATGGTTGGAAGGTTCACCAACCTCTCCCTTGGGCAAGGTAAAAGCCTGTCTGCAGCTCTAAAGCATGGCTAACTGGCAGCATTTTCACTACATTATTGCTCACGGTTGAGAGAGCATGAATCTCCTGCTATGATAGAAGAGAGGCTGAGGATGAGACTTGTGGTTATGAGAAACAACTCTCTTCACAATGGACTGTAGCCACTGGAGTTTCACAGGAAGCCAGAAGGAGGCTCTGGCTTCTATCTATCTATCTGGCTCTCTATCTATAACAAATCTCACAGGAGATTTGTTATAGATAAATTAAGCCCTCATTGCCAGAGGTAAGAGAATATTTTATTATCAGGGTCACAAGTAGATAAGGTTTTGGTAAAGAAATGAGCTGGAGTCAATGAGAAACTATTGATTAGAGATGCTAAAAAGATGGGAAATGTTGGATTGATCAATTGTATGGTAGGAAGGAGTGATGTGTTGAGAACATATGAAGTTTAAATTAGCAGCCAATAAAACAAGATATATACTCCCCCCAACACACACACACAAATGGGAGAGTAGAGAGGAAAAGGGAAAATGGAGACAGGGAAGGGGAAAGAGGGAACTGATAATGAAATAGAGAAATTTTGATGTGAAAAAGGAAGGCTATTAGGGCTCATAATGGGATTGCTTTGGGTATAAAAGTAGAAGTAAGGGAGTGGGAGTAGCTGGAATTAGAGACTTTTATATGTGAGAACTCTGAAACCTCTTATTGAGAGAATGTGGGAATATGTGTTTAGTTGTGTCTGTCTCTTTGCAACCCTGCCGACTCTAGTCCACCAGGCTCCTCTCTCTGTCCATGGTATTTTCCAGGCAAGAATACTGGAGCGGGTTGCCATTTCCTTTCCCAGGGGATCTTCTGACCTGGGGATTGAACTGGAGTCTCCTGTATTGTTAGGCAGATTCTTTACCCCTGAGCTACCTGGGAAACCCTACAGAGAGCATGGCAGAGAATAAACAGGCAATGAATACAAGGTAAGTGTGGAATGAAAGCATGCATGGCTGATACATATATAATGTGGATCATGTACTTTTTTACAGATCTTTATTATTGGATACCATGAAATTACCATTGAACTTTGAGCTCTTTGAAAGTAAGTGAAAGTCGCTCAGTCATGTCCCACTTTGCGATCCCATGGACTATACAGTCCATGGAATTGTCCAGACCAGAATACTAGAGTGGGTAGTCATTCCCTTCTACAGGGGTTCTTCCCAACCGAGGGATCAAACCCAGGTCTCCCACACTGCAGGCGGATTCTTTACCAGGTGATCCACTAGGGAAGCCCAAGAATACTGGAGTGGGTAGCCATCCTTTCTCCAGTGGATCTTCTCAACCCAGGGATGGAACTGGGGTCTCCTGCATTGCAGACTGATCCTTTACCAGCTGAGTAACAGAGCACTGTTTAAAATATATTTGGCTTCTTAGTGTCATAGATACTCTCTACAATAACTGAATTAATATTGGACCTTCTCCAGCAAAGTTAGGCCAATTTTACAACTTAGTCATTTAAGAATTGGCTAATTTTGTATAACAAAATTCAAGGACTTCCATAGTGATTCAGGCAGATGCCTGCTAATGCAGGAAACATGGGTTCAGTTTATGGTCCAGGATGATCCCACATGCCACAAAACAACTAAGCCTGTGCACCACAACTACTAGGCCAATTCACCTAGAGCTTGTGCTCTGCAACAAGAGAGGCCACCGCAACGAGAAACCCACATAAACTAAAGAAAGCCTATGCACAGCAACAAAGATCAAGCACACCAAATATAAATAAATAAATCAGTTCAGTTCAGTCATTCAGTCGCATCCGACTCTTTGCATCCCCATGGACTGCAGCATGCCAGGCTGCCCTGTCCTTCACCAAATCTCAGAGCTTGCTCAAACTCAAGTCCATCGAGTGAGTGATGCCATCCAACCATCTCATCCTCTGTCATCCCCTTTTTCTCAAGTCGTCAATCATTCCAGCTTCAGGGTCTTTTCCAGTGAGTGGGTTCTCAGCATCAGGTGGCCAAAGTATTGAAGTTTTAGCTTCATTATCAGTCCTCCAATGAATATTCAGGACTGATTTCCTTTAGGATGGACTGATTTGAGCTCCTTGCAGTCCAAGGGGCTCTCAAGAGTCTTCTCCAACACCACAGCTTGAAACTATCAATTCTATTTCACTCAGCTTTCCTTATACTCCAACTCTCACATCCACACACGACTACTGGAAAAACCATAGCATTGACAACGTGGACCTTTGTTGGCAAAGTAATGCCTCTGCTTTTTTACAGCTGTCTAGGTTGGTCATAGCTTTTCTTCCAAGGAACAGGTGCCTTTTAATTTCATGGCTGCAGTTACCATCTACAGTGATTTTGGAGCCCAAGAAAATAAAGTCTGTCACTGTTTCCATTGTTTCCCTATCCCTTTGCCGTGAAGTGATGGGACCAGATTCCATAAGTTTAGCTTTCTGGATGTTGTTTTAAGCCAACTTCTTCACTCTCATCTGTCACTTTTAACAAGAGGCTCTTTAGTTTTCTTGTTTCTGCCATAAGGGTGGTGTCATCTGCATATCTGAGGTTACTGATATTTCTCCCAGTAATCTTGATTCCAGCTTGTGCTTCATCCAGCCCAGCATTTCTCAAGATGTGCTTTGTATATAAGTTAAATAAGCAGGGTGGCAGTATACAGCCTTGACATACTCTTTCCCCAATTTGGAACCAATCTGTTGTTCCATGTCCAGTTCTAACTGTTGCTTCTTGACCTGCATAAAGACTTCTCAGGATACAGGTCAGGAGGTCTGGTATTCCCATCTCTTGAATTTTCCACAGTTTATTGTGATCCACACAGCCAAAGGCTTTGGCGTAGTGAATAAACCAGAAGTAGATGTTTTTGTGGAATTCTCCTGCTGTTTTGATGATCTAGCAGATGTTGGCAGTTTGATCTCTGGTTCCTTGGCCTTCTCTAAATCCAGCTTGAACATCTGGAAGTTCACGGTTCATGTACTGTTAAAGCCTGGCTTAGAGAATTTTGAGCATTTCTTTGCTAGCATGTGAGAAGAGTGTAGTTGTGTGGTAATTTAAACATTATTTGGCATTTCCTTTATTTGAGATTGGAATGAAAACTGACCTTTTCCAATCCTGTGGCCACTGCTGAGTTTTCCAAATTTGTTGGCATATTGAGTGCAGCAGTCTCACAGAATCATCTTTTAGGATTTGAAATAGCTCAGCCTTAATTTCATCACCTCCACTAGCTTTGTTTGTAGTGATGCTTCCTAAGGCCCATTTGACTTCACGTTCTAAGATGTCTGGCACTAGGTGAGTGATCACAGCATTGTGATTATCGGCACCATGAAGATCTTTTTTGTATAGTTTTTCTGTGTATTCTTGCCACCTTTCCCTAATATCTTCTGATTATGTTAGGTCTATATCATTTCTGTCCTTTATTGCCCATCTTTACATGAAATTTCCTCTTGATATTTCTAATTTCCTTGAAGAGATTGCTAGTCTTTCCCATTCTATTGTTTTCCTCTATTTGTTTGCACTAATCGCTGAGGAAGGCTTTCTTATCTCTTCTTGCTGTTTTTTGGAACTCTACATTCAAATGGGTATATCTTCTCTTTTCTCCTTTGCCTTTAGCGTCTCTTCTTTTCTTGCTATTTGTAAGGCCTCCTCAGACAACAATTTTGCCTTTTTGCATTTCTCTTTCTTGGGGGATGATCTTGATCCCTGTCTCCTGTACAATGTCATGAACCTCCATTCATATTTCTTCAGGCACTCAGTCTTTCAGATCTAATCCCTTGAATCTATTTGCCACTTTTACTGTATAATCATAAGGGATTTGATTTAGGTCATACCTGAATGGTCTATTGGTTTTCCCTAGTTTCTTCAATGTAAGTCTGAATTTTGCAGTAAGTAGTTCATGATGTGAGCCACAGTCAGCTCCTGGTCTTGTTTATGCTGATCACAAGATGGTGGAATGGAAGGATATGCATTCATCTTCTCCTGTGAGAACTACAAAATTACAACTTGCTGCAGAACAACCATTGACAGGAGAACAAATAAATGCATTTATTGAACAAAAATTCACAGCATAGTGGAAAGAGCACACTTGAAGAGTACTTTTCTAAAAGAGAGCATAAAGTGTCAAATGGCGCAGTCAAGGGACAAAGCAGAAGTTCACACTCAGGGGTGATGAAGAATGAGCAGAAGGAATCAAGCTTATAGTCAAATAAAAAGCAGCCATACGACCCAGCAATCCCATTTCTGGGTGTATAAACAAAAGAATTAAAATGTGGATCTCAAATAGATGTCTGCAACCCCATGTTCATTGTATCATTATGTACAATAGCCAAGATACAGAAATAACCCATCTGTCCATCAAAGGATAAGATGTTATGGGGAGGGAGGTGGGAGCGGGGTTCATGTTTGGGAACACATGTACACCCGTGGTGGATTCATATCAATGTATGGCAAAACCAATACATTGTATTGTAAAGCAAAATAAAGTAAAAATAAAAATCAAAAAAAAAAAGGATGAATGTATAAAGAAAATGTGACATATATATAAAGGAATATTATTCAGCCTTAAGAAAGAAAATCCTATCATTTGTAACAATATGGATAAACCTAAATGACATCATACTGAGTAAAATAAGCTATTCACCTAAAGATAAGTATTGCATGATTCCAATTATATGAGATACCTAAAATAGTCAAAGTTATAGAAGTGGAAAATGGAATGGTAGCTGCCAGTGGGTAGGGGAAAGAAAGAAAAGGGAAATTGTTTGTGTGGGGCTGGTGGGGCGGTGGGGGGGCGGGGGAGGGGCGGGGGGCGGTGGACAGGAAGTGTGTATTTACATACAAGTACACTGGAAAACAATTCCCATTCATCTTTTTTTTTCTTTTAATCTGTTTTTAAAAAGTTAATATATTCATCTTTTGCACATAAAGTACAAGGCTTTTATTTTTAATCTGCATATGAATTACTTATTGATGATAAAAACTTAAGCTCCAATGGACAGCCAGGTGATTTGGCAATTTGACCATCTTTTTTCAAGACAGAGTATCTGAATTATAAAAGACTGTTGATAAAAGAGAGACATTGTATATTAAAAGTACTCCTTCATTAAATTCTAGAAGATTGAATGAGTGTTTCTCTCCAGTATAAATGACAATGAACAAGTCATTATCAAGATTTAAGCTGATATACACACAATACTTGCTCTGCATATGGCACACAGTAGGCATTCAATGAGTGCAATCATATTATATATTTATAATTTTAACCTAAACAGTGTTTTAAAGGTTAAAAAGTACATTCATGTGTACTATGTTCTTTGCTCTTCAGGCAGTCCTAAAGAAACCATGAACTTTGTTGTATTCTCATTTAACAAATGAGAAATTCAAACTGTGAATTTATTTAGGTTATTTACCTAAAGTTATGCAAACAAGCAGTGGTAGTACTTGGTCTAGAATACTAAGTCAAAGTGCATGTAAGCATTTATTGAAATGCCATTGTTTCAAAACTCGAGAAATAAAGTCAAGGATTTAATGTTTACTGAGCGCTTACTGTGTGCCATGTGCTAGATGCTATCTTATTTCACTCCCACAGTGACCCTTATTAGAGCTAAAGCTGTTATCCTAGCTCTACAGAATCAACACACACACAGACACAGACACACACACACTTCACAGCTGAGAGGTTAGACGACTTGCTCGTACCTGCATCTTCCATAACATCATACAAGGAGTGTGCATTCTTTTCCTCTACAATTAAGGGAGTAGGATAAACAGAATAACATGAGAAATGTGTAGAATATGAGGATTACAATGAACAACTCACATGAAGAGAAAAGACTGTGCCAAGGAAATTAAGGTCAAGTTGAGGCAGTTGAATGCAGTGTAAGGATATTCATTTAGAAGAGAGGGTCATCACCAGACGCTGAGTAGGTAGAGGTGGTAGACAGTAGTGTGAGAACCTCCAATAAAAGAGAAAGATGGTTGCTTTGGGGTCAAACAGATAACAAAGGAGAGAAGCCTTAGAGACACATGCTGTCAACGAAAGGAAGGTGTAAATGCACAGGATTTGTTAAGTCCAAATTCTTCTGAACTGACCAGTTACATTGGAGGCAGTATATTAGTTATCTAATCTCTCTGCCACCCTCTGACCTATCTCCAAGATGCTGGCCTTCAGTTGATGGTAACACTCAGGATTCATGAGCAATGTGTGTTTAAAGAACTAAAACTATGCCATTTTCCAGAAGCTGCTTATGAAAGTGCCTCATAACAAAAGAATTATTATGGGTTAAACCTGTGATGACCCTGACCCCAAGTAAGAATAGGTTTTCAAAATGATCTCTGTTGACAATTATCTAACAAAGGGATGAGCTCAAGGCTTCTTTGGAGTTCCATTCAGCTTCTCTAATTAGATGATTTCTCTATCACAATCAGCTGGAGACTAATCATAAAATGCAAACTTTTTTTTTTCTGAACTTCAGAAAACTTACCTGGTGATAATCATTATAATCATAAAGAAATCTGCTGAGATGTTTCATTGCTGCTGCGACATTGGCTGTAATACAAGTTCAGTAACTCTGCGTGTGTTTGTGTCTGTGTTTGTGTGGGTGTGTTTGTGAAGAGTGAATATTCTATTGGAAGAAGAGAAGAGATGCTTAAAGGAATGTAAGAAATAATGGTCTGAAAGTGAAGACAAGGACAAAGCTTCTGAAGACAATCATTTAAATACAAAAATGGAAGCTTGTGTAAACCTTGCTCTGACCTTATGCATGTGAAGTATTTTTAGATCACTGAAGTCTTCAGAAACTGCAAATAGTTTCTTATTAAAAAAAAAAAAAAGGTGTTCTTACTTAAAAGTCACTCCTGAACTTAGAGAACTGAGCAAAAGAGAGATGAGACAGTAATTTATAATTCTCAGTTCAGTTCAGTTGCTCAATCGTGTCCGACTCTTTTTGACCCCATGAATAGCAGCATGCCAGGCCTCTCTGTCCATCACCAACTCCCAGAGTTCACCCAAACTCATGTGCATCAAGTCGGTGATGCCATCCAGCCATCTCATCCTCTGTCATCCCCTTCTCCTCCTGCCCCCAATTCCTCCCAGTATCAGGGTCTTTTCCAATGAGTCAACTCTTCGCATGAGGTGGCCAAAGTATTGGAGTTTCAGCCTCAGCATCAGTCCTTCCAATTATCACCCAGGACTGATCTCCTTTAGGATGGACTGGTTGGATCTTCTTGCAGTCCAAGGGACCCTCAAGAGTCTTCTCCAACACCACAGTTCAAAAGCATCAATTCTTCAGTGCTCAGCTTTCTTCACAGTCCAACTCTCACATCCATACACGACCTCTGGAAAAACCATAGCCTTGACTAGACGGACCTTTGTTGGCAAAGTAATATCTCTACTTTTTAATATGCTCTCTAGGTTGGTCATAACTTTCCTTCCAAGGAGTAAATGTCTTTTAATTTCATGGCTGCAATCACCATCTGCAGTGATTTTGGAGCCCCCAGAAATAAAGTCTGACACTGTATCTACTGTTTCCCCATCTATCTGCCATGAAGTGATGGGACCAGATGCCATGATCTTAGTTTTCTGAATGTTGAGCTTTAAGCCAACATTTTCACTCTCCTCTTTCACTTTCATCAAGAGGCTTTTTAGTCCCTCTTCACTTTCTGCCATAAGGGTGGTGTCATCTGCATATCTGAGGTTATTGATATTTCTCCCGGCAATCTTGATTTTAGCTTGTACTTTATCCAGTCCAGCATTTTGCATGATGTACTCAGCATATAAATTAAATAAGCAGGCTGACAATATACAGCCTTAACGTACTCCTTTCCCAATTTGGAACCAGTCCATTGTTCCATGTCTAGTTTAACTGTTGTTTCTTGACCTGCATACAGATTTCTCAGGAGGCAGGTAAGGTGGTCTGATATTCCCATCTCTTGAATAATTTTCCACAGTTTGTTTATGAATGTTTATAGCAGTTTAATTTATAACAGCCTCTAACTGGAAACACTCAGTATTTCAATGGGTAACTGGTTAAGCAAACTGTCTTATATTATATCCATACCATGGAATCTCTCTTAACAAAAATTGTATTGAACTACTGATGGATGAAAGGAGCTGATGAATCTCCAGAGAATGATGCTAAGTGAAAAAAGCCAATCATCAGAGTTTACATACTGTGGGATTGCTTTCATGTAACTTTCTTCCAATGGCAAAATTTAGAACTAGAGAATGAATTAGTGATTGTCACCAGTTAAGGAGGAGGTGGACGTGGGAGTGAAGTTTGTGTGGCTATAAAAGGGCAATGGGAGGGATCTCTGTGTTGACGTTAGTTAACATTTTGTATATTAACCATATCAATATAAATGCTGGTTGTGATACTGTACTATAGTTTTTAAGATGGTGAGTGAGTGAGTGAAGTCGCTCAGTCGTGTCCAGCTCTTTGTGACCCCGTGGACTGTAGCCCACCAGGCTCCTCCATCCATGGGATTCTCCAGGCAAGAACACTGGAGTGAGTTGCCATTTCCTTCTCCAGGGGATCTTCCCAACCCAGGGATCGAACCTGGGTCTCCCACGTTATAGGCAGACGCTTTACTGTCTGAGCCACCAGGGAAGTCCAAACCAGTAAAGGGTACATGAATTCTCACCATCTAGACTTACTTCAAGTAAATCGTTCAATCTAAAATCAAATAATAAAACTTCAGGCTCTGAAAAGGTATTCATAAAGGTGGTCACAAAGGGATTTCTAGGTTTGGGATTTTTTTTTTCTTTCTTTCTCTATTTGTCGCTTGTGTGTGTGTGTGTGTGTGTGTGTGTTGTTTTTTTTTTTTTTTTTTTTTTACAATGAACTTACATTGCTTTGGTAATAAAAGAGAGAAAATATAATACTCTTGTAATCTAAATTTTACACATAAGCACATTCTGTGTTCACATCATTATAAGGTTCTAAGACTAAAAGGCCACTTTTAAATTCACCCTGTATTATTAAAAGCATAACCTGTGGTCAGGATATTCTATGGTGTGAATACAAACTTCTAATTTGTATAAAGAGACTGAGTTGATATTAGGAGAGCTGGCCGTACACTCTTTTCCACCCTAGGGGCTCTTAGATCCAGTAACATTTACCAAAATAAAATTTTCCTTCACAGCTTAAAACTGTTCTGAATATTAAAGATTCTGATCTAATGGCTATTTCAACTTTATCTTGCCAATTAGATAACCAGAGCTGGGAATCATCTCGTATCATTTTATCATTTTTGCTAGGCTGGAAAAGTGTGTGCACACACATACACAAGCTTCTAAATTCTGCAAGAGATTCCTGTTAGATCTTTAGAAACTGCTGGCCTATTTTCAAAAAGCTGAAAATAAGCTGCAGCTCAGTGCTCAATTTCAGAAATCAAGAGACTATTTAAGTGATGGTGATGGAAGGTTTCAATGAACACAAAAGATGAAATAGAAGGAAGAGAGATGAAGATAATTCAGTTCCAGAATCCAAAGGGCGAGAAAAAATCAAAAGTGAGAGGTCAGTATGATTGAGGAGGGGATGGTTTTGTAGTTCTAATTGATTCTGCAGTCTCCTAGAAAGATTGAACTTTTGGAAATATAAAGGTATAGGGCATACATTGAAAATATATATCAGGTACAGAATCAATAATTATCCCAGAATCATCTCAAACTGTAGTATAATTAAATTCTGAAGACCTCAAGCAAAATTCTTCAAAGTTATCTCCTTGTAGTCCTCTAAAGAAATAACCTTTGCCATATGCTCTGAGAAACTATGTTTTTATTAATAATATGACAGTGCTTATCAGTCTTAATTTAAAACATTGTTATGAGAAAGAATATAGATTTATAAACTGTTAAAATCTTACATGTTTGTAAAAAAATTAGATCACATCCATTACCATGTCCCTATTGAGTGTGATTAGGCTGAAAGGCTACACTATGCTTGAAAGAAACATTGTTGTTTTATTCCAGTTACTTGGGGAATTGATCTATTTTTTGTGCCTAAATTCTGCTTAGTGTTAGGTCTGCCATCTAGTGGCCACATAAATAAATACAAGCTGTCATCGTAAATTACTTATCACGTGAAAATTTTACTTTCGCCTCCTGATGTGAAGAACTGACTCACTAGAAAAGGCTCTGATGCGGGGAAGATTAAAGGAAGGAGGAGAAGAGGACGACAGAGGATGAGATGGTTGGATGGCATCAGCGACTCAATGGATATGAGTTTGAGCAAACTCCGGAGATGGTGAAGGACAGGGAAGCCTGGCCTGCTGCAGCCCATGGGGTCACAGAGTCGGACACAACTGAGTGACTGAACTGAACTGAAAACTTTAGAGCATTCCCAATGGGCCATTTCAACACTATTTACAAGTGTAAACATACTAAAAAAAAAAAAGAAAGAAACTAGTGGTAGGAAAATGTATATTTAAGGATTTAATTAAATGTAACTATGGTTACTTAAAACACTTAAATTTTGCTTTTGTGAGTACAAAAGCAAATTATAACTTTTTAAATATTCATGCTGAATTCAAAATAGGAAATTATGCTCATGAACTTCCACTGAGTTTAAAAGAAATAAAATAACTGTTGTATTAGTTATTTTCACTTAATTATCTTTTATTTTAATAACATGTTTATCTTTCCTACTTCTTAATTTAAATAATGAAATAAAATGTTCTTCAGTACTAGGATTTGTGCTATCTGCCAATATGCCAAAGAGTCAACAATTATAAAATAAAACATAAACACAGTTTCAAAATTTGAACACTTAAGTAAACAAATAAAACAGTCTTCATCTTCAAATGATACAGGACTCTTTGGACCTAAAAAAACATAAATAAACTAGCAATGCTTTGATTTATTTGTTAATGGTATTGACAGATACTGTTAGGTCCTCCACTCTCAGTTTCCTGGCATAATTTTAAGAGTTGTATGTCCAGCATCCCACGCTCCACTCCCGCCCCAATTCCCTTGCAGAGGTCTAGTCTGCTGGCTTGTTTTCTACAAGCCCCAGTATTTTAAGATGGTTCATTCATATGACTGAAAATAACACTTGCAGTATGTCCAAAGAAGTATACTGAATACACCCTGAGAAATGTTTACAAGCTAAATTCATCAGACAAATGTCAAATATTCATGCTTTTAATGTTACAATTGTGATCTTAATTTGTTTGCTTTCTTGATTGGTATCTCTGTGAAAAATGCAGTCCTTTGACATTCTAATCAGTTATGGCAAAGACATGCAAATGAAAAATTATAGAAAATCAAATAACCATTAGCCATATTTTTCACTATTGCTACATCCAGTTAATCTTTTTTTAGGTTTATTATTGCTTGAGATAACAAGTTGGCACCACAATGTTCAAACTGGAAATATAGGTAATTTTGCAATTGCTAATATTGTGTTAAATAGTCCTACAATAATCCACAAACCTATATTCCATGTTGTTGACACCCCAACAAGTATTTTCAAAATGCAGGCAAAATAATGGGTTAGTATCCCCAAACTACTTAATCCCTGACTTTGTCTTGGTCACATTTTTCTTTAATTCATAAATATAACCTTTCACAGCCAACTATGGAAGCCTCAAAGTAGAATAAACTCCAATTTAAGGCATTAATGTTTATATACTGTGTGGATACACTTTTCTGTAAGACAGAATATCTCATAGCTCATGTGATTTATGAGAAAAATTCTGTTAAGACTCTCTCTGTTTGAGAATAAGCACACCAATGTATGGATTTTTATTTTTCTACTCAATCTGTATACTTTCAAACAATGTAGCCAAAATCTCAGAAAAGAATGAAAGGGAGGCAGGAAGGATGGGGGAAAGGAAGGGCAAGAGGGAAGAAAAAATGGAGAGAGAGACAGAGGAAGGGAAGATTTGATTTAAAAAAAAAAAAGCAAAAAACAATTTGGATTTCTAAATGAAAGCAAAATTTCCATACTCATAGTACAGCAAAATTAGTCACAAGATTAAATCCATGGTCTCTAAGAATCAGAAGTCCTTTACTTATTACTCTAATATGGCATCACTGACTCAATGGACTTGAGTTTGGGTGGACTCCGGGAGCTGGTGATGGACGGGGAGGCCTGACATGCTGCACTTCAAGGGGTTGCAAAGAGTTGGACATGACTGAGCGACTGAATTGATTGACTGATTGATGTGTCTTTTCTTGGGCTCCAAAATAACTTCAGACAGTGACTGCAGCAATGCAATTAAAAGACAATTGCTCTTTGGAAGAAAAGTTATGACAAACCTATACAGTGTATTAAAAAGCAACAACAGTCTGTATATGCAAAGCTATAGTTTTTCTCATAATCATGTACAGATGTGAGAGTTGGACCATAAAGAAGGCTAAGCACTGAAGAACTGATGCTTTCAAACTGTGGTTCTAGAGAAGACTCCTGAGAGTCTGTTGGACTGCAAGGAGATCAAAAGAGTCAGACATCAAGAGTCAGACATCACTGAGCAACTGAACAACTATTATTATGTGTCAGAGACTTATACTGGGCCAGGTTCATAAAGAGGAATGTAACATTAAATGTACACTGGAAGAAAAAAATGTGATAAAATTAGCCCTTTCTATGAAGTCTGGCTCCAGAAACCTGCCTAGAAAAGTCCTCACTACAACAACTTGCTTTTGTAATTTTGCAATTTCCTCAGGAGAAAATCTGTTAAGAAAGGGGATTTATATTCCAAGAGACAAGATGGATATGGTATCTCATAGAGGATAACACACTCAGAGGTAACGGTGTGGGATGCGAATCTTTAGACAGCCCATCTGCTAGCACAGGGTTGGGACATACCATCCAACAGCTAAACCAATAGCAGCTTCCATCTGCTTTTGTAAATGAAGTTTTACTTTTATATCCATTTGTTTATATATTGTATTTAACTCCTTTCATAATATAATAGTACAGTAATCAACACAGGGTCCCTATAGTACACAGAGCCTAAAATATTGTCTAGCTTTTTACAGAAAAATTTAATCAACTTTTGTCCAGATAGCAACTGTACCTGTCAACAAACCTCATACTTTTCTTTTTTGTTGCTCACTTTTCTCTCCATAGGTCTTCCCAGGTGGCTCAGTGGTAAAAAATCCACCTGAAGATGCAGGAGATGGGGGTTTGAGCCCTGGGTTGGGAAGATTTCCTGGAGAAGGTAATGGCAATCTACTTCAGTATTCTTGGAGGGAGATTTCCATGGACTGAGGATCCTGGCGAGCTACAGTCCATGGTGTTGCAAAGAGTTAGACATGACTAAGCCAGCACACACGAATCCTCTCCACATGAAATGCTAGTTTCTCAAACCAGGTCCAGCAAAAGTCAAACTATCCCACAGGTTAGAGCTTTATATGAAATGAATCAAATTGCATATATCATTTGAAAGCTTGTTTTGAAATTTAACATTAATTTCTGAGATTTATTGATATTGCTCACTACAAGTTTAGTTTATTAATTTAAACTGTTAAAGAGTATTTTGCTATATGAATAAACTACGATAAATCCCTTCTGTTGCTTAATGGATATTTGGGTTGGGTCTAATACTATGATTTTTTCTTAGTCCTGTTTCTATGAATGCTCTTGTGCATGTCTCCTGATTTACAGAGTGACAGTTTCTTTAGAGAATATATCTAGGTGTTGATTTATTTCCCAGAATAAATTAACCTTTTGTGGTTTTAGTTTCCATTTTTGTCATTGCAAATAACATTGTGTATCTTTCAGACAGGACCATCTTCTATTAAAAAATCTATTTATTTAAATTTTGGACTATTTTTCCCCTTTAGCTTTCACTTTTTTTTTTATCAAATTGAAGGTGTTTTTGTTTATATATGGGCTTCTCTGGTGGCTCAGAGGTTAAAGCATCTGCCTGCAATGCGGGAGACCTGGGTTTGATCCCTGGGTTGGAAAGATCCCCTGGAGAAGGAAACGGCAACCCACTCCAGTATTCTTTCCTGGAGAATCCCATGGATAGAGGAGCCTGGTGGGCTACAGTCCACGGGGTTGCAAAGAGTCGGACATGACTGAGCGACTTCACTTTGTTTATATATATCAGATACTGCTGCTGCAGCTGTTGCTGCTACTGTCGCTTCAGTGGTGTCTGACTCTGTGCGACCCCATAGACAGCAGCCAACCAGGCTCCTCCGTCCCTGGGATTCTCCAGGCAAGAATACTGGGGTGGGTTGCCATTTCCTTCTCCAATGCACGCAGGCATACTAAGTCATTTCATTGGTGTCTGACTCTTGGCGATCCTATGGACTATAGTCAACCAGGCTTCTCTGTCCATGGGATTTTCCAGGCAAGAGTACTGGAGTGGGTTGCCATTTCCTTCTCCAGGGGATCTTTCTGACCCAGGGATCAAACCCAGGTCTCCTGCATTGCAGGCAGATGCTTTACCCTCTGAGCCACCAGGGAAGCCCATATCAGATACTGCTGCTGCTGCTGCGAAGTCGCTTCAGTCATGTCCGACTCTGTGCGACCCCAGAGACGGCAGCCCACCAGACTCCCCTGTCCCTGGGATTCTCCAAGCAAGAACACTGGAGTGGGTTGCCATTTCCTTCTCCAAGGCATGAAAGTGAAAAGTGAAAGTGAAGTCGCTCAGTCGTGTCCGACTCCTAGCGACCCCATGGACTGCAGCCCACCAGACTCTTCCATCCATGGGATATTCCAGGCAAGAGTACTGGAGTGGGGTGCCATTGCCTTCTCCTAGTTTTTGCCAATTACATATGGTAAATATCTTATTAATTTTATGGCATGTCTCCCCACTCTAGATATAAGGCCTTTCAAAAAGAAATTCATAATTTGAATGTAGTTCATATTTTTTCTATATGGTATGCAATTTCATATCTTGTTTATTAAACCCTTTCCTATCCTAAGTTCACACAGGCAATGTTCTGTATTATATTCTAAAAATGTTAACTAATCCAGAATTCAGTTTTCTATAACAATACAGGAAGTTAATTTAATTTTTATATTAATGACTATTTTTTCCATCATCATCTATTGAGAAGTATTTCTCCACTGTTTTGTAATGCTAACTCTGTATCAAAAATTTTAAAAAATTGCTATGTGTAAAGTTCTCCTAATTCTATTATTTCTGATTGTTCTAATTGAAACAATATAGTGTCTTAATTGTTTAATTTTGTCTGTATTCAATTTGTATATTTTGAGTCAACATTATGTCTCCATTAAAAAACAGTTATATCTTTCTGTCAAATCAAACCTTTTATCATTATACATTGACTCTGTTATTTATATTCTTTACTTCTACTAATGCATTTTGCTCTCAAGTTTTCTCTTTAATATAACTACATAAATATTATTATGAAGAATGTTCACCAGATGTGTCTTTACTTATCTATGAAATGTCAATTTTAGTATGCACAGAAATTTTATTTGTAGAGCAAACTGTTTTGCAATGAGTTGTACTGTTGTTGAATAACTATTTGAAATCTGTCTCTGCATGACCTTTATGTAAATTTTCTGAATGTGATAATTATCACCATGCCTCACACAACTCTGCACAGCACCCATCACTAGAGAAAGCACATCACTGGATACAACCCATAATGACCTCTATTAACCTTTCCACTGAATTATCTAATGCAGTGTAAATGATTAAGAAGCAATTTAAAATCAATAAATTTTTTACTTTATCAATAAAAACTTAAGTGAGGAAACAGAAAATGTATCACCTTGAATAACACATATAGTAGGCACACTGGTAAGATGGCAGTGGCCAGTAATACAAGAGTTGCGTCATGATAAGTCGCTTCAGTCATGCCTGACTCTTTGTGACCTCTTTACAGCCCTCTTTATGGGCTGTAGCCTGCCAGATTCCTCTGTCCCCGGGATTCTCCAGCCAAGAATTCTAGAGTGGATTGCTATTACCTCTTCCAGAGGATATTACTGAGCCAGGAATTAAACCCGTGTCTCTTATGCATCCTGTATTGATAGGAAGGTTCTTTACCGCTAGCACCACCTGGGAAGTAAGTGACTAAAATGACAGTAATAAAGAACAATTTCATATAAAAGTTTGCAGAAGCTTGATGGCTATACAGATATAACTGTATCCACTTATTATTAATAGTTAGCATACTTGAAAACAAATCCTTGCATGAATATTACATGTTCTGCAAATAACAAACCAAACTACTAAAAATGTGTTATTCAAATTTGTAAATGAATTCTTGAAAATGAATGACACTTTGGCAAAATACATTACACATGTAGTTATAATTCTGATTTTTATTTTATTTTATTAGTATTATTTTTTTTTACTTTACAATACTGTATTGGTTTTGCCATACATCAACATGAATCCACCACAGGTGTACACATGTTCCCAATCCTGAACACCCCTCCCACTTCCCTCCCCATACTATCCCTCTGGGTCATCCCAGTGCACCTGTATGCCCCAAGCATCCTGTATCCATACTGTACCCTTACCTGAGGCTTCCCTGGTGGCTCACTGGTAAAGAATTTGCCTGCCAATGCAAGATACATCAGTTTGCTCTCTGAGTTGGGAAGATTCCCTGAAGAAGGAAATGGCAACCCAGTCTAGTATTCTTGCCTAGGAAATCCCAGGGACAAAGGAGACTTGTGGGCTACAGTCCATAACATCGCAAATGAATCAGACACAACTTAGTGACTAAACAACAACAACCCTTATATGATATAAACATATACAGTTTTGTATCAGGAAATTGCTTAAAATCCTAAGATTTCAATAACATATATTTTATTCATAGAGAAACTGGTCCTCTTATGTAGAATTTTCCTATATATTTAATCATTAAAATAACTAAATTTTAGTGAATTTAAAATATTCCAAAATCCTAGAGTCCTGTATACTTTTATTTTCAGATGAATAATTAGAATCAAATGAGTCACTCCAATCTTTAATAGACAAAATGTTTATCTGCAGTTTAAACAGTACAAAAAACTGTGAAAAAATCACTCTTTATAGATTGTTTGAAGGGCAGCCTTGGATATTAAAAATATCTAACTGTTGTATATTAGAATAAAGTATAAAGGCAATGTAAAACTGTGAGTCTGAGTTTGTGTGTGTGTACACTTACATATACATATATGTATATATATACACCTATATACACATGTATAGATATGTTAATCTCTGTAAACATATATATGTATGATCATACATACATATATACACAAAAATGTCTTCACATGTGTCTTAAAATGTATGGACCTAGAACGAAGATTAAATTTTGGAAAAACTGACTAATAATGCTTAGTCAATGTTATAACTTGAATCTGAAAGAAAGACTGTGAAGGTAGGAGTAGCACCAGCTGTATGCTTAAGGAAAATTTTCATCATCTTAAAAATTTAATGAAAAAAGGGCTTAGTCAATTAAATGAAAAATCCATTACGATTATCATAATAAATAACAATATTTTCTGAGTTTAAGATTTTTAAAATTCTCACAAACTTAAATATAATTTAAAATATAAAATTAATGAAATTATTGCAATGTGCTTTCCTTCAGTGAGGGCACATTTGAGGCATTTGCTATTGTCTCCTTATACAAAAAAATACTTCACCATCAGTGGAGACCCTGAAGAATTTAGTCTGGTTGATATCACCAGGGATGGTGGTGAAGAGACCTTCAAAATTCTTTGCCTCCATAAAAACAAAAAGAACACTGGAAAAACTGGCAAAGTCAACTTTTTTAGAAATCAAAACTAAGCAAAATCTTTTAATAATACAGGTAGTGTTAATCTGAGAAAAAGTAGCTGAATCTTGATAAGAACAGGAGGCTTCATGATATTTTCCCTTGCCATAATACCATCCTTGTCTTTCCAAATATGTGTTTGCCTAGAAAACCAATAATCACCAAAAACAAAACAAAACAAAAAAACTAGAAGTGTAACAATGTCAGCAGGGAACACTATGAATTTAGTGCAACTCCAAGGCTTGTTTTCCAGATAACTGTTATGATTTGATCTGCTTGAAAGTTTCCAGGTAAATCTCACATGCTAGTAAAGTAATGCTCAAAATTCTCCAAGCCAGGCTTCAGCAATATGTGAACCGTGAACTCCCTAATGTTCAAGTGGGATTTAGAAAAGGCAGATGAACCAGAGATCGAATTGCCAACATCCACTGGATCATGGAAACAGCAAGAGAGTTCCAGAAAAATATCTATTTCTGCTTTATTGACTATGCCAAAGCCTTTGACTGTGTGGATCACAATAAACTATGGAAAATTCTGAAAGAGATGGGAATACCAGACCACCTAACCTGCCTCTTGAGAAATCTGTATGCAGGTCAGGAAGCAACAGTTAGAACTGGACATGGAACAATAGACTGGTTCCAAATAGGAAAAGGAGTACGTCAAGGCTGTCACCCTGCTTATTTAACTTATATGCAGAGTACATCATGAGAAATGCAGGACTGGAAGAAACACAAGCTGGAATCAAGATTGCCGGGAGAAATATCAATAACCTCAGATATGCAGATGACACCACCCTTATGGCAGAAAGTGAAGAGGAACTCAAAAGCCTCTTGATGAAAGTGAAAGAGGAGAGTGAAAATGTTGGCTTAAAGCTCAACATTCAGAAAACGAAGATCATGGCATCCGGTCCCATCACTTCACGGGAAATAGATGGGGAAACAGTGGAAACAGTGTCAGACTTTATTTTTGGGGGCTCCAAAATCACTGCAGATGGTGACTGGAGCCATGAAATTAAAAGACGCTTACTCCTTGGAAGGAAAGTTATGACCAACCTAGATAGCATATTCAAAAGCAGAGACATTATTTTGCCGACTAAGGTCCGTCTAGTCAAGGCTATGGTTTTTCCTGTGGTCATGTATGGATGTGAGAGTTGGACTGTGAGGAAGGCTGAGTGCCGAAGAATTGATGCTTTTGAACTGTGGTGTTGGAGAAGACTCTTGAGAGTCCCTTGGACTGCAAGGAGATCCAACCAGTCCATTCTGAAGGAGATCAACCCAGGGATTTCTTTGGAAGGAATGATGCTAAAGCTGAAGCTCCAGTACTTTGGCCACCTCATGCGAAGAGCTGACTCATTAGAAAAGACTCTGATGCTGGGAGGGGTTGGGGGCAGGAGGAGAAGGGGACGACAGAGGATGAGATGGCTGGATGGCATAACGGACTCGATGGACGTGAGTCTGAGTGAACTCTGGGAGATGGTGATGGACAGAGAGGCCTCGCGTGCTGCGATTCATGGGGTCGCAAAGAGTCGGACATGACTAAGCGACTGAACTGAACCGAACTGAAATCCCATATGCAAAACATCTCTTTACTTGACCTGACTCAGAGCATTCAAGGACAACCTTTTCCCCATGGGCATGTGTCATAAAGAATCATCAAAAATTGGCAAACATTATAGGTAGCCACAGTGGTACAACAGTTGGAGAAAACAACAAATGGGGCAAAAAGAGTAAAAGGAATGAGGTATCCATCAGTTCAGGTCAGTTCAGTTCAGTTGCTCAGTCGTGTTCAACTCTGCTACCCCAGGGACTGCAGCATGCCAGGCCTCCCTGTCCATCACCAACTCCTGGAGCCTACTCAAACTCATGTCCATTGAGTCGGTGATGCCATCAAACCACCTCATCTTCTGTCATCCCCTTCTCCTCTCGCCTTCAATCTTTCCCAGCATCAGGGTCTTTTCTAATGAGTCAGGTGGCCTGACTTCGCATCAGATGGCCAAAGTATTGGAGTTTGAGCTTCAGCATCAGTCCTTCCAATGAATACTCAGGACTGATTTCCTTTAGGATGGACTGACTTGATCTCCTTGAAGTCCAAGGGACTCTCGAGAGTCTTTTCCAACATCACACTGGGAAAGCATCCAGTCTTTGGCACTCAGCTTTCTTTACAGTCCAACTCTCACATGCATACATAACTACTGGAAAACCATAGCCTTGACTAGACAGACTTTGTTGGCAAAATAATGTCTCTGCTTTTTAATATGCTGTCTAGATTGGTCATAACTTTTCCTCCAAGGAGCAAGTGCCTTTGAATTTCATGGCTGCAATCACCATCTGCAGTGATTTTGGAGCACCCCCCCCAAAAAATAAAAAAAACAAAAATCTGCCACTGTTTCCACTGTTTCCCCATCTGTGTGCCATGAAGTGATGGGACCAGATGCCATGGTCTTATTTGGCTGAATGTTGAGTTTTAAGCCAACTTTTTCACTCTCCTCTTTCACTTTCATCAAGAGGCTCTTTAGTTCTTTGTTTTCTGCCATAAGGGTGGTATCATCTGCATATCTGAGGTTACTGATCTTTCTCCCAGCAATGTTGATTCCAGCTAATGCTTCATCCAGCCTAGCATTTCACATAATGTACTCTGCATATAAGTTAAATAAGCAGGGTGACAATATACTGCCTTGATGTACTCCTTTCCCGATTTGGAACCAGTCTGTTGTTCCATGTCCAGTTCTAACTGTTGCTCCCTGACCTGCATACAGATTTCTCAAGAGGCAGGTCAGGTGGTCTGGTGTCCCCATCTCTTTGAGAATTTTCCACAGTTTGTTGTAGTTCATACAGTCAAAGGCTTTGGCACAGTCAATAAAGCAGAAATAGATATTTTTCTGGAACTCTCTTGCTTTTTCTATGATTCAAAGAATGTTGGCAATTTAATCTCGGGTTCCTCTGCCTTTTTTAAATCCAGTTTGTAGATCTGGAAGTTCATGGGTCACATACAGTTGAAGCCTGGCTTGGAGAATATTGAGCATTACTCTACTACTATGTGAGATGAGTGTGAGATGAGTTCCTTAAAAGTTTTTTTAAGGAAATCTCTGTCAATCATTAACTAATCAGGGACTTCAATGACCATATATGAAAATAATATGATTTTGCAGAATTACTTCAAAAAGTCATTAAATAAATAGCAGCATCAACAATAAATAGCAACACAAAGTCATGAAGAAAAATAGGAAGCAGTCAATAGAATCTGTCTATAGGAATGTCCCTTCATTGGACTTTGTAGGCAAAGACTTCAAGTGGTAAACTTTAAATATGTTCAAAGAAATAGGTAAGTATGTGAATGGTATCTAACTATATAGAGATTACAAATAAAAACACAGAACTTATTTTAAAGACACAAATAGAAATTTGGGGATTGAAAAGTACTATCTCTAAAGTAAAAAAAAAAAAACAAAAAAAAAAAAACCAGGAGGACCCAAAAAAATATTTAAATAAGCAGAATTAAAAATAAGAAAACTTGAAAATAATTTCATTGAGATTATCTAGTCCGAGGAACAAAAAGAACAAAAAAGGAAGGAAAATGAACAGAGCCCCAGAAACCTATGAGACACCGTCAACTCTACCAGCATATCTATAAAGGGAGTTCCACAAAGACAGTAAACTGAGGGGAGAAATAAGGAGATAGAAGCAATATTTAGTGAAACAATGGCCAAAAAAAATCTGATTTAATGAAATATGTGAATCTACATATCCCCAAACTCAAGAATCTCTAAGATAAATCAATGACATACACACGAAGATATATCAAATCTGTCTAAAATCAAGACAAAGAAAGATTCTTGAAACAACAAAAGAAATGTGACTCAATATGAGGGATGCTCAAAAAGTTAACAACTAATTTGTCATCAGAAACCTTGGAGGCCAGAATACAATGAGAAAACACAGTCAAGGTATGTGTAGCAAGGGAGGGAAAGAACAGTTAAACAATAATTCCATGGTTAGCAAAATACACTACAGCATGAAGAAGACATTAAAATATTACCGAACTATTTGTGTCTTTGTGGGAACTCATGTACACCCACAGTGGATTCATGTCAAGGTATGGCAAAACCAATACAGTATTGTAAAGTAAAATAAAGTCAAAATAAAAATTAAAAAAATAAAAATAAATTAATACATCATGAAAATAATAACCAAAAGAAAACTGCATAGACTATACTGACCATCACACAAAATAGACATAGACTTTAAGCTAAAAAGTATTGCTAGAGACAAACCATGATACTTTATAGTGATAAAAGGGTAATTCCATCAAGAAAAAGATACATTATCTATAAACACATATACTTGTAGACTGTTGACATTTGCCCCAGCCAAAGATCCTATGTCCTAATCTACGTATCCTATGAATGTTACCTTATGTGGCATACATTATTTTACAATGATTTAATCATACATTTCAGATATAATATATTTAGGGATCTTGAGATAGAAAGATTATCCTGAATGATACAAGTGGGCCCTTTATCCTTATAAGAGGGAGAAAGGAGATCTGACATAGAAGAGAAAGAAATTATGTAAAAATTGACCAAAGAGAGATTTGAAGATTGCACTAATGTGACCACAATCCAAGACATGTTAGAAATCATTAAAAACTGGAAAAAGACGAGATATTGAATCTCTGCTAGAACCTCTAAAGGGATTGCACCCTTGTAGATGTCTTGATTTTGGCCTAGGGAAACTATTTCAGACCCCAGGCCTCCAAAACTGAGAAAGATTACTTCTGTTGTATTAAACCACTGTTTCTGGTAATTTGTTACAGTAACCATCAGAAAATAATACAATAATCCTACAAACAGAGTGCAAAAGTTTATTAAATAAAACTAAAAAAAAAATCAAAAAATAAATGGGCAAGAATAGTGGAAGACTTCAAAATCTCAGTTTTGTCAATAGATACAAGATAGAAGGATCAACATAGATATAGATGTGCACATAAGTATAAACAACTTAGAACTAACAGATACCTTTGCTCACTCCACTCAATAAGAATAGAGTATCATAATGTTCTTAAGTGCGTATAGATATTCCACCAGTATAGATCATGCATGCATGCATGCTCAGCCACTAAGTTAGGTTCCACTCTTGGCAACCCCATGGAGTGTAGCTGGTCAACCTCCTCTATCCATGGAATTCTCCAGGAAAGAATACTGGAGTTGGAGTGGGATGCCATTTCCTTCTCCAACTTATAGACCATATATTATGCAATAAAACAATCTCAATATACTTAAAGGATAGAAATCACACAAAGTTCCCTGATCACAGATAATGAAGTTAGAAAGAAATGTAAGAGTGAAATTTGGGAAATCACAAATATTGGAAATTAAATCACATACTCCTGAAAAGCCAATAAGTCAAAGAAGAAATTACAAGAAAGTTGGGCTTTCCTGGTGGCTCAGATGGTAAAAAATCTACCTACAGTGCCAGAGACCTGGATTTGACCCCTCAGTCAGGAAGGTCCCTGGAGGAAGAAATGTCAACCCACTCCAGTTTTCTTCCATAGAGAACTCCATGGACAGAGGAGCTCGGTGGATTACAGGGCTACAGTCCATGGAGTCACAGAGTTGGACATGACTGAGTGACTAACACTTTCACAGGAGACTTAGAAAATATTGATAGTTCAGTGATCCCTAGGTTGGGAAGATCCCTCTGAGAAAGGAAAGGCTACCCACTCCAGTATTCTGGCCTGGAGAATTCCATGGACTGTGCCACGGGGTTGCAAAAGTCAGACACAACTGAGTAACTTTCACTCACTTTATCAGTATTAAATTGCCTTTTACTGATCTTAACAAGTTTATCTTACAATTCCTACAGAAATGTTCCATACCCAGAACTGCCAAAACTATCTTACAACAAAAAGAAAGTTGGCAGACTTACAACTCATGATTTCAAAACTTACTGTAAAATCATGGTATTCATATTACTATATTTTATGTGGTTCAGGCATATAGATGTGTATGTGTGTGTGTATTTCTCTTGGTGGAACAGAGAGTTCAGAAATGACACTGATAGTCAATTGAACAAATGTGCCAGGATAATTCATTAGGGAGAGAATAGACTTTTTGAAAAATTTACTTGGACAAGCAGATATCCACACTCATGTGATTAAAACTGGATCCCTTCCTCACATCATATTTTAAAACTAATACATTAAAGACCTAAGTGTAGTAGCCAAAACAATAACAGAAGAAAAGAGAGGTATAAATATCATAATCTCGAGTTTCGCAATGTTTCTTAATTATGATACTAAAGGCAAGAGCAATTTTAAAAAGACATATATTGGATTTCTTCAAGATTAAAAATGTTTTTGTTGCAAAGGATATCATCAATATAATGGAAACCAAATGTACAGTATGGTATAAAATATTTGTGAAACAACTGTCAGATTAAACAGCTAGTCTGTATAAATAAATACTGAAGCTCAATAACAAAAATACAAAGAACCTAATTTAAAAAATAGGCAGAGACTCTGAATAAAATATTTCCCCCCCAAAAAAGATATAAAAAGGGCTAATAAACACAGAAAGAGATGCTCAACATCAATAAGAATAAGACATTTCAGGAAAAAAAACAAAAACAAAAACCACTGTTAATTCTTAGTAGACATACAACTCAACTGATAGAAATTGAAGTGTGTTCCATAAGAAAGAATCATCTTCTGGACCTACTACTAGCTGCAGAGTACTGTGGATATAAGACAAGTGAACTTCAACATTAATCTGTTTACTAAAGGTCAGCTGGAGGAGATCTTATTATACTATCGAAAACCTCATTTCACAGAGCCTTTAGTACGGATCTTTTCAGCTGTGATTTTCCCCTTTAACCATTCTTCTCATAAACAACTAACTTAGTCAATGTACCCTGAACATGATTGATAAGAAATCTCTGAGTCATCTTCCTGGTTACCCATACCCAATACTTGAGCTAAGGTTCCTTTCTTCACTAGCAAAACCTGAGTTCTAAGCTGTCTTTTTCTTCCTTATGTCTTATACTTGCTTTATTTCTAATGTTCCATCACTCATGATCTTCTTTCTACATCTTCTAATCTTGGAACCTCTTTCATAGGATTTAGGAAGGCTCTGAGTAGGGTAACCAGCCCATCATCATCTCTCTTTTAACTCCAGAACAAGAAGAACTGAGTGAATCAAGTTAAATCTTCCCAAAGATCCTTCCTACCAACTGGTAGGTTGTTCCTGGAAAATTTCATAATAGTTTTGAAACTGCAATGACTCCAAAGCATAAGACCTTCTGAAAGTCTACCCAACAAAGCTTTTCACAATTGTATTCCTGGAGGTTATGGGCATTGATAAGTTTCCAATATCCACCTTCATTTAATTTACAATGGAAATAAAGAATGAGATTTCTAGATCAACACAAGAGTGTTACACTTTCTGGGATAATGCAACAATAACCAAATAGACAAAAGGAGGTTCTATCCCTAATGAACAGTAACTGAGAGGTTATTAACTAGAGAGCTTTACACATGGTCCCACTTGTTTCCTGAAAGGAAGAAAAATTTTGCTCCCTACTATGAACAAATAATCTTGGAGAAGTTCTAGACCCTTGTGTTCTTTGAAATGGAAATAAGAGCCTCCAGAGGAAAAATAAGACAAGAATCTCTAGGTTTACAACCTTTGAAAAGTCTCCATGATTTCAGGCTTTATTCTTCTCTGAAATGTAAACATATATATCAGGGGAGATAAATTTCTCCAGATGTTGTTGTTTAGTTTCTGAGTGCTGTCTGACTCTTTGTGACCCCATGGACTGCAGCATGACAAGCTTCCCTGTCCTTCACTATCTCCTGGAGTTTTCTCCAACTCATGTCCATTGAGTCAGTGATGCCATCCAACCATCTCATCTTCTGTCACCCTCTTCTCCTCCTGACCTCAATCTTTCCCAGCATCAGGGTCTTTTACAATGAGTTGGCTCTTTGCATCAAGTGGACAAAGTATTGAAGCTTCAGCTACAGTATCAGCCCTTCCAAAGAATATTCAGGGTTGATTTCCTTTAGGATTGACTGGTTGTTCTCCTTTTGTCCAAGGGACTCTCAAGAGTCTTCCCCAACACCACAGTTCAAAAGCATCAATTCTTCAGCACTCAGCTTTCTTTACAGTCCAACTCTCACATTTGTATATGACTACTGAAAAAAACCATAGTTTTGACTAGATGAACCTTTGTCTACAAAGTGATATCTCTCCTTTTTAATATGCTGTCTAGATTTGTCAAAGCTTTTTTCCAAGGAGCAAGAGTCTCTGAATTCCATAGCTGCAGTCACCAACCGCAGTGATTTTGGAGGCCAAGAAAATAAAATCTTTCACTTCCCATTTTTCCCCCTATCTGTTTGCCATGAACAGATGGGACCAGATGCCATGGTCTTTGATTTTTGAATGTTGAGTCTTAAGCCAGCTTTTCCACTCTCCTCTTTCACTTTCATCAAGAGGCTCTTTAGTTCCTCTTCTCTTTCTGCCATTAGAGTGGTGTCATCTGCATTTCTGAGGTTACTGATATTTCTGCTAGCAATCTTTCTGCTAGCTTGTGCTTCAGCCAGCCCAGCATTTCACATCATGTACTCTGCATATAAGTTAAATAAGCAGGGTGACAGTATACAGCCTTGATATACTTCTTTCCCAACTTTTTAACCAGCCCATTGTTCCGTGTCCAGTTCTAGCTGTTGTTTCTTGACCTGCACTCAGGTTTCTTAAAAGGCAGCCAAAGTGATCTGGTATTCCCATCTCTTTAAGAATTCTCTACAATTGCTGTGATTCACACTGTCAAAGGCTTTAGTGTAGTCAATCAAGCAGAAATAGATGCTTTTCTGGAATCTCCTTGCTTTTACTATGATCCAAGGAATGTTGGCAATTTCTCCAGAGAGTCTTTCATTATCTTATCATCCTTTAAATTCCAAGGGTTGTCTTTTAACCCAGTTATCAGATTTCTTTTTCAGGAAACCCAAACCATGCAGAAAGGAAAATTCACTCTGTAGCTCCACAGTTATGCTCTCACAATCTGTGCTTTACAGTGCTGCCCAAACACTAGCCCTGCCTCCATGTAAGTTCCTTTTTTTTCACTCCTATGACACCCATGCATTTCTCTATTTTTGGCTTAGCCCGGATTCTGAAATACTAGTGCACTATTTCCTAATACTAAATCTGTGTTTCATATTCTGCTATTGAGATTTTCTGTCTACCTTAGGTGGGACAGATCACGTATAATGAGCCTTGAACAGTAAAGTACCCAGAGAGGTCAATTCCTTGCAGCCAGCTCTCATGGATGGGTGAAGCTTCATTGTAAGGTTGCCTGAATCACTTCTTCAAATCTAGGCTCACTCTAGAATGTCAAGATATCCAATTATTTTTGAGGTCTCAGCCACCTCACAGTTCCACCAGAAATCCCATTTACCTCCACTTGACCATCAAGAAAGTGTATCTCTTCATTCTGAAACCCTCCCAGGAAGCATATAACTAAGTCCCTTAGCAAATTAAAGACACCTTCTCTTAGCTTTTTGCTTAATTAACATTATTGGGCTGGCCAAAATGTCTGTTTGGGTGTTCCCAAACAGACATTTTGGCCAGCCCAACACATTTTTTTTTTTAACCTTGCCAGGTAAGTACCTTAAACTACATGTTGATTGTTGAGAAAGTATGTTCCAAATTTTAGTAATACCTCCACCAGTCTCAACAGAACTATATACATATGTGCATAAACATACTCTCAGTAATTTAATATTGCCTGTGGATTGAGTGCTTATGGAAAATAATTTACAATAAAGAAAGGAGTTTCATGCCATATCTACATATCCAGGAAATATTTTGGGGCAATAGAGTAGAAAGAACATTGTGAAAGATTACCTATCCCAAACAGAGACTTCCTGTTTTTGATATCCCAGTAACTTTATAAGAAAAATTGAAGTAAGCTGAAGTGAACTCCACAATAGTGAAAGTGAACTCATAATACTTTCAGTATTTTTAGGGAATAGATAAGGATGACTATAACGACCACCTACAAATAAACCAAAAACTCTTTTCTCCCAGTATTTTAAATATAAACACTCAAATATTTAGCAGGAACAACAACAACAACAAAACTCTGGATGATCTGACCCTTGCTCTAGCCAAACTAGTCTGCCTTTATATCTTCAAGTGTATAATTTTCTCCCATGTTAGGGATTTTGCAATTTCTCTGCCCATTGACTGAAGCATTTTTTACATCTCCCATGTTGTATTTTTTGGAATATATTAATAAGCTGTATTGCAACCGTATTTCTTTCATTTCAACTGGTTAACTCATATTGAAATTATCCTGTTTAGTTATCTCATTGAGCATATCTCCTCCACCACGCATTACCTGTTCCTTGAGAACAGAGGCCATTTATTTGTTTGCCCCCTATTGCGTCTTTGCTGTGTACAGTGCCTCACAAAGAATAGGTCTTCAATAAATTTTTGTGAATAAAATTGGTGAATAAATCAGAAGATTTCCTTAGGAAATATAATGGTGTATATATCTATTTATTGGCAGTAATGAAAGCTATGACCATTTATCAGGTCTGTTGGGAGAAAGCAGAGTGAGAAAAGGGTCAAGAAATAAACTTTGAGGGACTCAATAAATAATGGCTGGGCAGAGAAGGATGCTGCTGCAAAGAAGTCTGAAAATACATAGACAGAGTGTTGGAGAAACACCATCAGACCATGGTGTCAGAAAAATATAGGAAGAGAATGGCAATGGAAAGACCAAGGGAAGCAAGTACTCAGAAATACCCACTAGATTTGGCAAGGAGGCCACTAGGAGTCACAGAGAAAGTTGTTAGGATAGGTTTATGATAATGGAAGTCATATCATATCAACAAATCTCAGGACCAATGCTGAACTATATAATCTGAAGGAGTTATCATCCCAGAAATTGTCCCTAAATATAACATGTAAAATCAAATATTAATCTGATAGAGCTTTCTCAATGTAATTACATATCAGTAATTAATTCAGTTACCCTTTTTCCTCAATGCATTGCCTCATTTATTTCAGTATGAAAGCACAATTCACAAAAGATTTCATTCCCCCCAGATCATGGTAGCATATATTGGGCTGTTATCAATTTGCTAATAATCCATCTCATAGCTCTTACGGATGCATAATATTCACTGAAGTCAATAAGAATTATGGCCACAGAAGTGCTACAAGGCTGAATCTTTAATATTCAAGAATACATTGTCCACACATACCCAAATGGAATTCCCAGGTGGCTCAGTGGTAAAGACTCTACCTGCCAATTCAGGAGATGCAGGAGACTTGGATTCAATCCCTGGGTCTGGAAGATCTCCTGGAGAAGGAAATGGCAACCCATTCCAGTATTCTTGCCTGGGAAATCCCATGCACAGATGAGCCTGGCAGTCTACAGTCCATAGGGTTGCAAATGATCGGACATGACTGAGTGACTGAACACACACATACACTACCAAATAGTACTTAGACAGTCTTCGAACATAATTCTTATATTATAAAACCTTTCATGTCTTTTCTTTCAGGGAGAAATAAAAAATGGTGGAGATTTAAATATGTTATACTCTGGAAACAGTGTGCTTATGAAACAGCAAGGGGGATTTTCAAAACTTGTTCATCTAAATGTAGACAACTATTGTAGGAGCAATGAATTAAGAGGTCACAGTATTAGACTATAGGTATGATCTTGGGGGAGGAAATGGCAACTCACTTGAGTATTCTTGCCTGGAGAATCCCATGCACAGAGGAGTTCTGACAGTCTACAGTACGTGCCGTCGTAAAGAGCCGGATATGACTAAATGACTGAGCATGCACATGACCTGGCAGAGGCTTTTTAAAATAACAAAATTAACAGTCTTCTTAGGAAAATATTTCAATAAGATAATTATAACTAAATTTCTCACTAAACATTTGATATGTCAAAATAAATTTAAAATATAAATAAACCCACTACTAAAAATACTACATGAAATTTATATGAATACTACATGAAATGTACTTGGGTCAAGAATCTGAAACAGACGCGTTTCAGAAAAGGACATCAACGCCCACTCTGCTTCTTTTCTCAGATTTACCAGGCACATATATCCTTCAACGATGGTCCATGTGACATGGCTCTGCAGTGTCTCATTATTCATAAGCTGAAGCCTAGTTATGTTAGAACAGCAGTAGGAGGACCAAGCTAAGTAAATTGACGTCTGAAATCAGGTTCTATTCTGCCTTTTCCAACCACTGAAGTAAGGAGAATTCCTGAGTATATTTTATATGTTACTCAAGTGATTCAAAGAAATACATTTTGTTCTAGGAGCAAAATTAATTTAATTTGCTACATGAAGTACAAGCAACCTCTTAATGGCTTATATGCACACACACTTTAAAAATGACCTTAAATTATTTAGGCAGAATCCTATGTACAAATACTTAGTTTAGATGGAATATCTCTAACAAAACAAAAGGAGTTTTATCATACTGGCCATTGATAAATTGAGCCTACTTATTTCACTGCACCTAGATATCAGTGAGAATTAGAGAATATATCAAGAGCTTCCCTGTACCATTTTTTTTTCTAGATGACCCTTTGTTTCCTTTATTGATAACACCATAGAAAACAGGTTAATTAAGATGTTTCTAAAAATCAACAGCATCTAAAATGAAGTCTTTGTCATGTACAAGTTGGAGGGGGAGAGGAAAAGAAAAAGAAGGAAACAAATTCTTTAGCTAAGACTGAATATTATCAGATATCACTGATAATGTAAATAGCATTATTAAGAATTACTGCAGACAAATCCATTTGTATTCCTGGGATCAAATTCTTTGGGGAGATACGTACACCTCTTTCTGTTATCAGTATAGTACATTTATTCAATGCCAATAACATACCAGGTGCTGCAGCAGAAGCAAACCAGATGGTTCCAGAGTTTCCACATGGGAGAACAAACTTGGGCAAATCTTTGAATGCATCTTATTTAAATCTTTCTTACTCTGGTATAGAAAAGTGCCAACTGGAGTAAGTCACTGTGCTGTCGAAGGCAGAGTGAAATTAATGGAACATTATCAATATCTCCTCTAATTTTTATTGCTTGTGCTGCATTAGGCAAAATATCTATTTTTATAGTGGGATGAACATATATACAGAACGTTAAAAGACTCTGAAAAAAGTAAAATCCTGCTTGGTGAACATGTGTTAGCTATGACCACAATAATGAACTATAAATTAAGGTTTTAAAACACTACCTTCAGGTTGTAAAAATGTCGATCTATTAATATAACTATTGCCTAACTCCATACACCCAGACTTATTCACAGGGCATGTTTAGCAAGAGTATCTGTGATATTAGAAGCATTCTAAATTCTCCAAAGAAGGAAATTATTAAAAGAAAGTCCTATAATATTTACCCTAAATTGCTCTGTGTAAATGTTAAAAGAATGTGATTTATTTTCAGTTTCAGAACTGGAAAGGTATATATAATCTATAAGAATGAAAGAAAGTTTAAGGAAGTGTGGAACAGGAATTAAAATTTTAAAATGTATACACAGGTCAGCCAGGTAACATGAATGAAAGAAATAGATGTCAAGCTCAGCCTCCCTGGAAAATGGTGTCTGAAGCAAAGCTTAGGGGCTAATACTTTGTTGAAAGCTGTAATCCCAAAGCAGCAAGCACAGGGCAAAGGAGGACAGGTATAGAAAGCCAGGCAAAGTCAAGGTGGTGCTTTACCAGGCTGGTTATGGCTTCACAAAAACATCTGTTGGCTGCTTGGACAAAGACAATACCATGAGGAGAGCCTTAGAGAACTCCCTTCCTCTGTACATCAAAGGAAGGAGAGAGAGGGATCTAACTCCCTGAGATCTCCTACCCCTTACTGATTTGCATTTACTATAGGCATTCATTCCCTTTGCTTCCAGGTTATATCTTTAGGCTCTTTAGGTGGCTTCTAAGGAACCTATATCCCATCTCCCATTGTGGGGCACTTTTCATGAGTCTAGAAATTGTGGGATGAACAAGAGCCTTTTAGCATTTGAGTAGGTTATGCAAGATGGCCAGAGTTGTGTGGTTCCTGCTAGGTAGGAAGGAGCAATAGAGGCTATACCAGAGCTCATGCCAGAGTCACCCAACACCCACAGTGGAGGCTGAGGCCAATTTCAGCTGCAGTGGTAGCAGTAGCAACCAGGATCCTCCATGAGCTAATGGCCATGGGCCCAGCAGACAGCTGAAGCTAAGTGAATCAGAGTAGGCTCACAGACTGGACCTAGTATATTAGGCAGGACAAATTAAAACTGACACTCATCCCCAGTGAGGGGATAACATAAGGAGTTCTAGAAACAATGGGGAATGTGAGAGACCATGCTGCTATACCCAACTCTAGGAACCTGCCGCATGCAATAAGGCTGGGCCAAAATGCGGCATTAATTTTTATTTACATCAGGATTGGACAATACACAGGATTTCTATTCTCCCTGAAGTCTGGAAGCCCAATGAGAACCACAAGGTACGGTCTTAAGGTGAAGCTCATGAAAAGTGTCACAGATACATTTTAATTATATTTGAGATTCAGGAAAATAAAACCACAAATGAAAGTCACTTATGTCTATAGGTAAAATATTACATACAACTTTCCAAGGAAAGTCAGTCTGTCAAAGTGTGAATAATAATACTTATAACAATTTAAGGTTGTTCAACCTCAGATAATCTATCAAAAATATTTACCATATTTATATGTTAAAGATAAAATCTATCTATTCAATAGTAGAAATAAAATTCAACATTCACTAATAATGAAATGACTTCGCAAATATGAAATAAAAGAAACCTCCATAATTTAAAAAGCATTCAAATAAAAACTTACAGCATTTAAACCTACATCTACACCATCTATATCTATCCCTATACATATATATATAAAGAGAATTCATTAATTACATGAGATCTTTAACACCATGTCTATTGCACTGTCTCCATTACTTTGGTGAGACAAGTAATATTCCTGGGTCTTTATTTTCCTTTTGAAGATTTTGAAGAAATATATTTTCATTCCAATTCAGCTGGGTTTTTAAATAATTAAGATGATGGACACCAATTTTTCAACTGCTCTAGAAATAAATGTTAGTAGCCAGCACTTGAAGTTGAAATCTTCCTTTTATCCTGCCCGAAATAAGATGTCTTGTTGCTGTTGTTGTTGTTGTTGTTGTTGAAGTGCTATCATCACTATGTGGATAATACTTCTTGCTACTAACATGACTTCCTATTTTGTTTTCCAGCCTCAAATTTCAAAGTTGGCACCATAGCCTTGGCCTCCTTCCTCTGAGGAGCCTGAATTCAAAGGTGAGCCTTGCTGCTTTTATCAAGTCATTTAGCAGGAAGCTAGTGGAAGCAGCATCAGTTTTTAATTAAAATTTCAAAGACTGACTGTAAAAAGAAACATCTATTAAGTTGGTTTTAACCTAATATCAGGAAATGCTAACTACCTTCATGAATATATTTCCTTTCTGATAGCTAACTGTCTTTTGTAATCACACAAAAATAATCCATTTTTTGTAGAGTAACTAAAATGTCCTTATACTAACAAACATTTTAATGAATTGAAAAAAAAAAATCTCACTGCCATGCTATCTTCTGCTTACAATTCAAGATGGAAAAACTTTTACCGTATGCAATCTCACTGGACTTTAATCAGTTATCTTTTAACTAAATACTCAGGGGCTCAAAATAAACAGGAATTGGGACTCAGAAAAAAATACATTGTCAACTTATTTTAAACTTCTTTCTACTATAAGATGCAGGCTTCCCACTTTGGGGCACATACCCAAAAGAACTGAAATCTGGATTTGTAAGAAATGTCTGTACTCCCGTGTCCACTGCAGTATTATTCACAACAGCCAAATTATAGATACAATCTAAATGTTTATCAATAGAAGGATAAGGAAAATGTGTTATATACATATGTATATATGGGCTTCTCAGGTGGCACTAATAGCAAAGAACCCACCTGCCAATGCAGGAGATGCAGGAGACCCGGGTTCGATCCAGGTGTGGCCATATGGAACTGTAGCTGGCCAGGCTCCTCTGTCCATGGGATTCTCCAGACAAGAATAGTGGAGTGAGTTGCCATGCCCTCCTCCAGGGGATCTTCCCGACCCAGGGACTGAACCCACATCTCTTATATCTCTTGCATTGATAGGCAGATTCTTTACCACTAGTGCTACCTGGAAATCTTTTATATATATATATATTATTTTTTTTTTCCGTCTTAAAAAGAAGGAAATCTTGCTATACATGACTATATGAATGAACCTAGAGAACAATATGCTTTGGTGAAATAAGCCAGTCACAGAAGGACAAATGCTTTTACATATAAGAAGTGTCTAAAATAGTCGAACTCATAGATGCAGAGAGTAAGAATGGTGGTTACTGGGGTTGGGGAAAACGCAGAGCTGTTGTTCAATGGGTATATGGTATTAAGATGAGTAAGTTTTGGAGATCTGCTATAAAACCCAGTGCCTATAGTTAACAATGCTGTTTTGTACACTTAAAAATCTGTTAAGAGGGTAAATCACGTGTTGTGTTGTTCTCAAAATAAAAGGAAGCTCATTTTTACAAAGTTTAAGCAATGAAGACCCACTCAGAAGAACACAAAGGTATGCTTATGCAGGCACACTTGCGCAGACATATGCACACTTGCCTTCACTCACTGTGTCTCATAAAGAATCAGGCCAGGACCGTTTCCAAGCAACAGACTGAGGGTGATTTCAGGAGAGAAGATACTATAGAGGTAGGGTTAACAATCAGTGGGAGAATTGTTTCACTTCAAATTCAGTAGGAATAGGCAGAGAGACAAGAATATAATCAGAAGCAAAGGGATCTGTAAACAAGGTGAACAGAATGAAGTGAACAGCTTCTGAAATGTGAACAAAAATAAAATAACTTAGCGTGATTACCTGACCACCAGTTCTCATGGGGGTTACAGAAGTTTTAAGATAGGAACGGAGCTATTAAATATACTGAAGCAGTTTGAATAAATACTGGGTAGTTTTGGAAAGAAGATTTAAGAACCAAGATGAAGTTCAATATAAAATATAGATGAGAGTATCACAAGGACTGGACTTCTCTTTAGAATTACATTGCAAATGTGTCCAATAAAATTTTCTTGATGTAATTTCTAATTTATGACCATGGGCAGTCCTATTATAATTCTCTTCAATCTTCCTATTTCTGAAATATGCATACAAATCACATCCTTGTGGTCACAGTATTTTACTGAAATTTTGTTGTATTAAAGAGTACTCAGCATGTAAAATCTAACTTAATAGCTACGGCCTAGACAGTATTTTGCTATAAGGCAAAATTGCTTTAGGTTGCAGTTTGCAGAAAACATCTCACCTATAATGATTAAAGATTTTAATTTACCCTTATTCCTCCTAACTCCAGCATTTAGATGAGATTTTTTTTTCTTATTAATCCACTGTTACTGACAGTGTTGCCCATTCATATGACACTTTGAAATTCAGTTTCTTTAGCTCATTTACTACACTGCCTGACTTCTAACACAGGACTTGTCTCCCAGTATTTCTCCATCTTCAAAATGTAGCGACCCCATGGACTGTAGCCCACCAGGCTCCTCCATCCATGGCATTTTCTAGTCAAGAGTACTGGAGTGGGTTGCCATTTCCTTCTCCAAGAACCTTCTCAGGTGATATCAATTCTGTTCATATTAGCTATTAAGCTTCCCCATCATCCAATCAAAATCGCCATATCATTTAGCTTTCTTTATCATTTATTTCTCTAGCTTACTTCTCACTACACTTGACTCACTACCCAGACTAAAACTCAGTTTACTTCTTCATTTTAGCCTTTACTAACAGTGCCTGTCTTCCTAAGGCTCTTTCTCATCCCTCTGTCTCCATTACTATTCCCAGTCTTCTCTGAGTTGCTAATCTTTTATCCTGAATCATTCCTACTACCTTTTTTGTTAGTGTTAATATTTTTGAGAAAAAAAAAAAAAAAACAGAAAAATAGACTTTAATTACAATTGGAATGTCTTAACTCATTTTGTATTAGTTTTATGCAGAATTGCCCTGCCTATACCCAATCTCTTCTTCCATAAGCCAAAATCTCACTTTATTTTCTGAAAGTAGATGTTTCCAGAAGACTTGAACCATGTAGTAATGGTTTCATCTATTCTCCCCATATTTCAAAATACGTGTCACTATTATACCCTTACTTCTCTCCTTGGAAAAATATCTGTTTTTTCAAAGTTCGCTTTTTCTTCTAGACTTGTAATAGATCCCACTGCTGTCTCAACTCTTCGGGTTGTTTATACTTCTTTGATTCTTATTCTCTATTTCTAATCAAAGAAAGCTATTGTACCTACTTCAAAACTTCAAATAAATTATTGTTTAACATTTAAGTTACTCTCTTTATTTATTTCAAACTTTCTAAATGATCAGTATTCTATAGTTTCACACAATCTCCTCTTAGCCCCTATAATGCATATTTCAGTTTCCAGCATTTTAAAGTGATCAGACTTTTCTTATTTTTTGGTTAGACCATTGATATGTTTCCATCTTCCTTGAGCTTTTTTATATTATCTATCTTGCTGTATGCTTCCCTGGTGGCTCAGCTGGTAAAGAATCTGTCTGAAATGTGGGAGACCTGGGTTCAATCCCTGGGTTGGGAAGATCCCCTGAAGAAGAAAACAATGACACACTCCAATATATCTTGCTATATATTTTTTCTTGGAACTCTGGCTCTTCTGAAATACCATGTCTTTGCTCTTTAATTTCACCTTCTCCTGTGAGTACTGTCAAAATTTAAAGTCTTGGTCTTCTTGGTGAGAATATAAGCTCTTTTAAGGTGGTATAAAATTAATTTTACTAAATATGCTCTAATTTTTAGATTTCCTAAGAAGAATGAAAATTAACAAGGTCTTGCCCATAAATGAGAGCTTCTTTTACACTTGCATTAACAAATATAAATATGAGAAAACAAAGTCTCAATGGTGACTTTACTGTTGAGGTTCAGGCTGCACTTCATGAGAAAAATCACTAAATATTACAAGCAAAAGTTTGGAGTTTAGATGAGAATCAACCTTACAAACCCACCTCCATCACTCTTCTATGGAGGTTCCAATGACCAGCATTAACACTACATTTGAAAAATTCAATAAGATTCCTCAAAAGAGAGAAAGGAATCAGCATGACATTAGCGGACACAGTAAAGTATTAGAGGTCATCCTATGTATTTAAAGAATAGAGCAAAACAAAATGAATTTTAATTGTGAATCAGCAAAGTATAAACTGAAAATAGTAAACAATGCTTTAAAATGCTGTTATCGTTCAAGGAATACCATAAAAATGTTTCTAAACAGTGACAAAAGCAAATTTGTTGAAATGAATTTTCTGAGTTTTCAAGAAGACCTAGGTAATACATGGAGCAATTCCATTCTCATAAAAACAAAGCACTAATCATAGAAATATCACAGAATAATTACAGGGAATAAAAGGAAATATGAGGACCATAATTTTGAACTAGACGTAATCTCAAGCCTCCAAAAAAAATAAATAAATAAAGTGAAGAAAAACATCAACAAAGAAATATGCTCTTGTTTGGAACACTCTTTCTTGAAATCAATTTTTTCCAAGGAAAAGGAAGAATGAAAAAAAAAAAATCAAGAGTCATTCCACTTCTGGATATTTATCTGAGGAACATAAAGGTGCTAATTTGAAAAGATATATGCATCCCTATATTAATTGCATCAGTATTTATAATAGCCAAGATATGGAAACAACATATATTTCCATTGATGGATAAATGGGTGTGTGTGTGTGTGTGTGTGTGTGTATAAAGGGCTTCACTGGTGGCCCAGATGGTAAAAATCTGCCTGGAATGCAGAAAACCTAGGTTCAGTCCCTGAGTTGGGATTATCCCCTGGAGAAGAGAATGGCTACCTACTCCACTATTCTTGCCTGAAGAATTCCATGGACAGAGGAGCCTGGCAGTGTCCTCTGTCCAGGGGGTTGCACTGAGCAACTAGCACGCACGTGCACGTGCACACACACACACACACACACACACACACATATGACTCAACCATAAAAATAATGGAATCCTGACATTTGCAACAGCCTGGATGGACCTTGAAGGTATTATGCCAAGTAAAATAAGTTAGATGAAGATAGATAAACACTGTATGATTTTACTTATGTGTGGAATCTAAACAAAACAAACAAAAAAGAACAGACAAAATAAAATAAGAACAAACTCAGAGTAATGAGCACAGATTAGTGGTTATCAGAAGAGAAAGGAGCTAGGGGGTAAGCAAAATGGGTAAAGGAAAGAGGGTCAATTATATGGTGATGGACGGTAAGTAGACCTGAAGTTGTGATCACTTTGTAGTGTATGCAGATGTCAAATTATATAAGGCTATGCACCACAAACATTAAAAAACTGACTGAAATTACCTATGTTTATTAATCCATCAGAAAAAATATGAACATCTAGGGTTTATAGGAAAAATAATATGTCCAGTTAAACTTGAATTTCAGATTGTCAACAAATACTTTTAATATTATGTTTTTGGCTCAGAGGTTAAAGCATCTGCCTCCAATGCAGGAGACCCTGGTTTGATCCCTGGGTCGGGAAGATCCCCTGGAGAAGGAAATGGTAACCCATTCCAGTATTCTTGCCTGGAGAATCCCATGGATGGAGAAGACTTGTAGGCTACAGTCCATGGGGTCGCAAGGAGTCGGACACGACTGAGAGACTTCACTTTCAGTTTCACTATAAGGATCTAAGAGAATATTATTTGTGCTCATATCTAATTACTTCTGGTCCATCTCTCCACCCTACCAAGGTGATAAATTCTAACAGGGACCATAATCTTTCACATTTATTACTTTATCTTCCACCTGGAAAACTCCAAATTCTTAACTAAAGAACTGAAGTTTGAAGGTGGGACTAGAATCAACTTCATAGACTCACTTGTATCCTTGTTTTCTAATAAAGTTACCAAGCATTAGTAAAAACACAAAAATCTGTATCATACACTGAGAACTCAGTAAAACCCTCTTCACAAAGGGTAGGTTCTTGTAAAATAGTTATTTAAAATAGAGGAATGAAGGCAAAAGTTTCATACTGCTCTCTCTCTCCACTTCTGGCTTACTCCTATAGCAGTCAAGTTTTCCTTGGTTGCTGATACTACATGGTGGCTGACATAAGCAATCAACACCTCTACATTTCTCACTCAACTTCTCTCATTCTCTCTCAACTTCTTCTGTCAGACAAAATAATGACTCAACTAGGCTGGTAACTCACAAAATTTTGGAAGATGGGATGGAAAACACCAAGTTAGCCCCCCTTATTTTACAGATTAAAAAAATAAAAGTTCTTATAACTACAAGAGCACTTTCCTAATCAAAACCTTTCAATAGATCTATTACATATAAGATAAATTTCTAAAACCTTGGTATGGTACAAATATCATCTAAAATTCTGCCTCTATCTTCCCCTCAAGATGTGTATCTTGTCACAGTACTGAATATTGCATTGTTAAACTTATAACTGGGTTTCCCAGGTGGCACCATGGTAAAGATCCTGCCTACCAAGGCAGGAGAGGCAAGAGATGAGGGTTCGATACCCACGTTGGGAAAATTGCCTGGAGGAGGAAATGGAAACCCCCTCTAGTATCCTTCCCTGGAGAATCCCATGAACAGAGGATCCTGGTGGGCTACAGCCGTAGGTTTGCAAAGAGTTGGACGTGACTGAAGTGACTTAGTACGCAGCACAGACACTCAGAACTGGTATCTGTGCTGTCACTGACCATTTCCTTCCCTTCCTTGTCCTCCTATCTGTTCATGTTCCCATTACAGCGTTTTAACACTAAAGGATTTATAAGGTTAAACATCTGCCTCCTCCTTTTAATTTGAATTGCAAGATTATAGGTACCATAGCTCATTCCTACTGAGACTACTAATGCCTATTCTGAGTACCAGGGCACAGAGTAGAAGCCCAAGTAACACTTGACAAATGAAGAAACACATACACCAGAACTTGAGTACAATCACAAACTCATTGAATTAAGCTAAAAATCTCTCAATACTAATGTTTAAAAGTCAATACATTTGGAGATGAAATTTGTCATAAAAAATCAATGTCAGCATTCTCAAAAGCTCACAGACATGCTGAGAAGCCTGCTTCGAAATGTTCACAAATTTTTCCATTTTGTACTTTCCTGTCCATTAAATAAACTTGACTATCTCTCAAGAATAGTTTTGAACATGAGAATCTATTTCGTATTTCATTCTGCTCATTTTCTATACAACTGTATTCTTTAATAATTCATCACATGCATGCACACACACAATTTTTAAAATAATGTGAATTGAGCATAATTTGGAAGATTATTCTGGGGATCAAAACATCTTTGATTATATTGCTTCTATAACCAAACATATTCCAAGTTCTCAACCCTCAATTTAGAAATGGATTTCTAGATTCTAACTTGTGTGAAAACTAAGACTTGCCATTGTATGCAAGGTGAAAATAACAACAACAACAACAACAAACAATTGACATCAACTCATAAACCCAAAATTTGAATATGGTTATACACATACTTTTTCCTTGTAAATACATTTTAAACAAAAATTTTAAATGACAAATAATACATATATATATATATTAGTTGACTCATAATTGCATCATTATTTTAAAATTTCATTTAGATTCAGTTTATAAATAGATATAAAATAATAAATTTATCTGTAAGAACTGTCATAATGTGTGGATGCATTATCTATGGGTATGTCTTTTAAAAGAATCTTTAATCCTTAACATTAAAAAATATAGCATAAAGCTGGCAATATTATTTATAACTATAAGAAGCTACCACTTATATGGCATGTAGCTATGTGCATGGCACTAAATGTGCTAATTTAAACCTCATCACTCTCCAGAAACTTTGGTAATATCATTACCACTAATTTAACCAAGGGAAAAAGAAGACATACAAATTTAATGAACAGATCCACCTATAAAAGAAGGATTTTATCACATAACTGTTACAAGGAAAAAGGTGGTCACTTTATAGTTTATTCCTTAGAAATTTAGTCATTTTACCAGGTATATGCATGTTCAGTTGCTCAGTTGTATCCAACCCTTTATGACCTGTTGAACTGCAGTCTTCCAGGTTCCTATGTATGTGGAATTTTCTAGGCAAGAATACTGGAGTGGGTTGTCCTTTTCCTTTTCCAGGAGATCTTCCTGACCCAGGTATTGAACTTGTGTCTCCTGAATCTCTTGCACTGCAGGTGGATTCTTTACCACTGAGTCACTGGGGAAGCCAAGGTATGTACTCAATTTTATTTTGTACACTATGATTAGGGAATTAATTCTAGGTCGACTGAATATAGAGGTTACCTACATGGATTTAAAGAAAGAGGCAAATAAATGTAACAGATTTAGTAACAATTCATGGGGATATTGTCTCACAATTGTTAACTACCATATATAATTTAAAGTGAACATTTTGAAAATCACCATATCAAAGTAAGTGGTTACCTTGTGGAGATCATGAATATATACCTGTGGAATAAATGAGTAGGTGGGAATAACCTAATTTTCTGGGATAATGTTTGTGAAATACATGTTACAATGGTAACATCATTCATAGATTCATAAATTTGAGTGTTTCAAATAGAGTGATGTTCTTTGAGCAATTGTTTTAAAAGATGCCAAGATTTGAAGATGACGCTACTGAGGTCTCAAGTGGCAAATGAAAAATAAAAAAGTGTTTTATAACATCTAAGCAAAGACCACATAACATCTGAATTAAGATGTATTATACAATGGCAACCCACTCCAGTACTCTTGCCTGGAAAATCCCATGAATGGAGGAGCCTGGTAGGCTGCAGTCCACAGGGTCGCACAGAGTCGGACACGACTGAAGCGACTTAGCAGCAGCATACAGTTTGTACTATAAATATGGGCTTCTCAGGTGGCTCAGTGGTCAAGAATCTGCCTGCCAGTGCAGGAGTCCTGGGTTCGATTCTTGCATCAGGAAGGTCCCCTGGAGAAGAAAATGCTAACCCATGCCAGTATTATTGCTGGGAGAATCTCATGGACAGAGGAGGCTGGTCAGTTATAGTCTATGGGGTTGCAAAAGTGTTTGTCCCAACTTAGTGACTAAAAATAAATAAATAATATAATATAATATAATTTAAATTAATATATTAAGCAATTTTCAAAGATTGGGCCATTTCACCTATACCCTTGAAATATTTTATCATTAAATTGTCCAGCTAAAAAAACCCTCTTCTTTGTAAAACAAAAGATTGGCTTATCTTATGGGATGTTTTAAATTTATAGGCCTGCATTAGCATATAACCACCATTATACAGGTAATAAAGTGCAGAATTACACTGACCAAGGTTTGTCCACCTCCACAGCCTGGGAATTTACTAAAAGGTATATCTACTCCAAAACTATAGTTTTTCCAGTAGTCATGTATGGATGTGAGAGTTGGACTATAAAGAAAGATGAGCACTGAAGAACTGATGCTTTTGAACCTGTGGTGTTGAAGAAGACTCTTGAGAGTCCCTTGGACTGTAAGGAGATCCAACCTGTCCATCCTAAAGGAGATCAGTCCTGGGTGTTCATTGGAAGGACTGATGCTGAAGCTGAAATTTCAATACTTTGGCCACCTGATGTGAAGAACTAACTCTTTGGAAAAGACCCTGATGCTGGAAAAGATTGAAGGTAGGAAGAGAAGGGGACAACAGAGGATGAGATGGTTGGATGGCATCACCAACTCAATGGACATGAGTTTGAGTAGACTCTGGGAGTTGGTGATGGTAGGGAAGCTTGGCATGCTGTAGTCCATGGGGTCGGAAAGAGTTGGACACAACTGAGCGACTGAATTGAGCTCTCTTCCCTCTAAACTTTTAAATATTAATTAATAAAATAAAATTACACATTGGTAGTGTTAGTACTTTCTAAAGATAATATCTTGGCAGAGGAAAGGATATGTGTGTATATTTAGTTTTTACGTACTTTCTCAGAACGAGGTATACTTTGGTGAGTGCAAATAAATAGTATCTAACTACAATTCATCTAAAAGGAAAAACACTATAAGACTAGATAAGGAAGAAAATAAGCTTTTTTATAATGATTTGGGATGCTATTATTTAATATATGTTTTTCCAGAAGATACATATTTTGATCCTTAAAGGCCACACTAATTGTACGGCATTTATGAAATTTATCCATTATGTTTGATGAGAAAAATGTGTGTAGGCACTCCAAGGGAGAGGCTTTTTTCTTTTTTGTATAAGGTCACTATGCTTCTTTTATGATACACAACCAGAGAGAAAGTGTTTCTCTTTCCCAAAGAACATCATTGAAAATAGACAATGTATAGTTCCCTCTATTTGGAGATATCTGCATAGCCATGAGATGGCTGAAGAATCTTTTCTAAAATGTTCTACATGTCTTAGCCATATATCCTGCTCTGATTGTGTTTCCACCCTCAAAATGAGCCCAGCTTTTGGATAAGCCATCCATTTATTTTGCCAAAAAACAATTTTAAATAGTGGCGCCTTTTACATTGTAAAACCAATTATTACAGACACAATAAATGGGGGAAGCAAAAGGTTAACTGACTATATCAATTCATTTAGACCTAGATGTATTTATTCCTTTCTAAATCTATGGATTCAAATTTTAAAGAGATGAGAGTTGGTGGTCACCATGTGGCTCTCATCATCCTATTGTGTTCATTTGGATTGAAGCAGTGTGGCAACACCAAAATCATCACTAATTTTCTGCCTGATTTAGTTAGCCACAGTAATAAAAAAATTAATAAAACATTAATAAGAAATATTTTTCTATAGTCATTCATAGCAGCTGAAACAGCACAATGCAGGCTAGTCTAGGATGATGTAATTTGTTCACACCACCAGTTTTTCTCCCAGGCACAATCAGCTGCTCTGTCAGTATTACTCACCTCTTCTCTGTAATGTTTAATGAGAAAATTTGGAGAAAGAATATCAAAAACATTTTTATCAGGGCTCAATTTTCCATCCCACTTACAGTTTCAAGATTCCTAGGCAGTAGATGAGGCTCAGGAAGAGGTGAAAATGCCTAATGATCTTGGTTTGTCATTTCTGGAATAAGAAGTAGTTAGATAAATGGAAAGGGAGATTGTATAGGATTTAGTAATTCTGTAGATGTTCAAACATGGGAGAAAAATGAAAAGAATTTTAAACCTGCCAATGTCTATCCCTTTACATAACCTCAGGTAATAGATCGCAAAGAGAAAGTGCAACCACAAATTGACACTGAACTTCTGTGAGCATTCCTGGACTAATACTATTCCAGAACAATACTATAAAGTTTAACTAAATCAAAATATATATTGCCACTGAATAGCAATAATTGAAAGAACTAGAATTTGTATAGTACTGAACTGAACTGAACTGTGCTGTTTTCAAAGTACTTGTAATATATTCTGTGTTTATATCATCTTTAGCAAACACAAAATACCAAACCTCCCCAGAGTGATTTAAGACCAAAAAAAAAAAAAAAAAAAAAACCACACAAGAACATACTTAAAAGAATTTTAAAAGGAGAGATATATACAAAAGACTGTAAATATTAAAAGTTGATTATTTATTGGAAGGAAAAATATGACAAATATAGACAGTGCATTAAAAAAATTAATTACAAAAGACATCACTTTGATGACAAAGGTCATATAGTCAAGGCTACGGTTTTTCCAGTAGTCATGGACTAATGTGAGAGTTGCATCATAAGGAAGAATTGATGCTTTCAAATTATTTTGCTGGAGAAGACTCTTGAGAGTCTCTTGGACTGAAAGGAGATCAAACCAGTCTATCCAAAAAGAAAACAACCCTGAATATTCATTTGAAGGACTGACACTGAAGCTCCATAACTCTGGCTACCAGATACAAAGAGTCAACTCATTGGAAAAGACCCTGATGATGGAAAAGATTAAGGGCAGGAGGTGAAGGGGGTGACAGAGAATAAGATGATTGGATTGACTTAATGAACATGAATTTGAGCAAACTCTGGGATATAGTGGAGGACAGAGGAGCCTGGCACGCTGCAGTCCATGGGGCTGCAAAGAATCAGACATGACTTAGCAACTGAACAACAACAAATTGGTAGAAAGTAAATTTACATTGAAAAGTAACATTTAATGGCCTTGTATTATGTTTACATAAACTGTTTCGTTCAACTATGTAATTAAAAACCACTACCTCCTTCACATATTCTTCACACACTCCATATTCCCACATAAGTACCACTGTATGAAGAAAATTAAGATTCTCCTCTCTCAGTAACCAAAGGAACCAATGCCTAGGGTAACTGGATTCAGTTTTTCCACTCCAATGTCCACCACTGCCCTCCACCAAGAATACTGTCTAAGTAAGGGTAATTCATTTTATGCTAATAAATCTATATACATATATATAGATTTAAAAAGTTATCCAACCCCATCTCCATCTTCTAAGGAGATGGAGATATGTGCACTGGAGCATAGAAGCTCTGGATATATTAAGATTTTTTTTTCCAATTAGAGTAACTAGGTAATTTCTGCTACATCATACATTTAACATTCAATAAATATGCTAATTTACACCATGCTCAGACTTTGGGACACAGTGGAAAAACTAAATTGGGCAAAATTTCTGCTTTCCTGAAGTTCATACTCCAGTGAGGGGAAGACGATGTAACAAATAAGCAAATGATGCTATATTTTATAAGGAACCAAGTGTTATAAAGTTACAACAGAACAAGAAAGATAAAGAGAACAAAGTGATTTTAAATAGGGAGGTAAAGGTGGATCCCCTTAATAAAGTGACAGAGAAAAGAATTGACAAAAGTAAGAGAGAGGTCTATGCATACATATAGGATAAGAATATTCCATGCAAAGAAAACACTAGCTCCGAAACCCTGGGGCAGGATCATACCCGCTATGTTTAGTGAGTGTGACTAAGTGAGTGAATAGACAAGGTGGTGGCTCAAACAGTAGAGAATCTGCCTGCAATGCAGGAGGCCCAGGTTCAATCCCTGGGTCGGGAAGATCCCCTGGAGAAAGGAATGGCAACCCACTCCAGTATTCTTGCCTGGAAAATTTCATGGACTGAGGAGCTTGGTCAGCTACAGTCCATGGGGTCACAAAGAGTCGGACACAACTGAGTGATTAACACACACAAACATACACACAGACAAGGTAAAGTAGAAAATGCAATCAGACTACAAGGATAGAAAGCAGTATGGAATAAAAGGGACAAGAAAAACAGGAGTCAGGGGTAAGTCCACTTTCCATATTTTCCATAATTTATAATGATTTAAGTTAGTATAAACCTCTACTTAGAAATCAGGACTATAGGAAATTGAATGGACTCAAGAAGATTTAGCATCTTATTCTCATTTTTTGTTAAAATATGCATATGAAAGAGCAGGTCATGTATGATTTAATATTAAACATTCCAGTCTATTCTGAAAATTACTTATATGTGACAGTAAGAGAGACAGAACCGAGAGAAAGAGAGAGAGAGAGAGAAGTAAAACAGAAAAGTACAGTAGCTGAGATGGCAAGTGTCTAACTTGATATTTCTTTCTGGCTTTCATTTTCTAAAACTACAGTCAAATGCATTACTCGCTATCAATTTGCAAGAAAATTCATCTAGCATATGGCACTGAATGTGTGTTAATTTTTAACTGACTGTTTAAAGTAATGGTATTGTACAAATCAACTGAAGTAAAATAAGAATAGATATGGGAAAGGATCTTTAGACACTGAAAACAAACTATGTCATATATGGGAAGGAAAAGGTTAGGTATACCAGGAAGTGTGATCTCAATACATAGCTGTTATAGGGGGAAAATGTCTATGATCCTGGAGACCTTTTCTATAATTTAGTAAAACAAATAAGATAATAAAAACATTAGATACAGAATCTTGGCTTATTGTAATAATCAGAATTCAAGTGGGTCAAGGATACTTGCATTAAAAATAAGCAGTACAGATTTTTATCTTGATAAGAAAATAGCTAAGTTATTATGTGATGTATTAGGCTTAGCAATAAAAATATTTTTTAAAAAAGGAAGGGCAAGTGCATAATTCCAGAGCAAATCACTGCTTCAGTTCAGTTCAGTCTCAGTACTGTCCGACTCTCCATGACCCCATGAATTGCAGCACGCCAGGCCTCCCTGTCCATCACCAACACCCAGAGTTTACCCAAACCCACATCCATCAAGTCGGTGATGCCATCCAGCCATCTCATCCTCTGTCGTCCCCTTCTCCTCCTGCCCCCAATCCCTCCCAGCATCAGAGTCTTTTCCAATGAGTCAACTCTTCACATGAGGTGGCCAAAGTACTGGAGCTTCAGCTTGAGCATCAGTCCTTCCAATGAACACCCAGGACTGATCTCCTTTAGGATGGACTGGTTGGATCTGCTTGCAGTCCAAGGGACCCTCAAGAGTCTTCTCCAACACCACAGTTCAAAAGCATCAATTCTTCAGGGCTCAGCTTTCTTCACAGTCCAACTCTCACATCCATACATGACCACTGGAAAAACCATAGCCTTGACTAGACGGACCTTTGTTGGCAAAGTAATGTCTCTGCTTCTTAATAGGCTCTCTAGATTGGTCATAACTTTCCTTCCAAGGAGTAAGCGTCTTTTAATTTCATGGCTGCAGTCACCATCTGCAGTGATTTTGGAGCCCCCAAAAATAAAGTCTGACACTGTTTCCACTATTTCCCCATCTATTTCCCATGAAGTGATGGGACCAGATGCCATAATCTCAGTTTTCTGAATGTTGAGCTTTAAGCCAACTTTTTCACTCTCCTCTTTCACTTTCATCAAGAGGCTTTTTAGTTTCTCTTCACTTTCTGCGACTGGACAGGAGCGGATGAGAGGAGCTACCCCATGTCCGAGGTCAGGGGCAGAGGCCCAGAGGAGGAACCCCACGTCCAAGGAGTGGTGGCTGCGCGGGTGCAGGAGGGACGAGAGGAGCTATTCCACGTTCAAGGTCAGGAGGGGCAACTCGTCCAAGATAAGGAGCAGCGGCTGCGCTTTGCTGGAGCAGCCGTGAAGAGATACCCCACGTCCAGGGTAAGAGAAATCACTGCTTAGATGCAAATATTTCTCTCAGTGGATGTTTACAGTGCTGTTGATGTTGTTTTCAGATAGCCAGCGATTAAACTTTTAGCTCAAAGAAATGTATACATTCAGGTGCACTGATGTCACAGAGTTTAGATTTACTTTGGTGTGGTGGTTTAGTCACTAAGTCATGTCCGACCCTTGTGACCCTTTGGACTGTAGCCCACGAGGCACCTCTGTTCATGAAATTTCCCAGGCAAGAATACTCAAATGAGTTGCCATTTCCTTCTCTAGGGGATATTCCCACCCAGGGATTGAACCAGAGTCTTCTGTATTGCCTATGGATTCTTTACCACTGAGACACCAGGGAAGCTCTCTCTATATATTGTGAAGTTAAAGTCATTCAGTCATGTCTGACTCTTTGCAACCCCATGGACTATACAGTCCATGAAACTCTCTAGGCCAGAATACTAGAGTGGATAGCCTTTCTCTTCTCCAGGGGCTCTTCCCAAACCAGGGATCGAACCCAGGTCTCCCGCACTGCAGGCGGATTCATTACCAGGTGAGCCACAAGGGAAGCCCTAGATATACATTATGTGCCACTTAAAATTGCATTACATAAAATAACACAATGTGTTTTTGTAATGCAAGTAAGATATCAGTGTATCTGAAGATATTTAATATTCTATGGTAAGCAGATTGAGGAACCAAACAAAAAAATAAGAAACCTCAACATAGTTGCCCAAAGTTCAAAACATGATTCACTCACATATTTTACAAAGTGTGTTTAAAACATGATCTCATTGAAAATGATCAAACTACTGGTAACATCTTTCTAGGCTTCAGGCCACTTTGTAAACACAGGAAGTCACAGTTCCTAGGAAGTTTATCCCGTGTTGAAATATGCTCAGATTTTGCATTGTCAAAAGAATATTTCCCATAAACAGAGAGCTCTCTGGGGGCATTTACAGGACTGAGTGGTAACTCTCAGGGAAGCAACAGTTTGGGAACTTTGGGGCATGCTGGACCATTAATGAATTGCTTGGTTTAAAACCAATGTAAATTCGGAGTTGGCTCCTTTCCCAGAATCCTTCTAAGCAGCAGTCTAGCAATAGCAGTAGTACCATCGACGCAGAAAAAGACAGCAGTTGGAGGAATTGAAAAAACTGAAGTTTTGGCCAAGGCATAAAGATATAATGGATGCCGAGTTCCAAAGAAGGAGCTAGACCTGATGCAAGATATAAAAACTGAAATAGTAAAAATGAGTAATGCTACACTCCAATCCTCACCATGCTAAAGCTCTAAGGGGTTCCAGATATGGGGACAGCTGACTCAAGCAACATCTGTGAAGACACTGTTGTAGGGAGAGTGATTCTGTGAGTATACACTTTCAACACCAAAAGGGAAGAATGGAAGTGTGCAGCCAGAGGAACTGAAGGCCAAAGCATTCAGTGGTACACTGTGGTAATGACTTTTCATTCACTACTTGCATAATTTATTTATACAATATAAGGTTAGCTTTCTCTCAGGAAAATACCATTCCAGACAAGAAGTTTCCTTTCTGTCCTATGTTATATAAATAGCTTCATTAACACCTACAAATGCATCATTTTTCACACTCTTTTCCAGATTTTTCAACTGAGATAGTTTTCCTTTAAATTAAGGCTATTTTTCTTTTACTGAGTTTCTACTTATAATTCACAGGATATTTAGATGATTTTTAAATAGACAAAATATTTATTGTAATGTAGGCATCCTCATCTTTGACGATGAATATTGAGAGGAAATCCTCATAAACTGCAGTATCCCATGGAATATTCCAAATACCTTTACCTGCTTTGGGATCCATTTCATATAGCATTACAGATTTTAAAATTTTAAAAGAAAATAGCAATTAATTCATATATCATACTAGCTAGATGAATTACTAAGCTACATCCTTCCTGTGTCCAGGAAAAATTATAGTGTTGTATTAGTACTTAAATAGATATAAGCAGATGATTTCCAGCACAGTTTCATTATTATCTTATAATAGGGTATGAGCTAAATTGTTGAAAAGAAATACTAAAACTGCCTTGCAAACATCAATGAAACTAACATCTTGGCCTCTTCAATCAGTTCTAGACTTACCCATCAGACCATGCATTTTAGATTAGATTCCCAAACTTTTTAATTCACTGCTGTAAGACTCATTTAAGGAAGAAGGGAAACCAAATGCCCAACTCACAATCATGTGTTTGGTAAGAAATAAATGGTCGGCTCTTGCTTTGCAAAGCAGATTTCCTGCACTGGCGCCTAGCAGTATTTACCCAAATTTCTAAGGTGGGGGTGGGGTGATGGCGTCCTACCTTAGAACTACTTCATGAAATTAGAATTCAAGAAATTAAGTCACTTAAAATGGGAAGCCAGCAGAAACCGGGGTTGGCTGACAGAAGACAAAAACAATGTAGGGAACATTGGAAGGTATGTAAAAGTGAAAGCATTGTGTTTCTATGCATTATATTCAACAGTCTACATGAGCAAAAATGATAAGAAAAAAAAAAAAATTAGCAAGCTCCATTGCCAGGGATGCTGGAAATCTGCCAAACACAAAGAGGTAGCAACTGTTCCACCCTCTTGACTGTATTTAGAGTAACATTGCCCTTCTCACTAAACAAAAGAAAAGGTGTGGTTGAAAGCTGCAGCCTGCGTTTATACCTCCTCAAATTGTGCTTGCTTTTCTTTCCTACAAAATATTTGTGCATCTGCTAGCAGGAGGTTAAATCTTTACCTAGCCTGAATTGAAGAAAATAGCATGCTAATTTTTGACATGATGATAAAGACATAAAATCTTAGGTAAGTGTATTTCACTCTATTGTTTGTAATTGTACATTGGAACAGATTCATCACATTAAATTTACTTTTGCTACTGTGAGTGAATGGGTGAATCAGAGAGAGGCATTGCCTGGAAAGTTCAAGAAAATATATTATTTATTATTCCCAGAAGTTAGGGTTGTCTCCTGTCTCTTACTGTCCCTTATAACATAGCATCTTGGTTAGGATAGCTTAAAATTTTCTATCATTTGACTTATCATATGTCATATCAAATTTAGATATTTTAGGAAAGATAAAGGAGAGATACATATTGTTCAATGAGCTGATTTTCTGAACACAGAATGAGAAGGGTAGACAAAAATAGAGTTCCTTTTGATTTTGTAAGGACATAATAACCTTGTCTCTTTGGATTAAGTCTGTTGGCTTGAGAAACTGATCAGCCTCCTAAAAAGGGATTCATTGTATATGAAATAGAAGTGATGTGCATAATGTCCAAAAAAATACAGGTTGGCTGCCTGAGGGCAGAGGAGATTCTCAGTGGAGTGTGTTGATTTCCTCAAAGTATCCCCAAAGTCAGTTCCCTATAGACTTATGACTCATAAGCAAGTCTCAGAAGAAAAGGATGCTTTCTGTTGTGGAATATATAGTAAAACTGAAAAGGACAAAATATAAGACCTCTTTTCAATTTGGCTTCAGACCCTAGTAGCATCTGATGGGCCCTGAGTCATCAGCAAGAAATGACCAGGGTGATGGCACCCAAGGGAGGTGAAAGTACCCATTAACTGTGATACAGCTGTGGACACTGGATGGCAGCTATACTGGAGCAGTGCAGGAAACAGAATGCCCATGATCAAATCTCAAGGAAAAACACAGCAGATGAAGAAATAGATGCTGGCATATTGAGTGACTGTTTATTCAGTGTTGGAGCCAGCATGGGTAATCTCTGATGCCTTTTACAACCATTATCTCATCTGATCCCCAAGCAAAGGCTTTAGATTAGATATTACAATCCCCATTTTGCAAATGAGGAGAATAATTAAGAGAAGGCATTTTGAGGAAAATATCCACTTATGGGTACCATCCTCCTTTCATGCATGAAAACATTCAGTGACTCCAGCCCTAGGAGCTCTGGAACTGAAAATGTTGGATTGTAATTCTGTATTCAAAATCCAAAAGTGGGAAGTAATATCAAAATAAGAATGTATAAATAGAATGATACATGGTAACAGTTTATATATACATTTAAGATGGTGGGAAATAGATGGGGAAACAGTGGAAACAGTGTCAGACTTTATTTTGGGGGGCTGTAAAATCAGTGCAGATGGTGACTGCAGCCATGAAATTAAAAGACGCTTACTCCTTGGAAGGAAAGTTATGACCAACCTAGATAGCATATTCAAAAGCAGAGACATTACTTTGTCAATAAAAGTCCGTTTAGTCAAAGCTATGGTTTTTCCAGTGGTCATGTATGGATGTGAGAGTCGGCCTGTGAAGAAAGCTGAGTGCCAAAGAATTGATGCTTTTGAACTGTGGTGTTGGAGAAGACTCTTGAGAGTCCCTTGGACTGCAAGGAGATCCAACCAGTCCATTCTAAAGATCAGTCCTGGGTGTTCTTTGGAAGGAATGATGCTAAAGCTGAAACTCCAGTACTTCGGCCACTTCATGCGAAGAGTTGATTCATTGGTAAAGATTCTAATGCTGAGAGGGATTGTGGGCAGGAGGAGAAGGGGACAACAGAGGATGAGATGGCTGGATGGCATCACCGACTCAACGGACATGAGTTTGAGTGAACTCCGGGAGTTGGTGATGGACAGGGAGGCCTGGCGTGCTGCAATTCATGGGGTCGCAAAGAGTCAGACACGACTGAGCAACTGAACTTAACTGAACTGAAGATGGTGGCAGAGAGATTATTAGCTATAAATAATTTAAAATGAAACTATATTTGAACATCTAAGATAAGATACAATGAAATTACTAATAGTACTAACTGAGAACCATGAAGGGCAAGGGGATGAATAGTATAAAAGCTATGACCAACAGTTTATGAAACTATCAAATGCATATATCATGGCTACACCAGAGAAAGAATAAAACTTTCAAGAATGCCATCTCATGATAAGAACAAGTGATCACTTACATGTTGACTATTAAATTTCTAGAAAGACTTCACTCTCCCTGTCTATTTCTCCCACACTCCCTGTCTTGCACTGATTTTAAAAAGGAAGCAAAGGAAGGTAGAATCTCAAGCCTCATGTGCTTTAACTTTCAGATGTTTTCTTAAGATCCCAGCATAAAATGTATGTCACTACAAATGATCTTTGAAAATTAACTGGAACTCTTTAAACTAATGAAAAAAGGTTAAGCAATGCATCCACTAGTACACAGTTCAGTTCAGTTCAGTCACTCAGTCGTGTCCGACTCTTTGCGACCCCATGAATCACAGCACGCCAGGCCTCCCTGTCCATCACCAACTCCCGGACTTCACTCAGACTCACGTCCATCGAGTCAGTGATGCCATCCAGCCATCTCATCCTCTGTCGTCCCCTTCTCCTCCTGCCTCCAGTCCCTCCCAGCATCAGAGTCTTTTCCAATGAGTCAACTCTTTGCATGAGGTGGCCAAAGTACTGGAGTTTCAGCTTTAGCATCATTCCTTCCAAAGAAATCCCAGGGTTGATCTCCTTCAGAATGGACTGGTTGGATCTCCTTGCAGTCCAAGGGACTCTCAAGAGTACACAGTTAATAGGTGACAAAACTGGGGTTTGAATACATTCTGTCTGACTTGAAAAACCATGGTTTATTTTTCAACTTAGAAAACTGGGGTTTGAATACATTGTCTGACTTGAAAAACCATGCTTTATTTTTCAACTATGTATTTTGAAATAATTACATATCTATAGAAGTTTCAAGATAGTACAGAGATCCCATATACTCTTTACCAGTTTCCCTCATGGTTACATTATATACAACTGAAATATAATATCAATTGTCACTGGTGCAAAGTGTGTGAAGTTTCATGTCATTTATGTAATGAGCATCACAACCAAGATTTAGAACTATTCTATACCACTAAGATCTCCCTCATACACCCTTTATAGTGACACCTATCATCTCCCCACAACTATCTCTAAACTCTGGCAACCACTAATCTGCTCTTTATATTTTTATTTCAAGAATGCTATATAAATGGAATCATATGCTTTTCAGGTCTTTTCAAATTTTGCACCTATGAAGAGTTTGTTCCTTTTGACTGCTGAGCAGTAGCCCTTGGTATGGGTATATCACAGTTGGTTTAACTTTCACATGTTGAAGGCCATTTAGGTCATTTTATCTTTTGACTATTAAAAACAAAATTGCAATTTAAAATCATGCATATGTATTTGTGTGGACATAGTTTGTGTGTGAAAGTCACTCAGTCAAGCCTGACTCTTTGTAACCTCATGGTCTATGCAGTCCATGGAATTCTCCAGGGCCAAATACTAGAGTGGGTAGCCTTTCCCTTCTCCAGGGGATCTTCCCAACCCAGGGATCAAACCCAGGTCTCCCACATTGCAGGCTGATTCTTTACCAGCTGAGCCACAAGGGAAGCCCTGTGTGAACATAAATACTCACTGAACTGAAATAAATGCCATACATGCCCAGGAAAGTGATTGTTGGCTCACAAGGTAAGCATAAATTTAGGTATTTTTGTTTTTGTTATTGTTTTAGAAAATTGCCCCTTTCTGTTTTTCTTTTTTTACCAGAATAGGAAAATTTGTTTAACCACTTCATTTTAGTACTTCCTAAATCATTTCAGTCATATCCAATTCCTTGTGACCCTATGGACTGTAGCCCACCAGGTCCCCTCTGTTCATGGGATTTTCCAGGCAAGAGTACTGGAGTGGGGTGCCATTTCCTCCTCCAGGGGATCTTCCTGATCCAAGAATTGAACCCACATCACTTACATGTCCTGCATGGGCAGGCAGGTTCTTTACAACCAGTACCACATGGGAAGCCAAATTTGAACAGTATCAATGGCATCTGTGACAACCAGCTTCCAATGGTCCTTAAAGATCCCTGTCTCTTCCTGATAGTCAAACCTTCATATATCTCCTTCCACATTTTTACTAAGGCTGGAAGGTATGGCCAATAGATTATGACAGAAGTCATGGTTTGTATTTCCAAGATAAGGTTTTAAAAGTCTGCATTTGCTTTCTCTCTTTCATCATTTGGTCTGGAGGGAGCTATCTTGTGAGAAGCCCTCTGAGAAAAGCCCAGTGGTGAAGAACTGAAGCCTGCTGCTAAACTACATGGGCGAGCTTGGAAGTGACCTTTCAGCCTCAGTTGTTTGTTGCTGGTTAGTCACTTCAGTTGTGTCTGACTCTTTATGACCCCATGGACTGTACGCCACCAGGCTCCTCTGTCAATGGAATTTCCCAGGCAAGAATACTGGAGTTGGTTGCCATTTCCTCTCCAGAGGATCTTCCCAAACCAGGGATCGAATATACATCTCCTGCACTGACAAACAGATTTTTTACCACTGAGCCACCAGGGAAGCCCTCAGCCCCTGAAGTTAGGACTTCGAAACCTGTAGCTTTGCCCAATACCTTGAGTGCAACCTTATGAAAGACCCTAAGCCAAACTCAACCAGCTAAGACATTCCAAGATTTCTAACATACACACACACAAACCTATGACATAGCAAATATTTATTGTTGTTAGAAGGCAAATGTTGCTTACTTTGTTATGTAACCATAAATAGCAAATATACATTTTCACATAAGTGCAGTGCTTCCATAATAAAAATTTTAAATGTTAGAATAGTGTTGCAACTAGGTAACAAGTAGAGGTGAATACACTGTAAGAATTTGTGGAGAATTGCTAGTGAGGTCTCAAAATACCTTGAATATGCTATTCATAGAATTTTTATTCTGTGAGAGCTAGGGGTGCGAACTTAAAAGAAAGTGAGGAAAATATTATTAGAAACTGGTATAAAGAGAATCTTTGCTATGTAGTGACAAAAAATTTAGACAAACAGTGACATGTGGAAATGTAGAAAATATACCTTATGAACTGGGTGATCTAACTAGTGAGATTTCATCTACAGTATGGAAAATGCAAGCTAATTTTCTTTTTTTCTCCCTCTTTACAATAAATGCAGTAAGGAAAAGATTAGATAATAAATGAGATAGGTGGGGCAAGTGGCTGTTAAATGAAATCTAATACTTCAAACAAGTCTTAGCTCCAAGATCTGTGCCTTAGTTAGCAGTCAAGCAATGGGTTTCCAAGCAACAATCACATGCAGGGAACTCTGGGGGAAGGTATATATAAAGATGAAGCAAAAGTGAGACTGTAAGATCTCAGAAATATCAGACTATGCTGCAGACCAAAGACCTTTCTTAAAAGCACATCTCACAAATCCTTTCAATCAAACAGGTTTGAGGTTTAAAAAGATTTCAGGGGTCTACCATCACTGTTTCAGCAGAAAACTGAGAAAGAAAGGGGCTTATTGCAGAGAGACTTTTAGGAATGGCTTTTGTCTAATGGAGTATCCATCAAGAGATGGACAGGAGACCTATAATATTTTTAAAAGAACTGTATCAGCAGAAACTCTGCCAGCTTAGAATGAAAGGACTAAAGACAGAGTAAATTAACAGAGGCATTGGAAAGCAGAACTTGAACAACTCAGAACACTAATGAGGTGGAAGCTTCTGTTCTCTTTCATGAAGAAGGAAATATGACACAAGATAAAGCCAAAATGGAGCCACACTTCATGGAGAGTAATTCCTGGGTAGGGATAGGACAGAGTCCCAACCAAGAAATCTCCAACTTCGTTCTGGATGGATTTAAGGACTTTTACATAGCAAAGAATTCTGTGTATCCTCTATTTTTCTTTTATTAGAAATATCTGTGGTGGCTATATATATATATATCTTATATATATATGTGTGTGTGTGTATATATATATCTTCACGATATATATCTTCAAGATATATATATATATATATATATCTTCAAGATATATATATATATATATATATATATCTTCAAGATATATATATATATATATATATATATCTTCATGACCAAGATAATCATGATGGTGTGATCACTCACCTAAAGTCAGACATCCTGGAATGGGAAGTCAAGTGGGCCTTAGAAAGCATCACTACGAACAAAGCTAGTGGAGGTGATGGAATTCCAGTTGAGCTATTTCAAATCCTGAAAGATGATGCTGTGAAAGTGCTGCACTCAATAGGTCAGCAAATTTGGAAAACTCCACAGTGGCCACAGGACTGGAAAAGGTCAGTTTTCGTCACAATCCCAAAGAAAGGCAATGCCAAAGAATGTTCAAACTACCGCACAATTAACTTATAGGCAGAGTACATCATGAGAAAATCTGGGCTGGAAGAAACACAAGCTGGAATCAAGATTGCTGGGAGAAATACCAATAACCTCAGATATGCAGATGACACCACCCTTATGGCAGAAAGTGAAGAGAAACTAAAAAGCCTCTTGATGAAAGTGAAAGAGGAGAGTGAAAAATTTGGCTTAAAGCTCAACATTCAGAAGGCTAAGATCATGGCATCTGGTCCCATCACTTCATGGGAAATAGATGAGGAAACAGTGGAATCGGTGGCTCAATTTATGTTTTGGGGCTCCAAAATCACTGCAGATGGTGACTGCAGCCATGAAATTAAAAGACGGTTACTCCTTGGAAGGAAAGTTATGACCAACGTAGATAGTGTATTAAAAAGCAGAGACATTACTTTGCCAACAAGTTCTATCAAGTCAAGGCTATGGTTTTTCCAGTGGTCATGTATGGATGTGAGAGTTGAACTGTGAAGAAAGCTGAGTGCTGAAGAATAGATGCTTTTGAACTGTGGTGTTGGAGAAGACTCTTGAGAGTCCCTTGGATTGCAAGGAAATCCAACCAGTCCATTTAAATGAGATCACCCCTGGGTGTTCTTTGGAAGGAATGATACTAAAGCTGAAACTCTAGTACTTTGGCCACCTCATGCAACGAGTTGACTCATTGGAAAAGACCCTGATGCTGGGAGGGATTGGGGGCAGGAGGAGAAGGGGACAACAGAGGATGAGATGGCTGGATGGCATCACCGACTCGATGGATGCAAGTTTGAGTGAACTCCAGGAGTTGGTGATGGGCAGGGAGGCCTGGCGTGCTGCAATTCATGGGGTCGCAAAGAGTCAGACCTGACTGAGCGACTGAACTGAACTGAACTGATGGTGGCTATCCTATGCCTGGCTCACATTTGTATGTTGACTATGCAAAAACAGATGAGCTATCTCTTTAGTTTACAGGTCTGCAAATGCAGATGAACAGTACTGACAAAGTTTTCCCAGCAGAAGTACACCTAAGGAACACTATGCATACCTGAACCTGTGATTCATGTAACAAGATTTCAGATTATGAGCTGATGCAGTAATGAAATGAGGCTTGTGGGGGCCTTGAGAAATGATGAATATATGTTGAATGTGTGAAGGGTATAAATCATTTGAGGCCAGAGGGCAAAGTCTGATAAACAACCCCTAAGATCCTCAAATCCTGGTATTTAATGTTCCAACCCTTATTGTAGCAGAAATGATCTAAAAGACCAATGCAACAAGGCCAAAATTAGTGGGATGTCACTTCTGAGATTAGGTTATACAAAACTGTTTTTTATTTTGGCCTTTCTCTCATTCACTTGCTCACTCCTTTGTGTGTGCACACACACATACCTTTCTGTCATTTGCTCATGGAAAAGCCAGTTTGTATGTAGTTTTATGGTGAAGAACTTAACCCTTCTTAAACAGCCACAGGTGCCATCTAGAACTATCTAGACTCCTGAATCTCAATCAAAAGTCTTCATATATTGAAACTATAGCCAACACCAAGCCTGGAACCTCATGAGACAAACTGAGTCAAAACTATTTGGCTAAGCCACTCCAGGATTCCTGATCCACAGAAACTGGGAGATAATAGATAGTGTACCTTCAAGCCACTAAGGTTCAGGGTAATTTGTTATACAGCAATAAACAACTACAATAGCTTCTAATAGATGATTAAGATTTAGGGTATCCACAAATAGAGTGACTTGGATTACCAGATGCAGCAATAACTTGAGAAAATTTGTGTAAAAATGTGATTCTTAAGGCAATAAGATGTACAAGATACTATCTCAGAAAGGCAGGACTGAGTTGTGATTTTAATTGAGAAACTGTATCTCTATTACACTGCAGTTTATACTCTTTGAAGATAATATAAAACAAAAGGGGCTGTCAGTATGCCTCCTGTGCTATTAAGGATGGCATATACCCTAACCAAGTATTGTGAATTCACTAGGGTGTTTCCTTTTATCAGGGATTGCATAGAACTGATGCCTCTATGTCATTCACTCAACTCATCTGGCTCTGATCTCACTTAACAAGCCATCTTTGAATTATAAATTGGCTTAGTGTACAAATTTTCCTAGAGGGGGCCAGTTCACTAGTTAGCTAAAATTAATTCCTAAGCTACTTTGCACTTCTGACCAAAATCATAAATAAACATTCCAATTAAAATTTTAACATTTTGTAGCCATGTTAGCAGAAGCCAGTTATACCATACCATCCTGGTCAATTGTGGATGCTTTGAAGAAAAGGTGTTTCTCATCTTTAAGTCCAAAGAATATGTAAATTTGCTGAGATCCTAGCAAGAGGTGAATTTCCCTCTGGTCTCTATAAAGTCATCTCTGACTCATCTTACTCTAAATTCAGTACTGAGAATCACTAGGGGATGGGCAGAAAATACTAGGCCAGAGGGCAGCATGGGAGAGCTGGATATTTTTATTTGTTTGTTTTCTTTTTGTCACATGGCATGTAGGATCCTAGTTCCCTGACCAGGGATCAGACCCAAGCTCCCTATCTACAGTGGAAGCATAGCGTCTTAACCACTAAATCACCAGGGAAGTCCCCAGAACAATAACTCTTGACCAACACTTTCCCTCCCATCCTCTGACATTTCCTGGGCTGTTACACCGTCTAAGGAGGGAAAGAGGGAGGGGGAGAGAAGATACATGTGCTCAGTTGTGTCCAACCCTTTTGATACCCCATGGACAGCAGCCCACCAGGCACCTCTGTCCATGGAGTTTTCCAGGCAAGAATACTGGAGTGGGTTGCCATTTCCTTTTGCAGGGGATCTTTCCAACCCAGGGACTGAATCAGCATCTCCTGCATTGGCAGGCAGGTTATTTACCACTGTGCCACCCAGGAAGCCCTAGATTCAGTACTGCTGCTGCGTCACTTCAGTCGTGTCCAACTCTGTGCGTGGTAGTGTTAAATTTTACTGTGTTTCCCATATAATCAAATAGCAGTTAATAGTTTTCAGAAAATTATGAACATCATTTCCACTGAATATTTTTACTAGCAAAACAAAAAAGGTTGAAAATGATAAGCCTGATGAATTTGTGAACTCTTAGCTCAAAGCAGGCATTTTGAATGTATTTACAAAGCAGCATAACATGCCAGGGGCTTCCCAGGTGGCACTAGTGGTAAAGAACCTGCCTGCCTATGCAGGAGACATAAGAGGTGTGGGTTTGATCCTTGGGTCAGGAAGATCCCCTGAGGAGGGCATGGCAACCCACTCCAGTATCCTTGCCTGGAAAATCCAATGGACAGAATAGCCTGGCGGGCTACAGTCCACAGGGTCACAAAGAGTCCAACATGACTGAAGTGACTTAGCACATACACACACACACATAACCTACCATGAGGGGAAAAAATCAATCACATGGCATAATATTCAGTGTGGGTTGTTGTTCAGTCACTAAGTCATGTCTGACTCTGCAACCCCATGGACTGCATCACACCAGACCTCTCTATCCTTCACTATCTCCTGGAGTTTGCCCAAGTTCATGTCCATTGAATCAGTGATGCTATCCAGCCAATAGTGTGGGTATATGCTTGAATTTATTTTGTCAAGTACAATATTACCAAGTCCTTGTATCTGGAATCATAGTGCTTGAACATAATTCTTTTGCATAGAATTTGCCTTAAGTTAGTCAAATCAGAAGAGGCTTATGGGTTGAGGACAAATTACAGAAAAGGACCTTGCAACTTTTATGACCTAGGTTATTGCCCAATTGATGGGTCACTGGATCTTTATTATTTAAATTAAAATAGGTTCACTTTAATGGCATAAAATGCATTGATTTGGGCTATTCCCTTGGAGTCTTGCTGGAAAGTAGCAGTTTCTACTTTCTCAGGATACCCATTGCCCTGTTTAGTCTCTTTCTCTTGGATTGATTTCTTTTTTCCTCTTTGGTCTTCCTTCTATGTGACTTTTTATTCCTATTTATGCTTCTGAGTAATATTATGCAGACGACACTCCACCCTTGAAGAGTACTTAACCAGCAGGCATAACTACTCTGTAGTTGATAAATTTAGAAAGGGAACCTGCTCATTCAAAACGTCTACTCATTTGCTACATTGCTGCTTATAAATCTGCATTCTTAGCTTCAATACATTTCAATTCAAATACCATCATTCTGACCACTTTTTTTCTCATTCCTGTGTTTATTCATTTATTTTAAAAAATCAGTGCTTACTATATTTTTAAAAAAGGTGAATAGGAAAGAAGGAAACAAGGGAAGGAGAGAAAGGAATGGAGAGAGGGGAGAAGGAAGAAAAAAAGAAAACAGACTCTACTCTCAAAAGTCCTACAATCCAGCAGAAGGACATGAAAACAAATAAGTGCACTAAAATGTTATAGGTGTTCATACAGTAACAAATATTTCAAAATAATGTGAATACTTTTCTACATGGAGATTCTCGTCTAGAAAAAATTTATCTGGTTAAAAGTCTTTTTTTTTTTTTCTCTCTCTCCTAAGTTATTTGGTAATAACTGTGCTCCTAAACTTATTTATTTGACCTGGTGTATTTGAGATGTGGAGAATTAGATACTTGGATTATAAAGTTCATGTTATCATCCCTTCTCTCAGCTCTGAGATTAAAAACAAAAACAACAAGCAAACAAACAAATAAACAAAAAAAAAAGTTTCAGAAAATGTCTAATTCCATTAAGCTGACTTGTAGAACATTTCTGAAATATATCTTTGGCTCACAATTTTTGTTTGTAAAGTTTCTGGGTATTAAAAATATATGTATAAGCCAGGTAAAACAAGTAAGAAATAAGAATCTAAATGTCTCAAGAATAATACCAAGAAGCAGAAAGGAAGTTCAGTTCAGTTCAGTCGCTCAGTCGTGTCCGACTCTGCTACCCCATGAATTGCAGTACGCCAGGCCTCCCTGTCTATCACCAACTCCCAGAGTTCACTCAGACTCATATCCATCGAGTCAGTGATGCCATCCAGCCATCTCATCCTCGGTCGTCCCCTTCTTCTCCTGCCCCCAATCCCTCCCAGCAAAAGAGTCTTTTCCAATGAGTTAACTCTTCGCATCAGGTAGCCAAAGTACTGGAGTTTCAGCTTTAGCATCATTTCTTCCAAATAAATCCCTGGGTTGATCTCCTTCAGAATGGACTGGTTGGATCTCCTTGCAGTCCAAGGGACCCTCAAGAGTCTTCTCCAACACCACAGTTCAAAAGCATCAATTCTTCGGCACTCAGCCTTCTTCACAGTCCAACTCTCACATCCATACATGACTACTGGAAAAACCATAGCCTTGACTAGACTGACCTTAGTCGGCAAAGTAATATCTCTGCTTTTGAACATGCTATCTAGGTTGGTCATAACTTTTCTTCCAAGGAGTAAGTGTCTTTTAATTTCATGGATACAATCACCATCTGCAGTGATTTTGGAGCCCCCCCCAAAAATGAAGTCTGACACAGTTTCCACTGTTTCCCCATCTTTTTCCCATGAAGTGATGGGACCCGATGCCATGATCTTCGTTTTCTGAATGTTGAGCTTTAAGCCAACTTTTTCACTCTCCACTTTCACTTTCATCAAGAGGCTTTTTAGTTCCTCTTCACTTGCTGCCATAAGGGTGGTGTTATCTGCATATCTAAGGTTATTGATATTTCTCCCAGCAATCTTGATTCCAGCTTGTGTTTCTTCCAGTCCAGCGTTTCTCATGATGTACTCTGCATAGAAGTTAAATAAGCAGGGTGACAATATACAGCCTTGATGTACTCCTTTTCCTATCTGAAACCAGTCTGTTGTTCCATGTCCAGTTCTAACTGTTGCTTCCTGACCTGCATACAGATTTCTTGAGAAAGGAAGTTATCATCTTTTAACTACTTATGTATACTAGGTATTGTGTTATTTATGAAAAATAAGTACATGTCCATAACATTTTACAGAAACTCTTTGGAGAAAAATATGTTATAGAATTAATATATATATATTTTTATTTTAGAATACAAATACATTCATTTCTCTTTTCACTACAAAATGTTTCAAAAAGTTATGATAACTCCCACTAGACAGGATTGGAAAACATGACTATTAACTTCACACAAGTTTTAATCTATTTTATAGATGAGGAAACTGAGGTTTAAAAATATAAATTACCCAGCCTGACAATTATTGGTCAGATATAATTGCCTAAAATCACTGCATTAATACTTAGTAGGAAATATTCAATTCGATAAAGATTTATCCAGTGGAGATTCAAACTCATGCCTGCCATATTTCATAGGCCATACTTTTCCACCACCCCAGGATATACCAATTTTTACAAAATACTCTCTCCATAAGATTTGATATTGAAAATGTCATACAGCATATTGCCGCTTACTAAAATAAAAAAATTTTTATCCAAAAATATTTGCTTTTAATTTAGGAATTGTATTTTTCAACTTTTCATCCCATAAAATGTATATAAATAAAAGTGAGACACTGATGCAAATCTCACCTGCTCAGTTATGCTTAAATAATATAAGCAGCAAGAGGATACAAAAAAGGACTTTATAAGTTAACGAATATGTTTTAATGAAAGTCCTAAGAAAATTCTAACTCCAGAGGGGAGGAAGTTGCTCTCCTAAGATATGAGTTATCCATAAGATGTTGCTTTATAAGAGAGCTATCATGTAGCAATTAAGTGTAGCAATTAAATGGCATTAAAAACTGAAATTTATAATCCTTAACAAGTTTTCAAAAGCAGTCTGAATTTATTTGCCCACTGTGATTTTCTTTAATTACTGAATCCAGCCTCATTCCAAAAAGTCTTTCCATATAGAATAATTTTTATAATGGATAAAATTCATGATTTACTGAATCATCAAGTACTTTTCTTTATTTCTGATGAAGTCATTTAAAATGTTCTAATACCCAGCAGTCACCTTCCTGAAACATTTGAGAGGAGGGGGGAATTCTCCCCAAATATAAAGGTTTGAGAAAGTAACCTGATATAATAGGAGCTTGACTTCTTGGCTCCTGATTTTAATACTGTTTTCCTTTATTATATACTAAGATGGCTTCATACAATATAATTAGTGCTTTTAGTCACACACTTGTTTCAGATTAAAGGGCAAACAAAATGAAATGTTTGGAATGAGTATGTTTTAAACTAATAAAGTTACTTTATCCTCCTCTTTGACTAAAGAAGCTCAATGCAAAACTAAAGTAAATAAACTAGCAATTATTATCCAATTATCCACAAATTTATGTATGATTTAGCTCTATTTGTAAGGATGCCAACAATGAGAAAGTTGAGAGATTCACAATTATCTGACAAAACCCCCATTCTCTCTTCATTCCTCCTCCTCTCAGATTTCAAAAGATCAAATTAGCACTACTGAATAAATTATCTTAATACTATACTACTGCTTCTAAGGAAGAAATTTTGTGTTACCATTTAAGCATAAAGTTTGTTTTCACCATCTAAACAGTAGAGAGGGATCTAAGGAGATCAAAAGGAATATAACATGCAACTTGTGCTTATCACTGTATAGTTTGACTTTTTCAGAGTTAAACCCTACACAAAGTGATGACTTCTGCAAGGCTCAGTTGAGATAGCAGTCCTGGCAAACACCTTGGTTTCAGCCTGGTGAGACCCTGGATAAGAATCCAGCTAATTTTCACCGGGATTACCCACTCGTAGAAACCATGAGATAATAAATTTGTTTTGTTTACCACTGCTGCATGCTGAGTTGCTTCAGTGATGTCTGACTCTTTGTGACCCCATGGACTGTAGCCTGCTGGGTCTCTCTGTCCATAGGATTTTCCAGGCCAGAATACTAGAGTGGGTTGCTATTTCCTTCTCCAGGGGATCTTTCCAACCCAGGGATCAAACCACATGTGTCTCCTGCATTGGCAGGCTGGTTCTTTACCACTAGAGCCACTTTGCCACCTGGTAGACCTGTGACAATTTGTTATATTGCAATAGACAAATACAATTTACCATGTTCATTCATTAGAAGATTCAGGATTACAAAGATGTTAATTCTTGTTAGTCTAGATAGATAGACACATATACAGTCATTTATGACACAGCTGACCTTGAAATGAAGTGGGAAAATGATTGCTTCAGTAATTTTAAGAAGTCTATAGGATATCCATGTGGGAAAAATGTATCTTGACCTTTATCTCACAACAGAGTCAGAAGTCAATTTCAGGTGGCTTGTTCATTTAAAAGTAAATTTAAAAACAAATAAAATAAAGCCCCCATGCAATATCATGACCTTGAGGTTTGGCAATTAGTTCTTAAACAGGATAAAAAGTCACTAACCACAAAGGAAAAGCCCAATTAATGTTTTTCACTTTTATTAAAATAAAAATAACATAACTCAAATAAGCCATTAAGTGAAAAGCATGCCACAGAATGGAAGAAGATATTCACAATACATTTATCTGACCAATGATGAGCATCTAGACTGCATAAGAATCTTATAAATCAATTTTAAAAAATCAAGACTCATTAAAAATATAGTTGAGTGTCTTAAATAGGTACTTCACAACACAGGAATTTCAAACGGTGAATAAACATATGAAAGGTTTTCAATGTCCACATCTATCAAGAAAATGCATATTAAAATGCACAAATACCATTACACATCAACCAGAATGGCTAAAATAAAAAGACTAATACTATCTGTACAAAAAAGATCTTCACGACCAAGATAATCACGATGGTGTGATCACTCATCTAGAGCCAGACATCCTGGAATGGGAAGTCAAGTGGGCCATAGAAAGCATCACTACGAACAAAGCTAATGGAGGTGATGGAATTCCAGTTGAGCTATGTCAAATACTGAAAGATGATGTTGTGAAAGTGCTGCACTCAATATACCAGCAAACTTGGAAAACTCAGCAGTGGCCACAGGACTGGAAAAGATCAGTTTTCTTACCAATCTCAAAGAAAGGCAATGCCAAAGAATGCTCAAACTACTGCACAATTGCACTCATCTCACATGCTAGTAAAGCAATGCTCAAAATTCTCCAGCCAGGCTTCAGCAATACATGAACCGTGAACTTCTAGATGTTCAAGCTGGTTTTAGAAAAGGCAGAGGAACCAGAGATCAAATTGCCAACATCCGCTGGATCATCAAAAAAGTAAGAGAGTTCCAGAAAAACATCTATTTCTGCTTTATTGACTATGTCAAAGCCTTTGACTGTGTGGATCACAATAAACTGTAGAAAATTCTGAAAGAGACAGGAATACCAGACCACCTGACCTGCCTCTTGAGAAACCTCTATGCAGGTCAGGAAGCAACAGTTAGAACTGGATATGGAACAGACTGGTTCCAAATAGGAAAAAGAGTACGTCAAGGCTGTATATTGTCACCCTGCTTATTTAACTTATATGAAGAGTACATCATGAGAAACACTGGTCTGGAAGAAGCACAAGCTGGAATCAAGACTGCCGGGAGAAATATCAATCACCTCAGATATGCAGATGACACCACCCTTATGGCAGAAAGTGAAGAGAAACTAAAAAGCCTCTTGATGAAAGTGAAAGAGGAGAGTGAAAAAGTTGGCTTAAAGCTCAACATTCAGAAAATGAAGATCATGGCATTTGGTCCCATCACTTCATGGGAAATAGATGGGGAAACAGTGGAAACAGTGTCAGACTTTATCTTTTTGGGCTCAAAAAATCATTGCAGATGGTGATTGAAGCCATGAAATTAAAAGATGCTTACTGCTTGGAAGAAAAGTTATGACCAACTTAGATAGCATATTCAAAAGCAGAGACATTACTTTGCCAACAAAGGTCTGTTTACTCAAGGCTATGGTTTTTCCAGTGGTCATGTATGTATGTGAGAGTTGGACTGTGATGAAAGCTGAGCGCCGAAGAAATGATGCTTTTGAACTGCGGTGTTGGAGAAGATGCTTGAGAGTTCCTTGGACTACAAGGAGATCCAACGAATCAATTCTAAAAGAGATCAGTCCTGGGTGTTCATTGGAAGGAATGAGGATAAGCTGAAACTCCAATACTTTGGCCACCTCATGTGAAGAGCTGACTCATTGGAAAGACTCTGATGCTGGGAGGGATTGAGGGCAGGAGGAGAAGGGGATGACAGAGGATGAGATGGCTGGATGGCATCACCAACTAGATGGACGTGAGTTTGAGTGAGCTCCAGGAGATGGTGATGGATAGGGAGATCTGGCATGCTGCGATTCATGGGGTTGCAAAGAGTTGGACACGACTGAGCGACTGAACTGAACTCAACTGAATACTATCAAATGTTGGCTAAATGAGGAACAATTTAAAAATCAACTCTTAAATATTTCTGGTATATATAAATTTGATTAAAAAGAACTTTAGAAACTGGCAATATTTTTCTAAAACTTATTGCATCATCTTTGATGACCTAGGACATTCCTTGGTATGTATCCATTGGAAATGTACTCATATGTGTGATAAAAGATATGTACAAAGAATGTTCACAGCAGCACTACTACTAATTGCCAAATGAAATGATTTTTTTTCATCAGTGGAAATGAATGAGTGAGTGAGTGAGTGAAGTCACTCAGTCGTCTCCGACTCTTTGCAACCCCGTGGACTATAGCCCGCTATGCTCCTCTGTCCATGGGATTTTCAAGGCAAGAGTACTGGAGTGGGTTGCCATTTCCTTCATCCAGAGGATCTTCCTGACCCAGGGATCGAACCCAGGTCTCCCGCATTGTAACCAAGACGCTTTACTGTCTGAGCCACCAGGGAAGACCAATGAATGAACCTTCCTAAACAAAATGTCCTAATTGAATCTCACAAATCATTTTGAGTAGAATAACCTTGATAGAGTCTTCTCTTGTGTTGTTGGAAGAGGGTGTTTGCTATGACCAGTGCATTTTCTTGGCAAAACTCTTTTAGTCTTTGCCCTGCTTCATTCCATATTCCAAGGCCAAATTTGCCTGTTACTCCAGGTGTTTCCTTACTTCCTACTTTTGCATTCCAGTCCCCTGTAATGAAAAGGATATCGTTTTGGGGTGTTAGTTCTAAAAGGTCTTGTAGGTCTTCATAGAACTGTTCAACTTCAGTTTCTTCAGCGTTACTGGTTGGGGCATAGACTTGGATTACTGTGATATTGAATGGTTTGCCTTGGAAACTAACAGAGATCATTCTGTCATTTTTGAGACTGCATCCAAGTACTGCATTTCGGACTCTTTTGTTGACCGTGATAGCTACTGCATTTCTTCTGAGGGATTCCTGCCCGCAGTAGTAGAAATAATGGTCATCTGAGGTAAATTCACCCATTCCAGTACATTTGTTTGCTCAATTCTACAATGTCGACATTTGCTCTTGCCATCTCCTGTTTGATCACTTCCAATTTGCCTTGATTCATGGACCTGACATTCCAGGTTCCTATGCAATATTTCTCTTTACAGCATCAGACCTTGCTTCTATCACCAGTCACATCGACAACTGGGCATTGTTTTTGCTTTGGCTCCATCCCTTCATTCTTTCTGGAGTTATTTCTCCACTGGTCTCCAGTAGCATATTGTGCACCTACTGACCAGTCCATTTTGAAAGAGATCAGCCCTGGGATTTCTTTGGAAGGAATGATGCTAAAGCTGAAACTCTAATACTTTGGACACCTCATGTGAAGAGCTGACTCATTGGAAAAGACTCTGATGCTGGGAGGGACTAGGGGCAGGAGGAGAAGGGGACGACAGAGGATGAGATGGCTGGATGGCATCACTGACTCGATGGACGTGATTCTGAGTGAACTCTGGGAGTTAGTGATGGACAGGGAGGCCTGGCGTGCTGTGATTTATGGGGTCGCAAAAAGTCGGACACGACTGAGTGACTGAACTGAACCTTGATAGAAATGTGGACATACTTGCTTTTATTTATATAAATTGGAAAAGTAACAGACAGTACTAGTTTACGATTATTTTCTTGGACTGAATGTTTGTGTGCTTTCAAAATTCATATATTGAAACTCTCTTTAGTATTAGATGAGGTCATGGAGACTGCCATCATTAATGAGATTAGCGCCCTTACAGGAGTCACAAGAGAACTTGCCACTCTCTACTCTCAATCATATGAGGATACAATGAAAATACAGCAGTCTGCAAACCAGAAGAGGATTCTAGAACTAAACTATGCAGGCACCCTCATCTCAGTGTTAACAGTCTCCAGAACTGTAAGAAAAAAATTTCTGTTGTTTACAAACCACCCGGTCTATAGTACTCTGTTATAGCATCCTGAGTGGACTAGGATAGTGGTAGATAATAATTGTTACTTTTCAGAAGGTTAATGGCTGGATAGGCACACAGGGCATGCTTCCAGCATATTGATAACATTCCATTTCTTGATTACATGGTTTTTCACTTTGCAAAAAGTTATGAAGCTGTGTATTTCTGATTTTGCACTTCTCTGTATGTTACACTTCAGTAAAATATTTATCATATAATAATTCAAAGAAACATGATTGTTTTAAATAAGTTATGGTTCTTCAATGTGACTTCATCTCCCCTTATTAAGTAGCAGGATTTCCTTGTCCAGGGCCCCCATAGAGTTATACATATGCACACACATACACATACCTGAAAAATAATGTTACAGTGAAGATATACTTGTGAAGCCTCACATATGAACATTAATCTTTAAAGATCACTGTTGTTATATACCCTACATATTCAATGTATTATCTGTAGTTTCTTTGCCATAAAATATCTAATCTTTATACAATTGTGTTAAGAGTATTTGAAACTGACCTAAGCAAAACAAGAAACCTCTGTCTATTGATATCCTTGAAGCTGGTAAAAGTTATCATGAGAATAACTTGTTATTTTGCAATGTGATAATTGGCATCTAAAATGTCCCCCAGTAACCTCTGCTTCCTAGTATTTACAACCATGTATATTCCCTTTCTCTTGAGTGTAGGCTGTATCTAGTGACTTGCTTGTCATGAATAGAATACTGCTATAATGAGATGTCACGTTCAAGATTCTCTTATAAAAAGACTGCCTTTTGTTTCCCTCATATGTGCTCTCTCACCTTATCACTTGGCTCATTCTGATGAAGCCATCTGCCGTGTTGCAAGTTGCCTTTTGGAGATGCATACATGCTAAGGAACTGAAGGTGGACCCTTTAACAACCAGCCCAACAAACTGAGAGGTAGTGAATCCTGCCCAAAATCATGTGAGAAGGTTTGAAAGCAAATTCTTCCCTCTGTAAGACTTCAGATACACTGCAGCTCCAGTTAACAACCTGAGTCTTGGGACAGATCCTCAACCAGAGAACAAACCCAGGCTATGACAGATTCCTGACCTACAGGAAATAAGAGATGATAAATATTGCTGCATAAGCCACTAAATTTGACAGTAATTTGTTACACAGCAAGAGATAAATAGACAATATACCAAAATATACATTTTTTTATTCTATTCTTTATAATTTCTATTTCTAATTTAAAAAATTTAAGATAATTATATATATGGTTATGTATAATTATAATTATATATTTTGATTATATATACTGAAATATAATTGTATTACATAATATATACTTCTACATATTCATATAATAATTTTATTTCTTCTTTTTATTAAAAATAACCACATATAATCTTAATTCAGTTATATTTCAAAGCTATCTGATGCCTTCTTTCATCAGTTTAACACCCAAAGACTAGTCAACTATTTGTAAGTATATTTAAACTAATTTTTTTAGATAGTTATAAGTAGATTGGATGCATATTTTGTTAAACCAAAAACAAAGAAACAAATCCACAGAAACCTATCCAGTTGGTTATGATAAAAATGACCAAGGAAACTGATCTGGCAATATGTAAGACTAGACTTAGTAAGGATTTATATGTTATTTTATATTATTTTATTTTAAGATTATATGTTACTTTACTGGCCATTTATCATCATCTGTCAGCTCCATACTTCTCTCCCACAGCTAACTAAATTAACTATCTGGCCTATTTTTTACAGGCTTATTTAATTTAGAATTTTTTTTTCATTGTCTATTTACTCACACTAGTACATTTTATACACCTATTTCCTAGTTCTGGTTTTGGAAAATATAGTCACTTCAATTAAGGAAAGGTCAAATGAAATTTTAAGTTTCTCTTCTTGAATTGTTTGTAGTCTCATTTATTTAAAAAAAAAAAACAAAAACACAAAAAAAACTACAGTTGTCCCCTCCAAAATAAGAGGGAACTCACAGTGGATGCCTGAAACCCAGCTAGTACAAAAGCCTTTGCTGTTTTTTTCCTACACATACTGATAGGTGGGCAGCATATGCAGTGTAGATATGCTGGAGAAAGTCATGTCTCAGGCAGGATGAAGTGGAACAATGTGGAATTTCATCTCTACTCAGAAAGCACATGATTTAAGATTTATAAATTGCTTATTCCTGAAATTTTTCACTTAATAGTTTTGTACCACAATTGACCATGAGTAACTGAAACCACAGAAAGCAAAACTTTGGAATAGGGTGTACTACTGTACATGGGTATTTCCATTTATTTTCCCTGAATTCCTGTAAATTAGAGAAAATTATGAATAGAAAAATAAACAGATAAAGAAAATGAAGCACAGAAAAGTTCAAACTTAGAGATGTAGTCAGAACAAGATTTTTTTTTTTTTAATAATCAAATCTGACTTCTTAATTTATACTGATTTTTTTCCCCCTAGTTAAGTAACTCTTACTGGATTAGGTTAATACCAAAATAAATTATAACCATATATCAATTACATAAATTCATAGGAAAGCTATGCCTATAACTAGATATGTATCAATAAATCTAGACAGATATAACATATTTTGAATCTACTGTAATTATCTAAATATTTAGCAATACTTAATCTTTAAGATATTTTTATGGGGCTGAGAAAGGATGCATAATTTCTTTTTCAGAGGAAATGTCACTTGCTATTCTTTTTTTTAAGCTTTTCTTAAAAAATATAAACCATTTTTAAAGTTTTTATTGAATTTGTTAAAATACTATTTCTGTTTCATGTTTTGGTTTTTTGGCCACAAGGGGTATGGGAATCTAACTCCCAGACCAGGGATTGAACTTGTACCTCTTGCAATGGAGGCAAAATGTAAACCATTGGATCACCATGGAAGTCCCTCACCTGCTAGTCTTTGAAAATATACAGTTTGAGAACCTAAAATCAGAATCATGCATAACTTTCAGTAAGAATGTAAAATTAACAAGAGTTTAGTTTTTTTTCCTGAAATTATTTCCCCATCCTCACCTACCCTATGATAGTTAATCCAGTTTTCAAACAAAAAGCACACAGTACATAACAAAGAGAAGTATTTTCCCAGGTTTAACTTTCTAGCATACTTGTGTTCATTTAGAATTTGTTCAGTTGTTAATGTTAAAAGCTTATTTTGTCATGCACATATTACATATAGTTGATAAAAACCTCAACTATCAAAGATTTCTACAATTATGAAAATAGGAACGAGGTTTTATTTTGGATATTTAACAAATGAACATGTCTATATAGAGTCAGGCAATCTTCCTCTCTTTCACCAATAAAAAAGTAATTTACAAGGCTAGCAAAGACTTGTACCTGCCCAAGTTTCATATAGCATTCTGTGGTTTGCTACCAGAAATTTAAGGAAATTATTGTATTTTGCAAGAATAGAAACATAATTGTTAAAATCAAGCAATGACAAGTGTGACATAGTTCCCATCATATTTTGTTACACTATGTTCTCTGTACTAAGTTACTTCAGGCATGTCCAACTCTTTGTGACACTACAGACTATATATTCTCTGGGTGGAATGCCAACTATTGAACACACGTTGTACCTTTTTTTTGTTTTTGCAATTTGAAGGCACGATTAGCCTCATGCTGTTGCTAAGTTGCTTCAGTCGTGTCCAACTCTGTGCGACCCCATAGACAGCAGCCCACCAGGCTCTCCCATCCCTGGGATTCTCCAGGCAAGAACACTGGAGTGGGTTGCCATTTCCTTCTCCAATGCATGAAAGTGAAAAGTAATAGTGAAGTCGCTCAGTTGATTAGCCTCATGCTGCTGCTGCTGCTAAGTCACTCCAGTCATGTCCGACTCTGTGCCACCCCATAGACAGCAGCCCACCAGGCTCCCCTGTCCCTGAGATTCTCCAGGCAAGAACACTGGAGTGGGTTGCCATTTCCTTCTTCAATGCATGAAAGTGAAAAGTGAAAGCAAAGTCACTCAGTCATCAACCCTTATTTGTAACTTTCTCAAAATACCATTTTCTTGAGGTCAATACTGCAGTTTCAATTTTTTTAGGGTATATTTGTAATATTGAAATTGCAACAATGACCAATTCAGATTGCAGTCCAGCAGTTGCTATCTAAAACATTTTTCTGGATATGAAGAATTCATATTTTACATCACCAAGGGAAACACTGTTCAGAAACACTGACAGGATGGTTCCTGTCACTTATGCTCTAACTTGAGTGACTTTGCAACATAAGAGGGGCCTGCAAAGGTGTTTGCTAGTCTATGTAGCCAGTCACAGAAGGATTATATTCATTTTATGTCTGAGATACAATGCTAAAATAGTGTGACATGGCTGGTTTAGAAAACAGAAATAAACAGGGTTTTGGGTGGGGACGCTGCAACTGGAGGTGAAAAACAGAGGTTAGAGAACAATATGTATAATCTGACCCCATTTTGGAATACTAATAAATTTCTAGAGACATATATTTGCATATATCTACATAAAAATGTTCAAAAGAACATGTATTAGTTATCTGTGAGTGGTACAACAACTGATGATTTTGTTCTTTTTTTCTATTATTTCTAACGTTTCTATTATAAATACGTTTTGTGCTGGGTTAAGTGGCTCAGTCATGCCCAACTCTCTTTGACTCCAGGCTCTTTCCAGGCTCCTCTGTCCATGGGATTCTCCAGATAAGAATACTGGAGTGGATTGCCATTTCTTTTTCCAGGGGATCTTCCCGACCCAGGGATCAAACCTGGGTCTCCTGCATTGCAGGTGGAATCTTTACCACTGTGCCACCAGGGAAGCCCAAAATGTAATACTTTTTAAAATCTGTGTAATTAAGAAATTGTTTAAGTAACCATGAAATAAGCATGATTTTTTTTCCAATGTGAAAAACATTGTAGTAGGTGTTAGCATTACACTGGTAAGTATGATAAATATGGTGCCTATTCAGGAAGAGCTTTTATTTTGATAGAGATCATAGAGAATCAACAAAGAAGTTCTAATTGCTAAGTCACTTCAGTCCTGTCCGACTCTGTGTGACCCCATAGACTGCAGCTCACCAGGCTCCCCCGTCCCTGGGATCCTCCAGGCAAGAACACTGGAGTGGGTTGCCATTTCCTTCTCCAATGCATGAAAAGTGAAAGTGAAGTCACTCAGTCATGTCTGACTTAGCGACCCCATGGACTGCAGCCTTCCAGGCTCTTCCATCCATGGGATTTTCCAGGCAAGAGTACTGGAGTGGGTTGCCATCAGTTCAAATAACAAATAGTAAATGCAGTGATAAGTTAGACATAGGGTTTTATGAAAGCTTATATCAAAGGTGTCTAACATAATCCAAGAGCTAATGCATGGCAAAGAAAAGAAATAATTGTAATTTACATGAAATTCTTAAAAAGATGTCATTTTTTATCATATTTTACTTTTTCTAAAATATAAAGCATACTCATATTGTTTTAACTTTTTATTCACTTAATCCTGAGGGTGAAAAAGCTAAGGTACTATTTGCCCCTTCCACAACCTCCCAACTCTGGGGTATTTTTCCATTAAAATCAATGGATGGACTATTCATATTTTAAAAGGCCTAACCCTATCATTGTACAGGAGACAGGGATCAAGACCATTCCCATGGAAAAGAAATGCAAAAAAGCAAAATGGCTATCTGGGGAGGCCTTACAAATAGCTGTGAAAAGAAGAGAGGCAAAAAGCAAAGGAGAAAAGGAAAGATATAAGCATCTGAATACAGAATTCCAAAGAATAGCAAAAAGAGATAAGAAAGCCTTCTTCAGCGATCAATGAAAAGAAATAGAGGAAAACAACAGAATGGAAAGGACTAGAGATCTCTTCAAGAAAATTAAAGATATCAAGGGAATATTTCATGTAAAGATGGGCTTGATAAAGGACAGAAATGGTCTGGACCTAACAGAAGCAGAAGATATTAAGAAGAGGTGGCAAGAATACACAGAAGAACTGTACAGAAAAGATCTTCACGACCCGGATAATCATAATGGTGTGATCACTCAACTAGAGCCAGACATCCTGGAATGTGAAGAGTAGTGGGCCTTAGAAAGCATCACTACGAACAAAGATAGTGGAGGTGATGGAATTCCAGTTGAGCTATTTCAAATCCTGAAAGATGATGCTGTGAAAGTGCTGCACTCAATAATGCCAGCAAATTTGGAAAACTCAGCAGTGGCCTCAGGACTGGAAAAGGTCAGTTTTCATTCCAATCCCAAAGAACAGCAATGCCAAAGAATGTTCAAACTACCACACAATTGCACTCATCTCACATGCTAGTAAAGCAATGCTCAAAATTCTACAAGCCAGGCTTCAGCAATATGTGAACCGTGAACTTCCAGATGTTCAAGCTTGTTTTAGAAAAGGCAGAGGAACCAGAGATCAAATTGCCAACATCCGCTGGATCATGGAAAAAGCAAGAGAGTTCCAGAAAAACATCTATTTCTGTTTTATTGACTATGCCAAAGCCTTTGACTGTGTGGATCACAATAAACGGTGGAAAATTCTGAGAGAGATGGGAATACAAGACCACCTGACCCGCCTCTTGAGAAATCTGTATGCAGGTCAGGAAGCAACAGTTAGAACTGGACATGGAACAACAGACTGTTTCCAAATAGGAAAAAGAGTACGTCAAGGCTGTATATTGTCACCCTGCTTATTTAACTTATATGCAGAGTACATCATGAGAAACGCTGGACTGGAAGAAACACAGGCTTGAATCAAGATTGCCAGGAGAAATATCAATAACCTCAGATATGCAGATGACACCACCCTTATGGCAGAAAGTGAAGAGGAACTAAAAAGCATGGGGATGATCCAGAGAGATGATATGGGGTGGGAGGTGGGAGGGGGGTTCATGTTTGGGAACTCATGTACTCCCGTGGTGGATTCATGTCAATGTATGGCAAAACCAATACAGTATTGTAAAGTAAAATAAAGTAAAAATAAAAATAAAAAATAATAATAAAAAAAAAAAGTGAAAGAGGAGAGTGAAAAAGTTGGCTTAAAGCTCAACATTCAGAAAAGGAAGATCATGGTATCCGGTCCCATCACTTCATGGGAAATAGATGGGGAAACAGTGGAAACAGTGTCAGACTTTATTTTGAGGGGCTTCAAAATCACTGCAGATGGTGATTGCAGCCATGAAATTAAAAGACGTTTACTCCTTGGAAGGAAAGTTATGATCAACCTAGATAGCATATTCAAAAGCAGAGACATTACTTTGCCGACTAAGGTCCATCTAGTCAAGGATATGGTTTTTCCGATGGTCATGTATAGATGTGAGAGTTGGACTGTGAAGAAGGCTGAGCGCCGAAGGATTGATGGTTTTGAACTGTGGTATTGGAGAAGACTCTTGAGAGTCCCTTGGACTGCAAGGAGATCCAACCAGTCCATTCTGAAGGAGATCAACCCAGGGATTTCTTTGGAAGGAATGATACTAAAGCTGAAGCTCCAGTACTTTGGCCACCTCATGTGAAGATTTGACTCATTGGAAAAGACTCTGATGCTGGGAGGGATTGGGGGCAGGAGGAGAAGGGGATGACAGAGGATGAGATTGCTGGATGGCATCACTGACTCGATGGATGTGAATCTGAGTGAACACTGGGAGTTGGTGATGGACAGGGCGGCCTGGTGTGCTGCGATTCATGGGGTTGCAAAGAGTGAGACATGACTGAGCGACTGAACTGAACTGCATCCTATCATTGAACTTCCCTGGTGGCTCAGATGATAAAGCGTCTGCCTACAATGCAGGAGACCCGGGTTCAATCCCTGGGTCAGGAAGATTGCCTGGAGAAGGAAATGGCAACCCACTCCAGTGTTCTTGCCTGGAAAATCCCATGGATGGAGGAGCCTGGTAGGCTACAGTCCATGGGGTCACAAGAGATGCAGATGACTGAGCAACTTCACTTTCACTTTCAATCCTATCATTGCTCTTTGATAGTCTTTTTTTGGTTCAAAAACCAAGTTGAGAAAACCTAATAGATTAGGAATATTCAATAACAATATCATCAACAAAAGAACTTTGCCATCATCTAGAAAGAAAATGAGGCAATTATATCACCAGGAGCAGTCTACAGTTTACTCAAAAATACTCTTTGAGGTGAATATGTTCCACATTTGCTTTTCATCAGTCATTTTAAGTATTTCCTTTACGAGCTGCAGGTGGTATTGATAGTGGTTTGCTTACACTTTTGTTTACATTCTCTGTATCTGTGTACACATTTTGGGACAAGACATGATGCTGTAACATATACTACTAAACATTTGTTTCCATGTTAATTTTGGTAGTTTTTCTTGACACAAAATCATGTTTATTACCTTTTCCCATTATGCTCAGTTTAAATTCCTCTGCCTGCTATTCTATGAAAACAGGCTATAAATATTAAAGCAGGGACAATAGTGTGACTAATTTAGCATATATACATAAACACATGTATCCACATATATATTATTCTGACAAATATATTCCCTAGGCATGTGCATGCTCAGTCGCTTCAATCATGTCTGACTCTTTGCTGCTGATGGACTGTAGTCTGCCAGACTCCTCTGTCCATGGAATTCTCCAGGCAGGGATACTGGAGTGGGTTGCCATGCCCTCCTCCACATGACCTTCCCGACCCAGCGATTGATCCCACATCTCCTGCATTGCAGGCAGATTCTTTACCACTGAGCCACAGGGGCAGCCCACATTCCTTACAGATATGTGTTAAAAGATAAACTGAAGCAATTAAATTTTTAAAGAGTTTATGGTAATTGAGCAAATATCACTTTAAACTGAGCAGTAAATGTATACAAAAGATGGCTAGGAGTCCTTCCAACATAGGAGCTACAGGAAAGGCCTTTATAAAACAGACATGAAAGCAAAGCCAGACAACTACTTGATTTGCTAGAGCTCAAACAGTTGCCTTATTTGGGAAAGCCTAAATTGGTCATTTGTGACTGGTTGTTTGTAACTTCTTTAATTTCTTAACTTTGAGATGTTTACAGGAAAAGACTGCTTCAGGTTTGTTTGCTTACGTAGATTGCCACGGCTTTAGAACAGCCTCAGTAGATAGGCCCCTTGTTTAATCACTTTAACATATGTAATTTGTATTTCTGCATTTTCCTTTGAATGCTAACTCATACATTGGGTATATTATTTCACTCAAGTTTGCTTAGTAGGAAAGTCTGGATTGTAATTACCCCATTCTGCCTTTCTGTTCTCTTAGAGAAATTCAGGATTCTAAAAGTCAATGCCTATGAAAATGAGACATTAACATTTTAAATGAAGAAACAAACTCAGGAAATACAAATCACAATTCTGATGTCAACATTAACTTATGCAAGTGGCCCATCTGCAATGATCACACTTGATTTTTCTGTTTATAAAACACAGATATCTTAACCTTAAGCATGGCATCATCCATATGTGTTTCCATCTTTAGTCTTTTGAATATATACCAGCCAAGCAAGACAAATAATACTATTTATATTACCTACAGACCCTGAAAGAACTGAACAGATAGCCTACTGTGTTACCAGATGCACTGTAGTACTACAAAATTAAAGGAACAGATGCTCTTTGTTAACCTTATTTTCTGAAATAAATAAATAAATAAATAAATAAATAAAGTTTTAAAACCAGAGATTAGAAGAAAACTCAGAAGCCGATCTTCTCCAAACATTGGCAATTTTAAAGGAGAGGGATAACTCAAAGAACTCGCTAATATCATAAAGCTAACAATGAAAAAATAACATTTGCTAACAAAGAAGACAGACATCAGTAACCAAAGGATGAATTTTGAGAAAATAACTTTAATGCATGGTGGTAAATACAAAATATGTAAGAAAAGAACAGGAATAAAAGTTATCATCTATGCAATCTCAAAAATAACTTTAAATTACTGAAGAACAAACTATTATATGTTTAGAAAAAAGAATAAAAATTGTTCAATTCAGTTATGGTAAAATACCTAATTTTAAGGAAGTAACCATCTAAGGATTTTAAATACATATAAATACAAAAATGGTGTTTCACATGTACTGACCCACGCGCTGCCTTTTCAGTAAGAATGAGAAACTATTAGGGAGATTGAGGAAAAATGAGGAGTTTTTCAAACTCACTGATATTGTACCAGATAAACCACAAACAAACAAAAATAACAAAAAACCAAAACGTTAAATTGTCCTTGACTTCTTAGAAAGGTTAAAAAATAAAAGATGTGCGCACACACAAGAAGTGATGTAAAACTAATAAAATATGATCAACAGAATTACTCTTAATTTCTTGGTTGAACAGAGCACTATGGTTAAGCAAAGTGCTGCATACAGTTGGAGGGTACACAGGATCTCTGCATAACTTCTTACAGCCCAAAGGAAACAGATCAGACATATAAATAAATAATTCATAATACATAACATTCATCCTGAAATAATTTATTAAAACTAACATCTTTGGAGGACAGATGTTGGTGGAGTAAGATGAGTAGATCATCAGCTTCTCTACAAATATATCAAAAATTCATCAAGATATGGAACAACTCCTACAAAGCAACCCCTAGGCGACAGCAGAAGACCCCAGGCCTCCAAGGGACAGGCTAAGCTCCCTGAAATGAGGTAGGAGAGAGGAGAGAGGAGAGAAACACACAAGGAAAAAGACTTCTCGGTAGGAGCTTGTGCCCAAAAGGAGCCCTGAAACAGGAGTTGCTGTGCACAGGGAAACTCCCTCTCAGGCAGGCCCAAAGGGGACCTGTAAAGTCTCAGAAAACCAGGCAAAGCAGAGGCTTGGAGGGCAGTAAACAGAGAAAAAGGGCTTCCCTGGTGGCTCAGAGGATAAAGTGTCTGCCTGCAAGACAGGAGACCTGGGTTCGATCCCTGGGTTGCGAAGATCCCCTGGAGAAGGAAATGGCAACCCACTCCAGTATTCTTGCCTAGAGAATCCCATGGACAGAGGAGACTGGCAGGCTACAGTCCATGGGGTAGCAAAGTGTTGGACATGACTGAGCGACTTCACTTCACTTCAAACAGAGAAAGCTGCACTTCTCAGGCCATTAAGAGCTCATGGACTGTGGCCCCAAACAGACGGCAGGCTTGGGGAACAGAGAGTGGCGTGGCATACAAACCCAGCCAGCGCACACAATCCTTGCAGCACAGAGGGCAAGCCCAGGTAGCGATATGTGCCTCAGCAGACAAGCACAGCCTGTGCAAAGGGCGGGACTAGGGTGCAGATACAGGGGAGGCATACAAACTTGGGCAGTGCACACAACCATCCTGGCTCAATGGAAAAAAGAACAAATAACCACAGAGAAAAAGAGTGCAGGCAGCAAGACTAAACAAGTGCACATAAATCCCACGACACAGAGGGCAGGCACAGGGAAATGAAACAAGTTTACAGTAACCCCGCAAAGCAGAGGACAGTCCAGGAGCTGAAACAAATGCACACAAGCCCGCATACAAGCTGAAGCAAATGCACAAGAGCCTGGCACTCTGTGGGGCTGAGGGAAGCCCACACAAGTTGCCTGCAACCCCGAATTTTGCGCAGAAGCACCTACCTAGCAAGTTTCAGCCAGCAGCGCAGGGCGGGAGAGGGGAACAGAAGCACAAGCAATGATTCCAGGAACAAGTAAGGGTGCTGGCAGCACTGCACTTATGCTGAGAGGGGCACTTTCAAGCAGCTGTGGAAATAGATGTGGCTAACACCATTGTCACCCTGCTTATTTAAGTTATATGCAGAGTACATCACGAGAAATGCTGGCTGGATGAAGCACAAGCTGGAATCAAGCTTGCTGGGAAAAATGTCAATAACCTCAGATATGCAGATGACACCACCCTTATGGCAGAAAGCGAAGAACTAAACAGCATCTTGATGAAAGATGAGAGTGAAAAAGTTGGCTTGAAACTCAACATTCAGAAAACTAAGATCGTGGCATCCAGTCCCACCACTTCATGGCAAACAGATGGGGAAACAGTGGAAACAGTGGCTGACTTTATTTTTTGGGGGGGGGGGGGGGGGGCTCCAAAATCACTGCAGATGGTGATTGCAGCCATGAAATTAAAAGACACTTGCTCCTTGGATGAAAAGTTATGACCAACCTAGACAGCATATTAAAAAGCAGAGACATTGTCCATCTAGTCAAAGCTATGGTTTTTCCAGTAGTCATGTATGGATGTGAGAGTTGGACTGTAAAGAAAGGTGAGCACCAAAGAATTGACGCTTTTGAACTATGGTGCTGGAGAAAACTCTTGAGAGTCCCTTGGACAGCAAGGAGATCTAACCAGTCTATCCTAAAGGACATCAGTCCTGAATATTCATTGGAAGGACTGATGTTGAAGCTGAAACTCCAGTACTTTGGCCACCTTATGTGAAGAACTGAATCATTAGAAAAGACCCTGATGCTAGGAAAGATTAAAGGTGGGAGAAGGGGACGACAGAGAATGAGATGGTTGGATGGCATCACCAACTCAATGGACATGAGTTTGAGTAAGCTCTGGGAGTTGGTGATGGACAGGGAGGCCTGGCGTGCTGCAGTCACAAAGAGTCGGACACGACTGACTGACTGATCTGATGAACAAGGTGGTAGGAGAAGAGGGAGAAGGGGAGACATACGGAGACAGTAACACAGAAATTTACAAATCCATATGTAAAACAGATAGTCAATGGGAATTTTCTGTACAATTCAGGGAACTCAAACAGGGCCTCTGTGACAGGCTGAAGGGTGATGTGGGGAGGGAGATGGGAGTGAGGTCTGGGAGGGAGGTGACATGGATGTACCCATGGCTGATTCTTGTTGATGTATGACAGAAAACCACAAAATTCTGTAAAGCAATTATCCTTCAATTAAAAAGTTAAAAAAAAAAAAAGACAACTAACATCTTCGGATTTGTAGCTCAACTTGTTCATGAGAAAACAATGCACAATTATCCTCAGATTTTGGATTGCTCTCAGGATTCTGTAGTCAATATCCACACCAATCTCAAACTTCTTATATTGATTTATGTCTAGGTTTATTTTTAAAAAGCAGTATAAGTGATTACTGAAATGAATTTTCTCTAATCCAGTTTAATGCTACTGACATGGTATCATTTTCTATTTATACAGTGTGCAGAAATATTAATATTTCCACAAATTGTTCCAGTCCAGAATTCTGAATTTATCTATGAAACTGATTAAAATTAAAATCTCTAGTGGAATTGTGAAATTTCTCTTTACTTCGAGAAATGCTGCTGCTGCTCCTGCTAAGTCACTTTAGTCATGTCTGACTCTCTGCAACCCCAGAGACTGCAGCCCACCAGGCTCCCCCGTCCCTGGGATTCTCCAGGCAAGAATACTGGAGTGGGGTGCCATTTCCTTCTCCAATGAAAGTGAAAGGTGAAAGTGAAGTTGCTCAGTTGTGTCCGACTCTTTGCAACCCCATGGACTGTAGCCTACCAGGCTCCTCCGTCCATGGGATTTTCCAGGCAAGAGCACTGGAGTGGGGTGCCATTGCCTTCTCCATCTAGAAATCCTACACACTATATTCTCACTGTATACAACAATGACGGGGCAAAGAGCCTCATTATTCTGAAATATAGAACACCACCACCACAAAACCATTTCATAATCTTAGAATCAAAATACCCTCAGGGGTACAATAATGCATTCAAAATGGCAGGTATAAAATTTCCTACATATCCAGATATGCTGTAGCTCTAATAAACTTACTGTTTTATTATTATCTTATCTGTAGGTGTCTATTGCTCTCAATCCAATATTCTGTGGTGACTCAGCTACTCTGTGCTTCTGTTGTTTCCCCCTTCTTTTGGCATTAGAACTTGTATTTTCTTTCAAAATTTATTTCTGCTTATTCAGGGCTTTTTTATCCAGTATTGTCATCCTGCTACTGCCTTTTATTTTTGTGTCTTGGCCTCTGTAATTACTTCTGTACCATTGCTACATCTGACTTTTTGTATCATTCACCAAAAACAACAACAGCCTAAACTTAGAATTGGCAAATTACTCTATATGATGAAGAATATAAGTACTGGATGGTATAGATCTTTCATATTTCTCTATGTTATAAACTACTAATCATTCTCCAGGAATGACTTCGGAGAAGTGATCTTTGCTCCAATAACTTACGGATAGATTTGCAGTGTCACGAGGGACTAAAGGCTTTCCCCATGACTCAGCAGGAAGGACTCTGCCTGCAATGCAGGAGACGCAGGAGATATGGGTTCAATCCCCGGGTCAGAAAGATCCCCTGGAAAAGGAAATGGCAACCTACTCCAGCATTTTTGTTGGGAAAATCCCATGGACAGACGAGTCTTGCAGGATGCAGTTCATGGGGTCACAAAGAGTAGAACATGACTGAGCAACTGAGCACACGGGACTAAAGACAGCAATACATGCACTAGAAATTCCTTAGATGGGAACCATAAAAATGCCGGCTACAGACAAGCTCTCCAGAAAGAAGACTGTAGCCAGAAGCCACCTCATGTGGCCTGCCCCAATACATTCACTTAATTAGGTCTCTTTCATGGACATTTCTTTCAATCTACTGATCTGTCTTTGTATTGGAGAAATAGTACCAAATGACCAACATTATAACTTTGAAATTCTTTAAATATCTGACAGTTGAAAATGTTTCCACATAGTCTTCATTTTCTAAATGTTTTTAACCACTTGGTTAATATTTGGTATTGTTGTAACAAAGTAATTTTAGAATAATTTTGTCCATTTCCAAAAGTTCTCCCTCAAAAATTAGGTTGGAGCTGCATTTTTAAAGGTTCAGTTCAGTTCAGTTTAGCCACTCAGTCATGTCCGACTCTTTGTGACCCCATGAATCGCAGCACGCCAGGCCTCCCTGTCCATCACCAACTCCCAGCGTTCACTCAAATTCACGTCCATCGAGTCAGTGATGCCATCCAGCCATCTAGCTATCTCATCCTCTGTTATCCCCTTCTCTTCCTGCCTCCAAAGATAAATAAGCATCTAAAATATCAAATCTTTCCACCAAGACATCATAATACACTGAAACAGATTCTGGTAATCCAGAAATTCCAGTGTTTTTGTATTGGTAAATTAAAACTAAATGGGAAAATATTAAAGCAATACAGCTACATATCTACATAAGAAATATTTCATGATATTTTAGGATATCAAAATGATGTGAGAATTAAGAGTGATACTTATTACTCTTTAACATAGCTCAAAAATTGGAAATATAAATATTGTTTGAGTAATAAGAAGTATTTAGTAAGAATTTACTATGTCCTAGAGTTATAAGTGGTTCTGATACATGGAGCATTTAATCCTAAGTGGGGATTTATCAACATATCATATGATGAAACATTTACAGAGAGGTTAAGCAACTTGCCTAATATAACACAGCTATTAAATAACTGAACCAGGATTTTCCTCCAAACAGTTTAATCTAAAATATACTATTAAAATCATACTATATCTATAAAATATGAAAAGCATCAATTTAATCTAGCAGAAGCATTTCTTTGAGAAATATATCAACCTTTATATATGTTAATGGGAACTTTAAAATGAATACAAATTTTTGTGAGAATAAAAATCCATATCTATATATTAGTATTTCTTTATTTATATTACCCAAATCTCTATGATTGTCAAATACAGTATCAAAGCCAACCTACTAATTTGAGAACATATTTTTAATTTATTTGCCTAGATTTCAAAATATTTTAAAATATTAATCAATTCTTATTTCAAATATTATTCTTATTTTGCATCTTAATATTCCACTCTAATTTTTAATTTAGAACATATCATTCATTTATTTATTCACTCAAAAACTAGTTATTCAATATCTACTATGTGCCAAGCACCATGATGATACAGTGAAGGAGAGACCTAGAGCCATAGCTTTGGTTTTCCCTGGAGTTTAGATTCTAACAGAAAATATGATAAACAATTACAAACAATGTTATACTTGGCAGGCGTGAGAAATACATGGATATATGAGAGTACCTAATTCATAAGTACAGTTGAGAGTATCCTTCCTGAAGGAAATAAAAATAAGCAGATAACCAAGCTTGAGTAAAAATTGTTGTAGAGAAAGGGTAGAGGATTCAGACAGGATGACAAAGTGATTGAGTTTCTATAGATGGCAGGAATTGGTGAATAATTTTAAGAGGTTCTATCAGAGAACAATGGCCAAGCTCCTGGCTCCAGTATCAGGTAATTACTAATATTACCTTAAATATGCTTTCACACCCACCATCTCTACTAAATTAAGAAGAACTTTGGGAGTGATACAAAGGTATTTTAGAGCTGAAAATATAAAGAATTTACTTAGTTTGTAAAGCATGTAGAATGAAATTCTTTTTACCATCATTTCTACTTGATTTTAGAACAGATTGTCTAATTCCGTTGTTTAAAGTACAACATGTCTTCTTTCAACCAAGACTGTTATCTGGATTCACGCTTATGTTATATTTTCCCCTTTGAGATCTAATGTAGAAGCTCCTACTTGGCTGTCCTGACAGAAGCAATCTGTCTTCACTGCATCACGGCTGGCAGAACAATGTTGATCAACCATGTGAACACCTCTATCTTTACCACCGTGTGTAAATGCACAGTAATATTCAGTGTACTGGCCAAACAGATGCAGAAAGTCAATATGTCTCTTCAAAAGAGGTCTTCAGGCCTCTACCTTGTTTTGTCACTTTCCCTCTTGCTTTTTAATCCATATTAATATTTAGTAAGCCTTGATCATATATTTCATTTGAGATATAAAATTTACCTGACCACACTACAGTGCTATAAATGGTCACAAGGATCTCTTTCTGATAGTCTAGCTCCATGTACCTCCACTAGTGAGAAGAACACTTTTGCAAGACTTGATTTATTTCCTTGACTATTAATTCCTGTCTGTACCTACTCAGATTTCTTCAGGCTCCAGACAAGCAGAATTATAAGCAGGGAAAAGCAGAATAGATAAATGACAGGACGTTTATGCTAAGAATAATCTGTGTAAAACAGTATGCAATATCTAAAAAACCATCCTCCCCCAACCTTAATCTCACCTTCTCTATACTTGAATTTGTTTCCTAGATTTTCAAGGGTAGTTTAGAAAAATGAAAATTAATCTCCCACACTTCCACACCCAGGAACTCTAGATATAAAGATTATTTTCACTTTCCTGATTAACAAAGACAGCATGGGTAGCACATTAGACACAGTCTTTGGAGGCAGACAGAAGTACCTGAGTATGAACCCTGTCAGACCACTGTCTGTCAGGATGACTTTCAGGAAAGTAATTCTAAATTATTTGTTTCCTTTCCTGTCAATAAAATGGTTATTTAAATCCTTTCCTCAAGAGTTTCCTTATGGGTGAAATGAGAGAATGTAAAGTTCCTGTCAAGTAGTGATCTCACAACAAAACTTTCCACCCTCAGGCTAGATTTCTTTATCAGAGGCTCAAGGGTATAGCTTTTACCTCTATTTGATCTCCTCAGTTTCTGTTGAGAATTTTATTTTAAACTGAAGGGCATTTTCTCTCTGCTTCACTTCTTAAGCAAATTCAATACATTTAAATTATTTTGCTTGATCTTCCTATCTCATCCTCTCCTAGAGAGAAGTAAATTTGACCTTCCCTCCAAGCTACTTGTCACCTGTCCCTTTCTTCATCATTATATTAATGAACTCCTATTCTCAGTGATTTTGAATATAATTCTTTAAGTGATTTTCTAAAAATTATTTTTATAATATGTTGTACTAAACATATTATGGGTTTCCTGGTGGATCAGATGGTAAAGAATCTACCTGCAATGCAAAGGACCTGCATTCGATCCCTGGGTCAGAAAGATCCCCTGGAGGAGTGAATGGCTACCCACTCCATTCCCTGGAAAATTTCATAGACAGACGAGCCTGGTGGGCTACTCACGAAGGCCACAATGAGTCAGACATGACTGAGCAACTGACACCTTCACTTTCAAACATATTATATTATAGTTGGGGCTTCCCTGGTGGGAAGAACCCACATGATAATGTGGGAGACATAAGATATGTGGGTTCGATCCCTGGGTCAGGAAGATCCCTGGGAGGAGGCAACCCACTCCAGTATTCTTGCCTGGAGAATCCCACAGACAGAGGAGCCTGGCTGGGCTACAGTCTTTGGGGTCACAAAGAATCTATAAAGTATTTCCTTGTCTTTTTGCAAGTTTGCACTTATAGTTGTAATGTCAAAAGTGCACTGAGTTTTTAGCCAGGAGACCTGAATTTTAATCCTGACTTTGACACTAATTAGTTATATGTACTTAAGCCACTTCACTTCTATAGGCCTCAAAACCATCTAAGGATTTTGAGCCATGTGATCTTTTCTACTTAAGTCAACTCTACCATTTCAGGGTTTTGTGATTCAGCTTTTACAGTAATGCAAAGCTCCATTAAAGACTTTATGTTGGCTTTCCATATTTTTCAACATAAGGCCTTAAATGACTATTTGCTTCCATTTTTCCTTATACGTTGCCTGTTACTGCTTTTCTCATTCCTTCCCCTCCATTGTTTTTCTACATCCAGGCAAAGTTTATCAGAAAGAGATATATCATTGACAATTAAATGGATTTGTTAGGGAACCATTGACTGAAATCACCCAGCTTGGCCAGGCAAGATGATAGCCACTTGCTTAACTTGTCTCACAACAGGAGGTCTAGATAAGAAACATGGTTCTGTCACTGGAAAAAGTCAGGAGGGAGCAAAAGAGAGTAAACATGATCAACTTCCCATAGTCCTTTGCTCTGGAATCCATCTTGGATGAGAGATGCTTGTATCACCAGGAAGGTGATTGGCCAGAGACAACCCAGATACTAACCCCATTACCATAAAACCTGAGACTGTCATCCAAAAGGCAAAGAAGTTCTCTTGGTTTCCCTTACCTGGCTTCTCTCCACCTAAGTGCCATTTCTCATAAAGTCTCTTCCCTTGAAATATGTGTGTCACCCTGGACAATTCATTTCTGAGTGTTAGACACCAGCCCACTATCAGGTCCTGGAAGGGGTTCCCTTTCCTAGAGTATCTCCTTACTAACTTTTTTATCTGTCATTGAACCTAAGAGAACTAATGCATGAAACTGTAAAATTATAAAAATCAAATCAAATTTCACAACAGTATGCATAGAATGGTCTTATTTTTGCAAAACCAAAGATACACATACATAATAAGTAGATGTATTAGGATTTATGTAGGATGTGATCTAAAAAGATATATACAAAAGTGCTAAAAACAATTAGCCCTGGAAGAGAAAGTGTGAAATGAAAGAGTAATACCAATAAAGGCTTAACTTTTAATTATAAACTTCCCTGTATTAGTTTCTTGATCACAAGTATGAGTTACTTTTATTAAAAAATGCTATCATTTACTAATGTCAATTTTCATTTATATAATTTTAAGTGAATTTGTAGTTTACTGTATATTGGGTATAAACTTGTTAACAAGAAAGTGAGCTGAGGTGAAAGGATGTTTATTAGTATAAACATAGGAAATTACTTGGAGAAGGCAATGGCAACCCACTGCAGTACTCTTGCCTGGAAAATCCCATGGAGGGAGGAGCCTGGTAGGCTGCAGTCCATTGGGTGACTAAGAATCCGACATGACTGAGTGACTTCACTTTCACTTTTCACTTTCATGCTTTGGAGATGGAAATGGCAACTCACTCCACTGTTCTTGCCTGGAGAATCCGAGGGACGGGGGAGTCTGGTGAGCTGGCATCTATGGGGTCGTACAGAGTCGGACACAACTGAAGCAACTTAGCAGTAGCAGCAGGAAATTCCTAAGTATAATCAATGAGTGAATCTAATTTCATCTCTAACCCAAGCAGGAACTGATGCTTTCTTCTAAAAGTAACTTAAGACTTGCATCTAGGTTCAGTTCAGTTCAGTACAGTCACTCAGTCATGTCCGACTTCTTTGCGACCCCAAGAATTGCAGCACACCAGGCCTCCCTATCCATCACCAACTCCCAGAGTTCACTCAAACTCACATCCATTGAGTCGGTGATGCCATCCAGCCATCTCATCCTGTCATCCCCTTCTTTTCCTGTCCCCTATCTCTCCCCTATCCCTCCCAACATCAGAGTCTTTTCCAATGAGTCAACTCTTCACATGAGGTGGCCAAAGTACTGGAGTTTCAGCTTTAGCATTATTCCTTCCAAAGAACACCCAGGACTGATCCCCCTTGGAATCGACTAGTTGATCTCCTTGCAGTCCAAGGGGCTCTCAAGAGTCTTCTCCAACACCACAGTTCAAAAGCATCTATTCTTCAGCGCTCAGCTTTCTTCACAGTCTAACTCTCATATCCATACATGACTACTGGAAAAATGATAGCCTTGACTAGACAGACCTTTGTTGGCAAAGTAATGTCTCTGCTTTTTAATATGCTATCTAGGTTGGTCATAACCCTCCTTCCAAGGAGTAAGCGTCTTTTAATTTTATGGCTGCAATCACCATCTGAAGTAATTTTGGAGCCCCCCAAAATAAAGTCTGACACTGTTTTCACTGTTTCCCCATCTATTTCCCATGAAGTGATGGGACCAGATGCCATGATCTTAGTTTTCTGAATGTTGAGTTTTAATCCAACTTTTTCACTCTCCACTTTCACTTTCATCAAGAAGCTTTTTAGTTCTTCTTCACTTTCTGCCATAAAGGTGGTGTCATCTGCATATCTAAGGTTATTGATATTTCTCCTGGCAATCTTGATTCCAGCTTGTGCTTCTTCAAGCCCAGTGTTTCTCATGATGTACTCTGCATATAAGTTAAATAAGCAGGGTGACAATACACAGCCTTGACGTACTCCTTTTACTATTTGGAACCAGTCTGTTCCATGTCCAGTTCTAAGTGTTTAAAAATAATAACAGTAATTAAATATAAAAGGAAGAGGAAACATAAGTTGAACTAAATCTTTACATTAGAAGTACTGAGAGCTAGGCAAAAACCAATATTGTGTTAAGTAGTTAGAAAAGGAAAAAGGAGTCCTAAATGGTGGTGGCTGAAAGACAAGGGAAAAGCCTGCAAAAATAGAACAAAGGAAGGTCCAAGGACCAGAGTGAGGACCTCAGGTAAAACAAACAGCCCTCCTGGCTAGCCCAATTTACATAGGGCAGGCTCAGGGGGAGGAGGAAAAACATAAAAAGAGGAGCCAAAATTGAACCGGGGACTTCTCTTCTCTTCATGTCTTTTGGGTCGGCTTGCCTTCATGCCTTGAGGATCTATTTTCCTTTCAGTTTAGTTCAGTCTCTCAGTTGTTTCTGACTTTTTGCAACCCCATCGACTGCAGCATGCCAGGCCTCCCTGTCCAGCACCAACTCTTGGAGTTTACTTACTCATGCCCATTAAGTTGGTGATGCCATCCAACCATCTCATTCTTTACTTGCCAATAAAACTGAGCTATCACACTTATCCGTCCATCCCTTCAAATTTTTCCTGTGGCAAGATAGTACCGAGGAAATTACACACTCCCCCAACATATATGGTGCCGTGACTCGGATTTAAGCTGGTTGGAACAACCTCAGCTCAGCCCCCACAATGCAGAGGCCAAGCACAGCAGAAGTCTGGCTTGGCAAAAGCTCCCATGGTGGAAGCTGAATGCAAAGAAAACCCAGTGCAGGGGGAGTGACAAGTAGCCCAGCGTGCTGGAAACTGAAACAGCAAAACAAACTCAGCAGAAAGCTGAGCGGCTCATTGTGATTCCAGGAGACCTCCGGTTGGGGTAGGAAGTCCTCACTCCTATGGCTGAAAGGACATATGGCTAACGAAATCTTAATTCCTTTACAATCTCATTTCTTGTTTTCTCAGCACCACCCCGCCTCTCCTCCCCCATGAACAGGTGAGCATCAGTGGATGCAGTTGAGGGACTCTGGAGAGACTACTCCCCGGTGTATTCTGAAGGCTCCACTATCCTCTGTGCTCTAGTGGCTGCTACCCAAGTGGGTGGGGGCTCTTCTGTCCTTAATACTCTTTGTGCCAAGGATCAGGCCAATGAAAACTGTGAGCACAGGTCAGGTATTTAGCAGATTTTCTGGCAGGTTATAAAGGGGATTCTTTGGAACATATTTCCCACTGCTTTTTCCTCCTGTCCTTCAGCTCCTCTGTCCATCTATGCCACTGCTTAAAAAGCATTGGGCAGGTTATCATATTTTCATTTCTGAAAATTGTGCTTGAAACCGTTTACCTAAGATTGGAACTCAAACTCATGTGGCAGGGACTCTGTGCTATGCTTAGTCATTCAGTCATATCCGACTGGGACTAGAGCCTGGCCAAAACCCACGGTGCCTGGCTTCAGGACCTAATGAAGTTCAGGCTCTGATGTCTCATTGCAAAAATTCAGTGAGAGACACAGCGATAGGTTAGAGGTGGATTTGTTCAGATTCAGAGAGAAGCACACTCCACAGGGTGTGGGCCATCACAGAAGAGACTGCAGTGACCATGGAATGTGGTGTGGTTAGTTTTGGAGAGCTGGGTGATTTCATATGCTAATGAGTGGGAGGATTATTCCAACAATTGGGGAACCACCCACTCCTCTATCTTTTGATAGTGACTTGGAACTGTCCTGGCACCTCTGGGTGTGTCATTTAGCTTGCAGATTGAGGATTAAGGTTTAGTTGAATTTGGACTCATTTGATTTTAATTGGTTTTGTTAGAGCCTTGGACTATGTCATTCTTTCAAAAGTTGTGCCCTGCCCCTTCCCTCCTGTTTTGTGTTCTTTTCCTGAGCCCTGTGCAGGCCCACAGTGTTCCCTCTACAATCTTCTGAAGGGACAAGAAAATAGCTGGCCCTTGGGAGAGAAATGCTGTAAATATCCAATCTCTCTAGATATTCAGGCCTTCATCTTCCTTGTTTCCTATAACATGTTCAACAACAGCTATTTCTCAGTGAACCCGCTAGGGTGGGTGACAGGCACACAATGCCTGCTAGAAGTTTATCTGTTGGTGGCATCCCTTCAAGGGCAATTGGGCTTCTGAGAAAATGCTTGCCACTTTGGAAGTTAGCCCAGCAGGCCATTTGGGCCCAAATCTTTGCCACTCTTCTCCTAAAGTTACAAACATACCCCTGGATCAAATCTCCACTCCACTTTTATGGAATATCTGGTCTGTTGCTTCTTATCAATTTATTCTTAAGCGACTTACTAGCTCCTATAACAGGACCCTGCCCCCTTGTAGGCAACATCACTCCACCCTGCTTATTACTAAAATACTCTAATGCCCCTAACAGAACCAGATAACCCACTCCTCTGTCATTACTTCTGTCATTACCTAAAATGGGTCTATGACAATGAAATGTTTACCATTGGAGACACCCTAGCCTGCTCTTATGGAGCACGAGGGGAGGAAATCAGTGACTTATATTTCCTCAGAGCAATAAGAGGATAAGCCTTATGGCTGCTTCACCAGGTTCCCAGTTTCAGGGCACAGACGTGGACTGCTTGACATCATGGTATCTATTCCCATCCATGGTGGATAAACCAGCAATGAGTTAAGATTACAACCCCTTAATCCTACCCAGCACTGGACATGCTGGAGACCTTGGGGATGCCCAGCTCCAGGTCAACCTGCCTTGACCTGCCTAAGGATCTGGTCCCTGGGAGTTTGTCATGCCTCAACCTACTCAGGGATCTGCCAATCCAGGGGTCCCAGGATGTCAACATGCCTCGACCTGCCCAGGGACCCAATTCTCGGGAGGTTGACATGTCTCGACCTGTCTGGGGATCTGCACCCTGACCCGGGGACTCCTGGCTCTCAGGTTGCAACAGTATTGGGTAGGATAAGCTTCAGAAAGACTCACCCCTAAGGAAGTCCACCCACGGAAATAGAAGGAAGCCAGTTAGCTGTGGGACTATGCCTAATCTCAGCAGTAACTCAGGAGTCCAATGAGAACCCCATTGCCTTTCTGGAAAGGCTAAAAGAGGCCCTCCAAAAATTTACCAAACCAGATTTAGACTCTTACGAGGGACAGGTGACTTTAAAGGACAAATTCCTGTTCCAATGTACATCAGACATTGGGATAAAGTTACAACAGCTACAGCAGCAGGACCCTGCTGCTTCTTTAGATGAGATGGTCCAGACAGCCACCTATACCTTTTATAACAGAGAACAGGAGAGGGAGGCCAAGGTCCAGGAAAGGGAGAAAAGGAAAGAGACAAGGCATGCCCAGATGCTGGCTGCCCTCCAGGGAAAATCTATGGCAAACCCCAAGTCCTCGAAGGACAAGGGACCAGGCAAATGCCTAATCTGTAGACAGGCAGGACATTGGGCCAGAGAATGTCCAAACTGTGACAAGTTTAGCTTGTTACAAATGCCATCAATTGGCAGCACTTTGCCCTCGGAACCCAAGAGCCTCAAGGTCAAGCACCAAGCCTTCCCTCACAATGTTTCAACAGGACTGAAGCAGTCCACTCTAGGCAGCCCACCTGTCACAGATAATCATCATGGGGCTGGAGCCAAGGGTACAGCTGGATGTGGCAGGTAGGTCCAAGAATTTCTTGGTTGACACAGGGTCTACCTACTCTGTCCTGACCTCCTACTCCAGAGCCTTCTCCTCCCAAACCTACACCATTTAGGGTGCTACAGGAAAAACAACTACAAAAAGATTCACCTGAATACTTCTTTGTTGCTGGGATGGACAAATATTTTCCCACCAGTTTCTGATGGCCCTTGAGTGTCCTATACTCTTATTGGGAAGAGGTCTTTCCCTGCCTTCAAAATCTTGCAGCTATTGCACTTCTGATAGAAGATACTTTAAAACTGTCTCCTGGGGGGCAAACTAACTATTTTTACCAGATACCAAGTGAAATAACTCCTGAAGGGCAGAGGCCATTTATGGATGTCTGATCAAAGAATCCTCAGATATCAAGTAGTGCTGATGGAACATCCAGGCCTGACTATATCCCCTTGTGAAGTTCTTAACCCAGCTACCCTCCTGCCTACCCCCAAGGGCTCTCTCCTCTTTCACTCTTACCTAGAAACTTTGGACCACTGGACAAAACTCTGTCAGGTGTGTCAGAAGATCCTCTGACCAATCCTGAGGAAATGTGGTACGCTGATGGAAGCAGCTTTGTCTTGGATGGAAAAAGAAGAGATGGATATGCAGTAATCTCCAATTTTGAGATCATAGAGGCTAAGCCTCTGCCACCAGGTACTTCAGCCCAATTAGCTGAGCTCATAGCCCTGACTCGAGCTTTAGAGCTGGGAAAAGGAAAAAGAGTAGCCATTTATACTGACTCCAAGTATGCCTTCCTAGTGCTACATGCACATGCTGCTATTTGGAAAGAAAGAGGCAACTTGACCACCCGAGTGTCCCCAATCAAATATGGTGATCAAATCCTTAGGCTCTTGGAGGCGGTTCATCTGCCCAGTGAGGGTTCAGTCTCCCATTGTAAAGGACATCAAAAAAGGAGCACAGAAGTGGCATGAGGGAACCAAGCAGCCGATCAGGCAGCTAAGAGAGCAGCATTGTTGAACAATGATCTAATAGGGGTTGCCACCTTAGTTCCACAAACTAATTTGCCAGAAACTCCTTCATAGACTGAAGATGAGACTCAAAACTAAGAGTGAGGGCTTTCAAAAAGATCATATGAGGTGGTTCCACAGGAGGGACTCCTTTTTCTGCCTGGGAACCTCCAATGGAAGTTGGCTAACTCCTTACATGCTACCACTCATTTAGGGGGAAAGGCCTTCCAAAGATTACTAGAAAGGTCCTTCAGAGGAACAGGCCTCCAAACAACTATAAGTCAAGTAGTCTCCTCTTGTCCCACTTGCCAATTAAACAACCACCCACTTGCCAATTAAACAAGGAGCTCAAAGGACCCAGCTGGCCCAGCCTGTCCAACAATGTGGGACATACCCAGGAGAGGACTGGCAGATGGACTTCACCCAGATGTCAGTTTCTCAAGGGTATAAATACCTACTAGTCATGATAGATACATTCACAAGATGGATAAGGCTTTCCCACCTGGACTGAGAAGGCTGAGGAGGGGTAAAAAACCTGCTCCATGAAATCATTCCAAGATTTGGTCTTCCCAGGTCATTACAAAGTGACAATGGGACATCATTTACCTCTAAGGTCACCCAAGGGGTCTCTAAAGCATTGGGCATTACTTACTATCTCCATTGTGCCTGGAGGCCTCAGTCTTCAGGAAAAGGAGAAAGAGCTAACCAATTCTTAAAATCAGCAATAAAAAAGATAACCCAGGTGACCTCCCTGGGATAGAAGGAGGCTTTACCAATATCTCTCCTCCACACCCGCATTGCCCCTAAGGAACAGGTTGGTCTTGGTCCTTATGAGATGCTATATGGGAGACCTTTCGTTTATGTCAATGACCTCTTCCTAAATCCAGAGGCTCAGACCCTTCAGTCTTATACCATGGCCATTGGACAATTCCAAGAAGATATATGCCTGTGGGGTGTCAACCAGGACTCAAAAGATTCTAAAGAGCCACTATCATGTGCTCCAGGGACTCAAGTCCTAATTAAAGTCTGGAAGGTTGGGTCCCCAAAGGCTCAACTCCAGCCCAGATGGAAGGGCAGGGGCCCTTCCCTGTAATACTTTCTACCACCACAGCAGTCAAGGTACCAGTCATGACTCCTGACGTGATTCCTCACTACTCATTAGTCAAGCTGTGGAAGAAAACATAAGAGGACACTCATTATACCTGTCAGCCCCTGGGAGATCTCAGATACCTATTCAGAACTGCAAATGAGTGCCATTCTAATGAACACCCCCAAATTCAAGTTTCTGGGGATAAGATTTCTCAGGATAGTGCTAAAGAGCCAACATAGCTTGGAAGGGGTTGTACTCCAAAACAGACAAGAGATAGATCTCCTGATCCCTGAACAAGGAGAGACTTGAGCCATCTTGAATGAGACCTGTTGTTTCTGGGTAAATACTTCCAGCTAAGTTAAAGAAAATCCTCAAGAAAAACATTCAGCTCCTACAGGATCTCAAAGAACAAGCTGGAGAGTTTTTGGGGTGGCTACAGTCTCTCTTTGGGGGATCCTTCTCCTGGTGAGGGGAATTTGGATTTGGCAAATGCCCCTACTAATCCCTGTTATCACCATATTGATGCTGCTTATGACTGTTCCATGTATTATCAACTGTCTAACCCATGTTGTTAGCCCAGATCAACAAGCTACAAAATGCAGTGCCAGTTCAACAAGGATATATAAAACTATAGCCAACCATGGAAAATTAGATGGACACCACTATAAGGGCACTGAGGCTTGAGACTAGCAAGAGGGGGAGGCCCAATGCCCCTCGCCATCCCAGTTCAGCAGGCAGTACCCAGAAAGACCTTCACGCCCCCTATTCCCAAAGGATTGGGCCTCCCATCTCTTGAGGGGGTAATGTTAGGTAGTTAGAATAGAAAAAAGGAGTCCAAAAGTGTGGTGGCTAAGAGACAAAGAAGGGAAAAGCCAACAAAAGCAGAACAAAGGAAGGTCCGAGGACCAGAGTAAGGACCTCAGGTAAGACAAACAGCCCTCCTGGCTAGCCCAGTTTACATAGGGCAGGCTCAGGGGGAGGAGAAAAACATATAAATAGAGGAGCCAAAACCGAGCCGGGGACTTCTCTTCACATCTTTTGGGTTGGCTTGCTCTCATGCCTCAAGGATGTATTTTCCTTTACTTGCCAATAAAACTAAACTATAACACTGGTCTGTCCATTGCTTTAATTTTTTGCTGTGGCAAGACAGAACTGAGGAAATTACACACTTCCCTGACCGTTGGAGTTACGAATAGAATAGGGTGTTATTGAAAAGGAGGAGGACTCTGTCTTATCTCCCACTCCATTTCCAGTTTGAGTAGTAAATAGTCTCCATTCAGCCTCCCTGAGTTCCAAAGGGCAGATTCAAACAGTTGCCAATCAGAGAAGCAGAAGCAAGGGAATGCAGAAACAAAGGGGGTGCAGTCAGGAAACGACAGTGCAGCAGCAAAGCATGTTTGTGAGTCATCCTCAAGGAATACACATAACAACATGTAGGAACTAAGCCCGCCTCGCCCCCACCCCCTGCCCCCGACCCAGGGGGAGGATCTCATAACTCCAGGGTGAGAAAAGATTCTTGGAACACCTGTTACCTCACTCCCAACACTCAGAAGTAAATCTGAAAACAGCAGAAAATAAAGGTTCTTTTCTTTAAAAACTTTCATAGCCAGCTGAATCTTCAGAGCTTATTTTGGGGATAGGAGTCTACCTTATCCCCAGGTTATCAGCCTCCTGAATAAAGCAATATTTTCAGTCCAACCAACACTTGTCTTTTGAGTACTGGTTTTCAAGCAGACACATCTGAGTTTGGTAACAGCAAGACTTTGTAAAAGATACTGGAACAAAACAAATCTAAACAAATCAACAGAAACAACTGGTATTTTAAGACAATTCTTTCAAAAAGTACACAAAGACAAATGACTCTTCAAATATTCATAGGGCATAGGAAGTAAGAAGCCTTCTAAGCAAAGAGAACAGTCCAACAGTAAAAACTGTAAGAACAGAGGAGAAAAAAAAAGGTGTGGGGTGGGGGGGGGGGGCTGAGATTGAGACATTAACACTCATTAATAACTAACATTACTATAAAGCCTATATACATAATGTTTACAGTTATATGACTTTATGTTGACACAAAGGATAAAGAGTTTACTTTCAGAGAGTAGGTTAGCATTGTCAGGGTATCAGGCTTATTTGATTATTGTTTTTCCATTTATAGTGTGAGAACGTCATAGAGTATCCCAAGTGCAACTCCAAAGAGAAAAGAAGAAAACTGTTTAACATCTCTTTCAGAGCACTACACATCTGGAAAAATTAAATCTCTGTCTCCCTGTCCCAAATCCCCTACTGGATCTAAGTTTGGTGGGAGTGCACTGGCCCAACAACTGGCAGTTTTCTCAATGTACAGTTGGAATATTTAACTTCTTTTACTAGCTGCAGCCTTAGCCCTAAGTTCTAGGAAACCCTGACACCAATGCACCACATATCTAAATGTACATTACCTACTTGATCACCTTATCATCTATGTCTCCAAAAACAATGAACACAACTCATTGTCTCTGTCCTGTAGGTAACATTCTACATGAGGTGAGGTGAGGTGAGGTGAAGTCGATCAGTCCTGTCCAACTCTTTGCGACCCCGTGGACTGTAACCTACTAGGCTTCTCCGTCCATGGGATTCTCCAGGCAAGAATATTGGAGTGGATTGCCTTTCCTTCTCCAGGGGATCTTCCGACCCAGGGATCGAACCCGGGTCTCCCGCATTGGAGGCAGACGCTTTAACCTTTGAGCCACCGGTTGAAAAAAAAATCCCTGCCTTGGCTTCTTAGGCAGCACTCTTGATTTTCTTCCCATCTTTCCTGTTACTTCTTGTCAGTCTCCTTTACTAGCTTTTCAACATGAATTCTGAATACATTTCTTTTTTTTCCTTTTCTAATACACATTCTCCACGTATGAATACATTCTATGCTAGGGAATCAAATTCCAATCAAAGGCCAAATTTTTGTTCTACATTTCAAAATCATATACTCAATGAACCATACAACATACCTGTATAACAATTAAACTTAACCCTCTAATGAGCCCACTAAAATGGAATCCAACTTCTACCACAAACTGTTTTATCCCAGTCTCCCCTAGCTCATTAAGTAACACTCATATCCACACAATGGCCCCAAACAAAAACCTAAACTGCTAAATTTAGATTCCCCCATTTTCTTAAATTTCACATAAAGTCCCTGAAAACCTAGTCAATTTTATTTCCAAAATAAATTTCAAATTCATCTACCTGTTTTGCCCACTCTTTAGTCTACCACTGTCCAATACCAAGGTAATGCATGCAACCTATATAATTTTAAATTTGCTAGTAGCCACATTAAAAAAAAGAATGGTTTATACATATCAAATTGAAAACATTTTTTTACATATTTGGTTGAAATATACTATGAACATCATTATGATATGTACAAATATTCAATACATATGAAATATTTTATATTATTTTTTTTTCTTAGTGAATCTTCACAATTTGTTGTGGGTTTTATATAGCACACTTCAGTACACACAGGCCAAGTTTCAAGTGTTAAACAGGCACATGAAATTACTGTATTGGAGAGTACAATACTCATCTATGACAGCATCATCCATTGCCCGGAAAACTACAACAGACTCATATCTGGTATTATCACTTCTATTCCTGCCAACCTCCACCTGCAACAACATATTTTTATGAATTAGTGAGGAACTAAAACAATGCAATTCCTTGCTCCTGTGTGGAACAATAATGAGACTGGGTAGGCTTTTCTATGCCTATTGATGTGTGAACAATGTTAATGATTAAAAGGTTAATCAATAATATCTTGGCTATTTTCCTAAGGAAATACTTGCTCCTAGAAGAGAAAACTGATCCAGTTAAACTGATCAATTATCAAGACTAGTAAATTCACCCAGAGTCATTTCATAATCTTCAGTTCACTGTGTTGTCATCCAAATCTACTGTGTCACCAAATCTCAGCCAGTTCTCTCTGCTGAAAAATGTCTTTTAGTATCTCTCAGCATAGGCCTTAAAATGACATAAAGAACCTTACCTAATTTCCCTATTTTGAGACACTAGTAAGATTGTGAAGGTGGTATTCTCCTTTACGGCAATAAGTCTAGTAAACTGAGTTTTGCTTGATTAACACCTTTTTGGAGTTCTTTTTGAAAGTCAACCTTCAACAAAAGCAAGAGGGGACTTCTTAAAATGCAAATGGGGTCATGTCACTCATCTGGTAGAGATATTTCAATATTTCCCAGTGCTTTGGAACAAGATCTAAGCTGCTTGACAATTTTGACAAGGCCAAAATGACCTAGTCTGTCTAGCTCTCTAAAATCATACTATATCACTCCCTTCTTCCATTCATTAAGTTTTAGACACAGTGCCTTCTTCCTTTTCTTTAGATATAGCCAGTGTTATCCCAGTCTTGGCATTTTCACATTTACTCTATTCTGCAGGCAACAGTCTTCCCTGTCTTAAAATTGCTGACTCATCCTGTTCCCATTAACTGAGTCAAATCTAATCTCAGAGAGGCTTTCCTCAACCACTGTATTTAAGGTATTGTTATCTCTTATGCCAATTTTCCCTGTATCACATCATTTTACTTCCTTCATATCGCTTATCATAACTGCCTTGTCTTTATCCTTCATTTACTTTTTCTCTCCACTAAGATTATAGATGCCTTACGAACAGAGATCTTAACCTATCTCTTCTATCTCTATATGCCTACATATTGGATACATTTATTGACATATAGGTATTCAACAACTTATAAAAATGAATTAATAAAAAGAATTCAATGACTATATTAAATGATGAAGGAAAGAGAAGGAAAGGAGGGAAAGAAGAAAAGTCCTTCTAAAATATGTGATAAAATATGTGATAAAGCCATGACAGGTATGCTTATTCACTCTTATGTATCAGGACACAGTGTAACTGTATTAAAGGGAAGGAACTGGGACTCCACAGCTACTATATAATGTAACTGAGACCAGGATCAAGGTTTCCTGATTTCTAATCCATTGCTCATCAGAGCATAACACCCTATCTTTCAGCCTTCTCTGATTGATGTGGTTCTTTCAAAGCAGATGTGTAAAGCTTCAGATTTACTAGAGAAACAAGGCATCTGAAGGAGAAAATGATTTTCTCTGCATTAATTGGTAAGTTCATATCTTTTTGCATTTACATCTCCCACTTGCATCTTGATTAGCAATTTCTTCTGTCAATTTAACACCAAAATCCTCTGTAATCAGTGGCATGCTATATTCTGGAACAGACTCAATGAGTCCCTGAAGTTAGAGAGACAGCACTTCAATCCTTCACCTTGGCTGCTCTAGTGGTGAACATGCCTGACTGTCAGTCTGATTTCCTAAATCTCCTCTGAGATGGTAGGCAGTTAAAAATGCTGTTGGCATATGCTTGGCTTCAGCTCACTGCAAATACAAAAATGCCATTTTCTTCCAAACACAAGCCTCACTTCCCTCCCATTATTATTAATATCATCATTAACATTATTATCTTTATCATTCTTCCAAACTCCCTTTTGGAGAGGTTTCATACTCTAAGGAAGAGCAATTCCTGAAAATTATATTTGATTAATATATTTAGTGAGGCATAAACCATAAATTAGAACTTGATTGAAATTTCTATCCTCCTCCAATAGTAAATGTACTGTAAGGGATTGTAATTGTTGTCTACACAATTACAGTATTCCCAGGTGTGTCAGTGGTAAAGAATCTGCCTGACAAGCAGGAAACATAGGTTTGATCCCTGGGTCAGGAAGATCCCCTGGGGAAAGAAACGGCAATCCACTCCAGTATCCTTGCCTGGGAAATCCCATGGACAGAGCAGCCTGATAGGCTACAGTCCACGCTATCACAAAATAGTCAGACACTAGTTAGTGACTAAACAACAATGACAACCACAGCACAGTTACTAATTCCTCTTTATTGTCTTACTAATAGAAATTCAATTTTCAAATACTAGACAGCTTGAGGTGAATGACTGTGGTGGGTGGGAGCATTACTCCTCAACCCAAATCCCATGGAAAGAATCTTGAATACTCTGTGCTGAATCCAGTGATTTTGTTCCTTTTATCGTTTAGTGAGGTCAGGTCTCTTTAATATGAAATGAAAATAAGAATCTGGAATAAAAATAAGAATTTGGAATCCTGTTACTTTTCAGTCTTTCTCCACCTATATGAAGAGGGGTTCAGGCACCTTGGCTTGATTGCAGTTCTTAAAACATGCCTTTACTTCTATATCCTTGCAAAAGTCCTAAGCCACAATTCCAACTGCACAGCTCGTTCATCAAAGCCTGACTCAAATGTCACCAAACAGTTACATCTTTGCATAATTTTTTCCATGGTAGCAGTACAAACTGTTTTTCCAACAATGATTCCATATGAATCCATTATAGCACTTACCACAATAAATTCCTATCATTTGCTTACATATCTATTTACTCCATGAGAATGCCAGTTATTTGAGAACAAGGATCATGTCTCACTCGTGTTTGTGTTCTTAAAACCTAGCACAGTGTCTACACGAGAAAAGATACTCAAATATTTTTCAAGTGGTTGACTGAGGAGACTACATAACAAATAAAAAGTTATTCCTTAATATGATACCTTCCTCATTCTGTGCTGTTTAGGTTTATGATAATTTCATATTCTATATATACTTCGCAAGGTTTTGATTCTGTTTTGTAGTTCCTAGATATTTATTTCAAAGGCTTTTTTTTTTCAAAGAAGGTATCAAAAATGATTGTGCATAGCTTAAAGTCTTAAATAAGCAAAGGACACATTTAGAGAAGACATTAAAATGTGGCTATGTAAAACACTTCTAATCAACTAGAATACTTGGTTAATCAGAACTCCCCAAACTCTGTAATTAAACAAATGATCACCTGCAATAATTTAAGCATATTTCCATTGGTTTATAACTTGATAAGCAAAAGACTATCTAAGCTAAACTTAGGTCACAAAGTTAATCAATAGAAAATTATTAATAAAGATGATGATAATGATGAGTATTTTTAATAATTAAGGTGTATTGCATTTTCCAAAGATGGGCACACCATTACTTCTCATCCTGCATGCTCCTTTTGACCTTTAAATTATATTCCTTCCATTGAAAAGTGGGGTTCATGTCTCCTCTTCTTGAATTGGGGAGGCTTTTAACTTGCTTGCAAGCAATAAATTACGGCAGAAGTGACAGTACATGATTTCAGAGGTTAGATGAAAAAAGAAAAACTATCTGTGATTTACTAACTGTAAAACTTATTCCTGGATTCCTGAAATTCCGTTAACAAGCTCCATATCCATAGGCTGTCATATTATGAGAAAGTCAAGCCTCAGGAGAGGTTAAATGCAGTTTTCCTTAGTGTTCTAGTCCTCCGTCCAGACATCAGACATGTGAATGAATAAGCCTATGCCCTTTGTGAATTTCTGACCTACAGCATTTGTGAGCATAATACATTGATTGTTGCTTTATGTCACTAAGTTTAGGATAATTCATTGCACAGCAGTAACTACTGGAAGAGAATGTGTGACAAGCAATGGCCAGATGTTCACTAATCCCATTTCTTATTCTTGGACATAAAGGGGAAGAAGACATTATCAGCTCCTTTGCAGTTGATCTGGGTTCCCTTTAACTGAGTGGTGGTCAATGGGATGCAAAGGGACATATGCCTCATTGAAGTGTAGTCATCAAACTTCCTGTTTAGTCATCTACTGTCTCTTCCATTTCTGCAGTGACAGTGGAAGCCAAATTATAAAGATGGCAATATCAAAAGTTTGGAGGATTGTGAATCACTGAATCATCACCTAGTAGAGACCAATCAAGGAAACTGGCTAGTGTTTGACCAATGTATAAATGATAAATAAACCATCATTAAGATAAGCTACTGAGATTTGGGAGTTGTGTTATGGCAGGTAGCATTGTTACTCTAATACACATAACAAATTTAATTTATTTGTATTACTAATTTGCAATACAAACACTGATTCTTGAGCACTTGACAATGTGTTGATAATGTGCTTAGTGCTGTGAATATATTATCCCATTTAAACTCAGATCAACCTTATTACTAGGCAGGTATATTTGTTTTCCCTGTTTCATACATGCAAATCCAAAACTTAAAGACCTGATTCACTCAGAGTCACAAAGATATTCCAAAAAAAGAGAAATTCCTTGAAGATAGAGCAAATCTAAAAGATTATCTTTTATCTTTTAAGATTATCTTCCAAGAGTTAAATTAGCAAAATTCATTTGTGAGGTTAGTGATCTTTAAATGCATTGTCGATGTAAACTTTTGTTGAACAGGTTCTCTGAACTTATTCCCAAACCACTAATTTTAGTGATAACAGAAGATGCATGTGCAAAAATCCCTGGTTTTATTTTTTATATTTTATAGTAAACAGGCCACTATGTACTGATTAAAATGTCTTTTACAGTCATTTCTAAGGGTTAGAAATAATTTTTGTTATGGTATCTTTCCATATTTTATGACTTTAATTAAATTTCTGATTTCTGTTCTGAACACTGCAATATAATACAGTATAAAACACAGTTTAATCATTACATTTGTGGATAATTTTGTGATTTTCTTCAAAGCCTATAGCACCAAGGGACTGATAATAGAAGATAATGTGCATAAAATACACTCTAGGAAGTTCCACAAACCCCATTCTCAAGGACTTTTCTTTCTCCCACAACCTAATAGCAAATGCACACAATCAAAAAGTCTCATCAGGACTATTCCTCAATTGTCATCATCTTTAAAAAGGAATCTGGTCACGGGCACAAGGTAATATAAAGGACGTTTTACAACAACTACATATACTCTACAAAAGCTCGTACTGAGACAAATAACATTGACACAGACATGCATGCGCATTTGTGGTCACATTAGTGGTCACAGAATACAATGTTTGGTAAAAATCCTTGCAAAATTATTAAACTAAAGATCAAGTAAATTTCTTTGTGAAAATATTTCTCAAGGTAGTTTCCTATTATCTATCACTTTTTACAATATAAAATATTACAAAACAAAGTAACATTTCTCTTGCCCTTGTTTCTGTGAGGTCTAGTGATGCTATTTCAAACAAATGTCAAATTTGGCAACCACATCCATCACTTCATTTAACTGTGAAAATATCTAACATCTTATTTTAGTTTATATTTCTAATAATTCCTTGTTTTATATAGTCTGCATCCTTGTACGTGCAGTCACACAATAGATAAACATATAAGTTTATATGACATTTGTCATGATAAACAAACTTGAGTAAGAAGACAGAGGCTGGCTGACGTGGGAGATGCGATTTTCTTTATGATTCTGTACAGGGTTTAGGCAGGATGTTATGTAAGGTAATGATACTTCAGACCTGAAGAAGTCTGCTGTGCAACTCGTGTAGAAAACACGTGGTTAAACAAAGTGGCAAGTGGAAAGACACCAGAAGTATAGGCATGTCTGGCAAATGGGAGAAACAGCTAGGAGGGCTATGTATTAATATCTGAATTTGAAGGTATGGGGAAGAGAGAGGTAGGTTAAGTGCTCTTCAACAACTTGCCCCAAAAGCAATTCTTGGGATTCCTGTGTTTATAACTGGCCCATCAATCTCCTGAGGTAAAGGAAATGCCCTGAACCAGGTGCTCAAAGCCTCTGGATCTTGTCTGGTTGCTCCCTCATCAGTGTGTGACCTCAAGTGCTTTACTTTGCTTCCTGACCTTTGCTATTATGCTCCAGAGTATTTTTCCCTTTGAAACTCCATCATTTACTTTATAGAAACTGGGAATACAAAATTTTCAATACCCCTCCTTCTATGAGTTATGCCAAAGTCTATTTCCTAAAAGTCACCACTTCATAAATTGTATTTTTCAGACTTCTTTTTCTCTAGAAGCTCCAGTCCTTCAAAAGTTACTTTTGAAATGTAGGCAGTCAAGCATTTCACTTGAGGTAAGCAAGGAGCACCCCACAAGAGTTTTTAGGATTAAACAAAATAGAAAGTAATAACAATGTATTATTAGATGTAACACTGAATACGCTTATTCATTTAATTACAAATGAGAGTTTAGTTATAAAAATGTAAACAAATTATTTAATAATTAACGTTTCAGAAACAAATGACAACAAAAAATCCTTAAGATTCCACAACTAAAATATTCTCCCCATGTTATTTTTCTATTTAGAGTGCTAGCTACTTCCTCTGAAGGTATTTTCAAAGAGAGATGCTTGACTCCCTCAACTCACCTACTTTGAGTCAGAGGCTCCACATAGCACTTGTGTATAATTCTCTGAGTGTAAGGCTGGTGTGCATCAAAGCCCTTTTGGACCATGGACTCTCCTGCCAGTCCAGCGGCTCTGACCCTTTGGTGAAAGAGCACTTCTCAGAGTGACATCGTGCTGAACATCTCTCCCCCAGCAGGAGCAACAGAGATCACTGACCAGTGCTGCTTTGTAGCTTAGCCAATAGGTTTCTCAACGAACAGTCTTTCCTACTCTGCTCACCTCTGTTCCCTTAGTCAAAAAGGTGCACACACAACAAAGGCCATTAAAGTGCACAGAGAGCATACAGTTTCATCTCTTGCTGACGGGTGCTAGCAGGTGGTTTTGCTTTTCCTTAGCTTGAACTCTTTGTTTGCAGAGGAAACAGTGAGAACCCCTCTACAGAATTCTTCCCAGTAATGTTTGATTTAAATTTGCATACAAAGCTAAGGTTACTCTGCTACACATCTTTTATTAAGTTCCCTTAGGAAGTCCCCGGGTAATTGGCTTCTTTAAACTGGTTCTGCCACTATAAAGGAGCCACATCACTTCCAAAAAGGACAAAGTATTTTAACTGTTGATTCCCTGGAAAGACTCCTATGAGAATGTAGTGACTAAGATGAATTCAGGAAATTAGCTCTCCACTGAAAAATGAAAACATGTACAGTTCTTATATGTTAAATAAATATGAAATGGTGCCTGAACAGATTCTCCACAGTCAACAAAGGCTCCACAAAGTATGAAGAGTGTAAGATAACATTTGCTAGCAGTTAGACCTGTGGATAGAAGTGTTCCTGGGGTTGGAAAAACTGGCTTGATTAGGAACTGAGATCATTAATGTCCAGGTCTTATAGAATGAAGACTGGTGTGTAAAAATTATGCAACACGGGGCCTCAAGCAGCACAATCAGGACCTAGGAACTAGAGTGAACGTAACATTATATCCTCCAAATATGATACTTTGGAGAGCCAAAAGGGGGATAATTCAAATTTGTCCTAAGGAAACCAAGTCATACCTTTACTGCATGTTTAAATTCATTTAACAAACACATGGTTTCCAGGTGGTGCAGTGGTAAAGAATTCACCTACCAGTGTAGAAGATGCAAGAGATGAGGGTTCAATCCCTGGGTCGGGAAGATCCCCTGGAGGAGGGCATGGCAGCCCACTCCAGTATACTTGCCAGGATAATCCCATGGAGAGAGGAGCCTGGTGTGCTACAGTCCATGGGGTCATAAAGAACTGGACGCAACTGAGCAACTAACACTTTCACTTTTCAAACTTACTATGCAATGAGCCAAATAGTAAGTGTTTGAGTCTTTGTGAGCCATATAGTTTCTGTTGTCATTGTAGCACTAAGAGCAATAGATATATATGGCTGTGTGTATTCTTAAAATTAGACTTTCATATAATTTTCATATGTCAGAAAATATTTTTTCAAATTTTTCAACCATTTAAAATATTAAAATCATTCTTCACAAAGGCCATATGAAATAGATGGTAGACTAGATATGACCCAAGTTTGTCATAAGTTTGTCAACCCCTGATCTAAGATACTACATAATGAGTCACAAACCTGAAGGATAAAAATCAACAACAGAGGAGTCATGTATTAGAAATATTTGGCAAGCAGCCAGTTATAAAATAGAAAGGTGTTAATTTTATAATATTCAAAATGTCAGCAATTTCAGAACTCTATGCAGGTTTTACTAACTAGTCCTAATTAATATAGGACTAGTAGCTTGTATTTGTAAGGGGCTCAGTTTAGTTCAGTTCAGTTGCTCAGTCGTGTCCGACTCTTTGCAACCCCATGAATCACAGCACGCCAGGCCTCCCTGTCCATCACCAACTCCCGGAGTTCACTCAAACTCATGTCCATTGAGTCAGTGATGCCATCTAGCCATCTCATCCTCTGTCATCCCCTTCTCCTCCTGTCCCCAATCCCTCCCAGCATCAGAGTCTTTTCCAATGAGCCAACTCTTCCCATGAGGTGGCCAAAGTATTGGAGTTTCAGCTTTAGCATCATTCCTTCCAAAGAACATCCAGGACTGATCTCCTTTAGAATAGATTGGTTGGATCAGGTGCTAGTTACTGGGTAAAACATGATTTTTTTAAATTAACTTTATCAGTGTAAGTTACATATTATTTTAAGTGTACAATTTCTTGAGTTTTGACAATTTTGTATACCCATGTAACCACCTTGGATAATCTTCATAAAGCTTTGCTGAGAATTTGTTTGAGGCAGCATTAAATTTATAAATCAATTCAGGGGAAATTGACACCTTAACAATATTGAGTCTCCCAGTCCAACCGTACGATAAATCTTCAAATGTTTAAATCATTTTAATTATTCTTAACAATATCTTACAATTTTCCAAGTTTAAATCTTGTACATCTTTATTAAATTTATCAAGTTTATTTTGTTATTTTTAATGCTAAAATGTCCTTTTAAAAAGTATATTTTCCAATTGTTAGTTGCTACTTTATAGAAATACACTCTCTGGGTTTCATTTTATTTCTTTATTGCACATTTCTTATTTCATTAATTTTGCCCTTATCTTTATTTTCCTCTTCCTTGCATTATAAACTTGGTACATTAAATTTGTATTCCGTGATCTTGCTAAACTTATTTATCTGTTCTGCTAGAATGGGTTATTTTGTTGTAAATTGATTTTTTTAGGATTTTCAATGTAATTGATCATATAATTTACTAATGTGGACATTTTCACTTTTTCCTTTGTAATCAGTATACATTTTATGTTATTATCATTATTAATTTATTCTTCTGGCCAGAACATCCATAATACTATACTGTTTTGAAACATGGACATTCTCACTTTGTTGCTAATCTTAAGGAACAGTATTTTGTCCTTCATTTTAAGTACAATTTTAAAGCTACTTTACTAGATAGAAGTAGTAATTCAAAGGTATGCTTTCATTTCCCTCCACAGTGAAGAAACTAATGATATTGCGCAAAGGAACAATGTAAGCGGTAATGTAAAACAGGGGCTTGAATGTATGTCTTGATTTTACACAATATTCTTTTTATTACTTCATTTCCAAACTGAATTACACAGAGTTCTAAGTGTACAAGATAACCTTTTACACTGGTTAGCTTCTAACTGACACCATCGTGGTCTTTCTCTCTGGCAGTCTCAGTGAGATTTCAAAGAGAAAAATAGCAGCTCTGTTCAGAGACATAAAAAGGAAAAATAAATTCTGACATAATGAAGAAGTTATGGAAGACAATGAAAGAAGTTCAACAAAATCATAACAGTGTAAGTAATTAAAAAAAAAAAACTATATATGATTCTAGTGAAAGCTATGAATCTATCCACTCCTGTATGTACAATAGAATCAGACACAAAAGGCTTTTCTGGCTATATAAGCTTAAGTTGTATATTAAACTATTTGTTAATTCTAGAATCCATTTAAATGATTTATGTAAAATGGTCCATGTAAACTGGGACATGTGCATTTTTAATCTGTTTTATTTTTATTTATTCAAAAAATAATTTCCACAAAGTGAGATATCCAAAGTATGTTGCTTTTCCCTGAAATATGAAGTTAGAAAACTAACGTAGAAAAAATACATTTATGATGGTCCTGAAAATCTTCACATTTGTCTGTGGGAAGTGTCTCTATATTTTCCATTTGACTTTGATAAGTCACACATGAAAATTCACACACAAAAATATGGAAGTCTCTATTCTGAATACCTGTTAAAGTATGAATTTTTGCTGAATCTTTTCCTCTCTTTGAGAGTATTTCATTGCTGGCTACCCATGTTAGTCTTTCACAATTCAATTATGCCATCCTTTTAAAAATTGTTCTGTTTATAGTTAAAACCCTTTACCAAAAAGATGATACACTGAGCCTCCTTGTACGTTTCAAGACGTTAATAAAATACAATAGACAAGGCCTTCCCTTTTGGTGTGGTGGTAAAGACTCCATGCTCTTATTGCAGGGGGCCCAAGATTGATCCCTGGTCGGGATTCTATATGCAGCAATTAACAGTCTGTATGCCACAGCTAAGAAGCCTGCATGCCACAACAAAGATCCCCTGAACTGCAACTAAGACCTAGCATAGCCAACAAAGAAATATTAAAAAACAATATACAGAACTATAATGCCAGTTTAAAGTAATATGTGTTCAAAATAAAAATTTGCATTATATCATCCATAATTCAGGTATTCAATATTAATAAACATGAATATCATCTTCTATAAACAATATTTTGAGAAAAAAACATAATTCTTTTGTTTAGAACTTCACTCTTTCAAGTTACTTTCCAGGTTTCAGCTTAACATTGCTCTATGAGCATATTTCTGTAGCTTCTGTAACTAACATTCTTCAAGATATACAAACTAATAGGCAGCATCAGTAGTACTGAGGCAGGAGCTAGATGGGTCCCATGCTGAATAGTTTCTCCCTTGTGGACAGAATAATACCAGAAACTCCATAAAAGCAGGATGATTGAAGAGGGAGGTAAAAGAACACGTATTCCTCATTCTCAAAGTGAAGGACACCTCCCTGACTACATATGCACAGAAAGTCTCCTTGGAAGTCAAAAGAGGAGGGGCATCACCTCATAGTACATGATGCTGCTACCTATAGGTCTCTTTGCTAGAATCCACCCTGGCACACACACCTGGGAGGACCCGAAGATAAACCAAATACAGGCTCAAAATCAGGCAAAGCAAGATGACTGGTTAAAGGAAACTCAGAAGAAATGCCCTGTAAACATGATTCAAACTACCAGGAGGGCATGACTCTCTCTGAGCTTGCCCATGTGTCTATCCACATGTATGGTACTTCTTTTCTTCCTAGTAAACACTTGTTTCACTACTTTCCATCTCTATGTGGAAATTCATTTCTGCACAGCTCATGGGCCAGGACCTTGCCACTGTCTATGGTGGCCCAGAGGTTAGGATTCAGCACTCTCCCTGGAACTGCCTGACCTCAATCTCTGGCCAGGAACCAAAATCCTGATTCAAGCCGCCACAGGCCAAGACCACCTGAGATCACTGTTAATAGTAATAGAAACCTTCTTCTTATAAGAGATTACTATTTACTAAAGCATTCCATTTCTATCATAACTCTTTGTCAGCATAATAATCTTCTGAAGTAGGTATAGTACCCAAGTTTATTTTACAAAAGAGTAATCTGAGGCATACTGAAATGTGTTACTTGTCATAGTCTTAACCATTGTAAGAACTCTTGTAGGGCTTTACCCTACGCCTACAAGCCCCGTGCTTGTCCAAGTTCACGGCCAAAGAAAAAGGCCAGAGTCAGTTAGAGACACATCAATGGTTTACCCGGGAGCTTACCCATCTGAGGTCAGGTCCTCGAGTGATGCCCCATCCTGCGCAGCAGAAAGCCAGCAGGACATGGCAGCAGTCTTCACGCCAGGGGAAAGGGGAGATTACCAGTTATTAGGGAACTGATGTCAGGTGGGCTCATCAGTTTCCAGGGAAACCAACAGAGAGGCACACCCCTTACCACCCTTTGATAAAGAAAAATTACCAGCTGGGGCCTGGGGCAAGTATATAGGAACTTCAGTCATGTGCTTAAGATTTAGGTGAAGCAGACACTAGTCTGGCAAGGGGATGTACAGAGAGCAAGAGAACAACCATCTTGAGTGACCAGACCACATAGCTCTTAATTACTGTAAAATTTACACATATATGTTAAACACCAACAGGGTTCCCCAGGTGGTGCTAGTGGTAAAGAACCTGCCTGCCAATGCAGGAGATGTTAGAGAAGTGGATTTGATCCTAGGGTTGGGAAGATCTGCTGAACGATGTCATGGCAATCCACTCCAGTATTCTTGCCTAGAGAATCCCATGGAGAGAGGAGCCTGGAGGGTTATGGTCCATAGGGTCACACAGAGTCTGACACAACTGAAGCAGCTTAGCGTGCACATTAAACACCAACAAATGAAAAATAATAATAATAGAAAAAAATAATACTCCCTACTCTCCAAGGTTAAGAACAAGATTCTACAACCTCAACTGTCCACACACTGAATCCAGAGAAGAAAGTAAATGTCACAGTATTTGATTCAGAAATTTTTAAAATAACCTAAATAATGGTAAACATAGTTATTCATCAAAATAAATAATAAAGGCTGCTGCTGCTGCTAAGTCACTTCAGTCGTGTCCAACTCTGTGTGACCCCATAGACGGCAGTCCACCAGCCTCCCCCATCCCTGGGATTCTCCAGGCAAGAACACTGGAGTGGGTTGCCATTTCTTTCTCCAATGCATGAAAGTGAAAAGTGAAAGTGAAGTTGCTCAGTCGTGTCCGACTCTTCGTGACCCCATGGACTGCAGCCTACCAGGCTCCTCCGCCAATGAGATTTTCCAGGCAAGAGTACTGGAGAGGGTGGGATGATTTGGGAGAATGGCATTGAAACATGTATAATATCATATATGAAACTAATTGCCAGTCCAGGTTCAATGCATGATACTGGATGCTTGGGGCTGGTGCACTGGGATGACCCAGAGGGATGGTACAGGGAGGGAGGAGAGAAGGGGGTTCAGGATGGGGAACACGTGTATACCTGTGGCGGATTCATGCTGATGTATGGCAAAACCAATACAATATTGTAAAGTAATTAACCTCCAATTAAAATAAACAAATTTATATTAAAAAAAAAAGAGTACTGGAGTGTGTTGCCATTGCCTTCTCCGAATAGTAAAGGCAGGTATAATCATATCTGTAAAACTATAAAATACCAGGCTCTGATCTTAAGTTAGCATTTTATCATCTTAAGAGCACCAAGGAACACTCTTGAAAATTCAGGTCTAAGACTGGATTTTGTAACACTCACACACATTCTCAAGAGCATGGCCTAGCCCTCTCTGAACATGAATAATTATACCTGTATTGCCTTCATGTTGACCCTCTTTAGATACTCTGAATAAAGCATCAAATGTTTTTCAGTTCTGAGGTCAAGATACTGGTCAGCATTTCACCTGACTTTTTAAACAGAATATTCCAGACCAATTTTATTATCTTCTATGATAAAGGGACAGTCCCCAAAGTGTGTGTGTGGGGTAAGATTTTCATTAATTACATCTGAATTAGACTTCTATTTTCATCCTATATTCCAGTTAGCAGTTAAGTACAAAGGTTTATGGGTTAAGAATCCCTGCAGAAGTGCATTCAGGTGCCTTTAGAGGCTGTCTAGAAGAGGAGATGGGGAAGGGGAGGGACAGGGGCAAGACAGATGGACCTCTAGACTATCCTGAAAGGCTTAAATACAGGAGCTCTGCTTTCTCTCTTTTATTTATTTATTTAAGCTTTGAATTGTGTTTGAAGAAAGAGTATGTTTACCTCAACATTCAAAAAAACAAAAATTTCAAACCATACACTTAACCAGTATGTTCTCAATGACTGGAACATCAGATACTAAGGGATCTTAGCACTAATGCCCTTATGGAGCAATTTGACAGGGATTAAGGGCCAATATGATTTAATATTTTTATTAATAATCTAGGTGAAGGAACTCAGATTATAGTCTCATATTTCTCATTAATATTAATTTAGGTATGTTTACCAACCAAAGTTAAAAGCAAACTGATAAATTACATGAAGAATCATTCAGAAATATGATGAAGTTTATTAGCATTAGGATTTGGGGCCAAGAACAAACACATCAAATTGAAATGGAGAAGGGATATACAGGCAATGACAGTATTAAAAAAAAATTGTCTATCCAATAATCATGATGTTTAAGAAGGTAGTAATACGTTAACAGTAGCTGGCTATATTAATAGCAATTTTAACGTAAGAAGCTACTTTATTTGACATTGGACAGGCTCTAATTAGAGTATGCCTTTTGATAGTCTCACTTGAAAAGTTTATTGAAAAGGTAAATAAGGACTAGTGAAGAACACAAAATACTAAAGTATTCCTATGAGAAAAAGTTGAAGTATTTACCTTGAAAATGAGATGACTATATGGACAAATTACTGTGCTCAAAGTCTATTAATAATTATAATAAATCGTTCTGCCTTTAAGAGGACTGCCAGGTATGAGGGACATATAGAAATATGGTCAGATAATTTAATTTGCTATAAGTAAGCCATTTTGATAATGAGAAAAATTTTAAATACTAATATATCCAAGTGGGAAAGGTTATAAGACTTTTATCCCTAAATAGCTTTTGCAGTAAAAAAAAAAAAAAAAAAAATGTATTCCCTGCCCTGGTTCACCTAGGCTATTTCACTGGTTTATCTTCACTTCACAAATACCCATCCAGGGATACTGGAAATGTCAAGGTTTCACCCTTGTAAAGCTATCTTCTGAAGTTCATGGATCTTTGTCATACTTTCCACATGAAGTATGTTTCTTCCTGATTCTACCTATCCTCCCAGCTCAGAATTAATACTACCCCGCTAGTACACACAGGTAAAGCACAAAAATCTTTGTTCAAAGGAAACATTTGGCAGAAGTACTTTGCAGTTCAGACATACTACTAGCACAGTACTGCCATTGCTGCTGCTGTTGCTTAGTCACTCCAGTCGTGTCTGACTCTTTGCCACCCTGCAGACTGTGGCCTGCCAGGCTCCTCTGTCAATGGGATTCTCTAGGCAAGAGTACTGGAGTGGGTGGCCCACGCCCTCTTCCCAGAGATCTTCCTGACCAAGGGATCAAACCTGGGTCTCCTGCATTGCAGGCAATTTTTGTTCATAAATATATATTCTGAGGTTTCTCTTATATGTATGTCTGGCTTGCTTGAAGGTTTTCCCAAGATCTTAAGGGCTAGCCCCTATGTTTTGACACCTCTAGACTTTTGTCTTTGTTTGTTCCATAAATGTCCATCTGGCCTAGCATGCACCTTGATTTTTGTTGGCCCCTTTCCCTACAAGGTCCTCTACTGTCTCCATTTCTATAGACTCCTTCATGTAACCTGACTATGACAATCAGACCTGTCAGATACTATGGACGTCCACCCATATTGCCTCAGCACATGCAGTTCCATCTCATAGCCATACTAACAGTTAAGGCCAGAGGCATCAAATTGAACTCTACTCATGCTTACAAATTGCACTCACCGCTTCTACCAACGCATCTTACCCAGACCCAGGGTAAGAGAGTTACCTGAGAGTGGCTTTTTTTTTTGGCCCCAAGAGCTTGAATGGCACAGTAGGAGGCTCTGGTAATGCCTCTGAGGAGAGGTGGCCTTTAACCAAGTGTGAATAGGTAAATAAATTGGATTTTATTCCCCAAAGGTAAGATAATTCTGAGATGTGTTCCATAGGACTCTGCTAGAGTTCTCCAGGTTCAGTCATCAGTTGCCTGCAGTGACTCATAATTACAGCTTATTGATTCTCTGTCTCATTTTTTCTGAAATAGACTAATGATAACACCAATACTTGACTCTCCCTCCAGGTAAACCAATCCCAAAATAATCTCTCTCCATATATTTACTTGTGCTGTTTTTGTTGTCGTTGCTGTTTTTAATAGTATTAATTAAAAAAAAAAACAAAACAGGGAGAGAGACTTCCCTGGTGGGCCAGTGGCTAAGACTCAGTACTCCAAATGCAGGGGACCCAGGTTCACTCCCTGGTCAGGGAACTAGAACTACATGCCCCAGTTAAGAATTCACATGCCTCAACTAAGAGTTCACATGCCACAGCTAAGACTCAGCACAGCCAAATAAATATTAAACGTGCACATGTGCACACACACACACAGAATTCACATTTTAAGGAAGAACAAATACTGCTGGTTTCCGTATATTCACTGTGCTCACAACAAATGCCTCACTATCACATTTGGGAAGATGGTATATATTCTCCCAAACAGACAACACTCAAACATTTGTTGTTCCTGGCAGCTCCAAGTGAGATTTCTTACAGAACACTGATTCTACGTTCTAGCATGACAGGATGCAGACACAGAAATTCCTTGTTTTAAATACATTTTCCTATACATTTCAATATAGTGATTAGAAAGATCATCTCCTTCTATTCAAGGAAAGAAAGAAATTACCTTATGTATTGTTCTTTGGCTTCTGATCGTGCTATGTGACACTTCAGCAAATCCTGTACACAATGAATTCTATCATTTCAGCACATGTGGCAGTTAAATGCGCTCATTTGCATAAGTTATAACCATATACATAAGTAAAAGCATTGTTCGTGACAGTAGATCTGACTTTGGGGATACATATGAATTTCTAAAGTTCTAATGGATTTCAGCATTGACATTATGGCACAGAAATAAAACATTCCTTGCAATCATTCCAGGGATTCCAGATGGTGAAGAATGCTACAATATTTCAATGGAAGGTAAAGCAGACTTACCCGAATCATCATGACTGAACATCTGATATCATGAATTGTATCATAGATCTTCTTTGAGATGTCCACGAATTGACTATCATCAAACACATCCAAAGAGTTTTTACTTAAGGCTTCCAAGGCAACATTGACTTGTGTTACAAATTCAGGAATTGCTGTTAAAATGAATAAGAAAGAGAAAATTGTCCTATTTGTATTTTCAGATTACTGGGAAATGGAGAATCATATTGTTAAATACATATTTGATTAATAAACTTTCAATTTTTTTTAAAATGTATGAAGACAAAACAGTTTCGCAGGATAATCTTGAAACTCTGAAATGTAAAGAGAATCAAAGACAAGAAAGACATCTTAATGAAAATATTTTTTTAAATTATATTTCTCCTTTATAGCGTTTGTTTTACTATGTCTGGAAGCATATTATCATTTTTTGTCCTATCCATTGTAAGCCTAAATAAATTACAAAAAAGAATTGGTGTGAATAGCAGTTGAAATCATAGAAAGATATTTTTTTAAAAATTGAGTTGCAAAATAGAAGAAAATTACCTAAACCTACTAATTCTATCTCATAGAAATAATAAAAATACTTTAACTTTCTTTTGATAAAATATTTCCCCCTCATCAAAAAGATTAATGAAATCAGTGATCTTATATATAAAACATTTCTATCTAAAACGAGAACATTGAATGAATGTAGGGATATATCAATCAGTAAGGCCAATCCATAGAATGTTCTTTTTTAATTAAGGTTTCGAACTGTGATAGTCCTCTGTCATGTCCGACTCTTTGTGACCCCATGGACCATAGCCCATGAGGCTCCTCTGCCATGGAATACTCCAGGCAAAAATACTAGAGTGGGTAGACATTTCCTTCTCCAGAGAATCTTTCTGACCCAGGAACTGAACCCAGGTCTCCTATGCGGGCAGATTCTTTACTGTCTTTGCTATCAGGGAAGCCAAGATTTCAAAATGCATACAAGCTAAGTCACTTTAGTTGTGTCTGACTCTGCAAACCTATGGACTATATCCCACCAGGCTCCTCTGTCCATGGGATTCTCCAGGCAAGAATACTGGAGTGAGTTGCTGTTTCCTCTTCTAGCGGATCTTCCTGACCCAGGAATTGAACCCATGTCTCTTAGATCGGCAGGCAGGTTCTTTACAACTAGTGCCATCAAATAGTCTCAATTAAACACATTTCTCCAACTTTGCTCCCAGCATCAGGGTCTTTTCAAATGAGTCAGCTCTTCGCATCAGGTGGACAAAGTATTGCAGTTTCGGCTTCAACATCAGTCCTTCCAATGAACACCCAGGACTGATCTCCTTTAGGATGTACTGATTGGATCTCCTTGCAGTCCAAGGGACTCTCAAGAGTCTTCCCCAACACCACAGTTCAAAAGCATCAATTCTCTGGTGCTCAACTTTCTTTATAGTCCAACTCTTACATCCATACGTAACTACTGGAGAAAACCATATCCTTGACTAGACGGACCTTTGGTGGCAAAGTAATGTCTCTGCTTTTTAATATGCTGTCTAGATTGGTCATAACTTTCCTTCCAAGGAGTAAGCGTCTTTTAATTTCATGGCTGCAATCACCACCTGCTGTGATTTTGGAGCCCCCCAAAATAAAGTCAGCCACTGTTTCCACTTTTTCCCCATCTATTTGCCATGAAGTGATGGGACCCAATGCCATGATCTTAGTTTTCTTAATGTTGAGCTTTAAGCCAACTTTTTCACTCTCCTCTTTTACTTTCATCAAGAGGCTCTTTAGTTCTTCTTCACTTTCTGCCATAAGGGTGGTGTCATCTGCGTTATTGATATTTCTCCTGATAATCTTGATTCCAGCTTGTGCTTCATCCAGCCCAGCATTTTGCATGATGTACTCTGCATATAATTTAAATAAGCAGGGTGACAATATACAGCCTTGACGTACTCCTTTTCCTATTTGGAAACAGTCTGTTGTTCCATATCCAGTTCTAACTGTTGCTTCCTGATCTGCATACAGATTTCTCAAGAGGCAGGTTAGGTGGTCTGGTATTCCCATCTATTTCAGAATTTTCCAGTTTATTGTGATCCACACAGTCAAAGGCTTTGGCATAGTCAATGAAGCAGAAATAGATGTTTTTCTGGAACTCTTGCTTTTTTGATGATCCAGCAGATGTTGGCGATTTGATCTCTGGCTAATACTTAGTTAAATGGCAAAGACAATGTTTCACAGAGTAATTATGCTAATATAGTGCAGAACTGAGTTTCGAACTCTGACTGCCAGAAGGCATAGTTTAAACTCTACTAGACCTTATCATATGGAGGAAGTTTCTGCCCCATGTGAAACAGCAGGATAAAGGTAGACTAATTTTTAGAGTCATAATTCTAAACCTGGAAGATACAAATGCTTTATCTAATACAAAAATATTAATAAATGTTATTTTTATTTTTTCCTACTTTCAAATCCCTATCTTCATGTATGGCATACCACCTCTTGCAGTCCTACCTGCCATGTTCTTGATATGGGAGAATGTTGGTAATATACATGGGTAGTCATATTTTGGGGCTTCCCCAATGCCTCAGCGGTAAAGAATCTGCCTGCAACGCAGGAGATGCAGGTTCAATACTTCAGTTGGGAAGATTCCCTGAAAATGGCAACTAATTCCAGTATTCCTGCCTGAAAAACCCCATGGGCAGATGAGCATGGAGGCTACAGTCCAATGGGTTGCAAAGAGTTGGACACAACTGAGCATGAGCACAAGGCATATTTTATTTAGTACTTTCTTGCCTCTATGTACTAAAATGTATCATCTGTAGCCTAATTCTTAGGTACTATACCCACCAAGGGTATCCTACCTGCTTTTCTTCTCTGTCCATTTTTTAGGTGTGAACGTGAAAAAGAAAGTCTCTCAATCGTGCCCAACTATTTGTGACCCCATGGACTATATAGTCCATGGAATTCTCTAGGCCAGAACACTGGAGTGGGTAGCTGTTTCCTTCTCCCAGTGATCTTCCCAACCCAGGACTGAATACAGGTCTTCTGCATTGCAAGTGGATTCTTTACCAGCTGAGCCACCAGGGATGCCAATCCAATAAAAAGAGGCACCTAGTTGGGAATTCCCTAGTAGTCTAGTGGTAAGGACTCTCCTATTTCACTGCTGAGGGTCTGGGATCAATCCTTGGTCAGGTTCAGCAAGCCATGCAGTTATGCAGTATGGCCAAAAACAAAAAAAGGGGGCAGGTGGGGGGGCACCTGGATGCATATGGCAAAATATAGCTATTAAACATTAAACTCATTAAAATTAATTTTAAAATTTATTTCCTCGATCGCATATACCACAGCTCAGGTGCTCAATAGACATAATCAGTTGAGTCACTCAGCTGTGTCCAGATCTGAGACCACGTGGACTGCAGTACGCCAGGCTTCCCTGTCCATCACCAACTCCTGGAGCTTGCTTAAACTCATGTCCATTGAGTCGGTGATGCCATCAAACCATCTCATCCTTTGTTGTTCCCTTCTCCTCCCCTCAATCTTTCCCAGCATCAGGGTCTTTTCCAGTGAGTCAGCTCTTCGCATCAGGTAGCCAAAGTATTGGAGCTTCAGCTTCAGCACCAGTCCTTCCAATGAATATTCAGGACTGATTTCCTTTAGGATGGACTGTTTGGATCTCCTTGCAGTCCAAGGGACTCTCAAGAGTCACCTCCAACACCACAGTTCAAAAGCATCAGTTCTTTGGCGCTCAACTTTCTTTATGGTCCAACTCTCACATCCATACATGACTACAGAAAAAGAGCATAGCTTTGACTAGACACACCGTTGTTAGCAAAGTAATGTTTCTGCTTTTTAATATGCTGTCATAGCTTTTCTTCCAAGGAGCAAATGTATTAATTTTAAGGCTGCAGTCACCATCTGCAGTGATTTTGGAGCCCCCCAAAATAAAGTAAGTCTGTCACTGTTTCCATTGTTTCCCCATCTATTTGCCATGAAGTGCTGGGACCAGATGCCATGATCTTAGTTTGTTGAATGTTGAGTTTTAAGTCATCTTTTTCACTCTCCTGTTTCACTTTCATCAACAGTCTCTTTAGTTCCTTTAGCTTTCTTCCATAAGAGTGGTGTCATCTTCATATCTCAGGTTAATGATATTTCTCCTGGCAATCTTGATTCCAGCTTGTGCTTCATCCAGCCCGGCAGTTTGCATTATGTACTCTGCATAAAAGGCAGGATGACAAAATATGGCCTTGCCATACTCCTTTCCCAATTTGGAACCAGTTTGTTGTTCCATGTACAGTTCTAACTGTTGCTTCTTTATCTGCATACAGATTTTTCAGGAGGCAGGTAAGGCAGTCTGGAATTCCCATCTCTTTGAGAATTTCCCACTATTTATTGTGATCCACACTGTCAAAGACTTCTGAATTCTGTTTTGAGAGTGGCAATATGGAATGTTTCTATCATCAGAAAAACTTCTAATGGATAATACTATTCTCCAGTGGATTCTTTATCAGCTATAGTGTTCTATAGTGAAATTTCATTAAATGGCTTTCCCATTTTCAGTGAACAGAATAGCAAAGGCAAAGAGAAAGCTAATTCAAGCATTTTGCCTAGGAGAAATAGCTTTGAACCAAATTCCCACTAATTTCAATGTGACTCCCAAGGTATCAATATATTTCTAATCTGGGCCTTCTCCCTTAATTCCAGAACTATAGATTCAACTGTCCACTGCAAAATTCTACCTGAATTTTTAGTAACACCTCAAATCCATCTGTTGAAACCATAATACCTGGAAAGCCTAATTTTCTTCCACTATTTTCTATTTTGGTGCCTGGTCATCCATGAAAAACACCCAGCTGTCATCGTTACCTCACAGTCTTTTTTACCTTTTATATCCAAATGTCCACCAAGTGTAATCTCCTCTTATCATATAAATATATTGTAAAGCTATTGCCAGTATAGCTCCACTGCCTCTAACAATCATTATATCTCTTGCTCAAGTGCTCCTCATAACCCTTCTGCTTAAGATCTTCTCACTCTTCAGATTCATCGTAAGTACTGACACAATCTTTTGACAAAACAACTCAGTAATAAGTACACCAGTGTTCATCACAAAGTAGATTCTCAATAAGTTGTTTTATTAGTAAGTCATGTCACTACAGTATTCACAACTCTTCACTGGTTCCTGGAAAGTTTCTCCCAAGTGTGTAGCCTGACTCATAATAGATAAATAATTAAATGAATTAAGTTATCACATGAGTTAATGAGTGAATATATAAAAGTTAGATAAAAATATAAGTACAATGCAACATGTTCAGCTTGTATAATTTGGGTTTGGTTCATACTTGGTAATCTCCAAAAATATAATTATGTGGGCTTATGAGAACAGTCAGCATATTTAATGAGTTAATCTTTACTTTTTATAGTGTTGAGAGAAGAAGAAACTCTTAAGAAAATGTGTCCAGTTATTTCACATTCCCAGGTGCTGGAGTGAACAGCAACTACCCCCACCCCCAACCAAAATGATCACTCCAAAGAAAAAGATAAAGCTCCTGCTGCTGCTGTTAAGTCACTTCAGTCGTGTAAAACTCTGTGTGACCCCACAGACGGCAGCCACCAGGCTCCCCCGTCCCTGGGATTTTCCAGGCAAGAACACCACTTTGATATTCTCATCACTGAATCGATGGATATGAGTTTGAGCTAAATCTGAGAGATAGTGAAGGCCAGGAATGCCTGGTGTGCTGTAGTCCATGGGGTCACAAAGAGTCAGACATGACTCAGCAACTGAACAAAAATAATATTAACCCTAAAGACATAGATAAATGCAAAGAGATGTTGTACCAAAACTTGTGGTGTTTTATCACTGACAAAACCCTCTTCAAAGTCTTCCCCACTAAAAAAATGTTTTTCTCATCAAGCAAAAAACTGTGCCATACAATAAAAATTTAACTTTTCCATATCTTCCATCTGTTACTAATCTCTCTACAATTTGAAACTGCTCTTGTCATCTTCCTATGGAGATCTTGGCCAAAAATAAAAAGAGAGAGATAAGCATGAAATTATGTAAAGGTCTAGTTTTCACTGTCATGTGAAATAATGTGAGAAAGATTTAGCATACTTTAAGGAAAATACAACATATTTATTATTGCAACATGATTTCATTTTAACACTTCTAGAGGCCTCTTACTAATAAACTAATATTAGTTTAAATTAAAATGAAATCTTTGAGAAGCAAATGTTTAATTTCTGAAGTACAGATGGAAACTACTACTTTTTTCACTCTAACAGCATAAATGAACTATTCAAAGCTGGTATATAATACATTCCTTATTTCATTAGTTTAAACATCAGCTGTGGGTGTGCTTTATTCATACTATGGACATATGGTTGCTTGGATCAGAGTTGAAGTGAAATTTTTTAATGCTTTCAAGAAAATACAAAGTGAGTATAATTAAGTAGCCAGTTAATGGTAATTTAAAAGGAAAAGCAAATTGACAAAGCTATCTCAAATCCATAATCTACTTAAGTTTCAAGAGAACAAGGTTTATACATAATATACCATTGTGTTATACAATCATCGATCAAAGAGAGGGACACCTTAAACAAATTCACTCTAATCAATTGAAATGCCAGGTAGAATCAACTGTTCTGAACTTTGGAGTGTAGATTTGTTAAACAAAAGTGGCCTTTGGGTCAATATCTTGTCAGCTTCAAACTTAAAACTATCTTGTCTATTTTATACTGCCAGATTCAAAGCCAGCCCTGAACTCATTAGAAGTCTATACTTTCTCTACCAACTTTATTCAGAATATACAGAATAATCATATCCATTGAGTGCTTACTCATCTTGACACTGTATTAAGCATTTTATATGCATTGTTTCATTTAATCCTCACAGCAGCTCTGTAAGGCGGGAACTATCTGACTTGGTGACGCCATGAACTGCAGCCTGCCAGGCTCCTCTGTCCATGGGCTTTTCCAGTCAAGAATACTGAAATGAGTTGCCATTCCCTTCTCTAGGGGAGCTTCCTGACCCAGGGATCAAACTCAGGTGTCCGGATTGCAGGCAGATTCTTTACCTTCTGAGCCACCAGGGAAGCCTTTATAATGCTATCTTGATTTTACTGACGAGGAAACTGTGGTCAAACAGCTGATAACTGAGACTTTCAGAGCTTGCTCTCTGAACCCCTAAGCTGCACTGCCTCCTTTTGATAAATAAAATACTTTGGGCTTCTTAATTTCAGTGATCCTTGGAAGATTAATGTTAATTTTCTGCCAATAGAGCCAATTTCTCCCAGACCTTGAGTCTCTCTCTGGTAGTAACTCAAGAATATTTTATCCTTTCTCAATTCTTGCTAAATTTATTATGTGCTTTTGAAAGTAGGCAAGGGCACATAATTATTGGATTAAGTAGGTCAGAAAAAAATTTGAACTCATTAGAGCTAATCATCTCAAATGGTGTCACTAAATTATGTTTTCCATCATTAATAAAATGCAGATTAAAATATTTCTAATTATACTATTATCTTTGAAAATTACCAATGATAGAGGAATTTGGCTTTGAGAATTCACATAATGCTAAGTCATCATTTCTTTACAGTCTGCTAAGTAAGTGGGAAGAAATGGATAATAACAGAAAGTGCAGTTAAGCATATGCATGACTTCTATAAATATTGCATACTCTTAATTTTTAAAATTTGTAGAACAAACATTGATTATCAAGGTTCTTTGTCCCTCACACATGACATATCATAAAAATCAATGACCAGTGAGAATTTTGCTTTTCTTCAAATGAGAGAATCAAGGATCAGAGTGAGTGCTTTATAACACATCACACAGTTAACAAGAAATTTAACTGACTTCACTGTTGACTTTTCGAACATGTGGATTGGCTAAAAAAAAAAAAAAAAACAATGACAAAACAACTAAAAAATGAAACAGCAAAGAGAAAGACTGTTGTCATGGCTTCATGATACTGATACTTTTTCTCCCCTTTGGGAGAGATCTTTTCTCTGTGAAATTCTGGATCACTTAATTAGGCTGACTGTCCAGCTTTGGCTATTGCCAGCAATGAAAGGACTTAGCTGTTTTCCCTAGATCTTAGTCTTGACGTTTCTCAATAACACATTAATATTAATAAATGATATTCATTTATTTAGATGTTTTAGGTATTAATCATGACTACTTAATGTAAAATTTAGCTCTGTCACACTTTTTCTCATATCCTTTTCAACTGTGTTAACATCATGTTAATCGGTTAAAGGAATGTAACTACTTAGACTATTTAAGTCTTTAAAGTTGCACCTATACCAAGTAATGTTCTGTGATGTCCATTGCTCATTATGTACCACATTAATTTAATTGATTTAACACATTATCTCTTAAAATTTTTTGTTAGTTGTTTCTGTATATCTTAGAGGTGGATGAGCTTAGAGGTGGATCCTCTAAGTTTTACTCAAGCCTTCAAAATAACTGCAGCTTCAAATGACATCTCGATTGCAGTGTCATGAGACTAGGGCAGAATTACACAGCTAAGCCCCTCTTGGATTCCTAATTCTCAGAAAATGTGAAAGATAGTATTTGTTGTTTTAAGCTGCTAAATTTGGGGGAAATTTCTTTTACAATGGATAATTACTACACGAAGAGACTGGAAAGGTCTAAGAGAGTACATTATTTTTGCCCGTACAGGTTCATTCAGATGGAATCATACTGTATATACTGTTTTGTATCAAGTTTCACTTGGCATTGAGGCTATGAGATTTAACTTATATTGTTGTATGTAGGTTAATTTTTTCTTATTACTATATAGTATTTCATTGTACAACTATATCACATATTTATTTACCCATTCTACAGGTAATGGGCATTCAGATAATTTCCAATTTGAGACTTTTATACACAGTGATGCTATGAACATACTGTACATCTTTTGGTACTGGGATATGTGTACCTATTTTCAGGGAATTTACATACATATTTCAGGGACTATACCTATCAGTGTAATTTCTGAATCATAGAATATATTTTTGTACAATATTAGTAGACACTGACAGTTTTCAAAGTGGTTGAAATATATTTTATTTCTATCAACAGTGCTTGAGAGTTCTAGTTGTAATGGTAACACTTTTGGCATATTCCGGCTTTTACATTTTAGCCTTTCTGTTCTCTCTTTCCTTTTAATGTGTGAATCAGGTGTGTGTGTGTGTGTGTGTGTGTGTGTGTGTTCTACTGGTTAAGCTTGTATTGCTTTCAATTTTTATCTATTCTCTGGCCTTTTTTGAGTTTTGAATGGTTTGAATTTTCCTCTTTTAGAAATACTCATCTTATCTATTGCTCAAGATCTTTCATTAACCACTTGAATTTCTAGTATCAAGAAAAACAAACACAGGAAGAGTGAAAGAAAAATAAAGAAGTAAAGGAGCACTATGGTCTGTATCTCTAGCCAAACACAGTATAGGAGGTATCTTGGGTCACCAGAATAGGGAAATGTGAAAATTAATAAACAGAAGCTTTGTTTAAAGTGGATTTGGGAGTCCAGAAGGGGCAGTTCTCACATCCTATCTCTTGACATCAGTTGTAGACTCAACAGGAAGAGACATACCTTTGCATTTCTGAAAGGAAGAAAGTTCCTATTTTACTACCCAGCAGGTTGTTTGTTATTTAGTCACTAGTTCGTGTCTGACTTTGTGACCCCGTGGAATGTATGCTGTCAGGGATTTCTCAGGCAAGAATACTGGAATGGGTTGCCATTTCCTTCTCCAGGGGATCTCCCAGACCCGGGGATTAAGCCCACATCTCTTGCATTGGCAGGTGGATTCTTTTCCACTGAGCCACCAGGGAAGCCCGGAAGGAAGAAGAAAGACAGTCTCCTTGCCAACAGCCCAGCCAATGAGAGACTGTCATGACTCTGCCAATGAAAAGCCACTACACTTCAAACTCCCAGTTTCCTCCAATGGACATTTTGTTTTTAACAGTCCCACCCCACTCTTCCTTCTCTATAAAAGAATATTCCTCTCCTTTATTTTCCAAACTTGCCTGTGGTTTACCATAGATTTCATGTCCTGAGTTGCAATTCTTTGCTATTATTGAATATACCTATTTTGCTGGTAAAATACTTGACAATTTCAATTTTTAGGTAAGTAGAAATGTCTTGTGGAGAAAAAAAGCATCTTTAAAGATGCTAAAGTATATACATAGAATGTGAAGGTTTCTAGTAAGAGAAACATTTTTTCCTGACCTGTGGTGGTGAGGTAGTCCTTCACATGCTGCTGGGGATTTGCTGGGTGAGAATAAAAAGAGTTGATCTCAGCTCCCTAAATTCCAACTCTTCAACATGTCCAGCTGTCTATGATTATATGTCTGCATACAACCCTTTTCTTAACTCTACGTGGTAACTTTCTACCTACTCTTCACATTTAATTTAGACGTCAGTTTCCCTGTGAAACGTTCCCTGATCACTAGCCCACCCAAGCCTCTGGCTGTGTTAGGCAATCTTGTCTCTTAGACTTGCTGATACTTCAGACATACATTTGCTAAAGATGCTATATCTCTAACTGTATGTATTTTCTTATATTCAGCCACAACTGCCAACAAAGGTCCGTCTAGTTAAGGCTATTATTTTTCCAGTAGTCGTATATGGATATGAGAGATAGACTATAAAAAAGCTGAGAGCCAAAGAATTGATGCTTTTGAACTGTGGTGCTGGAGAAGACTCTTGAGATTCCCTTGGACTGCAAGGAGATCCAGCCAGTTCATCCTAAAGGAAATCAGTCCTGAATATTCATTGGAAGGACTGATACTGAAGCTGAAACTCCAATACTTTGGCCACCTCATCCAAAGAACTGACTCATTGGAAAAGATCCTGATGCTGGGAAAGATTGAAGGTGGGAGGAGAAGGGGACAACAGAGGATGAGATGGTTGGATGGGATCACCGACTCAACGGACATGAGTTTGAGTAAACTCCAGGAGTTGGTGATGGACAGGGAGGCCTGGCGTGCTTCAGTCCATGGGGTTGCAAAGAGTTGGACACGACTGAGTGACTGAACTGAGCTGAAAACCTGATAGAGAGCTTTTAAAATCAGAATCTCTGTCATCACCTTTGTTTCCTCAGGAAAGTGGTAGGTTCAGAGTCAGAATTCAAACATCAGTCACGCCACTCAGAGCCTGTACCCCTTCCACTGTGTTCCACTGCTTGATGCAATAATCATGCTGAGATGTATCTTCAAACATTAAAGAACACTGAAGGTAACGAGAACTAAATTTTCAAGAGAAAAAAGGCCATCTATAAAATATTACAATCAGATTGGTTTTAGACTTTTCATGAGCAACACTGGATGCTGAAAGGAAAAATATGAAGCAATGCATACAAATTCTAAAGAGAAATGATTTCAGAACTGAGATTCAGTACTCAGCCAACTTACTAATTAAGTAAACAGTGAGATAAAGATTTTTTTCAGACATACATATACACAGAATAGTTAATTTCCAAGAACTCTTCATTAGGAAGATAGAATCTTAAAACAAAAAGTGAATCAAAAGAGCAAGATATGGTGCTGAGAAAAACAATGAAGTCAGAAAAACAGTTGGAAATACCTTAGGGTATTTTTGTGTGTCATACCATGGATACAGTGAGTAAGCATGTAGATATTTTTGAGAACCAAAACTCTCATTATGGAATAAGGGAGATACTACTATGGAATGTGATAAGACAAAGAACCCATAGGATGGGACTGCAATGGAGCTGTCAGCATGAACTCATGATTTCATATATAGCAATATATTACCTTTTGTGTAAGAATGAAGAGGAAATAAGAACACATATTCATCTGTTTATTTTCATATTAAAAAGACTCACATGAAAGATAAAGGAAATTTATTATTTACAAGGGGTGCTAAGAATAGGGTAGAGGGAATAGGAGGAAAGAGATTAGTCTCTGAGAGGATATACATTTTGTGTATCTTTAACTCTTATAAGCATGTTAAGATTACACACTTTCAAAAAGATAAGATTGACAACAAGGATATCGGCAGGGGAAGGAAACCTAATAGCAAATGCAAATAGCAACTAATGAATCTGTTTTGAATTTTCAGGGTGTGTATCATCGAGTTGTTTATGGAACGCTACTTTATGAAAGCACTACTTTCTAAAGCTGCGCTGTTAAATCCACTAGCTGCTAGAAATATCTTACTATTCAACTTAATTTGCATTAAATTGACACAGATTAAATATAATTAAAAATTCACTTCCTCAGTCACTCTGCTCACCGTATATGGCTATCATTTTAAACTCTGTAGATATAGGTCAGTTCTATCCTCGTTAAATGTTCTTTTGGACAACACTGTTTCAAATACTCTCAATTAATTATTTGTTGAGCACCTGTCCTCTGTAGGACCCTGTTTTAGATACTGGAATAGTGATCTGAGTACCAACTGTGTAGTTTGTCCATGTATACTTCGCCAATACAGTTGTAAATCTTTAGAAACAACCCCCCTTTGGAACCTAGAAATGTACCGGGCCATCACAAAACTGTCAGATTCTATTTACCGATTTCATTCTTAGCTTTTTTGGTCAACACATATTCACCTTCAAAAAATATAAGTGGCTACCTAAACAAGAAAATATGTATATGTTTTGTTTGTGCTTTGAGAGACTATAGATATTTTTGCTTACTCTGTTAATCTCATGAAGGTTATAGGATTTCACATCTGCTGAAATCATCCCAGTTTTAATATATGCTAAAAATATTCTGGAATTTCAGTGCCAACTTGTTACTTTTACTTTGACAGAACTGTCATTATTTTAGTGAGTTATAATATTACAGTGAAAGAGTAGAGACTCAATTTCATAGATAGTGATTTTACTCTTTCTACAGTAATTCAGTATTACATGGTTTGTAAGGAAGGGCTTGCACTGTACAAGTATATAACATTAAGATTTTTAAAGAAAAATTTGATTTTTCTTGTATCTGATACTCTTGTATATTGAATCTTCTTACTATTGTAGTCAAAATCTTACATATTTCAGGGTGCCAAAATTAAGATGATTTAAATACATACGGATGTATAACTCATTCAAGAGACATTTTTCTAGAAAATCAAATAAAAAATGTTTCTGAACTTCCTAAGTTTGTTGTTTTGAATCACTCCTTTTACTATTCTTGAATGAATGGAAAAAAAAAAATGCTGCAGGGAAGTTTCCTATTTAAGGCAATTGAAGAAACTTCTTTTATGAATATTTATCCCCCTAATTTTTTTCTTTCTTTTTTTTTTGTAATGCTGGATATAGATGCATACATATAAATTCAAACACTATTTTAAACAAGTATACTAAGGTGAATTAAGATTTAAGCTAATTTTTTTAAAATATCTACAGAAATTCAGAAATTTCTGTATCAGTATAAGCTAGGATTGTGAAAGACCAGTCAAAAAAATTTTTTCTCTTAAGGAGCTAAAATTCTTTTGTAAAATAAACAAATAGGTCTACTTCTAGCATAGACACTTTCTGGATCCATGGGTCTATTCAAAATCACACATGAACCATATTCACTTTCTCTGGCTATATTTGGTTATAAGCAGAAAAACTAAAAAAATTAAAAATGAATAGACAGGAAGATGTCAGATGTATGGAGAGAAGAATGGGTCGTAAAATAAAGCATGGATTGTTGGAAGAAAAGATGGGTGGTATAGAATTATAACTCTACTTCCTAAAAAGAAAACTTCAAAGAAGCAAGTGTACAATAAGGTTTCAAAACTTAAAACAAGGCCAATATAACTGGAACTCCATAATGAAAGTTAGAGAAGACAAGGATAACTGCATAAAAATATTCTAGAGTTAAGGTACAATAATTAAGTAGAAACCTGATCACTTGCTTTCCAGGCAAAAATGAAGCAATGAGTTACATGCTTCATAGTATTATAATGGAGCTGAGTACTTAAAGGGGCTTCCCTGGTGGCGCAGAGGGTAAAGCATCTGCCTACAATGTGGGAGACCTCGGTTTGATTCCCAGGTTGGGAAGATCATCTGGAGAAGGAAATGGCAACCCACTCAAGTACTCATGCCTAGAAAATTCCATGCACGGAGGAGCCTGGTAGGCTACAGTCCATTGCAAAGAGTTGCACACAAATGAGCAACTTCAACATGAGTAGTTAAAACTTTTCTTTGGGACTGATGTAAGATTTTTCCAACACTACATGATGAGGAGAGTGAATGTTTACTTAGGTATTTATATGTTTTGTTACTAAATGACAAAAAATGATCTTCACAAATAGTGTTAAAAAGATAGAAAAATATTCTTCAGAAGAATATTTCTTCTTACAACATTATCATCATCTTCTTTAAAAAGTTAAAGTCCTGGAATTTTTGATTTGCACCTTTTTGGATTTCTGATGTGATATGATACTAAAAGGGCTTCAAAAATTTTGATTCTAGAGTGGAATTTAATGGATAAATGAATGAATAAGTTCACCATGACTTTTGACAGGAGTGAATCATAAATTATTTGAAATTAGTGTCAATAGTGAGTTAGTTCTTAAAAGATGAACATTCAGGGATATCAGACAAAAGAAACTCCATTTATTTTAGATATTAAGTACTAACAGATTAAACTGATGTTTTCTTGTGAAAATTTAAGTAATTTGCATTCTTGCTGCAGAAAGCTCAGATCTGGATTCTAAGTATGACAATATATCTGAAAGTGACCACCACAATATTTGGTGCATAATATGGTTCCAGCATAATAGCAGAAGAACACTTATTGATTATTTAAGTGTTATCTGCGTACCACTAATTTTGCTAGTGCTTTACCTATTCTGGAATCATTAAAGCATGACAGTGACATGTCTAGATTTCTAGTAGGGGTTACTTTCTTCCTTGCATTTTATTTACATTGCAGCTGTGCAAAGCTGTAGCTCTGAGCAAACAGTATATTCTTTCCTCAGTAAACTTTACTGTGACACAGTGGATTTTGATCTTGGCCCTATATTACAATCAATGGCAACCCACTCCAGTACTCCTGCCTGGAAAATCCCAAGGACAGAGGAGCCTGGTAGGCTACAGTCCATGGGGTCCCAAATAGTCGGACAGGACTCAGCAACTTCACTTTCACTTTTCACTTCATACATTGGAGAAGAAAATGGAAATCCACTTCAGTGTTCTTGCCTGCAGAATCCCAGGGACGGGAGAGCCTGGTGGGCTGCCATCAATGGGGTCGCACAGATTTGGACATGATTGAAACGACTTAACAGCAGCAGCTACATTAGAATCACCTGGAGGGACTATTAAAAGAGGACTGTGGAGATCAGTGGAGAAATAACTCCAGAAAGTATGAAGGGATGGAGCCAAAGCAAAAACACCCAGTTGTAGATGTGACTCTGACAGAAGCAAGATTCCTTGCTGTAAAGAGCAGTATTTCATAGGAACCTGGAACTTAGGTCCATGAATTAAGGCAAATTTGAAGTGGTCAAACAGGAGATGGCAAGAGTGAACATAGACATTCTAGGAATCAGTGAGCTAAAATGGACTGGAATGGGTAAATTTAACTCAGATGACCATTATATATACTACTGTGGGCAGGAGTCCTTTAGAAGAAATGGAGTAGCCATCATAGTTAACAAGAGTCCAAAATGCAATTCTTGGGTGTTGTCTCAAAAACGACAGAATGATCTCTGTTCATTTCCAAGGCAAACCATTCAATATCACGGTAATTTAAGTCTATGCCCTGACCAGTAATGCTGAAGTAGCTGATGCTGAACTGTTCTATGAATTCCTACAAGACCTTCTAGAACTAACACCCCCAAAAGATGTCCTTTTCATTATATGGGACTGGAATGCAATTGTAGGAAGTCAAGAAACACCTGGAGTAACAGGCAAATTTGGCCTTGGATTACAGAATGAAGCAGGGCAAAGGCTAATAAGGGTTCTGCCAAGAGAACACACTGGTCATAGCAAACACTCTCTTCCAACAACACAAAAGTCTCTACACATGGACATCACCAGATGCTCAACACCAAAATCAGATTGATTATATTCTTTGCAGCCAGATATGGAGAAGCTCTGTACAGTCAGCAAAAACAAGACCAGGAGCTGACTGTGGTTCAGATCATGAACTCCTTATTGCCAAATTCAGACTTAAATTGAAGAATGGGGGGGAAACCACTATCCATTCAGGTAACACCTAAATCAAATCCCACAGTGGAAGTGAGAAATAGATTTAAGGGACTAGGTCTGATGGAGTGCCTGATGAACTATGGATGGAGGTTCATGACACTGTATAGGAGACAGGAATCAAGACCATCCCCATGGAAAAGAAATGCAAAAAAGCAAAATGGCTGTCTGAGGAAACTTTACAAATAGCTGGGAAAAGAAGAGAAACAAAAAGCAAAGGAGAAAAGGAGAGATATACCCATTTGAATGCAGAGTTCCAAGAAATAGCAAGGAGAGATAAGAAAGCCTTCCTCAATGGTCAATGCAAAGAAATAGAGGAAAACAACAGAATGGGAAAGACTAGAGATCTCTTCAAGAAAATTAGATATACCAAGGGAACATTTCTTTCAAAGATGGGCTCAATAAAGGACAGAAATGGTATGGACCTAACAGAAGCAGAAGAAGAGGTGGCAAGGATACACAGAAGAACTGTACAAAAAAGATCTTCATGACCCAGATAATCATGATGGTGTGATCACTCATACTCACCTAGATCCAGACTTCCTGGAATGTGAAGTCAAGTGGGCCTTAGGAAGCATCACTATGAACAAAGCAGTGGAGGTGATGAAATTCCAATTGAGCTATTTCAAACCCTAAAAGATGATGTAGTGAAAGTGCCACACTCAACATGTCAGCAAATTTGGAAAACTCAGCAGTGGCCACAGGACTGGAAAAGGTCAGTTTTCATATCAATCCCAAAGAATGGCAATGCCAAAGAATGCTCAAACTACTGCACAATTGCACTCATCTCACACACTAGTAAAGTAATGCTCAAAATTCTCCAAGCCAGGCTTAAGCAATACATGAACCGTGAACTTCCAGATGTTAACCTGTTTTTAGAAAAGGCAGAGGAACCAGAGATCAAATTGCCAATCTGCTGGATCATCAAAAAAGCAAGAGAGTTCCAGAGAAACATCTGCTTCTGTTTTATTGATTATACCAAAGCCTTTGATTGTGTGGATCACAATAAACTGTGGAAAATTCTGAAAGAGATGGGAATACCAGACCACCTGACCTGCCTCTTGAGAAACCTCTATGCAGGTCAGGAAGCAACAGTTAGAACTGGACATGGAACAACAGACTGGTTCCAAATAGGAAAAATAGTACGTCAAGGCTGTATATTGTCACCCTGCTTATTTAACTTATATGCAGAGTACATCATGAGAAACACTGGGCTGGAAGAAGCACAAGTGGGAATCAAGATTGCAGGGAGAAATACCAATAACCTTAGATATGCAGATGACACCACCCTTATGGCAGAAAGTGAAGAGGAACTACAGAGCCTCTTGATGAAAGTGAAAGAGGAAAGTGAAAAAGTTGGCCTTAAGCTCAACATTCAGAAAACGAAGATCATGGCATCTGGTCCCATCACTTCATGGGAAATAGATGGGGAAACAGTGGAAACAGTGGCTGACTTTATTTTGGGGCAGGGGTGGGGGGGCTCCAGAATCACTGCAGATGGTGATGGCAGGCATGAAATTAAAAGACGCTTACTCCTTGGAAGGAAAGTTACGACCAACCTAGACAGCATATTAAAAAGCAGAGACATTACTTCGTCCACAAAAGTCTGTCTAGTCAAGGCTATGGTTTTTCCAGTAGTCATTAATGGATGTGAGATTTGTACTACAAAGAAAGCTGAGTGCCAAGAATTGATGCTTTTGAACTGTAGTGTTGGAGAAGACTCTTGAAAGTCCCTTGGACTGCAAGGAGATCCAACCAGTCCATCCTAAAGCAGATCAGTCCTGGGTGTTCATTGGAAGGACTGATGTTGAAGCTGAAACTCCAAAACTTTGGTCACCTGATGTGAAGAGCTGACTCACTTGAAAATGCCCTGATGCTGGAAAACATCGAAGGCAGGTGGAGAATGGGACGACAGAGTATGAGATGGCTAGATGACATCACTGACTCAACAGACATGAGTTTGGGGAAAGTCCAGGAGTTGGTGATGGACATTGAGGCCTGCTGTGCTGCGGTTCCTGGGGTCAGACACATGCTAAGAGTTGGGCACGACTGAGCGACTGAACTGAATTGAACTCTAGGCCTCTGAGGGCCTACTCGCAGAGGTCCTGATGCCATAGTCTGATGAAGAGCAGAATTTAAATTCTAACACATTCCTGAGTTATATAATGCTACTGGTCCAGGTATAAAACTTGGAAGATCACATAGAGTAGATATAATTAGTTGGCTCTCCAATATTCATTACTAACATCCTTGTGAAAAGAAATTAATTTGTTCAGCAGCATACAAATATCAGGAAGATGATGTAGTTCGGAGCCTACTGGTAAATCCTGATTATTATGCAGTAAATTTCCAATAGTCAGTGACTTATTTAAAGAGAACCTGCCACCCTGTTCTAGCCAATGAGATTTAAAAAGTATATTGGAGGAAGGTTTCTAGGAAAGCTTTTCATTCTCAAAGGAAAATATCAGAGAGATGGTCCCCCTCCCTTCTCTGGATGTTTTCCTGTCCAGATATGACTTCTAAGAAGTGCTGTGGTCATCCTGCAACAGAGCAAAAGCTGTCACATCAAAATAACAGAGAAAAAATATGTATTTCTATCAGTGTTTATTAACTGTTGAATTAAATGACCCTGAACTTCGTGATATATAAACCTGTAAAAGTTTCTGTTACTCATAGTTTGAAGAGGTATAACTGATTAAATGCAATTTAATCCTGAAATAAAGTCATTTTAAAGATGAGAAATGTGAGACTTTGGCAGCTGCCTATATTTATAGCTAATAATTAACAAAGCCAACTTTTATACATAGTTCTACGGACTCCAAAGCCTACGTTATTTCCATTACTCTTCATACTGATAGATATGTTTTGAGGTGTTGGTGTTTTTTTTTTCCATTTGTTTGTTGTTAACCATTCTGAGTGATTTTTTTTTTTCTTTAAGCCAAACAGGAATAAAAAATATCTCTAAACTCAAATGTTGCTTAGAGTGCAGATATAATTCAACACAGATGTTTGAGATCACCTATTCCATATTAAATTCAAATATTAGGAAGAAAAAAAAAGGAGGATGGATGGGCTACATAAAATATGTCCCATATACACTAAAGTGTTCTTTTTTATTAAAGTGTTCTTTTTTATTTAAGTGTCTTAAAAGATATTTTTTTAAGGCTTGTGATATTATCTCAATACCAAGAACAACCAGTAGGATGGCCACATTTAAAACAGTAAGAGAATCTTCAGAAAATAAACATACAAATTAAATTTGATCACATAAAATATCAAGGATGTTGGAATCAAGATCAAGCACCAAATCCTAAATGGCCTTTGCTCTTTTTATAACAGAAAATGTACTATATATGCTTTTATAAAAAAAATCCTTAAACATACTTACTTGATCTCATTGTATGGTTTTTTTTTGAGATCTTGATCCTAAGGTTGCTTAAGAGAAAAAGTATATATTTCCTATGTTTTAACTCAAATTACATTGTTCTTTGTAATAACTGAAATGCTGACTGCTAACAGAGAGGCCTGGTGTGCTGCAATTCATGGGGTCGCAAAGAGTCGGACATGACTGAGCTACTGAACTGAACTGAACTGAACTATGCTACTGGTAAAATGAAGTGTTTGAATTAGATAAAAGATGTCCATCCTTATACATTCTATTTACTACCTAGACAAATACAGCTTCCAAATTACTACATTTGGTGCTCACTTCTCTCCCTAGCCTCACATGCGTGGCCTTCAATGTATCTCAAACTGCATAAATTATAGCGTATCTTTCAATTCAATGTATGCAAATATGAAGTCAGCATCTTCTAAATTTTACTTTTTATATCTCCTATCTCAGTAAATGAGATTACCACCTACCCTCCGATGGCACCCCACTCCAGTACTCTTGCCTGGAAAATCCCATGGACGGAGGAGCCTGTAGGCTGCAGTCCATTGGGTCACGAAGAATCGGACATGACTGACCGATTTCACTTTCACTCTTCACTTTTATGCATTGGAGAAGGAAGTGGCAACCCACTCAAGTGTTCTTGCCTGGAGCATCCCAGGGACGGGGGAGCCTAGTGGGCTGCCATCTGTGGGGTCGCACAGAGTGAGATATGACTGAAGCGACTTAGCAGCAGCAGCAGCAGCAAGGCCCTTGTAACCAAGATGACTGGGAGACATTCTTGCCTTATCCCCTCAAACTCTATTTACCCTTTCTCATCAAACATGGTCACTTTTTGCCTTCTGTATCATTCTTGAACTGGAATCCTTCAGAAGCTGTAATATCATTGCCTTAGTTCAGGCTTTCCTTTCTGGATCTCTCAGGATGTAGACTGAGATGATGCCTTCTCTAACTCTTCTGTCATGTAGTTCTCAAAACTATCCATCTCATTACCATCATGGTAGTCATTCTGACTACCAGGACTCACCATCTCTCTGACCTGGTGAGACCCTTGGTGGACTCTTAATTTTGAAAGTATGATATCCAACATTTTAGTCATAGAAATAATTGCCTTCATTTAACTCATTCCTTCTCCTTTAGCCCCATTACCAGTAATTTCATATCTGTCACTGTACACCTTGAACATTTAAAACAGCTTGAAACCTCCCTGACAAGCCAGCTTATTTACACCTCTCTACATTCGTACATTATTTGCTTTCTAAGCCTTTCTTCATATTCCTCATTACAGTAATTCCCCCCTCTTTTTTAAAGAGCTGATACAGATACTACTTAATCAGGGAGCCTTTCTGAGAATTCTCTTTTTCTCCACCCATATCTCAGATTGTATTATTATTCTACTTTTGTGTCTCATATATTATTATTTTTCATTCTATTTTACATTCCACAAAGATAAGGCACTTAAAAGGTGTGTGTGTGTGGGTGGGTGTGGGTGTGGGTTGTGGGTGTGGGTGTCCCCTAAAAGCCTGGAGTCATCAGCTTCTCTCACCAAATTGACTTCTTTTCCCCACATACCCTGCACCTTCCATATTCAGTCAGTCAATAAGTGTGTAGATTTAGCCTCCCTAATATGTTTCTGGCACATAATAGTTGCTCAGTGAGTGAATATATTTTTCTAGCTCAAGTTTCATAATTCATAATTCTACTTCTCTGTATTCTTGGACTGGGAGAATACTTCCTAAGTTGCCTAATTTTACAACGGGAACTCATAGTGGAATAATATTTTGAAACAATACCGTTACTAACTTTACCATTAGTTAAAAGAATTACTGAATCAGTTGCGGAGCATCTAACTTGGGTCTCTCCCTGTGGAAAAGTTCATTCTTCAAGTCTGTTCTGTTCCTATTCACTAAAAGTCAGTCACTGCTATGCATAGCTTTGCCTCTATAGTGCACACACAGTACATTTAGTTTATTACAGGTGGACAAAGCTCTGAAGTTAAGAGGATTAATTAGGATAAAACTTGAAATACACAAAGCTAACACCAATTCCATGGGTCAGCAGAAATATTCTGAAAACTTTTCATTTGATGTAAGAAAAGCTTCTTCAGTATCACTTGATTATTTCTACCTCTGGAATTTTCTAAAAGTTACCAGGAATCTGCAGGAAAAGTAAAGAGAGAAAGAATAAATAAGCATTTTTGTTGTTTCTATTCTTATTAGTCTTAGATTTATCTGCTGCTTTCTCCTCAGAGGGCCTCATCACTATGCTTCAGTACCCGCTGTCCTCAAGATTCCCAGAGATGTCCAGTAAATTCTCATATTCAGGCTATCATTGTCCATTGCTTTTATCTCTACCATGGGAAAAAAACATTTCAATAGATATCTACTTATCTATATGCATAATTAGCTCTATCCAAAGAAGAAATCAAGATTCAGTGAGTAAATTCTTATGCCAGGAATTGCATCACTAGTAGAAGATGGTCTCCCAAATAATTCTAAAAACCAGCCTTTATCCCTTATACTTTGAAAACCTACCTTTAAAAGGTTAGCAGAATGTTTGATGATGTAACAAGTACATAGCAAACTACATGGGGGCCACAGATGCAAGTTTTGATATTATATTATAGAGTGATCTTAATAAGTTATCTGTTGTATATTTCTGTGTTTCCCATTACCTATGGAAAACAAGGCAAAAACAAAACAAACAGAAAAAAGGCAACTACCATAAAAGAAGCATATAAAGCTTCAAAGACATTAAAAATTGATGAGATTATATCCAATTAAAGATATTTTGGAAAATTCTCATAGAAGAGGCGAGATGGAAAGCCTTAGGCCTTGTAGAATGAATAAGATATAAACAGAGAAACACTGGAAGGCGAGTTGGAGAAGTGTATTACACAACGAATGGGACATGAGAAACTACAGAGAGACTTAGAGTTGTGACTTAAAAAATTAGCAAAAGTAGGGTTTACTCTGTAATAACAAAGTAGAAAACCAGCAAAAATGCTAGCAGTTAATCTGATTTTATGCCAGGTTTTTATTAATTTCCAAGCCAAAGAATATGTTCCTCATTTGGCAGATAACTAATGGCCTTGGGAAATTTTGAGTAAGATTCTAACATGACTAGATGTGAGAAAGAAAATCTTTTCATACCATATCCGGGACAAAATTTCTTTATATAATTCATAACATTTTCTAGGGAGTAGTTAACATTCTTGGTAAAATAACCAGTATAACTTTATGAGTTATGAGGTTATAAATTTTTCTAGAAATTTTAACCTACCTCAACTACCATGCTAAGAGCATGTTGAATTTTTGGTATGCTGCTGCTAAGTCACTTCAGTTGTGTCTGATTCTGTGCGACCCCATAGATGGCAGCCCACCAGGCTCCCGCATCCCTGGGATTCTCCAGGCAAGAACACTGGAGTGGGTTGCCATGTCCTTCTCCAATGCATGAAAGTGAAAAGTGAAAGTGACGTCACTCAGTCGTGCCCAACTCTTAGCCACCCCATGGACTGCAGTTAACCAGGCTCCTCCGCCCATGGGATTTTCCAGGCAAGAGTACTGGAGTTGGGTGCCATTGCTTTCTCCAGAATTTTTGGTATAGTTGTATATGATCTAAGATTTATCTAATTATCTTTATTTCTCTATGAACCATCTTTATTAAGATGATACATTTGAATTTAATTTTTCTAAAGCTTCTTCCCTTGCAGCATATTTGAAATATAATTTTATCACCCAGTCATAATAAATTTGAGAATATGTTTTAGCAGTGGTTCTCAACTACACTCCCATGAGAGCATTTCTGGAAGCACTATGGGTGGCAGAAGAGAGGTAGGATAAAGAGAAGAATGGCTACAATTAGGTGTAAGTCCCAATACTCAATCTCAGCTTCAAAGAAAGCAGCTCTGTTTTGTATATTTGAGTTCCATTTCATTTGAATAAAAATTTGCACTACAAAAAACATAGTTTGGAAAGCACTGTTTTACATAATGGATTTATAAGTGGTATATAATTGTTTTGAAGCAGGAAGACAAGTTAGGAGACTTGGTGCATGCTAAAAACAAAATTTATAAATATTTGAATGAAGATGTTTCCAGTGAGAATGGACATGATGAGACATTTGCTACTGAGATTAAAAAAAATGTCGAGATTTTATTACCGACTACGTGCAAGAGGTAATAGAAAAAAAGGAATCCAAGACATCGCAAGTGTTGACACTGGATGTCTAACAAAAATGGGGGAAACTATGATTATAGTAAAGAAGCCAGGAGGTAAAGAAGTCTCAGAAAGAGGATAGTCTATTCACGCTGTGTTAGGGATGACCTTCAAGTCCAGATATCTACCAGACAGGAAGAAGACTGAGATAATGGAGAGTTAGAATCAGGGGAGGGATGGAGGGAAGGACTGAGAAGGAGAGAAAGAGAGAGATTTGACAAGCATTTGCAGAGAGATGACATTTGGTGCTGTGGCAGTAGGCCAAGTCACAGAACTTTGGAAAAGATATTCATTTTGGGGGAAAATATATAGAAGTGGAGTTAGCATAGATTGAGCTGAGAGCTAGAAGAGAATCAGGAGGATGTAAACCTAAAAAATGTACATTAAGATATATATGCTTGGTGTCACGCTAATTTTCCTATAGTTTCAAAGAGGAATGTGGTAGTCAGAATTAAATGTATTTGTATTGATAGCATTTCACATACTTGAGAAAAAAGGAGGTTTGTCCTTAAGGTGATTAGCTGTACATACTGCAGGAATATCTATAATGTGTCAGAAAAAGCTACAGAAATCAAAATGATTTTTCAAATGTAAGATGGAAGTATTTTTTTGGCACTGTTGTTTTTACTCTTAAATTATGACAGAGCCCTGTCAACCTAAGACTTCTTTCTCTTTATTCAGCATTCATTAATGAAACTACATTTATCTAATGCACTGTTGGAACAATGTCCTATGCCAGCAGCCTAAAAGTAGGTTAAAAAATACATAATCATTGACTTAGTAATCTCTTTACAGGTGATAGTAGTAGAGCCAACTGTCCAGCAGGGAGAGCTGAGTAATTCAGATTTTATCTGCATGTGATTTCATCTGCATTGCCATGAGTCTTACTATATTTCACTGGTAAGAGAGTGGGAAAAATGGCACCAGAATGGAAAGTCTGTGATTATACAACTTGGGAAGCAATTGTGTTTATAGGGGGCTAGGACAGAGAGGGTGCCTGCAGAGACCATTTGCAAGAAAGTAGCATCAGCAACAGTCACCAAGACAAGACAGAAGTCAGATTGCATAGCAGCCAAAGGAATAAAAAACAGAGTCAGCTGACTCAAAGGCTACAAGGCCACAAATGTCAGGCTCTTCCCTCAGTGCCTGCTGCTGTCAACTACAAAAGAGTCTTTCCTGGCAAGGACAGCAGGTCACATATCTCGGTTATTGCTCAGGAAATAACCTGTCAGCACATCATCTCTGAACATAAAGGACAGGATGACTGTCCCAAGTTCTGTCAGCCAAAAGTCCCAGTCATCTGAGGAAGCAGTAATATGGAATGTGGGCCATTCTTATTAATATTATCTCTCACTGTCTCTTGCTTTAGTAGGAAATATCTTGGAGGCAATAACATTTTGTAGTATTAGGTTTTTTTTTTGTTTTTTTTTTTTTAATCTTTCCTAATGTGATTTATTTCTAAATTTGTAGATAATAAATAAGGAATATCAATTTTGAATGATTATCATAATCAACATTGATTTTTTTTTAATTTTCTCCTTTGTACTTCAATCAAAATAGAACAAAACACATGTAGTTCCAAATCTGCTAAGAGTATTTTGGGGTTATCTGCAGGGAAATTAGCTTAATATTAAAAAGAGATTTTAAAAGATTTATAGGAAGACGCAAGTAGGCAAAATGATCCTGTCAGGGCATTTCATGACTTTTATGGGATAAAGGTAAAACTGTGTGCTTTCTATTATAATTTCTCAGCTGTTACTCAAATTGATTATAACCATAAAGGAATTTCATATTCTGATTCAACACCATGTTAAATGACTGCAGTCTTCTAAACAAATGTATGAAATTCTGCTTCCTCTTCCTAGTACTAGATTTACATAACAAGATCTTTTTAAAAATTGTCATCACATTTTCTGTTTAATCCCAAACGTGGTTTTTTTTAATAGCTAAAGTTGGAATTTAAAAACAAAACAAAACCTGGTCACATCTTTTCATTAATTTTGGAAACTAGAGGGAATTGCATAATGCTTATAATCCAAGGGAGAATTATCTGGATGGATTTCAAGAAAATCCTAACTCCTTAAATGTGACATTTTAGAAAATGTTGGTTAAGTGTCACGCTTTCTCCTCAGCTTTAAAAAGTCACAATCCAACAGGGTTTCAAAATTTAATTAACAAACACAAATAACAAATAGAAAAGTAGAGCTACTCAGGGAAATGTATATGTATATATGTGTGTGTGTGTGTGTGTGTGTGTGTGTGTGTGTGTGTGTGTGTGGGTGTGTGTGTGTGTAGTGGATGAGTTAAACTGAAAGCAAAAAAGAAGCAGACATGTCTTTCTTGCTCCATTGAAAATTCATGCCCAAAATATCAGTGACTGTCTTCGATTTATTATTTTTGTTGTCTACTTTCTTCTGGAAACTGACATTTCAAATTTTGTCTGTTCTGAACAAGACTCACAGTGTTATATTATTTCACTGAATGAAAACATTAACAAAATATAACGTGTGAACAGAAACATTCTGTGCATCTATGTGTGAGCTCATACAAGAAAAGATAGTATGGTAGTAGATGAGGGGATTGGGGTGATTCTAGTACTATATATACATTTGAAAGGAAAATAAAATCATTTCTTTAGATTCACCCTTGAAATAGAAAATAATTTAAAATAATTTCTGGAAAAATCATGGAACTATAAACTTGGAAAGAAACATCAGAAAGTAGGTTCAGAATATAATTAATCATATATTTTAAAGAATGAATTATGTGAGACAAATTTTACATCTATATCAGAATCAGTATGGTTGAAAGAAAAAAAATCACATGATCATATCAATAGATGCAGAAAAAGCACTGGACAAAATTCTACACTCATTCATGGTAAAAACTCTCAGCAAACTCCTGCTAAGTCACTTCCAATGCTGTGCGACCCCATAGATGGCAGCCCACCAGGCTCCCCTGTCCCTGGGATTCTCCAGGCAAGAACACTGGAGTGGGTTGCCATTTCCTTCTCCAATGCATAAAAGTGAAAAGTGAAAGGGAAGTCGCTCAGTCGTGTCCGGCTCCTAGCAACCCCATGGACTGCACCCTACCAGGCTCCTCCGTCCATGGGATTTTCCAGGCAACAGTACTGGAGTGGGGTGCCATTGCCTTCTCCACTCAGAAAACTAGGAATGTGATAAGAAACAAGTCAAGGATGTCTGCTCTCATCATACTGGGACTCCTAGGCAACAATTATGACAAAAAAAGAAAACTTATGGAAAGGGAAGGAAGAAACAAAACTGTCTTTGTTTGCAAACATGATTATTATTGTAGAAAATGCCAAAGAATTTTTAAAAATTCCTCAAAATAAAAAAATGACTATAGCACATTTTCAGTATACAAAGCTAATATACAAAAGTCATTTGGTTTCTTATATACCAACAACGTACAGTTAGAATCTGAAATTAAAGCATAATGCTATTTACATTAGCATACCCCAAATAAAAATGCTTAAATATAAATCTACCAAATATATGCAAGATCTACATAAGAAAAACTACTAAGCTCTTGATAAAGAAATGAAAGAATATCCAAATAAATGGAGGGACAGTTCAAGTATGTGGATAGAAAGACTTAATACAGGCAAAATATCAGTTCTTTCTATCTTGATCTACAGAAAATACAACCCAGATCAAATTCCTAGCACATTATTTTGGGTATTGACCAACTGATTCTAAACTGATTTTAGTTGTCATGAATTCTAAACTTAGCATGGAAAATAAAAGATCCTGAATAGCAAATATAATAATGAAGGAGAATAAATCTGAAGGACTAAATTACCCAACTTCAAGACTTACTACAAAGCTACTGTAATCAAGAGAGTAAATGAATAGACAAGATAAATAAGGAAACTGTGAGAAACTACCACATTTTGTAGGAGCCTAAGAAGACATAGTAACTAAGTGCAATGTGAGATCCTGGATTGGATCTTGGAACAAAACATGAACATTAGAAGAAAAACTGGTAAAATCTGAATAAAGTCTATGGTAGAGTGAACAGTCTTGTACCAATACTATTCTTAGTTTTGACCAATGTAGTGTGATAAAGTAAGATGTTAACTTTAGGAAATGCATAGGGAAATTTCACTAACTATACTATCACTGATATAAAATTATTTTTAAATAAAAATGTTTTTAAAAATCTATTCTAGTTGTGACACATTTACATATATACTAAAATTCTAATGAAATATTATCATTACATAAGATATATACCATGCCAAAGTTACAGCTATTTCAGGAGACTATTCTGCAAGATTGTTTTAACATTAGAACACTGATTAATTTTCTAATTCATTTCATTAACATATGAAAGGATAAATAATATATAATCTTTTCAATAGATACAAGGATTAACAATAATTTCTGATACAATCTCATCGAATTCAGAGTAGAATGATAACATCTTTAGTTTGGTGGTATAGCACATCCACAAATATCTAGCAAATATTACATTTAAATGTGAAAAAATAAAAGCATAATTTTGAAATAAAATATGATGAAAGCAATAAGGATATGTACTAGTCCAACTTCTTTTTATCATTGCTTGTACACTACTATGAGAAAAAATAAAATTAAAAGCATAAAGATGGGGGGGAAGTAACAAAATGTAAGAGCAAAGGCAAGAATAAGTAACATGTTTTAGAATAAAGAAAAGGATAGGTGTGTAAACTTTCACTTAGCTATCAAGGTGTTTTAACTTTAGAACAATTAATATGCACTGTAAAATAATAGAAATGCAAGTGCAGACTTACTGGTACCAAACAAAGAGCTCAGCACAGACTGCGCATTTATGTAAATTTGATATATGGTAGATTTGGCTCTGCATGAATAAGAAGAAGAGCATTATAACAGAAAGTTCTTGTGCAATTATCTATGCATATGGGGAAAATAAAAAGAATACCTTTCTTTCACAATATAAAAATATTTCCAATTTATTAATATCTTAAAAGAGAAAGGCAAAACTTGAAACTTTCAGAGGCAAGTATAAAATAATATTTTTAAGTCCTCAATTGAGAGAGCATAAAATAGCAAACTTGAACTTTTCTTCATCAATAGCATCTTAAGGAGAATGAAAAGGCAAATCTAAACTGGGAAAAGATAAAACACATAAAACCAATAAAACAACCCAATAGGAAAATTGTTCAACATCAAATTGGTATTTCATACAGGAAGATAAAAGAATGGTAGAAAAACATATTTTAAAAAGTGCTTAATCTGATAGGATCAGAGAATGCAAATTGGAAAGAGGATATTATTAGATATTTCACATATATAGATGGGAAAAATTCAAAATCTGTTTACAGAGGCTTGTCAAACACCTGAATTCTGCTTTTACTGATTATTGGTGCCTAAAGTAAAAATAATAATAATAATAATTTGATATTGCCTCTTAAATCTGAACAATCACAAAATATATAACCTAGTCTTTTGTTCTTAAATATGAATCCAAAAAACTTTTGCACCAGACACATCAAACTTAAAACGTTGATAGTATTTTTACACATAATAGAAAACAGAAAGAAAGAGACAAAGAAGGAAAATGTTCTAATAGTCCATATGCTCCTTTCAGTAGAAGATATTTTAATATATTTATATAATAGATTAATGAATATGTTAGCATTTTGAAAACAATATGTTAAAAAAAAGAAGGTTGGAGAGGAATAAAGAAATAAATTCCAATCCTAAGATAAGACTGAAGTGTATTCTTACACATTTACTACAAATACATACCTAGGTATTATATTACTGTTACTTTCAGTATGTACAATTATAAAAACAGGTAAAGAAATGATCCATACAAAATTAAGGACATGAGAGATGTCCTCTCTCTGATGACTGAGAGAAGAGAAGGTCATATAGTAAAGGAAGTCCATAGATATTTAGTTGATTTATTAACATTATTTAAGTAACACACATGCTATATTTACTATGGTTTGTGAGATATGCTAAATATTTTCAGTAGTAAAAAAAAAAAAAAAATTAAACTGTCTGAATTTTTTTTTTAATGGTTCTCAGCCCTCCTCCTTCTGCCTCTTCCTGGTCCCTGACTGTTCTAATTTGATCCTCACCTCCTGCCTAGTATCTGAGCCCTGGCTTAACAATAACTAAATTAGCTTCCTTTGCTTGTGCCCAAGTTTGTGACTGAAACACAACATGAAAATAACATTTCCAACTTAGAAAGACAAATAGTATGTCCCTAGGTATTCAAGTTTCACTGGTTTTAATAATTTTCAATTTCCAAGTACTTTTTGTAGATTTCTAGAAAAGGATTTGTACAAAACAAGGCTGACAGTGCTTTCAACATAAAAACACAGGAAAAAATAATAAAGAAACAAGAAAGCAAGGTGAAGCAAACAGTTAACCTTGTTTTCTCAAGTGTATTACACATTTAGCTAATTATCCTTAATAAATCTTTAATCCTTTGTCATGTTGCTCCCACCATCCTATATGAAGTCAGTGAATATATGTTAAACTTCCTTTCAGCAAAATACAACTATCACAGAGAATCAATGGAAAGAAAAGTAAATCATATATGATTTTAAATTCTGGTGGTGCCTTATATTTTTTTAGAGCTTTCACAGCTAGTTTTCAGTTTATGAAGTAGTCAGTTTAGGCATTGCCTGTTTTACAAATAAGCAATCCAAGGTCAAGGTAGGTTAAAAGATTCATCTGAGGTTAAACAGCAGTCGATGATGACTCTGACACTTACGCCACAAACACAGAATTGTCCACTTCTTTAAAAGGGATAGTTTATGTAAAACACTTGCTCAGAGTGCTGAACACATGGAAGGTTCTTAATAATAAAGGTGAATTCTTTCTTCTGTCTCCTTTATTTTGTTTATCTATCAGTTCCTTTCAGTTGGTTTGAGCTATAGATCCCAATTCAGCAAGAAGGTTCAATTGACAATATCCAAAGCCACACAGTGATTCTTCCTATTCCAACCCAACTAAATGTATTTTGGCTAATTAGTCACTTGTCAATTTTTACTACATTTGGATTATCACATGATCCCAAATTCCAAATAAAAAAAATAACCTACAGGGCTAGAAAAACTCCAGATTTTAAGCAACATATATATATATATATATATATATATATATATATATATATATATATAGTGCCCAGATACTTAGCTGATTTTTTCCCAGCTTCCACTTGCAGTGTTCAGACCACAGAACTGGCCATCAGACACCTGGACTTGTTTTTTTTGTGGTTTCAGTTCAGTTCAGTCACTCAGTCATGTCTGACTCTTTGCAACCCCATGGAGTGCAACACCCCAGGCTTCCCTGTCCATCACCAACTCCCGGAGTTTGCTCAAACTTATGTCCTTCAAGTTGGTGATGCCATCCAACCATCTCATCCTCTGTCGTCCCCTTTTCCTCCTGCCTTCAATCTTTTCCAGCATCAGGGTCTTTTCTAATGAGTCAGTTCTTTGCATCAGGTAGCCAAAGTATTGGAGCTCCAACTTCAGCATCAGTCCTTCCAATGAATATTCAGGACTGATTTCCTTTAGGATGGACTGGCTTGATATCCTTGCAATCCAAGGGACTCTCAAGAGTCTTCTCCAACACCACAGTTCAAAGGCATCCATTTTTTGATGTTCAGTCTTCTTTATGGTCCAACTCTCACATCCATACATGACTACTGGAAAAACCATAGCTTTGACTATACAGACCTTTGTTGGCAAAATAATATCTCTGCTTTTTAATATGTTGTCAAGGTTGGTCATAGCTTTTCCTCCAATGAGCAAGCATCTTTTAATTTCATAGCTGCAGTCATCTGCAGTGATTGATGAGCCCAAGAAAATAAAGACTCTCACTGTTTCCATTGTTTCCTCATCTATTTGCCATGAAGTGATGGTTTTGTGCTTTGACCTTCAATAAATCATGTAACATCTCTGAATTTCAGCATCCTAGCCTCCTCATCTGAACACAGAGGTGGTTTAACTAGATATTTAGTTGCGTTCCGCCCTGTTCTGAGTCTTTTTTAACTGCAACAGATTTACAGTACTGTATCTTCTGATTACTGCCAGTATAGAAATTCAAATGACAGCTTTAGGCACTGATGTTTCTCAATAATGCGTTTTGGGCTATAGCACAGAAGGCTTTAGTGAATCAGAGGTGGTGCCAGATGAGAATTTATAGTTGTGCCTAATCTATTGTTTTCCTACTGAACCATACTGCTTCACACATACTCCATTTAATAATAAAACAAGATTTAAAGGGCAAAACTTCATGATTTCACATCAGCATATGTGAGGGTAAAAGTGAAAGATGCTGCTATAAAATCATCTCACCATAAAGACTGTTGAGTATTTACACTGCAAAAAAAAAAAAAAAAAGTATACTCACCAGCTCTCACTAGACAGTAATGTCTGGTTCAAAGACCATAGCCAAGTTTTAAAGAAATTAGAGCCTGGTTACCCATATGTCTGAAAGCTCTGCATACAAAAGTACATTTGAACAGCCTTTCTCAATAAAAAGTTTAATTGGACTTCTAAAGGTTCTTGCAAGTTAGTACTCAAGGGACTTTGCACTGAAGGGATGTAAAACAATGAGCTTAAAACTCAGGGCTGAAAAGAACTGCTAATTGGAGTAAACTTTATCTGTTTCAAGACCCCAAGTTACAAAAATAATATTTCTAGGAACAGTTATTGACACTGTATGGGCTGTTGAAGTAAGTACAATGATATAATTCCAGTTTATATTTCTTTGCATAGAAACAGATGTCTGAGGCTACATATCTAGTACAGGGAAAAACAGGGAGCTAGAATAGTTTCTGTTAAACATGATAACATCTTTTCTATGTAAAATAGTTGTGTCGGTGAATATTTTACATGTGACTTTCACATGCTCATAAGGAGCACTTACTGAGGTACACTTTGCTGTAATGTAAAATCATTTTTAAGAACTTTCAAAGCTAAATTAGTTTTCTTTATCAGTATAATAACTCAAAAATATCACACATTGTTTATTTAGGTGAAGTTAATTCTTTTAAATGGAAGAGATTTGATACCTCAAATCCTGATGTCATTTTCTCACTAGCTGTTTCTTTTTCTTAAACTGACAAAGCCATATTTTAATTTGATTTAGAATGAAAATAAATGCAGCCTATTGTTGATTCTCATTTGCAAACTGTGGTACTTGTTATGAAGTTCATGAAAATCAGAGGCACTGTAATTTATTGGTCTGGAGACCTGAGTTTCATTTTTAGTTTATTTCCTGATAATTCATTTTGTGACATTGCCTGAAGCACATCCTTTGCAAGTATACAAATGGATAGCATTCGTTTCCTAAATAAGGTTTACTAGCTGAGACTGAACTTCCTTGTCAAATGTGGCAAGAAAGCCAGGCTGGCCCTCAACTCCATTAAGCAATCACTGTCTGCTGGATTAAACGTTCTCAGAGGCCTGCACTGGTGCCAGAGACACGCCTAGAACAGAGGGTGACAGGATCACCAAGCAGCCTACCTAATTTGCAGGAATGAACTCTCATCTGTTCAGGGTTTTCACTGACTCACATGTCTAAATCATACCTTTGTTTTTACTGTAGGTGGCAGGATTTTTATGCTTTACATTTTGTTATAACTCTATTTTCTTTCAAATGCAAAATTAAGATACTTTATTCATCAGAACATGTTTGATGAAAATATTCACATGGTTTCAGAGAGAACAGCCAGGCCCTGGACAGTAGGTGCTTTTTGTTCTTGTTAATAAACTAATAGACACTGTTTGATCTAATCATGCTTTATATGTTTTATTTTTTCTTTTTATCCTGCAATTTTAGTGTTTTCCCAATTTTAAAAATTATTCCATAAATCAAAAGCAGTGATTATTGCAACTCTTAAAAACAGAATTCATTACTGTTCATAGCTGGAAAATGGTTACATCGATATTGAATTAATTATTTGAAATGATTTACCTCAAAGACTATTGATAAGTATATTTATTCCTGAAACAGGGCTTTATTCTACCATTAATGGTTGAAAAAAAAAGATTTAAAAACATAAAACATAATATTAATTTTTATAACATAACATAAATTTTTAAGCTTATGAATTTGTGACTCTTAGAAACATTATTTAGACCTCCAATAGTATAAAATACTACCATTCACATTTCTGTAATATTTACATAGATTTGTATACAGTTAAAATCATCATTTTTTCATTCTGTACTAAAACATTTCAATTACCTGTCTTTTCAGAAACGAATTATGTCAGTGAAAATAATTTTCTTGGCCAGCCCTTGGAAAGATTAATTTACTTATATCTTAAATACCCATAAAAATTCATGCCTTATTATTTATTTTAAAGCTTTAAAACAAGATAATTAGGGTGGCTTGAAGTTCATCAAAATGCTTTGGCTTCTCCTTAATTTAAAGTCAACAAATGCTCTTCCTTAATAACTGTTACTTTTTATACTCATGGGAAATGGCAAATTATCTAAAAGTTAAACAACCCAAATAGCTTAATATCCTATTTTAGCCCCTTCACAATTCTTTTACTTGGCCTATACTCTCAATTAACCTACAGAAAAAAAATCTCTGTACAAATCACTACAGTTGCAAATAGTAAAATGGCTGGCATTCACATCTGCTTAAGAAGAACCAGCAAAGATCTACTTTGCTAAAATACGTCCATGCAGGCATTTTAAAGGCAACATCAGCTTTTTTTAGGTCTAACTTTATTAATATTTGTGAGTAAAAGAAAATGAAACCTAGAACTATTCTCCATACTCATTTTAAAATCTTCATGACTTTTCACCAAAAGTTTGCCACAGTGGTTGAAATACTTGAGTTTGATACACACAAACAGGCCATACTAATGATACTTTTTGTCTGTTTATTTCTGGAGCTCAAAATTCTATCACCAATACAGTATTGCAAAGTAAAATAAAGTAAAAATAATAATAATAATAACTTTTTAAAAAAAAGATTCTATCACCAAAACTAGATAACAGCTTTACATAGATGGAAATTTAGGAACAAAAAATAATTTCTCCTAATATATTCTCCATAGACTATAGACTTTTTCACAAAGAATAACATTTTCACTTTTTTCTCTTGCAGACATCAGATCTTAAAACTTTGATAATACTTCCATGCATTTACCACTTTCTTATCTACAAAATACTTACATAGTTGGGGTATCATCTGAGCTTTTAGGTAATTTTGTGATTTAGATATAGGAGTATCATTTTCATTTATCAGAATAGAAAAAGTCTGAGGCCTACAGAGGCTGATTTGCTCAACATTATACAAACTGAATCCAGGTTTTCTAATTCTAAATTTAATTCAGTACTTTACCACCATGCATCTCTGTACACTAAAGTATTTCCTAAATTGCTTTCCTTTGGGCAATAATACATAGTAATTTTCTCAGAAAACTGGGTACATTCTAACACACATGGCAAGATTTCCTTGGAAATCTGTGTTTTGGTAAATTCATTTTCGTAAATACCTTATTATGTGTTCATCATGGTCTGAAGAGAGCAACACGAAAAGCAAACATCTATACCTAACTATTCCAGGGTGTATTCCAGTTAGGCAACAGCAATGCTTTATATTTAACTTAACTCTTTCTTATAGAAATAGCATTGACTCAGTTTTACTTAGATCATTGTTCCAGATGCAGTGATATTTTACATCCTGCCGTAATGCAGGCAGAGTGTATCCCACAATTATTAGCATCAATTAACTACACATCCAAAGTATTTTATGCACAGAGATATAAAAGAGGCTGGATACTCTATAGACCCTGCAGAGCAGATGACAAGTTTGGAACTGAAAACCCAAGCGCATGAGCAGCTACCTTAGGATTTTTTTTTTTTTTTTTTTTTCTGGTTAAGAGGAAAGCACACATCAAAGAGTTTCTTGCTCTTATTACCATTTTAGGTTGTAGGTGTTTTCCCTCTATGGTAACTCACACTACCTAAAAGCAACATGGGCAGAATCATGTTCAGGTGTAAGGCAGAGCTGAGCAGCTGAACTTCTAAAGCCTTTGTGGGTATCATTATCTGTGAAACTCAGAAAAGACAAAAGCCAGGCTCAAGATTGGACAGCTAGTGAGTGACAGGTCTACTTGACTTTTAAGTCTAGGATTTAGTTCTGTTTCATGGGACTTTGAGGAGGGTTAAATGAGAGTTCCCAACCAATTGAGAACAATTCCCAAACTCCACAGCTCTGGGATATAGCAGTCAGTGAAGGAATCAGCAGATGAAACTATCTGTGGGTATTAGGTGCTTTAGCTAAGCCGGTTGCACACAGAGCACATGGCAGTGATCCCAAAGGTTTTAAGAATAAGAATAATAGCATAGTGTTTTATTTCACTTGATACAGTGACAGTGCCTTGATCTGAAAGCTCTAGCAAAGCCTCACTATATGTTAAATGTGCTTCAACCTATGATGGTGACATACAGCTGTGTATTAGGAACATGGTAATGCCAGGAGTTTCAGTATTAGATGCAGGAAGACTACCATAAATAGAAATTTCTACCCGGTCCCAATATGCATAGAATGCTTGGAATTGGAGAAGTAACAAGGAAAAATCATTCTTTTTCTTTGTTTCCAAAAGTTAGCATCATGAGGAACTTGGGGGTCTTTTAACCTTTCCTGATCCCTGGGCTTTAGATGCCTAAGAAGATTTTAAAAAGCATATTATATCTATTTTAACTTTTGGTAGATGACTGGCAACTTGAGTCATAGGATTTGAAGCATAGCTGAACATAGTTTAATGCTGCAATTATTAAAACTTACAACTAAACAAAGCTGCTATATATCACTATTAAAGGCAAGCCTAAGAGCTTCTGTACATATGATAATTAGCCATATAGGCCATTTTTATAATGGTTGTAATTATAATTATTTTCATCTAATTAATTCAAATGGATTTTTCTCTTTTATTAATTCTTGAGTATCTATAAAGTATCTGCTTAATATCCAGGATATCCTGATTCATTTGCTTGCATGATTAGTCTCCTTTCACCCTTCAGCCTCATTCACTAAAAGGCAAAGATTCTGAGTCCTAAATTTTTCTATATCTGCCATCTAGTTAGGCCTGTGTTATTATATGCCTACCTTGCCTATACCAACCTCCAATCTTTCTTATTTTTGAGCCACATTTTTAGATGCTTCATAATTCTCATTCTAGTCTAGAAACATGTATGTGTGTGTGTGCGTGTGTGCATTAATACATTAGCAGCGGTGAATAGGAAGGCTGTTGCAAAAACTTAAGGGTTAAAACCTCATAAACTCAAAGTATGTGGACTACAGATCCTTTCAAAGGTCAACAATTGCTTGACATGTTGAAGAGGATATAAAAATGATGTTCCACATGGGAAGGGATGAGGTGAGAGCTCAGACACATTACCTCCTGAAATTCCTAGAGACAGGCCTTTACCACGGTGAATTTTAAAATAAAATCACACCGATGAGTATAAGCTTCTCTTTATCAAATAAAGGAAGGGAAACAGAGCGTTGGTTAAGGAAAGAGGACACGCACCTTTGGTCTGCCCTATTTGAAATAATAAAATCTGCCTATGGGCTGGGCACTATCATAGAACACTTCATCAGTTCAGTTCAGTTCAGTCACTCAGTCATGTCCGACTCTTTGCGACCCCATGATTTGCAGCACGCCAGGCCTCCCTGTCCATTACCAACTCCCAAGTTCACTCAGACTCACGTCCATCGAGTCAGCGATGCCATTCCATTTAATTCTGTCTCTGTTAAAAAGCCTGTGATGTGGCATTATTAGCTCTGAAACCCAGAGTAGATAAAAACTGCTCAAAAGACTGGATAGCTAGTAAGTGACAGGTTTCCCTGATTTTTAAGTATAAGATTTGCTCCTTTGGGGAGAATTAAATGAGAGTTCCCAATGAACTTAGGATAAACCCCAAATTTCACATCATGGGCTGCCCACATCACCCAAATCATCTTCCTTTTACTCAAGTATGCTACAACCATGTTGATCTCACTTTCTAAAACCGTCAGATAAAACCCTTCAGCCTCAAGGCCTTGGCACTTTTGTTTTTTTCTGTAGTGTGTCTGTGGTATTCTTTTCTCAGTTAGCCCAATGTCTGGCTCCTTCTCATCTTAAATCCCAGCTCAAATGTCATCAGTTCTGTGAGGCCTTCTCTGATCGACCTATCTAAAGCCCTATAACACTTTGCGTGAGTAATGATTTAGTCACTTGATTACTTATTTATTGTCTGCCGCATTTATACAAGCCTTGGTCCATGAAGGTAGATACATCTGTAACTCCAGAATCTGCTGTAATATTGACATAAAGGCACACAATATGTATGTGAATGAATGAAACAAAAAGCCTTATCAGAGTCAAGTATACATCTCAATCATATATATTAATCTCCCCCGTTCTCCAGTTACTACAAGAAAGCAAATAACGGTCAGCAAAATAATGAATCATTGAATATTTCCTTTATCTACAATGTGTGATCCATTACAATGAGAGGCTCTTGGAGTTTGTCCTCAACTTCAGTTCTTGAGTGTGAGACACATGCAAACAAATACTCTAATCCTCTTTGCCCCAGATCTCAGATCTACAGGAGAACTGAAGCAAAAGTAAGGACAAACACACATAAACACACATAAACAGGGTTACCAGTCTCTGCAGGCTACTCAGGCTCCACCAGCGGCAGAAAACATCACTTTGGAGACTTCTGTTTAGTCATAGCTTACATCTCATAATTCCTCCCAGAGATAAACAGAGAACATGAGCAAGTGAAGCTGGCCCAGGGAGAGCACTAATCACAGAAGCATACATGTTCCACAGAAAGGGGAAACTTCCACCCCAGCTCCAGCTACCAATGGGTGATGAGATCTTGGTTTAACAGGACTCAATGCTGTGAAAAACTTTTTTTTTTTTTAATTTAAGGAGAGACCTGCAATTGAATTTTTATGCAAAAATCTATTTCTAGATAGTAAAGATTAATTTTTAAAGAAATTTCCATTTGCAACAAAATGGATGGATTTGGAGGGTATTATGCTTAGTAAGGTCAGATAGAAAAAGACAAATACTATATGTTAGAACTAATATGTGGAATCTAAAAAATAAAACAAATTAGTGAATATAGCAGGAAAGAAACAGACTCACAGATATAGAGAACTAAGCAGTGGTTACTAGTGACAAGAGGGAAAGGAGGAGGTACAAGATAGAGACAGGGGATTAGAGATATAGAATATTATGAATAAAATATATAACCTGCAGGAATATATTTTACAACACAGGGAATATAGCTAATATTTTATAGCCCTCTTTCTCTGTCCTCAAGAAGTCCTTGAATGACAGAGGTGAAAACTTAATTCAAATGCACTTTGGATAAGATCTCAATTTTCTCCACTGAGAAAACAGGATATAAAATCTTTCAACTTCTCTGAGCTGAAAGCCAAAGCCATAAAATTTTAAATTTGAGATATTATTGATCAAAAAGAGAATAATTAGGGTTAAATTTCCTTACAGGGAATAAAATACCATTAATAATGTATTGTTTGGAGAAAAAGCAATTAGTGTTCAAAATTTTTCAAGACTGAAACTAATAGTTACATATAAATTTCAAACAAATTTTGGTAGTTTGGGATGAAAATAAGAATAAGAAAATGCAAAAGTCCAATTTAAAAACAAATCACAACATAAGCAAGCATCTGCTCTTGCTATTAATTACTTAATATATATGCAAAATTCAAGCCCATTAAAAAGAAAAGGAAAGCAACATTCTTAGAAAGAAACATGCTGAGTAGTGTGTTCCATTTTTAGTTTTTCATGGGCTGTACATTCATCTCAAGAAGATATGGAAAGAACTGAAAAAGGGAAAGGTCAAAATTTTCAAAAGTAATTAATAGTGAACTATGGAGAAGGAAATGGCAACCCACTCCAGTATTCTTGCCTGGAGAACCCCATGGAAGGAGGAGCTTGGTGGGCTACAGTCCCCGGGTCGCAGAGTCTGACACGACTGAGTGATGCCACTTTCACTTTCCCTTTCACTATGGTGATCTATATTATTCAAATATATATATTCAACTGAGTGCCAAATAGTTGATGCTTTTGAATTGTGGTATTGAAGAAGACTCTTGAGATTCCCTTGGACTGCAAGGAAATCAAACCAGTCAATCCTAAAGGAAATCGGTCCTGAATATTCATTGGAAGGACTGATGTTAAAGCTGAAACTCCAATACTTTGACCACCTGATGCGAAGAATTGACATTGGAAAAGACCCTGACGCTGGGAAAGATTGAAGGCAGGGGGAGAAGAGAATGACAGAGGATGAGATGGTTGGATGGCATCACTGACTTGACATGAGTTTAGGCAAGCTCCAGTAGCTGGTGATGGACAGGGAAGCCTGACGAGCTGCACTCCATGGGGTCGCAAAGAATCAAACACGGCTGAGTGACTGAACTGAAATGAACTGATGGTGATTTATGAATCAGTTTTACTGAAAATTGTGTATTGTGTCTTTTTTTTTTTCCATTTTAAAGAAGTAATTTCTCTCTTAACTACAGATATTTAGCAAGTGAATACTGGCTTTATAGAAATTTCAGTAATCCCAATCCTAACATTACAACTTGTAACGACTATTTAAAGAATGCTTCCACTATCCTGTTCCCATTCTGTTATTAATAACAACAGTTACTCAATGAGGTGCAAAATATGGGTCACATTTGTGTAAGGGGTTTTGTATATTCTACTTCTAATGTCTACCACAATCATGCAAGGTAGGGCTTATTCTCTTTTTCAAAAACAGGCATTTTTAAAGGAGTTAAATGACAAATATTAATGCAAACTGTATTTAAACCAACTCAGAGTTAACTGGCTCCAAATACTTTATTTCCCATCAATGTATGTGTGTATTTACCTGTTGTTGTTTGAAAATCAATAATAATTAGATGAATGTTTACATACAACTTGCCAATTACTTCTGGTATTTCAGATATATACCACAAAATGTGTTACTAACTTGCTTAAATTTCAGGCCAGATGTGATAGAAAAGGGTGAGATTGATAAAAACCAATTTAAGAATTTCTCGTTAACTCACATTCTGATCCAAAGAGAAAATTGTTCTGCAATGTTCTGCCCTCTAAACAAAATTATAAGTTTATTCTTCTAAGTACTAGAAAAGCTAAAGCTTTTATGCCCAAAAAACATGATAAAAATCTAAAACATAAAAGCAAGTAAATGATATTCTTACGCCAGTCTATGAAAAGATTTTAAAGTCAGTCACCCTTTGGTTCCCCTCATCTTAACATAACCTATTTAACTTAAAATACTCAATTTATACTTCAATTATCCAGTCAACAGATAAGTATTTTCAAAAGACTGCATACAGATTTACCTTGTTGTCTGAGCCAAAATCTGTGAAGTTTTCTCATGAACTGCTGAGTAAAGAATAAATTTCATTATATATAACTTTTATTTAAACAGAATTAAATAATAGAATGATTAGTGATATTAAAACTAGTTTTGAGATAGATAAAAACATATGAAATATAGACATTATCAAGAGCAGAATAGTTAACTTTGGCATCATTCTCAAAATATAATCTTATTTATTTCAGAAATTCATACTTATACCAACAGCAAAATTTTAATCAGTATAGACTAATGATCAGTCAGACAATGTAATGCAATTTACATACCAAATTTCAGGTATGGAAAGATTGCATTAAATACATTAAAATAAAGAGAATATAAGAATAGTTTGAATAAGTATTCAGCAGTTTAATATATGAGTGTCCAGGGCATGCCTTTCAATAACTTAATTTTTTTTCTCATCATAAATTTATGGTTAGTTAAATTTTGTCATTTTTACTAAGCCTCAGTTCATTTGGGGTTGTTCATCATACAATTTTATAGAAATACTTGTAAACAGTACTAGATTCCTTTTTAATTTATCCAGTTAGTCTGGTTTAATGTCAAAGACATGGACAGTCAAGCAATGTATAGTGATTTATTTCTAAAGTGTTCAGTAGGAAATGATATTTGAATTTTCCATCAGCCAAGGTAATGAAAACAATCTCCAAAAGCTCCCGGTGATTTTTATGAAATGACACAATAGAGAGTGGTATTTAATCATATTCAATAATACATTTTTCTTTTATTTCATAAAGTATGATATTTATTAAGTCCATACATTTTAGGAACTATGTGAACTATATACTAGAAGAAATGTAAAAGAGGTAGAAAGCACTGTGGAGTATACTTGGAAATACTCCTTGGAAAGTTTTAAATTCACCTGCAGACCCCTCTCTGCATGGAAGTCCTTATTTCCTTTGCTCATGAAGCTTCTTTGCAGCTGACCCAGTGGGATATCAGGGTTTTACTTTGCCCTTTGTTCCTGAAACCAAGTCATCTATGAATAGTCCATGAAATCAGCAGGGTAAGGTCATTTGCAAACAGAGTTGCTGAGTTAGAAAAATAATTATATAAATATAAATACAAAGATATATATATTTATTTATATATATATTCTAACTTGGATACATGATATTTTCTTATAAAATAATTCATATCCTATATTCTGGTGGTCACTAACAATTTTCATACCTGTGTGCATGTCTTTAAGTCTGGTGCACCTGTCTTTCTTTCCATTCTGCTCTTGTAATCATCTGAAACCAATTACTCCAGTCTCCCTTCATTTTAATCTGATTGCTCCCAGTTACCTTTGGGCACTTCAAACTTCCTCTCTGATCTCTACGCACCACATACTGTTCTTCATCTATGTCATCCCTCAACCTACTTCTTCCATGTGAACTTTTATTTTCAGGTTTCAAAGTCTCCCTACTCTCTAAAAACTAACTTAAACACCCCCTTCTCCAAAAATGTTTCCACGCTTAGATGGGAGCAATGTCATCCTCTCTAGAAGTGCCAAGTTCTAGAATGCATATATAAGTGCTCTTGGAGCTTCTTATAATGCAGTCACCAGGCTCCATTCCCAGGTATTTGGTGAAATGATTCTGATGCAAGCCATAAGATAACATATTTTGAAAACAAATCACTAGCTTAAAACTTCTCTGAGTCCCAGCGGTAAATTGATTTTCACATTATTGCATCTTAAAGGAAGAACTATTTTTTCTTAACTCCTCACTAACTTGTAGTCCCAAAGTTCTTGAATTAACATCTGAAAAAAGAAAGAGGTAGCAAATGCTTACCAAATTAGATTCTTAGAAAAGGCATTTCTAGGTTTGACAATAAATCTACTTTTTGTACATGTAGTTTCGGGCAAGTTATTTAGCTTTTCTAAGCCTCAAATAGCTGAACTATAAATTGGGGGTCATAATGTTAGAGATTAGAGCTCTATTCTTTACTTGTATTTTCATAAGGGAATCTTTTGTCATTGTTTCTGTTGTGTAGCTGCTAGGTTGTGTACAACTCTTTTGTGACTCCATGGACTATAGTCTACCAGGTTCCTCTGTCCATGGAATTTCCCAAGCAAGAATACTGGAGTGGGTTACTATTTCCTTAAAAAACACTAAGGGATTAACATTCCCTATCCCATAATACCTACTTATTTACTCAATATTCAGTCTCCCTTCTGTAGTAACAGAACCCTAATACATCCAGAAACATTATACCCAACTATTGTAAAATTAAAGTCTACATAGCATGCCCACCTTCCAGCTAGAAGTGCCCATATGATATTGATCAGTGAAATATATATGCAACTCACTGGGAAGAAGTGCTGAGAAACCTCTTTATATAAGGAGTGTGGTAGGGTAGTTATGTTTGGGCTGTGCAGATATACACTAACTTCATTCTTACAATTTTGCCTTTTTTTTTATTCCTATAGCATGGAACATGAGCATGATTGTTTAGGCAGGCATATTTTAAATTCAAGGGCAAGTCCAAAAGACTCAGTATCCTTACTATGATATCCTAAGGCCAGTAAATCATGTACTCCGAAATTCTGGTCATGTAACAAAAACATGCTGTATAAGTCACTGGAAGTGCCAGTTACTAATTGTTCAGTTGCCAAGTGGTGTCTGACTCTCTGTGACCCCATGAACTAGAGCACAACAGGCCTCCCTATCTTCCTAAGTTTTCTCAAACTCATGTCTAATGAGTCAGTGATACCATCCAACCATCTCATCCCCTGTCACCCCCTTCTCCTCTTACCCTCAGTATTTCCCAGCATAGTACTCAAATCCAATTTCTAACTGAAACAATTTTCTTCCACTCCTTACTCTTATTCTTCAAATATAGTTCATATATATTTGTAAGAGTGAGAAAATAGTATATTTACACATAATCTTGTTTATCTGCTCCTTTTGGTGAGAATACATGCTCATTTTGTGACTAAAGCTGAATGGGGGAGTTTAATTCCAAGGAAATACCATTAAGAAGGCCATTAGGAGTTTAGTTTATTCATAGAGTTCATTGCTTTCTCAAATCCAACTTGCCAGTAATAAAGTTGGCATTTTGAGCCATCATCAAGCCTAAATTTTATTCATATTATGGGACTGTTGTGAAGTTTAACATAGCATTGGGTATAAAATGTCTGGACGAGCACCTGACGCATAAGTATTTGCTACATTTGCTAAGTATAATCATGATCATCGTTATCATCCTCATTATGAAAATTATATTTAACCAGTGAGTCTCAGCTGTTTCGCTGGCTTTAAGTTCAGTTCAGTTCAGTTCAGTCATTCAGTTGTGTTTGATTCTTTGTGACCCCATGGACTGCAGAATGCCAGGCTTCCCTGTCTATCACAAACTCCCAGAACTTACTCAAACTCATGTCCATTGAGTCAGTGATGCCATCCAACCATCTCATCCTCTGTCATCCCCTTTACCTCCTGCTTTAACTCTTTCCCAGCATCAGGGTCTTTTCAAATGAGTCAGTTCTTCACATCAGATGGCCAAAGTATTGGAGTTTCAGCTTCAGCATCAATCTTTCCAATGAACACCCAGGACTGATCTCCTTTAGAATGGACTGGTTGGATCTCTCTGAAGTCCAAGGGACTCTCAAGAGTCTTCTCCAACACCACAGTTCAAAAGCATCAATTCTTTGGTGCTCAGCTTTCTTCACAGTCCAACTCTCATATCCATACATGACCACTGGAAAAACCATAGCCTTGACTAGATGGACATTTGTTGGCAAAGTAATATCTCTGCTTTTTAATATGCTATCTAGGTTGGGCATAACTTATTTTCCAAGGAGCAAGCATCTTTTTAATTTCATGGCTGCAGTCACCATCTGCAGTGATTTTGGAGTCCAGAAAAATAGTCTTGCACTGTTTCCATTGTATCCCCACCTATTTGCCATGAAGTGAAGTGACCAGATGCCGTGATCTTCGTTTTCTGAATGTTGAGCTTTAAGCCAACTTTTTCACTCTCTTCTTTCACTTTCATCAAGAGGCTCTTGAATTCTTCACTTTCTGCCATAAGGGTGGTGTCATCTCCATATCAGAGCTTGTTGATATTTCTCATGGAAATCTTGATTCTCACTTGTGTTTCATCCAGCCATGCATTTCTCATGATGTACTCTACATATAAGTTAAATAAGCAGGGTTAAAATATACAGCCTTGATGTATCCCTTTCCCAATTTGGAACCAGTCTGTTGTTCCACATCCAGTTCTAACTGTTGCTTTTTGATCTGCATACAGATTGCTCAGGAGGCTGGTCAGGTGGTCTGGTATTTCATCTCTTTAAGAATTTTCTACAGTTTGCTTTGATTCACACAGTCAAAGGCTTTGGCATAGTCAATAAAGCAGAAGCAGATGCTTTTCTGGAACTCTCTTGCTTTTTAGATAATCCAACGAATGTTGGCAATTTGATCAATGGTTCCTCTGCCTTTTCTAAATCCAGCTTGCATATATGGAAGTTCATGGTTCACGTACTGTTGAAGCCAGGCTTGGAGAATTTTTAGCCTTACATTGCTAGCATGTGAGAAGAGTGGAAATGTGTCGTAGTCTAAGCATTCTTCGCATTGCCTTTCCTAGGGATTGGAATGAAAACTGACCTCTTCCAGTCCTGCGGCCACTGCTGAATTTTCTAAATTTGCTGGCATATGGACTGCAGCACTTTCATGGCATCATCTTTTAGGATTTGAAAGAACTCAACTGGAATTCGATCACCTCCACTAGCTTTGTTCCTAGCGATGCTTCCTCATGCCCACTTGACTTCACATTCCAGGATGTCTGGATCTAGGTGAGTGATAACACCATCATGATTATCTGGGTCATTAAGATCTTTTTTGTATAGTTCTTTTGTGTACTCTTGCCACCTCTTCTTAATATCTTGTGCTTCTGTTAGGTCCATACTATTTCTGTCCTTTACTGAGCCCTTCTTTGCATGAAATGTTCCCTTGGTATCTCTAATTTTCTTGAAGAGATCGCTAGTCTTTCCCATTGTATTGTTTTCCTCTATTTCTTGTGATCACTGAGGAAGGTTTTTTTTTAATCTTTCCTTGGTATTCTTTGGAACTCTGCATTCAAATGGGTATATCTTTCCTTTCCTCCTTTGCCTTTAGCTTTTCTTCTTTTCTCAGCTATTTGTAAGGCCTCCTCAGACAACTGTTTCGCCTTTTTGCATTTCTTTTTCTTGGGTAGGGATGGTCTTGATCACTGTCTCCTGACAATGCTACAAACCTTCATCCATAGTTCTTCAGGCACTCTATGAGGTCTAATCCCTTGAATCTATTTATCCCTTCCCCTGTATAATCGTAAGGGATTTGATTTAGGTCATACCCAAATGGTCTAGTGGTTTTCCCTACTTTCTTCAATTTAAGTCTGAATTTGGCAATAAATAGTTCATGATCTGAGCCACAGTCAGCTCCTGGCCTTGTTTTTGCTGACTCTATAGAGCTTCCCCATCTTTGGCTGCAAATAATATAATCAGTCTGATTACAGGGTTGACCATCTGGTGATGTCCATATGTAGATTCTTCTCTTGTATTATTGGAAGAGGGTGTTTGCTATGACCAGTGCCTTCCCTAGGCAAAATTCTATTAGTGTTTGCTGTGCTTCATTCTGTACTCCAAAGCCTAATTTGCCCATTACTCCTGGTATTTTTTGACTTCCTATTTTTGCATTCCAGTCACCTATAATGAAAAGGATGTCTTTTGGGGGTGTTAGTTCTAAAAGGTCTTGTTGGTCTTCATAGAACCGTTCAACTTCAGCTTCTTCAGCATTACTAGTCAGGGCATCAACTTAGATTACTGTGATATTGAATGGTTTGCTTGGAAATGAACAGAGATTATTCTATCGTTTTTGAGATTGCATGCAAGTACTGCATATTGGACTGTCTTTTTTCTTTGATTATAATAGCTACTCCATTTCTTCTAAGGGATTCTTGCCCATAGAAACAGATATAATGGTCGTCTAAGTTAAATTCACCCATGCCAGTCCATTTTAGTTCGCTGATTCCTAAAATTTTGTGTTCACTTTTGCCATCTCCTGTTTGACCACTTCCAATTTGCCTTGATTCATGGACCTAACATTCCAGGTTCCTGTGCAATATTGCTATTTCAGGATCAGACTTTATTTCTATCACCAGTCATATCCACAACTGGGTTTGTTTTTGCTTTGGTTCCATCTCTTCATTCTTTCTGGAGTTATTTCTCTACTGATCTCCAGCATCATATTGAATACCTACCAATCTGGGGGGTTCATCTTTCAGTGTCCTATCTTTTTGCCATTTCATACTGTTCATGGGGTTCTCAAGGCAAGAATATCAAAGTGGTTTGCCATTCCCTTCTCCAGTGGACCATGTTTTGTCAGAACTCTCCACCATGACCCATCCATCTTGGGTCATAGTTTCATTGAGTTAGACAAGGCTCTGGTCATGTGATCAGATTGGCTAGTTCCCTGTGATTGTGGTTTTCATTCTGTCTGCTCTCTGATGAAAAAGGATAAGAGGCTTATGGAAGCCTCTTGATGTGAGAGACTGACTGCAGGGGAACATGGGTCTTGTTCTGATGGGCAGGCGCATGCTTGGTAAATCTTTAGTCTGATTTTCTGTTGATGGGTGGGGCTATGTTTCCTCCCTGTTATTTGATCTGAGGCCAAACTATGGTGGTGGTAGAGAAGATAATGGTGACTTCCTTCAAAAGGTCTCATGCATGCACTGCTACATTCTGTACCCCTGACCTTGCAGCAGGCCACTGCCATCCCACGCCTCTGCCAGAGACACCTGGACACTCACGGGCAAGTCTGGGTCAGTCTCTTGTGGGGTCACTGCTCCTTTCTCCTGGGTCCTGGTGCATACAAGGTTTTGTTTGTGCCCTCCAAGAGTCTGTTTCCCCAGTCCAGAGTAAGTTCTGGCTGCTCTAAGGTGGAGTTAATGGCACCATCCTCCAAGAGGGCTTATGCCATACCCAGGTCTACTGCACCCAGAGCCCCTGCCCCTGCAGCAGTCCACTGCTGACCCATACCTCCACAGGAGACACTCAAACACAGTTCTGTCTCAGTCTCTATGACGTCTCTGGGTCCTGGTCAGCACAAGGTTTGTTTGAGCCCTCTGGGCATTTCTGGTGGGTATGGGGTTTGATTCTGAACGTGATTTTGCCCCTTCTACCATCTTGCTGGGGTTCTCCTTTGCCCTTGGACATAGGGTCTATACTCAAAGTCACTCCAGCACCATAGCTGCTGCTGGCTTCAGACTGTCATTTTAATTCCTTCAAATCTTTGTCTAGCTGTAATCTTTACCATGTTTTTAGGACTTCCCTCAGGGCTCAGATGGTAAAGAATCTGCCTGCAATGTGGGAGACCTGGTCAGGAATATTCCCTGAAGAAGGAAATGTCAATCCAACTCCAGTATTGCAGCCTAGAGAATTCCATGGACAGAGGAGGCTGGCAAGCTACAGTCCATGGGGTCACAAAAAGTAAGACATGACTTAGCAACTGACACTTACTTTTTTCCATTCATATACTTCTTTTTCTTGCCTGTTTGATTCTAATTTTCTTGCTCCTTGCCTGTTGGCATATTGCTCCCTTTGATGTATATTTTGCTTTAAATAATTTATAAGTAAAATATGTTAAAATAACCACCATTCCATCTTTAACATAAGAGACATTTAACCAATGTTAAGTTGAATGGAATCTTATAAATCCTTGTTTTAGCTTTTTAGTTCCTTACCCCTCTGGTTAACACCACAGCCCTTGGCCACCAGCTGTCCTGGTGAGCATGGTATATTCACAGTTTGAATTTCTGCATATCACTAAAACTTTGGTGCACGACTTTGTCCCCTGTTTCTTCCTCTATCTTGAGACTTTCTGTTCCCAACATTAAAAAAAAATACAAAAACACATTTCTCTTTTATATATAATATTGTATGTCTTCTGATATCCCTATACATATTTTGGCCTCATGATTTAACAGATACAATCATACAAAAGGGACATGTTGTTTAATATGTACAAGGGAAGAAACAGATAGAAATAAGGAATAACATAAAATGAAAGAAATGGCTACCTAGTAAAGTGTTCTTGCTTGGAGAATCCCATGGACAGAGGAGCCTAGGGAGCTACAGTCCATTGGCTCACAAGAGTTGGACATGACTGAGTGACTAAACCACCACCACAAAATGAAGTATATACTGGTATTTTAGATGAAATAGCTGAGGAAAAGACTTTTTTATGCTAAGAAGTGGACAAATATCAGCATCTTCCAAGCTTGTGATCTCTTATAATCACATTTACATTATTTATTATCATGGCAAGTCTCTGAAAGCAATAGCTTTCCCATGGTGACAAAGGTCACCATGAACAGCTGGTTAGGCTCTTATTGTACAACTGGAGAGGACCCCATTGACAGAGACTATGATATAAATAGGGTCCCTCAGAATTGTTCCACATGGTAGTCAAACTCCAGACTCTGCCTCAATGATTTTTAATTATTTTTGAAGAGATAGAAAATAAAATTTAAATTTGAAAAACAAATCAGTTTTTTTTTTACATTGGAAGATATTTCTGCAAATAAGCATTCAGAGAAAATCATGTTTAGTTTTGGAGATCAGAATTTTATTAATTTTATTAAGTAACTAGATAAAATAATAATTAGAAATAAGTAGCATACTTTGGCAGACTGCTGATGTTTAAAGGTTGTTGGAGAAACAGGGTTGGACTCACTGGTAATCTTTAAAAGTGACTTACAGTGTATTGCAAAATATTGGTAAAATCAGAAAGTGAAAACTGATATAAAAACTCGTTTGTTTCAGAGTCATTCAACTGATTATCAATGATTCTACTTATGTTTCTGCTTAATGTTTTCTTATACTATCAGTAGTTAATTGTACATACTGTTTTTTTACAACTTGTAGTGAATACTCTTTTATAAGAATTATTTAAATGTTAAGATTTAAATTTAAAAATACTACTTTTCCATAATCAAAGCATAATAACATATTTTATAAACTCTCTCTAAGTGTGATTTTTCTTTTACCAAAGTACTTTGTGTGCATAATAAACTTTTTAAAAAGTCTTTATTTTTAAATAAATATATTTTAACATTTGCCTGTCACTACCAGAAAGCTCCAAATAATACTTTTTGATTATGCTGAAGCAGTGAAAATATGTATTTGCCATGAGTTTTCCAATGCCCAGGCTATAATATCTGACCTCGGTTTCTTGTCAAAAATTGTAAACATCTGATACAAGGATTTACATATGAAAATAGAAGCAAACTGAAAGTCTGTGATGAAGTGAATATTGTTGATTGAATTTCACAGAGAAAGACTGACAAATCCCCAGTTATTCACCTCTCTTTTTATGTTTTTCTGCATTCTCTAAACCGTTCTTTCATTTTAAATTTTTTAAATTTAATATATTTAGTTTCTGCTTGCAACCAAACTATCCTCCATGAAAACAGGTAAACAAGGAACTTCTTGTCTTTTTCTCTACTCCAGTCAAAAAAGCCAGTGGGACTGGCAAATCACATTGTTGCTGTTGTTGCTGAGTCACTTCAGTCATGTCTGACTCATTTGTGACACCCATGGAGTGTAGCTCTTCAGGCTCCTCTGCCCATGGGATTTCCCAGGCAAGAATACTGTAGTGGGTTGCCATTTCCTTCTCTAGGGATCTTTCCAACCCAGGGATCAAACTCGTGTCCTGCATTGCAGGTAGATTCTTTACCAATGAGCCACCTGGGAAGTCCAACATATCACATTACTGCTACAATAAGTTTATTAAAGAATGTTTTGCACATGGCATTTCATTGTTTAGCATTAAATGACTTCTTATTGCCTCTAAATAAGAGCTTTTTGAAGTTGGCATTACTAGTATTTGATAAAAACTCAAAAATTTGAGCAGTCTGTTAAAGAAACATGTTGTTTAGAAAGAGAACTTGAAACTCAGAACTATTAGCTCCTGAAGCCATACTTTTTATTAAAAAGGAGATATGATTAACATATTTGTATAGAACTTCAGATTATATAACACATTCCCAGAATTTACTATTATGTTCAAAAGAACCCTGAGGGAGAATGTATGTAGCATTTATGTCTATTTTATTCATTCAAGAAATGTACTGATCTCTTATCATGATCGTCTTGTCCACAGTTATAAATAAAAGGTAAACCAATTCTGGATCCTATCAAGCTTACCTAACAGTGGACAAGCATGAAAGCAATACATAAACATACATTTCCAGTCAGGAAAAATTATTCCAAAGGTGAAGAATAGAGTGCCAACCACTGTAAATTATCTGAGATTTTGAAAAAAGGTAACAACTTAATCTGTGCCAGTTTCATGGATACTGGCAGGAGACCTGAGATTCTTAGGTCAGAAGCAAAGGACAGTTTCTGCTCACAGCAATAGCAGTACCCAGAGTAGCAGCATGGAAACAATTTCTCAATTGTTTAAGAAACAATCAATCTCCTTCCAGCCTATGAATGAGAACCACAGTCCCTCAGCCCTGGAAGACCTGGCCATTCTGAACCACTCTTGGCACTGACTGAGGCCAGCATGGTGTCCCTCTGGGCACACACTCCACAGTCACATGCAAGCTAGAAGCTCTGAAAAGAAGAGTTTGGGGGAAGAATTACTGCTAACAGCCCTGGAGATTTTTCCCACACACACTTTTAATCGATGAGCCCATTATAACCTTTCCCAGTTTCCACAGGGTAATAAATACAAAGAGGGACAGGTGACACCTCCAAACACAATGAATCATACCACAGGAAATGGAGCCTAAGCATTGGGAAACCACGTATTTTATAATGTGCAGTAAGCCTACGTGACTTTTAATATAGCAAGAAACATTATCTTTATTATACTGAACTATGAATAAAAGATCTAATTTTTACTAAAGAGATGTACAACCTCTATATTTCTAGTCTGTTTGCTAAACAAATATTCTTAAAAAGATAACCCATGGTCAAAAGTTCAGTTTGAAGAGGTGAGGTAGCTGGTATTTATAACAGCAGAGGGAGCTATGAAGAGAAAGGGTTCCAAAAATCTCTACCTGGGCCTCCTTTGACTAAAAATGTCATCACAAGACATTGCAAAGGAAAATTCTCAGGGAAAGAGCATTCAGAAATTCTCAGTTCTGAACGTTTGGAAAGGGTCCTCCGATCTTTAGCACACACTAAATATTGCTAACAGTACATTATCAGGTCCATTGTAGTGTCACCTGAGGGGAAAAAGAGATTTTTACCAAAATATGGAGACTTGAGTTAAAGAGGAATTACATGGGACACTTGTCAAAAATGGAAAGACAGATTTTAATGAGCTACTATGGTATGGGAGAGAGACTTGAATATAGAATTTAACTCAATATCACTGAAGCAAAGGTAGGAGAGTTTTCAAGTACAGGACTAAGATGATATTAATAGAAAATTACCTGAGGATATTAGTTAATGTGTTTAGTCCATCTGTATTTGCTAATTGGTGCTGACTAAAGAGGTCCCTTTCTTCCCACAGTGGGAAACAAGGGCTCTACATTTCTTACTATATTTCAAAGGGGTAGTTCCTTGTCTTTGGGAAAGGAATTCCTGGGTTGTACAATTGGCCCAAAGCCAGGAGAAAATTTACATCTCAAAGGGTAGAAAGGTGAGGTGAAGTCGCTCAGTGTCCAGCTCTTTGCGACCCCATGGACTGTAACCTACTAGGCTTCTCCATCCATGGGATTCTCCAGGCAAGAATACTGGAGTGGATTGCCATTTCCTTCTCCAGGGGATCTTCCCGACCCAGGGATCAAACCCAGGTCTCCTGCATTGGAGGCAGACGCTTTAACCTCTGAGCCACCAGGGAAGCCCACAAAGGGTAGAAAAACAATTTACAATGGCAAGCTTTTTAAAATAAATATTCTGAGAAAAGTGAAGTCAAAGACAAAAGAAACCTATCTAAACTGTAGTAAAGCTGGGAGGGGAATGTTAAGATTGCCTTCGTCACTTGTACTTGGAGGTACATCTCATTAAAGGCACTATTCTCAAGGGGAGAGTGAGAGAGCAGGGAACTTCTTTCCCAAACTGAGATCTCTCACAGCCTTTATGGGCTTCCCAAGCGAAGAGTCGGACACGACTGAGCGACTTCACTTTCACTTTTCACTTTCATGCATTGGAGAAGGAAATGGCAACCCACTCCAGTGTTCTTGCTTGGAGAATCCCAGGGACGGAGGAGCCTGGTGGGCTGCCGTTTACGGAGTCGCACAGAGTTGGACACGACTGAAGCGACTTAGCAGCAGCAGCAGCAGCAGCAGGCAGTGCTAGTGGTAAAAAATCCACCTGCCAATGCAGGAAACATAAGAGATGCTGGGTTCGATCCCTGCGTGGGGAAGATACAGGTAATGACAACCTGCTCCAGTATTCTTGCCTGGAGAATCCACTGGGCAAAGGATTCTGGCAGGCTAAGGTCCATACGGTGGCGGAGTCAGACATGACTGAAGCAACTTAACACACCCACGCACATACACATCTTGATTTTGTTCGTTTCTGGCTTAGTTTTGACAGTTTTTCTTTCTGTGCTTTAATGAATAGAACGAAATGCACATTAAATATGTGTTGAGCACCTTCTATGTGCAAATCTTAAAAGACAAAAATGATTCTCATTTCAAAGGACAGAAAATAGAATATAGGAGTAGAAGTGAGTTGTTAATGTTTATCTGCAGAAAAAAAATTTTTAATAGCTGTCTTCAATGAAAGAGTATTCTGAGCAAGATCTTCACCTTTTCTGCATCTATTCTGCAAGCAAACCCACATGCGAATAAGTTTAGTTCAGATGATATCATAAGGGATGACCTCTCAACCCTGAGATGTTCAGTTACAAGAACTATGAAAGGGTATCCAAACAAGATCCTTCTATTAGAGATCAGTAAACCATCTGGTTGAGATACTTATCTGCTCATTTTAAAAAATGAGACAACCAAAGAGTTTGAAATGGTGAGAGCAAAATTGCAAGGCAATGTCTATTATTGAAGATTTTTCAGATTGCTGAATTAAAGTGACTACTTAAGGAGCAGAGGGATTTAACCGCCAACATCACACCCAATCATGCATTAAAAGAGCCACCCTTTAAAAATGGCTGAAAAAGCCATTTACTCAGTTTTAAAGGATTTCCTTGTTTAAAGTGACTGACTCAAACTTTGGAGAACTAAATTAGAATTTTGTAAAATGAACAACCTCAATCCAACTAATCCAAGTATAGAGTGGCCTTTATAATTTAAAAAGTAATACTAGGATGTGAACAATTACACTGCAGTGCATAATGTTTTACCATGCAGTATAGAATGATTTAAAATATTCTTTTGACATTTAGAAGAGAATATCTCAAATAGCAAAAATGGGTAGAATGGAGGAAACTGATACTTGATCTACCTTCTGAACTTCAATATTTTCTTACTATGTGCTCATCATCCCTTATGCACATTCTTCACACAGATAAAATGAAAGGTTTCCCATAAGGCAGATGATGGTACCTTGATATTTGGCACAGGTGGTACTTATAAATGACTCACAGCTTGACATCCACTTATGGGGTTGATATAAAGGGCAAATTCATATCTAGAGAGTGTACTCAGTAACATTTTCAATATTCTTTTCAGAGTTAAATTCAGAGAAAGTACAGGGGTATAAAGTATGAATCACAAGAAAAGTTAACATGTTAGTCAGATGATGCTTAGAAATGCAGAATAATGAAGGGGAAAAACTATAAATTATCACTATAGATAAAAATATAGTCATTACAGTCATTAATTGACATATATTTAATATGAATTTATAATTCACATTTACGTATGTACTATAAAAGCATGTGGGTGTTGTTACAAGTTCTTTTATGTGTATTTGTAGTTTATATCATTTCCTTTTTGGCTAAAAATAAATATTTTTCTTTTACATTTGATTCATTCAAAGATTTGGGACAAAATGGCAGTGTAGAAGGACCTGAGCTTACCGCTTCTCTCAAGTATATCAACATCACAACTAACTGTTGAACAACCTGTGTTAGAAAGGACTGGAACCTACCCAAAAGATATTCTACTTCCAAAGACAAAGAAGCCATAATGACATGGTAGAAAGGGTGCATTCACAATATAATCAAATCTTATACCCACCAGGCACTGATGGTACTAATAAATGCCTTACAGTGTGGCATCCACTTATGGGATTGATATATAGGGCAAATTTTTTATCTAGAGAGTATACTCAGTAAGGTATTAAATGTTCTTTTCAAAGTTAAACTCAGGAAAAGTACAAGGGTATAAAGTACGAGTCACACAAAAAGTTAATGTAAGTTACCTAAATGATGCTTAGGAATGAAAAATATTGAAGGGTAAAAATTATACATTATCACTATAAATAAAATGTAATTGTTACAGTCTTTAATTGACATTATCTTAAATTAATACAAATTTAAATTCATATTTATATGTGTACTCAACTTGTATGTAAGAGGGTACTTTTACAAGTTCTTTTATGTGTATTATCACAGTTTCTATTATATCCTTTTTTGACTAAAAATTTAAAAAATGATTCTTTTACCCTCTGGTTCATTCAGTGAATGAGTTTGCAAATTAAAGTTTTCAATAGTTTTTTATTGAAATATTTTTTTACTTCAATTTATAAAAGAAAACAATATAGGCTGCGAGCTCTTTATATTTTAATTCCATCATAATTACTTACATTTGCAAATACATTAAAAAAAAAAGTTCAGTCACACAGTTAGGCAGCTAATTGTGTTGAAAATACAATTGCATGCTCACAAAGTTAATCATGCCCCGAGGGTGTACACTTCTGTTTCAGAACTATTTTTAGGCCCTTAGGAACTTTAGGGCCACCTCTTGATTCTGGAAAATAATGCCAAAATATAACTCACTAAATGTTGCCTCGCATTTATTTCAAACCACAAGCCTAAATTTGATTGCAAAATAACAGTAAGAAATTAGAAGTTTAAAAGCTGTCAACTGTGAACATGACAAATAGGGATGCTTCACCATCAATTTTCTATGCATACAATGAATAATTATGTTACATAAGAAACTGATGTTCTTCACAGTAGGAAAAGAGTCATGTATTGCAAATCTTAAACTTGATAGGAAAATTTACTTTCTATTCTCATTCTTTGTGAGAAAAAATTTGGCATATTTAAAGGACTTTGAGATTTCAACTGTTTTACCTAATATCCATGCTAACATTGATACATTAAAGTGTTAAGAACCTAAAGGATTTGAGACTGCTCTTCAGCAGGGAAAAAAAAAAATTCTGAAATTTCTCTACACATATGGCAGGTATTTCTTCACTAGTCTAGTTCAAATGTTGTATTTGGAATCAATTTTCTTATAATATCCATTTTTTCTTAAAAACATTCTCTAATTTTATTAACCTCTTAAAAGTTCTCAAATGTACCTTATTAAACTATATTGAATTTTTTTAAAAAGGGTCTCTTGTGTGTATTGATGTTTAGAAAGAAAAAGTGGAGAATTACATTAGCTTTTAAATATAAATTAGCTGAAACCTTATCAAGAATAACTTGCCCATCGAAAAGGAAGGGATATATGTATACCTACAGCTGATTCATGTCGAGGTTTGATAGAAAACAAAATTCTGTAATGCAATTATCCTTCAATTTAAAAAAAATTTAAAAATAACATGCTCATATTTTACATTCTGTAATTAATATATAAATGCTATTTTATTGTGCTATCTTGTACTACAAGACTATAAGATTTTCTGTCTAAAAGTGTTTCTGAGCATATCAGTATTTCATAATTTTTATCTGTTATTCTTGTTTTATTCTTCACTATCAATCATTTTATATAGTTGGCCGATAGGTACATGGAAAGATGCTCAATGTTGTAAATTATTAGAGAAATGCAAATCAAACCTATAATGAGGAACAACCACACACCAGTCAGAATGGCCAGCATTAAAATGTCTGCAAATAACAAACACTGGAGAGGGTGTGGACCAAAAGGAATGTTCCTACACTGTTGGTGGGAATGTAAGTTGGTGTAGCCACTGTGGAAAAACAGTATGGAGGTTCTTATATGGTATGATTTCATTTATATGATGTCTTGAAAAGGGGAATTTAAAGAGACAGGAAGAAGAGAGAAGAGACAAGCAGATAAGTAGTTAACTAATGTTGGCAGTGGGAACAAAAATAAGGTAATAAGCATAAGGAATCATATCATGGTCATAAAAAAAAAGTCCTAAAATTGATCCATGAGATAGTTGCACCACTTAGTCAATATATTAAACACCACTGAATTGTATACTTGAAATGTGTGAATTTAATAACATATAAAATATGCCTCAATAAAGAGGTTTAAAAAAAGAGAGATGTTGCATAGGTTTGTTTGCGTATTAGTCACTCAGTCATGTCCAAGTCTTTGCAGCTCCACAGACTATACCCCACCAGGCTCCTCTGTCCATGGGATTCCCCAGGCAAGAACATTGGAGTGGGTTGCCATTCACTTCTCCAGTGCATAGCTTACTGACAACTATTTGAAAATGTCTCCTATTACCAATTACCAAAGAAATTTATATTAAAGAAATATCAGCCCAGTAACTATGCCTAAGACTTTGACTGTGTGGATCACAATAAACTGTGGAAAATTCTGAAAGAGATGGGAATACCAGACCACCTGACCTGCCTCTTGAGAAACCTATATGCAGGTCAGGAAGCAACAGTTCGAATTGGACATGGAACAGACTGGTTCCAAATAGGAAAAGGAGTACATCAAGGCTGCATATTGTCACCCTGATTATTTAACTTCTATGTAGAGTACATCATGAGAAATGCTGGGCTGGAAGAAGCACAAGCGGGAATCAAGATTGCCGGGAGAAATATCAATCACCTCAGATATGCAGATGACACCACCCTTACGGCAGAAAGTGAAGAGGAACTAAAAAGCCTCTTGATGAAAGTGAAAGAGGAGAGTGAAAAGTTGGCTTAAAGCTCAACATTCAGAAAATGAAGATCATGGCATCTGGTCCCATCACTTCATGGGAAATAGATGGGGAAACAGAGGAAAGTGTCAGACTTTATTTTTTTGGGCTCCAAAATCACTGCAGATGGTGATTGCAGTCATGAAATTAAAAGATGCTTACTTCTTGGAAGGAAAGTTATAACTAACCTAGATAGCATATTAAAAAGCAGAGATGTTACTTTGCCAACAAATGTCTGTCTATGAAAAAGGCTATGCTTTTTCCATTGATCATGTATGGATATGAGAGTTGGACTGTGAAGAAAGCTGAGCGCTGAAGAATTGATGCTTTTGAACTGTGGTGTTGGAGATGATTCTTGAGAGTTCCTTGGAATGCAAGGAGATCCAACCAGTCCATCCTAAAGCAGATCAGTCCTGGGTGTTCATTGGAAGGACTGATGCTGAGGATGAAACTCCAATACTTTGCCCACTTCATGTGAAGAGCTGACTCATTGGAAAAGACCCTGATGCTGGGAGGGATTGGGGGCAGGAGGAGGGGGGACAACAAGGATGAGATGGCTGGATGGCATCACCGACTTGATGGGCATGAGTTTGAGTGAACTCCAGGAGCTGGTGATGGACAGGGAGGCCTGGCGTGCTGCGATTCATGGGGTCGCAAAGAGTCGGACATGACTGAGTGACTGAACTGAACTGAACTGACATATATATAAATAGAATGGATAACAATGAAGTCCTATGTATAGCATAGAGAAATACATTCAATATCCTATGATAAACCACGGGGCTTGCCAGGTGCCTCAGTGGTAACAAACCTGACGGCCAAGTAAGAGATGCAAGAGATTCAGGTTTGATTCCTGGATCTGGAAGATGTCCTGCAGTAGGAAATGGCAACCCACTCCAGTATTCTTGCCCAAAAAATCCATGAACAGAGGAGCCTGGTGGGCTACAGTCCATGGGGTCACAAAGAGTCAGACAGGACTGAGCAACTTTCACTTATATATATATATACACATACTTTATATATATATATATATACACATACATATATATTTATATGTATATATATATACAAACACACACACACAAATATAAATACATATACACCAGAAATTAAAACAACATTGTAAATCAACTACACTTCAATTTAAAAAATCATTTTATGAGAGAGACGACATAGTTACTTGCTCAGGAAAGAAGTTACAAATATGGAAAAGGAGATTATTTCCACTAAGTAAAGATCAATGATTGGAATATAAGGTCATCTTCTCTGTCAACCATTCTCCCAGTACTGGCTTTGTACCATGTCAACAGCATTTCTAAGTGTGATTTCTGCCAGAAGATAGGTATCTGGAGGATGAAGATCCATAGCAACAGCAATCATTTATTTGTGGGATTCCTAGGGGTCTGACAATGTGCTGAGTCCTTTCCACCTATTTATGTATTCCATATAATAAAGCTGTGAAATAAGCATATTCCTATTTTATATATGGCAAGCCAAGTCTTAGATAATTTCCCTGAGTTATAAAGTGATATTTCAACCTAAGAAACCATTGTCTCTGCTCCTAAGCGGTGTCAAGTGAGAGCTAAGACAGAAGACCTGAGCATGAAGAAGGGGAAGTAAATGTGATGTCATGGTACTTCTTTACCATTTTCAGATATTATGAATCCATGGGAATCCAAACTCTTTATTCACTAGGGAAAAAATAATCTCAGTTTTCCTTTATAATTACTGCAGCTCAGATTTATTCTCTATAGAGAAATCTTTTGATGATCACAAGATTCTTTTTCTGCAGTGCCAAGGTCTATTTTGCATAAGTTGTAATAAAATATAATGTGTGGTAGTGTATACCCTTAGTCTTCACTATTCCTTAGAGAACCTAGAGTTTGATCATATTTCAGAAAATAAAATATAAAGTACTGATAATAACGCAATAATAAGATAAAAATCAAAGAATGAATGAGCAGATAAATGAAAGAGCGAATGTGCAACATATCCAGCTTAATAAAAATGGTTTAATAATTTTTCCAAAAGGATAAATGCTATATCAAATATGCTTAGAAACTTTCTGGTGTTTCCAAAGTCAAAAATTAATTTTGAAGAAACCACATTCAGTTTATTTAACATCCTTGAGGCACTGAGCCCAACTAATGTGACATTAAAATAATACATTAAATATATAATGTATATATATTATACAATATATAATATATATATAATATATATTATACAATATATAATATATATATAATATATATTATACAATATATAATATATAATATATAATGTATATTAAATTAATATACATTAAAATAATAGGTTACTTGAACTCATAGCATACAAGTTATTTCTCATGCCAGGGTTCATCAGAAACTCATATATGATATTCTAGGAATTTATTTATCATTAAACAACTATTTCATGCCTGGTTAAACAGAACATGATTCTAAGCCCGAAAATTATAGAACAGTCACTTCATTGGCTGCAAGATATGGAAACTAAATGAACGGATGAATACATCTTCCCAATTTCTGACTGTCCAAACTTTGGCAATGTTTTATTTGTCCAGCCATTCATTAATAACTTTGGAACTCTTTTTTATTTAAAGAAAATGTAAGGAGTTAAAAATCTATGAAACCATCTCTAATATCCCAGGAATTGTCATATAACTTAAGACATTACTCAATAATACCTCACAATCATTTCCCAGTTGCCCAAACAGTCTTCTCCCCACAACAATATTTTGTAATGTTGTCTATTTATACAAGTAGATTTCAAAAATTTTATGCTTCATTTCCAACAATAGATTAAGTTTTTCAAAAAGTAAATACAATTCAACTATAATTTGCATAGTGCTGTGTGCTCAGTATCTGAGTTGTCTCTGACTCTTTGCAACACTATGGACTGTAGTCCACCAGGGTCCTGTGTCCATGGGATTCTCCAGGCAAGAATACTGGAGTGGGTTGCCAATTCCTCCTTCAGTGTGTGCATAGTAGAGGGTCTAATTAATTGGGTTAGAAACCTCCTTATATCCCTTTACCACTGTTGCTCAAAGTGTGATCTAGGGCTTCCTTGAGAACCCATCTAAAGATCTGTAAAGTCAAACTATTTCAAAATAATACCAAGACTTTATCTGCCTTTTTCATTCTCATTCTCTCCTAAGTTTACTAAGCATTTTTTTCCAGAGTCTATATGCATTGATAATACAATAGCCTGAATCCAGAAGATTTGAGAACCCAGCTCTCTTCTATTAAGGCTAATATTGAACAGATTTGCAAAAAGCAAAACAATGCCACTCTTCTCACTTGATTATTCTTTTTATGAAAATATATTTATTTTCCATAAAATACTATTTATTGACTTATAATGGTTTTCTAGTTATTTCAAAAATAAGTAAACAAGCATTTTGAGGGTTTTTTCAGCTTAAGTTTGCAATATAATAAATAACAAGAAATCTAATGCCCAAAGAACAAACTCTTTGCAGCTTTCAATAATTTTTAAGAGTCTAAATAAGTTCTGAGCCTCTAAAGTTTTTACTGCTTTTAAGGGTTTCTCAAAAGGATAAATACTGATAAAATTAATAACAGGAAGAGTAACTACCATTTATTTTTTTCCAATCAGCTAGCCATCTTATATATATTATAGCATTTAATCCTCCACAGCATTAGAATTGACATACTGCTCTCCTCTTTTTATGGGAAAGAAGTCTGTAGCTCAGGATGGTCAGGATGTTCATTTACAGATGATAAGAGGAAGTACTGAGCTTTAAAATGTGTCTGATTAAATTTAAATTAAAATTCTTAACCATTATACTAATCAACTTCAAGAAAGACTCATAAACTTGTTGCATAAGCACACAAAAAGTTCTCTATCATAAGTCACTCAGTTCAGTTCAGTTCAGTTGCTCAGTTGTGCCTGACTCTTTGCGACTCCATGAATCGCAGCACGCCAGGCCTCCCTGTCTATCACCAACTCCCAGAGTTCACTCAGACTCACGTCCATTGAGTCAGTGATGCCATCCAGCTATCTCATCCTCTGTCGTCCCCTTCTCCTCCTGCTCCCAATCCCTCTGGGAAATGCAAATTAAAATGGCCAAGAAGATGCCACTATAATGACCATAACAAATAAGCCAGACAATAGCAAATATTGGTGAAGATATAAAGAACTGAATAGCCCTCATATATTGCTAGTGGGAATGTAAAATGGTACAGCTACTTTGTGAAACAGTCTGGTAGTTTCTCAGGCTGTTATATATAGGAATTATGATCCAGCTATGCCATTCCTTCCCTAGGTGTACAGCAAACACAAATGAAACATATATCCATGTAAAAACTTGTACAGAAATGTTGATAGCAGCATTATTCATAATAGCCCATAAGTAGAAACAACCCCAAATGTGCATCAGTTGATAAATGAATAAATAAAATGTGGCACATCCATACAATCAAATATTATTCAATCCTATAAAGGAATGAAGTTCTGATACAAGCAACAACATGAATAAATCTGAAAACCATTAAGTTAAGTGAAAGAACCTAGACACATAGGACTACATACTGTATGATTTCATTTATGTGATGTCTTGAAAAGGGGAATTTAAAGAGACAGGAAGAAGAGAGAAGAGACAAGTAGATAAGTAGTAAACTGAGGCTGACTGTGGTTCATGAAAGTGAAAGAGGAGAGTGAGAAAGTTGGCTTAAAGCTCAACATTCAGAAAACTAAGATCATGGCATCTAGTCCAATCACTTCAATGGAGATAGATGGGGAAATAGTGGAAACAGTGTCAGACTTTATATTTTTGGGCTCCAAAATCACTGCAGATGGTGATTGCAGCCATGAAATTAAAAGATGCTTACTCCTTGGAAGGAAAGTTATGACCAATCTAGATGGCATATTCAAAACCAGAGATATTACTTTGCCAACAAAGGTCCATCTAGTCAAGGCTATGGTTTTTCCAGTGGTCATGTATGGATATGAGAGTTGGACTGTGAAGAAAGCTGAGCACCAAAGAATTGATGCTTTGAACTGAAGTGTTGGAGAAGACTTGAGAGTCCCTTGGACTGCAAGGAGATCCAACCAGTCCATTCTAAAGGAGATCAGTCCTGAGTGTTTATTGGAAGGACTGATGCCGAGGCTGAAACTCCAATACTTTGGCCACTTGATGCAAACAGCTGACTCATTGGAAAAGACCCTGATGCTGGGAACGATTGAGGGTAGAAGGTGAAGGGGACGACAGAGGATGAGATGGTTTGATGGCATCACCAACTCAATGGACATGAGTTTGGGTAAATTCCCGGATTTGGTGATATATAGGGTGGCATGGCATGCTGCAGTCCATAGTTGCAAAGAGATGGACATGACTGAGCGACTGCAATGAACTGAACTTACTCCACAGAAAAGTTGAGCAAAATTTGGAAACAAGTAATAAGAAATGATTATTCATGAAGGTATCTTAAAGACTGTTTAAGTTAGCTAATAACTTATTTTAAGGTAGGGAGAGAAGGCCTTCTCTGAAATTGAATGACTGCTGTACAGCCTGAGGTTTTTACCTACCCTTTACTAATGCTCAGTGTCTTTAACTATAAAATAGATAATGCTAGAGTTTGTCTTTACCAATGAAAATTATGCTTAAGATATGCTTAATTTATATATGGAGCTAATACATGAAACATATGCAATTTTAAACACTGTGAGTAACATATGTTAAGTGATCATTTAAACCTAACCATTGTTATTAAATAAGATATATTGACTCACAGGAGAGTCCAAGAGGAATAAGAAGTAAAATAGAAATTTAATTTAGTTAACTATTAAGAAACCAGCATTTTTCTAAAACCATATTTATTTCAAAGCAAATGACAGAAGAAAAATAGCACTGGTATGATCATTATTTAAATTAAACTTAATTACTGGAATATGAACATGAAAATTGCATGTTATAGCTTAGAACTGTTTTAATGGGTCAGCAGGAATCTTGAGTTCACCAGCTTTGATTTCTTTCTTTTACAAGAAAAATAATGATTGGGAAAGAAAAGAAAGAGAAAGAAATATAAGCTAAAATAAAAAATGATAGATGAAGATAGTAAAGGAAAGCTACATCAGAATAGATTTTCATATTCTACTTAGTTTCTTAACCTCCGAATTTATTTTTACCTTCACAAATAGTACCATAGACAGCTTCTTGATGGTTGAGTTCAATCTAATGTCCCAACACTTGTCCTTTCTTTAGTGAAAAAGCAATTAAAAAAAAAAAAAATCAATGCTCAAAAAAGCCAGAATCCATTGTAACTTAATAGTACAGCTCTGACTTTGGGCTAATTCTAGTAACTGGACTTCTGGTTTACCCATAAGATAATGCAGTACTTTTTACTTCATTTCAATAAGTTGAATTCTTTATTGCCAGAGTACTTTGGTGGCTCCTCTGCTCAGTGTACTGGTCTTTTGCTGGATCTGTCTTATTAGAACTCCAAGGATTTCACTCTTGAAATATCACAGCCTAATGGCCAGAACCTTGTAGACTTCCCTTATGCTGACTGCCCAGTTTACTTCATAGCTAATATTACATGCACCAATAATGTCAATGATTGTGCACACCTGCTGCATATTAATTATACAGTGTAGGGTTATATTTGTGTCTCTTGGTTAATGTTAACTGCTTGCATAAATTGCCACATATTAACTGTCATCACCAGAGAAGGCAGTGGCACCCCACTTCAGAACTCTTGCCTGGAAAATCCCATGGACGGGGGAGCCTGGTAGGCTGCAGTCCATGGGGTCGCGAATAGTCGGACATGACTGAGCGACTTCCCTTTCACTTTTCACTTTCATGCATTGGAGAAGGAAATGGCAATCTACTCCAGTGTTCTTGCCTGGAGAATCCCAGGGACAGGGGAGCCTGGTGGGCTGCCATCTCTGGGGTCACACAGAGTCAGACACGACTGAAGTGACTTAGCAGTAGCAGCAGCAACTGTCATCACATGCTCTAAAAACTCAACTTCCCTTGCTTGACTGGCTTTCTTGACTTGTGACATTTGTTGTTATATCTGTTTCTCCAAATACTCATAGCATCCAAAAACCTCATGTCCAATATATAACGCTATTAGTCCACTCAGGAATTTTTTCATTGTAGAATAAGTCCATGTCTGACAAGTTTCAGAGATACATTTTAGATTTAGAGAGGCAGAGAGGCTAAGGGTATACAATAAGTCCTTTAGGTAATTATACTTAAAGACCTTTAAAATCTGTAATCTAATTTTTCCAAGAAATTATGCTACTTTCTCTATAACATGTTTGTATCAATTAATTACTCTTTGGTTGTACTGGGTCATCACTGCTGCATATGCTTTCTCTAGTTGTGGTAAGTGAGGGCTACTCTTCATTGTGGTGCTCAGGCTTCTCACTGGGGTGGCTTCTCTTGTTACAGAGCATGGGCTCTAGGTACACAAGGCTCCAGGAACAGTGGCACACTGACTTAGCTGCTCTGTGACATGTGGAATCTTCTGGACCAGTGGTTGAACCCATGTTGCCTGCATTGGCAGATGGATTCCTATCCAATATACCACCAGGGAAATCCTATAATGTATTTTTAATAGACTATTGAGCTAAAGCTAAATGCAATCAACTTAGGAAGTATGATTTGTTATTGAAATGGACTCTAGATGTCTTTGTAATGGGCAAGTTGAAGAACATTAAATGCCACCAAGAATATGAATTTTGAGTCCTCCTAGAATTCTATCTGTTCTCATGGTTATTGTAAGAGATGTTTTCTTTTTTTTTCTGAAACAAACATGCTCACTCATGAAGTAGATGAAAGTAGATGAAAACAATATGATAAAACCAGACCCCCTTTAGGAAACTACAAACACCTCAGCAACAATCAAATTCCTTATGCCCTCATTCCAGTTAATTATGAGCTACCAAAACTGCACACATTCTGAAATGTGAATAAAGTCATCAAGTTGCTATGCTATAATTTGAAATAATAAGGGACTTAAAAAATAAATTCAGTGGAAGCAAAGCCTGATATCTTTGGGTGTCAAAGGCTACTTTGACTAAGTTCATTTCAAACTGTAACACCAGTAAAATTAAGCTATTAAAACTACAAATAAGAAAGTAATGTTGGTTCTAAGAAGAAATAGGACTAATTAGGTACTCATGTGCCTCTTAGGCTGTAAATGTATGGCTCATCAGTGGTTGTTGTTGATCAGTCAGTAACTCATGTCCAACTTTTGTGACCCCATGGACTGTAACATGCAAAGCTACCCCATCTTTTACTATCTCCAGGAGTTTCCTCAAACTCATGTTCATTGAGTCGGTGATGCTATCCAACCATCTCATCTTCTGTCACCCCTTTTCTTCCTGCCCTCAATATTTCCATCATAAAGGTCTTTTCCAATGGGTCAGCTCTTTGCATCTGGTGGCCAAAGTGTTGGAGCTTCAGCTTCAGCATCAATCCTTCCAATGAATATTCATGGTTGATTTCCTTTAGGATTGACTGATTTGATTTCCTTGATGCCCAAGGGATTCTCAAGAGTCTTCTCCATCACCATAATTTGAAACATCAGTTATTTGGGGCTCAGCTTTCTTCATGGTCCAGCTCTCACATCTGTACATGACTAGCGAAAAAAACATAGCTTTGACTATATGGACCTTTGTCAGCAAAGTGATGTCTCTGTTTCTTAATACATTGTCTAGGTTTGTCATAGCTCTCCTTCCAAGGAGCAAGCATCTTTTAATATTGTGGCTGCAGTCACCACCCATAGTGATTTGGAGCCCAAGAAAATAAAATCTGTCACTGTTTCTACTCCTGGCTCATCAGTAGTTATTACTAAAGTTGACAGAAATAATGGACAAAGCAAATTACATATCTAAACTTTTTATGCAAAATGTTTGAGGACATCTTCCTATGCGAGTTCCAGAATAAAATCTAATAGATGTAAACACACAATGTGAAAATGCATCATTACTTTTGCCTTTACCTTTTCATAATCGTTTCTGCAATGATGCATGGTTACATGAGCCTCATAAATTAAAATTCCAATAGAAAACAAACACTTTCTAGGAGTTGAATGACTTGGTTGAAAAAAATAATAATACTACTAATAAACAAACTTTTAAAAACAATTTGAGGGAAATTGAGAATGGCTGCTGAGTCTGACTGCTCATCAGGGGTTGTTTCCTACCACTGGTATTATGTTCAGAGGGGAACAAATTGTGGAAATTTAATAGAATGATAAGTCTTCAGAAATCATAGCAGAAATATCAATACTCCTATCACCTTTAAGGAGTAGGCATCTGTGTGTGTGACCAATTATTTCAAAATAATGAGCTTGAGTATAAGAACAATTTATAAATCATTTAAGATTTCAAAGACATCTAAAGCAAAGACAAGGTTCTAATTCAAATCTATTTGATTCTTAGGTGCAGGTGGTAACTTACATCTAGCTCATAGATTGCATTTCATTCTTGAAACACTTTAACAATATAATGTTTAGAAAGGTTTTAGACTAAATCAATGACATATGCTGTCTTTGAAGATCATGTCTTCACTTCTGCTTCCCCAGAAGTCAGAAAAATGCCTGGCATGGATTAGTCATTTGATAGAACAACAGTAAATGAACAAATATTTGAGCAAATGAAAAGTGCATTCATTTATTTATTTAGAAAATTGCATATGTTTATAAACACTAGAATTCCAAATCAAACATTTTCAAACTTAAAAAATCTCTAGTTGGCTAAATCCATAATTAATATAGAAATGGGAGAGGAGAGGGAAAGAAATTTATTTAAGAAAATATTATGCTCTTCCACAGAGTCAACAGAATTTTTGAGAACAATGTACAAAATTTATGAAATAATTAATTGTTAACTCTGATCATCAGTCAAGTGACTGTCTACTTAACAATACATTTTAAAACACCTATATACAGAAGGAAAGAAATAGGTTCTATCTTATAAATAGTGGTCATGTAATTTATTAATTCCTTGATATATCCACCAAGAGATAAGGACTATTTCAGATACTATTATGAACTATATCATAAGATCTTTATTCTGTATTTTCAATATTCAATAATATTTGGAAATTAATACACTTTTTAAATTTGTTGTTCAGTGGCCGCTAATTCCAAATAATTATTTGAATTATTTATTGATTGAAAATTGTGTGTAAAATGCATCAAGCCTTTCACTGTATTGCTTAACTTTCACAACAAATCTATCCTGAGTTCACCTTTTTACACATATGAATATTATATTTCAGAAAGCTTACACACATTTCTAAGGACACAAAAGCAATGACAAAGCCTTAACACAAATACTTGTAATCTTCAAAGTCAGTTATTTTACTGTGCCATGACACTTTCATAAAATAATACATTGTGTATTTTTGTAAGTTCAAATTTAAGAACAATCAAAAATAAAAATTATTTTTTGCCATTGTTTTATGACATACAAATATAAGTTTAGATATCACTATCCTCTTTATCTAAAGTCTTTTCTCTATGGTTCTAAGACCAGTTTCTCTCTCTCTTTTTTTTTTAAGTTTATGATTTTTTTGTAGAAGGAAATATTCTTCAAACAGACCAATGATGCTGGCAATGGACAGGAGCCATCTAGTTTGAAAGCCAGGTGGTATGACCAGTCTCCTCATATTCTACCCCTCCTGGTTTTAGGATTTTCAGAGTCTCTAAACATAAATACAGATGCTTTCTTGTCAACAAGTGTATAGCAAATTATGTTCTTTTAGTAGAGACCTGAAACACTGAAAAAATTTTAGTCCTACATTAACTGTACTTAAGGGATGTTCTAGGAAGTATATTCAAGGTAATTCACAACTAAACTTCAAAATATAGAAGGAGCATAATGAAGTTAAAGGAGAAGACAAGATAAAGGGCTGAAGATTTTTTGTAACTTTAAAAAATATATAGGTGTAATCTTCATATTTTAAGGTATACAATTTTTACAGCATTTCCAATCACAAATGCTGCTTTGAGGTAATATTGTCACTAAATAACAATACTTGATGGGAACAAAACCAAAATGCCAGACGACACAATAAAGGCTAGATATGTTTAAAGGCAATTTGGTCCACTGCAGTGGATGTGAATGGCTTCTGGAAAATCTATAGCATCATAAAAACCCAAAAGCCACTTTCCCTCTGAAAAATATTAACCAAAGGTATCAAATATAAAAATGTTTACTTATATACTGACTGATGACTAAGTTTAGATCAAGAAGCTATTAATGACTGGTGGACTCTACTCCTCCATGTCATTATTTCTACCACTTCATTCTGAGATGAATTATTGTGTCCTTGGCAGTTAGAAACCATTTTCAAGCCTCCGGGAGAATTTTTTTTCCGATAAATAACTATGAGAATTGCCTATTTTTGAGAAAAAATTAAAAAATGCACTAAAAAAAAAAAGCTGGAAGTTTGGGAATTTGGTATGGTCTTTAAAACAAAGATGTGATTTCACTTTAATAATTACCATTTGGTTGAATTTTTCATGAAATAGTAAAGACTAATTTGGGGAAGTCCATTATATAATGACAAGCTATGTACTGAAAGAAAAAAAAAAAAAAGTAAAACAGAAGAAAGCTTCTGAATCATATGAAATATGTAACATCTAGACTAAAATTCTGAACAGTACTCAACTTGAAACCATAGTTTCCTATTCTCTTATTATAAAAAATGTAAGAAATATACTCCAATTTGTTGTGTTGTAGCAAATTAAATTGGATAGTAAGCAAATTTATAACAACTGAAAATTCTTTGGTAACTTTATGTGATAGTTTGTATGCCTGGTAATGACAAGTTTAGAGATTTTGTTTGCAGTTTTATGGTAGAATAAACAATTTCAATTACTTGAGCACCATATAATAATTTACAAAAACCCACTTTATCACATTTCCAGGATCTAAATAAGAAAGAAGACTTATTCCACTGATAAATTAATGGATAAAGAAGAGATGATACATTCATATAATAGAAAACTATTCAGCCATAAAGAAGGATGAAATAATACCATCTGCAGCAACATAGAATTAGAGATTACCATATTAAGTGAAGTAAGTCAGAAAGACAAATACCATATGATATCAATTACATAGGGATCTAAAATCTGAGACAAACAAACTTACCTATGAAACAGAAACAGACTTACAGATACAGAGAACACTTGTGGTTGTCAAGAGGGAAGAGGATGGGGAAGGGGTGAACTGGGAATTTGCGATTACAGATACAAACCATTACAGATATTATGTATAAACAACAAGTCCTAATGTATAGCACAGGGAACTAATTTAAATATCTTGTAATAAGCCAGAATGTAAAAGAATATGTGTGTATGTGTGTGTGTGTGTATACACATTTACATATATATATATATATATAACTGAATCACATTGGTACAGAAACTAACACAACATTGTAAATCAACATGTATTTCAACAAAATATATCTTCAAAAAAAATCAAAAAGGAGACATATTGAAAGGTAAAAAAAGGGCTGTAATCAAATATGAAATAATTGACTTTCAGTGCAAGCACTGTGATGGGCATTTAGACTTAGCTAGTAGGGTCTTCCCTCGTGGCTCAGAGGTCAAAGCGTCTCCCTGGAATGCGGGAGATCCGGGTTCAATCCCTGGGTCAGGAAGATTCCCTGGAGCAGGAAATGGCAACCCACTCCAGTACTCTTGCCTGGAGAATCCCATGGAGGGAGGAGCCTGGCTAGGCTACAGTCCATGGGGTCGCAAAGAGTCGGACCCAACTGAGCGACTTACCTTACCTTACCTTAGCAGGGAAATGGGGAGAAGGCAACGACAACCTGCTCCAGTACTCTTGCCTGAAAAATCCCATGGGCGGAGGAGCCTGGTAGGCTGCAGTCCATGGTGTCTCTAAGAATCAGATACGACTGAGCAACTTCACTTTCACTTTTCAGTTTCATGCACTGGAGAAGGAAATGGCAACCCACTCCAGTGTTCTTGCCTGGAGAATCCCAGGGACAGGGGAGCCTGGTGGGCTGCTGTCTATGGAATCAGCACAGAGTCAGACATGACTGAAATAACTTAGTAGCAGCAGCAGCAGCAGCAGTAGGGAAATGGAGGTGCTGAAACAAATAATTTTAGTTATACAGAACTGTGGATTGAGGTTAATGTCTTCTGAGATATGAAGAAGAAAATCTGTATCTTTTCTGGAAAAGAAATTCTCCCTAAGAATGCATGCTGCTGGTGCTGCTGTGTCATTTCAGTCGTGTCTGACTCTGTGCGACCCCATAGACGGCATAAGAATGCATAGAATAGCAAATATCAGATTTAGATTGTCAAGGAGTTTAGGTGCTGGAATTATAGTACCTGTATCACTTACAATAGACCAGGAACTATTTACAAGGAGCTTTAAATACATTAAATGATTAAACTATCCATCTACTGTCTGGGATTGAAACAATTTTTATATTCCTATTTGACATATGAAAAGAGCAAAATATAAGGAAGTTTTATGTTTGTTCAAAGCCAAACATCAAGAATCTGTCTGTGGAGGGAGAGGTGGGTGGGGGGTTTGGGATTGGGAACACGTGTACACCCATGGTGGATTCATGCTGATGTGTGACAAAACCAATACAATATTGTAAAGTAAATATATATATATATATGTGTGTGTGTGTTTAAAAACCCAAAGAATGGATTAGCCATGCTACTACATATAACTGAAGAGAGAGTTAAGAGTAGAGAATGAACAGACTCAACTGACCCTTGACAAAGGAGAAAGGGAATACAGTAGATTAAAGATAATCTCTTCAACAATTGGTGCTTGAACATGTAGACATCTACATTAGGAAAAAAAAAAGAATCTAGGCACAGACTTACATCTTTCAAAAAAATTAATTCAAAGTGAACCATAGATCTAAGTGTAAAATAAAAGACTAACTCTCCTAGAAAATAACATAGGAGAAAATATAGACGAACTTGGGCATGGTAATGACTTTTTAGATACAATACCAAAGGCACAATCCATTGAATAAATAATTAATAAACTGGACTTTATTAAAACAAAAAAGCTTTTGTGAAAGACAATGCCAAGAGGACGAGAAAACAAGTCATAGACTGGGGGAAAATATTTGCAAAGACACATCTGATGAAGAACTTTTATACAAAATATAAAAATAACTTAAAAATCAGTATTTAAAAAATAGCTCAAATAAAGAAGAAAAGAAGAAGAAAAAAAAAGGCCAAAGACCTGAACAGAAATCTCACTAAGGATATACAAATGGCAAATAAGCATATGAATGACGCTCTACACTGTATGTCATCAGAGAAAGGCAAGTCAACACAATGAGACTCCATTATACACCTTTTAGAAGAGCCAAAATCCAGAATACTGACAACAATAAATGATAGTGAGAATGTGGAGCCACAGGAACTCACATTAATTGCTAGTTGGAATGAATGCAGAATAACACAGCCACTTTGGAAGTCAGTTTGGCAGTTTCTTTCAAAACTAAACATACTCTTAGCATGTGATCTAGCATTTATGCTCTTTGGTATTTACATAACGGAATTAAAAGTGTATGTTCACATAAATCCTGCACATGAACGTTTATAACAGCTTGATTCACAATGGCAAAACTTGGAAGCAACCAAGACACTCTACAGTAGGTGAAGGAATCAGTAAACTGTGGTACATGCAGGCAATGGAATATGATTCAACACTGAAAAAAATGAGTTAAGACATCACAAACAAGACATGGAGGAAACTTAAATGCATATTGCTAAGAGAAAGCAGCCATTTGAAAAGGCTGTAAAATGTATGATTCAACTATATAACGTTCTGGAAAAGGTAAAACTATGGAAACAGTAAAAGATCAGTGGCTGTTCAGAGTTAGGGGAAAGGCAGAGATAAACAGGCAGAACACAGAACACTTTCAGCGCAGTGAAGCTACTCTGTATACTATACTGGCGGGTTCATATCTTTATACGTTTGTTCAAATCCATAAAATGTGCAACACCAAGTGTGAACCCTAATGTAAATTCCGTTCTTTGGGTGATAATGATGTGTCAATGTAGTTTCATTAGTTACAACAAATGTATTCAATACTTCTGTGACAGGGGATACTGATATTGGGGGAAGCTATGCATGTGTTGGGGCAGGGAGTATTTAAAAAAAAAAAATCTCTGTACTTTCCTCTTAGTTTTCCTATAAAACTAAAACTGCTCTTAAAAGTAACAACAACAAAAAGAAAACTAATGAATCAGAAACATGACATAAAGAAATTATTTGATTTTTAGCACAGAGAATGAAGCAAGGTATGGTAATCTATAAATCTGTGTTTAAGAATATAATGCGTTGGGTGAGAACAAACATCATGCATACGATCAGCCTCGACACAAAAAGAATAGAGACACTGGAAGAAATAGCATATTTGCAAAGAGGATAGCTATTAATTTTCTAAAATTGTTAAAGATATGATTTCACAGATAGGCAAAATGTATACCAAACAATAGAAATAAAATCTATATCCACATTTAAGCACATCATAGTGAAACAGCAAAATGCCAAAGACAAAAAGCAAACTTAAAACTACCAAAAGCACCTAAAGATTAAAGACAACTAGATTAGGAGTAGACTCAGAAAGGAACATTGTTTTTATTCGCTATTTCTACTCTTTCTTCAATGCTTGTTACAAAATCTAACAACATACCTTCATCTTAGGTAAAAAGTGCCTGATAGAAATAATTATTATTCAGTCAATTAATTTATTTTTAAAAATAAGCCTTTGAAAGCTGATTAAAAGTATAGGCTTTGAATAACAGACTTGTATTTCTCTACTGATTTAATCTCTTACTTAGCTGTTTACTACCATAAATTTAGGCTGGTCACACAATCCCAGTGAACTTCACTTTCTTCATTTATTCAGTGTATATTATTCCATAATAGTATTATTTCCAGGGATTTTCCCTGGAATGTAGAAAACGAAATATGTAGGACATTTCAGGTTCATCTATATAAAATTATGTTATAGGTCAAAACAATTGAAAATTAGTTATTATATTTAGGCCTCCTTAATATTTAAAGTAAATCTGGTTTTGATTAGCTACAGAATCAAGTTAACTTTTTGTGTGTTTTAATATTTATTTAAATCCCTCAGAATAAATGGAGTAGCCATCATGGTCAACAAAAGAGTTCAAAATGCAGTACTTGGATGCAATCTCAAAAATGACAGAATGATCTCTGTTCGTCTCCAAGGCAAACCATTCAGTATCATGGTAATCAAAGTCTATGCCCCAACCAGTAACGCTGAAGAAGCTGAAGTTGAACGGTTCTATGAAGAGCTACAAGACCTTTTAGAACTAACACCAAAAAAAGATGTCCTTTTCATTATAGGGGACTGGAATGCAAAAGTAGGAAGTCAAGAAACACCTGGAGTAACAGGCAAATTTGGCCTTGGAATGCAGCATGTAGCAGGGCAAAGACTAATAGAGTTTTGCCAAGAAAATGCACTGGTCAGAGCAAACACCCTCTTCCAACAACACAAGAGAAGACTCTACACATGGACATCACCAGATGGTCAACACCGAAATCAGACTGATTATATTCTTTGCAGCCAAAGATGGAGACCAGGAGCTGACTGTGGCTCACATCATGAACTCCTTATTGCCAAATTCAGACTTAAATTGAAGAAAGTAGGGAAAACGGCTAGACTATTCAGGTATGACCTAAATCAACTCCCTTATGATTATACAGTGGAAGTGAGAAATAGATTTAAGGGCCTAGATCTGATAGATAGAGTGCCTGATGAACTATGGAATGAGGTTCGTGACACTGTACAGGAGACAGGGATCAAGACCATCCCCATGGAAAAGAAATGCAAAAAAACAAAATGGCTGTCTGGGGAGGCCTTACAAATAGCTGTGAAAAGAAGAGAGGTGAAAAGCAAAGGAGAAAAGGAAAGATATAGGCATCTGAATGCAGAGTTCCAAAGAAGAGCAAGAAGAGATAAAAAAGCCTTCTTCAGTGATAAATGCAAATAGAGGAAAACAACAGAATGGGAAAGACTAGAGATCTCTTCAAGAAAATTAGAGATACCAAGGGAACATTTCATACAAAGATGGCCTCGATGAAGGACAGAAATGGTATGGACCTAACAGAAGCAGAAGATATTAAGAAGAGGTGGCAAGAATACACACAAGAACTATACAAAAAAGATCTTCACGATAATCACGGATAATCACGATGGTGTGATCACTCATCTAGAGCCAGACATCCTGGAATGTGAAGTCAAATGGGCCTTAGAAAGCATCACTATGAACAAAGCTAGTGGAGGTGATGGAATTCCAGTAGAGCTATTTCAAATCCTGAAAGATGATGCTGTGAAAGTGCTGCACTCAATATGGCAGCAAATTTGAAAACTCAGCAGTGGCCACAGGACTGGAAAAGGTCAGTTTTCATTGCAATCCCAGAGAAAGGCTGTGCCAAAGAATGCTCAAACTCTTGCACAGTTGCACTCATCTCACATGCTAATAAAGTAATGCTCAAAATTCTCTAAGCCAGGCTTCAGCAATACGTGAACCGTGAACTTCCTGATGTTCAAGCTGGTTTTAGAAAAGGCAGAGGAACCAGAGATCAAATTGCCAACATCCACTGGATCATGGAAAAAGCAAGAGAGTTCCAGAAAAAACATCTATTTCTGTTTTATTGACTATGACAATGCCTTTGACTGTGTGGATCACAATAAACTGTGGAAAATTCTGAAAGAGATGGGAATACCAGACCACCTCACCTGCCTCTTGAGAAATCTGTATGCAGGTCAGGAAGCAACAGTTAGAACTGGACATGGAACAACAGACTGGTTCCAAATAGGAAAAGGAGTACGTCAAGGCTGTATATTGTCACCCTGCTTATTTAACTTCTATGCAGAGTACATCATGAGAAACGCTGGACTGGAAGAAACACAAGCTGGAATCAAGATTGCCGGGAGAAATATCAATCACCTCAGATATGCAGATGACACCACCCTTATGGCAGAAAGTGAAGAGGAACTAAAAAGCCTCTTGATGAAAGTGAAAGAGGAGAGAGAAAAAGTTGGCTTAAAGCTCAACATTCAGAAAACGAAGATCATGGCACCTGATTCCATCACTTCATGGGAAATAGACGGAGAAACAGTGGAAACAGTGTCAGACTTTATTTTTTGGGGCTCCAAAATCACTGCAGATGGTGACTGCAGCCATGAAATTAAAAGATGCTTACTCCTTGAAAGAAATGTTATGACCAACCTAGATAGCATATTCAAAGGCAGAGACATTACTTTGCCGACTAAGGTCCATCTAGTCAAGGCTATGGTTTTTGCAGTAGTCATGTATGGATGTGAGAGTTGGACTGTGAAGAAGGCTGAGCACTGAAGAATTGATGCGTTTGAACTGTGGTGTTGGAGAAGATTCTTGAGAGTCCCTTGGACTGCAGGGAGATCCAACCAGTCCATTCTGAAGGAAATCACCCTGGGATTTCTTTGGAAGGAATGATGCTAAAGCTGAAACTCCAGTACTTTGGCCACCTCATGCGAAGAGTTGACTCATTGGAAAAGACTTTGATGCTGGGAGGGATTGGGGGCTGGAGGAGAAGGGGACGACCGAGGATGAGATGGCTTGATGACATCACTGACTCGATGGACGTGAGTCTGAGTGAACTCCGGGAGTTGGCGATGGACAGGGAGGCCTGGCGTGCTGCTGCGATTCATGGGGTCGCAAAGAGTCGGACACAACTTAGTGACTGAACTGAGCTGATTATTTATTTATTTGACTGCTCTGGGTCTTAGTTGCAACATGCACGATATTTAGTTGCAGCATATGAGATCTAGTTCCCTAACCAGGAATTGAACAGGCCCCCTAAATTGGAAGCCCAGATTCTTAGCCACTGGACCACCAGGAAAGTCCCAAACTTACTTCTAAATTCCTATACATTGAAGATAAAACTGTTTTCAAAAGAAGAACCTAGTTCAGAATCAACATTGCTTTCTACTCCATTAAAATCTCTAGGAATTAACTACTCTAGGCCTGTCAACTTGTTTCACCAAGTTTAGGTATGCATCTTATTAAAAGTTATAAAGTATTTCCCTGGTATGTCCAACAGAGGTTTAAGTTGTCCACCATAATACTCTTACCTTGAGTTTATGCAGGAACTATGACTTGCTTATAACCAATAAAATGGGGGAATTGATGGAACATATGTGATTATGTACACATGATTATGAGATTATATTAAATAAGATTATAGCACTTGCCTTGCTGAGTGTCCTTTTCTTTCTGACTTTGAGAAGATAAGCACCTATTGTGGAGAATTCCATAGTGAGAACTGTGGGAAGTCTCTGGGAGCTGAGAGTGTCCTCTGGTAGATAGATAACCAAGAAAAATAAACTGAAGCTCTCAGTTCTACAACCATGAGGAACTGAATTCTACCAATAGCCTGAATGAGTTTTAAAGAGGATTTTTTCCTAGTCAAGCCTGAGATGAGGCCACAACCCTGTCTGACACCTTGATTTGTATTTTAATATAATATTCTAAGCAAAGGATCCAGTTAAGTCTTGCCTGGATATCTGCCCCACAAAAACTGTGAGGTACTAAACTGTACTGTCTTAAGCTGACAATGTTTTAATATTGTTACTTAGCAATAGGTAACAAATATGTCTAGGAAGAGAAAGATAAATCATCAGATAGTGGCTCATGACAGAAAATAAAAGGCAGGGTATTCTTTCCAGAGCCATTCACAAATTCCATATTCATACTAACTTCTGTTTTTCAATAGTTGTCATCTCTAAAAAATTGCATTATCAAAATAATCTCTAAAAGTAACCTTTCCATAGAAATCATTTCCACGCTGCTAATGGCCAAAAGAAGAGGCCTTGAGTGGACAATTACTGATACTCTTCAACCTCCCAGGAAGTCACATTTCCTCTACTATGGTAATATATGACACTGGTGGTATAGAATTGTGACACTCAGTGTATAGAATAACACTCTTTTTAGTGTAAATTGCCCGGGCTAGAAGACATGAATCATGTATATTTTTGAGACTGTGATGTCTGAGTAACTGCAATATACCCTTTCTTGTGCTATACTTCAAAGTGCCTTAATTGGCTCTGTTGTGAGCATTTGTAGCTGTTCCACTGAAAGAACTTAAGGCTGCACATGGAGAGAAGAATCATGGGGAAAATATTTGGGGCAGAGAGATGGTAGGGAGCTTGTTCTCTTTTGGCTGTTATTTTTAAGCAAATAATAGGAGCATTCAATTTTTTCTGAGAAAGAGAGAAACTTTGATTATAGTGCCTAGCTTTTGCCCACAAATAAAATGTGAAGCTTAGACATGACGTCTCTTCCCCATCAAGGAATTGAGCGTTGAACAAATTTATTTAGGTGAGAGCAAGAGAGAAATTTCCTGTTTCTGTATCAATGAATTGAAAATGACTCCAAAAGCAATTCTAGGGAAAATATATATACATATATATGAAGAGATTCCTGCTCATGTTGAAAGAGGATGGGAAATGGGAAAGGAACTACTGAGGTGGAAAAAAGAAAGTGTGGTGGAGAAATTGTTTAAGGATCAATCAGAAGATGTTTATTTTCCCTCTATTTCAGGGCAATAAAGGAAAGAATCAATGTCAACTCAGGAGATTTTAGTGACTGGATGCTTTATTTATTAAACACAAGTTGGAGGAATTTGTTTGGTCTTTGAGTATACTGAATTTTACACTATTTACACAGTTCCCCTTTTGAGATTTTACTTAGTGTACTCTAGAAGAAAACAAAGCCTGTCTATCCACAGAAGGGCTCTTCAAGACTCAGTGGGAAAGATTCAGGATTTTCATTAAAAATAAAATAGTCTTTAGATAACAATCCTCTGCTAACTCGACAGTAAATAGCCATTCTTTAGTGATTTCCCAAGTAAACATGAATTAATATACTATACCAGATTCTTTGTAAAGACTATTTTATCTGAAAATAAAACAAAAACAGAAATATATTGTTTATGATTTTGTACACAGTTCCAACAATCTCATCCGCTATTTATATCAGAATTCAATGGATTTTCTACAAGTCACACATCTGAAAATTAAATCTACCTGAGGATTCCATGATCATGACCACTCCAATGTCAATAATTGTTTATGGAGAACTTACTATGTGCCAAGCATCCTGCTATATCCCATTCAATATATACATACTATTATAATTCCTGAGGTTTGTATTCTTATTTCCCCTAATTTTTCAGATAAAAAAAGTGTGACTGAGAAATAAAAAGTAACTTGCCCAAAGTGGCAGAATAGCAGGAAGTAGAGTTTGGGATTTGAAAGCAGGAACTATGATTCCTAAGCTCTTATAGTTAAGTAACAAAAATTACTTTATATCCTTCTCTATATTTGTATCCTACTTTCTGTCTCTCAATCATATATTCTGAAAATATGCCAATAACATTAAAAATCCCTCAAAAAGTATTTTTGATGATTGAAAATAATCTTATTTTAAGGCCCGTGATATATATTTTGTAGTAGTTTCCTAATTGTGATTGCTATGAGACAAGACTCATTTTCTTTGTAAAACCAGTGACTGTCTTAGGGCTCGCAAAAATGGGTACAATTACAAATTTGTAGGTTCAAATGCATATTTTGAAATACAATATTTGTAAGTCTTCCTTAGGCTGTTGGTTGCACAGTACACTCTGTTGAAGCAAACATCTATTGGTTTGCACAAAAATAAAATATTATTGTCTCATTTTTGTCTTTTTCATACACAGAGAATTGAGTTACAGCTTTTGCCTGAAGGATAAAGTAGTGTGACACATTATTCTGCCTTGCAGAAAAGGACATGAAAGTAGAGTTACCCACATAAATTAGGACAGAAGGCAGGTCAGAGTCTGCCCACTCATCCTGCGAGGAGAACAACCAAGCAAAAGTAAAATATCCTACTTGTTTTACTTTGTTTCCCTCTGGATTGCAGAGGTTGATGAGAAAAGAAAAGGAGTCAGGGAGGAGGAAGGAGGAACTGGCAATGAGTCAACCCATAGATAGTTTCTGTAACAGGGGAAAAGGGTAACTGAAGGTCAATCTCAGGAGGTAAAACTTGGTTGCAGAAGAATACTTCAGGAAACTTCCAGTTTTGTTTGCGTAGGCAGTTGAAAAGAGAAAAAAGGAGTAAAAAGAAAAATTAAAGGCTTAAACTTGGTTTGTGAATGTATTCCTGATTATACCCTAAAGTAGTCCTGCTATTAATGTTTCCCCAACCATAGCTGAACACCTGGAAGATGTGGATCAAGCTCTCCTTTCCAGCAGTTAGCTTAATGCTCTACTCAAAGTGTGTAAAAAGCAAAGAAGTTTCAACTGAAAAAGCAAGCAAAGGAAGCTTAATCCTTCCTTATATTCTGGCCATAAAAAGCAGAGGGGATTATCTTCAGGCACTTATACGCCAAAAAGCGACAGACAGTTTTATAGGCTCTGTATAGATAGATATTGATAAATAAGAGGTAGGAAAGAAGGAACAGAAGAGGGAGAGTTCTATTTTCTTTTGAGGTTTAAAGCTTTCTTTTCTTTTTGTTTCTTTTTTTTTTTATGGGTGGAGATTGGATGAGTGGAAGGGGATTGGTTAAGGATAGGAATTAAGAATTGACTGAGAGGAATCTACGTGGTTAGCATTGGTGAAGGTAGCTATATCAGCATCATGAAGCAGACCGCAAAGGCTGAGAAATGAGAGCATGAAGCTAAGAGACCAAGCCCTGATTCTTTGGAGTGGGAGCACTGACTCCAAGATCCTAGACTACCAGAGAACTAACCATAGGGAGTATCAAACAGTGAGAACTCACACAAAGAATGCACTTGAATACAAGACCCAGCATCATCCAACCACCAATAGCACCCTGTGCAGGACGCCTCATCTAAACAACAAAGAAAACAAAAATAAAAACTCAGTCATCAGCAGACAGTATTATAACCTCACTCAGCCTTGCCCATCAGAGGAAAAACAAACGAACGAAAACTCAGCACAATCATACCTTATGCAAATCTCACACAAACTACTGGACCAACTTTCGGATGGCAGAAACCAAAAGGAAGAAAGAATTCAAACTTCTTCAAGGAAAGAATTCAACTTTCCTTGAAGCTTGAGAAAAGGAGATCTCAAACACAGTAAGTTAAAAAAAGAAAAAGAAAAGAAAAAGCAGAGAAATACTGCACAAATGAAGGAACAAACTACAAACATAGAAGTCCAAATAAATGAATAGGAAAGAGGCATACTACCTGAAAAAGGATTCAAATAATGATAGTAAAGATGATCAAAAGCTTTGAAAGCAAAATGGAGAAAATGCAAGAATCAATTAACAAAGACCTAGAAGAATTAAAGAAAAAATATACAGACACAAACAACATAATTACTGAAATTAAAAATACTCTAGAAGAATTCAATAGCAGAACACCTGAAGCAGAAAAATGAATCAGTGAGGTGGAAGATAAAATGGTAGAAATAACTTCTGAAGAGCAGAATAAAGTAAAAAGAATGACAAGAACTGAGGATAGTCTCAGAGAAAATTTTTGAAGAGATTATAGTTGAAAATTTCCCGAACATGGAAAAGGAAATAGTGAATCAAGTTCAAGAAGTGCAGAGTCCATACAGGATAAACCCAAGGAGAAAGACGGCAAGACACCAATACACATACTAATCACACTAACAAAGACTAAAAACAAAGAAAGAATATTAAAAGGAAGGATACTACATAATGACCAAGAGATCAATCCAAGAGGAAGACAGAACTGTAAATATCTTTTCACCCAACATAGGTGTACCTCAGTTCATAAGACAAACACTAACAGATATAAAAAGAGAAATCGACAGTAACACAATAATAGAAGGAGACTTTAACATCCCACTCACACCAATGGACAGATCATTCAAACATAAAATTAATGAGGAAATGCAAGTCTTAAATGATATATTAGATGTGATAGATCTCATTGATATCTTCAGGACATTCCATCCAAATGCAGAGTGCACATGACACATTCTCCAAGATAGACAACATCTTGGGTCACAAATCAAACCTCAGTAAATTTAAGAAAATTGAAGTCATATCAAGGATCTTCTCCAACCACAATGCTATGAGACTAGATATCTATTCCAAGGGGGGGAAAAAAGTGTAAGAAACAAAAACACATGGATATTAAACAATACATTTCTAAATAACCAACAGGTTACTTAAAAAATCAAAAAATTTCTAGAAACAAATGACCATGAAAACACGACAACTCAAAACCTATGGGATGCAACAAAGCAGTTCTCAGAGGGAAGTTTATAGCAATACAATCCCGCCAAAAGAGACAAGAAAAACATCGAGTAGACAACCTAATTTTACACCTAAAACAACTGGAAAAGAAGAAAAACAAACAAACAAACAAAAAAACCAAAATTAGTAGAAGGAAATAAATCATAAAGATCTGAGAAGAAATAAATGAAAACAAAATGAAAGAAACCATAGTAAAGATTAATAAAACTAAAAACTGTTTCTTAGAAGAGATAAACAAAATTGAAAAACCTTTAGCCAGACTCATCAAGAAAAAGAGAGAAGAATCAAATCAACAAAATTAGAAATGAAAAACAAGAGGTTACAACAGGCAATGCAAAATACAAAGGATTATAAGAGACTATTACGAAAAAGTATATGGCAATAAAATGGATAACCTGGAAGAAATGGACAGATTCTCAGAAAATTTCAATCTTCCAATACTGAACCAGGAAGAAATAGAAATTATGAACAACTCAATTGCAAGCACTGAAGTTGAAGCTGTCATCAAAAATCTCCCAAAAAACGAAAGCCCAGGACCAGATGGCTTCACAGGAGAATTCTATCAAACACTGAGAGAAGAGCTAATGCCTATCCTTCTAAAACTCTTTCAGAAAACTGCAGAGGAAGCATCACTTCCAAACTCATTATATAAGACCACCATCACCCTGATACCAAAACCAGAAAAGACAACACACCAAAAGAAAGCTACAGGCCAATATCACTGATAAACATAGATGCAAAAATCCTCAACAAAATACTGGCAAACAGAATTCAGCAACACATCAAAAAGCTCACACACCATGATCAAGCTGGGTTTATTCCAGGAATGCAAGGATTCTTCAATATACACAAATCAATCAATGTGATACACCATATTAACAAATTGAAAGATTAAAAACTCTTGGAAAAAGGGACATGGAAGGAACCTACCTCAACATAGCAAAGGCAATATATGATAAGCCTACAGCATACATTAATCTCAATGGTGAAAAACTGAAAGCATTCCCCCTAAGCTCAGGAACAAGACAAGGGTATCCACTTTCACCACTATTATTCAATGTAGTTCTGGAAGTCTCAGCTAGAGCAATCAGAGAAGAAAAAGAAATAAAAGTAGATCAGAAAATAAGAGGTAAAGCTTCCACTGTTTGCAGATGACATGATACTGTATATAGAAAACCCTAAAGGTAGTATCAGAAAATTACTAGAGCTAATCAGTGAATTTAGCTAAGCTGCAGGATACAAAATCAATACACAGAAATCACTTGCATTTCTATATAAAAACAATGAAAAATCAGAAAGAGAAAGTAAGGAATGAATCCTATTCGTTATTGCAATAAAAAGAATTAAGTATCTAGGAATAAACTTACCTAAGGAGACAAACTGTACACAGAAAATTATAAGACACTAATGAAAGAAATCAAAGATGACATAAACAGATGGAGATATACTCCATTTTCCTGGGTTGGAAGAATCAATATTGTCAAAATGACTATACTACTAAACACAGTCTATAGATTCAATGTGATCCCTATTAAATTACCAATGGCATTTTTCACAGAACTAGAACAAAAAATTTCACAATTCATATGGAAACACAAAAGACCTTAAATAGTGAAAGCAGTCTTGAGAAAGAAGAATGGAGCTGGAGGAATCAAGCTTCCTGACTTCAGATTATTCTACAAAGCTACAGTCATCAAGCCAGTATGGTACTGGCACAAAAACAGAAATATAGAACAATGGAACAAGATAGAAAGCCCCAAAATAAATCCATGCACCTATGGGTACCTTATTTTTGACAAAGGAGGCAAGAATATACAACGGAGCAAAAACAGCTTCTTCAGTAAGTGGTGCTGGGAAAACTGGACAGCTACATGTAAAAGAATGAAATTAGAACATTTCCTATCACCACACACAAAGATAAACTCAAAATGGATTAAATACCTAAATGTAAGGCCAGAAACTATAAAACTCTTAAAGGACAACACAGGCAGAAGACTCAATCTATGACCCACCTCCTAGAGTAATGGAAATAAAGCAAAAGTAAACAAGTGGGACCTGGTTAAACTTAAAAGCTTTTGCCCAGCAAAGGAAACTATAAGCAAGATGAAAAGACAACTCTCAGAATGGGAGAAAATAATAGCAAATGAAACAAATGACAAAGGATCAATTTCCAAAATATACAAGCAGCTCATACTACTCAATACTAGAAAAACAAACAACCCAATCAAAAAGTGGGAAAAAGACCTAAAACAGGCATTTTTCCAAAGAAGACATACAGATGGTTAAAAAACACATGAAAAGATGCCCAGCATGACTCATTATTATAGAAATGCAAACAAAATCCGCAATGAGATATCACCTCACACCGGTCAGAATGGCCATCCTCAAAAAGTCTACAAACAACAAATGCTGGAGAGAAAAGGGAATGCTCTTGAATTGTTGGTGAGAATGTAAACTGATAATAGCCACAATGGAAGATGGTATGGAGATTTCTTTAAAAACTAGGAATAAAACCCACCATATGACCCAGCAATCCCACTCCTAGGCATATACCCTGAGGAAACCAAAATTGAAAAAAGACACAGGTATGCCATTGTTCATTGCAGCACTGTTTACAATAGCTAGAACATGGAAGCAACCTAGATGTCCATCAATAGATGAATGGATAAAGAAGTAGTACATATACACAATGGAATATTACTCAACCATAAAAAGGAACACATTTGAGCCAGTTCTAATGAGGTGAATGAACCTAGAACCTATTATACAGAGTAAAGTGAGTCAGAAAGAAAAGATAAATACTGCATTCTAATGCATATATATGAAATCTAGAAAAATGGTACTGAAGAATTTATTTACAGGACAAAGATGGAGAAACAGCCATAGAGAACAGACTTATGGATATGGGGCGGGTAGGGGAGAGGGTGAGATGTATGGAAAGTGTAACATGGAAACTTGCATTGCCATATATAAAATAGCCAGCAGGAATTTGCTGTATGGCTCAGGAAACTCAAACAGGGGCTCTGTATCAACCTAGAGGGGTAGGATGGGGTGAGAGATGGGAAAGAGTTTCAAAAAGGAGGGAATATATGTATACCTATGGCTGATTCATGTTGAGGTTTGACAGAAAACAGCAAAATTCTTAAAGCGATTATCCTTCAATAAAAAATAAATTAATTAAAAAAACAGAATTTATTAACCTCTCAATTCATAAGGATGCATAAGAAAAGCTGGTGATATCAAATTAGGTCTCATAGTTTTCTGAGAATATCAGGGATTAATGATCTTCTGTAGCTATGTGATAGAACTGATAAAAACTTTTTTTGATTGCTTAAATATTTAACTTTAGGGTAGTTTTCTCAATTTTCTAGATTTGGAATATCTGAATTTCTGAATCTATTCACTCCCAGACAATATCAAGAGCAAGATATTGTACACATTTCTGTTTTATTTTACATTATAATTTTCTATGCATTAAACCAGAGCACATTTATGCTTCTAGAGAGGAAAAAATGTCTTTTTGTTTTCTTCATTAAGTATTTGTTAGGTTTAGTGCTTGAGCATCAGTGTGGCTCAGCATAGGTTTACTAAACTGATTTCCTACTTGTGGCTTAATTACATGCCATACTGTTATCATTTTACTGTACATAAGCACTATCATCTTATCATATGTACAGCATTTTTTAGTATTTTTAAAACACTATACTTATATGTAAAGGCTTTTCTTTTTTTTTTTTTAAGGAATTTGAATCAACTCCTTATCCTCTTATCACACAACTTTAACTTCTTCAGGAGCTGTACACTGAAAATGGGGGTTTCCTGTTTCTGCCTGTGTACAGGGGAAACTTCAAGTAGAAGGTTATTTTGTATCCAATCATTTGTGTGTCTTCATTATAGGAGGAATAGCATTTTGAAGGGCAGTCTTCCCCATTTTCCTGTGGGAAATGGATGTTGCCCATAATTGAACAATAATCCAGATTAGTGTTCAGATATGATAGCCAAACAACAAAGTTATCATTAAGTTTGATTTAAAATGTGAGATTAATCAAAAATCAGATTAAACTAAATTTTTTGGACTGCCATTTACCTTACAAGAAAGAGAGAGAAAAGTCTTGGAGGCTCGTTTCTAAAGGCCATTTTAAACTCACCATTGTCATGGTTTACTATCGTTACCCTTGTCATTCTTTACTATCATTTACCTTAATAGTCTTCTTTCGCCTTTCCTTTTCTTCCATTAATAAAATTTTAAATGGCATCCTATTATTGCATCAGGTGCACATTTTGATTAAAAGTTTATTATCCCTTGATCAGAAGAAATTTATGTGATAGTATGCTGTTTTTGCAAAGAGTTATAAGCCACTAGTTTGCTCAGTTTCTGCCATGAAGAATCTCAATGATACACAAAATTATCTAAAACTAATTTGATAATTCGTAAGTTTTAGAGTCTCTCCAAATATCTTTGTTCTGAGATTTGTGTGAATTTTTTTTTTTTAACACGGAATAGGCTTTACATACAGAAATGCTCTAAACCTTGCCTTTCACTTTTAAACATATTAAACTGTCATTAAAATGACTCTGCATATTCATTAGGTGTTCTTGATTCCTTTCTAATTCTCTTAAAAGAGTTACTATTTCTGAAAAGAAGAAAAACTTCTTTAAATAAATGCCTTCATTATAATCTCAGAGGCATCAGATGATTTAGATTTTATTGTTTTTCTTTCGGTATAAAAATACACTGTTTTGTTTTGTACCATTGTACTCCTTAAGCATGAATGAACGAAAGACTCAGGCATGTCCAACTCTTTGCAACTCCATAGACTGTAACCCACCAGGCTCCTCTGTACAAGGAATTCTAGAGGCAAGAATACTGGAATGGGTAGCCATTCTCTTCTCCAGGGGATCTTCCCAACCCAGGGAATGAACTCAGGTCTCCTATACTGAATGTGGATTCTTTACCATCTGAGCCACCAGGGAAGCCCATATTACTCAAGAATATGAAACATGAATACATTTAGAAAGTAGAATTAGGCTGAACTACTAAATGTTAAACAGAAACATCTTTTGCTGTAACTTAGGCTGCTTATACTTTTCATTTTTCAAATGTTTTCTTTTCAAAATGATTTTAATTTGAAGAAAAGATACAAAGTGATGAACCTATGTCATAAAAATTTTAATGGAAGTGAAAACATTTATGGAGAATAAATTTTATCAAGATTAGGACTTATGTAGGATTTTGAGAATTTTAAATCATCTAGATCATAAACCTATTAGTGCATATCAAATGCAGAATGCAAACAAATGGCTTAGATTAAAAACAAAAACAAAGGCAGAACATAGGAACACTGGACACCTTCTAGTTCACTTTTTCCTACAGCAGCTGAAGAGACAGCATCCATATAATTTAAAGGCAATTGTATCATGGGAAAAAAAAATATCAAGAACTTTTGATTTTCAAATTCCCTATTTTATACTTTTTCACCCTTATCATGGCATATAAAGTGATATTTAGAGGAACATTTGTGAACCTGCCCCCAATGTTTCTAAGAATATAAAAGTACATAGCATGAAGTTCAGCCATGGAGAAAACTCCTTTTTCTAATTGTTATGCTCTGTCAAATTTGTTAAAGTTCCCCAGTGAGCTGTGCATTGTACTATATATTCACCCACTGAGTATATATTTATCATCTCCTGTATGCTAGGTTCTTTGTTATGTTTCCAAAATTAGATGTTAAACCAGAAAGCAGTTCCATGTCCACTGTTCGTGGACATGGAAATAGACGGAGCATATCCAAGAACATAAAACACTCAGAAGTTGTGTAAAATGGCTCAGCGACCTTGCTCCTGATATTCATACTCTGCCTTTAAAGTAATTTAGGAATCCATTGGACTTAGTAACGCCCTTCTAACAAATTGAATATAGCAAAAATGCTGGTAGACCGCTTCAGAAATTAGGTTATACAAAAACAATGGCTTCCATCCTAGAGTCTCCCTTTCTCCTTCATTCTCTGCCTTGTTTGAATTGCCTGCTCTGAGGAGAGACAGGAGCCATGTTGGGAGAATACTCAGGCTGCACGTGGGGAGGCCCATGTGGCAAGAGACAAGCCTCGTGCCAAAAGCCACGTAAGTGAGTCCAGCCCTAGTTGGGACTTGGATGAGGGCAGCCCAGGCCAACAGCAAGAGTGCAACCTCACGAGAGAACTCGAGAGAGAACTACCCAGCTAGGCTGCTCCCATATTCTTGATCTCAGAAACCAGAGGGCAGTAAATGTTTGTCGTCTCAATTTGCTAACCTTTAAGGTGATATTTTTCTTTTAAATTTAGCAATAGACATCTAATATAGAGAGGATAAGCACTGCTATAGTTCTGAATTTTTAAGGGGGCAGAATCATGCAATGGTCATTTGTAGAAGGATCACAAAATTGGAGGAAACATGCTGTAAAAGATTGAGTCGGCACTGATAAGAAATGTTTGTCCATTCACTCTTGATATGTGTTGTGAGAGTCAGTAATTCTAAATCAAATGAAAGTTTAGCCACTGAAGTTTCAGGGCTTAGAAGATATCTGAAGAAGAAAAGCATGATCCAATACTTTGGGCCACAAAATATCCAATTATGAAAGCTTACTGAGGACATTTAAAAAAAAATCAGTTAACAACAAAAACAAATATAACTATTTGCCCATTACCTTTTTCTGTATGATAAATGTAGATGTGTGAGTGAGTATTTCTTCATCTTGGCATCATCAGATATATTTCTTTTGTAAATAAATGAGTTATGACTGCAACAACTATACAAGGTTGAATCATTTAAAGGGTCTGCAAAATTTATATAACACACTCAGATAAAACCTTTTCAAGATAAAACAGCAAAGCAGGAGAAAGAACGTGCAAGCCAGCATCTGAGACTGGGAGATTTGCAGGCACGCCTACACAGAGTCTTTTCTTAGTCACACAAGATGCACCTCGTCTCTGGATTATGAACCATCAAGATATATGCAAGAAACTGTGGTTTTAGGAGAGTTAACGGAAAAGATTCTAGCAGAGTCTTTTATGCCCCACTAGTCATATAGTCAAACCAAGATAGGAAATCAGTGAAATCAGTGTAGCCATGAATCTATACATCCCTAAACAAGGTAAATAAGCTGGCCCTGGCTGCCACCAGGGGGATTTCATACTTTAGACAATGCATTATATTATAAATTACTAGGTAGTCCATCATCATTGTCATACCCAAAGCCAATACCAGACTTCCAGATGTCCCTGGGGATAAGCATGGATCTGTCCCAGTGTTTCTGTATGGTAACTCTATTTTATATAAAGGGCATTAAACACACAGGCCAAAAACTAAAACAATCTTTTTGTATGCAACATAACATATATACTACCAATATATAGTTATATTAATGCTACATATAATATATTATATAATAAGATAGTATCTGTATAAAACATACTGTTATAAATGGTATAAAATATTCATATATGTATATGTGTGCGAGTCTGAGTGAACTCCAGGAGTTGGTGATGGACAGGGAGGCTTAGCATGCTATGATTCATGGGGTCGCAAAGAGTCGGACACGACTGAGCAACTGAACTGAACTGAGATGTGTGTATATGTCAGTTTTATATATACATATTCATAATAGGCATAATAGGTAATATTACCATGTGACATAAAATCTAGTTTCCTAACAATGACAAAACATGACAAACAAAAACAATAAATAAATACAAATAATTAAACATAAACTGATAGCAATACAATCAGACAAAGTTTTAAAGCTCTGGGATGACATGCTTAAGTTCACAATATTTTAAGCTAGCTGGCTGGAACTAGTTTACAGGCATCTCTGGAGAGGATAGTGTTGTTTTCTTTATCATGTGACCAATTAAATGATTCTCTTTGTCTAAATGTACTCCAGGCTCCTTTTAGAATTATTTTTTCTCGCAATCCTTTGACTTTTTGTTCTAATTTGAATCAATTGCTTTCTAGACCTACTACAGGTCTGCCATTTTCTCATTTTATTCATATTTCTTATTTGGATTCACTATTTGAATTCTTCACATTCCACTATTTCTGCTTCTCCTCCCTTGTTTTGTTTGAATATATTTTCAAGTCATTTCTCAAAAAGGGCTTGTTATATTAAATATTAATATATTGAATATTTAATATAACAACCTTAAATATTCTAGGTTCCTATGTATACAAGGTTTTTGTATACATCCACACATTTTGGATGAAAATGGTATTCTAAGTTCAAATTAATGTTCTCACTGGAAGTGAGACTTTTACTTCATTGTTTTCCAGGCTTCAGTGACTCAACATGTGAGGTGGAACCTCCCTCCCTGATGGTCACTGCCTGCACTGCCTGTACATACTCTGGATTGAGGTGTTTGCTGCTCTTTTCCATCTATTTGAATGTTTCCAGCTTCTTTCTATCTACTGGATTTTATTTTTCTCTAATGAGGCAACACTCATGTACTTGCCATTATGGGCTTAATCCTTTTTGTTTCCTTTAACTGTTTTTTAACAGTGATGTTAAAACTAGTGTAATGTAGAAATATCTTGTGAATCTGCCTTCTTGCTAACATTTTTAACAGATTAAAAAGAAAAAAAAAACACACCATTAGTCTCTGGTCTCAAAATTATTTGACTGTAATTGTGAAGAAAAGATGAATACATTAATAAACACAAATAATTAAGAAACAATAACTACATACAGAAGTAGTCAATAGAAGGAAAATAAATAAATAAGGTAGGGGAGATGGTACCCTTACTTACTGCTTCCTCCCTCAGAAATGTTTTTAAATCAATATCAGTAATCTAATTCCTCTTTCTAGTTACATCAAAATATTGAGGCAAGTCATAAAAGAATGTGCCTTTAACCTCTGTTAAATCACTATAACCTACAATCAAAATAGACTTTAGAATATCTAGAAGCTTAAAGAAATACTGGCAGCAGTGTTTATAATAAATGATACCTTTAAAAAATCCTTGTATCAGCAGAGAAATTTTATAATATAAATTGTTCACTTAACTTTAACTGTTACAGATTTTGGCAGACAGTAAAATTAAATGGTGGATGATTACCAGAATATATTATACTTTCTAAGATACTCCTGGGTTACTAATACATTCCAGGAGAAGAAACTAATTCCCAGATCTTTAGGCTATTGTACAGGATTGTTAAGTACTAATACTTTCTTTTGTAATTGACCAAAAAATAAAGTTGTAAATTACTTTGAGCTGAAAATTTAATATGTGAAATGAAAATATATGTCAGCAGAAATATGCATGGGCACATGGTGGCAATGACTTTCCATTTGCCCCAGATCTCTTTTGGGCTTCCCCAGTGGCTCAGCAGGTAAAGAATCCATCTGCAGTGCAGGAGACACAGAAGAAGTGTGCTTGATCCCTGGGTTGGGAAGATCCTTTGAAGAAGGAAATGGCAATCACTCTAGTATCCTTGCCTGAAAAATACGATGGACAGAGGAGCCTGGCAGGCTACAGTTCAATGGGTCAAAAAGAGTCATATGTGACTGAATGACTAAGCACACACAAAATCTCTTTGACTTTTCTTAAACTATATCCTTACTGAGCTGGCTAAATTGGACACATGATCAGTGTTTCCAGATACTTTTTTATTTCACTCAATTCTATTCCTAGCACTGTTACCCTAATTGTGTCTATCATTTAAAATATACAGTCCTAAGTATTCCCCAAGTTTACAGTCTTCACCAAGAGATGACATAACCTTTAACTCACCCAGTCATGACAAACGGCTTAACATATGGACTGTTTGTGAAAATATTCTCATCTATTAATAAAGCTTGTAGATAACAGTCATTTGAAAATGTCGGCCTGCTGAAATTATAAACACAGTCTTGCCTTCCCTTGGCAATAGCTATAGGAACTGTGTGGGCTTTGCTGGTGGCTCAGATGGTAAAGAACCTGCCTGCAATGTAGGAGACCCAGGTTTGATCCTGGCTCAGGAAAATCCCTTGGAGAATGGAATGCCTACCCACAATCAGACATGACTGAGCAACTAACATAGGGATGGTACATCTTAGAAATGCAAAATCCTATGTTTACAACACTCATTCTTGTCTCAGAAACTTGGCAATATCATGTCCATTGGGACCACCCCCACCTAACCAGAGTTACATTTGAGGAATTTCAGAAAATGAACATGCAGGACAGCTGGGAAGGAGAGCCTGGGAATGAAATAGCTAAAACTACTATTAGATATGCTCTGCTGTGTGCATGAGTGCTGTCACTCAGTCGTGTCCAACCCTTTGCAACACTATGGACTGTAGCCCACCAGGCTCTTCAGTCCATGGGATTTTCCAGGCAAGAGTAGTGGAGTGGGTTACTACTTCCTCTTCCAGGAGATGTTCCAGATCCAGGGATCAAAACTGTGTCTCCTCTGTTTCCTGCAATTGTAGGTGAATTCTTTACCACTGAGTCACCTAGGAAGCCCCTAAGCCCTGCTGTCTAAAGCAACTACTCAACACCTATAGAAAGGAAGATTAATTCATACATTCAACTTCACATGGCTTATGTTCTCTCCAAAGCCAGAGGAAGAAAATCTGAGAGATGCAACACCTCAGTTTATTTTCTAGATTCAGTGACCTTGAGCATCAAATTTAGTTTTACAGATGAGTCTATAAAAGTTTTAGCAGCTCATATCAATAACTGTATAACCAGACTTACCAGGTTGCATATAAAGATCTCTAAAAAAGTAAAATTAACCTGTCTTTACAACTGAGGGCTATTAATAGATGAAATAGATACTTGTAACACTGAAGGGAGGTATTTCATGAGTTTCATAGTTGAACTTTCAGGAGTAGAAGAAAGGAGATCCCTACCATAAATTGGCTACTTTTACAAACATAAACATTACAGTTTATAAAACATTTTATAATAATTCTATTATAAAGAGACTTAATTGTGATATTACCTTGGTGATAAAATCCTAGGCCAAAGCTCCCTAAGAACTGTGCTGTGGAATAAAGGTATGTTTTAGGGGGTTACTGGAGTTCTAATATATTGATGTCCATGGTCCTCAGAAAGACTGGAAAAGACCTAAGACTGCTTATGACCCCAGAGCCTCTGATGCCCTCAGGACTTGAAAAGCCACTTCTCTTTTTCAAGCAGCTATGCAAATGCTATGATTTTATTTATTTATTTTTAATTTATTTATTTTGATTGGAGGCTAATTACTTTACAATACTTAGTGGGTTTTGACATACATTAACATGAATCAGCCATGGGTGTACATGTGTTCCCCATTCTGAGTCTCCCTCCCACCTCCCTCCCCATCCCATCCTTCAGGGTCATCCCAGTGCGTCACCCCCGAGCACCCTGTCTCATGCATTGAACATGGACTGGTGATCTGTTTCACATATGATAATATACATGTTTCAATCCTATTCTCTCAAATCATCTCACCCTCTCCTTCTCCCACAGAGTCCAAAAGACTGTTCTTTACATCTGTGTCTCTTTTGCTGTCTCTCATATAGGGTCATTGTCATCATCTTTCTAAATTCCATATATATGCGTTAGTATACATATTTGGTGTTTTTCTTTCTGACTTACTTCATTCTGTATAATAGGCTCCAGTTTCAAACACCTCATTAGGACTGATTCAAATGCATTCTTCTTAATGGCTGAGTAATATTCCATTGTGTATATGTACCACAGTTTTCTTATCCATTCGTCTTGTCAATGGACATCTAGGTTTCTTCCAGGTCCTGGCTATTGTAAACAGTGCTGCGATGAACATGGGGATACACATGTCTCTTTCAATTCTGGTTTCCTTTGTGTGTATGCCCAGCAGTGGGATTATTGGGTCATATGGCAGTTTTATTTTCAGTTTTTTAAGGAATCTCCACACTGTTCTCCATAGTGGCTGTACTAGTTTGCAGTCCCAACAAAAATGTAAGAGAGTTCCCTTTTCTCCACAGCCTCCCCAGCATTTATTGTTTGTAGACTTTTTGATAGCAGCCATTCTGACTGGCAGACATGGTACCTCATTGTGGTTTTGATTTGCATTTCTCTGATAATGAGTGATATTGAGTATCTTTCATTTGTTTGTTAGTCATCTGTATGTCTTCTTTGGAGAAATCTCTGTTTAGTTCTTTGGCCCATCTTTTGATTGGGTCATTTATTCTTCTGGAATTGAGCTGCAGGAGCTGCTTATATATTTTTGAGATTAATTCTTTGTCAGTTGCTTTTTTTGCTATTATTTTCTCCCATTCTGAAGGCTATCTTTTCACCTTGTTTATAGTTTCCTTCTCTGTGCAAAAGCTTTTAAGTTTAATTAGGTCCCATTTGTTTATTTTTGCTTTTATTTCCATTACTGTGGGAGGTGGGTCATAGAGGATCCTGCTATGATTTATATCAGAGAGTGTTTTGCCTGTGTTTTCCTCTAGGAGTTTTATAGTTTCTGGTCTTATATTTAGATCTTTAATCCATTTTGAGTTTACTTTTGTGTATGGTGTTAGAAAGTGATCGTTTCATTCATTTACAAGTGGTTGACCAGCTTTCCCAGTATCACTTGTTAAAGAGATTGTCTTTTCTCCATTGTATATTCTTGCCTCCTTTGTCAAAGATAAGGTGTCCACAGGTGCATGGATTTATCTCTGGGCTTTCTATTTTGTTCCAGTGATCTATATTTCTGTCTTAGCGCCAGTACCATACTGGCTTCATGACTGTAGCTTTGTAGTATAGTCTGAAGTCATGCAGATTTATTCCTCCAGTTTCATTCTTCTTTCTCAAAATTGCTTTGACTATTTGAGGCTTTTTGTATTTCCATACAAATTGTGAAATTATTTGTTCTACTTCTCTGAAAAATACTGTTGGTGGCTTGATAGAGAGTGCTTTGAATTTCTAGATTGCTTTGGGTAGTGTATTTATTTTCACTATATTGATTCTTCCAAACCATGAACATGGCATATTTCTCCAACTATTGGTGTCATCTTTGATTTCATTCATCAGTGTTTCATAGTTTTCTATATATAGGTCTTTTGTTTCTTTAAGTAGATTTATTCCTAAGTGTTTTATTCTCTTTGTTGCAATAGTGAATGGAATTGTTTCCTTAATTTCTCTTTCTGTTTTCTCATTGTTAGTGTATAGGAATGCAAGGGATTTCTGTGTGTTAATTTTATATCCTACAACTTTACTATATTCATTGATTAGCTCTTGTAATTTTCTGGTGGAGTCTCTAGGGTTTTCTATGTAGAGGATCATGTCATCTGCAAACAGTGCGAGTTTTACTTCTTTTCCAATCTGGTTTCCTTTTATTTCTTTTTTTCCTCTGATTTCTGTGGCTAAAACTTCCAAAACTATGTTGAGTACTAGTGGTGAGAGTGGGCACTCTTGTCTTGTTCTTGATTTTAGGGGAAATGCTTTCAGTTTTTCACCATTGAGTATAATGTTTGCTGTGGGTTTATCATATATAGCTTTTATTATGTTGACGTATGTTCCATCTATGCCTGCTTTATGGAGGGTTTTTTAATCATAAATGGATGTTGAATTTTGTCAATGGCTTTTTCTTTGTCTATTGGGATAATCATATGGGTTTTGTTTTTCAATTTATAAATGTGGTGTATCACAGTTTGATTTGCAAATATTGAATAATTCTTGCATCCCTGGGATAAACCCCACTTGGTCATGATGTATGATCTTTTTAATATGCTGTTGGATTCTGTCTGCCAGAATTTTGTTAAGGATTTTTGCATCTATGTTCATCAGTTATATTGGCCTGTAGTTTTCTTTTTTTGTGGCATCTTTGTCTGGTTTTGGTATTAGGGTGATGTTAGCCTCATAGAATGAGTTTGGAAGTTTACCTTCCTCTGCAATTTTCTGGAAGAGTTTGAGTAGGATAAGCATTAGCTCTTCTCTAAATTTTTGGTAGAATTCAGCTATGAGTCCATCTGTTCCTGGGCTTTTGTTTCCTGGAAGATTTCTGATTACAGTTTCGATTTCCATGCTTGTGATGGGTCTGTTAAGATTTTCTATTTCTTCCTGGTTCAGTTTTGGAAGGTTATTCTTTTCTAAGAATTTGTCCATTCCTTCCAAGTTGTCCATTTTATTGGCATTTAGTGGCTGATAGTAGTCTCTTTTGATCCTTTGTATTTCTGTGTTGCCTGTTGTAATTTCTCCATTTTCATTTCTTATTTTGTTGATTTGATTCTTCTCCTTTTTTTCTTGATGAGTCTGGCTAATGGTTTGTCTATTTTATGTATCTTCTCAAAGAACCAGCTTTTAGCTTTGTTGATTTTGGCTATGGTCTCCTTTGCTTCTTTTACATTTATTTCTGCACTAATTTTTATGATTTCTTTCCTTCTACTAACTCAGGTGTTCTTCATTTCTCTTTTTCTAATTGCTTTAGGTGTAGACTTTTGTTTATTTGATTTTTCTCTTGTTTCTTGAGGTAAACTTGTATTGCTATGAACCTTCCCCTTAGCATTGCTTTTACTGAATCCCATAGGTTGTGGGTTATTGTGTTTTCATTTTCCTTTGTTTCAATGCATATTTTGATTTTTTTAAATTTCTTCTGTGATTAGTTGGTTTTTCAGGAGCATGTTGTTTATCTTCCATATGTCTGTATTTTTAATAGTTTGTTTCCTGTAGCTGACATCTAATCTTACTGCATTGTGATCAGAAAAGATGCCTGGAATGATTTCAATTTTCTTGAATTTACCAAGGCTAGATTTATGGCCCAGGATGTGATCTATCCTGGAGAAGGTTCTGTGTGCACTTGAGAAAAAGGTGAAATTCATTGTTTTGAGGTGAAATGTTCTACAGATATCAATTAGTTCTAACTGTCCATTGTATCATTTAAAGTTTGTGTTTCCTTGCTAATTTTCTGTTTAGTTGATCTTTCCAGAAGTGTAAGTGAGGTATTAAGTCTCCCACTATTATTGTGTTATTGTTAATTTCCCCTTTCATATTTGTTAGCATTTGTCTCACATATTGCAGTGCTTCCATGTTGGGTGCATATATATCTATAATTTTTATATCTTCTTCTTGTATTGATCCTTTGATCACAATGTAGTGCCCTTCTTTGTGTCTTTACACAGCCTTTATTTCACAGTGTATTTTACCTGATATGAGTATTGCTACTCCTGCTTTTTTTGGTCTCCATTTGTGTGAAATATCTTTTTCCAGCCCTTCACTTTCAGTTTGTATGTGTCCCTTGTTTTGAGGTGGGTCTTTTGAAGACAGCATATATAGGGGTCTTGTATTTGTATACATTCATCCAGTCTTTGTCTTTTGGTTGGGGCATTCAACTCATTTACATTTAAGGTAATTATTGATAAGTATGATCCCATTGACATTTATTTGGTTGGTTTGGGTTCAATTTTATACACCTTTTCCGTGTTTCCTGCCTAGAGAAGATCCTTTAGCATTTGTTGACAAGCTGGCTTGTTGTTGCTGAATTCTCTCAGCTTTTGCTTGTCTGTAAAGTTTTTGATTTCTCCTTCATATTTGAATGAGATCCTTGCTGGGTACAGTAATCTGGGTTGTAGGTTTGTCTCTTTCATCATTTCAAGTATGTCCTGCCTTTCCGTTCTGGCCTGAAGAGTTTCTATTGAAAGATCAGCTGTTATCCTTATGGGAATCCCCTTGTGCATTATTTTTTTTTTCCCCTCACTGCTTTTAATATTTGCTCTTTGTGTTTGGTCTTCGTTAATTTGATTAATATGTGCCCTGGGGTATTTCACCTTGGGTTTATCTTTCTTGGGACCCTCTGGGATTCTTGGACTTGGGTGGCTATTTCCTTCCCCTTTTTAGGGAAGTTTTCAACTATTATCTCCTGAAGTATTTTCTCATGCTCTTTCTATTTGTCTTCTTCTTCTGGGATTCCTATGATTCAAATGTTGGGGTGTTTGACATTGTCCCAGAGGTCTCTGAGGTTTTCCTCATTTCTTTTAATTCTTTTATATTTTTCCTCTCTGCTTCATTTATTTCCACCATTCTATCTTCCTCCTCATATATCCTATCTTCTGCTTCAGTTATTCTACCATTGGTTCCCTCCAGAGTGTTTTAATCTCAGTTATTGCACTATTCATTATTGATTGACTCTTTTATTTCTTCTAGGTCCTTGTTAAACATTTCTTGCATCCTCTCAGTCTTAGTCTCCAGACTATCTGTAACTACATCTTGTTTTCAAGATTTTAGATCATTTTTGTCATCATTATTTTGAATTCTTTTTCAGGTAGACTCCCTATCTCCTCCTCTTTTGTTTGGTTTGGTTGGCATTTATCATATTTCTTTACCTGCTGAATATTTCTCTGTCTTTTCATCTTGTTTAGATTGCTGTGTTTGGGGTGGCCTTTCTGTATGCTGGAAATTTGTGGTTCCTCTTTATTGTGGAGGTTCCTCCCTGTGGGTGGTGTTGGGCAAGTGGCTTGTCAAGTTTTCCTGGTTAGGGAAGCTTGCGTCAGTGTTCTCACAGGTGAAGCTGGATTTCTTTTCTCTGGAGTGTGATGAAGTGTCCAGTAGTGAGTTTTGAGGTGTCTATGGGTTTGGTGTGACTTATGGCCGCCTTTATTTTAATACTTAGGGTTATGTTCCTGCATTTTTGGACAATTAGCTTAGTATGTCTTGCTCTGAAACTTGTTGGCTTTTGGGTGAAGCTTGGTTTCAGTGTAGGTATGGAGGCTTTCGGATGAGCTCTTGTTGATTAATGTTCCCTAGAGTCAGGAGTTTTCTGGTGTTCTCAAGTTTTGGATTTAAGTCTCCTGCCTCTAGTTTACAGTCTTATTCTTACAGCAGCCTCAAGACTTCTCCATCCACACCGCACTGATGATAAAACATCTAAGTTAATGGAGAAAGATTCTCCACAGTGAGGGACTCCCAGAGAGGTTTGTAGAGTTACAAGGAGAAGAGATGAGGAAGGAAAGAGATAGAGGTAACCAGGAGGAGAAGAGGGGGAATCAAAAGGGGAGAGAGCTATCTAGCCAGTAATCAATTCCCTATGTGTTCTCCACAGTCTGGAACACCCAAAGAGGTTCATAGAGTTACACAGAGAAAAGAAGAGGGAGGAAGGAGACAGAGGTGACCAGGAGGGAAAGAGGGGGAGTCAAAAGGAGAGAGACACATCTAGCCAGTAATCAGTTCCCTAAGTGTTCTCCACAGCCCAGAATACACAAAGAGATTCACAGAGCTGGGTAGAGAAGAGAAGGGGGAGGGAAAAGATAGAGGTGACCTGGGGGAGAAAAAGGAGAGTCAAAAGGGGGAGAGGGCAATCAAGCCAGTAATCACACTCTTAAGTAAAAATGGGTACTGAATATTGGATTCTTAAAGGTAAAAAATTGATAACAAATACCAAAAAGCAAAGATTAAAAATATAGAGTAGAGGTTCAGTTCAGTTCAGTTCAGTCACTCAGTCATGTCCAGCTCTTTGCGACCCCATGAATCACAGCAAGCCAGGCCTCGCTGTCCATCACCAACACCCGGAGTTTACTCAGATTCATGTCCATCGAGTCAGTGATGCCATCCAGCCATCTCATCCTCTGTTGTCCCCTTCTCCTCTTGCCCTCAATCCCTCCCAGCATCAAAGTCTTTTCCAATGAGTCAACTCTTTGCATGAGGTGACCAAAGTACTGGAGTTTCAGCTTTAGCATCATTCCTTCCAAAGAAATCCCAGGTCTGATCTCCTTCAGAATCGACTGGTTGGATCTCCTTGCAGTCCAAGGGACTCTCAAGAGTCTTCTCCAACATCACAGTTCAAAAGCATCAATTCTTCGGCACTCAGCCTTCTTCACAGTCCAACTCTCACTCTCAAAAATGCAATATTAAAAAAAAATCACAAAAATTATAGAAAATTTATATGAAATTTGCTTTAAAATTAGGGTCTTTTTTTGAAAGGTAATAATAGGTTATAAAAATGAAAATTAAAGGAGTGATAAAGAATGTAAAAATTAAAAATTTTAAAAATGATTATAGTAAAATATATCTAGGAATTTCTTTGGAGCTGTTGAGGGCAGTGTGGGGTCAGTTCAGTTTCAGATATTTCCTTGTTCCAATTTATACTTCTTCTCAAGGTCTATAGGCCCCTTCCAGTGTAGTCGGTGCTTACTACAGGGTTTTCATCTGTTGCACCTGTCATTTCCAAAGTGATTCCCTCTTCTTTGTTTATTCTGGCTTCCTCTGTTTGCAAGTCTCTTCAGTGTCTAATTTCCACCCTGACACAAGGAGGTGAAGATGATCACTTATTTAGGCTCACTTGTTCAGTTGTGCTGTGGGGAGGAAGGAACACTGCAAACAAATATCACTGGCATGTGTGAGGAGTGCTTGCAGTGTCTGGGCCACAGTGGGTTTACCCTTGCTTACAGAGTGTGTGCTTTCCTGGTCTATACTGCTCAGGCTCCAGGTCGCTCTGCAGGGGAACTGTCGAAAATGGGTCCTGGGTTGTGTGCACTTCCCAGGTCTAAGTCATTCAGGTTCAGATTCTTGGGTACTCCACAAAGGCACCCACTGGGTTGGGCCTGAGTTTTGTGCCCCTCCCAGGTCCAAGTAGCTCAGACGACCAGGTGCTTGGGGAGCACACTCTCCCCAGGTGGGTGGTGTGTCTTATCACCTCCCCACCCCAGCTGCTCAGTTTCCTGGGTGCACAGCAGGAGTGCTGAACAGGTGTGCTGTGTGTCTCCTCTAGGGAGCTGATCTTCGGCTGTAGGCCTCCTGGCAGATGTCAACCATCCAGGATCCCAGGAAGACTTGGTTAGCAACCATAAGCCTGCTCGCAATTCTGTAGAGGATGCTGTATCTTGGGCAGTGATTGCCCCTTGCCTTCTGGCTCTGACTGTCGCCCGTCTGCCTCTCTGCCTCCTGTGGGGGGTGGGTGGATCCGTAGCTGGCTAGCTCTCCTCTGGTATTCGCTCAGTCCTTCTTTCTGTGAGTGGGCCTAGCAGTGCTTTAGGTTAGAGCTTTTCATGGGAAAATTCTCTCTCTCTCTCTCTTTATTTTTCTCTCTCTGGCTATCCCATAGTTTGGGTTATTATCTCATGTTAGCTCCTTCAGATTATCCTCACACATTCAGCACAGTCCTTACCCTAAGCAACATAGCTGGCATCTACTTGTCAGCCCCCACTTGCTGGTGGTGGACTGAGCCTCTGGGCTACTTCTCATGGGATTTGTGGTTAGGCACATTATCTGTGGGTTGTTTTTTTTTTTTTTTTTCCCCACTCCCAGTTATGTTGCTCTCTGAGATTCCAAAACTCCCCACAGACCCACTGGTGAGAGGGTGTTTGGAAACTTCCTGGTTCCTCCTTCACAACTCCCTCCCTGAGATGGGTCTCCATTCCTAACTAACTCTTTTGTCTCTCTTTTTATCTTTTATATTTTGTCCTACCTCCTTTTGAAGACAATGGGCTGCTTTTCTGGGTGCCTGGTGTCCTCCAGGTGTTTCGTGGAATTTGCTCAGCGTTCAAATGATCTTTCAATGAATTTGTGGGGGAGAAAGTGGTCTCCCCATCCTATTCCTCCACCATCTTCAATGCTATGATTTTAGAAGGCACTAGTCTGCTCTATTACAAAGAATGTCTAGTACAGTGTAACTTAAAATGAATGAAGTCAAAGTTCCCATCCCTTTAGATTTCAAACACAATGATATAGTTTGGTACAGTATTACAGTATTTGAATAATAACATAATAGGATTACAGGCCTGTTAATATCTTGTCATTGTTGTTAAAGAAAGAAAGAAAAAAAAAAAGAAACCACTGAATGGTCCTTTTTTCTACTTTTCACACGATTTCATAGATACCTGTATGTTTATTTTGCCACTATCTTGGTTATAGAATCACATTCACATCATAAACTCCAAGGCACATCGTTTCTGAATGATACTTAGATTTAAAGTGGTGTCATAATATCTCATTTAATAAAACTACAGGGCATAAAGCATTCTTTTATGCTTATTTTTCAACTTTTCTAAGCCATCTGAAAGAAACGGGTTTGGAAACAAGCTGATGAAAGGCAGTGCTCTAGTTTGGGTGACATGGGGGGAAGCATTTCTGTTGTCCCAATACAGATAATGACCAACCATGTTGATAAAATTAATTTCCCTTCTCTGGGTCCTTTCACTCCCTTGTTGATTCTATTCACCTCCTCCCCTCACCACTCCCACTTCCCTTAGCTCACAGATTCCAAAGCCTTTTTTTTTGTGTGCTGAGAAATCTGCCAGTATGAGAATCTAACCATGAGGCAGAATCTGTCTCCATAACAGCTCAGAGGCAGTACTTGCCCTTCTCTTCCTTGCTGATCACCGATGTGTTGACATTTGATTTAAATTCTGTTCATATGATGTGTCTGCTCAGGAAGTTGATTAAGGGACAGTGAAGCAAAAGCAGGCATTAGCTCTGGATTTATTCCAGTGGTAGAAGTATCTAGAATATGGTGGCAAATGAAAGTATCATTTGTGGGGTCCAGTGTCATCATGGGGTGATGCCAGCAATGGCATTAGATGTTCACTGAGGTCTGGAATGGCAGCTCAAAGAAAGCTTCCTTGGGAATGACCAACTGGTTCCTATATGCAGCATCCCTTGCAATCTGTCTGTTTACTTATTCTCTAGCCTTCCTGTGCTTGTGTGTTTGTTTATAGTTAGATTCTGTTGTTTGCAGTCTAGAACTGAAACTGAGACTTCATTTCTAAACCTCTTACATGTAAGTTATTTTACTTCCTATCTATTCCTGACACATAAAGGCCCATAAAATAAATCTGAGTTCATTTTTTTTACAGAGTATGTGAAAATAGGATCAGAAAGAAAGGTGTGATCTAATTCTCTTACTAGATAATGTCTTATTTGCCTGGAGAACATGCATCTGATAATAGGAGTTCTAGGGTTTAAGAAGATACAAGAACTTTACAACATCTTTGCATGGTGAATATCCACACAGCAGGTCCAGATTCTTCACTTCCTCTCCAACAACTCCTTCCCTTTAACTCATGCCAATTAATTTCCTCTGTTTATAATATATCCTGCATTTAGTATCAGCTTCACAGCTTCCTATTTTACATTTTCCAGATTTGGGAATGTGTCAGCCCCTTTTAATGATTTTCAGAAATCTACCTTTAAGTCTTCTACATCATTTCCTTCCTTGACAATAAAATTTCTTCCAATGTGTCAGAATGTATTATTTTTATTAATAAGGATGCTACTAATAGTGACACTTTAGATTATGCCATGTACCTTTCTTAGTATCTAACTGTATCTAAAAGGTCATACTAGCCTTTGCATTACCCAGTACACATAGGAGATTTCAGTTTTTATGGCACTTTATTTTTTTTTTTACAAGTTTGTATTTCCAATAACTTAAAATGGCAAGATAAGGAAGTACCCTCAGCCTCTTCCACTAGACCTGGGTTCTATTTAAAGTCAAGTCTCTTTGGACAGAAAACAGCTTTTTCATTCAGAAGCTCTAGAGGCTGCTTTCTTCAATTCACAATCTTAGTTCAAAATCCTGCAGCAACAGAAGCATTTGTAAGACCAGGGGACCTCACTCTTCTTTAAAGAAGTTAAACTGTAGTTTAACTTCTGATGTTGGCATCACCAACAAGAAGACACTGGTTACCAAGATTGTCCAAGTGATCTGTGGACAGAAGTGACTTATTCATGTTCTCTGACTAACTGTGTTAAAGGGTGTCAAATTGGGGCTGAAGTCAAAAGTAAGAAAGTACATAATTCAGAGACCTGTCTCAGACTGCTACTGTGGGAAGCACTTTGCCGGCAAATGTTTCTGAATTCAAAGGCCCAGCGGCTAACCTTTACAGGGATTTGCTGGAACTATTAGTGAAGTTAGGTTCAGTGGGATCTTTCAAAAGACACAGTTCAAAGATGGTTCTGGTAAGTAATTGAGTACACAAAAGTCACGATCCCTTGTTCAAAAGCTTGCTGCTGCTGCTGCTGATGCTAAGTCACTGCAGTCATGTTTGACTCTGTGTGATCCCATAGACAGAAGCCCACCAGGCTCCCCCATCCCTGGGATTCTCCAGGCAAGAATACTGGAGTGGGTTGCCATTTCCTTCTCCAATGCATGAAAGTGAAAATTGAAAGTGAAGTCTCTCAGTCGTGTCCAACTCTTAGCGAGTCCATGAACTGCAGCCCACCAGGTTCCTCTGTCCATGGGATTCTCCAGGCAAGAGTACTGGAGTGGGGTGCCATCGCCTTCTCCCAAAAGCTTGCTAAAGAACCTTTTAAGAATCTGACCCCAAGTTCTCTGAAAATACCTAATATATGACTCTGGACAGTAACCAATGACTTCCCTGATTTTTTCTCTGCTCCAGCCTTTGACAAAGTCCACTGCTTTTGAGTTTTGCTTTTTCCCACAAATTGAGATAACTTGTTCCCTTGCTTAACTGTAGTAGAATGTATCATAGTATATCATCTTGTAGTGAATTTTAAATTTCAAATTGGGAGAAGAACTTGGGTGCTTTTACATTTCCAATAGGGAAATATAAAAATAAATAGTGTGGTACCTGTCTTTAAGGATGTTACAATCTAGTGGGAGCAACTTGTATGTAAATGGCTGATTATGATACAAGGCAACGTGAAATAAGCATTAACTAGAGGACAAGCTCATCCATGGTAACACAGATAATGGAGCAATTAATTCTAACTGAAAGGGAACGAGAAGCTCCTGTGCAAAGGTGGTGGCATTTGAGAAAGTTACACAGAATAATTATAAGTTTTGAGGGGCGACAGAGGAGAAAAAAGTGTTTCACTGCTAGAACAGAATTGGCATAAGCATATAGGTTCAATTCAAGAGTTTTTTGTTCTGTTTTGTTTTAATCTACCACCTGCAAGACACTATATCGTAGGCTCGGGGAAAGATGCACAGAGAAATGACACAAGTTTTGTTTTCTTCTATACTTTAACTTCTGTTTAGAGAGAAAAGTCATTTCTGTATGAATATATTTGAAGAATTCATAACATATGGCTGATTGGAACAATGTAACTGAGTTGGAAGTCCTTTAAAATCTATAGCACATGAGATCAAGACCAGCACTTTTCTCAGAGGAAAGAAAGAAAGATTTCTAGGGGACATGGAGGTATGAGCTGTTTCTTAAAAGGAGGATAAAATTTAACATGATAAATAAGGGATACGGATATTCAAAATGACAGGTATGGCATGAACAAGATCTAAAGGCGGAAATAATCCTGGCATGCCCATGTGATTGTGGAAGCACCAATCTAAAGTACAAGGTGATTTTGGCCCAATCTAGGAAGATAAAAAAATAGAAATTCATGTTTAGGTAAATTCATTGTCTGAAAAATTCAGGCAGACAAATTAAGTGAGCAAAGCAGTCTGAGCACATGATGAAAGATAGTAAAGAATACTATGGCTCAGTTTCATCCAAAGGAAAGACACCACTAGGCTCTAGCCATTATCTAGAGCCATCATCATTCCTGTAGTAAACTCTGCTCTAATGTTGCCAGACCCTCCCATTTGTTACAATGTGTCATTAAATTGGAACTATATGTATATATATATAAATTAGAAATATATAAATATATATTCATAAATAATTTTATAAAATCTGTAGCCTTCCAGGATCCTCTGTCCTTGGGATTTCCCAGGCAAGAATACTGGAATGGGTAGCCATTTCCTTCTCCAGGGACTCTTCTGACCCAGGGATTGTTCCTGCATCTCTTGCACTGGCAGGTGGTCTCCTGTGTTGTAGGTAGATTCTTTACCAACGGGGCTACCATGGAGGACATATACATACATGAAGTGGAGTGAAGTGAAGTCGCTCAGTCGTGTCCGACTCTTTGCGACCCCATGGACTGTAGCCTATCAGGCTCCTCCGTCTATGGGATTTTCCAGGCAAGAGTGCTGGAGTGGATTGCCATTTTATATATGTGTTGTGTGCGTGTGTGTATGAATTAGAATATAGATAATAGAATATATATATATATAAACTAGAAAACAAAATTTTGTTGGTCAAAACCTACTTAGACATGTAAGAATTCCCTGCGTCACATCTAGTATGTGGCCCATTGCTTTTTAAACTCTGCCCAACTATAGAGGGTAAAGACTGCTGGAACTAAAGCTTTTGCATTATATTCGATGGCCATTTAAGGTTACAGAACATAGATGCAACATAAGGAAAGTAGCATGTTTTAACTAGGCACCAACAATGCAGGTTATTTGTATATGAAAACTATTAAAGGAAAGGGAATTGATAAGAATTACTGACTGCTATTAAAGTTTTTTAAATGTTTTTCTAGATAAATTCATTTTAGAAGTCTATCTGTTGTTTAAACAGGTAACAAGAAAAGTTTACAACAAAAATTTGGAAATATTTATTGGCTCTGATTTCTTTTCAACTGTCTCATTTGCCTTTAAGAAGAAAAACTACAGCTATAAGATTCTTTTCCATTCTAATAGGGAAAGGATTCAAGTTGGGCCTGAAGCAGTACTTGATAAGTGACTCTTTATTTGCCAGCACTATGAGGTGCCAATGTGGGATGCCACCATGAGGTCTTGGTCAGGTTCATTTGTGTGCCTGTTGTGTCTGAGTCCATGAGCCTGGCTGACTTTGAAACGAAGTGGGGTTTGAGTGTTTACAAGAGATGCTTTGGGTCTAGTCAGTTTTTGAATTGATAGTTCATAAGTCACTCACAAAAATATTATGTTAATACACTCTTGGTTTAGGTTTTTCCCCAACCTAGTATGAAAGTATTTAAATTGATGTTATAAACATAACTTCTAAGCTTTCACACTGCAAGCCTTCACAGAAGGCTTGTTATTTAACAAAAAAGCTCGTACTTTCTCTCCCCTCTCAGGAATTCCTGACAGGTAGAGGAGCTTAGTAACAGGGCAGAATGGGGTAGAATAAAATATTTCTCTTGAAGATTACAATATTCCACCTCTGTCTGAATGAAATGCAACTTCCAGATGTTGCCTATGTTTCACTGAAAACCAACTGCTAGATTTTATGAACAATGCAAATTCCTAAAATGTAACAGGGCTTTCTAATGCTGAGAAAACATTTAGAAGAGCATCAAATCTTGAAAATGTGCTAATGAGCTACAAAGTCTGATTAAAGCAAAGGTACAATGTTCCAAAAACATGTTTTGTGATTTAGATAAGTATGGCTTAGGTTTCATCATAGATGTGAGCACTTTAAAGACAGAATGTGCAAAGATAAGAAAGTCTCAGTAATAAAAACAATTCACAATAGCTCCTTATTAAGTTATTTTCAGTAGAAAGTGTTAAGATCTGAGAACTGTATAAAAAAGGAAAGAAAGGAAAAGCAGGCCACATATGCAAACCATTTACTCACTAAAAGATGAACTATTAAGGCTTCATAACATAAAACATGACATTTCAAATTATTTAATTTGATGATTATTTATAAATAATAAGCCCAAGTTATGAGCAGATGTGAACAAAGATGAACATCTTCTGTTACGTAATTGTGGAGGATAGAATAGTTGGAAGTATTCTTCATAGACAATATCCCTCTGGGATAGAAAATCCTAACATATTTCAGCTTTAGTTAAGATCAAACTGATCTAATTAGCATTTTCATCTAATTTATTGCTCAGAATTCCCTTCAGTGAGGCATGCTTTTGATAAATTTCAAGGAATGCTGTTTTCAGAAAAGTTTGAAATTAGACATATAAAACCAAAATGAGAAGCTTTTTAAGATAAGCCAAAATTATCTTAAAAACTAAAATGACAAAATTGGAAAGTCATAAACTATATTGTTATGTTAATAAGAAGATATGACTTACACAGAATAACTCAGGATTATTCTATATTTATCATATTTGGGGCACAGGGCATAATTTACCTGGAGAATTTCAATTAAAGTTACACACAACTAATTAGAGAAAAAAGGATTTCTCACTCTTTTGACTGAATGATAATGCTGCCATGTTGGTTAGTTATCTTGTAAGGTCATTATAAATCATAGAGGTATTGAAAAAAATATAATTAAATGTGCGAATAACTTTGTTTCATTTTTATCTTCTGATTTCAGATGATAAAAATTGATTATGAATGAGTGTTCCCACAACACATTTCACACTCTGGAGACTAGAATTTCACTTCCACTTCTTTGCATATGCAGATATGGACTCTATACTATGGAGAATGAAACTATAAATTTAGTACCTCAGACAGGCATTGTGAATATACGAATGTGTTCACAACACATTATCAATATGGTTACAAAACAGAAGCAAGATGTAGACACAATCTTGGTAGACTTTATCTGATTAATTTCCTATATGGCATTTTTCACTTGACTGAAAAGGAAACCACTGATGCATTCTTCTTTTTACTTACAATTCTATTCCCAGAAGGTAGAAAAAAAAATCATATAATGCTGTACTTGATTTTGACCAATAAGAATGAACCAGTTAAATTTAATTTTAGGGAAGAGATGCTGAACTACTCTAACACAATTATATCCTTAAGCACACCTCATTGATAAAGCAACTACCGTGTACCCTATTTGTGACACCAGGGACTTTTGAGGAATTAGTATTAGAAATATCATTATCAAGGGTTGCAAATACACCTCCTTCCTCTTTCTTTAGTATATCTTAAGCGTTTCATTGCTTTAGAAATATTTTCAAAGACATAATGAGAAAACTATCCATCAAGATTCATTAATGATTTCTCTATCAACATGCTAGAAAAAGAGCAACACTAATCCTCAGTTTCCTACAGGCTTTACTAAGCTTACCTTGTGGTACAGTTCTTCAGAACTATCCCTAGTGAAGGTTAAGAAAAGTTTATGTTTGTTAAGTATTATCAAGGAGCAGCTTCCTCTTTTCCCAAATCACCCATCTTCATTCCTTATACTGCTTTCACAAAATAAGTATGTACATACACATTTAATACATCCTATATTTAACATGAACAAAATTCTCTAGGGAGAATCAATGATTTAAGTAAAGAATTTCAAATATTTTAGGAATCATGGGTCCATGATCACCTCATGCTATGAAGTAATTAATAAAAAAAAATTCAACCTGAGGTTTTCACAGATCCTAAGGGATTTTTTGCAAGTAAAACTACTGCCATCATGACATAAAAATAGTTGGTTGTCCTCATTCAAATTGCACCCATTGTTTCTGAATTCATATGAATTCAAATGCTTCTTTGAAGTTTCTGTAAGTTTCTTAACGTTGTTAAAATAAGAATGCCATTTAACGTGTGCTTCAGAAACTAAGCATTTACTTGCTGATTTCAGAAAATATTAACTTGGGTGCCACAACCAAAACAAAATCTTGGATTCATATTTCTTAAGTAATCACAGATTATGTGAAAGAACAAAATGGTGTTTTGCAGAGAATGGGAAATAAGGCAGAAAGCATTTCTCTGGAGACATAGGACAAGTTTGCTCTGCTTAAGCAAAGTAAATAAAAACCTGGGGCACCAATCATACAGCTAAAAGAGGGCTTGGAAACTATAACATACTTATCACATCTGCCAAATTATATCTCCTAATAGCTCTAACATTAATACATATTCATACATGGCTAAAGTCTGTGAGTAATTTATAGAATGCATATATTTATAAAAAGTTCTTTTTCTCTGATGAATATATTTATTCCCCAGAGATAAATTTAAAGTCACATGACCATAGGATTTAAGCACCTATCAGATAACAGCAATCTATTTCAAAGCAAAGTGCACAGACTCAGATTTTCTTTCCATATGTAAGAATATTTGGTAGCTATGTAGACACAAATATTAGGAAAAGAGCCACTGTTATTAAGGACAAGACTTACCAGTGCTTGTCAGCAAGTTCACATTTCTCATCACACCTTCTGTGTAAGCCCCTGGCTCGTAACTGTCCATTTCACCTGTGACAATGTGAGCAACTCTTGCTGCCCGTCCTCTGATAGCACCTGCAGCTCGGTCTAGATTATCAGCATCCTGGTCTCTCAAGGCTATGATACATTTGTTGACATCTTCTAAGATATGGCTCTCTGTAAGTAAACAGATCAAATTAGTTTAGTGGGTTTGTTTCTTTCTTTTTTTTTTTAATCACACAAATCTAGCATACTGTGTGTGCGTGCGTGCCATGTCACTTCAATTTTGTCCAACTCTGTGTGACCCTATGGACTGTAGCTTGCCAGGCTCTTTTGTCCATGGGATTCTCCTGGCAAGAATATTAGGGCATTGCCATGCCCTCCTCCAGGGGATCTTCCCAAGGACCTGAACCCATGTCTCTTAAGTCTCCTGCACTGACAGGAGCACTCCTTCCCACTAGCGCCAATACTGTAATTTTGTTAATTTCTGGTTGCACACAGGTACACATTGGGAATGAAGAGCACTGACAACTAAGAAGAAAAAATGCAGACAATTCTGCTTATACCTTTTTAAAATAGCACAACTTGTAAATTCAAAACTTTGCATTTTTATCAGCAATTCTTATAGATTGCAACTGATTTTAGATTCTGATTCCAATAGATTAGATTTTAGATTTGAATGGTTTATAAATGGAAATTAAGGGAAAATTCTATATTAAAGCAAAATAAAATGTATAATGATGGAGCACAATTCTAATAAAAGCAATACTATGTAGATTATGAAACTATACTAAATATAGAGAAAGATAAAACTACAGCATTCCATTCAACTAATATTCATTGATGTGAGCTATTTAATACAACTATAGAAATCTTGTAAATTAGGAAATGATGAAAACTGTGAGATATATAAATTTTATATTGTAAAGCAGCACCCTCACTACAACTGTGAAAAGACTCATATATAAAGAGTGCTTTACAAAGATTGACTGACTTGAAGAAAATGAATCCCAGAGAAACTTGCTCACTCTAAAGAGTAGCTCCAGACCTCTTTCTCTCCTTCCTTCTTTGCATGATTAGTGCATGAAGAAAGCAGGGAGTTATTAGTATAGTATACCAATGTGGTTTTCTTTTTCCCATAAAATGATTAATGCTCCCAGACAAAACTAATGAGTGGAGCTGAGTAAACATGTGGAATATCAACAAGCACGGGCAATGATATTTCTAAGAAATTTAAAGGATATTAAAAGAAAGGTTTCTGTCTTTATTAAATGAATCCCCACCCAAAATACTTTAAGCCTCTATTACTTCAAAACATGCACAGAAAATAACTACAACAAAAAAGGCCTCAGTAATTTCCAGAACATATTGTTAACTTTCTCACTTTCTCTCTCTCCTCTCTGGACTTGTCGATTTTCTGCAGATAGGCTATACAAAACAGGCATTCATAAAGCTATTTCTTTGCAGAGTCACACCTTCCTCTTATTGTGCAAAGCATAAAATTCAAGCTATCAAAGAATATGGTCCCCAGTGAACTTCTAAGACTTAATGTCTACTCTTCCTCTGCATGCCTCTTATGCTTCAGTTATATTTATTTTATAATTTTCCAAACCTGCCATAATTTTTCAAGCCTCTGTGCCAGTGAGCATACTAGAACCTTGACCAAGACTGCTCTTTTGGGTTATGTGTTTGTGTGTGTAGGCTTTTCCAACTAGCAACTCTGTACACCAATGGGGTGATCTGGAAGTTAACTCAGTTCCAACACTATCTACCTGGAGATGTGTTCTTCTAGGTGGCTCAGACAGTAAAGAATCTGTCTGCAAAGCAGGAGGCCCAGGTTCAATCCCTAGGTCCAGAAGATGCCCTGGAGAAGGGAATGACAATCCACTCCAATATTCTTGCCTAGAGAATTCCATGGACAGAGGAGCCTGGCATATAGGAGTGCTAGAGCCCTTGGAGTCACAAAGAGTTGGACACGACTGAGCAACTAACACAGACACACACACACACACACACACATATCTGGAGATAACATCAGATTCCACAGATTAAGAGTTTAGTCTCACAAGACTACCACTTTCCACCCCTACTACAGACACCAATCATAAGCCAAGATTTTTACCTGTGCTTCTGAGTAACTGCTACAAACTAAAGGTTCCCATGACCCCCTCCTCAGACTTTAGACACCCATCCAAGTTGAGGTTGTTACATGTATTTCTGACCAACTGGCTATAAATCAGAGGTTCCCACAACCTCCTTTTCAGGCATGACTAATTTACTAGAGTAGCTCAAAAAACTCAGAGAAACATTTTACTGACTAGATGTAACTTTTATAACTCAGGAATGGCTAGATGGAAGAGAAGCAGAGAGTAAGGATAGAGAAAGACACAGAGTTTCCATGCCCTCTCCAGGCACGTCACTTTCCTCAAATTTCCAAGGGTTCACCAACTGGGAAGCTCTCTAAACCCCATCATTTGGGGATTTTATGGAGGCTCTATTTCATAGGCTCAATTGATTAAATCATTAGCCATTGGAAATCAATTCAGCCCTCCAGCCCTTTTACCCTTCCCAGAACTAAAGAGGAGGAACTGAAACCCTCTAATCACACGGTTGGTTACCCTGTCACTCAGCCTCCATCCTTGGGGGGTTCCTCAAAGTAACTTCATTAACATAACTAAAGACACCTTTATTGTTCTTGTCACTTGTGCATTCCAAGGGTTTTTGGAGCTTTGTGTCAGAAAAAGGAAAATACCAAATCAGTCAGCTCAGTCTCTACATCCTGTCCAACTCTTTGTGACCCCATGGACTATAGTACGCCAGGTCTCCCTGTCCATCACCAACTCCTGGAGTTTACTCAAACTCATATACATTGAGTTAGTGATGCCATCCAACCATCTAATCCTCTGTCATCCCCTCCTCCTCTTGCCTTCAATTTTTCCCGGAATCGGGGTCTTTTCCAGTGAGATGGTTCTTCACATCAGGTGGCCAAAATACTGGAGTTTCAGCTTCAGCATCAGTCCTTCCAATGAATATTCAGGATTGATTTCCTTTAGGATGGACTGGTTGGAACTTCTTCCTGTCCAAAGGATTCTAAAGAGTCTTCATGAACACCACAGTTCAAAAACATTGATTCTTTGGTGCTCAGGTTTTTATACAGTCCAACTCCCACATCCATACTTGACTACCGGAAAAACCATAGCTTTGACTAAATGGTCTTTTGTTGGCAAAGTAACGTCTCTGCTTTTTAATAAGCTGTCTAGGTTGGTCATAACTTTTCTTAAAGGAGTGAGGTCTTTTAATCTCATGGCTGCAATCACCATCTGCAGTGATTTTGGAGCCCCCCAAAATAAAGTCTGTCACAGTTTCCACTGCTTCCCCATCTATTTGCCATGAATGATGGGACCAGATGCCATGATCTTAGTTTTCTGAATATTGAGTTTTAAGCCAACATTTTCACTCTCTTCTTTTACTTTCATCAAGAGGCTATTTAGTTCTTCACTTTCTGCCATAAGGGTGGTGTCATATACATATCTGAGGTTATTGATATTTCTCCCAGAAATCTTGATTTCAGCTTGTGTTTCATCCAGCCCAACATTTTGCATGATGTACTCTTCATATAAGTTAAATAAGCAGGGTGACAATATACAGCCTTGAGGTACTCCTTTCCTGATTTGACCAGTCTGTTTTTCCATGTCCAGTTCTAACTGTTAATTCCTGGACTGCATACAGATTTCTAGGAGTCAGGCAGATCGTCTTGTATTCCCATCTCTTGGAGAATTTTCCACCAAATGTTGTGTTCTACACAGTCAAAGGCTTTGGCATAGTCAGTAAAGCAGAAGTAGATGTTTTTCTGGAACTATCTTGCTTTTATGATGATCCAAAGGATTTTGGCAATTTGATCTCTGGTTCCTCTGCCTTTATTCAATCCAGCTTGAACATCTGGAAATTCACAGTTCACGTACTATTGAAGCCTGACTTGGAGAATTTTGAGACTTACTTTGCTAGCATGTGAGATGCGTCCAATTGTGCAGTAATTTGAGCATCATTGGCATTGCCTTTCTTTGGGATTGGAATGAAAACTGACGTTTTCCAGTCCTGTGGCCACTGCTGAGTTTTCCAGATTTGCTGGCATATTGAGTGCAGCACTTTAACAGCATTATCTTTTAGGGTTCGAAATAGCTCAACTGGAATTCCATCACCTCCACTAGCCTAGTTCCTGGTGATGCTTCCTAAGGCAGATTTGACTTCACATTCCAGGATGTCTGTCTCTAGGTGAGTGATCACACCATCATGATTATCTGGGTCATGAAGATCTTTTTTGTATAGTTCTTCCGTGTATTTTTTCCACCTGTTCCTAACAACTTCTGCTCCTTAGGTCCATATAATTTCTGTCCTTTATTTGCCCATCTCCGCATGAAAACTTTCCTTGTTATCTCTAAATCTTGAAGAGATCTCTAGTCTTTCCCATTCTGTTGTTTTCCTCTATTTCTTTGGACTGATCACTGAGGAAGGCTTTCTTATCTCTTCCTGCTATTCTTTGGAACTCTGCATTTAAATGGTTATATCTTTCCTTTTCTCCTTTGCCTTTTGCTTCTCTTCTTTTCATAGTTGTTTACAAAGCTTCCTCAGACAACCATTTGCTGTCTTGCATTTCTTTTTCTTAGGGATGGTCTTGATCACTACCTACTGTACAATGTCATGAACCTTAGTCATTAGTTCTTCAGGCACTCTATCAGACCTAATCCCTTGAATCTATTTGTCACTTCCACTGCATAGTCATAAGGGATTTGATTTAGGTCATACCTGAATGGTCTACTAGTTTTCCCTACTTTCCTCAATTTAAGTCTGAATTTGCCAATAAGGAGTTCATGATCTGAGCCACAGTCAGCTCCTGGTCTTTTTTTGCTGATTGTATAAAACTTCTCCATCTTTGGCTGCAAAGAATACGATCAATCTGATTTCGGTATTGACCATCTGGTGATGTCCTTGTGTAGAGTCTTCTCTTGTGTTATTGGAAGAGGGTATTTGTTATGACCTGTGCCTTCTTTTGGCACAACTCTATTAGCCTTTGCCCTGCTTCATTCTGTACTCCAAGGAGAAATTTGCCCATTACTCCAGGTATTTCTCGACTTCCTACTTTTGTATTCTAGTCCCCTATAATGAAAATGACATCTTTTTTGGGTGTTAGTTCTAAAAGGTCTTGTAGGTCTTCATAGAATGATTCAACTTCAGCTTTTTCAGCATTATTGGTCAGGACATAGGCTTGGATTACTGTGATACTGAATGGTTTACATTGGAAACAAACAGAGGTCATTCTGTCATTTTTGAGATTGCATCCAATTACTGCATTTTGGAATCTTGTTAACTATGATGGCTACTCCATTTCTACTAAGGGATTCTGTCCACAGTACTAGATATAAGGATCATGTGAGTTAAATTCACCCATTCCAGTCTATTTTAGTTCGCTGATTCATAACATGTCAATGTTCACTCTTGCCATCTCCTGTTTGACCATTTCCAATTTGCCTTGATTCATGGACCTAATGTTCCAGGTTCCTATGCAATATTGCCTTTTACAGCATTGGACTTTGCTTCCATCACCAGTCACATCCACAACTGGCTGTTGTTTTTGCTTTGGCTCTGTCTCTTCATTCTTTCTGGAGTTATCTCTCCACTGATCTCCAGTAGCATATTGGGCACCTACCAACCTTGGGCCTTCATCTTTCAGTGTCCATTTTTTTGCCTTTCCCTACTGTTCATGGGGTTCCCAAGGCAAGAATACTGAAGTGGTTTGCCATTCCCTTCTCCAGGGGACCACGTTTTCTCAGACCTTTCCACCATGACCCAGCCGTCTTGGGTGGCCCTACAGAGCATGACTCAGAGTTTCATTGACTTAGACAGGCTGTGGTCCATGTGATCATATTGGCTAGTTTTCTGTGATTGTGGTTTCAGTCTGTCTACCCTCTGATGGAGAAGGATAAGAGGTTTATGGAAGCTTCTTGATGGGAGAGACTGACTGATACATATTTTTTATTCCAAACCATAATATCACAGTTGCCAATCCCCTCTGGCCTGTTTGCTCATAGTATTCTTCCAATAGACTAGTCAAATGCTCTACCTCAGGACAGGCAAATTCAGTTCCATGATGTTTGGGTTTCACATAAAATAGTTTACATGTTTCATTAGAGCTTCTTTCTGTGTTTTAATGATGTACAAATGAAACTATCTCTCCAGTAGACTGGCAAATAAATACAAGTGCAGGAATTTTATCTTATTCCTTGAGGTATCTAGCCCTTGGCACAGTACAAGGCATCTGTTAGGATTATAAGAATGTCTATTGAATGAATGAATGAATTCTTCTTATAAGGTGCACCTGGGGATTGTAAATTATTTTGTCTAAATCTTAAATTATGGGTTATAAACATTGGTAGACACATTTCTGTAGCCTTAAATTTGGTCAATTTAACCCATATTAAGGGCAGTAGTTCATTTGAATAAAAAAGATTAAATACTGAAAACCTTCATTATAAATTCACTGGAGTTTTAACCTAATTTGTAGCATTCAGTTATGAATGTGTCATTAAGGCCTATAATAAATCCAGGCACAGTCCCATCTCAACAGAAAGCACATGTGTATCATCACCATCATGTTTCCCCTGGAACTGAAGTACAAGCATAAATGTGGAAGGCATAATAATTACCCGGTTTTAAGAAATCCACAGATGCACCATTTAATGACACATTAAGAAACTGTTACTTTCCAAGTATGCCGGGAAGATTAAAGGGAAAAAAAAAAAAAAACATATATGTACTCAATAAATGTTTAATCTGTATTCACTATGGTTGCTTGATTTTAGATTGCAGAGCTGTTTTTTTTTGCTCAGTTCTATGAAAGTGAAAAGATATTTAGGAAAGAAAAAACATTGCTCATTCTTAGAAGATTAATGATCTAATAAACTCAGTAATTTCTGTTTAATTAAAGGTGAAATCATAGCTGTCATGCACTATTTTCTTCTATGATTTTGCACAGGAAAAATGCACAAAGAATATTCACTAACAAGGATTAATGTTCACTTTTTCTATAAAGCAAGGAGATATGTACTTACAAATCATTTTATTACTTTAAGCAGAGAATAAAAAATACAATAAGAATTTTTCTGATTCTTTTTTTCTTCTCTTTATAGAAGTTTCTGTGGTTATTGCTTTAGATTGAGCAACACAGTCAAAAGTCCTGGTGTTAATTATGGTGAAGAATTATAGAGGTAGAGTCAGATATGAAAATAAAAATCTTAAATGAAAATTTGCAATGTAAAATAAGGGGAAAATGACAAGAAGCATATAACAGATTTTATCTGAAGCACTTATATTGAGAACGTTGGAGATGATGACTAAATGATCTTTTGAATTACTAATATTAAATATAGCATAGAAATATTAAGAAAGGTTTGCAAGATTTCCATTATTGTGACACTTTCCCATTATGCTGAATGTTTCACAAAATGCCAGCAACAATTATTTGCATGAAAGGCTAAACATAGAGTGCCAGAAAAAGAAAAGGAAAAAAAAAAAAAAAAAAAAGAATGGGCACTTCCCACATGCACAGAAACTAAACATTAACTTAATTTCTTAAAAACAATTATTTCTTTACTAGTCATATTTCAGGTGAATTTAAGTATTTAAAAAGGCCTTCATGATAGCTGAAGGTTTTAGGTCTAGCATTATAACCCCACATCTCTAGCAAGGAAATAAAACACCAAATACTCTGTGAAAAACTTTCTACTGGTGTATCTCTTAAGTCTTTGCTGTTGGAATGAGTTTACACTTTTGTTGTGGTTGTTTAGTCACTAAGCCATGTCCGACTATTGTGACCCCATGGACTGAAGCCCTCCAGGCTCCTCTGTCCATGGGATTTTCCAGGAAAGAACATTGGAGTGGCCTACCATTTCCTTCTTCAGGGGATCTTCACCTCCCAGGGATCCAATATACATCTCCTACATTAGGAGGCAGATACTTTACCACTAAACCACCAGGGAAGCTCTTCAGACATATGAAAATCATTAAGCGCTCCACCTCCAAATTTACTTTTTTTCTCAAATACAGGTGTACCTGGACTCAACAGTTACATAATTTTTACAATGAGGTTTAAAAGAAAGAAAATGTTATTATAAAACAAGTATACTCAGCAACTGTTGACCCTTGAAGAATGTTGGAGTTAACTTGTATATAACTTGTAGCTGAGTCTCCACATCCCCAGTTCCTCTGCAGATTCAACAAACTCTGGACAGTGTAGTACTGCGATATTTACTATTGAAAATTATCCTTGTGTAAGTGGACCTGTGCAGTTCAAACCCATGTTTTTCAAGGGTCAACTGTATTATACGTTTTGAAGGATTAGTTGAAGATATGTCTTAATCGCTTCAGAGTGTCAGCTTAACATTTGATTTGGGGTGAGTGATGAAATGTCCTGAAGCACATTATTTTAAGAGCATAGAATTGCTAACTACTAGCAATTTCTATCGCTCATTTTATAGCTATTCTGAGATGCAAAGGGTGATTTCTGTTTTGCTGGAAAACAGTAATAAACAGGGCAGTAAAGGAACTGATCTTAGACTACAAGATATTTCATTTGTTGCAGACTTCTCTGGGTGACTCCATCTTTAGTCACTGCAGCAAGTATAGCCACAATAAAATTTTGAAATACATATAAATGCTTTCTACAATTTTTTAATTCTTTCGTTTTCTACAATTAAAGTTAGAACTTGCCTCAGGGAGAGTAGAAACAAACAAAATCCAGTGAGAAGAAGCTAATTTATTGACTTTTAACCTCTAAATCAGAATTGTATAAATCCATAGCCCAAAGAACAGACCTAAAGTGGAAGCACATTTCATTCGCTAAAGCCATACTTATTTGAGGGGTTGTTGTTCAGTTGCTCAGTCGTGTCTGACTCTTTGCAACCCCGTGGACTGCAGCACACCAGGTTTCCCCGTCCTTCACCATCTCCCAGAGCTTGCTCAAACTCATGTCCACTGAGGGTAAAGGTTGCTTTATTTTAATTCCCAAAGCTGGGCTTTGAATAAATCAATGGCAAAACCTAAAGAGGTAGAGTGCCTATGCTATAACCCATTGAATGGGGAATAACATACCACCTATTGTTTCTTCCCCTGACATGTGCATATGTAAAACAGAACTCTGAGAAGAAAAGAAGAGAGAAAAGAACATTTTAATAAAGAGAAACCTTCTATTCTAAAGAGACTGTTTTAAGCCAAAAGAGGTTAGATTTCTTATATTGGCAAGATAAAGGTTAGCAACCCATTGCACATGAGCTCAGAGATTTAACTAATTTTGATTATAAGAAAATAAGTTTCCATTTTTTACACTTGGATCTATACCTGTAAATTTAAAATGCATTATATAGGCAACTACACAATAATTTTATTTTCTCTTTTAACAAAAACACATGAAGCTAAAAAACTAAAGGAAAACACCAGTTTATGTTAAATTGCTGTTTGTGTATCTACCTAAAGGTGGCCAAAATTTGTTTTTAGTAAGATTTGATCTTCAAAATTGTTCTCCTAATTATCTAATATCCTACATAAAGATTTAAGCAAGTGCTATTTTGAGAATAAAGAACATGTATGTAGCTAAAAGCAAAACCTTTTGAAATTTTGCATCCTTTTTCTACATCCTTAAAACCTTCCTCTATCTCCTTTCCTAAGACTAAGTATTATGATATGTTAGAAACTGTAGATTATATGGACGATAAATAGGCAAATCCCTGTCTGTAAAAGGTTTACAATCCAGTAACCAGAAAGAATTACTTTCTAATTTTTTTTTAAATTTTATTTGAAGTATATTTGATGTAAAATACTATAAAAGTTGCAGGTTTAGAATATTCTGATTTACAATTTTTAAAAACTTGGCTCAATTTATAGTTATTATAAAATACTGGTAAGAATTACTCTCTTTCATTGTCTTTTGCTGCTGCTAAGTCGCTTCAGTTGTGTCCAACTCTGTGAGACTCTATAGATGGCAGCCCACCAGGCTCCTCCATCCGTGGGATTTTCCAGGCAAGAACACTGGAGTGGGTTGCCATTTCCTTCTCCAATGCAATGAAAGTGAAAAGTCAAAGTGAAATCGCTCAGTCATGTCAGATTGTCTTTTATTCTTCCCCAAAGATAATAGTCAAAATTATCCCTTCATCTTATCATGTTATCATCAAGTTTTGTTCATCTTTATCAGTGAGTTAAATTTTAAAGTTTGCTCATATTCACTATAAGCCATTTACTCTTCATTGGACTTGAACCAGCTCAGACTTACTTGACACACTTCTGACATCAAAAGAAACATAAAGACTGCTATTCCCAAACTAGTTCTTTACCAAACTATACTTAAAGGAATTCTGAAGAATTTATTATAAAACAAGTATACTCAGCAACTGTTGATCCTTGAAGAATGTTGGGGTTAACTTGTATATAACTTGTAGCTGAATCTCCATATCCCTAGTTTCTCTGCAGATTCAACAAACCCCAAACAGTGTAGTACTTGTCCTCAGACATTGTGAACCAAGCATACCTGGCAGATATCTAATTCTCCAGCAGTGCGTATCTTTCTTCCACTCGCTATTTACTATTGGCTAGGAAATTTTACAATTCTGTAGATGCTCAGTTTGTTTGAGAGATAGCAAAGCTAGTAATTCTTGGCCCATAGGAATGCAAATAAATTTTTGATAGAGATGGGAAAGATTTTTATGGAAAACAATACCCTAAAATTTACATTTTTACTACTGTGTCAGACCATTAGCCAGTTTTTCTCTAAGATATTTTATTTAGCCATTCCTTCTTTATCCAGTTCTCCTTAAACAAGCATTATTGTATCTCCCAATAATGACTTGTAACACTTTAAATCTAGGAGAAAATCTAGGTTAACTTTGAATTTGGAAAAGACTTTTTAATTACTACACCAAAGGTAAAAAAACAAAAAGAAAGAACGAAAAATTAAGAAAGTGGACTTAATAAAAATTTGAAACGTCTGCTCTGTGAAAGGTACTGTTAAGTGAGTGAAAAGGCAAGCCACAGATTAGGGGGGAAAAAAAAAAAAAACCCTGCGAAATACATCTGCCAAAGGACTGGTATTCTAAATCTACAAAGAATTCTTAAAATTCAACAATAAAAATAAAACAAAAATATCTAAAAATGTTAGAATAAGATCTGATCAGACACTCAAAGAAAACATACAGATGAAAAGTAAGCATATGAAAATATGCTCAACATTACATATCATCAGGGAACTGCAATTAAACAGTGAGATATGCAATTAAAACTGCACAACTATTAGAATGACCAAAACTCAGAACCGTGAGATACCAAGTACTGAGAGATTATGGAGCAACAGGAACTCTCATTCGTTGCTGGTGGAAATGCAAAACTGTATGGCCACTTTGAAAGCCAATTTGGCACTTTTTTTTTTTTTCTTAAATAAAACCTAACAAGCTCTTAACATATGATCTAGCAGTTGTGTTCCTTGGTATTTACTCAAATGAGTTGAAAGCTTCAGTTCAGCTCAGTTCAGTCGCTCAGTCATGTCCGACTCTTTGCGACCCCATGAATCACAGCACGCCAGGCCTCCCTGTCCATCACCATCTCCCGGAGTTCACTCAGACTCACGTCCATCGAGTCAGTGATGCCATCCAGCCATCTCATCCTGGGTCATCCCCTTCTCCTCCTGCCCCCAATCTCTCCCAGCATCAGAGTCTTTTCCAATGAGTCAACTCTTCGCATGAGGTGGCCAAAGTACCAGAGTTTCAGCTTTAGCATCATTCCTTCCAAAGAAATCCCAGGGCTGATCTCCTTCAGAATGGACTGGTTGGATCTCCTTGCAGTCCAAAGGACCCTCAAGAGTCTTCTCCAACACCACAGTTCAAACGCATCAATTCTTCGGCGCTCAGCCTTCTTCACAGTCCAACTCTCACATCCATACCTGACCGCTGGAAAAACCATAGCCTTGACTAGACGGACCTTAGTCGGCAAAGCAATGTCTCTGCTTCTTAATAGGCTCTCTAGATTGGTCATAACTTTCCTTCCAAGGAGTAGGTGTCTTTTAATTTCATGGCTGCAGTCACCATCTGCAGTGATTTTGGAGCCCAAAAAATAAAGTCTGACACTGTTTCTAAGGACAAAAAATAAAGTCTGACACTGTTTCTACTGTTTCTTACATCTACACAAAACCTTCACATGAATATTTATTGAAGTTTGGCTTATAATTACCAAAACTTGCAAGTAACCATTCTCAGTCAATAGTAGAATGGATTAGGAAATTGTTATACATTGACATAGTGGAATATTAAACAGCAATGAAAACAAATCAGCTATTCAATATCAAGCTAGGAAATTGTTATACATTGACACAGTGGAATATTAAACAGCAATGAAAACAAATCAGCTATTCAATATCAAGCTACAAAAAGACATGGGGGAAATTTAAATATATATTGATAATGAATTAAGTCAATATGAAAAGGTTACATACTGTAGTATTTAAGCTATATGACATATTGGAAAAGGCTAAAATTATAGACACAGTAAAAAAAAAAAAAAAATCAGTGATTTCCAGGGTTTCATTGGTAAAAAAGGGAGGAATGAATAGATGGAACACAGGGGATTTTCAGCATAGTGAAACTATTCTGTATGATACTGTCCTGATGGATACATGTCATCATTACATTTGTAAAATTCATAAAATCTATAACACAGAGTGAACCCTAAGGTAAACTGTATAATGTAGTTAATAAAGAAATACTGGGTCAACAATTCTAACAAAGAAGATTCTTAAGACATTCAGTATGCTGTGCCAAGTACACTTTAGACCTTTAACAAGCACTGTGTTTGGTTTCTAAACTGGAAGAAAACTATTTATGTTCTATCTTACATATTCAATATCATTCATAAATTACAAACGTCTATAATTAATGTAACAGGAGTTTTGAACATTTTCCAACTTTCCAAGAATACAACTAAGAAAAAAACTTTGATCCTTTCCCCAACTCTTTCTTAGGTTTTACACAGTAACATCTCTGATCACCAATGTGCTTTTTAACAAATAATTCTGGAAAGCCTGTTTTCCATAATGTGTACATGATAAACAACATATGCACATTATTTCATTAAATTCTTATAAAATTCCTTACTTACATTTTTTAAAAAATTAATAAACCGTATTCTTAAGGGAAGTTTTACATTCATAGTAACATTGAGTAGGAAGTATGAAAGTTCCTACTTACCCTATATCCACAGTCTCCCCAATATCAACATACTCAACCAGAGTAGTATATTTTTTATAGTCCATGAATCACAATGACACATTATTATCACCTACTGTTCATAGTTCAACACATTAGAGTTCACACTTGTTATATTACATTACTTTGCCAACTAAGGTCGTCTAGTCAAGGCTATGGTTTTTCCAGTAGTCATGTATGGATGTGAGAGTTGGACTGTGAAGAAGGCTGAGCGCCGAAGAATTGATGCTTTTGAACTGTGGTGTTGGAGAAGACTCTTGAGAGTCCCTTGGACTACAGGGAGATCCAACCAGTCCATTCTAAAGGAGATCAATCCGGGGATTTCTTTGGAAGGAATGATGCTAAAGCTGAAACTCCAGTACTTTGGCCACCTCATGTGAAGAGTTGACTCATTGGAAAAGACTTTGATGCTGGGGGGATTGGGGGCAGGAGGAGAAGGGGATGACCCAGGATGAGATGGCTGGATGGCATCACTGACTCGATGGACGCGAGTCTGAGTGACCTCCGGGTGTTGGTGATGGACAGGGAGGCCTGGTGTGCTGCGATTCATGGGGTCACAAAGAGTCGGACACGACTGAGCAACTGAACTGAACTAAACTGGATCTGAACAAATGTATAATGACATATATCCACCATCATAGTATCGTATAGAACAGTTGCAGTGCCCTAAAAATTACTCTGACCATTCACCTATCCCCCCCAACCCCTGGCAACCACTGATCTTTTTACTGTCTCCATAGTTTTGCCTCTTCAGAATGTCATATAATTGGAATCATGCAGTATGTATCTTTCTCAGATTAGCTTATTTCATTTAGCAATATGCACTTAAGTTTCCTCCATGGCTTGCTGGCTCATTTCTTTTTAAAACTAGATAATATTCCTTTTCTGGGATATGCCACAGTTTATTTATTCATTCACCTACTGAAGGACATCTTGATTGCATCCAGGTTTTAGCAATTATGAAAAAAAGCTGCTATAAACATCTGTGTGCATGTTTTTGTATGGATGTAAGTTTTCATTTCATTTTGGTAATTACCAAGGAGTGTGATTTCTAGATCATATGTTGAGTATGCTTTTAGCTTTCTTAGAAACTGCCAAACTGCCTTCCAAAGTAGCTGTACCACCTTACCTATCAGTTTTAAAGATGAAGAAATCAAGTCTTTGAGCAGAAATGCATCTTTCCAGAATTCATAGTTTCATTAATTGAGCCACAACTCAAAATCAAGCTTGTCTCACTTACTAAGGTCCTAGAAATGCTAGGGTCTCATGTGACTTTAAAATATAGTAAGTCTATAATTATGTTATTCAGCTAACCTAAATGTGCAATGGGAAGGAGAAATTGTAGACTTAAAATAGTTTCTAAGTTTTATAAAAATGTTGCAAAAGTTTGTTTTTCTATTATATATCTAAATGCATTAATAAGTTTTCACATTAATTCTAATGGGGAATGAAATATAATCTAAGCATAGAGGGATATTTTAATTCTATAAAGCTCACATGGCCAGTGCTCTAGTAATGTCAATATTTTGGATCTGTATAGAGACACTGGCTTCCCTATTGGTTCAGATGGTAAAGAATCTGCCTGCAAGGTGGGAGACCAGGTTTGATCCCTGGGTTGGGAAGCTCCCCTGGAGAAGAGTACCTGCTCTAGTACTCTCGCCTGGAGAATTCCATAAAGAGGGAACCCGAAGCATTATAGAGACATTAACAGAGAAGATAGCCATAGAAGAAGAAATTAGCAAATGCAGTTTAATGCCTCAGTCATTTGGCTATTCTGATGTCAAAGCAAAAGTCCAGGTTATTGCATTTTATGCTGCATTTATCTTGACAAAACAGGCAGAAAAAGTAAACCAAACCATAGGTTTTCTCATTCAATCCTTACTTTCTTGCACTGACTCCCCCTAGACTGAATTCTTGCTTAATTGTCCCCTTGCTTCTCCTCCCATAGACCAGGAACACATTAACATCTAATATAGAAGTACTGAGTTAAAAAAAAAAAAATTAGCTTTGAGTATATTACCAGACTGAACATCAGGACTGTCAGCAGGAACAGACAGTAGTGAGCAATTCTTCCATATTATGCAATAAAACCATTCAATTTCTGCACATTGGATGCTAAAGTTGGATGCCTCTGTTGCTGGATACTCTTTTAAGGAAAACAGTCAGTGCTCATTTGGGTGCTATTCCTTGCTTATCGTTCAAACTACAGAACGACTTGGGTGTCTAACTGTGAAGTTTTTAATTTTGGGCACAGAGGGAAGAAATCCTGAACTATTTTTAATGACTTCCTTGAGGTATATGAAACATATAGTAGGACAGAAACTCAAAGAATAAAGTACATAAAATGGCAAATATACAGAAAAAAAATGATTAATAAATGAGTGGTTTGTAACCTGCAAAGATAAATGTAAATAATATGTATTTTTTCTTTCCTTATTTTTCCAGAATTTTAAGTACATAATTTTATTGCTTCAATCACTTTCTAAAAACATTTTTCATATTAAAAAGAAAAAAAGGGGGTTACAATTAAAAAGAAAAAAAATGAGGGTAACAATTTAAAAGGACAAGGTTGTTATTGGATATACACCTTAGAGAAGTTCATTTTCCTCATCAGAACCTTTATTTTAAGCTCAGTCACAATATTCTTTGGTTGAACTTTATATTTCTCTTATATTTTGCTCTCAGATGCACAGAAATTTACAAAGTAGACTTCATGAAATAAATTCTCTTTCTCAGTCATTAATAACTGTTTCATGGAACCTATTAAAATATGGAATTTACCACGCATGTGGATAAGACCACGAGGTTAGAAGCAAATACAAGGTGTGATTTCCAATCCCCAAATTGGTGTTATTCACAAAATATTCTGAATCAGCATGATTTTTTTAAAACGATATTGAAATCCCTACAAAACTACAGGTAATTGGACAGTAAATTATAAGGACTGATAAAAAGTGAAGGCTAGGAACGCATGTACACCTGTGGTGGATTCATGTCAATGTATGGCAAAACCAATACAGTATTGTAAAGTAAAATAAAGTAAAAATTAAAATTAAAAAAAAAAAAAAGAAAAGAAAAAGTGAAGGCAAAAACATATGCTTCCCAAGTGGTGCTAGCAGTAAAAATCCGCCTGCCAATGCAGTAGACAAGTTGCAAGAGATGTGAGTTTAGTCCTGGGTTGGGAAGATCCCCTAGAGTAGGAATTGGCAACCCACTCCACTTTTCTCATCTAGAAAATTCTGTGGACAAAGGAGCCTGGCCGGCTACAGTCCTTTGGGTCACAAAGAGTCAGACACGACTGAGTGTCTGAGCACCGAAAACATACTGCTTATAATATATAGGTACCATCTTCCAGGGAATGAAATATACTCCTTAACAACTCAGATTTCTAACGTGTCTGTGTCTATGTTTTTAACTTTTTTTATTTTATATTGGAGTACAGTTGATTAACAAGGTTGTGTTAGTTTCAAATATACAGTAAGGTGGTTCAGTTATACATATACCCATATCTATTCTTTTTCAAATTCTTTTCCCAATTAGGTTGTTACAGAATATTGAGCAGAATTTCCTGTGCTATACAGTAGAAGGTTCTGTCACTTATCCATTTTAAAAATAGCAGTATGGGGCTTCCCTGGTGGCTCAGTGATAAAGAATCCACCTGCCAATGCAGGAGGCACGGTTTTGATCTCTGGTCCGGGAAGATCCCACATGACAAAGCAAATAAATTCATGTGTCAGAACTACTGAACCTATACTCTAGAACCCAGGAACCACAGCTACTGAGCCCACGTGTCACAACTACTGAAGCCTGTGCGTCCTAGAGCCTCTGCTCTGCAGCAGGAGAGAGACACTGCAATGAGAAGCCCACACATTGAAATTAGAGAGGAGCCCCTGCTCACTGCAACTAGAGAAAGCCTGTGCAGCAACAAAGATCCAGCACAGTCAAAAATAATAAATAAATCAGCAAAATTTTTTAAAAAATAGCAATGTGTACATGTCAATCTCAAATTCTCTGACTATCCCTTCCCCAACATTTCATTCCTTCGTAAACGTAAGTTCCTTTTTATAAGTCTGATCCTGCAACCTCATTCCTGGGCATATATCCAGTGAAGAACATAATGCAAAAGGATGCATGCACTCCAATCTTCACTGCAGTGCTATTTACAACAGCCAAGACACAGAAGTAACCTAAATGTGCATCAACAGAGAAATCAATAAAGAAGATGTGGTCCATATACACAGTGGAACACTACTCAGCCATTATAAAGAATGAAATAATGCAATTTGCAGCAACATAGATGGATTTTGAGATTATCACACTGAGTAAAGTAAGTCATAGAAAGAGAAATATCATATAACAGAATTTACATGCAAAATCTTTAAAAAATGATACAAATGAACTTATAAAAAAGAGTCTGTGTTTATTACTTACTGCTACATGGAATTTCTTCATGAAGTTCTTACAATACAATCTAGAATTTTCTGTAGTGGATCCAACTCATAACCAGCCTTTAACCTCTGAACTCTTTCCCAATGTCAACAGTATCAATAACTTTTCTCTAAAGAGTTCTCTTTATCTTGTTGTATTACATATTTATATGCTGTTATTTGATTTCCTAATTTAACTCTGAAAAATACACTGAATCCAAAATCTTATTGAATAAACAATGATTTATTCACATATTAAAAGAATACTAAAAATTTCTTTTGGTTAGATCTAGATTTTTTCTTTTTTTCTCCTAAGAGGTAAGATGTAATTTGGCAGAAATAATTAACAATGCAACTTACAGAACTTAATTTTAAAAGTATTGAGATCTCTAAATGAAACTAGATGAATTAAAATTTCAACATAATGATTATAAGCTTTTCACCTTAATTATAAGTTGGGTATCCATATGATAGTGATATCTAAAGTTGATGACATGTATTAACACCTTGTAAATAGACCCAGTTTATGGAAATGCTATGGAAACCTAACTAATTAAAAGGTTAAAAAGCCCTTTAAATTTCTTTTCTGTGACAGATACAGAAATATTTATGAGCAGTTTAGCAATGGCAAACAACAAATCACTGGAATAGCTATTAAACATTTTAGAGAAATGAATTTACTCTTTGATATATGCAATGGATTGGTAGAGTGAGGTCAGAAAACGACAGTCCCAAAATTATTACTCTCAAAGAAATTCCTTTTCTAGTAAACCAAAATGCCCTCCTGTACATATGTAGATTTATGAATTTATGTCAGAATAAAATTTAAACTGCAGTTAATGATTGAAATAAATGTCAATGAGTTTATTTTATAATGCACACTTAACATTGGTGAATATAAATACCTTTACTTGTTGAAATGTTTTAAAAATTTATGAAGTTTATAAAATTGCATAAAAGGATGCTTATGTGCTAATTTTAGTGGAAAAATCAGGCTTTAAATCTGTTTTTTTAATTTTTATTTTTACTTTGTTTTACTTTACAATACTGTATTGGATTTGAAACATGTTTATATATTTGTTTTATACATATAATATATGTATGGATGTGAGAGTTAGACTGTGAAGAAGGCTGAGCGCTGAAGAATTGATGGGTTTGAACTGTGGTGTTGGAGAAGATTCTTGAGAGTCCCTTGGACTGCAAGGAGATCCAACCAGTCCATTCTGAAGGAGATCAGCCCTGGGATTTCTTTGGAAGGAATGATGCTAAAGCTGAAACTCCAGTACTTTGGCCACCTCATGTGAAGAATTGACTCATTGGAAAAGACTTTGATGTTGGGGGGGATTGGGGGCAGGAGGAGAAGGGGACGACAGAGGATGAGATGGCTGGATGGCATCACAGACTCGATGGACAGGAATCTGAGTGAACTCCGGGAGTTGGTGATGGACAGGGAGGCCTGCCGTGCTGCGATTCATGGGGTCGCAAAGGGTTGGACACAACTTAGTGATTGAACTGAACTGATAATATAGTTATCATTACAGACCTTTCCAGAAAAAATCTGGAAAGACATTTTCAAGCTCCTAACTCACAGAAATCTAGTCAATCTAATCACACTAGGACCACAGCCTTGTCTATCTCAATGAAACTAAGCCATGCCCGCGGGGCAACCCAAGACGGGCAGGTCATGGTGGAGAGGTCTGACAGAAAGTGGTCCACTGGAGCAGGGAATGGCAAAACACTTCAGTATTCTTGCCTTGAGAACCCCATGAACAGTACGATAAGGCAAAATGATAGGATACTGAAAGAGGTACTCCCCAGGTCAGTAGGTGCCCAATATGCTACTGGAGGTCAGTGGAGAAATAAATCCAGAAAGAATGAAGGGATGGAGCCAAAGCAAAAATAATACCCAGCTGTGGCTGTGATGGGTGATAGAAGCAAGGTCTGATGCCATAAAGAGCAATATTGCATAGGAACCTGGAATGTCAGGTCTATGAATCAAGGCAAATTGGAAGCGGTCAAACAGGAGATGGCAAGAGTGAACGCCCACATTTCTTTGGAAGGAATGATGCTAAAGCTGAAACTCCAGTACTTTGGCCACCTCATGCAAAGAGTTGACTCATTGGCAAAGACTTTGATGCTGGGGGGGATTGGGGGCAGGAGGAGAAGGGGACGACCGAGGATGAGATGGCTGGATGGCATCACTGACTTGATGGACACGAGTCTGAGTGAACTCCAGGAGATGGTGATGGACAGGGAGGCCTGGCGTGCTGCAATTCATGGGGTCGCAAAGAGTCGGACATGACTGAGCGACTGAACTGAACTGAACTGAACAGTAGCTTCTAATAGGTAGCTGCATTATGGATAATCTTTATTTTTTTGTAAAGCATTTATTTTTTGTCAAATAATAGTATATGTCACAATATATGTCTTGTTATTTTAATGATTATCATTTTAAATCATGCTCTCTCTAATTAACAATATTATTAAAGAGCAAACCTCAATAGGTAAAATGTAGATGACTAAGAACACCATCAACTGTTAATGTCTACATATTGCTGAAGTCAACATACACGTGATGCTCCCAATAAACCTAAACACCATTATTTTTCCAGGATTACTATTGCCCTCTCTTTCTGCCTGAAAACCAGTAATAATTGTAAGCAGGTATTTTAAAAATTCCTTTATACAATGATTATTTATAAAATTTCTACAACTAGATATTTTGCCAGGCAAAGGAGATGACAAGATAAATAAGTTACTGTCTTTGCTTCAAAAGAATTCACAGTCTAGTGACAGAAATAAGCATGTAAACAAATAACTACAAGAAACGTGATTAGTGTAGACATGAGTAAGAGTGATTAGAACATTTCTGTTCTCTATAGTGCACTTCTTTTTGTTTGTACATCACTGCATTATATATTGATACCATGGATTGTTCCACTGAGATCAGACTGATAAAATGAGTATGTCTGGGTCTTTTTAAAGTTCATTGTGTATTTACATGTTCCTTGATGACTGTGAAAGTAGAGGTGTAGTAATTTTCCTATCAAAATGATATGCATATGATCAACAGTCTCTAATGTCTCCAACTATGAGAGTTTGATGACAAGTAACTGATATTCTGTTCTACATTGCTAGCATGATACTCACATAAAAAATGAAAAATTATTCAAAAGGTGTTTTATTGGGAGAATTTTATGTTATATAACCAATTCATAAATACTGTTTCATTAAGTACTCATTTATTGTTGAAAGTCCAAAGTGAAGTCTTTCAGTAGTGTCCAATTCTTTGGGACCCCATGGACTATAGCCTATCAGGCTCCTCCCTCCATGGGATTTTCCAGGCAAGAGTACTGGAGTGGATTGCCATTTCCTTCTCCAGGGGATCTTCCTGACCGAGGGATCAAATGCTGGTCTCCCATATTGCAGGGTTTTTTGTTGTTTTTTTTTCTTTGCACAATTTAATTGCCTTTAGGTGCCTCTTTACAATGTGCAAAGTACCATCCATGTTATTTGTGTGTGGACAGCTTAGTTCAGCTTAGATTGGATAAAGGAAAAGAGAGGCATAGAAATTTTAAAATTTTCTATTTAAAGATAAGAAAAACTTAGTTCTTTTTTTCCCTACTTCTGTGCTCAGGAACAAGTTTTGTATCATACAGAAACTTCCAAAGTACCAATTGGCATGGATAGCAGTCATGTCCAACAATTACAATAATTTCATGGGACCAGTACAATCTATCTACAAGGTACTGTAGTTAAAAGAAAATTTTGCCAAGATTCAAACATGATGAAAGACAGTAGCACATGGCATAAACATTCATATAATAAAGATCACAGTAGGAAAAGCTAGTGGAGGTACTATAATGAAATCAATGATAATAAAATGAAGAAGAAAGGTAAAATGACAGCCAAAACTGCTGATAGTAATGAGGTAAACAGATAAAAATGTGAAATAAACACATGCTGTTTTTTATGCTAAGTCTAAATAAAAAGCAGAAAAATAAAATCTTCAAGATCATAAATAAAGATATGAGATTTTTTAAAAAGTGCAAAGAGCTCAGTTGGCCTATGCTGCTTATTCTCCTTTCAGTTCTAAACCTCCACTATCAGACCATCCAATCAAACCATCTTAAACCAATTCAAGGTTATTATCTCAGCAACCTTGCCTGGAAGGCCATTTCTTGCATTTAAGTATCTCTGCATGAAAAACAGATTCACAACATCTGGTCTGATTCCATTTTCCTTTAATTTTCCTTTTGTTGCTTTTCTATTTTATTTCCTTTTCTAATCATGTTTGTTGAGGTGCAAATAGTAATTTTCACTCTTACCTATGGTCTTTATTTCACTGTTTATTTGTAGGGTTGGGGATCTAGGTTTTGCTTAATATTAGCTGAAACGTGGTAGTTTGCTGGACTATAATTACCCTTGCTCTCCTCAGTTGGCATACATTTTGTTTTCTTTTTCAGTATTGTCTACACCAATAAAGTACTGGAGTTTCAGCTTTAGCATCAGTTCTTCCAAAGAACACACAGGACTGATCTCCTTTAGAATGGACTAGTTGGATCTCCTTGCAGTCCAAGGGACTCTTAAGAGTCTTCTCCAACACCACAGTTCAAAAGCATCAATTCTTCGGTGCTCAGCTTTCTTCACAGTCCAACTTTCACATCCATACATAAATCCTGAAAAAACCATAGCCTTGACTAGATGGACATTTGTTGGCAAAGTATTGTCTCTGCTTTGGAATATGCTATCTAGGTTGGTCATAACTTTTCTTCCAAGGAGTAAGCATCTTAATTTCATAGCTGCAATCACCATCTGGAGTGATTTTGGAGCCCAAAAAAATAAAGTCTGACACTATTTCCACTGTTTCCCATCTATTTCGCATGAAGTGATGGGACCAGATGCCATGATCTTAGTTTTCAGAATGTGGAGCTTTAAGCCAACTTTTTAACTCTCTTCTTTCACTTTCATCAAGAGACTTTTTAGTTCTTCTTCACTTTCTGCCATAAGGATGGTGTCATCTGCATATCTGAGGTTATTGATATTTCTCCCAGCAATCTTGATTCCCGCTTGTGCTTCTTCAAGCCCAGCATTTCTCATGATGTACTCTGCATATAAGTTAAATAAGCAAGGTGAAATATACAGCCTTGATGTACTCCTTTTCCTATTTGGAACTAGCTGTTGTTCCATGTCCAAATCTAACTGTTGCTCCCTGACCTGCATGTAGGTTTCTCAAGAGGCAGGTCACGTGGTCCGGTATTCCCATCTCTTTCAGAATTTTCCACAGTTTATTGTGATCCACACAGTCAAAGGCTTGGTATAGTCAATAAATCAGAAATAGACGTTTTTCTGGAACTCTCTTGCTCTTTTGATGATCCATTGGATGTTGGCAATTTGATCTCTGGTTCTTCTGCCATTTCTAAAACCAGCTTGAACATCTGAAAGTTCACGGTTCACGTATTGCTGAAGCCTGGCTTGGAGAATTTTGAGCATTACTTTACTAGCATGTGAGATGAATGGAATTGTGCAGTAGTTTGAGTACTCTTTGGCATTGCCTTTCTTTGCAATTGGAATGAAAACTGACCTTTTCTAGCTCTGTGGCCACTGCTGAGTTTTCCAAATTTGCTGGCATATTGAGTGCAGCACAGTCACAGCATCATCTTTCAGGATTTGAAATAGCTCCACTGGAATTCCATCACCTCTACTAGCTTTGTTTGTAGTGATGCTTTCTAAGGCCCCCTTGAGTTCACAATCCAGGATGTCTGGCTCTAGGTGAGTGATAACATCATCATGACTATCTTGGTCATGAACATCTTTTCTGTACAGTTCTTTTGTGTATTCTTGCCACCTCTTCTTAATATCTTCTGCTTCTGTTAGATCCATACCATTTCTGTCCTTTATCGAGCCCATCTTTGCATGAAATGTTCCCTTGGTATCTCTAATTTTTTGAAGAGATCTCTAGTCTTTCCAATTCTGTTGTTTTCCTCTATTTCTTTGATCTGATCGCTGAGGAAGGCTTTCTTACCTCTCCTTGCTATTCTTTGCAACTCTGCATTCAGATGCTTATATCTTTCCTTTTCTCCTTTGCTTTTCACCTCTCTTCTTTTCACAGCTATTTATAAGGCCTCTTCAGACAGCCATTTTGCTTTTTTGCTTTTCTTTTCCATGGGGATGGTCTTGATCCCTGTCTCCTGTACAATGTCATGAACCTCCGTTCATACTTCAGCAGGCACTCTATCTATCAGATCTAGTCCCTTAAATCTATCTCTCACTTCCACTGTATCCTCATAAGGGATTTGATTTAGGTCATACTTGAATGGTCTAGTGGTTTTCCCCTCCTGGGTGTTCTTTGGAAGGAATGATGCTAAAGCTGAAACTCCAGTACTTTGGCCACCTCATGCAAAGAATTGACTCATTGGAAAAATTCTGATGATGGGAGGGACTGGGGGCAGGAGGAGAAGGGGACAACAGAAGATGAGATGGCTGGATGGTATCACCGACTCAATGGATGTGAGTATGAGTGAACTCCGGGAGTTGGTGATGGACAGGGAGGCCTGGTGTGCTCCGATTCATGGGGTCACAAAGAGTCGGACATGACTGAGTGACTGAACTGAACTGACACCAATAAAACATCTCAGTTAAAACTGACCATGAATAGTTTGTCAGTGATACTTATCCATACTTATCTGATTTATTTTCTTTTCCTACATGTTTGCCTCTTGCATCTTTTGTTCTAGAAATCTCAATATTATTAAAAAAAAAAGAAAAGAAAAGAAAAGAAAAGCTGGGACTTTACTGTTGGTCCAGTGTCTAGGACTCTGCATTCCCAATGCAGGGAGTCTGGGTTCGATCCCTGTTCAGGCTACTTGATCCCACATGCTGCAACTATGATCTTGTACAGCCAATTAAATATTTGTTAATACAATAAAAGTTTTTTTTTTTAAGCTGATCATTTAGAAGAATATCACTTTAATACAAAAGAATCCATAGGAGTTATAAAATATTATCATTGAAATGATGAAACAAAACTTTGGCTATAGTCACAAATAAATAAATTCAAACATGTGACACCTTCCATGCATCAAAATCTTGACATGTGGTACATGTGTAACAGAGACATAACTTTCCTCCAAAGGTCCATATAGTCAAAGCTATGTTTTTTTGTTTTTTGTTTTTGTTTTTTCCAGTAGTCATATACAGAGGTGAGAGTTGGACCATAAAGAAGGCTGAGTACCAAAAACTGATGATTTCAAACTGTGGTGCTAGAGAAGACACTTGAGAGTCTGTTGGATTGTAAGGTCAAACCAGTCAATCCTAAAGGAAATCAACCCTGAATATCCATTGGAAGGAGTGATGCTAAAGCTGAAGCTCCCATAATTTGGCTACCTGATAAAAAGAGCTGGTTCATTGGAAAAGAAGAACTGATGCTGGGAAAGATTGAAGGTGAAATGAGAAGGGGAAGGCAGATGCTGAGACGTGTTATATAGCATCACCAACTCAAAGGAGATAAATTAGAGCAAACTCAGGGAGATGGTGGAGGACAACAGAGTCTGGAGTGCTGCAGTCCATAGGGTTGCAAGCAGGTGGACACAAGTTAGTGACTGAATGATAACAACATGTGTGAAAAAGTGAGGTCGTCATAAAACAGTATCAAATGACATTAAAGGACAAATAAAGAAGTGGGCTATTTTTTACATCAAATATTAGAGATAACGTTATCAAAGTATCATCTGTTATATAATATATCAAGCCAAAAGGCAGACTTTCTTGGCTTATCACCTTGCCATACCATAGACCTGTGCTGTCATCTGAAGAAAGTCTTTACCTACTACTCAGAAACCTCTGGGATGTTCTGCATCTGAAATCAGGAAATACCACCATTCTGAAAACATACTTCAAAACATATAGCAGTAGGGGCTTTTCTGGTGGTCCCGTGTCTAAGATTCCAAATTCCGGGAGCCCAGATTCAATCCTTGGTCAGGGAACCAGATCCCACATGCCACAACTAAGAGTTCACATGCTGCATCTGAAGATTTTGTGTGCCCCAACTGAGACCAGGTGCAGTCAAATAAATACACGAAAAATAAATAAAGGAAAGAAAAAACAAACAAGCAAAAACACAGGGCAGCGATAGGACACAGAGGAATTAAAGCACAAATAATTTATGTGGATTTATTTGTCAGAGTGCTAGATTATAATTTTGGCTCTGTTACTTACTAGTTCTATAAACTCAGAAAACAAACAATATTTCTTAAGCCTTGGTTTCTTCATTAACAAAATGGAGTAAATAAGGTTAACAATCCCTGAGACTGCTGTAAATACTAAATAAAAATATACATAAAAAGCACAGTGCCTGGCATCTAATAAGCATTCAAATACAGTTTACCCTTGAACAACATGAGTTCAAATTGTAGAGGTCCAATTTTATGTAGATTTTTTCCAAAAAATAGTACTACAGAACTACACAAGGGGTAGGAAAGGCCCTTGTAAAATTACGCTTGGATATTCAACTGCACTGGGGTTGGCCCCTTTAACCCACAAATTTTTCAATGGCTAACTGTATTATTAAATGTTTGTATTTTGATTTTGCATATTAGTCCCATTTGTAAATTAGCTCCTTTCTTAATTCATAGTGGTAAATAGAATAACTCTTTCTGTCCATTCACTTAATGTATACATGATGATTTGATATGCATATACATAGTGAAATGATTACTATAGTCAAGCCAATTAACATATCTTCCCACAAGGTTATTTTTTGTGTGTGATGAAAGCACCTGAAATCTATTTTTTAGCATCTATCTTGTGTTCAGGAGAGTATTAGTAAATATAATCATCATGGCTGTACATTAGATCTTTAGAGTTATTCATTCAACATTACTGCAACTTTGTAAGCTTTACCAACATCTTCCCATTTACCCCATTTCAGCAGCTCCTAGTAACCACCATTCTAGTCTCTACATTGTTATATTCCACATATAAGTGATACTAGGCAGTATATACCTGTCTCTGGCTTAATTCCCTTATCCTCCAGGTTCACCAATATTTTCAGAAATGGCAGATTTTTCTTCTTTTTCATGGCAGAACCATAGTCCATTGTATGTACATATACCACACCTTTTTCTCTATTCATTCGTTGCCCAGCACTTACGTTTGTTTCCAAATCTTGGCTCTCATCAATAATGCTGCATAATATGAACATGCAGATACAGATATGTACAATAATGAACATGCAGATACAGATATGTCTGAAATCCTGATTTCATTTCCTTTGGATATATGCCCAGAAATGGGATTGCTGGATCATATTATAGTTCTATTTTTAATTTTTTGAAGAATCTCCATACTGTTTTTCTTAATGGCTACACCAATGTGCATTTTGATCAGCAATAATAAAGGGTCCCTTTCTCCACTTCCTCATCAATACTGGTTACCTTTTGTCTTTTTTAATGATAATCATTTTAACAATTGTGAGGTAATCTCTCATTGTGGTTTGATTTCCATTTCCCTGAAGACTAGCAGTGTTAATAATATTATCATATATCTATTGGTCATTTGTTCAAGTCTTTTGCTCATTTAAAAATCTGTTTACTGGTTTTCTTGCAATTTAATTACTTGTGCCCTTTTATACATTTGAATATTAATCCCTCCCTTATAAGGTGTATCTTTTGTAAATATTTTCTACCAGTTAGCAGATTGGCTCTTCACTCTGATGATTGTTTCCTTTGTTGTGAAGACGGCCTTCAGGTTTCAATTTCATATGTCTAGTTTTGCTTTTGTTACCTGTGCTTTTCAGTTCATCATCAAAAAAGTGGTGCCCAGATCAATGTCAAAAAGACTTTTTCCCTATTCAAGAAGCTTTTTGCCTATCACCATTTACTTATTTATTGATCCCAGTATTGAGGGTAAAACATTCAAAATGGAAAAGTACTCAATGTACATATTATCATTCCTCAGTTTGAAAGTACATTTAAAGAGGCAATTAAAATACTTCTCAACAAAAGACTAACTAATTTCATCTCACATGAACCTGGAGTGCCCCTAGATAAAATCACCTGATTAACACAATGGCTGTTATTATATAATACTATATTTAATGTTACTTATAATTCAGGGAACATAACATAATCACCAATCCAACAGGTACATAGTATTAAAGAGAACATACTAAATGTAATTATTTGATTTTTTGATTATCACAGCTATTGATTAGTTACGTAGAGTTTATTAATGCTCTGGCTCTTCATATTTCTTTAGTTGTTTATCTCCCTTCTAGACTATGAGCTCCTTGAGGAAAAACACTCTTTCTTCCTCCTTTATTGAAACTTCAGAAACAGGATCATTGTCACAACTACCAAAATACTCAATAAAAGTTGCCAAAATGAAAACAAACAAACAACTGTACCTTAGCACTTTCTTACATTCTTATTCTATTATTTTATAAATTATATTGTTTTTTCATAGTTAATATATAAAAAGTAACAGAAACCTGAAATATTATTTGTAAGACAGGTATTGTGTAATATTTTATTTATATACATAGTATATTATTTACTGGATTTCTATTAATGACTGTTAATTTTAAGGTAAACAATAATTACATTTTTCAAAAATCTTGGCTTCTTGACTTGCTTTTAATCCTTGCTACACAGCTCTAGCTTATACCTAACAAACTCTTTGATAGAATGTTCAACATGAAAACCTAAGGTTGTAGTGTAAAATTAGGTAATATATATTAAATGATTTGTCTGGCATTTGTCATTAATGTGTAGTCAATAAATCATGATGTTATTATTCAATTAATAAAGGTATTACTTAAAAAAGAAATTTGTAGTGAGATGAGCTCTAAATGAATTTTTATTAACTATAAACAGCTTGTCTAATTTCAACTGCTTGCTATATTTTTTTGCATTTTTAAGGAGGTGATGATGTTTCTCCAGCCATGAAATGTTTCTGAACGAAATCAGACTGATTCTCACTGATATTCTTACATCCATTTGTGTCCAATGTTCTATTTGTATGAAGAAATTCCTACACATTACACAACTCAAAATCATATAGACATCTCTGGAACATTTTCTCTGGAACCTTCAACTTTCTCTGCCTAACACTACTATCACATTTCTCATTCTTTCACTGCACTCTATATTATAATGTACTAGACTCAGATGCCTTGTGTTCCTGTATCATGCTGCACTGGTTTGCAAGATGGTTACTTTTCTCAGCATGCTGTCTCTTAAAACAAGCTTTAAAGTAAATCCCTTGCCTTTATAATTTGCTCTAACTCTATTCTGCTGGTCAAAATATTGGTGACTGGACTTGTTAGACTTGTTCCTCCTAGCTGTACTAACCAACATAGCTGTTTTGGTCGCATATGGAAAGTAACATTTTTACAGACTGACTCTTCTACTTAAACAGACGTTTTAACTTTTTAGCTTTTTCTGTACAGTAGAATGAGACATTTATCCAACACCATGGTTTGTGGAGGCAAAAACATATTTTTCTGCAAATGCTGTCTGCAGTATCATCTCTCTGGAAAGAACGTCTTGTTCTTGTCATTAGGATAGTATCTAATGACAGCTAGTCTGAATAAGAAAGAGACTGAGAACATACGAGAATCCTTTCCAGGAATGTTTTCCAACCGAATGCATCCTCCTGACTCCCAATATAGGCCTGCTACCCTTTTGAGGGTCAGCATTTAGAATAGGCAGGAGTTTTATCCCATTAGTGCAATGCAGATATAATGATTGAGATGTTTTAATTATTCATTTCCCCATTTTTAGGAACTCTCCTTCATTAACACAGAATGAGAATGGAATGCTAAATACTGTAGGGCTTTTAACTCCACTGATGGGTATTTCCCTCTCCACTATCTGTGTAATGTGTGAGATCTATAAGGTTGTTGCTGTACAGATATTCTGTGTGACAGGGAAAATCACTCTATATGATTTTTTTCTGTATCAACCTGCAGTTATTTAAACCCAAAATTATGTAAGAAAAGTCATCATAGTTATAATAAAACCCTAATTTGAGTACTTGTATGTTCAAGGTATGGTGGCTCTGAAGGTAAAGCATCTGCCTGCAATGAGGGAGACCTGGGTTCGATCCCTGGGTTGGGAAGATCCCCTGGAGAAGGAAATGGCAACCCACTCCAGTATTCTTGCCTGGAGAATCTCATGGACAGAGGAGCCTGGCAGGCTACAGTCTAAGGGGTTGCAAAGAGTCAGACATGACTGAGCGACTTCACTTTCACTTTCTTTCATATTCAAGGTATATATGTACATGTACTTGTATGTACAAGAAACATACACAGTACAAATATATACAATATACTGGCATTCATATTGTTCATATATTAGAATTTCCTTTAACTGTCCAAAGAACAGATGTAAATAATTACTATTATTACCTTCATTCTTATCCAAGAAACAGAGGCAAACCGAAATCAAATGGCTTATTCCAAGTTCAAATGCTGATAGGTGGTAGAGCTGGGATTGAACCCAGGCAGTTCAAATCAAGAGCTTTTGCTCTAAACCATTTATTTGATGCTGTAACTCTATTATGTCATTAAAAATAATGCTATGCATATGTTTTCCATGACTATTCAGTAAAATAAGCATATACCTCCCTCACATAAAATGTAGACTGTGTTGATATGTTTTACTCTCTTAATGTTTAAAAACTTTCAGAACAAAATTTTCTTTCAAAGGACTTATCTAGAACTCATGAAACTGCTCTGTTTTGTTAAACAACTATGGATTTACTCTTTGGAGAGCCTCTCTGATAGGAATAAATGCCTATCGCCTGACTTTCTAAGAATACCAAACACCTGCAAACAAATTTATGTGATGATGGGAAACATCCAGTTACTTTCAGCAGAATACTTTCTTAAAAGTGCATGCATTCTAATCATATAGGGAATTTAAATAACTGTGCTTAAAACAAAGAAAACAAGAAAGGAAGATTATAATCAATTCATCGCGTTCATTATGGACTCTCAGCTCTACCTAGACCGAATCTAAAAAACCATATTTCAGTGGCATTTACCACTATTCACTACTCTACTTTTAAGACAGCCTATACACATATCAAAGGGATGGACCTATATATAATTTCACATGATGTAGGAAGAATAATTAATATCAATAATAATATAAATTAAAGAAGCTCTGAACATTGCAGCTTTTTTGATCACTCCTAATATTTGACCAGTCCTACTCTCTTATTTCTTTAATTAGCTATGGCTTTGATACTCGGCATATATTTATTTGAAGCTAAGAGACCACCTGAACAACTTTCAGATATTCAAAGACTTTTTCACTCATTATTTAGAGTTCTATTCTCTTTCAAATTCTAAATTTTCATTTTGTATATATTTCTTATCTTTCAAGTGGTGTTTTTTTTTTCCCTTCAAATGCAAAATTATAGTACATTTAACCATTTCTTTCTCTAGATAAAGTATAGGGTTGGCCATAAAGTTTATTTGAGTTTTTCCATAAAACCTCAAACGAATTTTGGCCAACCCAGTACATATCATCTTTCAGTCCTAAATTAGAAGCTTCCACTCCCCATTTATTCTTTCAACAATACTCTTGTTTTTTAGTAAAAATGACCTTGGCAATCAACATTTGTATTAAAGAAATTCAAAGGAAAATGTCAATGATTGTAATTCAGATGTTTTATGAGTACATTAAACTTTTTAAAGGAACTTCACTGAAAATAAATGTACAACTCTCAGACTGGAATGGGGAGATATTTTTCAGAGTTAACTTCAGTACTCCTTATCTATATAGGTGGGGGTTTAGTCTCCAAGCCATGCCCAACTCTTGCTACCCCATGGACTGTAGCCCTGCAGGCTCCTCTGTCCATGGGATTCTCCAGGCAAGAATACTGGAGTGAGTTGCCATTTCCTTATCCAGGGGAATCTTACTGATCTGGGGATCAAACCAAGGTCTACTGAATTGCAGGCAGATTCTTTACCCACTGAGTTACAAGGGAAGCCCTCATAGCTTATCTGTATAAGCAGCTCACAAACACACATATCTCACACTGCAGACACATTAGAAGAACAGACACTGCCAGTGGACCCTAAAGTTGAAATAGAATGTACAAAATAACCTCAGAATTCCTTGGCATTTCTCTTTTGCTAAGTGAGCACATTATTTTAACACCATTCCAAAAGAGAAAAAAATGATGGAATTTCTGGCATTATTTCATAAACCTAATCATGACTGGCTCAAAACTGGTAAAGGAGTATGTCAAGGCTGTATACTGTCACCCTGCTATTTAACTTCTTTGCAGAGTACATCATGTGAAATGCTCAGCTGGATGAAGCACAAGCTGAAGTCAAGACAGCAGAGGGAAATATCAATAACCTCAGATATGCAGATGATACCACCCTAATGACAGAAAGCAAAGAGGAATTAAAGAGCCTCTTGATCAAGGTGAAAGAAGAGAGTGAAAAAGCTGTCTTAAAATTCAACATGCAGAAAACTAAGATCATGACATTCAGCCCCATCCCTTCACAGCAAGTAGATGGGGAAAATATGAAAATAGTTATAGACTTTAGTTTCTTGGGCTCCAAAATCAGTGCAGATGGTGACTTCAGCTATGGAATTAAAAGATGCTCCTTGGAAGAAAAGCTATGACAAACCTAGACAGCATATTAAAAAACAAAGACATGCCCTTGCTGATAAAGGTAAGGTTTTTCCAATAGTCATGTATGGATATGAGAACTGGACCATAAAGAAGGCTGAGTGCCACAGAATTGATGCTTTTGAACTGTGGTGTTGGAGAAGACTCAAGAATCCCTTGGACAGCAAGGAGATAAAGCCAGTCAGTATTAAAGGAAATCAACCCTGAATATTCATTGGAAGGACTGATGCTGAAGCTGAACTTCCAATACTTTGGCCACCTGATGCAAAGACCTGACTCACTAGAAAAGACTCTGATGCTGGGAAAGATTGTGTGCAGGAGGAGAAGGGGGTGACATAGGATGAGATGGTTGGATGGCATCACCGACTCAAAGGACATGAGTTGGTGCAAACTCCAGGAGACAGTGAAAAACAGGGAAGCCTGGTGTGTTGTGGTCCATGGGATCACAAAGAATGAGACAAAACCAGCTGACTGGAAAACAACAATCATGACTGTATCAAATTTACTTCTATTGACATTTTCTGCATAATCTATCTGTTTCATGTGTACCAGATAGTTAACTTGTATCTGGAAACATGGCTAACAAGAGTGACTTCAAACAGGAAAGCCGAGGGAAAGTCGGAAAGTAAAAATAAAAATTAAAAAAAAAAAAAGATATATGGAATAACGAGAAGAGGCCAAAGGGAAATGTTCTGAATATGAGAATTTATGCTGCCCAAACTTTGCTTCATGCTGCTGACCTACTTAATACACTTCGTGAACTCACACGTAACCTCATTTCATCCTCTCAATCTGAATTCTATTAATACACAGAATTTCCTGACCACTACAAGGAATGTACAAAAGGGTCATGAATGAACTTGAAGGTTCTTCCAGGCTTAGTAGTTCCTGTGGAGAGACCAGGAGAGATAATATAATTACAATAAAATAGTACAGCTAGATATCTTGGTACAGTGTGATAGATATAACATATCATCATCACTTTTGATTCTGTAGAATATCTTTGTGAACACTTTGGGAAATAAGAACTCAAAAGATAACTTTGATAGCAGTAAGATCATAACCATATAATAGATCACTGTCCTCTAGGTCGAGTCACTAAAGAGACATTTGATTTATTTACAAAAATAGAAAAATAAGACTGAAGGTTGAAAGCTTTCTCTCCAAAATGATATTAGGTCATATTCCAAAACTTTACAAAGCAACATCTGAAATCAAGAGCCTATTTATACAAAATCTCCTAAGTAAGCCCTTTGGAGTGCTCTGAATTAGTCAGTTCTACTCTTGGAAACTTCCAAACTCTGGACGCACTGAGGGACCCAGATCTTTCCCTCTATTCTCTTCCTATTACCTATGTTTTCACTCCTTCAGTAGCCTGAATTTCTCCCTGCTACTCTGATTAAGTAATCAGTGCTAAAAATAGGCAATGAACATACAGATAAATACATTTGTATTTGTTAAAAAGATTTCCTAAAGGGAATGTCCTAATTACAAAATGCTACACTTGAGGAGTTTTATAAGTAAATACATTTAGAGATGACTCTGCCTAAAGAACCAGATCAAAAAATAAAAATAAAAACTCAACTTTGGCCCTGGGATAAACCTTAGTGAAAATAATTATCCTTCAGCTGGAGTCAATATCCTAGACCTGCTTGCTCTTCAGAATATTTCTATCTGCAGACAGGACCACTTTCCTCAATCCAGCAGAAACACTATATTTTAGGGATCTACCTTGATAGCTCAGTTGATAAAGAATCCACCTGCAATGCAGGAGACCCCGTTTTGATTCCTGGGTTGGGAAGATCTACTAGAGAAAGGATAGACTACCACTCCAGTATTCTTGGGCTTCCCTTGTGGCTCAGCTGGTAAAGAATCCACCTGCAATGCAGGAGATCTGGGTTAGGAAAATCCCCCAGAGAAGGGAAAGGCTACTTACTCCAGTATTCTAACCTGAAGAATTCCATGGACTGCATAGTCCATGGTGCTCAAAGAATTGGACAAAACTAAGCGACTTTCACATCCACTTTCACTCAAGTCTAACTCTAGGAAAACAAAGGTTAATTTTGCAACTGAGTATCAAGTCAAGAGTATGCTAGTCTTACTCTGATATCAGACCTGAGGCTTCTGCATCTTGGCCCCATGACTTTATCTTGTAGATTCTCCTCCAGGATGAGGTTCTTTCTCCTGTTCCCAGTCCTTGGGCTGATAGGATCCAATGTACTGATAGCTGCTTTCATGACTTCCTTTACCTCTCCGCATATTACTTGTACCTTGGTTCTTTGTCATTATACTTCCTGTACCTTCTAGAATAATTACATTTAATCTCTGTCAGGACATTCTTGTCACAGATGATTTGCCCATATTTTCAGCTTGTGCCCTTTTCTACCATCACCAGATATTAGATTGCATCTGCCAGAGGGGCACTTCTTGCTCCTGGAATAGGCACTGTGTTCCTAAGATATCTTCTAATCCTAGTGTTGGCCTTAAAATTTACTCTCTCAGTAAACATTCACGATGAGTTGGACTTCTAAAGACAACTGAGCTTTCTTTTTCTTCTGTAAATGAGAGAATAGAGATCTGACAGGTGAGGTGAATCCCCCAAGATGGCCTAATTCATAATTGAAAGAGAGATGAGAATATAATTCAGTTCCATCATTCCTAGGGATTGGGCTCCTCTCTCTACACTATTTTGGAGATTAATGACAGCTAGATGCCATGCCATTCTTCAACCAAGATTATGTAAGAAAGTGAACGTAAACAACATGTTGACTTGCCTGACTTTGAAGTGGAAGAAAATATTACTTTAGATTTCGTTATTTATAGGATATGTGACCCGAAGGAAATATTTCGCTTCTCTGAGCTTCAGTTTCTTCTTCTGTCAATTTGTAGATAATAATGCTATATTTGCAAATAATGTTTGAAAATTTTAAAAGATGTGTTTATGTTATGTGCTTAAGATTTTGTCTGGTAAAAAGTAGGCCTTTAGTAAGTAATAGTTACCCTCTGGTGCTAAATCTTTCCACATACCTTAAGTAAAATCATTGAGTCTTAAAACACAAGCCAGAATATTAAGCAAAATAATGTAAAACTAGCCGTGCATAAGACTAAGTTCTCTGAATGTTTATTGTAATGAAGCTGTTGAGAATACAGGAATACCACAGAGACATTGCAGCTTCAATTTCAGACCACTGTAACAAAATGAAGAGTGTAATAATGTGAGTAACAAATGTTTTCCTTGCCCAGTGCATATGAAAGTTAGGTTTCCACTCTCTACTGTAGTCTATTAAGTGTGCAATAGCATTTAATCTAGAAAACAATGTACACACCTTAATTTAAAATACCTTGTTGCTAAAAAATGCTAAGCATTATCTGAGCCATCAGTGAGTCACTATCTTTTCGCTGATGGAAGGTCTTGTCTTGATGTTGATGGCGGCTGACTGATCAGGGTGGTGGCTGCTAAAGGTTGTGTGCATCTGGGGCAGGGTATCAATTTCTTAAAATAAGACAAGAGTAAATCTTGTCATACTGATTGACTCTTCCTCTTACAAAGGATTTCTCTAACATGTGATGTTGTTTGACAGGATCTTACTCACAGTAGAACTTCTTTCAAAATTGGAGCCAATCCTCTCAAACTCTGTCCCTGTCTTATCAACTAATAAGTGAAGTGAAAGTTGATCAGTCATGTCCAACTCTTTGAAACCCCATGTACTATTCAGCCCATGGAATTCTCTAGGCCAGAATACTGGAGTGGTTAGCTTTTTCCTTCTCCAGGGGATCTTCCCAACCCAGGGATCTAGCCCAGGTCTCCCACATTGCAGGCAGATACTTTACCAGCTGAGCAATAAGGGAAGCCTGCCTTATCAACTAAATTAGGGTACTATTCTAAATCTTTCATTGTTATTTCAACAGTCTTCACAGCATTTTCACAAGGAGTGGATTCTATCTCAATAAATCATTTATTCAACCTCCATAAGAAGTAACTCCTCATCCGTTAATGTTTTATTATGAGATTGCAGCAATTCTGTCACTTCTTCCCAGTCTCCATTTCTAATTCTAGTTCTTTGTGATTTCTACTCCATTTGCAGTTACTTCCTCCTCCTGAAGTCTTGAAGCGCTCAGTCATTAACGAGGGTTACAATCAACTTCTTTCAAACTCCTGTTAATGTTGGGATTTTGACCTCTTCCCATAAACCACAAATGTTCTTACTGGCATCTAGAATGGTGAATTCTTTCAGAAGGTTTTCAATTTGCTTTGCCCAGATTCATCAGAGGAATCATAATCTAAGGCAGCTTTTGCCTTAAAAAATCCATTTCTTAAATGATAATGCCTGAAAGTCAAATTTACTGCTTGATTCATGGGCTGCAGAACAGAAGCTGTGTTAGCAGGCATGAAAACATACATTTCCATCAGAGCTCCTGGGTGACCAGGTGAATTTTCAGTGAAAGAATTCCCCCCCCCCCCCCCCTTGTAAGTAGGTCTTAACAGTGAGCTTAAAATATTCATAAACTATATTGCAAACAGAGGGGTTGTCATCAAGAATTTTTGGTTCATTTATATAAGACAGTTAGACTGCTGCTGCTGCTGCTAAGTCACATCAGTCCTGTTCAACTCTGTGCAACCCCATAAACAGCAGCCCAACAGGTTCCCCCGTCCCTGAGATTCTCCAGGCAAGAATACTGGAGTGGGTTGCCATTTCCTTCTCCAATGCATGAAAATGCAAAGTGAAAGTGAAGTCAGTCAGTCCTGTCTGACTCTGTGCGACCGCATGGACGGTAGCCCACCAGGCTCCTCCATCCATGGAATTCTCCAGGCAAGAGTACTGGAGTGGGTTGCCACTAAATTTAGCATATTCCTTAAGAGTCTTAGGATTTTCAGAAAGGTGAATTGTACTTTGGCTTCACCTTAGTCACAGATGCTTTATCCCTAACATAAGAGCTGGCCTGTCTTTTGAAACTCTGAAATCAGGCATTGACTTCTCCTCTCCAGGTATGAAATTACAAGATAACATCTTCTTCCAATAGAATGATGCATTGCCTACACTGAAAAATCAGTTGTTTTATGGAGCCACTTTCATTTATTATAATATCTTAGCTAGATCTTCTGGGTAAATTGCTGCAGCTTCTACATCAGTACTTGCTGCTTCACTTTACACCTTTATGTTATGGAGATAGCTTCTTTTCTTAAACTTCATGAATCAACCTCTGCTAGCTTCAAACCTTTCTTCTGCAGCTTCATCACCTCTCACAGAATTGAAGAGAACTATGATGTTATTCTGGATTAGGCTTTGGCTGAAGCGAAATGTCCAGGCTTCATCTTCTATACAGACCACTCACATTTTCTCCATAACAGTAATAAGACTATTTTACTTTCTTATCATTGATGTGTTCTCTGAAGCAGCATTTTTAAATTTCCTTCAAGAACTTTTCTTGGCATTCCAAACTTTGCTGTTTGGTGTAAGAGGTCCAGCATCTGTTTTGGCTTATAACATTACTTCCTCACTAAACTTAATCACTACTAGCTTTTGATTTAAAGTGAGAGATACACAACTGTTCCTTTCAAATAGAAGCCATTATATGGTTATTATTTGGCCTAATTTCAATATTGTATCTCAGAGGTTAGGGAGCCCTGAGGGGAAAGAGAAAGAGAGATGAAGAAAAGGCTAGTTGCAATGCCCAAAAACATATCCCTGGTTTGGAAATTCACTGTCTTACTTGAAAATGGTTCATGGAGCCCCAAAACAATTACAATAGTAACATTTAAAATTACTAGTCACAGATCATCATAACAAATATAATAATAATAATAAATGATTGAAAAATTGTGAGAATTACCAAAATGTGACACAGAGACAGAAAGTGAGCAAATGATGTTGGAGAAATGTCACATATAGACCTGCTCCATGCAGGATTGCCACAAATCTTCCATTTGTATAAATGAAAGAAAAAGCAAAAAACCTCAACATCTGCAAAGTGTAATAAAATGAAGTATGCCTGTATTCAATTTTTTTAATTTTCTTTTTTCTTTGATTATAGTTTTCCTTTTGCTTTGTCAAAACTAGCATTTATCAGTAAATTAAATTTGCATCATTTATATTATCTTTTAAAATATTTTTTCTATAGTTATAAAATAATTATGAATGTAATCATTACTCTGGGGTGATTTTTATATAAATACAGCACTAACAAATTCATTTAACAAGAATTTACAACATTTATCATCAGTTATGAATAATTTTGCTATTTGAGACAGAGTGCTAACCAGGAAAGACAAACTTCTTAACACAACAAAGCCTACATTCCATTAAAGAGGACTAATAACAACAACAAAACCCCCAAACAAACAAAAATGGGGGGATGGAGAAGTACAATAATTTCTGATGATGATAACTACTGTAAAGAAAATAAAGTTAGGTAAATAAACAGAAAGAATATGGGGAATGCACGAATACTGGAGTGAGTTGCCATTTCCTCCTCCAGGGGATCTTTCTGACTCCAGGATCCAACCCACATCTCTTGCACACCCTGCATTGGACAACAGATTCTTCAGCACTTGTATCATCTGGGAAGCCTATGTGTGTGTGTGTACCTATTGTATATGCAATTATATGGCTTATATAATTTTAAATAAGGTATCTTAGATTGATTCTCAGAAACTGATTTATTCTTGAGAAACTGCATGCAGATTTGTTGAGGAGTTCTCCCAAAGATACACCTAGAAAGAAATGAGGAAAGTAGAACTCTACAAAAGGACAAGTTGACCCACTGAGCTCTCAAGTGATACTCAAAGCACTCTGGAGCCTATTAGAATTCTCCCAAATTGAGGCAAGGAATTAATATGTACATCCTCATATAAATACCATTCAGTCACTGACTACAGGTCACCACTTGAGAGGCAGCATAACTTTGGGAAAGGGAGTTTTCTGCAGTGAAAGGTGAGTTCCAGGTGGGGGACACAAGCGTGAGTCACTGGCAACTGATATTCTTAGTGGCTGGGGGACTGCTGCAGAGTTCCTAAAGAGGATGGAGAATTATAGGACCTACTACAGTCTACACCTAATAACACTTAGGTTTACTTGTTTCTCATAGTAAGTTCACTATATCTGGGGATGGCTTCTCCTAGTTCCCTGGTTCCGTGGGTAACTCACATGTAAAGAGGTAGTGAGATGAATTACAGCCTGCTAATGGAGTTGCTTTTGAGGCTGTAATGAAGGTTGACCGTTGTCTCTATCATGACTTATTCTATTTTCTCCTAATCCTTAGCCAGCGTCTCTGCTAATCAAAGCAGCATGCATGGTGAGAGGATCCTGACTCATCCCTGAAACATCCAAACACTTGCTTACCCTACCTCCCCAGGTCACAACTATTTGTATTTGTCTATTTTTAAAAATTAAATCTTGGTATGAAAATACCCAGAGGCATCAAGACATCTTACAAATTTCAAAAATACAAACATTCTCTGCCTCAAATGTGGCACATAGCCCTACCTTCCTGTTAATCAGGATTAATTACTTCTACCCATATATTTACTCCATTTTCTATTTGCTGGCTTGGCCTAAGTACTACTAAATGAAACAAATAAGACTGGCAAAGGAGTAGGAAATCAAGAGTTCTTGTTTGATCATGTTAATTCTGAAATGTTCATACAGACATGCCAGTAAGCGAAGATGTCAGACAAGTAGCTGGATAACAAGTCCCAGCCAAGGGCAAAGGTTGAGACTAATGTTAAACAATATGGAGTCGTCAAGTTTCAGACTGATTATTGGAATGGGTAGCTCTAATAATACTGAAGAGAAAAAATCAGTGGAAATGAAGAGGTCAGGTTACTGGATTGTTCATCTGAACAAATGTGAATCAAATGGAATCAGGACAAAAGAAAACAGTGGAAAGGAAGTCGGAGATTTATATGCCAATCCTCGTTTAATGCAAGCCAATATCATTTATTGCTATGGAATATTATTTGGTAAAACTTGAGAAAAAGAATGAATTCCATTACTAAATAGTTTAAGTAATGCCAAGGTTAAAGAAAGTTAAATAGGTCAAACAACTCTAGGATTTCCTGAAGTACTTACTATATTAATATTTAAATACACAAAAGTGAGATAAAATATATGGAATATTCCAAACTTATTCGTTTTTCAGTGATTATCTTATACGACTAACATTTATAAGAAACATACCAAGGAAATACTAATCAAGACCTTAGAGATGTAGGTCACATGGATCTTGAAAACGTGATAAAACTTTTACAGTTTCTTTCATTTGAAAACATACTGTGTGCACACACACACATATAAACTTTTCACATCATCAAACTGTTCAAGCAAACCATGAGACTCCTCCGTGGAGCCTAGGTTACATCTACCTTCTGCTTTTGCTACTAATATCTGGTCCATTGACCAGTACCATGAGCATGACTTAGCACTTGTTAGATATGTAGAATTTCAGGTCCCATCTTGGATTTCCTGAATCAGAACCTGAATTTTCAAAAGATTCCCAGGTGACCTGTGCTATATTCAAGTGGGAAAAGCCCTGCTCTAGAAGAAAGGCATAAAATTAATTTTCATATTCAATGAAAAAAAAAACCTATCATATATCACTAGACAATTTCAATAACTTCAAACATTTTTCTGTATTTCTCCCAGATTTTTACCCTGATTCAAATCAGCTGAGGAATTCTCCCAAAGATATACCTAGAAAGAAATGAGGAAGGTAGAACTTAATCATAGCTGGGAATTAGGTCCTTTAATTTTACCACTTTTAAAGAATAAGTAACAGCAAATTGGTATTAACCACTTATTATTTGGTACAAGCAATGGAGCTTAAAGAAGCACATTCTTGTAAGTTAATACTAGTAAGGTATGATTTACAAAGGCATAGAAATATAATCAAAAGAGTCTTCATATTTCTTTAAAAGTTTAAACAGCCATGAAATTCCATTACCTAGAAGGTTAGACAGAAGTGGCAGTGTTTGGGTGTCCCATAATGGAAAGTGTCAGTTTGTAATAACAAAACACAAGGTCTTTCTTACAGATTTATGTCTCATTGCAATTTTCCATGTGTCCAGATACCCATAATCAACAACAGGTGCAGCTTTATCTACCAAAATAGAATTTTAAAATATAAAAGAGAGAAAGTGGAAAAATAGTCCCCATGCATTAAATCTTCACAGCTATATAATTGTTTGATATAACCAGGGTACACTCTTTCCTCCAAACTACCTATTTAAGAGAAAAACTGATAATTCTTATTTTCCTAAATTTGTTCCACCTTTTTGTTCATTGGTGAAGTGAGAGGACTAGGAAAACATGGGCTGAACACTCGATGACATAAATCAGAGCAAGGTACTCTATGACCCACCTCCTAGAGTAATGGAAATAATTTAAAAAAAAAAAAAAAAGTAAACAAGTGGGACCGGGTTAAACTTAAAAGCTTTTGCACAGCAAAGGAAACTAAAGGCAAGGTGAAAAGACAACCCTCAGAATGGAAGAAAATAATAGCAAATGAAACAACTGACAAAGGATTAATTTCCAAAATATACAAGTAGCTCATACAACTCAATGCCAGAATGCCAGAAAAACAAATGGCCCAATCAAAAAGTGGGAAAAAGACCTAAATAGGCATTTCTCCAAAGAAGACAGATGGCTAACAAAGACATGAAAATATGCTCAACATAACTCATAATTAGAGAAATGTAAACCAAACCACAATGAAATATCATTTCACACCATTCAGAATGGTCATCATCAAAAAGTCTACAAACAATAAATACTGGAGAGGGTGTGGAGAAAAGGGAATGCTCTTGCACTGTTGGTGGGAATGTAAATGACACAGCCATTATGGAAGACGGTATAGAGGTTCCTTAAAAAACTAGGAATAGAACCACCATACGATCCAGCAATCCCACTCCTAGGCATATATACCCTGAGGGAACCAAAACTGAAAAAGACACATGTATCTCATTGTTTGCTGCATCATTATTTACAATATCTAGAACATGGAAGTAACCTAGATGTCCACCAACAGATGAATGGATAAAAAGTTGTGGTACATATACACAATAGACTATTGCTGCTACTGCTAAGTCACTCCAGTCGTGTCCGACTCTGTGTGACCCCATAGACAGCAGCCCACCAGGCTCTCCCGTCCCAGGGATTTTCCAGGCAAGAACACTGGAGTGGGTTGCCATTTCCTTCTCCAATGCATGAAAGTGAAAAGTGAGAGTGAAGTGGCTCAGTCATGTCCGACCCTTAGCGACCCCATGGACTGCAGCCTACCAGGCTCCTCTGTCCATGGGATTTTCCAAGCAAGAGTACTGGAGTGGAGTGCCATTGCCTTCTCTGCAATAGACTATTACTCAGTCATAAAAAGGCACACATTTGAGTCAGTTCTGATGAGGTGGATGAACTTAGGAAACCTATTATACAGAGTGAAATGAGTCAGAAAGAGAAAGATAAATATCGTATTCTAACGCACATACACGGAATCTAGAAAAATGGTACTGAAGAATTTATTTACAGGGTGACAATGGAGAAACAGACATAGAAAATAGATTTATAGACATGGGGAGAGGGGAGGAGAGGGTGAGATGTATGGAAAGAGTAACATGGAAACTTACATTCAGTTCAGTTCAGTCACTCAGTCGTGTCCGACTCTTTGAGACCCCATGAATCACAGCATGCCAGGCCTCCCTGTCCATCACCAACTCCCAGAGTTCACTCAGACCCACATGCATTGAGTCAGTGATGCCATCTAGCCATCTCATCCTCTGTCGTCCCCTTCTCCTCCTGCCCCCAATCCTTCCCAGCATCAAAGTCTTTTCCAAGGAGTCAACTCTTCGCACGAGGTGGCCAAAGTACTGGAGTTTCAGCTTTAGCATCATTCCTTCCAAAGAAATCCCAGGGCTGATCTCTTTCAGAATGGACTGATTGGATCTCCTTGCAGTCCAAGGGACTCTCAAGAGTCTTCTCCAACACCATGTGTGAAATAGATAGCCAATGGGAATTTGCTGTACAGCGCAGGAAACTCAAACAGGGGCTCTGTATCAACCTAGAGGGGTGAGATGGGGTGGAGATGGGAGGGAGGTTCCAAAGGGAGGGGATATATGTATACCTATGGCTAATTCATGTTGAGGTTTGACAGAAAACAACAAAAATTCTGTAAAGCAAAAGGGGATTTGAAAATTCAAAAAGGTTTCATGATATATGTGATATAGATATGAGAAAAAATAAGCTCAAAAATATGAAGCTGAAATGAACCCTACCACTCTTTATAGAAGTAAGAGGGGCATGGCGTGTTTGTTTGTTTGTTTTTCAAAAGGAACTTCTAGAGATTTTGCCATTTCTGGGGCCATGAATTCATGCAGTCTACAAAGGAACTACTCAAAGTTGATACTTTTCAACTGATCTTCATATGTGCCCGTTACACAAGTACACTCTTTATAGTTATTACTTTGTTGTTGTTTAGTTGATAAGTCTTATCTGACTCTCTGCCACTCCCATGGACTGCAGCACTCCAGGCTTCCCTTTCGTTCGCTATCTCTTGGAGTTTGCTCAGACTTATGTCCATTGAATTGGTGATGCCATCCAAATATCTCATCTTTTGTTTTCCCCTTCTTCTCCTGCCTTCAATCTTTCTCAGCATCAGGGTAGCCAAATGAGTTGGCTCTTCACATCAGGTAGCCAAAGTATTCATGGTTTATTTCCTTCAGGACTGATAGGCTTGATCTCTTAGGCATTCCAAGGGACTCTCAAGAGTCTTCTCCAGCACCACAGTTCGAAAGCATCAGTTCTTCAACACTCAGCCTTTATGGTCCAACTCTCACATCTATACGTGACTGGGAAAACCATAATTTTGACTATACAGACCTTTATTAGCAAAGTGATGTCTCTGCTTTTTAATATGCTCTCTAGGTTTGTCATAGCTTTCATTCCAAGGAGCAAGGGTATTTCAATTTCATGGATGCAGTCACCATTCACAGTGATTTTGGAGCCCAAGAAAATAAAATCTGTCACAGTTCCACTTTAGTTATAGTAAATTACTATTTGCAGCAGGTTTTGTTTTTTTCTTTAAATAGTGGCCATAAATTTCTCAAAATCAAACTGGTAAGGACATTTGAAAATATTTACCCCTGCCATTACTCCTTACTAAATAATAAATGTCCTATTTCTTATGAATGCCTCATTAAATTTACTTTCTATTATTTTAACTTTGTTTTTTCTCCAAAGTGACTCCTATTTCTCTGTATCCTTACAATAGAAGAGTATATGATTCTCAAATTAAAGGCTGATCAGTTCCTAACTGAATAATATTGGTATTCTTTTTTCATGTAGGTCTATTTCATGTACAGCATTGTGCTCATTTTATCTTTATTTTATTTTTCAAAAACAGGAAGGTGTTCCTCTGCTATTGATAACACATTATATAGTGAATTATGGCTACTCCTTTTTCTAATACATATCTGTAGGGCATTTTGGTTCTAGAGTAAGGCTATGTTTACTATCTTACAATTCCATTTATCTCCTTGCTTTTTTTCCAAGTTACTTAATCTAGCCACAGAATTGCTGTTGTAATCGCAGAGTGATGAATTCTTTAAAAAAAAAAAAAAGAGCAAAAGAAGAAAGGAAAGAGAAGAGAAAAAAAAAAGAAGAAGAAAGAAATTGCTATTCCCACAGAGACTTGGGAAATCTCCAATCCCTTCACAGTCTCATCAACCACAACCACCTCTGGTGGTGCTTTTAACAGCTTCCTGTTGAAATGTGATCCTCTCCTGTAAGGAAATTCTAAAGCTACCAGGTTTTTAATGAATAGAGCCAATTTTAAGAATAATAATCCTACTTAGTCATGATGTCTTTCTTCAAATGTGTGGCCATTTCAGTTTTGTTTAATTTATTCTTTTTTTTTTTTTTTTTGTCTGTGACACACTGCACACAAGATCTTTATTCCCTAACAAGGGATCAAACCTGCATTCCCTGCAATGGAAACACTTACTCTAAACCACTGGACAGCCAGGCAAGTCCTGAAATTAGTTTCAGTTTTGAAGGACTTCATAATGCATGTGTGTGTTTATATATAAAATTGGCCTGTATTAATAATTTTTGTTTCTATTTCTGACTGTTGTAGATGCTAAAGTTACACTGATAGACTTAATCATGTTAATTTGCATCTTTATTTAATCTTGAAATAAATTATAAATGATGAGAATAATCTCCTCCTTGAATGTCTGTAGAATTTGCTTGGGGAGAAACAGATATCTAAGTCTGGTATATTTTGCCAGGGGCAAAGTTAGAGAAGTTAATTTTTTTGCCAGTTTACTCAGGTTTTCCATTTTTCTTATGTCTGTTGTAGTAATAAAATTACTAAGTTTCTCTCATAAATATTGCTCATTTCACATAAATTTCCAAATATATTGAAGATGCCTTCTTTAAATGAAAATTGCTTAACATGTTTCATATTGTTTTTAAATGATATTTGTGCTCTAACTCTATTTATAATTTTATTCCACTTCACAGTTAGTATTTGTACTGTTTAGCAAAAAAAAATGTATTGTCTTGCAAGAGCATTGTCTCATGGATAAAACTTTTAAAGAATAGATTTTAAAATCCCTATGTGTTTTATTTTCTATGAATCTCTTCTCTACAGTACTTTTCTTCTACTTTTTCCAGATTAACTCTGTTTAAGCTAGTTTCTATAGATAAAAGCTTAAGTAAAATTTTCCCCTTAAAAAGCTAAATAAAATTAATAAAATGACTTTCAGTTTACAATAAACTTAGCTGTATTTCATAAGTTATAAAATATATAATTCAAAAGGATACACACACCCAATATTCATATCAGCATTATGTACATTAGCCAAAAGTGGAACCAAACTAAATGTCCATCAACAGATAAATGAATGAAGAAGATGTGGTATACATATACGATGAAATATTCAGTTCAGTTGCTCAGTCATGAGCAACTCTTTGCAACCCTATGGACTGCAGGACACCAGGCTTCCCTGTCCAAAACCAATTCCCAAAGCTTGCTCAAAATCATGTGCATTGAGTCAGTGATGTCATCCAACCATCTCATCCTCTATTGTTCCCTTCTCCTCCTGCCTTTAAACTGCCTTTAATTTTTGGTCAAAGTATTGGAGCTTAAGCTTCACTATCAGTCCTTCCATTGAATAATCAGGACTGATTAACTTTAGGATTGACTGATTTGATCTCCTTGAAGTCCAAGGGACTCTCAAGTCTTCTCCAATACCACAGTTCAAAACCATCGGTTCTTCAGTGCTCAGCTTTCTTTATGGTCCAACTCTCACATCCATACATGAGTACTGGATAAACCAAAGCTTTGACTAGAGGGACCTTGGTTAGCATTGAAAGACAATGAGAATCTATTTCATAACTTATGAAATGCAGCTAAACTTATTGTAATAACTGAAAGTTATCGTGTTAATTTTATTTACTTTTTAATGGGAACAATCTTAAGCATATATCTCTAGATAAATGTATAAACAATGTATAAACAACATTGTTAATATGAAAAAACTAGAAGAAAAATTACTGTAGAAAAGAAATTCATAGAAAATAAAACATACAGGGATTTTAAAACGTATTCTTTAAAAGTTTTATCAAGGAAACAACACTCTGAAAGACAATATAATAAATTTCCAAATGTACTGGAAATGCATTATTTAAATGAATAGTCTCCTCCCTGAATGTCTGTAGAATTTGCTTGGGGAAAAACAAAAATGTAAGTCTGGTATCTTTTGCCAAAGACAGTTAGAGAAGTTAATTTGCCAGTTTACTCAGGTTTTCCAAATGTATTGAAGTCATATATTTATTATTTTACATTATGAGTTCCTCTTTAATCTGTTATTTAGGGATAACTTGCTTTCAAACATGTTTTGCTGCATCATTAGTGCTATTCTAATTTAATAATATCTTCGTGACCCAGATAATCATGATGGTGTGATCACTCCCCTAGAGCCAGACATCCTGGATTGTGAAGTCAAGAGGGCCTTAGAAAGCATCACTATGAACAAAGCTAGTGGAGGTGATGGAATTCCAGTGGAGCTATTTCAAATCCTGAAAGATGATGCTGTGATCATGCTGCACTCAATATGCCAGCAAATTAGGAAAACTCAGTAGTGGCCACAGAACTAGAAAAGGTCAATTTTCATTCCAATCCCAAAGAAAGGCAATGCCAAAGAATGCTCAAACTACCACAAAATTGCACTCATCTCACATGCTAGTAAAGCAATGCTCAAAATTCTCTAAGCCAGGCTTCAGCAATATGTGAACCATGAACTTCCAGATGTTCATGCTGGTTTTAGAAAAGGCAGAGGAACCAGAGATCAAATTGCCAACATCTGCTGGATCATGGAAAAAGCAAGAGAGTTCCAGAAAAACATCTACTTCTGCTTTATTGACTATGCCAAAGCCTTTGACTGTGTGGATCACAATAAACTGTGGAAAAATCTGAAAGAGATGGGAATACCAGACCATCTGACCTGCCTCTTGAGAAACCTATACGCAGGTCAGGAAGCAACAGTTAGAACTGGACATGGAACGACAGACTGGTTCCAAATAGGAAAAGAAGTATGTCAAGGCTATATATTGTCACCCTGCTTATTTAACTTCTATGCAGAGTACATTGTGAGAAACTCTGGACTGGAAGAAGCACAAGCTGGAAACAAGACTGTCAGGAGAAATATCAATAACCTCAGATATGCAGATGACAGCAGCCTTATGGCAGAAAGTGAATAACTAAAGAGCCTCTTGATGAAAGTGAAAGAGGAGAGCGAAAAAGTTGGCTTAAAGCTCAACATTCAGAAAACGAAGATCATGGCATCTGGTCCCATCACTTCATGGGAAATAGATGGGGAAACAGTGGAAACAGTGTCAGACTCTATTTTTCTGGGCTCCAAAATCACTGCAGATGGAGATTTGGCCATGAAATTAAGATGTTTACTCCTTGGAAGGAAAGTTATGACCAAACTAGATAGCATATTCAAAAGCAGAGACATTACTTTGCCAACAAAGTTCCATCTAATCAAGGCTATGGTTTTTCCAGTGGTCATGTATAGATGCGAGAGTTGGACTGTGAAGAAAGCTGAGCACTGAAGAATTGATGCTTTTGAACTGTGGTGTTGGAGAAGACTCTTGAGAGTCCCTTGGACTGCAAGGAGATCCAACCAGTCCATTCTAAAGGAAATCAGTCCTGGGTGTTCATGGGAAGGACTGATGCTGAAGCTGAAGCTCCAATACTTTGGCCACCTCATGCAAAGAGTTGACTCACTGGGAAAGACCCTGATGCTGGGAGGGATTGGGGGCAGGAGGAGAAGGGGACGCAAAGAGTCAGACACAACTGAGTGATCGAACAGAACTGAATTTAACATTATTATGGTGAAATAATGGGCTTCTTAGATGGAGCTAGTGATAAAGAAGCTACCAGCCAATGCAGGAGACATTAGAGACATGTGTTCTATCTCTTGGTTGGGAAGATATCCTGGAGGAGGCCATGACAACCCACTCCAGTATTTCTGCCTGGAGAATCCCATGTACAGAGGACCCCGTGGGTTACAGTCCTTAGGGTCGCAAAGAGTTAGACATGACTGAGGCATGCAGCGGACGCGCATGCATGCGCGCACGTGCGCGTGCACACACACACACACACACACACACACACACACAACACACTGTAGTTTGTACTGAGCTCGTTCTCTAAAACTAGACTTACTAGACTTTTTTCCTTTGTTATGTAATATGTGGTGGACTTTTAGAATACTTCATGTGTATTTGAAAAAAAAATATATGATATCTCTGCTATAGGTATTAATAAAGTCTCTGAGAAGATTTGTTCAAATTACATGTATTTATTTTCTAATTTTTAATATTTCATATTTGTTTCTGATAACTGTGTATTAAAATATACATCTTGAGGTTGCAATTGCCTATTTCTCCCTATATCCTTATTTGCCTTATCTATTCTAATAGCTATTTAAATACAAATTATTCTTTCTTCATCGGGTTTTTTATTATAACATACTGTGTTCTTTTTAAAAATCCCTATTAGTGTTTTCTCCTTAAATTCTTGTCTGCTACTAACATTTGCACACAGAGCTTTTAACATTTGCCAACTACTTTTGCTTTATTGACTACACCAAAGCCATTGACTGTGTGGATCACAACAAACTGTGGAAAATTCTTAAAGAGATGGGAATACCCAACCACCTGACCGGCCTCTTGAAAAATCTTTATGCAGGTCAAGAAGCAACAGTTAGAACTGAAAATAGAACAAACTGGTTCCAAATTGGGGAAAGAGTACATCAAGGCTGTATATTGTCACCCTGCTTATTTAACTTATATGCAGAGTACAACATGCGAAATTTCAGGCTGGATAGAAGCACAGGCTGGAATCAAGATTCCTGGGAGAAATATCAACAACCTCAGATATGGCGATGACACCACCATTATGGCAGAAAGCGAAGAAGAACTAAAGAGCCTCTTGATGAAAGTGAAAGAGGAGTGTAAAAGTTGGCTTAAAACTCAACATTCAGAAAACTAAGATCATGGCATCTGGTCCCATTACTTTTGTGTGTGTGTGTGTGTGTGTGTGTGTGTGTGTGTGTGTGTGAATTCCTCAGTTCCATCATTCAAGTCACTAATACTTTTTTATGACATGGTGATTTAAATTTACTTTACCTATTGATTATTTTAATGTGGGTAGTTTTATTCTCTCAGAACCCTTTTGTCCATCTAGCTTTTTTTCTTTCTTCCTATCTAGGCCAATCGAATTTAAAAGCTACCGCTCCAGTCATCAGATTCATCAACTGTACCTTGCTTCAAGTCTATTCATTATGGGGAATACTTTGAATCATGGGGACTAGAAATAAATAATAAACAAAACTCCATTTTGGAGTCCAGTTTACCCTTGACTTTAGTTCCTTCCCACTGCTGTGTGTGTGTGCATGTGTGTGTATATATATACACACACACATATATATATACTAAATGTATACATATATATATATATATATGAGTTTCTATTGCAGACATATATTTGTCTTGATTTTCATTTTCTTTCTATATATTGTTTCTGTTTGGTCCTTTATTGCTATATTTTCTCTATGAACTTGTAGTCCTGTCTTCATTTATGTTCCTTTAATTGTATTTGTATTTTGTACTAGCCTTCTGTTGAGCTCACGTAGGTCTAAAATTGTATTATTAATCTTCAAAGTGTCTTATTATATGAAGCAGTTGTTATTGCTTTCTATTGCTATAGTGTCTGAGTACTACAAATTTATACAGTTAGCAATCAATAAAGACTTTTGATTGGATCACTAAATCTTATTTTGTTTAGCTAGAGGAAATATACCCGCTTTTCTATTGATAATATGGAAGTTTGAATGGAGTTGTTATATTTTTACTATTATAAAAAACAAGTCAAGTGTAGTTTAGTTACTCAGTCATGTCCAACTCTTTGCGATACCATGGATCATAGACTACCAGGCACCTCCGTCCATGGGATCAACAATAAATCAGTTTGGAAAATGACTTACTATCTAACTTGTAATATGCAATGTATTTTCTGAAACTCTGATTGCTCTGAATTTCCTTTTATTATCTAAATCTGTTTGACTACTCTAAAATATATCTAGCTATGATCTAGAATTTAAAGCGAAAAATGTGAGTTGATTGGAGTTGAGTTTTAATTAATTCTAGTGCACTGAAGCTCTGATCTTGTAAGTCTTAACAAAATCTACAGTGGTATTGCAAGGTTAAGAAAAGTAAGTCCTAGAAAAGCAAGTCCTAAGTTTTCCAAAGAAATCTCATAGAAGGAAAATCCTTTTTGACTGATTGTATTTCTCCTTTAATATATCCTCAAGCAAATAGTGAATGACATGAATAATTGTATTTTATTCAGATGTAAATAGCTATTTTCAAAAGAGGAATGTTTTCCCAATATAAAAGAAAATATATTTTCTCCAAGATTGCATCACTGAAATTAGGAAATAACATAAGACCACTTTCAGAAATCACATAATCACTCACCCATACACTTTTTGCAATAAGTATTACCATAAATTGTCAACTATGTGACTTAGGAAAGTATAATAGATAACGGATTTCATAGAATGTCATATCCTAACAATTTCACTTGAGAGAGTTTCACTTTAGCGTCATGTTAGATGAGGAGTATTTGTGTAAAATACTAAAACTATTATGTGTTTTTAATATAAACAGTGTGCCTCATTTAAATATAGTTTCTTGAAGTATAGAAATATGTTTTCTGTGGGTTTCATGAGCTTCTTGCTGCCTTAGGGAACTCACAATATTTCATTTTGCTTGGTAACTTCATAAGTATCTTTAGGAAGAAATCAAAATATTGCTTATTTTGATAATAATATAAATCAATTTAGTGTTTTGTAATTTAAGACAATGTAATAATAATAAACAATGATAGCTAACATACAGAATTCACCATATGCCCAGAATTGTTTTAAGAACTTAATTGAATCATTTAATCCTATTAAGATCCCTTTCTTGAAGGCACTACTACTGTTCTTATTATATAAATGAGGAAACTGAAACACTGGTAGAACCAGGATTCCAATACAGGTGGTCTCACACCAGAGACCCAGGTAGTCATACACAATTGGGATTATTGGGCACTTTTAATGCATTTGTTCTACAAAGACCAATTCAAATACAACAACTTGAAAATGACAAGTTACAATGCAATATGATATTATTTATCAACTCAAAGACTGTTACATGAAAAATATGACTCCACAAAATCTAAATGAAGATGGAAATTCTCAAATTGCTTTAGGATAACAAGGTCCTGCATCAAAGAATCAGGGAAAGATTTCAGAGTCAGTTAAATTCTGTCGGTTATAATTTGGTAGAATGTGAAAAATCCCTTCACCTCTCTGAGTCTGAATTCTCCCATAGGAAACATGGGAATAATGATCTTGTTCTAACTTGTTTTACAGGATACGGGATGGTTGGGGCTGGTACACGGGGATGACCCAGAAAGATGATACGGGGAGGGAGGTGGGAGGGGGATTCAGGATTGGGAACTCATGTACACCCGTGGCGGATTCACGTCAATGTATGGGAAAACCAATACAGTATTGTAAAGTAAAATTTAAAAAAAAATAATAAATTTAAAAATTAATTAATTAATTAAAAAAATAAAATTTCAATTGAGGATATATCAGAAAAGCACTTTATAAATTATAAAATTATGTGAAATATGTTAGAAAAAACCTTTTTAGCCCACCATATGATATTGAATATTTCTAACAATTGTGAAAAAATGGGTCAAATCATGTTAAGATATTTGAGATAACTTGAATTCCTGAAGAAATAGTGTGTAATATACACAATTCCTATGAACAATCTATAAATCTTATTGCAATATCTATTTACTTGTCAGATTTTTCTCCTAAACCATTAGGTCCTGAAGATATAAACTAAACAATAGAAATAGTAAAGGCTACTTCTATGCCTAAATGAATAGATCAAGCTCAGTACAGCTTGAAGTATTAATAGCCGAGTTTGTTTCAGTCATCTACTGTTTCTAATTCTGACATATAATCATTTTATTATGCCTCACTTCTCATCTGATATTTAAAAACAAAAAGGCCCACAGGTAAGGATGGTCAATGAAGATTTGGGGAAATAGTGTATTGTTTAGGAGGAGGAATTAATATGTTTTTCTAAAAAAATCAATAGCAGAACAAAAAAGTAAGCAGGCCAAAAGCCCTGTTATACAAAGGATTTTAATACTCATAAAAGAGGTGTAACTAAGCAAAAGATCAAGATTTTTTTTCCATAAAAATGGTTTTAGAAAAATGAACAAAAGACAGTTTATCTTCTTACTTCATATGATATCAGTACAACAGGTTTTGGTATCCAGGATAACACTCACTCCTTCCAGATGATGCTGGTGCTCTGGAGCAAGGCAAAGAGAAGTACAATGATGGTACCTTTCATTCTCCATTGCTGTAAAGTATGCCCACAGTCTTCTAAATGAGTGTATGTTAAATGAGATGCCTGCCTCTCAGACCAATGCTTTAATATAAGCAGGTGAGTATCTTTAGTTTAAGTGTAGGTACAATTGGCTGCCACAGAGCTTGGCCTTAGGGCGGGTCAGTCTAAACTCATGAGCCCTTTAACAGTTGTTCCTCATATTGCTAGGGTCTTGAGATGTGAACCCCACTCAGGGGATGTTTCGGGAGGTCATCTTTGGGTGCAGGTATTAAAAGTTGAGGTGCCCTATGTGGGATACAAACCCTTCAGTTCAGTTCAGTTCAGTTCAATTTAATTGCTCAGTCATGTCCGACTCTTTGCGACCCCATGAATCGCAGCATGCAAGGCCTCCCTGTCCATCACTATCTCCTGGAGTTCACTCAGACTCACGTCCGTTGAGTCAGTGATGCCATCCAGCCATCTTATCCTCGGTCATCCCCTTTTCCTCCTGCCCCCAATCCCTCCCAGCATCAGGGTCTTTTCCAATGAGTCAACTCTTCACATGAGGTGGCCAAAGTACTGGAGCTTCAGCTTTAGCATCATTCCTTCCAAAGAAATCCCAGGGTTGATCTCCTTCAGGATGGACTGGTTGGATCTCCTTGCAGTCCAAGGGACCCTCAAGAGTCTTCTCCAACAACACAGTTCAAAAGCATCAATTCTTCAGCACTCAGCCTTCTTCACAGTCCAACTCTCACATCAATACATGACCACAGGAAAAACCATAGCCTTGACTAGACAGACCTTAGTCGGCAAAGTAATGTCTCTGTTTTGAATATACTATCTAGGTTGGTCATAACTTTTCTTCCAAGGAGTAAGCGTCTTTTAATTTCATGGCTGCAATCACCATCTGCAGTGATTTTGGAGCCCCCAAAAAATAAAGTCTGACACTGTTTCCACTGTTTCCCCATCTATTTCCCATGAAGTGATGGGACCAGATGCCATGATCTTCATTTTCTGAATGTTGAGCTTTAAGCCAACTTTTTCGCTCTCCTCTTTCACTTTCATCAAGAGGCTTTTTAGCTACTCTTCACTTTCTGCCATAAGGGTGGTCTCATCTGCATATCTGAGGTTATTGATATTTCTCCCAGCAATCTTGATTCCAGCTTGTGCTTCTTCCAGGCCAGCATTTCTCATGATGTACTCTGCATAGAAGTTAAATAAGCAGGGTGACAATATACAGCCTTGATGTACTCCTTTTCCTATTTGGAACCAGTCTGTTGTTCCATGTCCAGTTCTAATTGTTGCTTCCTGACCTGCATACAGATTTCTCAAGAGGCAGGTCAGGTGGTCTGGTATTCCCATCTCTTTCAGAATTTTCCACAGCTTATTGTGATCCACACAGTCAAAGGCTTTGGCATAATACAAACCCTTAGCACCTTGTAAAGAAGCTCTGGGTTCTCAGTTTTCTCCTGGTTGTGGGTCATCACTCCAGAAGAGAGGTTTATGGTAAGATGGTCTTTCAGCCTCTCCTATTGCTTTGAGGCTTTCTAATTTACTCAGTGTAATCAACACTCATTCAGCCTTCAGTTCAGTTCAGTTTAAATTCTAAGTCCTGTCTGACTCTTTGTGATCCCAGGGACTGCAGCATGCCAGGCTTCCCTGCCCTTTACCATCTCTCAGAGCTTGCTCAAACTAATGTCCATTGAGTCAGTGATGGCATCAACCGTCTCATCTTCCTGTTGTCCCCTTCTCCTCCTGCCTTCAGTCTTTTCCAACAATAGGGCTTTTTCCAATGTCCTATATGTAGCTGTAGACTCAGTGTGCCCATGGGAGGAGGTGAGTTCAGGATTTTCCTACATTGTTATCTTGAAACCTTGTATGTCTTTTTTAATATAATAAATGTACTCTAATTATAACTTTATGTAATATATTCATTGGGAAAGCCCAATAAGTCTGTATAACCAAAATAATATAGCTTATGTTCAGAGAGCGAGATTATGTATCAAAATTTTCTAATTTCCTTTTTTATTAAAGTGCGATAATATTCCTATCCTTCAAATAATGGTCTTATGAAGAAGAGAGGGAAAAAAAAAAGAATTTCATCGGTTACCATGATAAAAGTAAGACACTTGAAATTTCAGTGACTAATTGTTTAGATTTATTTCTGAATAAGTGTGATATGGTGGATAGAATATGCATATTTTTGCCAATTTTGGTTTCCAGATTCATGAAGTAGTCATAGGGATTCCTTATAATAAAGGGAAAATAATTAAATTAAAATGAAGAAAATAAAAATAATATTGTATCTTTCTGTACATTGTATATGTTGAACACGAGAGCTAGGATAGTGGGCTATTTAAAAAAAAGAGATTATTTGGCTAGGAAGCAAAAATACTCAGAGTGAAACTGGCTTTAATTACATTAGCAGAGGAAAAGATAAAAATCACAAAATGTAACATTCATTTTCATCTTAAGAATAAAAAGAGTCCATCATGCTTTTTATGAGGGTATGTTTGTAACAACACACATAAAGTCTGCTTATAAAATATCTATAAATGAAAATTATACTATCATAGTATGATAGAAACATAACTTGGCTGATGCTTCAAAGAAAATCCATATCAGAATTGGAACAAGACAATATTCTTCTCAATAAATCACAAAGCCTCCTTATTTCATTCTTATAAAATCAAATGAATGTATAATTAGAAATTATAACTTATATAACCTCATATAAGTTTCTCAATACTTCAGAAATATTCTTTGTTATCAATGTCTTATATTGATTGCATTTAGATCATTGCTAGTTTGGGCTATTAAAACAGTATTCCAGTAAACATCATGGTACATGTATCTTTCACAATTAGATCTCTAGTGTATGTATATATCTATATCTATATCTATATTTGAAGTGAAATTGATTTCATAGCAAACTGAGCTCAATGTGACTATCATAAATGAAATCTCTCTGTAATTTAATCTATTTTGTTTGGTTATCAATAAATTGGATTATTAGCATATATAAATATATATTAACTAAATATAATAGTAAATTTTATATTTGCTAATATAATTTAGTAAATTTACATTAGTAAATATAAGTATAATATATTTTATTCATATACATTTGTGTTTTTTAATCTGTTAGCTCACTGTTCATATCTGCCTATTCTTCTAGTGAATTGCTGTTATTGATTTATAATAATATTTTATATATAAAAGAGTCTTAAACATTTTAACCAGTTTGCCTGCTTCATGCATGGTATTTTTCTCTGAGTTTTCAGCTTGTTTTTTAACTCAATGTTTATATCACCTTGCTTATAAAAAGTTTAAATGCTGATAAAATAAAATCTAATTTCATAGGCTTCTGGCTCTTATAAAAGACCAGCCTTTAGGTGACCTTGATAACTATATAGTACCCATCTCAAAGATTTTGAGATAAGAATAATATGGTTAAAAAAATATAGCTGGAAACCAGAGTCTCTGGGTTTAAATCCTGGGTCACCCTTATCTAATTATCTCTGTGCTATTAAATAAGTTATTCAACTTTTCTGCCTGTAGTTTTCTCATCTACAAATTGAATGAATATATATGAAGTGCTTAGCATAGAGTCTGATACAGAGTAAGTACTATGTAAATGTTTATTGATAAACATGGAGTTTGTTACTGTATGCAGAGGGATTTTCATATTAAATTTTTATTTGTTTTTATTCATTTCATCATTCATTCATAAAGTATGTGCCTACTACGTTCCTCTCTGGCACCAAGCCAGGTACTAAAATCTTAGCAAGTATGAATGTTCCCTTTTTCATGGAGCTTACTACTTAATATGTGAGAGGATAAAATTGCAATATGACAATTACAAGGAGACATAAACATGCTATCATGGATTTGACCTATTCAGTTTGGGAAGTTACTTCCCTGAGGAAGTGATGCTTAAATTGAAATCTAAATGATAAGCAGTAATTATTTTGGAGAAAATGCAAAGAAAGCCCATTCATATGAATTTATATAGGTGAATTAATGAAGTTGTATTCTTAATTGATTTAAAATCATTATAGCAAACAAGCACTATTTCATAAACAGCAGTTCTAAATACTGCTTTGCAATTCAAAGATTAAATGATTAAGAACTCTCTCAACTACAGTTACTTGTGTGAATTACATAACACAAACATTTGTAAAGGGTTGATTGCTTTTAGAAATGTTTATCTTGAATTTAATTTTTTTCTTAGTTTACTCTCTTGCAGACATGCCTATGTTTTTGATATTTTTCTAAGATAGAAAAATAGCCTGTACAAGGCTTCAATACACATATAGTTAAACAAATTTAAAAATCCTAAAAAATAGTCTCTTTAAATGGTTAATAAAATGAGAAGTTAAAGAAATAAAGGTGCTGGGGTAGCACCAACATGTAAACGGCCGTATCCATGAGTGATGGAAAATTCAGTAAAAGCTGCATTGTATAGCTTTGAGGCTTTTTTAGTGCTGATTGGAAATCTGCACTGGATAGAAATGCCAATCAATAAAGAAGCAAGACAGGAGAGGAAAGAGGGAACCAACATATGGGATCACAGGCACAGAACTGGGCCCTTATCTATAGGCACAATAATGTGGTAAAAAGTATATGCAGAGTTGTGTCATTTTGTCTGTCAGTTGCTTGACTTGGACATTACAACAAGTAAATTTAAAACTGATTTTTTAAGTTAACATTTTAGCTTAATAAATAATCTTAAGTAAAAAGTTATAAATGAATGAACGCCTTTGGAAAGCTTTCTCAGTTCCAGGAAAGGCTATGCTTTTTTTGGCTTCTTGAGCAAAAGGTAGTAACTGCTGCATTACCAAAGGGCATTCATCCAGGAAATCTAGATTCCAGAGAACACCATCACCTTAGGAAAATCATTTAATGACTCAGAGTCCAGCAGTATATCTTTTAAAATAATAACATGAGCTAAAGAATGTTAAAATACTATTTTTATGGTGAAAAGACACATATTTCTTTTTGATCCTCTTCTACATGAAAATGGAAATAAATGACAGTGACAAATGACACTGAAATACTACATGTGTCTAATTTTATAATGGGCTTTATTTGTGAATAGAAGATAGCAGTAGCTTTATCATATTGGCTAATATGATAAAGCTACTGGCTAATAAATTATCTTGTTCTCCATCTCCTATTCTAAGTTTACACTCATTTCTTGAGGTCATCATTGTAATATACAATTTTTAAGAAAATCCACCCTAAGCAGCAAGGAGTGAAATCTTCTACCATTCTAGGTTCCATTGCAAAGTTCAGAAAGTAAAGAAAGCAGTTAACAGCCCAATAGCCTCCAAATAATACTATATTACATATTGACAAATTATATTTACCAAATATCTTAAAAGGATAAGCTAGTTTTAGAAACTTAAACAATTTTATTTTCTCATTTTGATTTTTTTCCCAGTGATACTTTATGCACATGCTGAAGGATTTGGTATTCTTTCCCAAAAGATTAAAAAACAAACAAACAACAACAAAAAAAAACCACTTTGTTTGAAGTGCTAATATAAATACAGTTTGAATAAACAACCTCCAAGTTGAAAGTCAATCTAATGTATATAAAGAACAGTTTTTTGCCCATTGTTTCTTACATAATACAGTAAGGTTTTAGACCTCACTTTATTCTATTAGTGTTGAAGGGCCACTATTCAGAAAAACACTAAAAGTTTTACATTTCGGGTTTTGTAGAAATAAAGTGGTAAATATTCATTTTACAGTGAATGAGTAGATAGGGAAGATATCAAGGGACATCACAGAATATAGTTAGCAATTGCATTTTACAATGTGAGAAAACACTTCTTAGAATATTTACACTTAAAAGAACAAACTCCCAAAGAAGAAATAGCAATAGGAAAAAAAAAATACCATGTTTAAAATTCTGGTGTAACAGTATTTAAAAAGCTGCGTGCTTTCTCATAACATTTTCTAGATGCCTAAAAGACATATAAATATTGTCTAGATTCAGATGCAATGAGTTACTAAATGTAAAACATAGTAAAAATGAATATAAACCATATATGAGTTGTAAATATTTCCTTAAGATTTTAATAAGATTGATTTATTGGACTTCCTTAATAAAATGTTAATGAAAAATTAAATTATAAAAAATTGGCTTATAATTCTCCTGAGACATTTCAACCCTTTTATCATAACACAGAGTAAATGTTCAGTGAGAAGTTCAGTCGCTTAGTCATGTTCGACTCCTTGTGATCCCATGGACTGCGGCACGCCCGGCCTCGCTGTCCATCATGATGCCATCTAACCATCTCATCCTCTTTCATCCCCTTCTCCTCCTGCCTTCAGTCTTTGCCAGCATCAGGGTCTTTTCCAATGAGTCAGTTCTTTGCATCAGGTGGCCAAAGTATTGGAGTTGAAGCTTCAGCATCAATCCTTCCAATGAATATTCAGGACTGATTTCCTTTAAGATGGACTGGTTGGATCTCCTTGCAGTCCAAGGGACTCTCAAAAATATTCTCCAACACCACAGTTCAAAAGCATCAATTCTTTGGTGCTCAGCTTTCTTTACAGTCCAACTCTCACATCCATACATGACCACTGGAAAAACCATAGCTTTTAATAGATGGACCTTTGTTGGCAAAGTAATGCCTCTGGTTTTTAATATGCTGTCTAGGTTGGTCGTAATTTTTCTTCCAAGGAGCAAGCATGTTTTAATTTCATGACTGCAGTCACAATCTGCAGTGATTTTGGAGCCCAGAAAAATAAAGTCTGACACTGTTTCCACTGTTTCCCCATCTATTTCCCATGAAGTGATGGGACCAGATGCTATGAGCTTAGTTTTCTGAATGCTGAGCTTTAAGCCAACTTTTTCACTCTCCTCTTTCACTTTCATCAAGAGGCTCTTTAGTTCTTTTTTACTTTCTGTCATAAGGGTGGTATCACCTGCATATCTGAGGTTATTGATATTTCTCCTGGCAATCTTGATTCCAGCTTGTGCTTCATCCAGCCTGGCATTTCACATGATGTACTCTGCATATAAGTCACATTAGCAGGGTGACATATACAGCCTTGACGTACTCCTTTCCCAATTTGGAAGCAAATGTTATCTCCTGTTATCTCTTAAGCATCCTGCCAATGCCAAATTTGTCAGGCTTTCCATCAATTTTCTGTAATCATGTTTCATGGTAGTCAAAATTTATCATTCTAATCTCAAATTTGAATAGTCCTGACTACAAAGTTCTAAAAACTTTGCACTCTTTTCATTTATAAAATGTCTCCTGTACTTTTAGATTTTTAATTATAAAAATTCAGATAATATAGATATACCATGTAAAATGTTAAATCTCTTAATTATTTCCATTTCATCCCATGACAGCTATACTTGCTGCTGCTGCTGCTAAGTCGCCTCAGTCTTGTCCGACTCTGTGCGACCCCATAGACGGCAGCCCAACAGGCTCCCAGCTATACTTAAGTTTATATAAATCCTTCCAGTTATTTATATATATAGTGTTCTCTTAAAAATAAAACACACCAAAAAATTGTATACTACATATTTATTTGTGACAAAGTTTGCTTTCACTTGTCAATAATATATAGGAGACATCAGTATCAATAGACCAATCTCACACTAAAAAAGTGTGAGCCCACACAAATGGCCATGTGTGTACGTGTTCAGGTTCTCAGGTGGAATAGTTTTAAAGAATCTGCCTGCCAATGCTCAAAGACACCAGAGTCAGGTTCAGTCCCTGGGTTGGGAAGGTCTCCTAGAGAAAGGAATGGCAACCTACTCCAGTATCCTTGCCTGTAAAATCCCATGGACAGAGGAGCCTGGTGGCTGTGGTCCATGGGTTTACAAAGAGTCAGATGTGATTGTGCTCAGTTGTGTCTGACTCATGAGCCCGTGGATTGCAGCCACCAGGCTCCTCTATCCATGGAATTTTTCCAGGCAAGGATACTAGAGTAGATTGCCATTTCCTTCTCCAAGAGACCTTCCTGACCAATGGATGAAACCCATGTCTTTTGCATCCCCTGCATTGGCAGGCAGAGTCTTTACTACTATGATACCAAAGAACCCATAATATAGCTGAATCATAATCATTTATATCCTTTTCTATAGAAATTTATTTCTATTAACTGTTGTTATTATTATCTACTTGCTGTCATCACTATTGTTATTATAAACAGTATAATTAATATCTTCATACCCTTGTTTATATGTGAAAAATTTTTTGTAACATAGATTCTAAAGACTGGAAATGCTGTATCAGTGCATTCTTAATTTTAGTAGAGTCTGTCAAACTGCCCTTAAAGAACATTTTTACCCAATCACACAACGTAAATAATCCTACCAAAAGTGAGTATCTTCTAGTCTATGTTACATGAGAGTCTTTATACTTTTTTGCCACTGATGATGAAAACAGATATCTCATTGCTTTATTTTTGAAAGTTATTTGCATCCTTATCTGTATTTTCAACTCCAGTAGCATTGAGAAATTTTTTATTTATATATTTATATGTAATTGTTATTCTTCATGTTCTCTTCTTATCCTTTTGTGTATTTTTCTATGGACCTATTTATCAATGTAACCTGAAACACAGCAATAATAATTGGGCCTGTAAACTCAAGTAGGTTGGCTGAACATTCTTTTATGCCTTTCTATCCTCTCACTACTTGGCCACATTGTGGAAGTCCTTAGTCAGGCCATGTAACTGAAGTCCCAGCTTTTTGGATGAATTGATACAGAATCATAAGAACGAGGAAGATGGAGCAGAAGGAAATGCTGAGGAAAATAACCCTGTAGAGCTGATTGTGAAGTTCTGGTCTAAATTCCAAATAAGGCTTATGTAGATCTTCTCTTTGACTGTGTGTATCATGACAAATTGTGGAAAATTTTTAAAGAGATGGGAATACTAGACCACCGGACCTGCCTCTTGAAAAGTCTGTATGCAGGTGAGGAAGCAACAGTTAGAACCGGATGTAGAAAAACAGACTGGTTCCAAATCGGGAAAGGAGGAGGTCAGGCTATATATTGTCACCCTGCTTACTTAAGTTATATGCAGAGTACATCATGAGAAACGCTTGGCTGGATGAAGCACAAGCTGGAATCAAGATTCCCAGGAGAAATATCAACAACCTCAGATATGCAGATGACACCACCCTTACGGCAGAAAGCAAAGAGGAACTAAAGAGCCTCTTGACGAAAGTGCAAGAGGAGAGTGAAAAAGTTGGATTAAAACTCAACATTCAGAAAACTAAGATCATGAACCTGGTCCCATCACTTCATGGGAAATAGATGGGGGAACAGTGGAAACAGCGGCTGGCTTTAGAGGAGAAGGGGACAACAGAGGATGAGATGGTTGGATGGCATCATCTACTCAATGGCGTGAATTTGAGTAAGCTCCAGGAGTTGGTGATGGACAGGGAGGCCTGGAAAGCTGCAGTCCATGGGGTCACAAAGAGTCAGACACAACTGAGTAACTGAATTGAACTGAGATTTGCTCTTAATCCATATAACTGAACTAACAGGCCATATCTCAGATCTGAGACTAACCAATAGGCCAAAAGGTCCACAAACACTGAACACATCTGAATAGCATAGCAAAAGTTTTAAACATTGAACTGATTTTGGAATCACAGCCAATAAAAGACAAGAGGAAATTTGTGGCCTGAAACTAATTGATCAATTGCTTACTAAAAGCAAAAATATTAACTCCTCCGCAGGAGTTACACAAAGTCACTTAATGTAATATTCAATACCTGTAGGATGTGATGGTCAGAATAATAGTCTCAAAAGATGTCCACATTTTAATTCTCAGAACCTGTAGATGTGTTACCTTACATGAGAAAAGAGCTTTGGAAATATGATTAAGTTATAGACCTGAAGACAGGGAAATTACCCTGGTTTATCTGGTTGGGCCCACAGTAATTACAAAAAAGGAAGAGAGTGACAGAAGAGGATATCAGAGTTATGCAGTGAAGGAAAAACTAAGCCCATTATTTCTGGCTTTGATGGTAGAGAAAGAGAGAAGGAGAAAAGGAATGCAGATGAGTTCTAGAAAGAAGAAAAAGTAAGAAAATATTCTCTCCTAGAACCTCCAGCAGGAAATGCAGTCCTGCTGACACCTTAGCCTAGTGTTATTGGTATCAGAGACCACAGAACTATAGGCAATAAATGTGTATGGTTTAAACCACTGAGTCTGTGATAATTTATTACTACAGTTTTATTACTACAGTAATAAAACCAAAAGCTGTTTCTTTTAAATATCAAGAAAACTGACAAAATTCTAAAAAGACTGTCAAAAAGAGACACATTGTTACATAAATTATAATATCAGGAAAGAAATGGACGATCATCACCACAGAACCACGAGTTTTAAAAGGACAATGAGGGAAAAAAATCATAGCAACTCTACGAACATAGATTTTGTATCTAAAATGAAATGGACTTATCTCTTTATAGACACATGTTATCAAAACTCAATGAAGAGTAAGTATGTATGCTACACAGTTTTATAACTATTAAGAAACTTGAATCCATAGTTCAAATTTTTCCTTTCCTGATTTTTTCATAATTTTTGTGATTAAGCATTAATCATAAAAATTAGTGATTTTTAATAAATTAAAAATTATTTAATTCTTAAATAATCTGAAAAAATGCTGTGTTCAGAGGTTGGAAGACTCGACACTGTAAAAAAGTCAGTTGTTGTTCCCAAATTGACATATTTATTGCAATTCCAATCAAATTTCAAGTAGAGTATTTTAGATATAGACAGTCTGATTTTTTAAAAGTATATGAAAATTCAAGAGAACTATAATATCTAAAATGATTTTTAAAAAAGAATGAAGTTGGAGAAACCATCTACCAAAATTTAAGATATTGGTTTTTGGTGATTTAGTCACTAAATTGGGTACAACCCTTTCAACCCCATGGACTATAGCCCGCCAGGCTCCTCTGTCCATGGGATTTTCCCAGGCAAGAATACTGGAGTGGATTTCCATTTCCTTCTCCAGAGGATCTTCCCAATCCATGTATTGTACCTGGGTCTCCTGCATTACAGGTGGGTTCTTTATCATCTCAGGGAAGTCCATACTGCAAAGCTATAGTAATCAAGAAAAGGTGGTATTGGTGAAGGGATAGATACAAGATTAATGAAATGGAACAGAGTATCTAGAAATATATGGCTAAGTGATATTTCACAAAATGCAAAAGAGTCCAACGGAGAAAAAAAATGCAACAAATAATATTAGAAAAATTGGATATCCCTATGCAATAAAAAGAATCTACCCTAAACTTCTTATGTTATCCAAAATTTAACTCAAAATGGCTCATGACATAAATATGAAATATAAACTGATAAAATATTTACAAAAATATGAGAAAACTTTTATGACTTGTGACAAAGAATTCTTAGACATGATACCAAAAGTACATTCCAAAAAACAAATAATGATTAATTAGAGTTCAACAAAATTTAAAATTTTTGTTCTTCCAAAACTGTGGAGAGAACAAAAAGATAAACTTCAGAATTGGAGAAACTACTTGCAAATTGTATATATAATAATGGACTTATATCCAGACTATTTAAGGAATTCTCCAAATGCAATTATAAGAAAAGAAACAATCCAATCTAAGTAATCCTGACATTACCAAGTTCTGGTGAGAATGTAGAACAACTGGAACTCTCATACACTATGATATGGGAATTTTCTTCTTCACAATACGCCTCAGCAATACTCTTCCTGGGAATTCACTTTAAATAAAAATTTATGTTCTCACAAAACTCTGTACATGAATATGTACATAAGCTCTATTCATTTTTTAAATGTAATTAATTTAAAGTTCAGGCAACCAAAAGACTGCCTTTGAAGAAACAATAATTTCTTGTCGGATCTGGACAATTAATTAGCTACATAGAAAATAAAGGGCTTCATGGGTGGCTCAAATGGTAATGAATCTGCCTGCAGTCAGAAGACCAGAGTTCCATCCCTGGGTTAGGAAGATGCCCTAAAGAAAGGAATGGCTACTCACTCCAGTATTCTTGCCCCTAGAGAAAGGAATAGCTACTCACTCCAGTATTCTTGCCTGGAGAATTCCATGGAGAGAGAAATCTAGTGGCATACAGTCCATGAGGTCACAAAGAGTCAGACATGACTGAGCAACTAACACTTTAACTTTAGAAAGCAAAAAAAAAAAAGTAAAAGTGCCAGCTTCCCATGTCCTGGATCCCCAAGTATGACACTGAAACAAAAGGGGTCAAATAACATGATGATATGACAGGAGTGGCAGGGTAACCTTCTACTTACTGAAAAGCAAATTTTTATTTGAAGGTAAGCTGTTTTATAGTCTGTTGTTATTCCAGAATGGCTGCAAGGCAAAACTTCTCATCTCATCAAAACACTGGAGGTGGTAAGAAACTGCCTCATGACAGCCCCCTGGGAAGATAGGTAAGCAAGGGGGAAATGGTCTTGTTCACAAGTCCCCCATTCTGTCATGTTCCAGAAATATCCCAGGAAATTCTGCCAAGACAGATCTGCTGTAGTTATGCCTTTCCCACATGGCCTATGGGGAGACATGCAAGGCAGATGCTTACTCTATGCCTCAGAAATCCCACTCCTGGGTATTTACTGTAGAAAGTGAATACTTATGCTTACACAAAAACCTGTACATGAATATTTATAGCAATCCTATTCATAAGCATCCAAGCTGGAAATATTCCAAATGTCTTTCAACAGATGGATGAACAAATATGATACATCCATTCAATGGCATACTATTTAGCTATAAAAAAAATGAATGACTGATAAGCTCAACAACTTGGATGAAAGCACTGTGTTAAGGAGTCTAGATTTGTGTTTTGTGTTCAATATGGTATATGACACTTCAAAAATTTTATCCTTATAATTTCATCAAAACATTTATTTTTTCTTTCTCATATACTATGAACTGAATTGTGTCCCCTCAAAATTCATATGTTGAGGCCCTAAATGTCAACATGATTATATTTGGAAATAGGACCTTAAAGGAATGATTAACTTTAACCAAAATCATATGGGCAGGGACCTAATTCAACAGGATTAGTGTTCTTATAAGAAGATGAAGAGACACCAAAGCTCGCTCTCTCTGCTCTCACATAGAGGAAAGATCACGTGAGAACATAGTGGAAAGACAGTCATTTACAAGCCAGGAAAAGAGATCTCATGAGAAACCAACTCTGTCAGTATCTTGATTGTGGACTTCTAGGCTCCAGAATTGTGAGAAAATAAGTGTCTGTTGGTATTTTTCTATGGTTGGCCTAGCAGGTTATAGTATGGGATTTACTTTTCTGTTATGAAGCAAATAATGAACTTAACATTTGTTTCTGCCAACAACCAAACAGCAAAACAAAATATATTAAATATTTTCCCACATAATCCAAAATGCTATTTTTCTTAAATTCCTATTTCATATGAATCTTCATGTGATGCTCATTTCTCTATTATTTTCCATAAATCTATATGCATAATCCTGTGCCAATACTATACTGTTTTAATTATAGTAGCTTTTATGCTTATTTTAATATCTGGTACAATTAAAGCCTTTACTTATATTATTTTGTCAGTTTCCTTAAATAATTTAATATAATGTTGCCCTCAATTCCAACTGTCTAGACAAATGCTATTCAAAATGCCATTTCACAAGAAGATAAGAATCTTGCACCAGAATGTAAATTAAATATATAATACTTGGTGTAATGTTTATCTGACAGTTTTCATAGTAAGGCCTTTTCCATAAACAAACTAGTGCAGTGATTTATATTCTGACACATTTTAATAAAGAATTGGGAGAAAAAAAAGAAATAAAACATCTATTCATATAAATTGCTGATTAGTGGACCACACAACACTGACACTGGCTTAGACTTTTCTGACTATGAATAAGCTAAAGCCTGGGAAGCGTGTTTGACCAAGAGGTTTTTAATCAGCTTGCCATATGGCACAAGTGTCTTATTCTTGCATTTTCACCAGTGTGTCTGTTGACTTTCCCAGTCTGGGGTTCAGAAAAAGAAATCTAGGACCTTTTCAAGGGTTTAGGTAGCATATAACCCCAGAGAGAAATGAAGAATTTCTCACTATATCATTATTCACTAAATGTTTGAACTTTTGTCTTTTTAACAAGTGGTGGGTAAATTGCTCTGACATCAAATTCTGTATTCTTTCCTGCTCTATTACTTATGATATACATTATGGCTCCTTGGAACTCACAAATCTCTTTTTTTTCTCAAGAAAGCTCATTTCTTATAATAAAGCCTTGGTGTCTAGACTACTGTTTTGGTTTGTTGTCTTAAAACATTTTTCTGTGTGTGTTTTAAACTCATTAAGTTATCCTCAGCCCTTCAGGAAAAAAAAAAGTGTTAAATGTTAAAGCCTGGGAGAGTTGAGGTCACAGTTGAAGTGATAAAAAGGGAAAAATCCTAGCATGGAGAAACAGTTACAACCTGGCAAAAGTTGACCAGGAAAGGGAGCTGGAGTTGAAGTAGAGAGTGAGAGAATACAAAGCATAATAAATCAGACATGCTTGTGGGACATGCATGTTTCCCAAATATCTTGTACACTCAAGGAAGACAAATCATGGGCTGATAGAACATACTAGATAAGCCTTAGAGAAAAGGATGATCCCCATGGCTCAAGAAGTTATAGATATTCAGATTTCATAAATATATAAAGGAATCTTATATACAGCATGTATTGGAACAACTTTCCATTTATTATGGCTATTATATACTACATAATCAAAAGAAATTTTAAAAAGAAGAGGGGATACGTTACTGAGTGATTAGGTCATACATTTTCTAGAAAAAAAAATGATTTTGTGTGAAAATGGTTTTCTGTGAAGCTGATGAATAGAGGAATAAAATAGTGCAGGGTGTGACCCTTACTTTGGGTGTTCTACTTATAGACCCTCTAGCAGACAGGCTTGAGGTCTTGGTATTTAGTTTATACAGCTTCTGTTTCTATTTGGATCTTATCTCTCAAGCTTCTCTGGTGGCTCAGAGAGTAAAGAATCTGCCTGCAATTCAAGAGACCCGGGTTTAATATTTCTTACAAGTAATATTTCTAATATTTCAAAGATACTATAATCATTTCCTCATCTCAAAGAGTGTTCTTTTTTCATTCTATTGCAGAGGTTTTATATGTCTCCAGTTATTATTTGCAGGAAAAAAATTTGCTTAAATTAACCACTCTACTCCTCAAAAAAATGTACATTGATAAGAGAAGGAATGAAGTAAACTGGTTTCACATGCTGCTTATTGATAAAAAAGTCTCCAAATAAAGTTGGGGGTATGATTTGATAGCACATATAACAATTTTCTAAAAGGGTCAATTTGCTTTTTATTGATACGGAGTGATTTGAAATCTGAACTTTATATTTGAATAAAACTTTATACATGAACTTCATATATTACCTTCTTTTTTTATTTTTGGTATATAAAACTGTCTGCTATTTTCTCTCCCATTTATAATATCAAGATAATTACAGTCTTATTAGAGTTTATACACGTTTTTTCCTATTATTTTTATTACTACCATCCTTTCTTCTCTTTTTTATTTTTTCACAGGCCCATAATTCAATACCAGGTCAATATTTACCTGACAATGATACTAAAAATAATGAGTGCTGAGATTTACAGAAGGCTAATAACAAGGCCAGTCCTTATTAACATAACGTCACCTTATAATCTTATGTAAATGATTTCATTTCATTCTCACAACAAGTGTATAATACATACATAATATCCCTCATTTATGAGTAAACTGAAGCTGAATGGTTGAGTAATTTCACTCAGGTCTTAAGTAGTTTGAAGTGGAAGAATCAGGATATAAACAAGATGTGTCTGAGGATAGTTTTAGCATCATTAGAAATGAAAATTATCCTTTGTACTTAAAACAGTATTTATCTCCTACAATTATTTTTTATTTTCCAAAATTTTCTTTAAGGATGATTTTCTGAAGTTAAAGTTCAAAATAAAATAATGCATTTGCATTCTTGGAGGACGAATTAAAACAAAGCAGCCTCTTTCATTAAATTGCTATTTCCTATCATTAATTTATTACTTGTCATTGCACTTCTCCTAGCTTCTGTTTTCACATGTCTTCTCTTCTGTATTTCTGTTGCTTCTAAATGATCCAGGTGAAATTCTTCTTTCAACTTGAGAGCTTTTCAAAAATAATAATAATAGGACTTCAGGCTAAGGTGTAAGGTAGAGGAACATGCAGAAAAATTTACTCCCCAAACTCCATAAAAAATACCAGGAAAGCAGTAGCAATATATGAAAAGTCATTCCCAAGACTAAAATAAGCTATGAAAGGTATGAGAATCATCTATACTCTATAATCTGAAAAGAAATTAAATAATCCCCTACACTGACAAGACGAAGTTCAGGAAAATAAGCTAACACCTCTCTTTCTTCAATGTGAAAAAAAAAATAATAATAGGTTCGATTCAGGCTATGGAAGAGCTTAAAGTTAGAACTGAGAGAGGTGTTTTGGAGAAGCAAAGAAACTGTGATTTGAATAGAGCTGCTACTTCCCTATTCTTCTGTAAATCATCATAAGGATGGAACATGTTTTCATAGAGAGTAGGTAAGGAGAATAGATATTTAACTGGGAGTAATAGGACCTTTCAAGTTCCATATGTAATGACATACTTAGCATTTAATGAAAATGATTAAGTATTTTCTATTAAATATTCTATTAATCTCTCTATTTTGGAGTCTCCCAAAAATTACAAGAAAGGGAAAGCATGCTATTGGGCAAAATTTCATGAAATAAAATCGCTGGAGAATTTTGACATTTGTTTCAGGCTTCCAGAGAATATGCATTATTTCTAAATAGAAAAATAAATCAGCTAAAATATTTCCAAGAAACTTATATTAGGTCCAAATTTCCCCTCTTTAAAGAATCTAAATTCCATCTCTTATTCAGCAGGACTTAGTTCTATTGGACCAATTTATTCTTTTCCCACAGTGTTCTCACTTACACTTGCTTCTCTATGAGCCATTATTCCTGTGATATGACTGCTATTTCCTCCACGGGGAACATGTATATCACAAGAAGATGGAAAATCAAAAACTTTCTCTTAAACTTATGAAAATAAGATTACTAAGCCAGATTTAACAATAAACAAGAAATTCCTCTTTTATAAGTTAGTTGGAATAGACAATTTTTTCTGAAGGTAGCTAGCTGTATTAAAACAAAACAAAACAGTCTCAACTGAAATATGCTTTTAAACTAAGAGTCCCTACTCAACTAGATTCCAAATATGGGCTTGACAAAGGAGAAATGCTGATTTACTTCCTTGTCTATACAGTAACTGGTATTAAGAATGAATGAAATAGGATGCAGACAGGACAAATGGTAGCAGAATTTCAGAAGTGGGAAAGACTGCATAATGATTCCAATAGATTTCAGAGCTACAGCTATGCTGCAAATGAACTGCCTGTCAGGAGTTACCAAAATGCACCAAGGAATGAACTATAAAAATCAGCCACATGCAGAACATATTCAATAAGATAATTCATTTTAAGGTTTAGGGCATAAGGACTGATCACCAAATCAGTAAACTGATAAGGAACACTATGTGTGTTCCTAGGAGAAAATATCTTTTGCGACTTGTACTTGGTGGTAAAATTTCCAAATATTTAAATAAGGTAAGTAACTTTCCAGAGTTTGAATCACCTTCAATGTGACAAAATAGATCTGATATTACCCAACATCCTGGCTCATGTCAAATAAACATCCTATATCAAGTTAGAAAGTACCATAGTAACTTTGCAGTGAGAATCTGGTTAAGACCTGCACTAAAGTAGCTTCTTTAATATTACTGTATATGAGGGCATATTGTTTATTTCCTTGTCTCTGAGACATCAAGGTGAATAGCTTTCACAAAGTCAAATCTAACAAGACTACTGGTTGAGAATCAGGCTCAGAAAGCACGTCCTGTCTGTTCTGAATTTGCCTGATTCATAACCCTGCTCATCTGAGGTCTGCTTATTCACTCAGAAAATGCTAAAAAGACACTAAGAACACCACTGAGCATCAAAATGGTTCATAAATAGAAGTTCTCTCCCAACTATCATTATTTAATGGGAATTATCATACAGTTGTAGGTTTGGTACTAACATGAACAATAGATATCATATTGTTTGACACACTGATGTCATAGACACGACCAATATTTATTAGATAAAAATGGTACAACCAAATCACATATCTACATACCTTTGTTTATATTTTGTGTGTCAATTTGGCAAAGCCACAGTACCCAGATTTTTAATCAACACATCTAGCTGTTGCAGTGAAGGTATATTTTAGATGAGATTAACATTTAAATCAATAGATTTTGAGTAGAGTAGGTTCCCTCCAGAATATGGGTAGGCCTAACCAAACCAATTGAAAGTCCTGATTAAGAAAGAATTTGTCCAGCCGACAGCCTTCAGACACAAGCAAGTTACATAAGCAATTCTTCCCTGGGTCTCCAGCCTGCCAGTCTACTCCTGCAGGTTTTAGATTTGCCAGCCTCCTAAACTGCATGAGCCAATTCCTTAAAATCTCTCTGTCTCTGCCTTTGTCTGTTTCTCTCTATTTTTTATGCTGTTTCTTTGGAGAACACTAGCTAACACAATTTTCATCCTGCAAAGGTATCTCATCACTCTAAAAACTGTCTAAAATTCTTTATACGACCTATGAACTCCCCATGATCTGACTGCTGGATATCATCACTTTGACCTCGTTTACTTTCTTTCAATCATTCACTGAGTCCAGCTACACCAAACTTCTAAGTCAGTTTCCATTATGACTTTGCATTTAGTTCTTTCTTATGGAATTTTATTTCCTACAAGAGCCCAGGCCTTTATGTCACCCAAGTCTCTGTTAAAATATCACCAAAAAGCCTCACAACTCAAAGTAGTGTTCATGAGCTAGCAGCATTGATAACACCCAGGAGCTTATAAGAAATGAAAAATCACAAACCACATTTAATTAATATCTCCAGGTGACTCCTATGCACGTTAACGTTTGACAAACACGGATGCACTTCCGTGTGTCTTCTCATTCTTCTTTGGCTCTTTGCCCTGCTTCTTCTCTTATAGTACTCATCACTAATTGACATGATAATATGTGTTCATGTAGTTGTTCCTTGATTGTTTCTCCCACTACATTGTAAACCCCAAAAGGGCAGAGACCCTAATCTAAAGACTAGGACCTTTCCTGGCACACAATGATTCTTCTCATCTTGACTCGGCCATTTGGATGTGCATCCAAGTACTTCTTCATTAGAATAATTATAGTACTACATAGTAGGTTCTCAGTGAGGCATTAATGAGTGAATGAATGCTGATTACAGCAGACACCTCTTAAATAACCACTCAGCACTGTCCACTCAGTTTTCTCTAAGCAAACACTGATTCTTGTGTAGGTAACCAATCTCCTCCAGTCACATATTCTAACTATATCCCTTTTCCAGTCTCAGAGAGTAGGATCTAATTGTACAAAACAAAACTAGTGATCCTATTCTCCTTGCCAGTGGTTGGTTTAAGAATGGGCATGTGCTTCAGTTCTAAACAAGGAGACATGAGGCCACATCCAGGCTCTTAGAAAGAGACGCAAATTATATAACTCTTTTACACCTCTGGAAAATTTTGGCATATGTATAATATTCAGACATGCTATAGCCATCTTGCTAATATCTAAAAGATGAAGCCAACCTACATGGAAGGGTTTAGAGCAGACAACAGCAAAGAAGCGAAGTCAGAGCTTAGATTGTCCTATCTGTGAAATTTTTGTCCTTGTTGAAGATGAATGAGACCAGATTTGAATTACTTGAAACTGGAAACACTTTTTTAGGTTAGTGATCTGCATATTAGCTTATATATCTTCATATTGGTAAAAAAAACACAAGTGATATCAGTATTTATTAGTGCAGTCTCTTTTTCTTCCCCAACCAGAATATCCAAGAGTACTGAGAGAGTCTTCTGAAGTATAATGCTAAGCAGCTAAGCCCTGAACTTATAAAACTTTCTTGTTACTAGTCATTAATAAATAAGTATTTACTAATGACATAGCTATTATACTGTAGCTGAGAGAATATCAACAAAGGTTCATCTAGTCAAGGCTATGGTTTTTCCAGTGGTCATGTATGGATGTGAGAGTTGGACTGTGAAGAAGGCTGAGCACCGAAGAATTTGATGCTTTTGAACTGTGGTGTTGGAGAAGACTCTTGAGAGTCCCTTGGACTGCAAGGAGATCCAACCACTCCATTCTAAAGGATATCAGTCTGGGGTATTCATTCGAGGGACTGATGTTGAAGCTGAAACTCCAATACTTTGGCCACCTGATGCAGAAAGCTGACTCATTTGAAAAGACCCTGATGCTGGGAAAGATTGAGGGCAGGAGGAGAAGGGGGCAATGAAGGATGAGATGGTTGAATGGGATCACCAACACAATGGACATAGGTTTGAATAGACTCCGGGAGTTGGTGATGGACAGGGAGGCCTGGCGTGCTATGGTTCATGGGGTCACAAAGAGTCAGACACGACTGAGCAACTGAACTGAACTGAACTGAGAGAATATTGATTTTCTTTTTAAATGCAAGTCAAGAAATTCTTACTTGTTTTAAGCCATTTGAAGAAACATTTCTAGAGAAGTTACATAAATTCTTTAAACAGTGATATTAATATAATTAGTACAGACACTGAAATATTCAAGACCTACAGTGTCAGACAGACAAAAAGAAATAAGAGTTAATTGGGTGCATTTCCAAAAGTGTTTAGAGAGATTCTACCAAATTATTGTCCATCTGACTAAATTGTTGGAGGATTCTGTGTAGAAATAATATACACAAGATGACATATTTTAAAGACAGATTATTCTCTAAAGTAAATATTGCTGTTACAGATTTTTTCATCAAAGTTCTGCTTGATTCAACTAGAAATTTAAAAGGCAAATCAACAAAAACCTAGATCCAATACACAAACGATGGTTGTGTCCATTCACTCATTCAACAAATATTCATTAAATACTAGTTTGTGTCCAGTACTGAACAGACACAGGTAATGCCACAGTGAAACAGACTTTACCTTTATGGCATTCAGAGACTATAGGAGAAAAAATAGTAATAGTGCAAATATATGTTAAATACTGGTGGCATTAGTGGTAAAGAACCCATCTGCCAATGCAGGAGATGTAAGAGATGGGTTCGATCTCTGGGTCAGGAAGATTCCTGGAGGAGGCCACAGCAACCCACTCCAGTATCCTTGCCTGGAGAATCCAATGGACAGAAGAGCCTGGTGGGCTATGGTCCATAGGGTCACAAAAAGTCAGACATGACTGTTCAAGCATGTTAAGTTCTAAAGTAACTGAAAATTTTGCAAGTATGTATCAAAGAAATTTTAATTAGTGTGAACTCTTTAGGAAGCCTTAGACCTAAAAGAAGAGCAGAACTTAGAAGGAAGTGGGGAGGGGATATTTGAATTAATAAGTACAGAAATAGTTAAGTTCTTAAGATAGGAGAATTCATAGTCTTGAGAAAGTAAATTTTTTTAAGTTGGAACTCAGTGGACGAAGGTGAGAATGGCATAAGAAATATATGAAAATGTAGTAGGTTATTAGCTCATGAGATTCCTTGTTATTTACAACTTGTCAAATTGTCTTTATCCCAAGAAGAATGGTAAATTATTAACCAATATGAAGCAGTAGGTATGTAAGAGTAGGACAGAGGTCTGTATATGAGAAATTAAAAAGTTTGGAAATAACATTCTGTCCTATGGACATGGAAACAGAAATGGTCAACATGAATGTAGGTATACCAGCTGGGGACTCTGACTATATGTAAAGTGAGGGATAATGAAAGCTTTAACTCAGATAATAAAGAAAAGAATAAAGGCAAGAATACTGGAGTGGGTTGCCATTTCCTTCTCCAATGCATGCATGTGTGCTAAGTCGCTTAGTTGTGTTCGACTCTGTGTGAACGTATGGACAGCAGCCCACCAGGCTCATCTGTCCACGGAGTTCTCTAGGCAAGAATACTGGAGTGGGTTGCCATTTCCTTCTCCCATATAAAAATATAAATAAGCATAAATAAAAAATATAATATAAATTTATATAAGTATGAATATAATGAATTAAGTAAGATTCCTGATAATACAAGAAAGAAAAGGTCCAGAATTACTTGGAGGTGTTGTCTATGGGTAATAGATACGAGAGTACTAGAACAGGAAAAATCCAGAATATGTTAGAAGTGCTAGGCCTGTAGGTTTGATAAAGCATATTGACATTTGTTTCTGCTGTTTTGAATCTGTACAGTAAGAGGCAGGTCATCTATCAAACACTGAAGTGGAATGCATTTACAGCAAATTTTAAGAGACTATGGAAGGATTGAAATTGAAGTTTCAAGGAGTGGGGAATCAGTATAGACAGGAAAAAAATCTGTGAATTTATAGACAATATTAAGGGACTCAAATGAAGTTAAAATCATCCTCTTATAGTGATATCAGTCTGCTTTATTGTGCTGTTTTACCTAGCAATTCTCAGCCACCTGGATTCTAGACATCAAAAGAGTGGGTTCAGTTCAGTTCAGTTGCTCAGTCATGTCCAACTCTTTGAGACCCCATGAATTGCAGCATGCCAGGCCTCCCTGTCCATCACCAACTCCCGGAGTTCACTCAAACTCACGTCCATCTCGTCAGTGATGCCATACAGCCATCTCTTCCTCTGTCGTCCCCTTCTTCTCCTGCCCCCAATCCATCCCAGCATCAAAGTCTTTTCCAATGAGTCAACTCTTCGCATGAGGTGGCCAAAGTACTGGAGCTTCAGCTTTAGCATCATTCCTTCCAAAGTACACCCAGGACTGATCTCCTTCAGAGTGGACTGGTTGGATCTCCTTGTAGTCCAAGGGACTCTCAAGAGTCTTCTCCAACACCACTGTTCAAAAGCATCACTTCTTCAGCACTCAGCTTTCTTCACAGTCCAACTGTCACATCCATACATGACTACTGGAAAAACCATAGTCTTGACTAGATGTACCTTTGTTGGCAAAGTAATGTCTCTCTGCTTTTGAATATGCTATCTAGGTTGGTCATAACTTTCCTTCCAAGGAGTAAGCGTCTTTCAATTTCATGGCTGCAATCACCAACTGCAGTGATTTTGGAGCCCCCAAAAAAAGTCTGACCCTGTTTCCACTCTTTCCCCATCTATTTCCCATGAAGTGATGGGACTAGATGCCATGATCTTCGTTTTCTGAATGTTGAGCTTTAAGCCAACTTTTTCACTCTCCTCTTTCACTTTCCTCAAGAGGCTTTTTAGTTCCTCTTCACTTTCTGCCATAAGGGTGGTGTCATCTGCATATCCGAGGTTATTGATATTTCTCCCAGGAATCTCGATTCCTGCTTGTGCTTCTTCCAGCCCAGAATTTCTCATGATGTACTCTGCATATAAGTTAAACAAGCAGGGTGACAATATACAGCCTTGACGTACTCCTTTTCCTATTTGGAACCAGTCTGTTGTTCCATGTCCAGTTCTAACTGTTGCTTCCTGACCTGCATTCAGGTTTCTCAAGAGGCAGGTCAGGTGGTCTGGGTATTCCCTTCTCTTTCAGAATTTTCCACAGTTTATTGTAATCCACACAGTCATTTTTCTGGAACTCTCTTGCTTTTTCGATGATCCAACAGTGGGTAGTTGGACTCATATAAGGCTGGAACATTTGAATACACTATACCAGACACAGTTTTAAGCATGGTTTGTAGTGAAAACCTGAGGCATTAATTATATTACTCAAGGAAAATAGATACTACAGTAGAGAGAAATGATAAAATATTTGAAGAAAGCAAACAAATAAACAAAAATGACACTGTTAGGAAAGCAATGGAGTTGGACAAGCCAGCAAAGGAGACTGAGAAGTAAACGGAAATGGGAAGATAGCCAAGGGAGTCTAGAATCATGCAGAATGGAGTGAAGGAAGACAGTCAGCAAAGGTAATTACTTAGCAGTGTTAATGAAGAAGGGATATGGATTAAATTTAGAAATGGCATTGGGTCTTTAGTAATTAGAACACCATTAATTCTCTTCAAAAGAATAGACTGCATAAGGTAGATGAAAATATTTGAGAAACTAAAGACTGAGAAAGGTAATTTCTGGAAGTCTGACCCTGAAAGAAAGGAGTAAGAGATACCTGGCATCATCTTAACTTTTGTCTACTTAGAATGGATTATTTTTCATTTTACATATCAGTCCTTAAGGATGCAAATACAGGGAAAGGGGGAAAATTATTTTTTGTTTGTTTATACCAAACAATTAATTTTATACAAACAAATGTTAATAATGGTAACCTCTGGAGAGGGGTATGCAATTGAAAATATGAAAGAGCTTCCATTATTTATGTCTATGACTCTCTATTTAAAAATTATATTTCAATGAGAAAGCAGCCTTTTTGTCATTATGAAAGCAATTATAATTTTAGCATGCCTCTAATATCTTGCTGTTTCATTTTTAGTATTATTCAATATTAGAAGGTGAGTAAAATGCTTTCTTATACTGTTCTTATACTGATTATATTCAAAATTGCTTTCGACCTGCCACAGAGAAACAAAAAAAAGCCTGACAAATATATATTGGTTATTGGAAATGCTCAAACACTCATTTTAAATGGATTCTAAATCTTTTAGATGTTGGATTTTTCTTTCTTGCTCAATTTCACACTGACATATGTAAAAGTATAATAAGAATTTGCTGTTTAGTCCATTATGTGCAAAAGAGCAGGTTGTTTAGTGTGTCAAAAGCATCTTCTGTGGGCTCTTAACTAATCACTCAGTCACATGAAAAAAGCTGAAGATAGAATATGATGCCAGCCTACACAGAAATCATGGAAGCTTGAATTTGGCCAAATATCTTGTCAGAAAGATGGGTGCTTTTATCCTAGTGAACAGAATAAAATGAGATGAATTTACTATTTTATTTATTTTTTTCTTTTTGAGAGCAAAGTGTGATTTACAAATGAAGAATGATCAAGCCCAGGTTTCTTGAGATTTGGACAGTACTTTCTACAGCAAAGAAATCTCCCCTGTAGACTCTGGAACATGTTGTACTATCTTATCATATAACAGATGACCAGCCATATGGCGAGGGAGGGGGAAACCAGGGAGTCAAAAGTCTACAGTAGCAGTAGATGCGTGAATGAGAAAACAAAGGTTAAAACCATATCTGTGAAATGTGAATGATTTTTCTATTTTTTAGTTAGAAGACCTTCTTTTAGGAATGATATTTCTTGTCATATGAGAATATGTTTTAAAACTCATATTTATATACAAGATATTCATTTTAAAATAGATTTTAAGCTATCTTTACAATAGCACAATTGGGATACAGCCTCAAAATCAATTATAATATAATATGATCCATATATGCACACTCAAAAATTCTAGTTTTCTAGAGACATTAAAATTTTTAAATATTTATATGAAATTGCCTAATTCACCTATTATGCAAATTTCTGCCTGAGGGTAGGTTACTAAACTATTTTAGGAGTTTGCAGTATTTCTTTCAAGATACAAAACATAGTACGGCAGTCACTTATTTAATGTTACCTCAGCTGTTTAAATTCAAACTGATTTAATATCTCATTTAATGTTTTACACTATTATTCATATAGCTTAACAGAAATAGAAATTTACAATGTGACCGGGCAGAAAGATCTGATACTTGCCTTCCATTGTGCAAACTGTTTCTTCACTTTTCTGGAAAAAGTCAGAGACTGACAAACGCCACAATAGATATATAGAGTCTAATGCTATAATTACCTACTCAGCTATGGAAGAAGGGAAGTGTTCCAAGTATATGTGATTTTATCACAATTTCTATCATCATCCAATATCTTAGTTATATTAACAAAATTAATTTCCTAGTTTAAAATTTATAGTAATAAGAATAAATTGTGAGTCATTATCTTCGATATATTTGGCTTGCTTTGCTTTAAGTCGTAAAGCATCCTTTGCCACAAAATGCCATACTTTTCAATATAAGACTTTTTACATAAAGATCACACAGGTTATAACTTTTCCTCACTTGCATAACTGTGTGCATTCATAGACATAAATAAATATCAACATATAACAATTTACTCTTTATAAAAGTGTTTTTTCCAACATTAACATATATGCTTAAAAATGAACAAATCACAAATATATAATTATTTTAAGAAGTGAATGCATTTGTTTAACCATCATCCAGAACAAGAAATAATGCATTATGTCATCCAAGATACCCCTCATGCTTCCTTCCAGTTACTACCAAACCTCCTGAAATCTAACCACTAGTCTACTCAATATAGACTAATTTTGACTAAAGTTGAACTTAAATAAAAATAATCTATGTCCTCTTCTGTGTTAATTTTCTTTGATACAACACTATGTTTCTGTCTATCCCATCGAACTGCAAGTTACCGTAATTCATTTTCATTCCTGTGTAATATTCTATGGTACACATATCACAATTTAATTAGTCATTTGATAGTTACTAGATTCTTAGGACTTTTAAGGTTTCATTAGATGGTATGGAATTTGAGGGGTGGACAGCTATAATCTGACTTGGGTTTTAATAGAATAACTCTGGATTCAGTATTGAGAATGGACTGGTGACGGGAGGAGGGTTAGGGTAAAAACAGGTAATAACTTTCCAGTATCTTTGTGGCATATTCAAGGCTAAGAGATACTAGAAATGGTAAAAACTGGAAAAAGTCCAGATATGTCTGATTTATTTTTAGTATATTGTCAGCATTTGCTGATAAATTAGATATAGAGAATATTAAAAAAAGAGAGAAGAATTAAATATAATTCCACTGTTTTGGACAGAAACAAAGGGAAAGAGTTATCTTTTACTGAGATGGAGAAATGCGAGAGAGGAAAAATTTATAAAGGTTAATTTTTTTTAATTCACAAAACGTGACTGTAGCTATCAAAGTAACTAGGCGATTTACTAAATCCATCCATTAAAGGGAAAAAGAACACAATTGTCTTTCAGAAGGTATTAGGAAAACAGATGCATACTTCCAAGTCCTTGTTTCTGGAATTACTTTAATTAATGAAGAAAATGTCTTTAACCTCAGTGAAAGAAGCACACTAACAATTTAAAATATTAGTTTCTTAATATAAACAAAGAAAAGGTCACAATGTGTCTCAAGGACTTTTTTTTAACCTTTGTGATGAGTAGAATCAAAAAAATCAATATCTAATTTTAGAATTCTGATGGGGTATTGGCTCCTATAAAAATGGCAATATACTCTCATATATTTAAATAAGGAAGAATGGTGATTATTAAGTTCCTGGCTAAGAGTTACTAGTTATCAGTTATCACAAAACCTGAGAATCACTCAGCATGAAAGACCTAGAGCTAATACATGTAGGAAATGTTATTAATATTCATGAGTCCATCACAAAGTTTTATTGCAATTGGAGAGAATGCAATGATATAATGGATGCTAGATTAGGTGAGTAGAGAATGCAATCATTGCTAAAGCCATAGTTTTCATAACCAAACTAGTGTTCTTCAGTTCAGTTCAGTTCAGTCGCTCAGTCATGTCCAACTCTTTGCAACTCCACCCCAGGCCTCCCTGTCCATCACCAAATCCTGGAGTTCACTCAGACTCACGTCAATTGAGTCAGTGATGCCATCCAGCCATCTCATCCTCTGTCATCCCCTTTTCCTCCTGCCCCCAATCCCTCCCAGCATCAAAGTCTTTTCCAATGAGTCAACTCTTCACATGAGGTGGCCAAAATACTGGAGTTTCAGCTTTAGCATCATTCCTTCCAAAGAACACCCAGGGCTGATCTCCTTTAGAATGGACTGGTTGGATCTCCTTGCAGTCCAAGGGACTCTCAAGAGTCATCTCCAACACCACAGTTCAAAAGCATCACTTCTTGAGCATTTAGCTTTCTTCACAGTCCAACTCTCACATCCATACATGACAACTGGAAAAACCACAGCCTTGACTAAACGGACTTTTGTTGGCAAAGTAATATCTCTGCTTTTCAATATGCTATCTATGTTGGTCATAACTTTCCTTCCAAGGACTAAGCGTCTTTTAATTTCATGGCTGCAATCACCATCTGCAGTGATTTTGGAGCCCAAGAAAATAAAGTCTGACCCTGTTTCCACTGTTTCCCCATCTATTTCCCATGAAGTGACAGGACCAGATACTATGATCTTAGTTTTCTGAATGTAGAGCTTTAAGCCAACTTTTTCACTCTCCTCTTTCACTTTCATCAAGAGGCTTTTTAGTTCTTCACTTTCTGCCATAAGGGTGATATTATCTGCATATCTGAAGTTACTGATATTTCTCCCAGCAATCTCAATTCCCGCTTATGCTTCTTCCAGCCCAGCATTTCTCATGATGTACTCTGCATAGAAGTTAAATAAGCAGGGTGACAATATATGAACTTGACATTCTCCTTTTCCTATTTGGAACCAGTCTGTTGTTCCATGTCCAGTTCTATCTGTTGCTTCCTGACCTGCATATGTTTCTCAAGGGGCAGGTCAGGTGGTCTGGCATTCCTATCTCTTTCAGAATTTTCCACAGTTTATTGTGATCCACACAGTCAAAGGCTTTGGCATAGTCAATAAAGCAGAAGTAGATGTTTTTCTGGAACTCTCTTGCTTTTTCCATGATCCAGTGGATGTTGGCAATTTGATCTGTGGTTCCTCTGCCTTTTCTAAAACCAGCTTTAACATCAGGGAGTCCACGGTTCACATATTGCTGAAGCCTGGCTTGGAGAATTTTGAGCATTACTTTGCTAGAGTGTGAGATGAATGCAACTGTGCAGTAGTTTGAGCATTCTCTGGCATTGCCTTTCTTTGGGATTGGAATGAAAACTGATCTTTTCCAGTCCTGTGGCCACTTCTACGCCAAGTAAACTTTAGCCCTACTTTCTAGCTCCTTTGCCTTTAAGAAAATGTACTCTAAGAGATATGCAAAGCAATGGGAAAATACATCAGATTTGAATGTGAAAGTCTTAGTCACTTAGTTTTGTCCTGCCAGGCTCCTCTGTCCATGGAATTCTCCAGGCAAGAATACTGGAGGGATAGCCATTCCCTTCTCCAGATGATCTTCCTACTTATATATAAAAGTGAAAGTGAAGTTGCTTTGTGACCCCATGGACTGTACCCTACCAGGCTCCTCTGTCCATGGGATTTTCCAGGCAATAGTACTGGAGTGGATTGCCATTTCCTTCTCCAGGGGATCTTCCCAAACCAGGGATTGAACCCTCGTCTCCTGCATTGTAGACAGACACTTTACCGTCTGAGCCACCAGGGAAGTCCCTATATAAACCTTAGAATTTTAGAATATCCTTTGTGGGAGACTTCCTGCAGTTCACAGGTCAAAGAATAACCTATATATTGTTCTCTTTCAGTTATTATGGAAACTGAAGCCAGTGGCATGTATTAAAAATATGTTTAGGCAATTTGTTTGCTTCTTCCAGTTCTATACAAAAATAGCAACTAACATTTTCATGGTGTATTATAGTTTTCAAAGTGCAACACCTACCTTATCTTACTTAATTTTTGATTTTACATCTTAGATTCAAAAAGGCACTCTTTAAATAGCAATCATTATCTCTAGGAAAATGTAACCATTGGCAGAGGAAACAAATATAACCAACTCTATATTTCATTCTGTATTTAGATAAGAATTGCACAGTAGTTTGCAGCAACTATTAGTAGATACTTGCTGTCTGGAGCTCTATACATAATTCAAGTTCAAGCAATATTCTCCCCTCTACATCCCATCTTCCTCTTTACCATTAATAGGATCCTTCCTTTGTGGCCACAGTATAACACATGGAATATTTTTAAAACATTCTTTTTCTTGATCTCTTTTCTTAAACTTTATGGTACTTAAAATCTTAGCAACTCCTCAAATCACAGAACTGAAGTGGATGTTGTTCAACTTGATCTGCATATTGTATTTTGAATATTTTTCTACTCTTTGCCCATTTATGTCCTCCCAGTATCTAGTAAATGCCATTCTCTCAACCTCATCCTGCCCTCCAGCCCTCCAAAACAAAAATTAAGGATTTTGATCTCCTACAAATGTCCTTTGCAACCCCTTCCAACGTATAGTTTTTGTCTTATTCCCCCACAGAATAAAATGGTGTATAAAAGTGTCACATTATTGTCATGTCCCTCAACAAGAGGGAGTATAATGACAAAATCTATTATTAAAGGAGATATATTTGGCATGTTACACATGTGCCTTGTGTTTGATGAATGAAAAGAGTGGGAAAATTATTTTCTATGATCAAAAGTAGCAAAAAGGGGCCAACACATATAGCTTATTAAAATTTTCACGTTTGTGGTAAATATAAAATCATCCAATCTACACAAGCATATCAAGTAGAGATCATTAGTCCATTTAACAGGCCGAGAAACTCAGGTTCTGAGCACTAAGTTTAGCTTAAAGTAACCACAGTTACACAGTTACATCAGTAATAAATGGCAGAGGCATATTTCCTACAAACCCAGTCTGTCAAACCACAAGGCTCATGTTCTTTCTCATACAACAGCAACAAAGCATATATTTATATAATATACTATATCAGTCTGCTAGGGTTGCCATAGCAAAATACCACAAATATCTGTTATAAAATTTTAGGTGACAAAATATGTAAATTTATTTTGTTTGTAAGTGTCCTAAACAACAGAAATTTATTTACTCACAATTAGAGAGGCTGGGAACCCGAAATCAAAGTGTTGACAGTTTGTTTTTTTCCTGAGACCTTTCTCTTAGGCTTATAGACAGCAACTTTCTCATTGTGTTTTCACCTGGCCTTCACATGTGCACTTCTGGTTTCTTTTCTTCTCTTTCTAAGGATGTCAATCCTACTGGATTAGGCCACAATTCTATGACTTTTTTTAAGCCTAATTGCTTTATTAAAGGCACTACCACCAAATACAATCACACTGGGCTTTGAGTTTCAACACATGAATTTGGGGAAAAACACAATTCAATCTATAATACATATATATTTTTCTTTTTCACTTAAAAGAATGAGTATATCAACTCCTACTATAGTGTGTGTATATATGTGTGCATATATATATATATATATATATATATATATAGGTTCAATTACCTAATTTATTGACTATTAGTTTGATCAAAAATTTCTTTGGGTCTTAAGGAGTAGAATGGCAAAGAGAAAATTGGCACTGTATTAGCCAAAAGATATGTTAACATAAAGGCACATTGAAGAAGTAAGAATAGAGAAACTATTTTCTAATCTTTCTTCCATTGGATTTGTATGGTATAATAAATTTTTTATTATTTATCTTCATTAGTATTTATTAAATAATTAAATAATTATTTCCTTGTCTTCATTGTTTTATTATGGTATCATTTACTTTAGAAAAACATATTTTACCTTCTCATCTTATAACTGGTAACATGGAAAACCTCTAGCAGGTTATTTCATAAATGAACTGTAAAATATCAGAGCATTTAAAGTTTTCTTCTACAATGACTAATCTTAAGTACTGTTAGAAATAATGATTCTCTGACTAGTTTGACATCAGTCTCTCATTTGAATAGCATATTTTGCTTTATGCTATTTTTTGGATGTTTGTGTTTGGTGTAAAATTATAAAAAAAAATCTTTGTAATATCTTTTTAAATTACAATTTCTTGATTTCATTGATTGAGTTACCAAGCAGTTGAAAAGCGTAACCCTTTTTATACTAATATTTAGTGTCTTCTCTAAATAAATTGCTGCTTTGCTTTTATCTGGTATTTTATTACAATTAACTTGCAGATATCAACATAATTTTATTGATTTCATTAAATATCTTTATGAACCCAATTTAATATTCCATGTACTTTTAATCTGAGTATTCTCTGTTATTCAATAAATAAATGTATAGATTACAAGCAATAACTTCTGTATATCAATTCTGGATTCCATAAATTTTTACTTCTTTTATTGGCTATCTTTCCAAATTGCAATTAAAATGACATATCTGGATCTTATCAACATTTTGAATAAACATTCAAAAATCTTTTTATTTGGGCTTACCTTCTTAATCTTTTATGTTATATTTTAAGGCTTTTAAAATCTTGATGTACCTATGTTGCAAGAATTGAACAGAACATTGTTTTGGGAATGGGCTTTGGGGAAGCTGAATTAGGATACATTAAATTTAGGGTTAGTGAGATAATATGTGGTTGACAGTCATTTCAACATATGATGTAGGGAATGGCTTGCAGGATATTCCTACTACCCACTGTGAAAATTCAAGGTGGAAGAGTACAAGAATAGAAATAGTACTGCAATGTGAAAATGTCCTATAGCCACACAGACTTATCAAACACAGGAGAATGTCAAATGGAAGAGAAATCAAAGTCAGTATTGCCCTACAATTCAGACAAGAGGTAATTCTGTCTTAAACTTCAAACTTTAGAAGCCTCCTCATATCACAAATACTCACAAAAACATTTACTAAAATAATGATAAGCGACTCTCATTCAGGATTTGCATCTAGAGCTGATATAGTGCAATTCATAACTAGATATCTACTGGTATGAATAACACCATCAGGCCCTGGGGAAATACTTCTCCTGCTTAAAATTTAAAAACAAAAGATCATTGATTATTAGTCCCATGAAGCTGTGAGTCAGACATTTCTTCTGAGTTCAGGAAGGATTTAAGTAAAGAAGCACTTAGGTAACATTAAAAAAAAAAAAAAAAACTAATGAGCTGATAGCAATAATGCAACAGAGTCTCATATAATAAGAAGATATCATTTCCCAGCAGTTCTCCATAATAAATCTAATGCGTCTCCATTTATATTCTTCTTAAATTTCTGGAATGTTAGGGGTAGATTAAACAATTTCAATTAAAATATCTTATATTTTTAAAGTTTAAAGTCCCCTCCAAGGATATGAAAAGGCCCCATGCAGTAGTATTTCTGAAGAGTTAGATTCAGTTGCTTTACAGTGAACTTTACCTGATCTGGCCCTATGGACAGGGATGAGGGGTAATCATTCCCATTGGTTGATGACTTGGTGCCTGCCTGCTGTTTTGCTCCACAGTCACTTAATTACAAAGTCATTGTTAGTATATATTTAATGTACTGAACCGCCCAGATGTTCAGTTCAAGTTTTAGCTCTAGCATTTTCTATCACTATTTCTTTAAACTACCACTCTAGGTTTTTCTTTTTCCAAATATCTACACTGAAAGGGGTAAACTAAATGACAGTATATCACTTGAGTTCAAAGCTAGGCTTCTGTTTTTTATATATATATATATATATATAATATATAAAATATATATATAATATATATATTATATATATAATAAAACTTTATTATTTCCTCTTATAGCAGTAAAAGGTGAATGCTCCAGTTTACCAAGAAAATCTGCTCTAAGGATCTAGGCTCACTGAAGGACCTAGGTTCCTTCTTCTATATTCTAACTCCAACACTAGCACTGGTGTGGTCTGCATAATCAGAATTGTGTTCTCTTGGATTTCAGTGGGTGAGAAGAAACGAAAGAATATGGAAGAGACACATGCTTAGGCTTAATTCCACAGTCTGTAAGTAGCACCCATTCTTCTGATTGTACTCCACTGAACTTGGACACACAGCCATACCAAAATTTAAACAAAGTTAAGTGGTATGGCTGGACAGACACAAGATTGGCCAAAATTTCACTTATTTGGTTGAAGGGATACTGGATTTTGATGAACAAAGAGCAAGATCTGCAATAATCCCTAAATTAACTTCAAGTTGTGAAATTAGAATCTTCATGTGTCAAGTTCTTAAATTTATTATTTCATGTTTGTCAAAAGCACATTTAAAATTTGGATAAAGCTAATGCTTGGTAGAACTTTATATTCTAAATTTTTATTGCAACTGCATCAGTACAAATTTCTCCTAAATGTTAAAAAGTGAAATTGTCAATGTTACATGCGTTCCCCCAAAATTTATAGTATAAGAATGATAGTTGGTATCAATTATGTGCTTATTTATGAGATATAGGTAAAGTTTCTTTAAAAATTAGTGCAATTTAATTCTGTTTCTAGAGACAATATTTCTGTTATTTTTACACCATTACTGTAAATTTCTCAGGCAGATATGTAATGCTAAACTATTATTATTTTCTTTTCAATTGTGATAGTTTAAGGGATACTATTTGAATCATATTTGCATCTATAACATTCAACTTTCCACTAATAAATTAAATGTAAACTGCATATATGAGCAGTTCTAGTGTTTCTTTTTTTATCTCAGAAATTATTTTTATTTTTTTAACATTTTTTTCTATAAATTTATTTATTTTAATTGGAGGCTAATTACTTTACAAAGGTCATAAAGAATGAGAACTACATGCTAATTATACTAGAAATCTTAAGAAGTACATATTTCTAGACTAATGGACTCAAGTACACAGAATTATTTCTTTGATAAAATTCATAGGCAGGATAGTGGTTTTCGTTTTCAAAACTCATTTATCACAATATGAAGGCAACCTGAACTCATTTTAGCTAATTGACATGTTCATTTTATTTGATTATAAAAACATGTCCACAACATGGTAAAAAAGCTACATTGTATTTATCAAACTCTACCTTAAATTTTCTCTAAGATGAGTAAACTCCTTAGAGCCATCATAGAAAATGACACCATGATTTTCAGATTACCTTTGCCAGATGTTTTATTTTTGTTGCTGTCATTTCATATTATCTTGGAGCTATAAATTTTTCTAGGATCTCTTTTTTGAATGTATTAAGAAACCAAAAAAAAAAATCTTAAATAAATTTCCAGTGATCAGGCAGCAAGTTCACAATTCGAGTATATTTTAGGGTAGATTCTGAGGTTAATAATGAGCTACTCCAAGCTGTCTTGACTCTAACACATAGGTGTCAATGTATGGCCCATATACCAGAAGCATCAGCATTACCTGAAAACCTGTTATAAATGCCAGTTATCAGGCCCCACTCCAGATTTATGGGATCAGAAACTCTGTAAGTAGGTCACAGCAACCACTGGTATAATAAACTCACTCCTGTTCACTGAGCAAGATGGCAGAGTTGGAGGTCTCAGAACTCAGTCCACTCCATGAATACATCAAGAATACATTTTCATGTGGAACAATTCTCACTTAAAACTGGAGACTAGCAGAGAGACACCTATAGATACATATGGAATCAGGTAGGAAGGGTAGGCAAGTAATCAGGTTGGGACCTGAACCCCTGGAAAGAGACTCAGAGGAGAATAAAGATTACATGGCAGGAGAATAAAGATTACACAGGCAGAGATCCTCCCCAGGCAGTGAGCAGGTAAAGTGCCCCTGCCCTGGAGTCTGCTACTGGGAAAAGTAGTCCCCTATGCTTTTTGGAGGACTAGTGAAACTGACAGAAGGGATATGTGAAGCCTGGACTTCCCCTCATGAGGAGTGTGTATTCACATGCTTGCTCAGGGGGACAAAAGGGCAGAGAGGGCAGGTTGAAACTGCCTGGCATGATGCCTGGTTTGCACCAGTCCTGGCATGTGTTCCAGCTTGAGCCCGGCACCAGATCTGGTTTCCACTTGATCATGATGCAGCTCTGCATTGGAGAAAGGGCTGTAGCTGTGGCATAGGGAAGAGCTCAGCTGCGAGGGGAAAAGGTGGCTCAGACGTGGAGTAGCATTGGTTTTTCTGGAGGCAGAGCCTCAAAAGTGGTCCATGTCTCTAACTGTACCTGGGACCACCACAGTCCTTGCTTCGGCTCATATCAAACATTTGCACCAACCCCGCGTGCTCTGGGGCGCAGCTCCACACTGTGAAGAAGGCTGCAATAGCCAAGGCAAATGCTTAGCTGCAAGGGACAAAGATGGTTTTGATTCAGTGTGGCATCTAAGTGGGGCAGGGGCATCTATTACTGATGCTTATGGAGGCAGCACATCAAAAGCAGACTGGGTCTCTGGCTGCGGATGTGGATGCCACAGATGCCTAGATCCACACCAAGAGCCAGCAGCAGCCCATCTTGTTCCAGCACTGCTCCCCTCTGAAGCAAGGGCACTGGTCCTGGGAAGGTAGGGCATCCTTCAAAGGGAATGGAGCAAGCTGGGACTAGACCCTCAGGGCTTTTTCTCCAGCAACATGGGACCTGACACCTCTGCCAATATGGTGGTGCTGACCACTGAGCGGAGGCAAAGCCCTGGTTCACACCTAGTTCTGGCTCTAATCTCTTCTTCTTCAGCCCCACTTAGACTAAGGTGACAGCTACCAGCCCACCCTGGGGAAAAATGGGACTCTTA